>NC_141667.1:140995431-142270431 GCF_028749965.1 Puma concolor | reverse complement strand
TTTAAAAATTAGAAACTGAATAAATAGGTAACATTACCATGAACTTGGAAGAGGTAGCATATTATTTTGGAACAACGTTGGTATGACTCATTTATCTGTAAAACCATAGAGCAAAAGCACTCGATTTGTTAAGCCCTAAACACTCATCTTCTCTGAGTGCAAGTCAGGGGCTGTGAAACTCTAATCGGAGTGGACCCCCAACCTTCTTAGTGTTATGTAACGCCAGAAATTCATTTCTCTGTGAACCACCTATTAAATACGTGAGACTCATAATGAATATGTCAGGGTCAGCCCCTCACTCAATTCAGCAGAAAGACTGACCTACACTCAGAAGACCAATTTGCCCGCTGTAATTATTCCTGATATAAGCCTCCTAATATTTGTATGAATAATTTCCCTAACTAATAATTTACTAAGGGAGAAAAACTTTGCACTCTCTTATGTCATCTTTTTACCAAGAAAAAAAAAATGAGATTAGAATGATATGATGAATGCCTTTTCTTGTCCTCCTGGTAGATTTTTAATAACAATACTATCAGTTGTGTATAAAATGCCAGATCAACTTAGTTTCAATTTGCACTTCTTTTCAGCTCAGGGAAAAAAAGCAAAATCCACATCTAAGAGTCCGTTGGTTTGCACATCTGTGGATTATTATACATTTGCAGTAGGTACACTATGTATAGGGTGTTCAACTTCTTTGGCTGCTCCCCTCCACCTTAAGAAGCAAAGGAACAAACATCACATTAAAGCAACAAAAGGTAACTGCTACACTGAAGTGGCCTTACTTGAGGTAGATCTCAGTCCTTTCTCTTAACTTGTCATGATCCCAGGGTCGTGGGATCCAGTCCCCTCCTCACTTAGTGCGGAGACTACTTTGGATTCTCCCTCTCTGTTTCTTTCTGTCTCCCTCTTCCTGTCCCTATCCCTCTCCATCCTTCTCCCCAGCTCACGATCTCTTTCTTTCTCTCGATAGATAGATAGATGATAGATAGATAGATAGATAGATAGATACATAGATACATAGATACATAGGTATATAGATAGAACAAACCGTGAGGTTTTACCTTAGAATCTGTGCTCTTTTTTTTTTTGAGGGAAATGATTCATAAATACATTATATTAAGATTATGTGAGGGGCGTCTAAGTGGCTCAGTGGGTTAAGCATCTGACTCTTGACTTTGGCTGAGGTCCTGATCTCACAATTAGTGGGATTGAGCCCTGCCTCAGGCTCAGCACTCACAGCACAGAGCCTGCTTGGGATTCTTGCTCTCCCTCTCTCTCTGCTCTTCCTTCACCCTCTCTCTGTAAAAAAATAGAATATGTGAGATGACATAGTGGAAGACCTAAGAAAATACAACTAAATTTTTAATTCACCATTTTTTAAATGTTAAAAAAAATTTTTTAACAAGTCTGTTTCTGAGAATTAATACAGTAACAACAGGTTTTCACAGATGTCAGAGTCAGATGTACATCTTCCTAATGTGTAGTTTATGAAATTTTTGTTTTTGGGGGGTGGTGAGGGTACTGACCATTCATTGATTATTTATTCATTAAACAGGTGTTGAGTGTGCACTCAGCAAGCGGGCACTGTGCTGAGAGTGTCTCTCATGTATTAAACCCAAAATACACCTTATCTTTATCTTGTATTGAATTTGACATTTAGAACACAAACTTAGGTAAATGCCAGGGTTTTACTCTGAAGATGTAGCAATTTCCTGTGTTTGAAACTGTTTGTCCTTTTTGGTTCTGTACAGTTCAGGGAAAAAAACATTTATACAAACTTCTGATGGCTAATTCCCATAACCAAATTGTGTAAATCAAATATAACCACAAAGTTCTACGAGCACAGGATATGATTCATACCTTGCTCAATGTCTTCGTTTCTGTTTTTTTCTTTTTTCTTCTGGATTTTTTTCTTTGACTACTGTGGGATGTGTTCCTTCTAAAGTCAGCCACAGCAGTTTGCATTTATTATGTGGCTCTTCTGCCTGAAAGAACACCAGATAGATGTGTTTTCTTCATCATGCCACTGAAACAGGGTCCAACATAATCATCTAAAAATTAGCATCATTTCTGTAAAATCATTTCTATGTAGGTTTTGTCAATGCAGGCTCACCCTGAATGTTATTCCTCAAACGTGCAATGATTTGTTTTCTACTACTTGATAAAATTCTCAGATGGCAGTGGCTATCTGTAATCTACAGTTCATTATTTTACATGCTTTTTGCTTGAAAGGGAGAAATGTTAGGCATTTTTACACCTAGTGGTTTAAAGCTTAAATTTGTGAGCTTTCCTTGAAAACTTGTTTATATTATACTAAAAGCCTTCTAAGGTTTTTAATGTGTATTCATTTTTGAGAGAGACAGAGAGAGCATGAGCAGGGGAGGAGCAGTGACAGAGGGAGACACACAATCCAAAGCATGCTGCAGGCTCTGAGCTGTCAGCACAGAGCCCGACTCAGGGCTCCAACCCACGAATCGTGAGATCGTGACCTGAGCCAAAGTCAGATGTTTAACCTACTGAACCACTCAGGCGCCTTTTCTGACTCTTATCTCCAGTCACATCCCAATCCCACTACTTGTCTCTACCTTCACTCCTACCCCTGCTTTTGAACCAGAGGCTCCTGTATTCCAATAACAGCATCCTCGTGGTAAACTCTGGCACCACCTTCCTCCCTGTCCCCAAGTCTTTTGCATAGCTCTGGATTGGATTTTTCAACAGAATCCTTTTAATAAAGTCATGTTAGCACTTGAGTAAGGAAAGGAAAAGTTATAACGAGGAGGAATAAAATCCCACTGTTCTTTTCCTTAAATTATAAACAATCCTATATGGCTCTTTAATGTAACTGGCCATATATATATATATATATATATACCATATATATATATATATATATATATATATATATATATATATGGCCAGGGTAAGTTGGGAAAGAAAACTCTTTTTTTTTTTTAAATGTTTTTATTTATTTGTGAGAGAGAGAAAGAGAGAGCACAAGTGTGGGAGCAGCAGAGAGAGAGGGATTCACAGGATCTGAAGCAGTCTCAAGGCTCTGAGCCATCAGCACAGAGCCTGATGCAGGGCTCAAACTTCTGAACCGTGAGATCATGACCTGAGCCTAAGTTGAACACTCAACCGACTGAGCCAGCAGGCACCCCAAGAAAACTCTTTTTTAAGGGGAACTTCATTCCTTGATGTGCTCTTTAAATGTTGTGTCCTGGATGTAAATAACAAGAGATTGTAAGTGTCCTTGAGTAAGGATGGATTAAGGAAATTGATTTTCAAATCCTCTACTTCCACATAGGCTCTTTCTTGGGGAAATGCTTGCTCTGAATGGACACGCCTGTTCTCCTTTCCTACCTCCCCTCCGACAGTTATTGACACCTGTCCCCATCCCAAAACTTACCTGCTGGGTTGCCCAGAAATGCAGAAGCTTCCAGGTGTTAATGGGAAACTCCTTTAATCACAACATCATAGATAGATGGACCCCATCTATCTTAGCAATAGATTCATTTCCAATAAGGCTTTTAAAAATTTTTTTATGTTTTAAAAATGTTATTTATGATGATTTATAATGTTTTTCTGAACAATTGGTTACTGCAGGTAAGTGTTAAAATAATTCCAGAAGAAATTTTAGCCATTTAAAACCTGTGTTCATAGGAAATGTTGATATACCTTTATATTTAATTATATATTTTTATTGCAAAGAAATATGATAGGGTGTTCAGCAAAAACATTCAGGTATAAAAATACATTAAGATAAAAACTTGTAGGGAAAATGGAGTGAAAATATGATTTCAATGAAGGAAAAGCCATGAAATTTTTGAATATTAAAAAGGATAGGTTCATATGTTTTGAAGTGAATGATGAGGTAATTACATCATTGTGGTTATTTTCATAACTTTTTTTGGATACATTTTAGAAAGTCATTTCACAGTTTTATCCAAAATGGAAGTTATATCCTTTGAAACTATTGAAAATCATCAAAAAAAAATTGATTCCAACTTTCAAAATGGGGAGATGTCTAACTTAAAATCACCTCAGGAAGTAAAAGATTAAAAAAAATTGGGAGAGCCACACGTCTCAAGGTCACAGTTTGTGGACAATGCTAAGCATCACACTTTCATTGTATATTTTCCTTTTTTTTTCTAGAGGGACTCCTCACCCACAACATAGTTACTTTTTTCTGCCTCAAGCTCTTACAGCTGTTTTGAAAACAGTACTTTTCCTTGGAGAAGGATCTGTCACTGCAGGGCAGAGTTCCTGCAACATCCTCACCCTTGGCCTTTGAAATCTCTTGCTCCACGTTTTGATTTCCTCATATCAGGATCAATCCTGAAAGTCTGCTCCCTGTGATGTCATGCCGTCACCTTGCGAAGCACAGTGGAAGAATATGGATTGCTAGGCTGGTTGAGAAGGGACTCCTAATGGCACTTGTTGGGAGCCAGAGGGTTTTGTTTGAGGGAAACTGAGACCTACAGATGAACCACTTTCTGGGGATGGAGAAAGAAACCTTGTCACTGTCTAAACTTCTAATCGTATTTGAGCTTTGCAACACCTTTTTCCTGAAATTACTCTGTCAGGTGTTGCTAATAATTTATTAAGAATTAAATCTAAAGGATATCTTGTAATCTGTATCTCATTTGAATTATCTGCATTGTTTGACAGGGATGACAATCACTTCTTTGCTATTGTAGCTTCCATGACATTTGATTCTTTGATCACCCCGTGGCTCCCACTAGTCCCTCTCAAGCTCTTTCGTGGGTAGTTCTTGGTCTGTCACCAAATTCTGCCTTAAAAAAATTTTTTTTAATGTTTAATCTTTTTTGAGAGAAAGTGAGAGAGAGCAGAGAAGGTGCAGAGAGAGGAGACACAGAATCTGAAGCAGGCTCCAGGCTCGGAACTGTCAATACAGAGCCAGATGCGGGGCTCGAACCAACGAACTGCGAGATCATGACCTAAGCCAAAGTCAGATGCTCAACCGACACAGCCACCTAGGCACCCCAAACTCTGCTTTTTTTACTCTAAAACACTGTTTTTGATGACCCCACCCTCAGTCTGGTCTTTGGCTACCAATAAGATATTAACACAGCTCAAATCCATTTCCCCTCTGGCCATTCTACTGAGTTTCATGTTAATCTTGCAACCTACTTTCAGTATGTATGGCTTTTTGATTTGATGTCAATTGTGTTTCCCTTAAACATGGGTCAAATTGTTGTTTCAGAAAGATGTATGATATATATCCAGTGATTTCCCACACACTCTAACATAAAATATCAACCTGTAGGCACACATACCTCTTCAGCTAAACACAAAATGTGGCCATACTCAAGTTATTCACTGATTTCTCAACATTAGAACTCTGCTTTGGCCCACTGGGTCATTTCACTCTCTAGGAGAGCTCCCTTCAGTCTCTGCTACAGTAATTGTCCCCCATGTGGGATGCTCATTTTTTTCTGTCTTCCCTTAGCTAGATACTCCCCCTTGTTTCAAGGGTTGCTCCAATATTCACACACTCCATACTATCGTTCTTAACTATTCTGATCCCATTCACCTTAATATTCTAGAACTCCATTAAAATGTTTTGTGCTTGAAAATTCATTTGCACAGGAAGTCATATACAGTCTTCGACTTACACATGACAACTTCATGCATATATACTTCGATTTTGCAACTAACATCTAAGCTCTTAGAGTATGAGGGGGCCTTTATTCACTAACTTCTAATACCTAGAAGTTAGGTGTGAACATAATGGTGTTTAAAAAGTGCTTGCTACATGAATAGTTTAAAAAGTCACTAATTGTCAAAGTCAGGGTGTAGAAATGGGAGATTTATTATCATCAGAAAGTCCCAGACCTAGTGTTATGTTTTACCGGAATAAGCAGTCATCTATGGCATAAGATTTGACAGTGTGAAAAATCTATCCCCCTTAAAGATTCTGCTTCTATGCTTAAAGTTCTCCTGGTTTCTCAGAGTTAATAAAGCCCTAGGAAAAAATGCAAATGCTATTTGGAAACGTAGTTGGGTTCCATTAGTTTACCAGATTAGTCAAATTACTTGTTCAGGCTTAAAGAGCTTGCTGCTCTGGGGAAGGCCGTGGCTGGAGAAATATTTAGGGCAATAAGGATGTATGCTCAGTGTGTTGACTGTGGGAAGGAATGAAGCGTGTGCTGTGAAAAAGTCATGGGCACAGAAAGAAGCTCTTGAAGGGACCGTGTCTATACTAGACGGATGTGTTTTGTGCAAGGTGACTTTGGCAGAGTACATGTTGAGCAGAGCCTTACATTAATGAAAGTATCATCATATGTACAATCAGAGTTACCTCCTTCCAGGAAATGTTCTATCTAGGGTCCTCTGTGCCTTGTACATTTCATTATAGCACCAAAGATATATATTTCCTTGGATATTTTGACTTTGTTCAATTATCATTTATATAAGAAAGAAGAAGGTTGGTCAAGGAAGGGAGCAAACAAAAGAACAAAAGGGAAGAAAGTAACATTCGTATGTTGCCTGTTAGAGTGACTAGTACTGTGTAGACACTTGAAATACTTATTTTATGTATTTTCACAGTAAGAGAGTTTCTCTGAGAAGAAAGCGAGATTCATAAAAATTAGTTAAATAGTCCAGTGTCACTTGCTTAGTAAGAGCTCATTATGATATTTAATATAAGAGCTCTCTAATTGTACTTTCCATGCTTTATTTTTTTACAAAACTCTGATTAAAATTGAGAAAAGAGTATAAAGGTAAAGAGAGAAACATCATGAGAGCTTAGATTATCACTCATCCTGTGACTCGGCATTTTTATGTGATGCCAAATTCCAGAGTATAGGAAGGTAGTCAGGTTTCTGAGTTATAGGTGACATAAACCAAGTTTTGAATTTTTTTAAGTGTCTGAGTTTGTGTTCCAGGAGCAGACTCTGAGACAGGATTCATATGCAAATAGATTATTTGGGAAGTGATTCCAGTAACATGAGCAGAGGAATTGGGAAATGTTAGAGAAAGGGGAAAGAAGCCAAAAAAAAAAAAAAGTGCATTATCAAACAGGCCACTATAGTAGCTTAATCCCTAATGATTATTACCCCTCAGGGGAAAGCTAGGCATTGTGAGCCAACTCTTAGCAATTACTGATGAAGGGCTGTTCCTGTAGGCCCTTAATTCTCCAGTATTTCCAGCGTGTTTTCCAGCCTGTGTAGGATGGGGCGGGCTCAGGCAACCAGAGCAAGCCTTCAAGCAAAGAGCAGGTGCTGACAGTTGGAAGTTGACTGGCAGGTACTGAAGTCATCTGCTGCATTAAGGAAAATAATGTGCTAAAAGAATATTAGGTTGTGGATGGAATTACCAGAATGCCAGAGACTTAAAGTCAAGTAGTCTAGAAAAATTCCCCAAACTCCTTCATGAAATGCAGTTGTGATGACCAGCATGTAGCCCCACAGCACAATGAAAGCTGCCTAGAACACCTCGGCAGAGTTAAGCCTTGACCTGTAACACCCACCTTAGCGTCCCTGCTCTGGCTACTTCTGGCATTTGATCTTGCTGTAATTTTCCTCTCTGCCAGAGAGCTTCTTTAGTCAGCCATCTCTAGAAATGCGATTGGCAACACACAGGTCAGTTGCCTGAGCTCCAGCTGCAAGAGAAGCTAAGAGAGTATCTGGAACATTAGCTTCTGTGGTGGGAAGTGCTCTTGGATAATCCCATCAGAGTTCACAAGGTGTGAGGGGTGATTCTGGAAGCATAGAAAAGGAGTTAAGATACCCATTCTCCGGGAAAGAATAACAAATATCCACCATCTGCAATTAATATTTTTTAATCGACAATTTTTAAATGACTCTGTTGGACTGGTTTTCAGAAATCATCTGTGCAACACAGAATTCCATCAGGAAGGGTGCAAGGGATGTTCGGTGGAGAGTCGCAGCTTTAATAAGGGCTTAGGCTTAGCTCAGTCTTGTTTTAGTGCCATTGTTGTTTTTCTGGGTCAAAATTCTTAACTCCCTTGGCTTTTTCCATTACTTCCCTTCTTTTTCTTTTGACATATAAGAAACTTTGCTGTGAGAAGAAGTCTTTCTCCAAATGCATCCCTAGGGCACTATTAAAAACCAAGAGTGGCAGGCTCTTCTCCCTGCGTTGGAGCTATGAGTCACTGACTCAGTCATTATATGCGTCATGAGCCTGAGCCTACCCATAACCCCGTGAAGGCAATTCATTTTGACAGTACTTTGCTGTGCACCAAGAGCTATTTGAGGCAAAGAAAGAGGTGAAATATGAAGAAGGAATCGACCTCAAGGGAGTTTATAATCTCATGGAGTATATAAGGTAGCCAAGTGTATAAGTGACCTGTAAGGGCATAAATGAGGAAGAAGATACTCACTGTGGGAATGGAGAGAGGGGCACGGTTACCTCCTTTAGAGTCTGGGTCTCAGGTAGTTTAGGGCGTTTGAGCAGCTCCTGCTTGAGGTGGGGGAAGAATTTGGACAAGGGCATTGTTGAGATGTGGCAGTGCTCACTGCCACTAAAACCAAATGAGGAGAACATGGGATGTGTTGAAAAAGATTAAATGGCCTCATTTGCTCAGAATGTTTACTGTGTGTAGAGTAATAGAGGGAGACACAGATAGAAAAGTAGTGTGTGAATAGTTACCTTGTGCAGATCAAGTCCCATCATGAAAAGCCCCGTAGGAGCTTTGGAAAACATGACCCTGACTGAGACCTAAGCTGTGTGTTTCTTTTCATGTTCAGCAAAGTGCCTGCTCTTCTGTCCATCTGCAGGCATTGAGCTAATTAATTTAGCTTTGAATAAGAAATTCACTATTAGAAATCAAACTCTCTTCAGACCAATATCACATTCAAAGACAAAAAGAGTTTGCATGCACTAAATGTTGAATAGACGTTATTTTGCTCAAACTGATCTTTCTTTATGCTCTAGTCTCACATCTTTCTGAATATCTCAGTTTCATAGTGACAAGTACCTTGCAGATAATGAGACAGACAGAACTGTTCTGAAAAACATAAAAGAACAAAGCTTCAAAAGAGTGTCTCTCATACTCTGTCTTTCGATTTCTGCCACAACTTAGTGGTTAAAATGATGCCATTATACCAGTTTCCACTAAGTATGACAAACTGTTCTAATTAAGCCATTTAAAACAACAATTTTATTCCTAACATATGTGCAACCAAATGTGTTTTTAAATTAATTTTCCATTGCTCTTTTGTTCAAATTAGAGTTTTCATCATTGCAAATGTGATTCTGTAAAATGAAAATACTAGAAACCAAAATTGGTGACAAGAAAATTAATTTCTTGCTTATTGGAATTTGTAGTGGCAATATGTATATAACAAAACAAAACAAAAAAAACAACAAAAAACAAAAATTTTCTTCCATAATAAAATTGTTCACTTATTTTTAAACATTAAAAATCTAAAACACAATATTATTAAAGAAGAAGGCATAAAAATTCTATTAGTTATCTTACTGGCACATATGTGCATTAGAAAATGTTAGACTTAGAGTATTTAGATTTGGAATATTTTCCCTTCAAATAAACTTCAAAGATGTTTTTCATTCTCTATTTACCTTATACCATTTGAGCATTGATATGCAAGCTTAGTTTAGATGTTTTGATGCTGTACAATTATGTACATAAATTCTTAAATGTTTCTATATTTCCTGTTTTTAAATTTTATTTATTTCTTTTGAGAGAGAGATAATGAGCGAACAGGGGAGGGGCAGAGAGAGAGGGGGACAGAGAATCCCAAACAGGCTCTGCATTGTCAGCAGGGAACCCATTTCAGGACTTGAATTCACAAACCATGAGATCGTGACCTGAGCCAAAATGAAGAGTCGGATGCTTAGCCAACTGAGCCATGCAGGCATCCCATATATTTCCTGCTTATAATTTATGTTACCTCCATAGGAAAAAGGCTCTAAAATATCAATTATTTGGGTACAAGTATTTTTTGAAAATTATGAATTTCACAGTAGGGTAAAGAATAAAATGTGAAGAATTTGAATTATACCATTTCATAATTTGTAGTAATTTAAAAAGCCAGTGGTAAAAATTCATCCTTATTTCATAGTTCCTTTTACCTAGAACGCCTCTGCCACCAGCTTATGCCAGTATACCAGCCAGCACCTGTCAGCTGCACCACTGTCATTGACCTCCTGAGTAATTTCCTGACAATCATGTCCTTCGTTCACTCCGTTTTCCATAAAGTGGTCTGAGCTGTCTTTTAAAATTGAAAATCTAATAATGTCACTTCACTTGCTTAAAACTTGTCAATGGCTTCTTACTGCTCTTGGAGTAAAATTGTAAAATATTAACATAGCCTAGCAGGACGTGGATAATGTAGGTTTTGTCTAGGTCTGGAGCCTCTCTGCAGACCTTTCTAAAAGTGACTGTCTTTGTGGAGTCCTCCCACACCTACTCCCCAGTTTCTCAAATATGCTATTCTTCTTTCTAGAATGCTTCTGTCTCCTTTATTTCCTAGTTAGTAACTAACTGTCCTGCAAATTAAAGAACAAACCATATTTCATTTCAGATCTTTTCCATCGTTATCGGCTCACCAGAGCCATGTTCCTTCTGTTCACATTGTCTTCATTAGTTACTAGTAATAATTTGTGTGACTATTTGAATAAATTCTGTCTCCCTAACTAAAGTAGGAGGTCATGAAGGAAGGGATTCTGTATGAATTTGATCACAATTTCATCCTTATCATCTAGCATAATACCTGGCACTTGTTACTAAATTGAACGTCTTTTAAAAAATACTTAGCGAAAAACAAACAAACAAACAAACAAAAAACTAGAAAAGCAAATCCAGCAATACATAATAAGGATTTCAGGATTTCAGACTATGACCAAGTGGGATTTATCACAGGAATGCAATGTCGGTTTAACAGTTAAATAACAAATTAACACACCGTAGTAATAGAATAAAGCACACACACACAAACGATTATCTCAAAAGATTCAGAAAAAGCATCTGAAGATATATAATACTCTTTCATGATAAAAATATTCAACAAACTAGGAATACATGGTAACTTCTTCAATCTGGTAAATTGTACCTACCAAAAACCCATAGTGACAAAATGTAAAAACTGAATGCTTTTCATTTAATATCAGGAACAAGCCAAGAATATGTATACTGACACTTCTACATAAAATTGTGTTAGAGATCCTATACAGGTAAATTAGGCAAGAAGAAGAAATAAAAAGCATTCTGACTCTCATGGAAGAAGTAAAACTGCTTCTCTTTGCATATGGCATAAACTTGTACATAGAAATTCTAAGTAATCCATCAAAAAATATTAGAACTAATAAATCAATCTAACAAGGTTTCAGGATAAAAGATCAATATGTGAAAAATAAGTATGTCTAAATGTTACTGATGAAAAAATAAATTAAGGAAATAATTACATTTGGGGGCACCTGGGTGGCTCAGTCAGTTAAGCACCCAACTTCAGCTCAGATCATGATCCCACGGCTTATGGGTTCAAGCCCCATGTCTGGCTCTGTGCTGACAGCTCAGAGCCTGTAGCCTATTTCAGATTCTGTGCCTCCCTCTCTCTCTGCCCCTCTCCTTCTCTCTCTCTTGCACTCTCTCTGTCTCAAAAATAAACATTTAAAAAGTCTTAAAAAAGAAAATAATTACATTTAAAATAGCATCAAAAAGAACAAAACAGTAATAAATTTAACAAAAGAAATTCAATGCTTGTACATTAAAAACTTCAAAATATTGTTTAAAGAAATTAAAGATCTAAATAAATGGAAAGACATCTCATGTTCATGGATCAGAGCACTTAATATCGTCAAGATGGCAGTATTTGCCAAATTGATCCATAGGTTCTGTGCAATCCCTATCAAAATCCTAGATTTTTTTTTTCATTTGTAGTCATGGATAATCTACAGATACAACTTTTATAATATAATAGTGATCCAAAAGAACCAAAATAATTTTGAAATAGGACCAAGTCAGAATACTCAGTTTCCTACTTCAAAATTTACTGCAAAGGTACAGTGATCACAAGAGTGTTGTCCTCACATGAGGATAGATACATTGAATAGAAGACTAGAAGTGAGAGTCTAGAAACAAAGTCTTGGATTTATGGTCACTTGACAAGAGTCCCAGACAATTAAATGGGAAATATTTTTTTAATAAATTGCTTTAAGACAACAGAATATCCATATGCAAAAATATGGAAGCTGAACTTCTACATCATGTTATACACAAAAAATAAATTAGATCATAAACTTAAATATGAGAGTTAAAACTACAAACATCTTTGGTACAAATATAGGGGTAAACTTTACTCTGGGCAAGGCATTGGCTTCATGGATATGACGCTAAAAGCATAAGCAAAAAAAGAAGAAGAAGGAGAAGAAGAAAGAAAGAAAGAAAGAAAGAAAGAAAGAAAGAAAGAAAGAAAGAGAAAGAAAGAATAAAAGGTCACATGAATTACATCAAAATAAAAAAAAAATATTTTGTAGTTCAAATGAAGCCAGCAGGAAAGTAAAAAGGCAACTCAGAGAATGGAAGAGAATATTTCTAAATCATATACCTCATAGAAGGCTTGAATCTAGAATGTATAAAGAATTCTTACAACTCAGTAATAAAATATAAATAGTTAGAAATGGAAAATAAATTGAAGGAGAGATTTTTCATGTAAGAGATGCAAATGGCCAGAAAGCATCTGAAAATTGCTTAACATCATTAGTCACTAGAGAAATCCAAATCAAAACCACAACAAGTTATCATTTCACTCCCACATTCATGGGTATAATAAAAAAGACAGACAATAACAAGTATTTGTGATGATGTGGAGAAATAGGAATTCTCAAACATTACTGGTGTAACATAAAACTATGCAACCACTTTGGAAAACAATATGGCAATTCCTCAAAAATGTAAGTATAGAGTACCCAGATGACTCAAGAGTTTCATCCAAGATAGTGAAAACATTTATCCATGCAGAAACTTGTATATGAATATTCATAACAGCATTATCCATGATTGTCCAAAATGGGAACAACCACAATGTCTGTCAACCTAAAATAAATAAGTAACATGTTACATATTCATACAAAGGAATGTTGTCAATAAAAAGAAATGAAATACTGATACATGGTTCAACTGGATGTTCCTTGAAAATATTATGCTAAGTGAAAAAAGCCAGTGACAAAATAACCACATATTATCTGATTCCATTTGTATGAAGTGTCCAGAATAGGCAAAACTATAAAGTTAGAAATTAGTAAGGGACAGGGGTACTGAGGATGGCAGTGGGTTGGAAATTTCTTTTTGAGGGCACAGAAATGTTTTACATTTATTTTGTAGTGATGGTTATACAATTCTATGAATATACTTAAAAAATGTAATATTATAGCATATGAGTTATGTCCCAGTAAAGATGCTTTAAAAATGATTGATCGAATGAATGAACAAACTAATACTAATATAAAGTTATACATTGAAGATATTTTATAATTTTTTATTTTTTAAAAAATCTTGAGGAACTTTATTTTTTTGGAGAGAGACAGTGCATGCACATGAGCAGGAGAGGGGCAGAGGGGGAGAGAGAGAGGGAGGGAGGGAGAGAGGGGAGAGAGAGAGAGAGAGAGAGAGAGAGAGAGAGAAAGAGAGAGAGAATCTTAAGCAGGCTCCAGCCCACAACCCTGGGATCATGACCTGAGCAGAAATCAAGAATTGGATATTTAACTGACTGAGCCACCCAGTGCCCCTGAAGATATTTTAAAATAAATATAATAAATACCCTAAATAACTTATAGTATGTTCAATGCATATAAAATGTAAACTCCCCCAGTTGCTATATTAATTAGAAATCTGCATCCATTTATAAAGCAGGTTTTCTGGAGGCCACTCATAACCAACAACTTAAGTATATAATCTGTATGTGAGTATTGCTCCTTAAACACCCTCTGCTTTTTTCCCCCCGACCTTGAAACAGGACTTAGCTTTTCATCATGGCACTCTGCACTTAAATCCACTACCAAGTCATTAGTGAGCTGTGTGAATTTTCCCAAAATGTGTGTTTCATGTTCAAGGAAGGAGAAGAAGATTTAAACTGAACTCCAAAGGAAAATACCTTAATAAAAATATCTCCTTTGACATGTTAATCATCCCATAAAGTCCTTCTTTGGCTGTCCCTTCTTTATCTCAACTTGTCCTTCCACAAGTCTAAACTTGTTTCTCCATGCCTATTTACTTATACAGAATTTCTTGTTGATGTCATAGATTTACCCATGGTAAGTGCCAACTAACACACATCCCTGGACATACAGTTTCCAAGTAACTTTATTAATGACTTTAACTCAATAAAATGTCTGGCATTTTGTTGCCTGTACACAAGAAACATTTTGTTTATATCTAGATACTTATAATTAGATAAATGAATATTGTGAAACACTGACTTCATTAATAGAATAGTTAACATGAACATAGTACATAAACTTTGCAATTTAAATCAACAACTATTTTTGGCACAGTGTGTCTGATATCATGGTAGATTCTAGATATAACCAAATATGAAAGTCATTGTCCTTGTATGTAAGAAATTCACAATCCGTTTCTTTTACAAATATAATGGAGACTAACATTCTTCCAACTCTGTAAGGAAACTAAGGATAAGTGAGAAAATTAAGCCTCAAGATAATCATCTAGTGACTGAATTTCCTCTCATTTTTTCTAATAATAAGTGATTTTTTCTTTGACCAGTGAGTCCCACTGATTATAAAACTTGCATACAGTATGTCTCTTAAGTTTCATAGAAGCCCATTCACAGATTCAAAAACATTTACTCAGTATACTTTGTATAGATAATATTAGCATCCATATCTGCCAGCATTCTTATTTATATAAAACAGAATCCAGCATAGCCAATTTGGTCGTGAAGGAATTGGTCACGGGGCAGTCAACATTGTGAGTTCTTTGCTGTGACAGTGAGAGGGGCTGGTTTCATTTTGATGCCTTGCAGTGTTTGTAGACCCACATAATCTGGTTTGGGCAAAGAAGGAAACAGAACTATTTATTAATTGCTGACTCAGAGTATATACTGCCTCCTGAAGGATGGATTCCAAAGCATTTTAAGATCTATCTCTTAGCAAGTACTGTAATTGCCTTTCTTATCCTTTTCTAGTGGTCTATAATTCATGTGGTTTCTAAGTGATAAGAAAGCCTCATTGCCTTACTTCTTTTATAAGAATATTAATTTCTTGATCAGAAGAAAGATTAGGTGGAATAACATCGTGGTAAGATATTTCATAAGAATATAGATATTGCTGCTTTTAGATGTGTGACGAACAGAGATGTCAAAACTATATACAAAAATGTGCTTATTCCAATAAGAACAAATTTACCTCTATGAGTAAATACTTTATCTGCCATCAGGTGATTTCTTAGTAATTTAGCCATATGGAAGGTTAGACATTGCTGACATTCAATCGGGCAAAATTGTTGGAAAAAAGTCATCTTTGGTGATAGCCAGCCTGTGTTTTTGCATCTATGTGTCTTCTACCAGAGGCACTTTTTTTAGTGATCTTAAAGCAAATTTTGGAGTGGCTGGAGGGAAAGGCTGACTGATATCCATATAGTAGTATATTTTGTCAACTTAATTATTAAGTGCATATTCAGCAGCTGAGTGAGTACTCACTTAGAACAAAATTACTCCTAGACTGGACTCCTTCCAAGAGGAAAACTTTCCAAATTTTACCAACTCTGCTCTTTACTCAGCCTTCCCAGTCCCTGACCATCCTGAAAAAACAAAACAAAACAAAACAAAACAAAACAAAACAAAAAAAAAACAATGAGGTGATTCTCTTAAATTTAAATGTCAACGATACTTTAAAATAGATTTCCTTCCAGTGCCTGGGCGGCTCAGTCAGTTAAGTGACCGACTTTAGCTCAGGTCATGATCTTGTGGTCTGTGGGTTCGATCCCCACATCAGGCTCTGTACTGACAGCTCAGAGCCTGGAGCCTGCTTCAGATTCTTTGTCTCCCTCTGTCTCTGCCCGTCCACTGCTCATGCTCTCTCTCTCTCCAAAATAAATAAACATTAAAAAAAATTAAGTATTTAAAAAAAAAAGTATTTTCTCCCTACAAGGAAGTTTTCTCTGCTTTGGGTCCTTCAAGGCTATGCCAAGGTGGGGCTGGACATCTTAAGAGTCCACTTTAAGCAAGGGCAGCCTTACTGTATAAAGCCATTTCCAAGCTAGGTTTGTTTGTTTTTTTCTCCTTATTAGACTAGAAAACTCCATATGAAGCTAAAGTTGTCTGAGGAAGGATGAACAATATGGCAGGAACACACTGAGGATGTGAGCCATCTGCTTTAGAGCTTGGTCACTCATGGCTATCCCACATCAACCACTTCAAATGATATGGAGTGATCTGGTCATGTCAGAATTTATGGCTTGCTGTATCCGAAAACACCCAGTTCATGATGGGCAGTTGAGGTCATGTGGTTACCTGGTATCTCGTAACAGGGCAGTTAGTCTCAACTATAGCCCAAGATCACAGTGTAAGCCAAAAAAGACTCTACTGTGATTCATCTAGTGCAATTTTCCTATCATCCCTTTCATGTACAGACACTTCAAACACCGTTCAATGTGCTTGATTAAAAAGGCCAAATGGTGATGCTGCTTATACCACAGACCGCCGGTAATGAAAACTGAGAGCACTTTGCTTCCTGCAGATAAGTACTGCTGTTTATGATTTTCAGACACATAGAAATTGAGATAGCTTGTCAACAACAGACTGTATTAAAGAAAGTAGTGAAGATGTATTTAGCAAATGAGAAAAATAGCAAAGGAGAAAGAACACTAATGAACAAAGAAATTGGTACGTGTCTGGGAACGTGTGTTATCAATATTATTATCTAATTTGGGAAGTTAAAAATACCAATAGTAACATTGTGGGCAATAATATATTAGCCCAAAAGAGAGGGTTGTTGAGAGATGAAGTGACCTCAACTGGTACTAATGTAGAATAGAAAAAAAAAATTCTGATTAATCTTTGAATCACATAGGTGTGGTAAAAGTAGAATGGCAACCACTAAAATAATTGAAATGTATGCAACTTCCAAAACATACAGGGGAGAAAGGTAATTTAAAAAAATCAGTCTTGAAAAAGTAAAATAAGGGAAAAAAATGATAGAGGCAAAATAGGACAAAGAAAGCTCAAAACAAAAGAGAGAAATGAATTATGCAGATCTGTAATTGTAATGCATATGACAAATTCATAGGTTAAAATTAGCACAGTGTTTGATAAAATTGATAAAATCAGATTATGCTATATGTAGGAAATATAATTAAAAATAGGCACAGAAGGAATGAAGTTACCATCATGGTGGCATAAAATGTCTCTTGGTTTTGTTCTATTCCTCAACAACAAAAATTCAGCATCCATGGATAAACATGTCTTTGAGGGAAGTGTGGGGTCCAACATCATATACAAAGGGGCATAAGAGGAGTCTTGCTCATCTGTGCATCAGTAACCTGCAAATAGACCTTGATCCCAGCTGTGAACCCTGCAGTGGTTTGTGAAACCAGCTCCAGACCCTCTCAGCCATGATTCAGGAGGCCCTGGGGAACATTAACTTAGATGGTCATTCATGGACAAGAGAACCTTTGTAGGAGTCTGGGTTTCCAGAGAAGTTCTAGCATGTATGATGTGGATCCTTTGGAATGAGTAAGAGGAATGGCTTTATGTTACCCAACTCACTCTGCCTGCAAGGCAGCACAGCTTAGGGCCAAGAAAGATCTTCCTTGGCTCGTGATTTATCCCATGGGGCAAAGGGAGAGTGTGTGAGTAAGTATCGAGCTTTCTGAACCATGTGGGATGCTGCCAGAATGGCTGATTTCCCTTTCACACCATCCAGAGTACTGAGCCATAAGCTGCATGACTGAGGGACAGGAGAAGGCAGGGAAAATGGTAGATAGAACTCCTGAAGAACATTAAAGAGATGTGATTTCTAACTGTAGTGTAGATTCCATCAAGAAGCCCACCCACACACTCCAGGAAATGCCTCACTCATGATCCCTTCAACTGGCCTATGGGCACACCCAGTGCTCTGAATGCCTCACCCACATCTACACTTCACCCTATGGCCACCTCTCCATGTGCAATCCCCACAGTGGCAAAAGTTGGCTTCAGCAGATAGCTAGTGAGCATACACAGAAATTTGGCCAAATCTGCAGACCAGAAAGAGACCACAAATTTCAGCCTTGGTACCACATTTGAAAAAAAAAAACAAAAAAGAGGCTGTCAGCACTTGGCCTGGTGCACTGCAGTGTCCAAAGTAGGCCTACAAGGCTAAGATTTCTGCCATAACAGGGAGCAAGAAGTATGAGGCAGGTGTACCTACAGAAGATCTGAGAGAGCCTCAGAGTATCAATGCTGTTGTAAGGTTTTTCTCTCTGGAAAGCAGTAAAGAACTGGAGGAGGTTACTGCTACTTCAAAGAACATTGAAATTCAAGGTACTATGACACCACCAAGAATTTCAACAATCTTCTGGTAATTGAGACCCAAGACATGAAGAGCTGTGATTTACCAGATAAAGAAATCAAAATAGCAATTTTAAAGAAACTTAGTGGTCTATAAGAAAACACACAAAGATAATTCAATGAATTTGAGAAGAATATGTGAACAAAATGAAAAGTTTAAAAAAAAGATAAATACAGAAGAGAACCAATAGGAATTCTGGAGCTGAAAAATACAATTAATGAAATGAAAAGTTCAAATATGTGACATAGAGACAAGAACTTGGACATAATTTCATCAGATGATAACAAGGAAAAAAAGATGAAAAAGAATGAAGAAAGCCTATATGATCAATTGGATACCCTCAAAAGGTCAATTTATGAATTACTGACGATCCAGATGGAGAAGATAGGGAGAAGGGGGCAGAAAGCTTATTTAAGGAAATAATGGCTGGGAAGTTGCCAAATCTGGAAAGAGAAGTAATTTTCCAAGTTCATGAACCCCATAGGTCACCAAACAAAATAAAGTCAAAGAAATATTTTTTCAAGACATATTCTCATAAGCCCATCAACAATTAAAGACAAAGGATCTTAAAAGAAAAAGAGGTTAAAAAAACTTGTCAATTACAGTGGAACCTGCATACGGTTGTTGGTAGATTTTTCAGCAGGAACCTCACAGGCCAGAGAAAGAGGAATGATACATTCAAAGTGCTGAAAGAAAAAAAATATGTCAACCAAAAACATTCCATCTGGAAAACTTATCCTTCAGAACTTAAAGAGAAATAAGGTTTTTTTCTGGGGCACTTGGGTGGCTTAGTTGGTTAAGATTCTGACTCTTCGTTTCAGCTCAGGTCTTGATCTCACAGCTCTTGGAATTGAGACCCAAATGGGGATCTGCACTCACAGTGTGGAGCCTGCTTGGAATTCTCTCTCTCTCTTTTTCTCTCTCTCTCTTTCTCTCTCTGCCTCTCCCCAACTTGGGTGCTCTCTCTCTCAAAATAAATAAATAAAAACTTAAAAAAGAGAGAGGAATAAGACTTTTTCAGATAAACAAAAGCTGAGGGAGTTCAACACTATTAGATGTGCCTTAACAAAAACACTGAAATGAGTTCTTCAAGCTGAAATGAAAGGATGCTTATTAACAAAATGTAGATATGTAAGACTTTAACACACAATAGTAAAGGTAAATATATCATCAAATTCTGAATATTCTAATGCTGTAATATGGTGATGTGTTTAACCACTAAGCTACAGTATAAATTAAAGTATAAGTGTACTAAAAATAATTAGAAGTACTATAATTTATTAATGAATACATAGTATAAAAAGAGGTAAATTGTGGTATTGACATAAACAGGGGAATGGAAGCATATAGTTTTTCCATACTGTCACAATTAAGTTATCATCAGTGTAAAATAGACGGTTATATCTGTAAGAAGTTTTATTTAAGCCTCTTGGCAACCATAAAGCAAAACTTACAGTAGATGCTTGAAAGATAAGAGAAGGGAATCAAAGAATACCACACACAAAATCATCAATTCACAAAGGCAGCAAGAACGAACAGCTAGAAAACAATAAATAAGATATTAATAAGTCTTTACTTATCAAGAATTACTCTAAATGTAAGTGGATTGAATTCTCCAATAAAAGAAAGAATAGCAAAATGGATTAAAAAAAATAAGACCCAGCTATATGTTGCCAATAAGATTCACTTCAGCTTTAAAGACATTTTGTGTTTATGTTATGTGTATAACATATGCTTCACTGACTGAGCCACCGAGGCGCCCCTCACCTTTATTTCTTTTTCTTGCCTGATTGTTCTGGTTAGTACTGCAGTACTATGTTGAATAGCGGTGATAGTTGGCACTTTTGTCTTATTTCTGATCTTAGAGGAAAAGCGTTCAATCTTTCATGGCTGGGCATAATGTTAGCTGTGGGTTTGTTGTATGTGACCTTTATCATATTGAGTTATATTCCTTCTATAACCAATTTGATGATGCTTTATCATGAAAGTATGTTGTATTTTAGCAAATACTTTTGCTACATTTATTGAGTAATTGTATGGTTTTTGCCTGTCATTCTATTGATGTGGCATATCACATTTATTGGTTTGTGTATGTTTGAACCATCCTCATATCCCAAGGGTAAATCGCAGTGAAGGGATGGAAAGATATTCTATGTAAGTGGAAACCAAAAGTGATCAGGTGTACCTATAATTATATTAGACAAAATAGACTCTCAGCCAAATACAGCAACCAGAGACAAAGAAGGTCACTATATAATGATAAAATGATCAATTCATCAAGAAGACATAACAATCACAAATATATGTGCACCCAACACTGAAGCACCTAAATGTATTAAGCAAATAGTAACGGATCTGAAGGTAGAAAAACAATAATAGTAGAGGTCTTCATATCCCACTTTTAACAATGGATAGATCAACCAGACAGAAAATCAACAAGGAAACATAGGACTAGAAGCATACTTTAGACCAAATGGACTCAACATACCTAAACAGAACATTCCATCCAACAGCAGCAGGATACATATTCTTCTAAAGAACACACAGAACATTCTCAAGGACAGATCATATGTTAGGTCAGAAGCCAAGTCATAGCAAATTTAGGAAGATTAAAATCATACCAAATCTTTTTTTAAATCTTTTTTTAAATGTTGATTTATTTTCGAGAGAGCAAGAGAGTCAAAGTATGAGTGGGGAAGGGGCAGAGAGAGAGGGAGACACAGAATCCAAAGCAGGCTCTAGGCCCTGAGCTGTCAGCACAGAACCCAATGCTGGGCTCAAACTCATGAGCTGTGAGATCATGACCTGAGCTGAAGTCAGACCCTTAACCAACTGAGCCACCCAGGTGCCCCTAAACCAAATATTTTCTGATAATAATAGTATGAATCTAGAAATCAATAATAAGAGAAAAAGCTGGATGACTCACAAATATGTGGAAATTATGCAGCACACTCCTGAATAACCAATAGGCGAAAGAAGAAACAAACCAGCAAACAAAAATTGAAACAAACAGAAGTGGAAACACAGCATACAAAAAACTGTCAAAGCAGTTCTTAGAACAAAGTTTACAGTGATAAATGCATACATCAAGAAACAAAAAAGGTATTTAAACAACATAACTGTACACCTCAAGGAACTAGAAAAACAAACTGAGGCCAAACTTCACAGGAAAAAAAAAGGTATTACAAAGATCAGAGCAGAAATAAATGAAATAGATGCCAGAAAAATAATAGAAAATATCAGTGAAACTAAGAGCTTGTGTTTCAAAAAGATGAAATTGGCAAACTTTTAACTAGACCAAGACAAAAAGAAAACTCAAAGAAATAAAATCTGAAATAAAAGAGGAGATATTCAACTGACCACAGAAATACATAGTGTCATAAAAGACTACTATGGACAATTATTTGTCAAAAAATTGGATAATCTACAAAAATGAAGAAATTCTTAGGAACACACAATTTACCAAGACTGAATCAGGAAAAATTAAAAATCTGAACAGACCAATAATGAGGAAGGAGATTGTAACAGAAAAGCTTAGGGCCAGATGGTTTCACTACTGAACAATAATGAATATTTAAAGAAAAGTGATGCTAGTCCTTCTCAAGCTCTTCAAAAAATTGAATAAGAGGGAACATATCTGAACTCATTTTATAAGGCCAGTGTTACCCTGATGCCAAAACCAAATAAGGACATTACAAGATAAGAAAACTACAGACCAAAACTCTGATAAATATACATGGAAATGTTCTCAACAAATGGTTAGCGAACCAAACTTAGCAAGTCATTAAAAGAGTCATATACTATAATCACTAAATTCTACTCCTGAAACCATTATTACACTACATATTAACTAACTTGATTTTAAATAAAATAAATAATAAATAAATAATAAATAAAATAATAATAATGGAGTCATATACCATAATCAACTGGGATTTGTCCTTGGGATATGAGGATGGTTCAAACATACACAAACCAATAAATGTGATATGCCACATCAATAGAATGACAGGCAAAAATCATACAATTACTCAATAAATGTAGCAAAAGTATTTGCTAAAATACAACATACTTTCATGATAAAGCATCATCAAATTGGTTATAGAAGGAACATAACTCAATATGATAAAGGTCACATACAACAAACCCACAGCTAACATTATGCCCAGCCATGAAAGATTGAACGCTTTTTCTCTAAGATCAGAAATAAGACAAAAGTGCCAACTATCACCGCTATTCAACATAGTACTGCAGTACTAACCAGAACAATCAGGCAAGAAAAAGAAATAAAGGTGAGGGGCGCCTCAGTGGCTCAGTCAGTGAAGCATCCTGCTTTAGCTTAGGTCATGATCTCACAGTTCATGGGTTTGAGCCCTGCATTGGGCTCTGTGTTGATAGCTCAGAGCCTGGAGCCTGCTTTGGATTCTGTGTCTCCTCCTCGCTCTACCCCTCTCCCACTTGTGCTCTCTCTCTCTCAAAAATAAATAAACATTAAAAAATTAAGAAAAGGAAATAAAAGTCATCCAAATTTGAAATAAAAGAGTGAAAGTCTATTTGCAGATGACATGATATTATGTATAGAAAAGTCTAAAGAGTCTACCAAAAAACTCAGAACCAATGAACAAATTCAGTGATGTTCAAGATATAAAAGCAACATACAGAAATCATTTGTGTCTAAACACTAATAAGAATGTCTAAAACAGAAATAGAGGAAATCATTCCACTTACAATTGCATCAAAAACAATAAAATATTTATAATTAAATTTAACCAAACAATTGAAAGATTTATACATTAAAAACTACAAGACCATGATGGAAGAAATTTAAGTAGACTCAAAAAAAAAAAAAAAACAAAGATATTCTGTGTTCATGGAATGCAAGAATTAATATTGTATTAATACATTGCATTAATATTGCAAAAATTTCCATTCTACCCAATTCAGGTATAAATTCAGTGCCATCTCTAACAAAATTTCAATGGTACTTTCTAAAAAAAGTGAAAAATCAAGTTTAAAATTTGTATAAAACCACACAAGAATCAGACTAACCAAAGCAAAGCTGAGGAAGAAGAATAAAGCTAGGAGTATCATGCTTCCTAATTTCAAAAATAAATAATTCGATTCTGTCAAACTAAAAGGCTACTGAACAGCAAGGAAACCATAAAATTAAAAAGAAGCCTATGGTACAGGAAAAGATATTTGCAAGCCACATATCTGATAAGGTGTTATTATCTAAAATATATAAAGAACTTCTGCAACTCAATAGCAAAAAAAAAAAAAAAAAAAAAAAACACAAAAACAAAAACAAAAAAACCCCAAACAGTTCAATTAAAAAATGGGCAGAGGAAGTGAATAGATATTTTTCCAAAGAAGATGTTTAAATGGCCAACAGGTAAACAAAAAGGTGTTCGGCATCATTAATTACCAGGCAATTGTAAGTCAAAACCACAATGAGAGTTCACCTCACACCTATTAGAATGGTTATTATTAAAAAGACAAAGTGCTGGTGAGGATATGGACAAAAGGGAATGCCCTATTGTAGGTACCTTGTTGATGGAAATGTAAATTGGGTACAGCCACTATGGGAAACGGCATGGAATTTGCTAAAAAAAAAAAAAAAAAAAAAAAAAAAAGGCAAATAAACTGCATTATGATCCAGCAATCCTACTCCTGGGCATATATGCAAAAGAGATGAAAACAGTATCTTGATATATCTGCACTCTGGTGTTCATTGAAGCTTTATTCATAATACCTAAGATATGCAAACAACCTGAAAGTCTGTCAACAGATGAATGGATAAAGAAGGGGTGTGGGCGTGTGTGTGTGTGTGTGTGTGTGTGTGTGTGTGTATACAATGGAATATTATTCAGCCATGAGAAGGAAGGAAATGTTTCCATTTGCACCTCCATAGGTGGACCTTGAGAGCGTTATGCTAAGTGAAATACGTCAGACAGTAAAAGACAAATACTGCATGTCATTTATATATGGAATCTAAGAAAGCTGAATTCATAGATGTAGAGTAGAATGGTGTTGAAGGGTGAGGGAAATCGGAAAATGTTGGCCAGAGGGCACAGACTTTGAGTTATTAAGACAAAAAATTGTAGGGATCTAATGTGTATGAGGGTGATTATGGTTAATTATGCTGTATTATATACTGGAAAGTTGCTAAGAGAGTAACTTAAATGTTCTCACCACACACACACACACACACACACACACACACACACACAATAGTAATTCTGTGATTTGATGGAGGAGTTAATGTCATGGTAGTAATCATTTTGCCATATATGGGTGTATCATATCAATATGTCCTACACCTAAAACTTACAAATGTTTTATGTCACTTATATCTGAATAAAGTCGGGGAAAAAGCATACATAAAGAATAAAAATAAAGAATAGAAACGAATACACTAGGTAAATACTGACTAAAAGAATGCTAGGGAGTGCTTGGGGGGCTCAGTCAGTTAAGCATCCAATGTCTGCTCTGGTCATGATCTCATGGGTCGTGAGTTTGAGCCCTGCTTTGAGTGAGTTTGACCCCATTTCTGGTGAGCTCCAACCCTGCTTCAGGCTCCGCACTGTCAGTGCAGAGACTGTGTGAGATTCTCTTTCTTTTTCCCTCTCTCTCTGCCCCTCATGGGATTCTCTCTCTCTCTCCCTCTCTGGCCCTTCCTCTCTCTCCCTCTCTCTCCCCCCCCCTCAAAAATAAAAAATAAACTTGAAAAAAAATAAGAAAGCTGGAATAGCTATTCTAGAACCAGACAAAATAAAATTTAGGCAAAAAAATTAATAGTAAATTTTTTCAGTAGACTTGATATATCTGGTAACACACACACACACACACACACACACACACACACACACACAGCTACCAATAGCAATTAGCAAATCCACCATCAAAGGGGAACTATCAAGCAGGTTTTAAATTATGTAAAAAAGTAGTTATGAACAGTAGAAGTGTGTGTGTATTTTTATGCACATAACATAAATACAAATAATGTCAAACTTGCATGGTGACATCATTTCCTTTGTAGCCTTTATCACTTCTGACTTTTTTGACTTCCAAGACAGAATGAAACTTGCTTGTCCTCTTGACTGTTGTATGCCCAACTTCTAGCACTGTTCATCATACAACTGTTTTTGGATGACTGAGTACGTTCAGGTTGCCCTAGTTTACATCTGCAGGATGTCACAGCAACTACTCCAACAGACCTCCACTCGTGGCTCTGAAGATTTTTTTTTACTGCCTAAACCCTGGAGAACCAGCCATTTATATTCATAAATTTGATGTGTGTGCCTGTGACTTCATCTAACAATTAGTTATTACACTTTCTTTTCAAACTTATACGTTACATTTTACTTAGTTGCCTATGTTCTCGCCTTAAGACTGCAACCAGTTTTTAAAATTCAGTATCATAGTCCACGTTTGAGCACATTATAATTATATTGGAACTTAATAACAAAAACATTGATTAAAACGTCAAACACTTACAATTTTAAAAGCACACTTGAAATACCTAATCATTTAAAGAAGAAAACAATGTAATAATAAAACTTTTAATTGAATGTTAAAAAAAATTCCCCATGTCACACTTGTAGGATATGGCCAAAATAGTACTTAGAGGGAATTCTGTTACCTTGAATGGGTTTACTGTATATAAGTAAAAGGACTAAACATCTAATTTAAGAGATTCAAAATGAAAACAAAACAATAAAATAACTCCAATGAAAAGAGAAGAAAATAATTACAGCACGTTTGGAAATCAACGAGATTAAAACAACCATACCTTCAACAGCTCTAGGATCTTTTCAAAGAAAAGACTAGTAAAATAGAGAAATTTTTAGTGTGATCAAAACTCATATTAAAAAAAAAAAAAACAAGAAACTTCAGGGGCACCTGGTGGCTCAGTTGGTTAAGTGTCCGACTTCAGTTCAGGTCATGATCTTGTGGTTCACCAGTTAGAGCCACTCAAGGGGCTCTCTGTCCTCAGCCCAGAGCTGGCTTAGAATCCTCTTTTTCTCTCCCTGCCCCTCCCCCACTTTCTCTCTCTCTGTCTCTGTCTCTCTCTCTCTCTTTCTCTCTCAAATAAATAAATAAACTTAAAAAAAAGAACTTTAATTCAGAAAAAGTATACATTTTAAAAGGTGGTAAAAGAACATTTTGGAAACATTACGGTAATAATCCCCTCTTTGTAATGTAAATTAACTGTATATATCCTGGAATTTGTCGAAACCTACTCAAGAAATATGAATGTTCATGTTATCATTGAAGAAATTAACTCATTATCTTAAAATATTTTCGTACACAGAAACCTACCCCCAAATCCAATTGATGTTACACATAAAATTTTGTCAAACATACAAGGAATTATTATTTCAATCCTCTACAGATTCCTCCACACAAAGCAAAAGCATGAATACCCGTGAAAAGGAGAATATCATCCTCCAGAGATATTTGCATCCTAACCCCAGAACTGGTGAATATGTTACCACACACAGCAAAAGGGAATTTGCAGATGTATTAAGATATAAGTATAAATACTCTGCCTTATCCAGGGAGACCCAGTGAAATCCCAAGGGTCCTTAAACATGAGATAGAGGGGCAGAGGAGGTGTGTCAAAGAGATACAACAGTGGAAGCAGGTTCCAAAAGCTGCTTTGAAGATGGAAAAAGGATCTCTGATCCCTAGGAAGGTGACCTCTAGCAGCTCAAAAATGCAAGGAAATGAATAGTCTCTAAAGGGCCTGAAAACCATGCAATCCTGCTGGCATCTTTCTAGTAGCTCAGTGAGACCCATGTCCGACTTCTAACCTGTAGAACTGTAACATAATAAATTCGTATGGTCTTAAACCATTACATTTGTGATAATTTGTTACAGCCGTAATAGAAACCCAATACAATCCTCAGTGAATTTATGAAGCCAATATATTCTGTTTCTGTTTCTATTTTTGTTTTGCTTTTGTTTGTTTTTTAGAGAGAGAGCATGAGCACAGGAGAGGGGCATAGAGAGGTAGAGGAAGAGAGAGAATCATAAGCAGGTTTCACGCTCAGTGCAGAGCTGGATGCAGGGCTTGATCCCATGACCCTAGCATGGTGACCCGAGCCAAAACCAAGAGTCAGACACTCAACCGACTGAGCCATCTAGGTACTCCAAAGCTAATATATTCTTGATACAAATCCCACATAAATTCAGAAAGAAGAAGGGAAACTTCATGGCAATCTTATTTTTGCAACAAAACAAAAATACCAGCAAACTGAATTGACCAATGTGTCGAAAAGAATACATTTTACACTAGTATGGTTTAATAAGGGATGCAAGGATGTTTTAACATTAATAAAGGAGGAAACTCCATATGATCTGCACAAAGGATTAAAAATCTTTCTGATAAAAATTCACCACATATTCTATAATAGTCAAATCAGCAATAGAAGGAAATCTTAAAAATATTCTGAAAAACTTCAGGAAATAATCTTACTGGTGAAATGCTAGAATAATTTCCTTTGACATCAGAAATAAGACAAGGATACTCACCATCATCTCCTCAAAAGATATTCTATTAGTTCTAACGAATTTAGGAATATAATAAGAAAAAATAAATGGTATAAGAAAAGGAGAAAAAGAAGCAAAAAGTTAACTATTCAATTTACATATAATAGGGTTTTTTTTTACATATTTGCAGAAAGGGATTTACTAAGGACTTTATTAGTATCGTTTGTATACTGTTTCTAAGGCTAAGTGGTATGTACATTGAGGTATAGTATTATCCAATCCTTATGGATGTCCTTACCTGTGTACTATGACAGAACATGTTTTTTAATCACAAAAATCTTTAAAAAAATTTTTTTGTTTTATTTTACATCTACAGTCTCTTGTTATATATTGTATATAATTTAGTATTACACTATCACTTTCTTCACACCCTTTGTTACTAGTGCTATCCAAATCTGGAGTCAATAAATACAAGTTTTGGGGCACCTGGGTGGCTCAGTCGGTTAAGCATCTGACTTAGGCTCAGGTCATGACCTCGTGGTTTGTGAGTTCGAGCCCTGTGTTGGGCTCTGTGTTGACAGCTTAGAGCCTGGAGCTTGCTTCAGATAGTGTGACTCCCTCTCTCTGTCCCTCTCCTTCTCTCTCTCTTAAAAATAAATAAATATTATATATTAAAACAAAATAATAAATACAAGGTTTTTTTTGTTGTTTTTTTTTTTAATTTTTTTTCAATGTTTATTTATTTTTGGGACAGAGAGAGACAGAGCATGAACGGGGGAGGGGCAGAGAGAGAGGGAGACACAGAATCGGAAATAGTCTCCAGGTTCTGAGCCATCAGCCCAGAGCCCGACGCGGGGCTCAAACTCACGGGCCGCGAGATCGTGACCTGGCTGAAGTCGGACACTTAACCGACTGTGCCACGCAGGCGCCCCTAAATACAAGTTTTTATATGACTCCACAGATTAGAATATCTATTGATTATTTCCTGAAATGTAGATGCTGTAAATTTCTTCTATCAACACAATCTTAGTCTTTTTTAATTTTTTTAATGTTTACTTATTTTTGAGAGACAGACAGAGCATGAGTGGGGGAGGGGCAGAGAGAGAGGGAGACACAGAATCTGAAGCAGGTTCCAGGCTCTGAGCTGTCAGCACAGAGCCCAATGTGGGGCTCGAACTCACAACTGTGAGATCATGACCTGAGGCGAAGTCGGACGCTTAACTGACCTACCCACCCAGGCGCCCTAAGAGAATCTTAATCTTGAATATTAGGGACTGTTTACAGAGCCACATCACTACTAATTCATACTCTATTTTGATTTAGCTACACTATCTACTCCCAAACTCTATAACTGAATGAACCTGTGCTTCATTCAGCCTTTAATGTATCCATTCAACAAATAGGAATTGAGTGGTATGTCTTAAGAATTCTGTTAGATGCAGGGGTTTATGTGGCTCACAGTCTAATAGGAAAGACTTACGATGAATCAGTTAAAGTACAGCATGATACATTCTAAGTCAGATTGAGTGGGAAGGAAGTCAGGAGAACAAAATAAAATCTTTCTCAGGCCCCAGCATTGGCATTTGTCACAGCTCTGTTATATCACAGTACGTTCCGTCCAGTAGTTTGAAATCCCGAACTCAGTCTACGTGGCAAGAAACGAAACAAAACAAAACAAAACAAAACAAAACAAAACAAAACAAAGAAAAGAAAAGTGAGGCAGGAACCAGAAGGTTTGTTGGTGTTGTTGTTACCACATTAGAGAATTTATATCCTATCCTGAAGGTGTTGGATACCAACTTCCTTGTAACTTAACCAAGGAAGTGAGAACATGTTTTACACCTGTAAAATATTACTTTGATCACCAAAGCAGAGTCGAAGCCTGAAGAAGTTAAATTACACACTCAAGAACTATAGATGAGGGGCGCCTGGGTGGCTCAGTCGGTTAAGCGGCCGACCTCACCTCAGGTCATGATTCACAGTTCGTGAATTCCAGCCCTACATCGGGCTCAGTGCTGACAGCTCAGACAGCCAGGAGCCTGCTCAGACAGCTGACAGCCAGGAGCCTGCTTCGGATTCTGTGTCTCCCTCTCTCTCTGCCCCTCCCCCACTCATATTCTGTCTCTTTCTCAAACATCTAAATAAAACATAAAAAAAAATTTTTTTAAATTATAGATGAAATCAGAGGTGGGATTTTGAACAGCATTTGAATTAGAATCCCTGAGGTAAATCTTGTCTGTTAGCTACCTTCCTAAAGTTCTTTAATATCTTCTCAAATTGCATGATTGAGTCCTGCAATCTAAGGTGTGGATGAATGGGAATGTAGTTTTGGAGAAAACTATGCAATGAAGTGTTACTGTCATACACTTTTATATCATTAAAGAATGAAATCAGCATATAATGCCTGCTTCGTTTTCAGTGTTTATATGAGCTTTTCGCCCATCGAAAGCTTATTTCTACAACTAAACTGCTTTAGCTTACAATTTCAGGCTTTTAATGCTTCTTCAGAGTCTACATCATGAAATACTCGTAGCTCAAATGACTAAGAATGGGAATAGGGTAGATTAAATTCCAGTCCTTAAAAGGTGTTAAAGAGGCTTCCTTCCTAGCCCACCTTCTAATTACTCTCAGAAACAGTAACTAGCTATTAGTTCTATAAATACTAGCATTGTTGTCTTAGAAGACAACCTTCAAGGTGGAAATAGACAGTTTTGTATAGCCCCTTCTAATACTTCATTTCAGCCACTTTAAAGTGTATATTTGCAACAAGCCATGCCTTGATGGGCCCCCGCGGGTGCAACATGGTTGTAAGTCATATGCTCAGTAGGAATTATTCTGAAGTTATCCTTTGCTGGAGGTGATTTGCATTTCAGTTCGAATGTTTCAAGTCAGAGTAAGTTTTTCCCTATTGTAAGTTATAAGAACCAAGAGCCATGATGAATCAATGATCTATCTACATGTTTAAGAAAGTTTCAAAGGAACTTTAAAATATCAGCAACTAGATTAGTGTGCAGATATTCTGTGTCCTATGTGCTCTCTGAGAAGTGGGATGGTCTTCTCGGGCCAGAATGCCACTTCATGTGACAATTGTGTTTCCTTAGGTACCTAAAATCTGTGGATTATTCTTTGCTCAGTCTCCTACTTAGAGGAGACAGTGGCCTTTTAAAAATCTAGAGTATATCAGGGCCACCTGGGTGGCTTAGTCTGTTAAGTATTCAACTTCTGCTCAGGTCATGATCTTGCAGTTTGTGACTTCAAGCCCCACATCTGTCTCACTGGTCTCTTCAGAGCCCACTCTGGATCTGCTGTCTCCCTCTCTCTGCCTCTCCCCTGCTTGTGCTCTCTCAAAAATAAATAAAACATTTAAAAATTTTTAAAAGAAAAATCTAGAGTATATCAAGTAGCACCAGTCTTGGTTAAAACCTTTTAGAAGCCCACTCTTGTGCCCTTGGGATAAACTCCAAAATCTGTAACACAGCTCCAGGGCCCTGTGTGATCTAGGCAGTGCCTTTTCTCCGTGTTCTTCACCAGACCAACTGGCTAGTTCTCAAACACAGACACATACAAACCGGTCTTATAGTTTCTCAAACACACAAAATTCTCATCCACTTCAGGACATTTCCACTTGTTCCCAAAACCAGAACCTCTGCCCTATACTCTGTACTTAACTAATTCCTACCAACCTTCAGATCTCAGCTCAATCTTGACTTCCTGACCTCCTTGAAAAAGTTAATCAGCCCCAGTCTCTCTGGGAACTGTTATATTTTCCAAGTACATTATGGTTTTTTTCATATCTGATGAGAAGGAGTTCTACTGGCATACTGAGATGAGATCCATTCCAAAATGAGTATATTAAAAATCATATGCCTGGGTGGCTCAGTCAGTTAAGCATACTACTTGATTTCAGCTCAGGTTGTGATCTCATGGTTCAGGGGATCGAGTCTTTCAAGTCTTTGTGCTGACAGTGTGAAGCCTGCTTGGAATTCTTTCTCTCCATGTCTGTCTGTCCCTCAACTACTTCCATGCTCTCTCTCTCTCTCTCAAAATAAATAAGCATTTAAAAAAATCATACAAACTGTATTATGTTAGGAAAATAAGTCATTATATATTTGTGTTTTTGTTTAACTGATGTGAGTGTTCTACCTTTAAACATTATATACTGAAAGTCCTTGAAGATAAAGATTATTTTGTTGTGTTTATCACTGTATACTCTTGCTCAAGGCCTGATAGATTTTTTATAATAAGTGTATAATTGTTTATGATAAATAATTGGTATAATAACCAAAAAAAATTGAAGACAGATATCATACAATTCATTCATTGACAGAAAGCACATGGCAAAGGTTGGGGATAATATTTTGGCCATTGTATTTCAAGTAGAAGTAAACCAGTAGATGTTTTCTCTGAGGTTTTGCTAACCCTTGTCTTAATTTAAAGTGGTATTACCAATACTGAATTAGGATCTAATGTTAAGCAATAGCTCTTATAAATAAGTGACTTATTTTTATCTGTCATTCCAGCACCATTTGTTGAAGAGGTTTCCTTTCTCTACTGAATTGCCTTTGTATACATGTGTAGGGCTATTTGTGGACTTTCTCTTCTGTTCCATGATCCTTTGCTCTGTCTCTATACTGCTACCACATGCTCTTGATTACTGTGGCTTTTTCATAATTTTTAAAATACAGTTGTATAACTCTTGCAAGCTCATTCTTATATTTCAAGAGTGTTTTTTTAATTATTCAAGATCCTTTGTTATTTTCATTCAAATTTTAGAACAAATTTTTAAATTTCTAAAAAAGAGAACTGTTGGAATTAAAAAAAAATTAATGCTTATTTATTTTTGAGAAAGAGACAGAGAGCGTGTGAGTGGGGAGGGACAGAGAGAGAGGGAGGCATAGAATCCGAAGCAGGCTCCAGGCTCCAAGCTGTCAGCACAGAGCCTGACACAGGGCTCAAACTTATGAAGTGTGAGATCATGACCTGAGCCAAAGTCACCCAGGCTCCCCCGGAACTTTTATTATGATTACATTAAATCTATAAATCAATTTTAGAAGAATGTAGGTCTTATCATGTTTGTTGTCTTCCAACCCATGATGATATATCTTTCTACATATTAGGTTTTATTTAATTCACTTAGCAATGTTTTACATATTTCAATAAGGGGATCTTGCATATCTTTTGTTAAATTACTCCATAAGCATTTTATTTTTGATGCTATTATCAATGTGTTCTATATTTTACTTTGATTGTTTCTTGCTTATATATGGAAATACAGTTAATTTTGGACTTTTGACCCTGTATTCAGCAACATGTTAGTTCTAGTAGATTTTGATGATTTCTTGGCGTTTTCACTATAAGTAATCATGGATTGTGAACAAAGGCAATTTCTTCCTTTCAATCATTATTTCTTTTATTTCTTTTTCTTGCTTCATTATACTGGCTAGTAACTATGTTCATAACTACAAATTTTTCATAGATGTATGTTATCAGGTTGAGGAAGTTCTCCGTATTGGTAATATGTTGAGAGTCTCTTTTATTTATTATAAAAGGGAGTTGATTATACAGATATTTTTCTACATTATTCTGTTAATGTGGTGAATAAATAATTAATTTTGTAGTATTAAACCTATCTTTCTTTCCTGGAGTAACATTTGGTTGTGATCTATTATACTTTTTATATATTACTGGGTTCAATTCACTAATATTTTGTTAAGGATTTTTTGCATCATTGTTTATGATAGTTTTAGGTCTGTGGTTTTCTTTCTTAAAATATCTTTGCATAAAATTTTGCATAATATTGATATTATTATTGATACTTTTTCCTTAAAACTTAATGTAATTCATCATTGAAACCACCTAGTCATGAAAAATAAATGGTATATTTTAAAGGACAGAGGAAGATAGTGGGGGAATTTGTTTTTTCAATGTTTATTTATTTTTGAGAGACAGAGTGTGAGCAGGGGAGGGGCAGAGAGAGGGAGACACAGAATCTGAAGCAGGCTCCAGGCTCTGAGCTGTCAGCTCGGAGTCTGACACAGGGCTCCAATTTACAAACCGCGATATCATGACCTGAGCAGAAGTCACGTGCTCAACTGACTGAGCCACCCAGGCACCCCATATAGTAAGGGGATTTTTACAAAGAAGTGTTTTTCCAGTTTTTATTTTTTAGTTTTTCCCCTAATTTTCATGTTAGTGTTTCATAAAAGGAGTTGAGAAGTGAACTAAGTGATTAAAAATATCACTCTACAAACCTACCATCAGAGCACTTTATTGTCTCTGGTAAGTATACCTGGCAGCACACAGTGGAAGAACAGTATCTATGACAGGGATCCCTCAGGTGTAGTATTAATAGAAGAAGTCACTTGTTCTTACTCATTCCTATCATGGGCAAGTTGTCAATGTTATAGAGAGTTTACTGGGTAGGGAGAATGGAGTAGTATAGTCTCTTTAAATTAAAGGAGAGTTTATTCACCTATTAATGATGATGAAGATGCCACTGTAATCTTCCTTGCAATCAAAACTCTCTCCTCTCTGATGGTAACCTTTAAAAAGGGATAGCTAAAAAATCAAATACCTCTATCTTTCATACCTTCCTTCCCTATTTTCAGCCCAATTTTCTCATCATTAGAAAAGTATAGATTAACTAATAATCGCTAATGACTATATTTATCACTCATCTTTGTCTACTTTTCTGTCGAGCTAGTTTAATACTGCAGAAGTTTAATACTACCAATACCAGCCTATGTAGTGTGTTGTTAATTTTTTATTTTTACTACATGTTAGCATGTTTAACACACACAGAATTTGAAACACACCAATTGCTGTAATAGTGTAAAATATAAAAATTATAACAATGATAGTAACAACCAAGGAGGGAAATAGAGGAAAAAATACAGCCCTCAGGACCCATCACGTACACCAATGCAGCAGCTGGTCCTTGTCATTTTATCTTACCACCGTCCATTTCCCTTTCTTTAGCTTTTCAGCCAGCACTTTTGGACACATTGTCAAATAGAGTGGCTTACAGTTTTCTTCTTGAGGTACATAAGCCATTTAGACTTCTGCTTGGTCACAGTTGTTATGACATCCTAAAATATTTACATTCAAACCTATTTCCTTTGATATTCCACAGGTATTGATCCGGACAACGTGACCTTATTTTCTGTCTGCTCCCGTGACATTAATGGTCCAGCATGGTCAAATGATAGTTTTAGTTTCCAGTTATTAGCATTCTTCATTTATTAGCTGAAAACCAAGGAATCTAATTTGGTTCTTTTCAGTGGAAAGGTACATATTAAGGGCGGAAGCAACAATTCTTGTTTGACTTTTAAGGAATGAGCCTCTCCAGAGATGCTTTTGATTTTGCTCTGGGCAGACTGCTCTCGTTTCGATAAGCCATAGCAAAGCTGGTGCTTCCATGAATGTTCTGATTTTGCCACAGTTCAACCAGCGTAATATATATCCTATTTTCACCAAACCAGATTCTGACTTGAAGTCTCACATGTGTGTATATCTGATTGATGAATCAGCAATCACATACTGAGCCTTAGCTGCAAAGGAACCTGAACAAAAAGGAATTTTTATTATTCTGTCTCTTGCACATGAGAAGTGGTTTGGAAGGGGGACTGAGTGACTCATTCACAATATTCAATACACTTGGTAAAAACTATACCTTCTTTGTATAAGTAAAACTTTACTACAGCCCAGAGTGGAAAACATATACAACATCCTACAAGACAGCTCCCAAATTCGTAAATTTTCATCTTCTAGGTGAAGCCACTGGTGAGACTTTGTTTCTTGCTGTTCCAATACTTCCAAATATCGAATGCTTGAAAATACCAGTGAATCTCAAACACACGTGCCTCTTAACTTATTTATTTCCTCATTAAATGTATTTTTTTGCCCATGCATATTTTTATGCCCATGTCCATATATTGTGTGGAATATCATCATGGTATATAGGGAATTTGGTAAGTACACAAAAGATGATACTGTCAGAAGTAAATTCAGAATAAGTGTCTTATTGTTATTTGGAGTAAGAAGAAAATTACTGCTCACTTCATGGTGGAAGGGATCTAATAGAATCTGTCTGCCACCAAGGCTTGCAGCGTATCTTGATGCATGTTACTATAAAGGGATCTCAAGGCTAGTTGAATTTCTAAAAGCATGTACCTTCAACTGCCAAACGGAGTTCCAGCAGTAATGATGGGATCATTAGTGATGGTAGAGTTGACCTTGTAGAAGGCAGCCTATGTCATTGTGCCCATGCATAATCTACTTCCCTATCCTATGGCGGCTTTTTCAAGATCATTGAGCAAGCTGAGGTCTGGGTGGCAAAGAAGGATAACTGATATTCACAAAAGGTCACCTTACTCCTTTCATTTGTTAAGGCTTTTTTCTTGAGGGGTTCTTTTAGTATGCATCTAGAGAAGATTCAAGAACTATCTCGATAGGCTGAGGCACATACTCCTTCTCCCATAATATTGCCATTAACCCCCCATCTATCACCTGAAACCCTGATTCTTAGACTACACTGTCAGCCACTGGCTGGGCCATATTTTCTTCTAGATGAAGTAGACAGACAATAAACGTGCACTACTCAGGCTTCTTGCATTGCACTTCTAGGACACAATGAAAGAAACTGTCATACCGTAAAGTTCTGTTTCTAAATAGAGTAGACCTATTTTTAGCAGTCCTCAGAATTTTGAATTTTATTCCATGACATTAGTCCAGAATTTTAAATCTGATTTTGAGTCTTTTATTTTATGTTATCTAATGCTATCAGAAAAAAAAATGGTTTCCCTAGACCTGTAATATTTGCTGTAAATTTTCTGTAGTGTCATTTGTCCAATTCTTCAGCGTTTCTACCTCAGTGAGACTATGGTCAGTGGATCACAGGAGATAATCCATTTCACTAGTTTTGACCCTGTATTCCATAAGCTATTTGCCCTCCTAAAATAAGGAAAAAACTCAATGCATTTCCAAAATTTCTTGGCATGACATACAATTCTAAATATTCCACATGTCCCTGAATATCTTTTGCCTGCAATTCACTCTCTGGTGTCAATATCTGTATAATTTAAGTATCCCTTTTATTGACAGGCCACAGAAACCAACTCTGGACAAGTAGCTGGGGCAGAGAATAGGAATCAAAGGAATAACTGAGGAGACAAGGCCAACAGAAAGATTGAATGAGGAAATCTGGGAGGAGCCTAACAAGAAGAACATGTGGATTTTCTTTTCAGGTATGCCTATCAAAGTAATTCTACTCCAACAGACGTTTTTCTGCTACTTTGCCAATTTTCAAGTTCTTTGGGTAATATCTCTGATTGGCTCTGTTTAGAACAGTTTTTAAGGGAGGAGCGTTGAAGGATGGAAAGGATGGAAACTGGGTCTTATGACAGTTAAGAGTCAGCAGGTCTCCTGTGTAGGGGGTCCTTCACAGAGAATAAGGAATCAGAGAAGTGAGGACCCTGTCAGAGTGTAGTGCCCTCTTTTCTTAGGCCATCATGGTAGGATAGAAAGGCACTAATGGGCACAAGTTGTCTTCAACATTTAAAAAATTATTAATTTATTTTGCGAGAGATAGAGGGAGATTAGGGGAGGGACAGAAAGAAGGAGACAGAATCCCAAGCAGGCTCCATGATGTCAGGGCAGAGCCTGATGCGGGGCTCAAACCCACAAACCATGAGTTCGTGACCTGAGCTAAAATCAAAAGTCAGATGCTCAACCCACTGAGCCACCCAGGCACCCCCATCTTCAACATTTTTAAGACTCAGTCTTGACTAAATATTATGCATTTCCTCTCTACTTTTTCTTAAAATTAATGATTATATAAAATTGTCATTTTTGCCTAGTAAATTCACTGACACACTAGTCTCTCCTAAAGAGTTTACCTGTGGTGTTCTGTATGAGCATGTTTGTTCAATAAGTCATTATCAAAACTTTTTCCTTTGAAAGGTTAGACTACTTATTTCAGCTAATTTAGAAGCTGTAAAATGTTTCAACACATGTAAAATCAGTGAGGTGTATATTTTTATAGATGAGAATCCTTTTTCACTTGCCTACAGCTTTTATTTGCATTTTGCAAATTTATCATAAATGTGCTGACAACAGAAAATAGCACTCAAGGTTCTGAGATAACTTGTTAAGTCATGTGGTTATCGGCTATATTTTGGAGACAGTTCCACTAAAGTAAATAAAAAGGAAATTACTAGGCAAAAAAAAGTGTCAATGGTATTAAACAAATTCAAGAAAAACCCTAGTTGCAAGACAACGGCACCAACAGCACTTTTAACTTTTGTCTTTGGCTCTGGAGCATTTATAGTCCCGCCATAGCCATTTGATCACCATCTGAGTTGGACGTTGCATTTGTACAAAATGCTTGTTAGGATTGTGTAAATATGAAAAAATGCCAGAGAAACTATTGCCAAAGGACAAATGAATGTGTCATTCCTAAATGAAAATTGACAGAATAATTGATATGTTCGTCACATATTTGATTTTACTCTGACTTCCTTAAAGAGCCTTTTCTGCCTTTCCCTCTTGCTCTTTCGTATTGTTCATTTGACTATGTGATCTTGCTGCTTGGTCTTGGAGACATTTTTGGGAAAGAATCCAAGTGTTTTCTTCTCTGTTCCAGATGTTTTCAATACTGTGTGGCTGACATAAAGTCTAACAATAAAAGGATACTTTTTCACAAGAAGTAGTTTGTAAGTCACAGTAACTCATGGTACAAAGAGGGGAGGTTAAACAACCTTGTTGTAAAGTTAAAGAATCAGGTGCTAATCCACACAGAGCTCTGCCTGTCAGATGATTAGCACATTTGGGAACCAAAGTTAGGAAAGGAAACTTGAAACAAATAACCGGAATGAAGGATTAGACTTTGAAAGCTGTATATGTACTAAGACATGATGCAAAGCAAACTGAACAAAAATGAATATTGTATTACCAAGATATGGCATTGGACAGTAAAATAGAAAACACAATATGAGTCTTTAGACTACAGAGAAATAAATGGTGTCCCCACTCTTTATTTCTATTTTAATTAAATCCATTTACCTTCAGACTAAAATGAATTTATTCAAATATCTATGTGAATGTACGGATTGCAGAAAAACAAAGAAGACCATATGTGCTGTTAATAGTTTTCACATCCATCAAGACAGAGAACATTTGTGTAGATGGAGACATTTACACATATAATTATATACTGTATGCATATATATTACATAAATATCTCCATTGGATGTAAAGAAAATAAGGAATGTTTTCAACATTTTGAATGAAAAATATTAATGACAAGGATGAGATTTATTGGTATAAATAAATGTATAAGAATCATTTTATGTGGTGGTGTCTCCTGCTATAAATTCCCACTGCCCCGAAGATTTATATTGGATACCAATATAAATTGGTATTTATATTGGATACCAATATAAATATTGGAATGTATATTAATTGGATATTATTTATATTGGATACCAAACAACTTATAGCTACCAATGAATATGAAATGAAACTTATTATTCATGCAGTAGACCACTGAAGGACTTCCTAAGGGGAAGTGTAGAAATTCTGCAAGGGAGGAAACCAAGAGCAAAGCAGAGAGAGTACATGGGGTCCTTGTGGTGACTTGGGCATGAGTCTGGGGAAGGGCCCATGTGCTGGGTGGGAGTGTTTGCAGGTGGGTTTGCCACTGACCTCATAGGGTGTGTGGCACACAGGGACCCTCCTCGTGCTTGCCCTGTGTGGGGGCAGCAGGAAAGAGAGGTGGGAAACTAAAAGCTGTCAGGTCAGTCATAAAAAATGGTGTCCAGATGAATCAACTACATAAGCATGGCTTTATTTCTGGGCTCTCCATTCCATTGATCTGTGTGTCTGTTTTGTGCCAGTACTAATACTGTTTCGATTATTAGAGCTTTATAATGTATCTTGAAATCTGGAATTGTGACACCTCTAGCTTTGTGCTTCTTTCTCAAGACTGCTTTGATTCTTAGGGGTCTATTGTGGTTTCATGCAAATTTTAGTGTAATTTGTTCTAGTTCTGTGAAAAATGCTGTTGGCGTTTTGACAGGCAGTGCATTGAATCTGTAGGTTGCTCTGTGGAGAGCATAGCAGAATGTATAAACTTGTCCAATCACTATGCCGTGCCCCAGAAACAAATGTAACATCTTCTGTGAACTATACATCGATTAAGAAAAATGGAGTCCAGTTCTTTATTATGAGAATAAATGGGGAAGATATCATGTGATATTCTAGAAGTTTCAGTCAAGTGAGGAAGAGATGGCCTAAGCAAAACAAGGCTTTGAATTAGAGAGAGAAATACGTGTACGGCTCTGTCAGATGAGACTATTCTCTGTAAGGCTAAGAAGAACGTGGGCAAGACTGGAGCGTTGTCTCTGGTAGAGACTTCTGTGGTAGCTCTGGGAGTACTGAGAACAGGAGCTGGGCCGTGCTAAATTAAGGAGTATTTGTGAAGAATTTTAGAATGATTTAGTAAAGTTCCACATAATCGATGATTAGAGTGCTAAGAACAGGAAAAGTGAAGATCACAAGTGAAGGTTTCTTTTCCTCAGAGAAACATCTGAAGGTAGAATTATGATATGCATTCTCTCTACTGGCTTACTAGGCTTAGCCTTCCATTGGAATTTTGGGTTAAGAATATAATAAAAATCACCTTTAGTGGAACAGTATATTTAAAATCACTTACAGAAAATAATGCTTTCCTGACAAACAACGTTAACTACAAATATTTATGGTGTATACCCTGTATCATAATTGTGTTAGGTATTCTGATATGTATAAGGATTGATATTTTCAAAAGCATGATTATTTAACATGTAAAACATTTTTTCCAGAAAAATAGGCTTTCCATGGAAAATAGTCCATAATATAAAACCTGATACTTTCCTATATATTCTACTCAGTCAGTGTTTTTCTCTAGGATAAGGTACAAAACATTATGCTTCTTATCCCCCAAAATATTTGTTGCTGGTTTATTTAATGGGTGTAATGAAATGTTTCATAATTTTTACATATTCTTTATAGAAAAATTCAGATTTACTTTCTACCTATTGCAGTATGGGACTCTTTTTATTCCTGATAAAACTGAAGAAGAGAAACATTAATTGAAATATCGTAGGCCCCTATTTTCAGACGAACAAACGGTCTTAGTCCCAGCAGCCTCTGAAGGGTGATGAGTAGTGTGTGCTTAAAAGGTAGAGATTTTCAGGGCACCTGGGTGGCTCAGTCGGTTAAGCGGCCGACTTCGGCTCAGGTCATGATCTCGCGGTCCGTGAGTTCGAGCCCCGCATCAGGCTCTGTGCTGACGGCTCAGAACCTGGAGCCTGTTTGAGATTCTGAGTCTCCCTCTCTCTGACCCTTCCTAGTTCATGCTCTGTCTCTCTCTGTCTCAAAAATAAATACATGTTAAAAAAAATTTTTTTAAAAAGGTAGAGATTTTCTAGGCAATGTTTTCAGATAGTTTTTTTTTTTTTTCAAAATTAAGAAAAAAAAATAGATGGCCTCTCCTCCTTCACAAAACAGAAAATGAATCATGCAGCAGTGATTTTGTTTGGGTAGTCTTCATACCTAAAAGTCTAGGAATACAAAAAAGAGCTTACCTACAACCTGATTTAAAAATGAGCCAAAGGTCTTAAAAAGCACCTTATCCGAGAAGATATACAGATGGCATATAAGCATATAAAAAGATGGTCCACATCACATGTCATCAGGGAAATGGAAATTTTAAAAACCCTGAGATACCACCATATACTTATCAACAATGGCCAAAAGCCAAAACACTGACAACACCAAATGGTGACGAGAAAGTGAAATAACAAGAACTCTCATTCATTGCTGGTGGGAATGCAAAATGGTACCACCACTTTGGAAGGCAGTTTGCTGTGTTTTAGGTTTCTTTAAAACAAAATACTCTTATCATATAGTCTAGCAGTCATGTTCCTTGGTATTTACCCAAAGGAGTGAAAACTCATATCCATATCAAAACCTGCTCATGAATGTTGGTAGCAGCATTATTTATAATTGCCAATACTTGGAAGCAATGAAAATGTCCTTCAGTCAATGAATGGATCATTTAACTGTGGTACTTCCAGACAATAGAATATTACTCAACCCTGAAAAGAAGTGAAATATCAAGTTATGTAAAAAAAATAGAAGGACTTAAGTGCATATTACTTAAAGAAGCCAATTGGAAAAAGGCTACATACTGTATGATCCCAACAATATGACATTCTGGAAAAGTTAGGAAACTATGGAGAGAGTAAAAAGATCAGGGTTTGTCAGGGTTTGTGGGGAAGAGAGGAGTGACCAGGCAGAACACAGCAGTGGGACTACTTTGTATGATACTATCATAGTAGACACATGTCATTATGCATTTTTTCCACTGGCACAGAATGTACAACATCACACATGAACCATTGTGTAAACCAGGGCGATCTGGTGATGTGTCATTGTAGTTTCATCAGTTGGTGCATTTGGTACAACCAGAGGATGTTGACAATGTGCAGGCTATGCATGTGTGAGGCCCAGAGTGTATGGGAATTTTTATAAATTTTGCCCAATTTTGCTGTGATCCACAACCTGCTATGAAAAATAAATTCTGGTTTGTTTTTTGTTTGTTTTGTTTTTTGTTTTTTGTTTTGTTTTTTTTTTCTAAAAAAGACAATGAATTTACCTTAGGTCATCGTACATAGTAAACATTTACTGGTAAGTTTTTATTCATACTAACTCTATTTTTATAATCACTGATGCAGTCTTCTGTTGACTATAAGATATGCAGTGAATTTATTTTTTTTTTTGACGTTTATTTATTTTTGGGACAGAGAGAGAGAGAGCATGAACGGGGGAGGGGCAGAGAGAGAGGGAGACATAGAATCGGAAACAGGCTCCAGGCTCTGAGCCATCAGCCCAGAGCCCGACGCGGGGCTCGAACTCACGGACTGCGAGATGGTGACCTGAGCTGAAGTCGGACACAACCGCCTGAGCCACCCAGGCGCCCCAATGCAGTGAATTTAAATTTCCTAATGTTCACTTAGCTCTGATGTTAAAGACGGAATAAGAAATAGGAAGAATTTCTGTACCATATGCCCTGCAAATCTATAAATCCTAGTTCATTAACTTATTTGGACAAGACCTTGTCCTAATGTTATAATCCTCATTTGGGCAAGTTAGCTGTGCTTTTTCTCTGGTCATAGATTATATCCTGAATCACAGCCTTCTTTTAATTGAGGCCACTGGTAGCCAGGATGAATGGAACAAGAGAGATAGGTCACCATTAAATTATATGAGAAAAATACCTCAAAATATACTTCCATCAGAGTTACTCAGCGCTGTCACCTCTGAAATCCCTGTTATTTTAAGTGATTGTTATATAAAGCAATTGAGTTCATCCTCCAAGATGCTGTTACTTTATTAGATCAGTATATTCATTGTGTATATGAAAGATACATATTTCCTTACATTCTAGGCACAGTAGGTTATGATGGGCACCATCTAAAAATTATAATCTTCAAAGGCCATGTAGCACTGCCTGTAATATACTAAACAAAGGAAAAGTTTTACCCTTTTGTTTACCTTTCAGTTGATGAATAATTTAAATTTACTTTCTCTTTGTCCAGTCAGTACCAGATTGTTAGAATCTGAAATCCCTCATGTGATTTATCATTTGTTGAGGTACACAGTGCTTTTTTTTTTAAACACAAATCAAAACTTTAGAGAATTACAAATTACATTACACATACACATACACAACTTCTGTCAATTCTATCACAGTCAAAACACAGCCAGCTGCTTCTGAGATGATATCAAGTGGCAATTAAAATAGCACCAATAATGTTACATACACTGTGGTTAGGTACAGAAAATATTTTATCTGGAAAAAGCAAGAAGTATATTTAGATGACTGGGATTTATGTTCCACATTAAAAGAACAGATGCCTTGAAAGATTAATCTTCGGTGCCATGATGTCTACTTGTACAGAACGTTGGACACGATGGGGCTTGTGTGGGCCAGATGCCTTCCTTGTCCAACTTGAGTCCTCTTAGCAGTGGCCTCCGAATACCTTCTGCAGACAATTAGTTCAGTAGAAAACTAATAGATATGCTGTCAAAAATGGGTGCTCTGGTCAAATGAGATTTGGAAACACCGCGTTAAAGCTGCACATTTTTCTCTCCGGTGAACTGTCAAACTAATATACTTACATTCATTATGGATCTTTTAGAGAAAATGCATCAGTTCCCCCAAATTCTTTCACTATAGAACCTATGCCAATATAGCCATTAACCATTAGATTAGATAAAATACACGTTTGGGACACCAGCAAATTGGGGAAGAAAAAATTATATCCATGTTTAGTATTTGTCTAATGCATCAAGGAAGTTAACACCAGGGAAAATCAGAATTTTGTTGGACTTGTATTTATTCCACAGCCTAATGTGCTTATTTTGATATTCACAGTGGGTATGAACTTGAGTTCTTCAGTGCTTAAGGCCTGTAGTGGAATTGATTCAGCACAACTCTTTTTTTTTTTTTAATTTGTTTTAATGTTTATTTATTTTTGAGAGAGAGAGAGAGAGAGAGAGCATGAGAGGCAGAGGGGCAGAGAGAGAAAAAGACACAGAATCTGAAGCAGACTCCAGGCTCTGAGCTGTCATCACAGAGCCTGACGTGGGGCTCAAACTCACGGAGTGCAAGATCATGACCTGAGCCGAAGTCAGCGGCTCAATCGACTGAGCCACACAGGCGCCCTTTTTTTTTTTTTTTTTTTTTTTTTTAGGGGCATCTTCTGGGGGAACGTTGCTTGGAACACACTTAGAGAATTGCTCTTCTAAATCCAATTTGCCATATTTGTCATTCTTCTCATCTAAGAATACTGTAATACTTTGCCTTCTTCGAACCTTCTGGCACTACCAGTTTGCTTGGGATAACTCTGGGTCCGATGTGGTTGCCTTAGGGTTCTGTGCTTAAATAAGGGCCCAGCTACCTCCCCAGATTACACCAGGGTCAAAGATCTATTTAGGAAACATGGTGGTCTTCTGCTTTGAGCATTGGAGGCAATGGAGCCAAGTGACCTGCATTAACCCAAATCTCCTCTCATTGAGCTGACAAGGATCCTGCCTGGCACTAGAATTGACCCATGGCGTTAGGAACAAACCAAGAAAAAAATGGCAAAGCAGATGGTTTATTTTTTAGCAGCCTGTTTTGGTGTTTTTTCCCTCTTCTGTCATCCCCCAATCTGCCATGCTGTCTGGAACCCCTGGGCAGCCTACTTTCTTGTTCCGAGCCTTCCTCTGCAACACAGCACTTCTCTGCTGCTTTGAAATGACCTGCCTGATGAGCCACTGTGTTTGTGTGCTGTCTCTTCAAATATTTAACTAAATGACAGTGAGTGAGTTTTTTTTTTTCTAATGGCTTTATCACATGAAAAGAAAAATAACTGGAACCGAGATGACATTACAGAAGGGAGAATCACAAAAGAACACAGAAAGTTAAAACCAAACTGCCTTCAGAGAGACATGATAAAGACAAGTAGGGAAGTTTGCCCTGTAGAACCTACAAAAAGCTCAAAACCTAGAGGTAGCCATATCTACCAGGAACCACATGGAGCTAAAACCAAGGGCGTTGGTCAAAACCAGAGTTCTGTAGACCTTCATAGTTCATTACTATCTCTACCCCAGAAACCTAGAAGTCGGTGCACTGTCCCTTCCCCACAGGTGAAAGGATTATTCTCTAGAGAAACTTTAAAGAGCTTGAGAGGGAAAATTCTTCCAGATATCCATAAATTAAATGGGGTAATGAAAAGCCTGACTTATTTTATAAGTTGACTATAATGAAATCAGTGCTTCACAAACTTAAATGTGCATGTAAATCCCTCACATCTTACTACAATGTGGATGCTGATTCATTCATTCTGGGGTGTGGCCCAATGTTTTGCATTTCTAATACTTCTACATTTCTGCCCATCAGTGAGCCATACTTCGAGTGACAAGGCACTGGATAACTAACTGCATATGTGCTCAGAGTAATCAGTGATTGCTGCATCAGTTTAAATATGGGTGGACAGAGGAGTTACCAGCTATTTGAAGGAAGCTTCTACCTAAACAACAGAGACCCCAGACCAGATAGATACTAGGATGAAGAAGAAGAAAAAGGAACATCAAGAATCTGGAGAAGAGATTGTTATGTAGAGAAGAAAATACTTTTCAAAAGAGTGAAAAATAGAAACCCCCTCTACATATTGTCATAGAAATACGAAGGTTATGAAACTAGAACAAGAGTCTAGGGAGAAATGGAAATTAGCAAGGAAGAAAGGAATTCTAGAAATTTAAAATATATGAGAAAAAATATCATTAGAAGTGGTGGAAAATAAAACCAAACAAGTCTCCTGGAAAGCAGTGTGTGTACACACAGGCGCACGCACACATACAGATGCACACATACAGATGCATGCATGCACATGTGCACACACACACTCATGCAGATGCACACACATGTGCACACACACACACACACCAAAATATTGAAAGTAAGAAAGAATAGTTGAGAAATTAAGAATCAATCCAAGAGAGCTAACACCTGAAAAATGGTAGTTTTAGCAAAAGAAAAATGGAAAGAAGGACATTATGAAAGAGAATTCTATAAGCAAAATAATTGGAACTGAAGGGATGAGTCTCCAGACCGGAAACGCTCACTGAATAAGACGCACTTCAAGACACAGCAATAGGATGCACAGCAGGGATGCAAATTCAACCTCAGAATGTAAAAGATTGTGTAATAATGTCATAAAAATCCAGATAAAATATTATTTCCAGCCTAGAATTCTATATCCAGATCAAACAGTAGTCACTTCTTATGAAGTATAAAGACATATTTAGATACTGTGACTAAATAACGTATCTGCTATCTATGCATTTGTAGAAAGTTTCCAGAGGATATGCTATTGTTAAATGAGGTGTGAAACCAAGAAAGTAAAAAGACATGGGATCCAGGACAAAGGTAGCTCATTAAAGGATACTGACAAAGCTAATCCTCCAAGATCATGAGATTGAGAATCCCAAGTGGACACATGGGTGGCAAGTCCACCAAGCAATAGGTTGAATTAGATCCAAAGAATCAAGGACTCCAGATGATGGGTCTCAAAGGGAGGAAATATAAGGAATGTAGTTGAAAATGTAAAAACTAGTAATAGGTGTGGTGAATATTTCATACTTCTGAGAAAAGTATAAAAAGCACATTTTGGAAAAACAGTGAAGTAGGTTCATGAATTGTAACAAATGTACCACTCGGGTGAGGGATATTGATAATGGGGGAGGCTGTAAATGTGTAGGGGAAAGCGGTAAATGGGAAATTTCTGTATCTTCCCCTCAGTTTTGCTTTGAACCTTCAACTATGCAAAAATAAATAGTCTTCACCTTAAAAAAATGAATGAAAACTTTGGCAATTATTAATTCTAGGAAAATACGATGAGAGATACAGGTTTGGAGAAATATTCACAATGAACATTTGTAGTGGTTTAAACTGTGAGAAGCACCTTTTGTAAAGTCAGTCATAATGTTGTCACTGACTAGTTTTGCAAAAAACAAATCTGTAACAATGTAGGAGGAAGGTGGAGAGATTATATGGGTGAGTGGAGCATTTTCAAGTTAAAACATCATCCATTAGGGCCAGAAATAAATAGATCATTCATAAGATCAATGAATCAAGAAATAACAAGGGGCGCCTAGGTGGCGCAGTCGGTTAAACGTCTGGCTTCAGCCAGGTCACGATCTCGCGGTGGGAGTTCGAGCCCCGCGTCAGGCTCTGGGCTGATGGCTCGGAGCCTGGAGCCTGTTTCCGATTCTGTGTCTCCCTCTCTCTCTGCCCCTCCCCCGTTCATGCTCTGTCTCTCTCTGTCCCAAAAATAAATAAAAACGTTGAAAAAAAAAATAAAAAAAAAAAGAAATAACAGCATAAGCCCATTAATTAGAAATACAGAAATAAATACCATAAACAATAGATAGAAGAGTTGCTGGTTGTTAACTCCAAGAAGCAGAACTAATGGTTGAGAAGTTAGAAGGCAACTTTATTTTTCAATACAAGACTTTTAGAGGTATTTTTTAAAACTATATGCATTCATTACTATGATAATGTAGTTAATTTAAAAATAAACAAATAAAGCAGTAAGGTCCCCCTCTTTCTTTCTTTCTTTCTTTCTTTCTTTCTTTCTTTCTTTCTTTTTTAATTTAGAGAAAGAGCATGAGCAAGAGAGAGGGTCAGAGGGAGGGAGAGAGAGAATCTCAAGCGTGCTCCACGCTGAGCATGGAGCCCTACGTGGGGGTTGATCAAGCAACCCTGGGATCATAACCTGAGCTGAAATCAAGAGTCAGACACTCAATTGACTAAGCCACTCAGGTGCCCCAAGGACCTCTGTATTTCTGCTCTGATGAAGGTGGAGACTTCAATGGGGCTGGTTAGAAGGGAGCCACCATTTCTTGGACATACTTGCCAGAAGTTATCTGGGTGCAGGATGATAAATGCTGACAGACTTGCCCTCCAAGGAGAACATAGCCCTCTGATTGGTGGCTACAGGGAGAGGAGCTCTGTTCTTGTCTGTGCCCAAGTGCAATGGAGTTCCCCTTTTTTCTCCCTGAGTTGGGAGAGAGGATGGAAGGAGTAGGTCTTAGTTCAAATAGTAGCTCATTTTTCTTATAAAGTGTAGTAGATTTTAAGAAATCTTTCTTCTTTTTTTTTGGTATTTATTCATTTATTATTTTTCAAATATAATTTATTGTCAAGTTAGCTAACATACATTGTATAGAGTGTGCTCTTGATTTTGGGAATAAATTCCCATGATTCATCGCTTACATACATCACCCAGTGCTCATCCTAACAAGTGCCCTCCTCAATGCCCATCACCCATCTTCCCCTTCCCTCCCCCATCCACCCTCAGTTTGTTCTCTGTATCTAAGAGTCTCTTAAAGTTTGTCTCCCTCTCTGTTTGAAACTAATTTTTCCCCTTCCCTTCCCCCATGGTCTTCTGTTAAGTTTCTCAAGTTCTACATATGAGTGAAATCATATATCTGTCTTTCTCTGACTGACTTATTTCACTTAGCACAATACCTTCCAGTTCCATTCATATTGCTCCAAATGGCAGGATTTCATTCTTTCTCATTGCCAAGTAGTATATCATTGTATATATAAACCACATCTTCTTTATCTGTTCATCAGTTGATGGACATTTAGGCTCTTTCCATAATTTGGCTATTGTTGCAAGCACTGCTCTAAACATTGCGGTAAATGTGCCCCTATGAATCAGCACTTCTGTATCACTTGGATAAATTCCTAGTAGTGATATTTCTGGGTCATAGGGTAGTTCTGTTTGTAATTTTTTGAAGAACCTCCACATTGTTTTCCAGAGCAGCTGCACCAGTTTGCATTCCCACCAACAGTGCAAGAGGGTTTCCATTTCTCCACATCCTTGCCAGAATCTATAGTCTCCTGATTTGTTCATTTTAGCCACTCTGACTGGTATGAGGTGGTATCTCATTGTGGTTTTGATTTGTATTTCCCTGATGAGGAGTGATGTTGAGCATCTTTTCATGTGCCTTTTGGCCATCTGGATGTCTTCTTTGGAAGAGTGTCTATTCATGTCTTTTGCTCATTTCTTCACTGGATTTTTTGGGTGTTGAGTTTGGTAAGTTCTTTGTAGATTTTGGAAACTAACCCTTTATCCAATATGTCATTTGCAAATATCAACAAAACTAAAAGGAAACCTTTCTTCTTTAATATGCTTTTAGAACAATTTCTCGACTTCCAAGGTTGTTTTTTAAAAATAATTTTCACCAGTTTCAATGGGGAGCAGGTCTGTAGAACTCCTCAGGCTGTTCTATCAGAAATGGTTCTCTAACCAGCTGTGATTTTATATCAGCAACTCAAGTTCTCTTTTCTTTTCTTGAAAAATGATAACAATAGAGTCTAATTTAAAAGGTTTCTGTCAGTGTTAAAAATAAAATGTTTTTTTTGATGTAAAGTCTGCATATAAAGTACTTATTTAACATAATATTTATCTTATGGAATGCATTTTTTCAAATAATTGTTTTTATCTCTAGTCAATATGATCATGTGTTTTGCACTCATTCATTCACTCAAATATTCCTTGAGTAGAGCTATATATGCTATTCCAGATGGTAGGAATTTTGAGCAAATCAAAGGAGATGACTTCATAGAGTTCATAATCTAAGGGAGGAGATAACTAAGTAAACAAATTAATATATAAAATATCCTGAAGTCCTAAGCATTATATAGAACAATGAAACAGGTTAAGTAGCTAGAAAGTGTTGACACTACCAGATATAGGCAGTTCCAAGTACTCTTTTTTTCTCCATTAAAATGTCAAGCTAATCTAAAATTGACGAATTTTGGCATCTGAATGCCTTTTGAATTTTGACAAAAGTCTTTTGTCAATTCCTGATTCTCAGTCTTGGACTTAGAAAATATAAAAATACACACATACATGGGGAGTCTGGGTGGCTCAGTAAGTTAAACATCCAACTTCAGCTCAGGTCATGATCTCGCGGTTTGTGGGTTCAAGCCCTGCATCAGGCTCTGTGCTAACAGGAAAGAGCCTGGAGTCTGCTTCAGATTCTATGTCTCCTTCTCTCTCTGCCCTGCCTTGGCTCATGCTCTGTCTCTGTTCCTCAATAATAAATAAATGTTAAACACACACACACACACACACACAATGCTTAGTATAATAACTGTTAGACATTACTTCTACTCTTACAAATTCAAACCTGCTTAAGAGTGGTGGACACAGGCTAATAGGCTCTTTTGGTCACTTCTAATTCTGTACTTGTATGACATAAAGACATCCTATATATATGAACAGAAATTCAGAGAGCGAGGGTGAGGGAGAGACATTACACTAAAGATCCTATAAATCCTATACAATACTACTGGAGTTAATAGTATTGTAGATGTTAGAATTTATTATTCTAGTAAAAACTTTTAAAAAGAGAAGGAAATATAAAATGTAATATAAATTACTACTTAAGAGAACTAATTACTAAATTGGTTTCTCTGCGTTAATACAATCTCAAAGGAGACAATATCTCTTGGACTATTCATTCTAAACCACAAACAGAGATTCACTTAGTATCCAACATTATCAGAGGGTTGCAGTTATTATTAAGATATATGTCCTAATCTCAAGGAGTTTGTTTTATAGTTGAATGAATAAAAAATACAGAAAAAACTATGTAAAGTTCATATCCCCAGGCCAACAGCACAGGCATAGTGTTAAGACAGAGTAAGGACCATAGCAGTTCTAATGCCTAAACTGTTGCACATGCTTCCATCTCATAAGAAGGTGGGTGACTTAAGGGGCAAGGATGATTTGCTGGATGTCTCCTACAGTCTTGTCTTACTCCTGATTACCCTGATAGCTCTCCGAGAATGAGGTGTTGCTGGAATAGTCCACGATCTGCTGTTCTGACTACTAATTCCCCTGTGCATCAGTGGGATTGGGCGATGGGGAAGGGATACTGCTCCAGGCAACCTTCCCTTGCCTCAGGCAGGAAGTTGTATGCTGAGAACTTGGGCATAGAAAGTTGGCAAGTTTTTGTGTTACTGGAAAAAACTAGGGAGTTTCATTGCAAGGCTGCCGTTCCCTCTGAGACAGCTGCTGTGTTCCACAAAGCCATTACCATCATCACAGCTGGCTACCGTCATGCATTGCCCTTTTGTTGCAACAGGCCCCTGACAAGTGCTCTTTTCACTGCTTGAAATAGCGTATTTTCTTCTCTCTGTACAGCTTCAGGAAGTTCTGGGCTGCGGGTTCCAATCTTACCTCTAATTCTTGAGAAATTATCAACCTTGTTGCCCCTTCAATTGCTGGCCATGGCTCACCTAAAATATCCATGCTCTCTCCCTTGTCTAGAATTTTCTTAGAAGTATATCCATTAAACACCCAAATTACTCTTTTGGAGTCTCACCTCTCCCTTGGCAACTTTCAGTTCTAATCAACCAATCCCTTTCCCCAGTGCTACCAATAGACTTAATTTGAGAGGTTAAAAAAGGACAGAATTGATCTGGAATACATTTGGAAAGCACAAACGGCAGAATTTAGTGATCAATTGGATATGGGTAATGGAAGATTGGAAGTAGTTAAGGGCAGCTTCCTGGATGCTGGTATAGACCAGTGGTAGAACACAAATGATAGGACTTCAAGAAGGTGGGGAGCCAGAGAGTCAACAGGCTTCACTCAAACCCAAGATTATATTTGGAAACTCATGGCATCTGTCCAGCTTCCAAAGGGCAGGGTACAAGTAGAAAGAAATTTGAACAGGACATTGGCAGAAAGGAAGAAATCATAGGCAGTAAGAAAGATGACAATTGCTTTGATCAGCCCTGTCAGTTCATGCCACCCTAGACCTATGCCAGAGCTTTCCCTTAAGTGATAATAATCAAGAGTCCAGGCCGGGAGAGTCATCTTATGTTGATGTGGAAGTCTTACCTGGTAATAAGCCCATGGTGCCTCTCTCTTGAAAGGCTGAAGTAACATATTGAATGGAAATGAGAAGGTGGGAGCTATAGAAGTTGGAGATATGTGATCTGAGAATGAGGACATGAAGTTTAACATTTCAGAGATGGGGCTTCTCTGGATTGTGTACAGACTGGCCTGGAGGTAACGGACACTGGAAATACAGGACATCAAGGAATTGGGAGTCTAATATATTGATTGGGTAGGGCATTCTCATGGGGGTTTGTATTAAACAGAAAGAAATAGCCAAGAACTATGAATAAAGCAGGTGATTCAAAAATGCCAGTGGTAAGTAGGGTAAGTGGAGTGCAGTAAATTATGGTGAGGGTAGAACGAATGTGATATTCGACCCCAGCCCTGTCTGGTAGAACTGTCCGCGGTGCTCTGTGTCTGTACTAATCAAATAATTGCCAGCAACCACATGTGATATTGAGCACTTGAGTAGGACTAGTTTAACTGGGGACGTAAATTTTTAATGCTGTTTAATTTAGTTTTAACTAAGCTTAATTTACATGACCACATTAGGTTAATGGCTATCATGGGGCATTGCAGTAGCACAGATTTGGAAAAACAATGAATTGAAACCGTAAGGGCAAGGTAGTATATTGCTGATCTCACCGCCAAACTGGAGCACAGAATACAAGTGAAACCACAGTGTCCTCTGTGTTTCCAGGCATCTTACTATCTCTCCTACTCCTTTAGGGTGTAGAGACCAAAAGAGAAAGTCATGTTTGGGGAGCAGAGAGTAATATGTTGTGGATAATTATAAGCTCTAGTTAACTAGGTGCTGTTGATAAATATGTGTTATTATAATCTTTCTATATGCTAATTTTTTCTGCAAGAGTGTCTTTTAAGTTTCTATATGTACAGCAGCAGTTCACAAAGCTTGGTCCTTGAATGTGGGGTGTGGGGGGAGTCCCAGGATCCTCTAAGGGTGTCTAGGTTATCAAGACCACTTCCAAAATACACTGTGACACCATTTGTCTTTCTTCACTGTGCTAACATTTGCAATAATATTACAAAAGATTTTATAAAATGGTAGATAAACTTGGTACCAATCAAAGCATTGGCACCAAAGTATATAAGTAATTACTGTATTTTTCACTGTCAGGCACTTGAAATTGAGAGAGAGGGAGAGAGAGAGAGAGAGAGAGAGAGAGAGAGAGAGGAATTTTCCTTAACACTTTCTTTAATGAAGCAGTAAGGTTATTATTTTTATTAAATCATTACTCCTCAGGGCACCTGGGTGGCTCAGTCAGTTAAGCATCCAACTTCAACTCAAGTTATGATCTCAAGGTTTGTGAGTTCGAGCCCCATGTCAGGCTTTCTGCTGACAGCTCAGAGCCTGGAGCTTGCTTCAGATTCTGTATCTTCCTGTCTCTCTGCCCCTCTCCCACTCATGCTCTGTATCTCTCTCTCTTTCAAAAATAAATAAACATTAATAAGCAAGCAAACAAATAAATAAATCATGACTCCTCTTGATTCAACTTTTAAATAGTCTCTGTGGCTAAAAGGGAAGTACACATAAAGCATTTATTCTGGACACTGAAATACAATGGTTTTCCCCCAAAACATGGTGCAGTTCTGTAATTTTGAGGTGAACTGGCCACATTTTTCAATGAAAATGCATTTGAAAGAATAACTGAAAGTTAACATTTTTCAGAATTGGGTATTTAGCAGACATACTCTGAAAAATGAGCAAACTGAGCTTCTCACTTCAAGAAAAAGAACTAATAGTATGTGTTACCAATGCTAAAATTTGAAATTTGACATAACTATTGGAATTGTCAAATGTTTTTTTGTTCCAAATTTTATTTAAATTCAAGTTATTAACATACACTGTGGTATTGGTTTCAAGAGTAGAGTTTTGTGATTCATCACTTACAGATAACACCCAGAGCTCATCCCAGCAAGTACCCTCCTTAGTGCCCATCACCCATTTAACCCATCCCTCACCCACCTCCCCTCCAGCAATCCTCAGTTTGTTGTCAGTAGTTAAGAGTTTCTTATGGTTTGCCTCCCTCTCTGTTTTTATCTTATTTTATTTTTCCTTCCCTTCCCCTATTGTTCATATGTTTTGTGTCTTAAATTCTACACGAGTGAAATCATATGGTATTTGTCTTTCTCTGACTGTGGGAAATTCTGAGAAATTTTTATTTGCCACTGTAGGCTTGAGCATTTGTCAATGCTTAAAGAAATTCTGATAATGACTGGGACTTTTTTTACAATGTATAATGGAAGGTGTCAAAAATGGAAAGTTCTGCATAAGTCTAGAATATTTTCAAATGACCAGTGTATAGTGTTTCATGGTAATTATCAAAGTGCAAGACAAGCCAGTGGCTTTTAATGAAACAGAGTAAGAATAATTCATTGATGTGGTTTCAGATTGCACATTACAACTAACTTGTAAGAGTTTACCACTTGTTGAGTGTTACTGTAATATTAAAGAATGATATCCTCAATTATGTGATAGGGCTATTAAAATTATCTTTTCTTGGGGACCCTGGGTAGCTCAGTTAGTTGAGCATCCGACTTCGGCTCAGGTCATGATCTCAAGGTTTGTGGGTTTGAGCCCCACATTGGGCTTTGTGCTGACAGCTCAGAGCCTGGAGCCTGCTTTGGATTTTGTGTCTCTTGCTGTCTCTGCCTCTTCCCCGCTCACGCTCTGTCTCTCTCTTTCTCTCTCTAAAAATTAAACATTAAAAAAATTAAAAATAAAATAAAATTATCTTTTCTTGTTTGAATATACATTTGTGAGGCAGGATTTTCTTCACATACTTCAATCAAAACAACATTCTGCAACCGACTTAATGCAGAGCAGATACAAGAAGCCAACAACATTCTACTAAGTCAGAGATGAGATTTGCAACATTCTAAAACAATGATATTCTGACTTTTTAAAATTTGGCTGTTTTCTGTAAAGTGTATTTTTATGTGAACATCTAATGGGTTTTTATTATTTGAAAATTAATTTAAAAGTATAGTACTACAATACTCAGAGATAAAACTCACGTGAACAAAAGCTCCTCAGGGTCCTCACTTACTTTTAAGAGCATAAAGTAGTCCTGAGATAAAAAAAAAAAAAAAAAGTTTGAGAAATTCTGACCTCGAAAAATCTCATTGATTCTTATAGAACCTAGCTCAAACCTCAGTCTTAAAAACCTTTTCTCTAGCTCCCCAGTCACCCTCTCCCTATTCTGTGTTTGTATAATCTTTGTATGATACATGCATAGAATACATGCCTTTCCATGTGTATATTTTATGTATGAAAGAAACAAAGACAGACAAACTCCTACACAGGTAGAATCAGGTAAAACTTTTTGTATAAAGTACAGACAATGGTTCATGTGTGGGCAAAGACAAAAGAGCCAGTGGATAGGGAGAAGAAAAATTAAAAGAAAAACATAGGATAATGAAGCAAGAGCATTTGCTTGATTTTTTTAAAATACTGTTTGTGACAAAGAGCCAAGGTAAAAGAATTCACCTTAGAGAGCAGGAGCTATGTTTTTCTATCTATACTGAGAGAATTTAGAAGTGATAAAAATTTAGTATTGGTGAAATGACAACTAAGAAGGATGAGAGAGATCATGTTGAATGGCCTCATCCTTTCAAAAAAAAAAAAAAGGAAGCTCCCCCATTTACTAAAAGAAAAATAGAAAGGGGAGCTTAGAATCATGGCCACACGATCATCCTAGCTTGGAAACCAACAGAGATGAAATAAAAAATTTTACACCATGTTAGAGGGAGTGTGGCCAAGGTTAGTGACTTCAGATGTTTGTTAATACCTCCCCGACCCTTCCCTAACTTTCTCTTGGGAAGTAGGACAGAGAAAGCTACTGAGAGTCAGAGTTAAGTTCAGAACCAACAGAGATAAAGCCATGCAAAGGGAACTAGTGAGCGCCCTGGACAACCATGGAACTGTCAGCTATGAAGGAGTTTTAAAGAGGGGTTGGTGTGTTGGCTTTATTTGGCACATTTGGCTGTCCTGTTTTGTTGCATTTTACATTTGGCTATACAATAAGCATAAGGCAAATTATATAAATAACTTACTCTGGCAAATAATTGGTGTGTCTTATAATTTTTGATGTCTAGCTAATGTCTAATTGAATTAAGAATAATGAGCAACTTTACTAATTATGACCTTAATTATAATTCTTTTATGGGGATAAGGAGTCCTTAGGGTAAAACAAACCCTATGCTTTAGCTCTAAGAAAATGGTGTTTCAGGCTGGCACACTGTGGAATCTCTTTCAACAGCAATCACCCTTACGTGGCATTGGTGAGGGTAACAGAGCTAATGTAAATAACTTAAAGTCTTTTATAACAGCTATAAACTAGATCTCATAAATTAAGCACCATATTGTTTTTGCTTCTTTTGGAAATTGACCAGTGTTGGGTTTCCATCTTGTTACTCAAAAAGGAGTTAACATACAGGTTTATGTATGTCCACCAAAACAGACTTTTGATTCCTCTTCTAATTAGCTGTTACAACCTCCAGTGAGCATTCCTTGACTCCCAAGGCTAGCTAGATGCCTTTCTCCTGAGCTCCCATAACATACAACATCAACCTCCTTCTTGTATCTTATGCTATTATAAGCAGACATTCACTTTTCTGCATCTCTCAGGCAAAAAAAAAAAAAAATTCCTAAAGGCCAAGATGTGCATTTTATTTATTATGTCACCATCAGGGCTAGACACAGTACCTGGGAAATACTAAATAATTTGCAAATATTTTTCATCAAACTGAACACACAAAAATATAAGAAAGTACTAAAATGAGTCTCAATAGCTTTCACCTAAGGTGGTCTTTCCAAGCTAAATAAAAGGCAAGGTGACACACAGGGACAGGTTTCAATGCTTCTATTTGCAGATGCAAACCCTATAGCTCTTTAGTGAGGCTGCAGGAGGTTTTGAATGAAGTATCACAGAGACAGCTAGTATATCAATGTTCCTTTATTATTTAAGCATTTGAGGTCACGTGTTATCTAACATACAGTCATATTTTTGCTGAAATATTTGAAATGCTGTGTGTCACCTTCATCCTAAATGGGGACACTACTAGCCAGAGAATCTCTAAAACCATAGTTTTATAGGTAATATTTATAGGTAATTTTATTTTTTTAAGTTCATTTCTTTATTTTGAGAGAGAGAGAGCAGGGGAGGAGCAGAGAAAGAGGAAGAGAGAGAATCCCAAGCAGTCTATGTACTGTCAGCACAGAACTGGATGCTGGGCTCGGTCCCACAAACCGTGAGATCATGACCTGAGCCGAAATCAAGAGTCAGTCACTTAACTGACTGAGCTACCCAGGTGCTCCTTTAGGTAATTTTAAATGATGCTTTTGAATATACATTACATGCTGTTAACACATTATTCACTGGTTATAGTAGAATATACATAATAGAGAAATTCTCCTTCCCTTCCCCACTGCCCAGCCATATGGCTCAATACACTCAAGGCAAGCAATGATAAAAGATTTTATAGATCATTTGTAAACTGGGAAATTAAGTTAGGTAGAATATACTTTTAAAATATTTTCTCTCTTCTCACCTTTCCCTCATAGTTCATACACCTGGCCCAGGCTGTGTCACATTTTAGATCTTGTTTGAAAAGTCTCGTACTTAGTAAGACCTTTCCCAACCTGTCATTTTGGCTTACTCTCTTTTATTATTTGATCCCATAATATCATAGAATTTATCTTTACAATATGTATCATACCCACGGGTTAGTATACAATGTCTATCTTTTTTTTTTTTTTTTACTATGTATTTATTTTTGAGAGAGAGAGAGAGAGAGACAAAGACAGAGCATGAGCAAGGGAGGGGCAAAGAGAGAGGGAGACACAGAATCCAAAGCAGGCTCTAAGGCTCTAATCTGCCAGCACAGAGCATGATGTAGGGCTTGACCCCACGAACTATGATATCATGACCTGACCTGAAGTCACACACTTAACCAACTGAACCACCCGGGCTCCCCAATATCTGTCTTTTCTACTGGACTATAATTTTCATAAAAGATGGGGGAAAATGTGTACCTTACTTTCAGGTGTGCTCTTACCATTACACCTTACAGCAGTTTGATACGTAATAAAGTCTTGGTGAATGAATGTGAAATGAGTAAGTGTGGGTTAATCTATAAGTCCAATCCAAAAAAGTGAAACAGTACTAGGTCTTTCAAAAAAAGGGAATAAAATTCAAGGAATTGTTGACATAGTGATAGAGTTGCAGGTGAATCATTCAGGGATCATGAAGCAAACCAAAGATTAATAACAGCTGGAAACATGACTTGGCTGAGAGCAGATGGCACAGAGGGAGGAGGCAGTGATATCAGATTCAAAAGTTAAGCTATATAAGGGGATCTAGAACCATGGCCTGCAGTGGCTGGGGCCGAGAGGTATGGGCTGTTCTGCATGAGCTGAGGAGACCCAACCATTGCCAAAGACATTGCCACAGTGTCTAACCATCCCATAAGAGAGGAAAAAAGACTCCACTTTCTCTTATTCTCACCTTCCTGTTTTCACCTCTGCCTAAATCTACCGAGAAGCCATTCGACAAGAGGCAGAAAAATGGTGCTCCCTGTGTTGCAGAATAGAGTTAGGGGGAGAAGTATAGAAAAAGGGTTTAATTAGGTAACAAAATTACCCAGGACAAATGACCCTAAACTACCTGGCTGACTGATTTCCAACAGAGCCAGCTTGTGGCCAGTAGGACACAGAATACCTCACTGTAGATGAATTCAGTATAGATGTCTTTCCTGGCATTATTTATTTCAAGGGAACAAGGAGAAAAAGACTTCTCTTTGAAAATGAAAGTGTTACACGGGCATTACATGTCTACCTACTCATAAGATGGCATGGTGTATGGGAAAACATATACTAAGTAATTAATAAAATGGATTATATCCTTACACAAAAGAGAATCATGGTAAGAATAATCATTTCTGATGTGTAGAGTTTGTAAGGCTTCTAGAAACAAAAAAATAGAATAGCAAAAGTATTTTAATTCTTAGTGGGAAACATTTATAGCTTCTGTGATGTAAAAATGTGTGGGCATAAAAGATCCTATGTTTTTTTGACATCAACTTTATGGTCCAAGTAATAGATTTTAGCCATCAGAGAAAACATTGCAGACCCTTTTTTCATTGTTTCATTATTAAAGAGCTGGAAAGAAAATGAGAAAAATAGTTTGTCAATTACATAAATTTGGGGTGTTTTTAATAAGTAGTCTCTGTCTCTAGAATAAAAGAAAATATTGTTGGGGTAAGAAAGTTGGACCCCAGCTATTGGTGAAAAAATTACGTGTCTGTGTGTCTGTAATATTGGCAGAAAGTATCCAGGGAAAGAAGCAAAAATCACAGATGATGACTTATTATTTTCTCCTGGTAGAACCTCCTATGGAAAAAAAAAAGTAATGCAAGACAAGTAAATTATTTGAACTTACACTACACAGGTAATCAAGTGGTGTGCTTTAAATTTCTGGGCACCTGATGCAAGCTCACTAAGTAAATGATTGATAGGTTATACAAAATATTGCAGGTGGGAAATTTATTAGAGTTCATAAAATGAAATGTGTTCATTGTACAGATGAAAAATTGAGACCAAGAAAGGACAGAAACATATTCAAATTTATAGGTTCATGACAGATAATAGTGTCTGCTTTTTGTTTTTGGTTTCGGTTCCAAGAGTAGTAGGTAAGGTATTGAATTTGCAGTTAGTCTTAGAATTAATTCAGAGCTGTGTGACACCATGCAGTTAAGTTCTTTCTGCCTCAGTGTTCTCATGTGTACACGGGATAAGCATTACAGAACTTAAGATGTTTATAAGGATGGAATGAGCTAATGCATATAGATCATTGAGCAGAGTGCATAGTAAGGACATGATAGAAATTATCTTTTTCTTGTTCTGCCACACCCAGACTCTCTGTCAAGCATATATTATCATCCTAGGATTTGAGTTGAAAAGATGGTCTAAATCTCTATTGTGATCCCTCAGGCGGGAGGGGGTACAACAGTCATTCATACATCCCTGTGATATTTTCTTCAGAACACATTCTAATATCTTCCCACTGTCATGGTGCTACCATTGTGGTTTTCTTGTCCCAACCCACAATCTAGATTTATTGTTTCCTGATTACTTGTATCATCTAAACTGAACAGGCTGCTCAGCAGCAAACTGACCCCTGGAATCTTTAGTCTATTTGAGCTAAGAACTTTGTAATTAGGCCTTACTTAGGCCTTACTTAAGAGATGTGGAAGTAGGGAGAGTCAATGAGGACAGCACTTCTGGCTACGTGGTTTTTATACCGGGGCATGGATATGAGTGACAGTGGTTATCCTGTGCCACATTGGTTAACACAAAATATGCAAGAAAAGGAGGTGTTCAGTGAGAGGCTTTGTACATAACTGGTGCTCATAAATTTCTGTTATAATAAACTGGATTAAGGGATATAGAGTTGGAATATGTTCAAGGCATGGTTTTTTTCTCAAGGGCGTGGAAAACATATCAAGGACTTTGAAAATGCTTATTTCAATCAGATGTGGGTCCAAAAGACCTATATTTAGGTATAGGCAGTGGAAATATATGAACTCCCAGATTCTGCTGAGCCTTCTAGGCCTGTGGACTTAGTCTACTCTGCCTTATTAGAGAAAAATAGTCACCCTTGTTCAAAGGCATAACTGTGGCAAGTGCCTTTCGGAATAGTCTTCACCTATTCAGGATTATCCCTCCACAACCCTCCTTGCTACTATGCCAATAATTTTGTTAAATCTGAGCATGACTCGAAAAGGGAAGAGTTCATGATTTGAGGAGAAGAGAGGATTTTTTTTTTTACCAAAGGAACTATCAGACCTGGCTAATATGACATGCCTAATATGTGCCAAAAAGAATTGGAGAGTATGCCTGTGACTGGAGACTAAAGGTGCTGACCCAGAAGGAACAAGAATATAATTGTGGACAAGAGAAAGTTCTCAATTAGAGGCACTTGTTCCATGCCTCAGGAATAACACCTTGGCACAGGCCTTTGGAAATGATTTTAATATGCTTTTTAGATGACTCATAAACTTGCAAAAGGCAATGGCTCACCTTAAGTGAGTTAGAGATGGAAGAACAGCTTTGGGAGAGTGTGCAAGAATGGATCTACAGGCTCAGAGAAGATCAAGTGCTAAAATGAATCTGGTATGTAAAATTGGAAAAGACCCCAGTTAAAAATGTCAAAGCAATAAGGGATATGTTAGTGGATACCAGCATTCCTCATTACCTGAGTAATGGCTGTCCTCTGTAGGACAGGATTGACAGTGGGAAATTCTGTCATTCACCAAGGATGAGAAATTCCAGAATAGCCAAGGTCAGGGAGCAGCACTTAACCATCAGAAGCCATATGGGTACAATGACCAGAAAGAGCATCCAGGTCAAAATGGCAGCCTTGAGACATCTGACAGCTGGCTTATCTTTGGAGATGGCTCCTAAAACATGGCATACTTAGAAGCAACCAACAAGGATACATATGCCTTGACAATATGTATACATATGTAATTGCCTTGGTGGTGCAATTCATGTTTAAGAGCTCTTGATGGGACCAGAGTAGGTCATAGTAAGAGGCAATATTCTTCTGAAACTGTGTTATGGACTGACTGTGTACCCCCAAATTCACATGTTGAAGTCCTAACCCCCACTGTGATGGTATTTGGAGATGAGGCATTTGGGATATAGTTAGGGTTAGACGAGGTCATAGGGTGGATTAGTGACCTCATGATGTGATTACTGCCCTTGTAAGAAGAGACTCTAGAGAGGCTCACTCCCTTGCTCTCTGTCTCCCCCGTAAGGACATAGTGAGGTAGATGGAGGCCACCTACAAGCCAAAAGAGGAGGCTCAGTATGGCTTTATCTTTCTGGCATCTTGATCTTGGACTTCCCAGCATCCATACTGAGAAATAAATGTCTCTTGTTTAATCCAGCAAATCTATGGTATTTTGTTATTGCCTATTTTCTTTGTACTCACCTGCGTTCCTCATATCCTTCCATGCTTCCTCTGAGAGTACTCTCTCAGTCAAGAATCTCTATCTCAGACTCTGCTATCTCAACCCAATTTAGAATAGTAACGTTGATTCACATATTTATTGAGCATATACCAGTGCCAGACATGCCCACACTAGGTATGAATCAGATGAGCATTTTACCTGGCTTCACAGGACTCAGAGGCTAGCGATCCCATTAGCATTATTTACTAAGTATCTTATTAATGGAATTTGATAGTAATTTATAAGAATACTTTTGTTCATTTCGTAATATATCTTAAAAGTTTCATTAAAGTTTCTGGATGTGTTTTGATCAGAGAATAAACCATATAATATATTACTTATAGAAAACGTATTCAAATGTATTACTTATTAAAATATATTAATATGTATTATACATTTCCAGGAGTATTCAAAGATCAAGTATATTACTTGACTTCTCAACCTGTTCTTGTCTTATACTTTTCTACTGTTGTTCCGTAGGTGCCATACTCTCTTATTTCTCACTGATATTTCTTTTTTAAAGTCCATTTATTTTGAGAAAGAGAGAAAGTGTGTGTGTGTGTGTGTGTGTGTGTGTGTGTGTGTGTGAGCTGGGGAGGGGAAGAGAGAGAATCCCAAACTCTCTGTGCAGAGCCCTACTCAGTGCTCAGTCTCATGAGCCCACGAGATCGTGACCTGAGCAGAAATCAAGTCCGACGCTCAACCACAGACCCACCTAGGTGCCCCTCTCATTGATATTTCTAAACGGGCTTCTTTTAGAAAAGTATTTCCACTAGTTTCTTTATTAAATTATTTCTTCAAGAATCCCCTTTATTATTTTTCAAGTTAATTCTTTTACGTGTTTTCAGTATTCAATCACAGTCCCCATGTTCTTTGGTTCTCTCTCTCTCTTTCTGCTGCTCCCCATCCTTATTTAAGGGGATATGCTCCCCATCTCAGTGTTTGCTGATACTCATGGAATATCAGTTGCCTTGTTCTTTCCACATTCCTCTTGGGTACTATTGAGGATGTGAGTACACATATCAGGTATAACCATAAGGCACATTATTATGTATGAGTCCAGGCTAATTCTTGGCCTAAGTACTTAGTTGGTACTTAGTTGTAAGAGATGGTCTTATTTTGGGTGACTTGGTCAGTTAAGTGTCCATCTTGGGTTCAGGTCATGATCTCATGGTTTGTGGGTTTGAGCCCTGTGTTGGGCTCTGTGCTGACAGCTCAGAGCCTGGAGCCTGCTGCAGATTCTGTGTCTCCCTCTCTCTCTGACCCTCCTCCCTTGCACTCTGTCTCTCTCTCAAAAGTAAATACACATTTAAAAAATAATTTTAGGGGTGCCTGGGTGGCTCAGTCGGTTGAGTGTCCGACTTCGGCTCAGGTCATGATCTCACGGTTCGTGGGTTCAAGCCCCACGTTGGGCTCTGTGCTGACAGCTCAGAGCCTGGAGCCTGCTGCACATTCTGTGTCTCCCTGTCTCTGCCTCACCCCCACTCATGCCCTGTCTCTCAAAAATAAACATTAAAAATTAAAAAAAAAGAAACAGATGGTCATATTTTATACTCTGCTGTATTCTTATACATCAAACTTCTCTAAAGTCCTCTTTATGTGAAAGCATACAATTAATTTCTAGTGTGCAGAGCTGTGTTGTGGTCATTTCCTTGCTTACTTAATTTTACGTCTGAGGGCTCTACCCTCCCACCCGGGTTTCAGTTTTCCAGCACTTATATCCCCTCTCCCCAAGGCTGCTCTGTTGTTATCTGTCAGCCACAGCCTCTGTGTGGAGGCTGAGCTATGCAGGTGGACATTCACTTTATTCTGATCACATTAAGAAGAAAGGCTCAGCAGTGGCTAAGATTGCTTTCACCTAATATTTTGTTTAGCTGTTAGGTATCTAATTTTGAAAAGAAAATTTAAGGAGGCAGTATCATCGAACCCCAGGAGGAAAAAAAAACACCACAAAACGTTTAAAACTACAATCAGCCAATTAAATCTTGAGATTTTTAAATATAGTGTTAACTTCTAGCTACATTTTTCCGAAGACAGACACATTCACACTCACCAGATACCCTGACAGACTTTCTTGGGAATATGGTGAACAACACCCCACCGTCTCCAAGCCCCAGTGAAAATCTGGCCAATGTGTCTTTTCATGTCTTCCATTTTCTAGTACTACCGCAGAGACTGGAGGAGTCCAAAAATATATAAGTCTATAGAAAAACATGGAAATGCTGTCAGATACTGCCCAGTGTAGAGTTGCATATGTAATTATAACATATTCAGATGAGAGCACTTACATGGGCAGAAGAAGCCAGCATAGCATGAAAAGAAACTTGAGCTTCTAATAGAGTTTCTAAAATAATTAACATATAAGACAATTTAACTATGTTCTTTTCAAGTTAATTAGCAGTGTGGTTGACTATTCTTACATGAAAGATATAACCACAGGAATTAAAAATAATTCAACTGTGTTTTAAAACTATTTATTTGCACCTATGATTGTGTTGTCTAATCTATTTCATTTGCCCGATAATGCTTATGGAAGAAATAATTGGCGCAACTTATACAAATTAAGAGTGTCCAAATATATCTAATAGCTTAGAAAAATAATCTGAACGAGGTATGTGTGATGGGAAAGTTATTTGCAAAATTTAAATGTGAGAGCTGAAGAAAGAAAGCCATAAGACAAATATAAAATTTTGTACACTTGTAAACATGTTACTTTGATCATTTAAATTTGCCAAAATTCGGGGCGCCTGGGTGGCTCAGTTGGTTGGGCGTCTGACTGTATCTCAGGTCGAATCTCGCGCTTTGTGAGTTCAAGCCCCACGTCAGGCTCCGTATCTGTCGCTCGGAGCCTGTTGCGATTCTGTGCCTGCCGTCTGACTCTCTCCCGTCCGTTGCCTGTGCCAAAAAAGTAAATAAAGGCTAAAAAAAAAAAAAAAAAAAAAAAAAATAAATTTGCCAAAATTCTGTGCACGTCTAATATATAAGTATTTACTAAATAAGCTGGTTATGAATGCACTCATATTCCACGGTATGCAAGTGGATGGGAGAATGAGCCAGGGGATACACCCTATATTGTAACACACACACACACACACACACACACACACACACACACACACATTATTTTCCTGCAATGACTATCAATTTAGGACTAAAGCTGGGACCCTAGGTCACTCTTCTCCTAGAGTGAAGGACTTCATACACATTTCATTTATATTCTTGCAAGTAGGGCCCTAACTGGTTGGCCAGCCATACACAGGCAGACATGTTTTGAGTTTGTAGTGTATATAATAAGGCAGGGTGAGGTAAAGCATGGCACTTCCACATAGGGTAATTTGACAAAAGTTTGATGAAAAGGCAGTGGACATGTTTTCTCAGAGTGTAATAAAACCAAACAGTGGTGCAGAACGTGAGAAGTCGAGGTCTGAAGGAAAAATGGAAAGAATGGAATAAACAGAACCCAGGAAGGCTTTTATGAAAGGCTGTGACTTGGGGACACAGCCCACCCTGCAGGAAATATGCCAGAGTAATCTTCCCTTCGTCCCTCTCACCTGAACCAACGTGGAAGGCAGAGAACAAAGGATTGCATGGATGTCGTCCACACAGGCGAGTCTCCTGTGCACAGATCACTGTAAAAACTAGTGGACTTTTGTCTGGTTTCACTAATTCAAACTCTTGCTCTGGTGACTGACTGCCTCATCAGGCTCCATTCATCACCTGTCTTAGCCCTTACCCACTGTCCAGCACATGTTTTGTGGTCCCAGAATCGATGCAATAGAAAGTGGGGTGGGGGCTCCACTTTAATTTCATAACTTTCCTAGGAGTTATTCTTACAGAATTGACTGAAAAGGTTTTAATGTGTGTATTCTGTCCAAATCAAAAGAATAATATTAAATTAATTTCAGAATATGCAATGTATGACTGGATTTTGTGAACCCCTATAGATTGCAATAACTTTTAAGCTTAGAAACATATATGTTATCAGGTAGAAAAGAAGTAGCTGATACCTCTACTAGAATCAATAATACGTAAGTTATTGATTTGCATGGTGCAGCTCTTATTTTTTTTCAGGTTTATTTATTTATTTTTTGAGAGAGAGTTGGGGAGGGGCAGAGAGAAAGGGGGAGAGAGGATCCCATGCAGGTTCTGCACTATCAGCGTGGACCCCGATGTGGGGCTTGAACTCACGAACCGTGAGATCATGACCTGGAGGAAGTGGGATGCTTAACAGAATGAGCCACCCAAGTGAACCATTGCAGCTCTTAAAACAATAAATAATAAAAATCCTAGGTCAGGAGCCGGTTGAATCCAGTGGTTACATTATTGCAGAATTTCGTTCACTGTGTGGTTTCCACACCATTCCAAACATCCAAGTTCACTTGGCTATAAATTACCTGGCACTCAGCTTATCAAAGAGAAGTTGACTGAATTTTACCTTGTGCTGCAGCCTGGTGATGTGCCAGTGGAGTCTAAGTCACACTTTCTGTTCCTGTGCTGCTCTACAGAACAGCTCAGAAATGTCAAGAATGTTACTGAGCTGCCACTGTGTCAAATGCATGGTGGAAAGTACATGGAAAAAAGCTTTCCCTTTTGTTTTCCTGGTTGCATTAATGGATTCTGAGCTCTTTTATGGCTCCAGATGGGCAGCACTTGAACAACTGCTTTTGTTTCATATAAAAGATTGTCATGCCCTTATGACAGGGAAAGTCCCATTTTTATAGTACATACTGTTCTGCTATAGAATTATTAACCCAAACCTTTGAGTGGATTCAGTCTTATGCTTCAAAAAATCTGACATAGCCACTGTCTTTGAGGTTTCTTGAATAAATCTTGGTCTGAATCTAAGAATGGGAGACTTTTCCTTAAGTAATTCAAATGAAATAGAACCTTCCCAACCTCTCCCTCTCCTAGTCCCAAATACCCTGTAGCGAATAAAGATTGAGTTCAGTCATCAGGGAGCTAAAAATAAGCAAGCAAATTCTATCCTGACCTAATGCAGAAAATAGACTAGTTTGGGCTCAGAAAGCAAAGAATATTAGAGGTGCACAGTACGAAAGGCTAGGAGTTTGGAAGCTTTGCACCGTAGGAGAAAGCTCAATGAGCAAGGATGAGGACACCTGCATTCTGCTGCTGGTTGTCCCACAACAGTTGTGTGATCTCAGTGAAGACTCCTAACCCTAGGGGCGTCTGGCTGGTTCAGCTGGTTAAGCCTCAGATTCTTGGTTTTGCCTCAGGTCACTACCTCGCAGTTCGAAGTTTCAACCCTTGCATCAGGCTTCTCACTGGCAGTGCAGAGGCTGCTTGGAATTCTCTCTCTCTCTCCTTCTTTCCCTGCCTCTTCCCTGTTCATGCTCTCTCTGTCTCTCTGCCTCTCTGTCTCTCAAAATAAAAGAATAGACTTAAAAAAATTCTTAAAGAAAAGAAAAAAGAAAGAAAAACCAAAGACTCTTAACCTTAAATTGAGGATAACAGTACTTCCCCGTTCTAGTTTTATTGCTTGAGACCGAGCATCAAGGGAGATGTTGATGTGACATTGGGAAGTGGGTGGAAAATAGTAAAGGTCTATACAAATACAGCATGAATAAAAATAACAGAAGAGAATTTGTTACTTGGAAAAATACATCAGTGTAAAAATACTACAGAAACACACACACAACACGACTTCCAATAAAGCCCTCCTATGCCAAATAATCCAGGTCCACAGAATCACTTCTAAGGAAAAGTGAAATATGATCAAGAAACTTTTGGAACACATGTTACTAAATTGTGTTCCATGACGTTCTTTAAGCAGAATACTTACAGGTGTCATGTTAAAAAGAGAAGGAAGGGAAGGAAAGGAAAGAGAGGGAAGGGAAGGGAAGAGAAGGGAAGGGAAGGGGGAAGGAAAGGAAGAGAAAAGAAGGGCGCAGAAAGTATGGGATTCCATGGTTAAATAGAATAAGTTTTGAGGTTGAAATTTAACAGATAAGATTTTTCAGAGTTTAATATCCTGATTTTTAACTTTGTCATATGTAAGAGGGGTACGTTGTATGCAGTGTTTCCCAATTTTTTTTAAAAATTGACACTGCTGGAATATACTTTGAAAAATTGCTGTTGTAGAGGGGTTTACTTAATCAAGCAGTTCTGGAAAGCAGCCAAGTCCTGGAGCGCTGGAGGTAGCAGGTTCCTTGATGCACAGAGAACATCCATCAAAACAAACACATGAAGAATAACAGCGACTAACATTTGTTGAGTAATTCACAGATTACAAAACATTTCCACATAATTATCTCCTTTGATTCTCCATTCACTTTTGCAAATAGGTATGTAATCACACTGGCAGATACAGAAGCAAATGGTGGTGGAGTTTCAGTGTCTAAGATCACAGAGCCAGTGACAGAATATGAATTTCAAACCTAAGATGTCTAATGTCACATCTACTGAGTTTTCCCCGTTGCCTGCTGCTTGATTGTTTAGAAAGAATAAAACAGCGCTTTGTACTAGTCTTTAAAAACCCAAAATAAGGGATAGAGACTTTTCCTTCTGTTAGATCCTAAAAACCACACAGGGAAGTGGTTTTTAAAGGAAACACTCTGGGGGCTTTTTAGATATCTGGACAGTTGATATGAATGGCATTTAATGACACCATGCTGTCCCACTGTGCTATGTGGGAAAGGGCTGAACCGTTTTCAAACTCCCTGCTTAAGTACTAGTTGAGCTGGTGCTCAGAGTGCTGAAAATATAGCCTAAGAGGACTTTATCCATGGTAATACTAAGCAGTTTTTACAGAAATTATGTGAAAAGCTAAGGAATTCTAATAGAAGGCGTTATGATGGGGGTGCCACTGTGGAATAAAGGCACTGTCTTAAAATTGATCAACACTGAGCATTCTTGCCTATTAATTATAGCATTTACAGATACGTGCTGAGTTGAAAATAGTTTCAAGGAATTAGAAGTCATTGGAAAGGAAACAGCTTGCAAGTATGGAAAAGGATATTGAGAAAATTTTAGCAAAATTAGAGCCAAATATTATTAAAATAGCAGAGATATCAAGGCTTTGATCCAATTTCGATAGTGACAGGTGGTTAAAAATACTTTATATGTTGCCATCCGTTATACATATATTCAAGTTTGAAACCTAACACTCAGAAATCTGTTATGAAAAGTTACATACTATTTTTTTTTTTTTTGCTATATTATCAAGTTAACAGTTGCTTTTCTATCTTATTCTGATACTGTCCTTGGAGGTCTTGCCAGCTTTTCTAGGCCCGCTCACATTACTGCTTCCTTTTTCTAATCCCTGCTGTCTTTCAAAGGATATTATCATCAAGACCTTTTAAAGTACTAGAGATTGCCCATGGGCCTCAAGATGTAGGGAGTGTTTAAGGTAGGAGAGATGGTTTTTATGATCCCTCATTATTATACAATGCTTTTTGAAAGAGCTAGTTTGGGGACAGCTACTGTTCTCTTGACCTATTTGTATCACTTGAGGGTTCATGTATGACCAAGTATCAGGTCTGATTCTGGTCACTCCTTGATTCTGTGATCTCTGACTAATCATGTAATCTCTCTGAACTCAGTGTGTGTATCCGTAAGATTAAAAGATTTGATTCTATGGCTTCTAAGGTCATTTCCAATCCTGAAATCCTAAGATTTTCTACAATGCTATAAATGAGTGTTTTACATTAGGGTGTGGGCATCTGGTTATTTTGTGATGTTGACTATTCTTATGCATGAACTTTGATAATAACATCTAGTCTTTAAATAGTGTATCATTTACATATACACTTGAACTCTGGTTTCCTATTAGATGAAACATTCATTTCGCTTATTTTTCTTTGAGTCCATGGAAATGCATCACTACCAGATTATGCATGGCTTTTTTTTTTTAATGTTTATTTATTTTTGACACAGAGGGAGACAAAGCATGAACGGGGGAGGGTCAGAGAGAGGGAGACACAGAATCTGAAACAGGCTCCAGGCTCTGAGCTGTCAGCACAGAGCCCGACTCGGGGCTCAAACTCACGGACCGCGAGATCGTGACCTGGGCCGAAGTCGGCCGCTTAACCGACTGAGCCACCCAGTTGCCCCTATGCATGGCTTTTAAGTACATTTCAAAACCTATTTGAATGAGCATTTGCAAATAACATATACTCAGAATCTTAAAATCAAAAGCTTGATGTCTTTTGCACTGATGTATTGAATTAGTTGCCAGAGCCTGTGGCTGATGCCTCCTTCTCATTCCTGAAAAACCTATGGATTATTTCCAATCTAGCCTCATTATTCTTCCCTGGTTTAGGCCCTGAGGCTGTATCTATTGCACACCCACAGCAACCAACCTAACTGGGCTAACTACCGTCTCTTTCTCCCTACTGCTTTCTGTCCATTTCAGAGGAATTTAACATTCTTTACAGCTTGTGTGTTGCAAAACCTCCAGAGAACGTTCTTCATGTATACGCTCTGTGCACTAGCCAGACTCCACAGCTTACCTCAAACACTCTTTAAGAGATGACACCATCCTCATGTAATTCTAGAACTCCTCTGAGATGGGTAATACCTGTCTCAGAGAACTCTGGCTGCCATCACAAAAAAACATGGATGGTGTGGCTTAAACAACAGAGATTTATTTTCTCATAGTTTTGGAGGCTGCAAAGTCGAAGATCAGGGTGCCAGCAGGTTTGGTTCCTAGTGAGAGTTTTCTTCCTGGCTTGTAGACAGCTGCCTTCTCACTGTGTCCTGACATGACAGGGCAGGTCCTTGCTGCTTGCCCGGAGAAAGACAGGGAAAGGGACTGGGGGGGGGGGGGGGTAGGGGGTGGGGAGGGGGGAGAAGGAGATGGAGGGGGGGAGGGAGAAGAGGAAGTGTGGGTGAGAGAGAGGTATTGACAGAAGGCTTCTTAGAGCAGGGTCACGAATCCTGAGATGAAGGCCCATCCTCATGACCTCTTGTTCCCCCAGTTAGCTCCCAAAGGCCCCATCTCCAAATAACACTGGGCTTAGGGCTTAAACATCTGAATTTTGAGCAAACACAAGCTTTCAGTCAATAACGTTTTGCTCCAGGCCCCCCAAATTCATCTCCTTCTCACATGCAAAATACATTCATTCCATCCCAATAGCCCCCAAAATCATAACTTAGTCCAGCATCATCCTTAAAGCCTAAAGTCCAAAGTCTCATCTAAATATCATCAGAATCAGTGTGGGTGAAACTGGAGGTTTTAACTCATCATGAAGCAAAATTGCTGTTTTGCTATGAACCTATGAAACCAGACACATCGTTAATGTGCTTCCAACATACAGCAATGGGGCAAGCATAGGACAGACATTCCCATTCTAAAAGGGAGGAAGAGAAGGAAAGGGTGACGGGTCCCCAGCAAGTCCAATAAATAAATAAATAAATGAATAAATAAATAAATAAATAAAGGCACGTTTCATCAGTTGTTAAAGCTTGTGAATAATCAGTCCTCTCTGGTTCAGGGCTCTGCCTTACTAGCCGACTGCGGCAGTGGTCCCACCTCTGTGGCTCTGCTGGACTGGGTTACACCCCCAAGGATGGGGACAGCCTGGCCCCATGGCTTTGAGGGATGGACTCATGCTCAGGTCTTTGGTGGAAGCCTATTGAGCCTGTTAAAACTTCAGTGGTGGCCCGGATGCTCTACGAACTGCCTTTGGGGTCCTTTTCCCCCTTTCTTGAAGGAGAATGCATGTTCACATCCTAATATCTCTGTGACCCAATGCTATAGGATCCAAGAATCTGACCGCCTCCCATCTCCAGTTCAACCCATTGCCCTCCCCTTCAGTTCAAACCAACTGTGTTCAATTCCTATAATCTATAATCTCTTTGTTGATTGGCCAGCCACACACATGGTGTCCTCTTTTGAATGTGTTTGTTTGTTTATTTGTTTTTGCAAGACAAGGCTAATAGTTGTCTTAATGTTTAAGTTCTGGTTCCTTTTTATTTAACAATTCTTCTGTCTGTCTCTTCATCTGTCTCTTCAATTCATCTGTCTCTTCTTGCCTTATACTGTAGGCAACCAGGAGGAGGCACACTGTTCCTTGGATCCTTTCCCCAAATCTCCTCTGTTAAATATCTAATTGCATCGCTCCCAAGATCTGCCTTCTAGGAGACAGGAGAATATCAAAATATTTCAGCCAAGTTCTTTGCCACCTTATAAAAAGAATCGCCTTTCCTCCAGTTTCCACCAACATGTTCCTTATTTCCATCTGAGACCTCACTACAATGGCCTGTAATGTCCGTATTTCTACAGACATTCCGTTCTTGAGTTTTTATGCTTCCACTCCAGCATTGCTCTTTCTTGGTCCTCACCAGACTAGCCCTCATATCTGTAGTTCTAGCATGCACCTCAAAACTTCCTCACCAAGTTCCAAAACTGCTTCCACATTTTAACATATTTATTATAGCAATGCCCCACTTCTCAGTATCAAAATCTGCCTTCAAACCACCATATGACTCAGTAACCCTGCTTCTGGAAATACATCCAAAGGAAATGAAATCAGGATCTCAAAGAGCTCTCTGTATTCCCATGTTTGCAGAAGGATTATTCACAATAGCTAAGACATGAAACAACTTATGAATTGGTTGGAAGACATTGGATAGAGACACGGAAACTCAACAAATGAGTGGGTAAGGAAGATCTCTCTCTCTCTCTCTCTCTCTCTCTCTCTCCTCTCTGAATAATGGAGTATTATTCAGCCATGATAAACAAACCCTGACATTTGTGACAAGTTGTATCAATCTTGAGAGGATGATGCTACGTCAAACAGAGAAAAACCAAAGTGCCATATCATTTAAAAGTGGAATCTTAAAAAGCTTAAGTCATGGAAACAGACAGTATAGTGGTGGTTACCAGTGGTAGGGAATGGCAAAAAAAAAAAAAAAAAAAAAAAAGGGAGATGTTGGTCAAAGGGTACAAACTCAGTTATGAGTAAGTTCTGGGGATCTAATGGTACAGCGTAGTGGCTGTAGCTAAGAACTCTGTATTACATGAAAGTTCTCAAAAGAGAAGATCTTAAATGTCTTCACTGCAAGAAAGAAATGGTAATTATGTGACAGGATGAAGATGTTAGCTAATGCAAAGGTGGCAACCGTTTTACAATATACAAGTATTTCAAATCATCACATTGTACACCCTACACTTACACAATGTTATATGTCAGTTACATGTCACTAAAGCTGGAAAAACAAAACAAAATCTGTCTTAGCTTTGGCTTCCATAACAGAATACTATAAACTAGGTGGCTTAAATAACTGGTATTTATTTTCTTACAGTTTTTGGAAGTTAGGAAATCCACGATCAGTGTGTCAGCCAATTCAGTTCCTGGTGAGGATTCTCTTCCTAGCGTGTCAGTCTTCCCCCAGTGGCCTCACATGGCTTTTCTTTGGTGCACACTCATAGAAGGAGACCTCTCTCTCTCTCTCTCTCTCTCTCTCTCCCTCCCTCCCTCCCTCCCTCCTGATAAAGCCATTAATGCTATTATAAGGCCCCACTTTCATGGACTAATTTAACTCTAGCTACCTCCCAAGGGCCCCATCTCTAAATACCATCACACTGGGAATTAGGCCTTCAACATAGGAATGCTTTGGGCACCTAAACATTCAGACTGCAACAATATATATTTGAAGTTTAGGTTGAGGCTTGGGCGAAAGCTCATGGACTTTTGATGAGCAAGAGAGATAAAAAATGGAGGTAGCATGCAGATTAAATAGAGTAGTGGCTTCATTATGGATCCCAATGATTGTATCACGGTCCACTAGCTCAGAGTGGAAAGGTGTCTGAGTCCTTATACTCAGCATTGTACAGAATGCTCTAGACTAGAATATTGCAAAGTTAGGTCATTCCATCCCAGTTTTCAGATAAGGAACTAAAACTACATACTCTGTCTGGCCATACACAGTGGATGGCATTCCTGGACACCTTATACCCGGCAGGACTTGGCTTTATATGCCTGAAGGCCAGAGTATTGCTTAAGCAGAGGGAGGGTACAACCACTGCCAACTTCTCCTCTCTGACGTTATCAAAACCAGTAATTGTTCTCGGTTCACCCTCACTTTCTTGGAAGGAACAAAACAAAAACTAAGACAAAAACTGAGGACCCTTAAACTTCTAAGAACAGCAATTGCCAAGTATCTATGAAAATTAATTGGACGCATGAATGAGAAGTTTCAGTGATCTTGGTACTAATAGGGTGTCTTGTTTTCTACTAAATGATCAAGTTTTCCTTGGTTATGGCTGAATCGCCTTCCAGGGAAAGAGACTGCTAAGCTATTAAACTGTGCAGAGTGGCAAGTGGCCAAGTCTTAAAAACACCTCTTTGGCACATCTGTAACAGTCCTGGAGTATTGAAAGTCTCGGGTTCTCTGTTCACTTGGCCCAGAATTTTGAAGCTGAGAGGCAGAATGAGATGTCAGGCACAGGTCCCAGGGATTCAGGATGAGTGGAAACTCCTGAGTGGAGGAAAGAGGGTAATTGTTTCAGTATTGCTTCCACATGTGGTGGGGGCAGTTCAGCAGCTCTGGGCTGGGTCAGGTCTTCAAAGCTGGGACCCTGAGATGGGAATGGATGAAGGGTTCTTGGCATGGGTGAACTGAATGTCCAATCTAAGACTTGAGTGAAGCTTGCTTTGGGAAGCAAGAACAATTTAAAAATGTCAGTCTTTAGGAGGGGCCTGGGTGGCTCAGTTGGTTGAGTGTCCGACTTCAGCTTAGGTCATGATTTCACCTTTTGTGAGTTTGAGCCCTGCACCAGGCTCGCTGCTGTCAGCCCTGAACCCTCTTCTGATCCTCTGTCCCTCTCTTTCTGTCCCTTCCCCACTTGTACACACGTTCTCTCTCTCATTGTCAAAAATGAATGCACATTAAAAAATGTTTAAAGATAAAATGTCAATCTCTAAGTGTGAGAAAAAAATCAAGGTATGTGATCCAATTAAAGTCTGTATGGTGGATACCTGTTTTTCCCCCCAGGGGCACACCTCTTTTGGAGGAGAAATAGGGCACGGGTACAGACGACTTGATTGAAGTTGGTCCAGTCACTGTACTTTTTTGCCGTCAGTTTCTCCCCAAACAGTGCTGATTCATATGGGGTCTTTCTTTATGTGAATCTGAAAATGACTTTACTTCCTGAAAACACTTTACTTCCATATAAGAAAATTATCATAATATACAGATTTTGTTAGAATAACTTGTTTTAGTGCCACCTGCTGGAAAATCATGGTAATAAGTATAAAAATGTAAGCCTTTTCTATAAAAATGGCACAACTCTGGTAGCAGCTTTGCACCCAACTCAGTCACAGTGATTGTCTCATGTGTCCATAGCCTAAGCTAGACCTATCAAAGTCGTCTCCTGGGCACTTGCTGTGATGATCTTTTGCTGCAAAAGTTGTGAAAATGTGAGCCTTGACTTACCGGTGACCATGTTTTAACTTTATGTAGGAATGAGTTTAAGAGAAAGAATGCACGAAAAGAGGGTGGGATACAGGGACAGAAAGACATAGTCCCAGTGGTCTCAGAATTTCTGACTCCAGTCCTACTCGAAGATATTTCTATCCATACTTTGCTTTGGCTATGAAATAATTTCCTTTGTTGAGTTAAGCAAAAGTTCAGTTTCTGTCACGTGGATAAAAAAAAAAAGCCAAGTATATATTGACTTTGGATGTCAAGTAAAATAAACTGACCACAGTTGGGAAAGAGGGCAAGATTAGATACTTTGAGTTAATCTCGGTTTTTATATTAGAGTCATGTGTGGAGTTAATCTAAAATTGTTCCTGCTAGGACTGTGTCGTGCTAAACCTAGTCGTACATATCCTCCATAGTGTAGAGTCGTGCCTAAAGTAGCCATTTAAAAAAAAATTGTTGAATTAAAGTCCATTGACTTTAAAGACTTCCATTGAAACTTCCAGATCACGTTTGTTAAACCAGTATGCGTTTATCTATAGTAGGTAGACATCATGCCAAAAGCAGTTGATAAAAAGGAGGCATTTCTCCAGACAAATGGAGACCACTCCACAAAATGTATGAGTCAACACAGAGTTCTAGCTCTTAATTTGTATTCCCTAGATATGAAACATTGATGTACCATTTAACTGCCCAAGGCCTTGGTTTTCTCACCTATAACATAAAAAGATAGAACTAGATGATCTTTGGGGCACCTGGGTGGCGCAGTCGGTTAAGCGTCCGACTTCAGCCAGGTCACGATCTCGCGGTCCGTGAGTTCGAGCCCCGCGTTGGGCTCTGGGCTGATGGCTCAGAGCCTGGAGCCTGTTTCCGATTCTGTGTCTCCCTCTCTCTCTGCCCCTCGCCGTTCATGCTCTGTCTCTCTCTGTCCCAAAAATAAATAAACGTTGAAAAAAAAAATTTGTAAAAAAAAAAAAAAAAAAAGAACTAGATGATCTTTAAGGCTTACTCTGGGAAACAAAAAAACAAAACTCAAGTTTTCTTTTAATCTCTCCAACCAATGATTTTCAGAATGTGGTCCCTTTCCAGCTGCCTAGAAACATGTTAAAGGCAAATTTCAGACCCCACCCCAGACCTACTGGATCAGACACCCTGGAGGTAGGATCTAGTAATCAGTGCTTTAACCAGTTTGAGAACCACTGCCCAGACATATGCAATATACTTATTTAATAGTCAACATATATATGGAGAACTTTCCTAATTTCTCTCAGCTGTGTTTCAGTGACAACATTTTGTCCTTTAGACATCCGTGTCCTTCTCCACCACACGCCTCCTCAGTCCCCCAGTGAAAACTGTTTTGGTCAGAGCAGTGTCGCCATTCTTTTTTTTTACATTTTCAAATATCTCTAATAACTTTATTAGATTTTCCAAACAAAAAATAAGTTCCTGCAAAAGAAAAAGTCAAAGCATTAAAAGCGATGTTATATTATGCATATCATCCTTTTTTGAGAATCGATAAGCATTGTTAAGGTAATGAGAATCCATAAGAGCTACTGCCAACAAAATGGAACACGGTATTTTGGAATATTCTTGAACTCTTTGTGATTTAAAAATTATGTCAGTGTCATAACATTTCCTACAGGTTAATTATTAGGGACCCTTCGCAATAGATTACACACACACACACACACACACACACACACACGCTCAAGAAAACTGATAACTGCTTGTAACTAAAAAAACAACCACTAGATGATCTCCTATAATTATCCAATCCTTCTTGCTGCAAATCCCAGAAAATATAGATAAAGAGACAGAAAGAATAAAATGCTGGGTACACGACCACTTCTGTGAATAAGGCTTTCCTTTTTTGTGTGTGTATCTAAGTGATGAGGTTTGAGTTATGTACCCATTTGCAGCTAGTGCTAGTACATAAACAAATTTATGGACAGATTGATGGTAAATTTTACTATGTGTCACTTTGCGGTGTGGTCCCCATAATTTGGCTTTAAAACTTCATATATGAACCTCTGAGAGAGTCCAGGGTAAGCCAAAGGAATAAATTATGTTTTTTCCGTAAGTGTAAAAAAAAAAAAAAAAAAAAAAAGTAAATAGACTTTATGTGTCCTTTTCATTCTGCTTCCTTCTCTTCAATATTTTTAACTCTCTTTGTAAGAATTTCTTCTTTAGGCATATTTTACCCATACCTGTTTAATAACTGGAAGATCGTGGTAGCCACCCCTGGTGGGTCCTACCAGCTTTCTAGTTTGGATTTGGAAGTCCCCTTTCACTTGACTCTGTATTATATTCAAATACAGATCTAGACAGGTGACAGCCATTATTTAAGAATAAATTGTGCTATGGATATGGATGGTATGTTTTAGAGCAATAATTATGATTTGATTTTGAGCCAGAATAGTTTAGTTCATTAATACTAATGGATATCTTAGGACAACAGATTTATTTTTTTTTAATCTTTAGTGAAGGAGATTCAGAGTAGCATGGATATATTCTTAAGTTGTAAGAGTATTCTTCTGTCAGTGGAAAGGAAAACATCCCTTCTTTTCCTCCTCTCCAATGTTCTTGACACTTTGAGTTTTGTGGGCTTCTGTATCTACCTGCCTACAACTGAGAGTCAACAATTCAAAGCTAGAGAAAAAGCATTTTTCCTTTTTTTTTTTTTCTTATGCTCTCCTGCCATTTCTGACCATTTATCTTTATTCACATATAAAATAAAGTTATCATTAAAGATCAGAAATTTCCAGTAGGAGAGTTTGTAAACCTGATAAAATTATTTTTACTGTTACATCTTTATAAAGTAAAGAACCTGCAGAGATAAAGGAACTTAGAAAAAAAAAATCTCTTCTCCCTACCTCAGAAACGTTGAGCATATTGCTTATTGAACACTTCTAATTATTTCTTCCTTTTTCTCCTCTCCAGTTTTCTTACTGCACACTGGTTCTTTTATTCTTTCCTTATTTTAATTGTCTCCCAGCAGCTCCTGCTGAGACATCCTATCTAAATTTCTATTTTTTTCTTCCGGTGCGTCTTTTTTCCATATTCATATATGGCTTCCAATGATTTTGTCAAGGGAAGGTGTTCAGAATTAAGACAGTGCTTGATTACGGAGGGCTTAAGGAAGTCAGAAGGGGAGAAGTGCCAAGATTTTTTTCATCTAAAGAGGCTTGTTGGGACAACCTAGGGTGTGAGAAGCAAAAAACAAGGGCCCTGCTAAGGCATGGCCAAAATGGGGAGCCTATTAAAATAATGATTTGGAGTAGTGTGCACTGAAGACAATAAAGTAAAACCATCCTGCGAGGTCAGTAGCTAATAGCCCATGGGTTTGTTACTAAGGAAATTAAAACTTTAGCTAATGAGAATGGGAGCCACCTACTGAGAATGAGACTGAAGGCTTCCTATTAGCTCTCCTCCCTGGATCCCTTTGGCAGAACAGTCAGAAAGTTATTTCCTATTTAGTAGCGAAAGGCTTGAAATGGAGATTAAAAAAAAAAAAAAATGATGGGGGAAAAAAAAGTTGGAGGCAAACTCTTCTTATTCAGCTCTTTCAAGAGGAGATCCAGACAGCGTATCTACCCAAACATACATCAGCATAGGTCATGAAAACAGAAAGAATAGTGAGAGAGAGAGAGAGAGAGAGAGAGAGAGAGAGAGAGAGAGGACCTGTCCCAGATAAGTACAGCCAAGATGACTCAGTCTCCCTGAGGGATTTTTGGTGTGGGGACGTGAAATTAATACATCCGCTATTAGTTTTGTGGAATCAGCAGGACTAGGCAACCTCGTTCAAGAACTGTGGCTGCATTTCATTATTCCACGGGTGAGGGGTCTTTGTGCACATTTCTCTCTCTCTCTGTCTCTCTCTCTTTTCCTGCAGAAGTAGGAACACCTCTGTAACTCCTAGATCAACTAGGAGAATGATTGGAGGCCTTCTGAACATACTTGGGTCCTCGATAAACACTTACGGTCGCTTTACTGCCCCTAAACGCAACTCCTGGCCCTGCGGGGGGAGGGGGGGTTCTTTCCATTTTGTCCTAAAGTGTGGTGGGGAACCAGGGCTCTGCTAGCTGGGGAGAAGGAAGGAAGCCGGCTAGGTGTGAGAAGACCCCCCCCCCCCCCCCCCAGCCGGCTGCGGAGACGAGGGCATTTCAGGATGACGGCCAGGGCCGGGCAGGGCGCGGACTTGTGTCCCTGCTCGCGGACGCCCGCGTGCCGGGCGAGAGCTCCCGGAGCGCCGGGCCGCGGGGACTGCAGCTGACGGCCCGGGGCGCGGCGGCCGGGCGGCCGTCTCCGCGGGCGGGGAGCGAGCGCGTGTGTGCGCGAGAGCGGCGGGCGGCGGCGGGAGGAGGCGCAGGCGCGCTGCTCGCCCGTCTGCAGCCCCGCGCCCAGCGCCGCGTCTCGGGGAGTTGATGGCAGCACCACGGTGCGGCCGCCCTGCCGAGCGCCGAGCGCAGCCACCCGCCGCTGCCCGGGGAGCGTCCAAGATGCGGGGGGCTCGTGGCGGCAGCGGCCGCAGCAGCGCCAGGGACGGGGGCGCGCAGCAGCCTCCGCTCGCCCGCCTGTGCTGACCTGCCTCGCCTGTCCCCAGAGAATGTCAGCCAAGTCCAAGGGGACCCCCTCCTCGTCCTGTCCAGCCGAGGGACCGCCGGCAGCCTCCAAAACCAAGGTGAAGGAACAGATCAAGATCATCGTGGAGGATCTGGAATTAGTACTGGGCGACCTGAAGGACGTGGCCAAGGAACTTAAGGAGGTGAGAGGCGCGGGGGTGGGGAAGGAGTTCGTCACCTTTCGCCCCCTCGGGGTTCCGGTCCGGTTCTCAGTGGGGACCGCCAGGTTTCTTAACTCCTAGCAAACTATAGAAGGACGCCTGCAGACGGACTTTCCTTGCTCCGGCGACTCCTGAAAAGAGTTGCTGCACTTTTTTTTTTTTTTTTTTTCCCTTTTTAATCAGGAAGAAATCAACTAGTGTTTTAATCGATGGACCTGGGATCGTGGGAAGGGCGAACGCGTGCGTGTCTCTGTATCTGTGCGTGTATTGTCGGGGAAGGGGGGCTCACTGGGGGTGTGTCGACAGAGGAAGAAATGAGCAGCCCGGCCGGAGCGTGCAAAATGCTCCTGTCCTGCCCTCTTGCTCCCCCAGAGTCCTTTGGCAAGTCGCTCCTTGCCTGGCAGCCTCCCCAAGCCGGGGCTGGAGGGGGGCCGGGTTCCGGGCCCTGGGCCAGGCCGGGGAGGGCAGCCTGGGGGAAGCTCGGCTCTGGCTCCCCTCCCCGCCTCCCGAGCTGCGCTGGGTGGAAGGCGACCGGGGCTGCAGGCAGGGCAGCCCAGACTTGGGGATGGAGACGGGGGTCTGGGACTTTCTCACTTTCGCAGTTCCTGAAGCATCCCCTGCCCTCCTAACGTCGCTCCCCGTAACTCCGGGCCTTCCCGCCACCCCACCTCCTGCGTTGCTCCCATCTTGTAGCCGCTTGGCTTTGAACCGGGGGAGCAGGGCGCGTGGGTGAGCGTGTGCGCGTGTGTGGTGTGTGTGCACCGGGGTCCTGCCACTTGGCGTCCTGGCTCTTGCCAACCGGACTGTTTGGGTTCTTTCCCGCTGCCCCTTCACCCTCACCCTCTGTTCCACTTCTGGCCTCCCACCCCTACCCCTGTGATCAGGATTGAAAGCAGCCGGGGAGGTGTCGGGGCTGAGGCTGCGTAACTCCGGCTGCTGCTCCAGGCGAGGGGGGTGGGGGAGGGGTGGGGTCGCCCGCGAGCCCGGCCGGGCGGCAGCTGGTGGCTTCGCGGAGCTGGTGGCCGAGTCCCAGCCCGCTGTTCATCTCCCTAAGGACGGCTGATGCGGTTCTCGGTCCGGGCGTCCGCACCCGCAGTTGTGCGAGAGCTCAGACTGTAACTTCTAAGGTGGTGGCCGCGGCGGGAAGTGAAGGAGTGGGGCAGACGCGAGGTCCAAAATTGTATTCCTGTTCATGAGGCCAAGTGGGAGGAGACTGAGGGTTGTTTGGATGTCTGGCCTCCAGAGATTAACCTCCTGCATCCAATTTCCAATCCAAACGTGAGGAAAGAGACCCTCCCCTCTCCCCCACAGCCCAACTCCCTTTCTCCCCGGATTTCCCATTACCTCTAGGAACTGAACTCCGCGCGTTACCGAATGAAAATCTGTTAAAATGGCCCATTCATTGGCAGGGTTCGGTTTGCCGGTGGCACATGCCATTTCTGTAGGTTGTTCCATAGAGCATAATTGCCACTGAGGTCCTGAGAGTGGAGATTGATACAGATGATCGGTGCAAGGATCTAACTTGTTCGTGTTTGCAGGGCTTTTCTGGGATCATTGCTTCACAACTGGTTGACAGATGGCGAGGTTATGCATTGACATTCAAGTCTAAAGATGCTGTTCGTTTCTTTGTTATTCTTTTATTTGACGTCTTTGGCAGGCTGTGTTTTCATCTGAAACATTATGGCGTTTTAAAAAATGAACAAATTTGGGCATGTTCCTTTTGGCAAAATTTTGTAGTAGTTGAGGTTTCTACGGTAGGAAGTGTGGGAAACCTTTATCAGCAAAGTCATGTGTTTACTGTCAAGGCAGGAGGCTGGAATTAAGAAAAAAGGCAGTCAAAAGTCTGCATTTATGGGCACATGCTTCCTTATGTTACGATGTGTCACTCCACTGTCTATTTTAGACAGAATAAATAAAGAGGAACTGCACATGGGCCTGGTTCTGCTTTGCCTCATTATTCTATAGGCTTTTGGAGACCAGATAGATCTACATTGAAACTTTTAACCTCCCTAAGACTCTTGATTAGAATCCCAAAGAAGGAAATCAGAAAATTTGTGGGTCTCTCTTTCCCTCTTTCTGTGTCTTCATTTATTTGAGGCTTTATAAGGGGGAAAAAAAAAAAAACAAAAACAGGTCGTTTATTAAGAGTATGGGAAAACGTAAATAATGTACAACCAAGTAAATGAAAGGATCTGTCTTCCAGACAGATCCAGAAGTAAAATTTTGACTTAATGCTTTGGAATCTTTGATTGGCTGCCAGGGCCTTTTGTGTAAAAATCTTACCCTGAGAGTGAAATTTATGAATGATAAATGATGTCGTGGGATTGTTAATTACTTCTGTGAGGCTATCATCATCCTAGGTTTACGCATGGAGTTGTGTATGCTAAGGCTGAATCTCAGAGCATTGGTCATTTATGTAATGTGAATGATAGTTATTTTGAGAACAAATATTTATAGGGCATGTTTAACCTATGACATCTTGCAGTTGTCCAGCATTTATCTTTTGAAGATAATACTGCACATGTGATCGAACATATCTTTGATGTAGTTTTGTATGGAGGAGTAACTTAAAACTGTAAAATTGCAAACCTTGTTGGTCTCTAGATCTGTGACTTGTAAACATGAATTTCACTGTTCATCATTGGTTAGATTCAGTATTCTGGCAGTTTATCATTGGTATATATTGAACATAAACTGTTATATTTAGAATCTAATTCTTTTATTGTCAATGGTATGCCTTTAGGCCATACTCTATCTTGATATAAATTAGCCATGAGTTCTTATTAACTCGGAACAGAAATTAGAAATAAAAAAAGTGATTATGACTAGATCACTTTATCAGTCACCATATGGTATTTGTTTTTTCTTTTCTGCTTTTTTCTATTCTAAAAGGCAATATTCTTTTTTGAATATTCCATTTTTATTCTTACATAAACTCTGCACCAACAATACTGGACCTGTGTTGGAGGTTATTTTGAAATTGCTTTTCTTTTCAGAAGTTTTCTGGACTTGAGTCATTTGAAAATTCAGGTATTGAAGTCGGTTCGAACATAGTAGTGACTGCTTGAAACACGTTACTAATTAGGACAAAACTATGATGAGTGTCTTCTATGATTAGTTATTTACTGATCATTGCTTCATCATTTATAATTGGATTATATCTTGGAAGAAAAGGAACAGGATTTCTGGAAACTCTAAGGGCAGTTTTATTCTACCCTCGGTATTCAGTAAAATCTTAAATGATTTTCAGAAATAATGAGGACCTTTTGATCTTCTATAGTATAATGGAAAAGCCTTATGCATAATTCAGTGTATTTACTGAGTACCTACTATGTGCCAAGTACTGTATTATCTTTTCATGGCTACCAAGAAGAAGAATTTATAGTTTCTGGTCTCAGTGACCTCAAAACATCAGTTTGGGATGCATTTTAACTGTCTTTGAACATCACTAGTGTAAAAAGGCATTATTACTGCTTTTAGTGGCCACTCTCACTCTGATCTAATGGGCTTGAGAATAAAAAGCAGAATTGAGAATAAGAATTAGTGTGTGTAGATTTATACAATGATATTTGCTGTGTACTTAGTAATGTAGCAAGACTTTGGTGAAGAATGTCAAAGCTTAAAAAGGATGATAAGACAGAATTTTAAGGACCTTACAATTTATTCAGATTGTCATGATTGACACAAATGGATCAATGCCACATACAGGAGATCACCTATCCAAGTCTTGAAACTGGATGTATTGAGTTTTTCATGAGGGATTAATCCTTTGAGGGGATGAAGAGTCAAAACAGAAGATTTTAGATCTTTGAGATGTGGTTACAATTTGAATAAGTAGAGAGGAGAAGAAATTAACAGGAAATAGCATTAGGATACAATATTTATCCATGATGCTTTTTTCTACACATTGGAAAAAAGAAAATAGTGGTGAAACTGGAGTTTTAGGGATAAAATTAGCCATCATTGGTTTATTAGGTGTGGGCATATACTTTTTTTATATTAAGAAAAATAGAAAAAAACTACTTTTTAAAAATAGTTGTCAAATAATCTGACATCTTTGGGTATCGCTTTGCCTATTATTTTATGAAGATCTCACTGTAAATTGTTTTGCATCAAATACTGTTGTTAATATGGTATCACAGATCTTGTTAGAAAGACACTGAAATACGTAGTAAAGAACCTTTTGATTTGGAAACAAAATTCGTTGCTGCTTTAGCTATATTCTCATTTAGTTTAGACTCATTATAAATTTGCACTTTTTTGCCATGTTTCACTTTATAATGTGAAGTAATAAGGCTGCTAATAGGTTGAATATATGCATATGTTACATATTTGTTTAATGAGTATAATTTATTAAATTTAAATATTTGATAAATATGATTATATATGTGTATTTAGATACACACATTATATATATACATATATACATATGTATACATATATAATTTATCTATTTATTTATTGCTAAGCCTTTTAAGTAGATATGTCTCTCATAGAGAACCCAGTTAAGATGAGTTATTCTTTCTGCACCCTGGAATCACTTAGTGACTGGACTACTTAGGTGGGAAGCTATGTCAGTAGTGTGACTGTGGACTGGAAAGCACTCATGATTTTTCTTATGAGGTCATAAAGAGAAATAAATTAAACTTAAGTTTAATTTTGAAAAGTTTGGAACCCCACTGGAAACGGTCCATTTGGACACTGAGGGAAACAGAATTGACAGAATTAACAATTACCTGCAAAATATTTTTGTTCTTTGTGGTACCTGGGTGGCTCAGTCGGTTAAGCACCCGACTTCAGTTCAGGTCATGATCTCCTGGTCTGTGGGTTTGAGCCCAGCATCGGGCTCTGTGCTGACAGCTAGGAGCCTGGAGCCTACTTCAGATTCTGTCTCCCTCTCTCTTTCCTCTCCATCCCTGTTCGTGCTCTGTCTCTCTGTGTCTCTCAAAAATAAACACTAAAAAAAATTTTTTAATATTTTGGTTTTTAAATGTTTTCCTCTTTTCAGATGGCTTATTCACATCAAGTTCTTATTCAATCAAGTTTATTGCTCTAGGAAATCCTACCAAATATTTTTTGGTTAATAAGTCCATGCATGTAAAATTCATTACTAGAATAAATTATAGAGAATGATCTCTGGAATATTTTCCAAGTTCTAAAGTTGTGAATGAATGAAATTTCATAGTTCAATCAATTGTACCAATAACTATACTTTTACGACACTATGCAACAGTCCGACTCCTTAAACTCAAGTATATTTACAAAATGCTAAAATGGTTTTTTATTTTTCTTGTCTTAAGCATGACGGCTTAGCATGTTACTGGAAGAACGAATGGTTCTGAGAAAATAAAGATAACCAATAACCATGTTTCACTGTCTCTATTTTCTATGCATTAAAGCCATTCAACACTCAAGGAATTAGCTGATAAGAAACTCAAGCAACCTTAAACCAATAAATAGATAATGTGCTTCAGGCAATAGTGAACTAAATAGATAATAAAACCAATGCAATAGGTTTCATGTTTACCTGGATTATGTTTTTTCTACCTTTGCTGTTTTGAGGATCTCAGGTATTTAAATCAAAATGTAGCAAAAGAGATAGAATTGCAAGTTTGAGTAAAACATATTTTATCAAACAAATTAAACTACAGATCCTTCCATGGAACTAGTTCATGAAAAATTTCATGGGCAATTTTTGGGAATTAGAGGGCTCGAATTCTAATAGGCACTAATTCAGTGCTGTTTGAAATGTGTGTAACCTACCTCATGCTGAAAATAGATTAGTAAACAACAAACAGTACTTTTTTCTTTTAAAAAAGCTTAAAATTTATTTATGTATTTTATTAAGACTTTGTGGGTTTTTTTTTAATCCAACTTAGGCTCACAGCAAAGTTGAGGTGAAGGCGCAGATTTCTGGATACCTCCTGCCTCCACACAATGCATTGTGTCCCCCATTATCAACATCCCCCACTGGAGTGGTGAATTTCTTAACAACTGATGAAGCTCTACTGACACATCATCATCACCCAAAGTCCACAGTTCATAACATGGCTCCTTCTTGGTGGTGTGCAGCTTTGGGTTTGGAAAAATGCATAAGGATGTGTGTCCATCTTATGGTATCATACAGAGTATTTTTATGGCCCTAAAAATGTTCCGCGCTCTACTTATGCATCCCTTCCCTAAACCCAACGCCATGGGTACTTTGTTTTAAAGAACTAATTTCATTTGTTTTTCTCATTTCAGAAGCAATAGAGTATATGAATATCATAGAAACTTTGGAAAAAACTAAAAATTACACAGAAAATTAAAATTATCTTTAATGTCAAATAGAAATAGATATGTTAAACACTTTGCTATATTTCCTTTCAATCGTTTTGTATGCATATTTTTAACATAGATGAAGTCATAAAATTATGAAATTTTATGCAGTGATATTTTTTGCTTTCTTAAGGAGTATTAGATCATAATGATTATATAGATCTGCTGTAAGTTACTGTATAAATCCTCGAATGTTGGACATTCTATCAATTTATGAATTTTTGTGATTGTTAAATATCACTAAAAATTTTTAAACTGCTCTGGCAATGAAAACTGCTAAGAGCTAGATTTTTACTCTCCGCCTTAGTACTCTTTAAGTATATTTAGTTATATTAAATCTTCTAATACTCAAAACAGGCATATGAGAAAGGTACTACCGTTATGCCATTTTACAGATGAGAAAACAGAGGCCAGAGATAAGTCACTTGCCCAAGGTCACTTGGGAGACTTCAATGCCAGGCATTTTAGTGCTAGAGCCCCGACATTTAACCACTAAGCTCTATGACTTTTCCTAATTTGTTGTTGTTGTTGTTTACATTTTCTTAGAAGTCAAGAGTGTAAAAGTGTTTGAAATTTTGATCCATATTAACAGTTTTCCGGGGAATTTTTACAAATTTTTACTCCCAGCAGCATTATATATAGACATTGTTTCTTTTCTTCTTTCTTTAGGTAAAATTAACATACAACATTATATTAGTGCCAGATATATAATGTAATGATTCAACAGTTCTGTAAGTTTCTCAGTGCTCATCAAGATAAATTTACTCTTAATCCCCTTCATCTATCTCACCTATCCCCTCACCCCTCTCCCCTCTGGCAACCACTGTGTATTTAAAGAGTGTGTTCTTTTGTTTGTCTTATTTGCTTTCTTTGTTTTTTGTTCTGTTTCTTAAATTCCACCTATGTGCAAAATCATAGGGTATTTGTCTTTCTCTGACTTTTCACTTAGCATTATGGACCTCCAGGTCCGTCCATGTTGCAAATCACAAGATTTCATTCTTTTTATGGCTGAATAGTATTCCACAGCATATATATCCCACATCTTCTTTATCCACTCATCTATCGGACACTGCTTTTTTAAATTTTATGTGAAGCTAATAAATCTTTTTATTTTTGTTTTGTAGTTAATTATTAATTTGTGGTAACAGTCATTGGTTTTGTGACTTGGCACTCAATTTTGGGCACCAGTCTCAAGTCAGAATTAACAGTGAGTTGATTAGACCTTGAAATTTGCATCATCCAAATAAATATGTGCTGCAGAATTAATCCTGGCCTATTTAGTATTAAAAAATGTTAATAAAATACTACTTAGTTTTTTTATATTATGACAGCAAATAAAGGAGCAACTAATACGGGAGCTTACTGATATATAGTATTGTGTGCTGCTGTTTCAAATTAATTGGAAAACTTTTATTTTCTTTTGATGCTATCAAACGGTCTCAGAAGGGATGCAGTATCCTTAAGTTTTCTTAGATGTTTGGAGTTTCATAGCATTCTGCTATGACTGATGAAGAGAAAAGCTTGTTTAACTCTCTACCAGACACAAACTTATTGACCCGACTAAAAGGTCACGTGTATTTTTATAATTAGATTTCTCATGTTATTTTTGGTGATGTCGATTGTAAGCCACCCCTCTTCCCATGTACATAAGGGATACAAGAAATAACCTTATTCTAAAATCTTGTTTTTTACCAATATAATATTAATAGAAATGTTTTCATTTTATGCAAAGTTAGTTCATTAGGAAGAACTGCTTTAAACTAAAATTTCCTGTAAGATCTGGGAACCTAGAGTAAGTGCTTCTTTGGCACTAAGTGCTAGAAAGTAACATTAATTAAAAGGAGGAAATAGACATATCTAGGTAATGTCCCAGCAAAGCACACTCACAAGGTGGCCTGTCAACTCAGGACAGATGTAGCCTTACATGGCATTTTTATTTTTGAGAATGAAAGAAGATGCAGATTCTAAAGGAAGTGAGCTTCTAGACCCCGCTCTAGGTAAAAACATTGCCAATTTGAAGACAGAACTTATATTTATGATTTTTGTCTTCTCTCTTGCTGCTTTGCAAATGCTACTTCAAATTGGCATTTGGGATAAATGCTTACTTGTAGAATAATTGAAGTGAGCCAAATTACATACCTGTGCCCAATGAGTCAGTTATTATCATGTTTGGCACACTATAAACAGATTCTCAGCTACAGATAATGTGCGCCATACTTGCTTAGAGAAAACAAATTTAATGATTTCCAACAGGTTCCCTTCTCTAGTACTACACAAAAGCTAACAGGTATGTTGGCCTTTATTTGCCTCTTGCCTAGTATCAAATCTTATCCTAAGATTTCCAACTGTATTCATGCTGTGGAAAAATAACAAGTTAATATCTATATCTATCTATCTATCTATCTATCTATCTATAGATATAGATATATATCAAACTAATTACCTTGTATCAGTGATTCTTAATTTTTCCTCCCATATAACAGAGCCCTTTGAAAGTTGGACAAAATCATGGATATTTCTCCTGGAACAAAAGCTCACAAGAAAATAAGGTTTCACAGATACTGAGGGAATCTTGGGTAGGTGAGAACAACTCTGGTGATGAGACAAAACAAATGATTGCTTGTGTGTTTTGTTTTCATTTTTAATTTTCAGGTAGTTACTTGAAACCCAGCTCCATAATTTTCAAGATCAAAAGTCCTGGGTATATAAAAAGAAAACAAAAGAAATACTGATGGCTGTAATCTGATGGCTTTTGTGCCAGGGAGCAGATGGGTAGTTTATCCACAGTTTACTTCAGATACACACACACACACACGCACACACACACACACACACAGACACACACACACACACTTCACTACTCTCCCCAGAGTATAGAAAGCTTATGTGTCTAAAGGTTATGTGACAGATATATCATACGCAGGACAAAATGTTTCCAGAACTTATTGTAAATTAAGCATATTCTCTTAAAACTGGTCCCAAAAAAGTATTTTTCCTTCCCTGCATGACATTATTTCATGAAGTAAGAAAGATTTATTGAATACTTGGTTTATGTAAGACACTATGCTGTAGACGATGAAGCATACAATCATGAATAAGCTTAAGGGACTGCACCTGAAGAAGGTCATCTATCATAGGGAACTACCTCTTCCAGTGTGAAAGAAGGCTCTCTAAAGCAATGTGGAATGTGTAAAGGGCCATAATGTTAATTCTAGAATGAAGAATGATGGGAGAAACATTCATGTCACTTACCATTTTAATTGATTTCTTTCTGCTTAGGACACTGCTTAGTAAAATGTGTGGTAACTCCTGTAATGATACCTAATAATTTGGGGATATGAGCACAAGCCTTTCCAATTCATACGTTTGTCGCTTGGTTATTCCACGTTAGAACAGTATTCTTGGATATGATGTTAATATATTATAACATCTCGATTCACATTACAAACACCAGAAATCTCTTTGTGAGACAAATCTCTCCCAGTGTTCTCCATTGCCAAGTAAACATGTATGTGGTTGGAAACAATCAGCAGCCAGTTACTGTTCTCTGTAAAATTTGTTAAAATAAATCATTAATATTTTACATACATTGGGGCAACCAAACTTATGTTAGTATGTAATTTAAACATTTTAATTAAATTTCAGTAAAACAGCTAAAAACTGTGACCATGGCTGAAAAAGCTATCTGGGTAACCATTTCTTTTTTACTTTTGATGATAGTGATAAAACAATAATTGAAAATAACTTGTGATTTTTTTTATTAAAAAAATTGTTAATGTTTATTTTTGAGAGAGGGAAAGAGAGAGAGAGAGCTAGCAAATGGGGGAGGGGCAGACAGAGAGGGAGACACAGAATCTAAAGCAGGCTCCAGGCTCTGAGCTGTCAGCACAGAGCCCAATGCAGGCCTTGAAGTCACGAACCATGAGATGATGACCTAAGCCGAAGTTGGGCACTCAACTGATGGAGCCACCCAGGTGTCCCAGAAAATAACTTGTGATCTTAAAACTTAAGTATCAGCAATAAGTTTATTCCATTATATAGAATAAAGTTTAAATTTTATTATCCTTTGATTGGATAGCTGGATGTTTTTGACAAATATTTGGAATTACGTTTTTTTTTTTTTTTAATAATAGAAAAATTCTGAGGCTCTGTCATACAGGGAGGGTAACATCATGTAGACAGGGAAGTTCTCAGCCAGACCAGTTGATTTCATATTGCTCTGCTGTGCAGTATTGGACATGTTTCTTAATGTCACTCTGACTTCATTTCCTCTTTAAAACAGCAATGGTAATGATAATATTACCTACATTAAAGACTCGGTATAGAGATTGAAAGACTAATTATATATAAATCACTTTATTAAAACAGTTCTCCTGAATAGAGTGAGCACTGTATATGTATCTGTAATTATTGTTACTATTCCTTGAATTTGTCTGAGCCTCTTTATCCATTTACTCAACAAACACTTGTTTGGAACCTACTGTATGCCAGGCACTTTTCTTGTTGCTGGGGATACAGTGACCTAGAAAAGAGACATAATTCCTTCATGGAGCATACACAGAGGTTGGGGAGGGCATGAGGAAGACAGACCAACATAATTGTCAAGCCACGTCAAATACTCAAAATCCACAAGTCCTGTAAAACAAGAGAAGATTATAATGGGAAGAGCAGTCACAGAGACGAGGTACAGTTTTAAATAGGATGGTCCAGAATAAGCCTGGCTGAGAAACACACATGACGATGTCAGAGGAAAAGCTTGAAGGTGAAGGAATATCCTGTGTGTATATGTAGGGGAGCCCTTCTCCAGGTGGAGGGAACTGCAGTCCCAGGCCCTCACGGGAAGCATGTGTGCTGGGTATTTGCAGAAGAACAAGGACGCCACTGTGTCAGGAGCATATGTGCAGGCATCAGAGGGACACAGAGCAACATGTCTAAGGATTAACACTCTTGGAGTCAGATGGGGGCTTTGTAGTTTTGATCAGAAGAGTGACTGGATCTGATCTATTTCCATGTTTTCCTCTTTACCTTTAATCTCTAGTTCAGGCTTCCTCAAACAAGGCTTTATTGACATTTGGGGCAGAAAATTCTCTGGTGTTGAAGGCTGTCCTATGCATCGTAGGGTATTTAGTAGCACCTCTGGCCTCTACTAACTAGATGCAACCAAACATGTCCGTGTGAGAACTAAAGATGTTCCTAGACTTTCCAAATGTCTCTTGAGGCGGTGGAGGAGGAGTCATTGTGGTTGAGAATGATTGCTTTAGCTCTGCCTTCTTATTCCCTGTTACTTAATATTGCTTTTTATTTATTTATGCTCTTACTTGGTGTTTATCCTTCAAGCATTGGGACTTTGTGTTTCTTTCCTATCTTGTATTCTCTTTCTCACCTTTTTAATGAACCATTATCTCTGTTTTTTTTCCCCCTAAATTTACCTGATTCTTTTTTCCTTCCCTGAACTTACTTTTATTTATTTATTTATTTATTTATTTATTTATTTATTTTTATAAAGTTTATTTATTTTGAGAGAGAGGGTATGAACAGGGGAGGGGCAGAGAGAGAATCTCAAGCAGGCTCCACACCGTCAGCACGGAGCCTCATGTGGGGCTCAAACCAATGAACTGTAAGATCATGACCTGAGCTGAAACCAAGAGTCAGACACTTAACCAACTGAACCACCCAGGTGCCCCTCACTGAGCCTACTTTTAAAAGGCACATTCTCATTTCCATTCATCACTTCCCCCTATCTCATTTTCCATTCTTCACAAAGAAAAATTAACCTGATGAATTTGAAGCAATTGAACGGCATGTCTATTTTACAATTTGGGGAAAGGAAGAGAGACTCAGAAGGGACAATGGCAGTGGCCAAGGCTAAGTGCTCCTATTCTTGCCACTCATAGTTCCTGGGCAAGGTCAATAGCAACCTTGACTGGAAGGAGGGGCTCTTCACCTCAACTGTCAATGTGTTTAGGCTTCTGCTGCCTGTTCCACTTCTATAGAAATAGGAGAGGTTTGAATGGTGTCTCAGCTCTGGGGTATAGCACAGGTTACAGAATAAATACGGTGATGGTGATGATGATGATGGTGATGATGGTGAAGGAGGAGAAGGAAGAGAAGGAGGAGAATGAGAAGAACAAGAACAAGAATGTGACTACATCTGTTCAGGTACCAGGAGCTGTTCTGAGTTAATTCATTGAATCACCCTCATTAGTTAACCTGTGAGGCTATTACAAGGTTATTATGAGGTTGCTCTATGTATGGAGAAGCTGAGACAGAGAGGTTCACTCATGGAGAGCAAATGGTGGAGTTGGACTTTTGAATATTTCTCCCTTTAAACCATCGTCCATCATCAGCTCCTCACTTTCCAGCAGGAACACAGTTTCTCTTCTGTGACTGGGTTTTTAACTTCAGTATCATCTCTTTTTTCCTTTCCTTCCTCCTCTCCCTTCTCTACTTCATCTCTCGCTTTCCACTTTCTTGTTCTTCCCTTCTGTCTCCTCCTCTTCTCTTCCACATTTTTTTGTTCCCTTCTTTTTCCTTTGGTTTCTGATCAACTTCTTTGCTATAACCCAAGGTCTTACTCATTTATTCATCAGTTTTCTTTGAATGCCTACTCTAAGCAAGGCAATGGAAATAACATAGTAAGCAATGTATGCATGACCCCTCCCATGTGGAACTTACATGTTAGTGGGGGGCCGTCATTTCAAATGAAGACAGAACTAATATTTATTAAGGAGCATCAAGGGCACAGAGAGAAAAGTACATGATGCAACAAGAGCATAACATCACTGATGAGTCTTGTATATTTTTGCTAAACAGGGGATTTCACATTGGCTGCTGCCTTCCTTCCCACGGCCACCTCTCTAATCCCTTTGTGGTAAACTTCATGGATGATGTTTTAATAGCCCTACCACTAATCTCTCTCCTTTGTTCTCTGCCAATTCATCCTCTAAACACAGGCGAGATTAATCTTCTTAATGTGCTGCTTTCTTCGGGCCACTCCCCTGCTTAAAAGATCGTACGCTATCCTCCTGATACTTAAAATGTCAAATGAACAAACCCAGCCTCCCAGCTTGACATCAGGGTCCCATGTTTCCTATTTGGCTTTATCTCTGGCTTCCCTTCAGTGAGTAACTGGGATGGAGTAACCCTCCCTGACAATCATGACACCATCTCAATTTTTTACCTGACTTGCATTCTATAGTCTTCATGTTTCGAGTCACTGTGTCACTGCTTTGCATCTGCTGGTGTTGTTAACGACTCTTCCTTATTTGTGCCTTTTTCAAAAGATCTAGTAATTTTTTTCTCTTTTAATTACTAACCATGTCATCTTCAGTAAAGCATTTTTAGGGGCATCTGGGTGGCTCAGTCAGTTAAGTGTCTGATTTCAGCCCAGGTCATGATCTCACGTTGTGGGTTTGAGCCCTGCATTGGACTCTGTGCTGACAGCTCAGAGCCTGGATCCTGCTTCAGATTCTGTCTCTCTCTCTCTCTCTCTTTGCCATGCCCCCTCATCTCAAAAATAAATAAAAATTAAAAATATTTTTAAATTAAAAAAACATTTTTAAAGTCTCACTCTTGTTGTCTGTTGAGGAATTTGAACTTGAGGGTCCATTTCCCAGTAATAGTTATTAAAGGTGTTAAGGGTTGAAATCCAGTCATTCCACATATGCAGGAGAGCCTGCTTCTGATTATCTGCTCAAGAAAATCATTAAGAATCTTCCACATCTCTTCTATACCTTCACTTTTTCACTCTGGTCCAGAGGATTCCCCTCGGCATACAAATGAAAATAAAGATGATAGTACAATCCTTTCCTGACCTGACTCGCCCTGAAAATTACCATCCTAATTCCTAGTTCCCCTTTACAAAACCTGAAGAGTCTTCTCTTCTTACTATCACCTCTTTGTCTAAACTCAGGCTGTTATTGTCTAAATTCAGGCTGATCAGACATATGCTGTAACCACTGGACCACACCTGCCTGTATCTAGGTTGTCAGTGAATCCTCATTTAATCATACCTTGATTTCAAATCCTCACTTTATTTAATCTATTGGCAGCATTTGACAGTCTCCTTAATATTCCGTCTTCACTTGGCTTGAAGAATGCTATGCTTTTCTCACCTGATTTTCCTTTTTCTGTTACCTTTACTTATTCCTCCTCTCAGATATCTGAATACAAATTTTGATCCTCTTTTGAAAAACAAAAAACAAAAAAACTATTTACACTCTTCTTCTTGGTGTTTGTATTCACTCTTGTGGTTAAATTCCATGTACAGGTCCATGATTTCCAAATTCGTATTTCAAATTCCTGAAGCAATAGCTGTCATGTGAGCTGTGCTCATTTAGCAAATTAATGAATAACTGGATCCCTTCAGATTCTTTTTCCATCAAAGTTCTCACAGACCCAACCATTCCCTTTACTTTCCACTGCATATCTACTAGTTCCAAAGAAGCGAGTTTATAGTAGATGCTTATTAAACAACTTCTGCATGGATTTTTTCATCTTCCAATTACATGTGCTTATAGTTTGTAGGTTGGCTGGAGGGAGCTTTTGTTTTCCCTCCTTTGATTTCAGAATCTACTTAACCACACTAAATGCATCTCATTCAACTCAACCCACATTCTTAACTTTTGAAATGAACAAAGGACCTCCCAGTAATAGCACATACAGTGAATGCTTACTTTGTGTGAGGCAGGCTATTAAAAAAAATGTTTTTTTAAGTTTATTTATTTAGAGGGGGGTAGGGAGGGACAGAGAAGAGAGAGAATCCCAAGTAGGTTCCACACTGTCAGTGCAGAGCCTGACATGGGGCTCAATCCCACAAACCGTGACATCATGACCTGAGCCGCCAAAATCAAGAGTTGGATGCTTAGCTTTCTGAGCCACCCAGGTACCCCGAGTGTTAAAAAAATATTAATTCCTCAAGTCTTCATGCTTATAACCACCCAACCTTTGGTTCCATGTTATCCCTCCCAAACAGAAACTCTGGAGACACCTTGTCTCTATAAAACCCTAAATGAAGTGTAACCTCTGGTCTTCACCACCAGATAAAAGTCTGGCTCTGATTTGAAAGTGCCCATTATTCCCTTAGGCTCAGAGATGTCATTTTAAACTCTTTGAAGTGCTTCAGATATAAATCTGCTCTCTTCTAAAAGAATATGTAGATTAAAATGAGAAAGTATGTCTACTTTTTACAGCATTCACTGTGTTTTGCTGCTTTTTGAATATTGTGTACCTTTCTTCCCAGGAGGCATTTATAAATTTGAAATTAACTGGAAAATGACATAGAAAAAGGGATAATTGATACTGTTTAAAAACATTTTAATCATTCTACCATGTCCATAAGAAATAAGCCAGCAGTTTGTTGCAAAGACCCAATATTATGTAAAACACCCAAGAACTAGGTAATATCAGTATTTGGCTTCTTCTTCTTCTTTTTCTTTTATGTACTCCCTCTAGTGTTCAAAAGTATGAGTACTTAAAATTAGCCTATCGAGATACTGAAGGATGCACATTAATGTAGAAATAGGGCCTTCTTAACGTTGTTATTGTTGTTGTTATTTTGTGCAGGAGGTTATATTGTCCAGTTACTGAACTTTCAATGTATTATATAAAAAACATATTCCCTCTTCCACTTTCCTGTGGTGATCTGGTCTTGTCTGTTTTTTCACGTGTGTATTTTCAGTCCATCTGCTTCAGTGAAGGGAGAATATTGAACTTCTTGGATTCCATCTTTAAAGACAAGACCATATTGAAAAATTGTCTTCAATTTTAAAACTAAACTCTAGGTTTCAGTTGGGCAATTTGGATATGAACAGAAACCTTTTCACATGCTAAATACAAAGTGAAAAAGAAAACCTATATGAACTAGAGAAATGTGTTTGTACATAGAAATTAAAATATTTAAATAGTTGACATCAGATTTCTTTAATATATTGAAATATTATGTAAATGCAATGGTTTTACACTACCTTAAGAAATAACCACAATATCCCTAGGAGTAACAAATGAGTGAAAAGAAGTGATATATATTATTGTCATTTACTATAAAATATTAATGATTTCTTAACACATATAGAAAATAAGATAATTAAATTATTACTATTTGTCAAGTTTTAAAAATCAGAGACTCTTGTTTGAAGTTAATTTTTTTTTCAATTTTTATTTTAATGTTTTTATTTATTTTTGAGACAGAGAGAGACAGAGCATGAGCAGGGGAGGGACAAAAAGAGAGGGAGACAGAATCCGAAGCAGGCTTCAGACACTGCGCTGTCAGAACAGAGCCCAACACGGGGCTCAAACCCACGGACTGTGAGATCATGACCTGAGCTGAAGTCGGACGCTCAACTGACTGAGCCACCCAGGTGCCTCTGAAGTTAATCTTTCTAAATTACGTATAATTATGTCACTTATATTTGGTTAACGCCCTCCAGTCATTAAAGTACTTTGATACCTACTATTTCAGTTACTCATCATCATATGATGTAAAAAAATAAACTAAGTTACTTTTAGTGACTCTAGAGATACTGTTTTCTGTCTACTCTGTGGAATTTATGTTCAATACTTGAGCCTTGTTCATACCAGGCTATCTTGTATGCCCTCGAGGACTTAACTTTTTTTTTTTTTTTTAATATGTAGAATAACATGGCACAACATACCTCTTTGGGGTTGTTTCATTACAGACAGTGTGCACCACGTTGAGAGCTTAACATCTCCTTCCTGAAGTCACAAATACTTATAATGTCTAATGAATTCCATTGCTCACCAGTAAGTAGCCTTTTAGGTTACCTGGGTTCTCATAGTCTCCGTATTGAATACTGGGTTGGCCAATAACACTTCTAGGGTATTTTTTCATAGGGGTTGGGGGGAGGGATAGTTATCAAAAAACTGTCCAAATTCTTATCCATAATGCCTTTATTTTTGTCATTTCACTAAAAAGTGGTCATATCTTGTATAGTGATAATTTATTTATTACCAAACACAGTAAACTCCTATGTTCTCATATTTAGCTCTTTCTTAGACTTCAAATGTTTCTGGGGTGCCTGGGTGGCTCGGTTGGTTAAGTCTCCTACTTCAGCTCAGGTCATGATCTCATGGTTTGTGAGTTCAAGCCCTGTGTCTGGCTTTGTGCTGACAGCTCAGAGCCTGGAGCCTGCTTGGGAGTCTGTGCCTCCCCCTTTCTCTCTCTATCCCCTGCTTGTGCTCTGTCGCTCTCTGTCTCTCAAAATTAAATAAAAATGTTAAAATTAAAAAACAATTTGAAATGTTTCTAACAATATGATATTATTATTAGTTCTTGATCTTGTGACTTCTTTCCTCAGGAAAATTAATAAAGAAAAAGAAATTTAATGAAGAAGAATTGATACCTGAACATAGTTGTGTAGTTGCATAGAGAAAAGAAAAACAGAACAAGGGTTATCATTCAATGGAAAATATAACAAAAAACTTGTGATGTTTAGAGTTACATAATTATTGTTATAATATTTAGTGAACTTAAAGGTAGACTGTTATTACTAAGTTGACACAGAATGATGATTGTTTTAAATTATGAAGAAATCTAAACCAGTTGGGTATTTTTTAGTCATAAAATTGGATCTCATTTGCAATTATAATATGAAATTGTCTTATTTCATGCTATTACTAACAGTAAAGATATGAGTGCTGATTGAATTCATGTCTTCAAATTCCTCCTCTAAGCCACCCTGTATAGTACTCCTCAACTTAACATTGATCTCAAGTATTTTTTAGCCATAAAGTACATAGCAGACACCACTTTAGCTGACTTACTTCCCTTTGTGATGTGTTAATTTTCAAGATACTTTAAACACACTTTACCAGCCTTTTAAAATATATCATTATAGGGGCGCCTGGGTGGCTCAGTCGGTTGAGCGTCCAACTTCGGCTCAGGTCATGATCTCATGGTCTGTGAGTTCCAGCCCCGCGTCAGGCTCTGTGCTGATGGCTCAGAGCCTGGAGCCTGTTTCAGATTCTGTGTCTCCCTCTCTCTCTGACCCTCCCCCGTTCATGCTCTGTCTTTCTCTGTCTCAAAAATAAATAAACGTTAAAAATAAATAAATAAATAAATAAATAAATAAATAAATAAATAAATAAAATATATCATTATAGATACTTTCCATTATTAGTATAGGAGAAGTATTTAGTACATATGTATGCATGATAACATTGTGTAGGAAGTCTTTGGGAGATTGTTTTTTGAAAGTAGAGTTAAAAATGTTAATACATTAATATTTTCCCTATAAATTATAGAAAGCATATTAATTTTATAATGTAGGTGGGAAGTGATGCATTAACATTGCTGGGAATATAATTAAAAAATAAGATGGTTCTGTAAATTTAAGAAAAGCTTCTTAATAGAAGTGTTACTTCCATGCACAGAATTTGGCTGGGGAAAAAAGGAGTTAAGATTTTGTATTCTTACACAATTAAGTGAAATTTATACCAGTTTGCCTCGAATATTTCTTTTCCAAAATAAATTTTGACATAGTCTAATGATTATTCAAATAGGTTTTCCTACTCAAATAGGTTTTCATTACAAAAGAGAACCAAGAAATATCCATATTTGATTTAATATGTGATCTGTCATTCTAAAAAAAAGTGAGTAATGGCTCATTTTTTTGTGTATTGCTGTAACTGCCATAATTTTTTATATTTTAAAATGAAATTTAGCAAGGGAACAGAAATTAGATATAATTATCTAATAAGAAAATTGCCATCCTTTTTTTAATGAGCAGATTCTCCACCAGGCATTTTCTTCTTTACAATACAGATGTATGCTCTATGAGAGTAAGGACCTTGTATGGATTTTATATTACTTTATTGGTTTAAAAGAGCAGCTCCTATCAGGTAGTAGCCTAGCAAAGTATATTTAATGAATACCTATAAAAGTAAAGTGTAATAACAGTTGTTTCTTGATAAGTGTATAGAGCTATAAAGAGTGAATAAGGAATTTTCAGTATCTGAACATCTATAATTTAAGTCTAATATCAAGTCTCTTTGCATTGCTGTATTTCAGAATCCAGCTATTGTATTGGCTAAGGTAGGCCAGATTATACTGCAATAATAAATGAACCCTGAAATATAGGTGTAACTCAACAAAAGTTTATTTGTCCAATACACTGTGCTCTCCTATGCAAATTTAGTTTGGAATCTGATCCAAAGAGTCGCTCAGGGACCCAGGATCTTGTGTTCCTGCTATCTCAGCGCATGGTTCCCAGGCAAAAAATAATGCAAGGAGAATATATTGCATTTAATCTGCAAGTGACACAGATTGCCTATGCGTACAAAATCATAGTAACAACCTAAATCAAAGGAAGTGAACTCTTCTCATAAACCCATGATGAAGAAAATCAGTTGGGATTTGATGAACCCATTGTTGTCTTGGCCACTAGACTCTTTCCAGATTCTTGTGTTTCAGAATAAGGTTTATGGAATGCTCATTTCATTGGATAGGTTTTACACACACACACACACACACACACACACACACACACACACACACACAGACACACACACACACACACATACACACATTCTTACATACACGGAGCATTTGTCAAACTCAATAAATTTGGCATTATTTCCTAAAATTATTGGAGTGAAGATTCAGCTTTTTGGGAGACCATCTGTCAGAATTAGTATTCCATGGCACAATTTGAGAAAACCCTCTTCTTGATCAAATAGGTTGAATAAATCACAAAATATGTCATAAAATAAGAAAGCTCATTTAATGGATCTTTAGCCTACAGTAAATTTGTGGACACATCACTTGTGAGTGTATCTGTCAATAAAACCTAAATAGAAAAATAATGTGCCATTTAGCTTATTGTGAAAGCAACTTTCTGACCATCTCAAGTGTCAGAGCACAACCACGGATCTGAAAATAAGAGAGAAAAGAAATGTAGGTCATGGACTTACGTGATTCTTAATTACTTTGTGTAGAAATCGTGCACTGAAATGAATTTTTTTTTATTCCAGTCAATTCCAGCTTCCTCTTGGTTGGCACAAAATATTAACATGAGATTGTTTTCAGTCCATAGCAAGTTATAGCTACCAAATTAGAAAGTTGCAGGTTTTCTTTTTCCTCCAGAGACTTGTAAACTGGCAGTAGTGTGAAACAAAAGCATCACAACCAACAATTAGGAAAAACCCAGAAGGCCCATTAAAAAGCAAGCAAACGCACAACGATGACTAACCATATTTTTAGTGGGAGAGGATATCTCTCTATTCCACAATTATTCAAGTTCTCCAAATAAAGTTAAATTACCAGTAGCATGCTCTGTTTTGAAAAGACAGGCAAATACATAAAACACTCCAAATGATTGCCATTTCAAGTACTGAAAGTAAAAAATAAGTAAGTTTCATTCCTTAAAACTGTAAGCTTCAGAAATAAGAGATGTTCAGAATGTATCTTTGCTTCTGTCGATGTAAATTAGAAGACAGTGCTATAATGCTGTTTTGAATTTATAGAATAAAATGTGTCATATAGATTTTTATTTCTCATTTTCTCTCTTAATAACATGGCAGTTATGCACTTCTAATTTGCAGTTACAGTGAAATCTTAATTAACTTGCTAAACTGTTACATTTTAGGATAATTTTTAGCCCATTTAGAAGAGTAGATTTTAAAATGTTTCTCTATATCTTGTGTAATAATTGCACTTTTGTATCAATTTGCATCACATTTTTCCTTAAATTGTTTTCCCATAGTTCCCAAAAAAGTATCAAGATAAATAGTGATTATCCTCACTTTGAGGCATTTTCTTTGTAAAAAAATTAGAAAAGGATTGTACATATAATTAGGTATACTTTTCATCATATGTTTGTTGGAAATGCATTTTGGATGATGGCAAATGCCATCATAAAGCAGGCATTAATAGGATTATTTACGAGCTTGTAACATCTGCTGTATGTACCTGCTGTGGATTTCCTGAAGTACTATTAAATGAAAGCAATGATGTATCATGCAAAGTATAGACCAACTGCAGTGGAATTGTTCACCATGAGTTACTAGTGAATCTTTTGCATACGTTGGTGTAAACTATGTCTGGATTTAGTATTTAATGTTTTCTACTGTCATATTGAATTTAGCATGATAAGTGACTTGAAAAGAGTGGAAAATGACTAGGTCCAATGATTAATTTTCTTGGAAATCTCTTAGTTTGAAAATGCCTTAGAAATACTTTACCTTAGGAGTGCCTAGGTGGCTCAGTTGGTTAAACGTCTGACTCTTGATTTCAGCTCAGGTCATGATCTCCTGGGTTCCTGAGTTTGAGTCCCTTGTTGGATTCTCTGCTGACATCATGGAGCCTACTTGGGATTCTCTGTCTCCTTCCCTCTCTGCTCTTCCCCCACTTATGTTCTCTCTCTCTCTCTCTCTCTCTCTCAGAAATAAATAAGTGAACACTAAAAAAAGAAATATTGTACCTTAATCATTTTTTTCTTTTCTATATATTTATTAAGTTTATTATTTATTTTGAAAGAGAGAGAGAGAGAGAGAGTGCATTTGGCAAGCCAGCACGAGTAGGGAAGGGCCGGAGAGAGAGGGAATCCCAAGTGAGCTCCACACTGATAGTGCAGAGCCCGACTCGGGGCTCGAACCCCTGAACTATGAGTTGATTACTCAACAAACTGAGCCACCCAGGTGATGCTCTTCTTGCATATTCTATATTAGAAACAAGATCTAAGGGTACACACTTTTTATTTTTATTTTTATTCATTTTCTTTCTTTAGACTATCTACTGTATAAGGTAATGGTGTTTCTTTTAAGATCAGAAAGCCTTGATCGCAAAATCCCTTAGGAACATCTGATTCCAATCAGTGAGTTGGAAAGACAAATTACCAGAGTACATGGTCTACAAAAAAATGAAAATGGAGTTAACAAATAATAGCATTCAGTCTCTTTATTCGGCTTTATTTTTAATTCCTATGTGGAAAACACACAGTGTTCAGTTTTCAAACTTTAAGTTTTGGAACCATTGCTGGTTTTGGTTTGTTGGGTTTTTAGTTGAAATAAACACACAAAAACCTTCTGATCATGTGAAGACCACTTGGTACCTTAACTGTTACCCTTTTTCCTTATGTGTTGTTCTTCCAAAGTCTTAGGTAAGTGACATTTTAAAAAATCTAAAATACGTTTACTGTGATGACTTCCCACTCTTGATTCAGGGTGCTTGTAGTGCCCCTTCTGAAGGAGCATCCTTCTGTGAGCCTTGCTTTGCCTCCTGTAAGTTGGCAGAGAACAGTGGAGCAGTGAATACACAAAACTACACATCGCTAGTGACAGTTGTGACTTTATAGCATCCTGGGCATTTCATACCGTGATGCAAGAATTGATGCTCCACTAGGTGCTGCTTCTTGTGTTTCCTCTTTCTTTCTTTCTTTCTTTCTTTCTTTCTTTCTTTCTTTCTTTCTTTCTTTCTTTCTATTTTTTAAATTTTAAAAATTGTTTTAATTTTTATTTTTTTAATATGAAATTTATTGTCACATTGGTTTCCATACAACACCCAGTGCTCATCCCAACAGGTGCCCTCCTCAGTGCCCATCACCTACCCTCCCCGCCCTCCCATTCCCCATCAACCCTCGGTTTATTCTCAGTTTTTAAGAGTCTCTTATGGTTTGGCTCTCTCTATATATAATGTTTTTTTTTTCCTTCCCCTCCTGCATGGTCTTCTGTTAAGTTTCTCAGGATCCACATTAAGAGTGAAAACATATGGTATCTGTCTTTCTCTCTATGACTTATTTCACTTAGCATAACACTCTCTTTTTTTGAAAAAAAAAGTTTTTTAATGTTTATTTATTCTTGAGACAGAGACAGCATACAAGCAGGGGAGGGGCAGAGAGAGAGGAAGACACCGAAACTGAAGCAGGCTCCAGGCTCTGAGCTGTCAACACAGAGCCCGAAGCAGGGCTCGAACTCACAAACCATGAGATCATGACCTGAGCCAAAGTTGGATACTTAACCGACTGAGCCAGGTGCCCCTTGTGTTTCCTCTTATCCTCTTTTAGAGAAGAATGGAGGAAGTCCTTCTCAAGAGTATATTCTTTTTTTAAAAATGTTTATTTATTTTTGAGAGAGAATGTACACAAGCAGGAGAGGGGCAGAGAGAGGGACACCACAGAGGCCAATGTGGGGCTCAAACTCATGAACCATGAGATCATGACCTGAGCCAGCCAGATGCTTAACTGACTGAGCCACCCAGGCTCCCCTTGAGAGAATATTCTTGTGGGGAGGTTGTCACCACCACAAAGCCATTTCAGATAATTTTAGGTTTGAATGCAATGTAAGAAGTCATACAGAGATATCCCATGTACTTTTACCCAGTTTGCTCCAGTGGTAGTATCTTGAAAACTCTAATGCAATATCATGACCAGTATATTGACATTGATATAGTCAAAATACAGAATAGTTCTCTCACCACAAAGATCTCTCATGTTGCCTTTTTATAGCCCTGCCTACTTCCCTCCTGCTCCCACCTGCCCTCTAACTCCTGCCAGTCACTAGTCTGTCCTCCCATTTCTCCTATTTACCATTTCACAGTTGTTATATAAATGTAATCGCACAAAATACGACCTTTTGGGAATGGCATTTTCCCCTGTTCATCCTCATCCTCTGGAGACCATTCAAGTTTTTTATCAATACAGTTGATCCTTAACAACTAGTAGGTTAGGGATGCTGATCTTCCCCCAAGCCCCATGAACTCAAAAATCTGCATATAACTTCTGGATTCACAAAAACTTAACTAGTAATAGCCTACTATTGACCTGAAGTCTTACTGATAAGATAAACAGTTGAGTAACACAAATTTTGTATGTTATATGTATTCTATACTGCATTCTTACAACAAAGTAGCTAGAGAAAATAAAGTCACAAGGAAGAACAGATACATTTGTAGTACTGTACTATAAGAAATCTGTGTATAGGGGGACCCACACACTTCAAACCCTTATTTTTCAAGGGTCAACTGTAGTTTGTTTCTTTTTATTGCCCACTAGTATTCCATGGTGTAGATGTATCCACCATACCTCATTTAAGCACTCACCCATTGAAGGACATCTGGGTTGTTTCCAGTTTGAGCTATTGTAAAGAAAAAACGCTGCTATAAATATGCATGTACAAGTTTTTGCATGAACATAAATTTTTACTGCTCTTAGATAAATGTTTGAGAGTGCAATTATTGCTGGACTATTTGGCAGTAACATGTTTAATTTTATAGGACCCATCAGTCTTCCTGAGTTGCTTTACCATTCATGGTTCCACCAGCAATGTATGAGTGATCCTGTTTCTCTGTGTCTTCACCAACATTTGATGTTGTCACAACTTTTATCTTTGCCATTCTGATAGGCGTTTAGTGACATTTATTGTAGTTTTAATCTGCATTTTCTCTGATGGCTTATTATGTTGAACATCTTTGCATTTGCTTTTTTGCTAGGCATATATTCTCTTTGGTAAAATGTTATGTCCATATCTTTTGTCTCTCTTTGAATTGGATTGCTTATTTCTTAGTTTTAAGTTCTTTATATATTCTAGATACTTGTCCTTTGTCAGACATAAGGTTTGCTGCTACATTTTTCCAGTTTGTAGCTTGTCTTTTCATCCTCTTCACAGGGCCTTTCTTTTTTTTTTTTTTTTTTTTTTATTTATATATGAAATTTATTGTCAAATTGGTTTCCATACAACACCCAGTGCTCATCCCAAAAGGTGCCCTCCTCAGTACCCATCACCCACCCTCTCCTCCCTCCCACCCCCCATCAACCCTTAGTTTGTTCTCAGTTCTCAACAGTCTCTTATGCTTTGGCTCTCTCCCACTCTAACCTCTTTTTTTTTTTTTTGTTCCCCTCCCCCATGGGTTTCTCTTAAGTTTCTCAGGATCCACATAAGAGTGAAACCATATGGTATCTGTCTTTCTCTGTATGGCTTATTTCACAGGGCCTTTCTTAAGGCAAAAGTTTTAAAGTTTGATCAAGTTCACTTGAGCAGTTTTTCATTTTAGAGATCATGTTATTGATCTCTTTTCCTAGGGGCGCCCCTGCGTGGCTCAGTTGGTTAAGTGTCAGACTTTTGATTTTGGCTCAAATCATGATTTCAACATTCCTAAGATCGAGCCTCACATCAAGCCTTGCACAGAGCTCCGTGCTGACAGCATGGAGCCTGCTTGGGATTCTCTATCTCTCTGCCCCACCCTCCCCTCGCTCTCTCTCAAAAATAAGTAAACATTAAAAACAAACAAACAAACAAACAAACCTCTTTTCCTAGACCCAAATCCTAAAGGTTTCTCTTATTTTTTCTTAATATTTTATGTTTTTGCATTTTACATTTAAGTCTGTGATACATTTTGATTTAACTCTTGTATAAGAGGTAAGAGTTAAGTTGAGGTTCATTGCTTTATCTGTGGATATCTACTTGATACAGCCCAATTTGGAAAGAAAGGCTAGCTTTCTCCCATTAAATTGCTTTTGCATATTTCCAGGAGATCATTTGGGCATATTTCTCTGGTACTATCTCTAGATTCTGTATTCTGTTCCAGTGGCCTGTGTGTCTCTTCCTCCAGTGATATACAATATTGATTATTTGAACTATAATAATCCTTGAAGTTGGGTACATGGATTCCTCCCACTTTGTTGTTTTTCCAAATTGTCTTAGAATAGCCAAATCATTCTAATTTCTTTGATTTCTGTATAAATTTTAGAGTAATTTTGTCAATCTTTATTTTTAAAAGAGCTTTGCTGGGACTTTGATAAGAATTGTATTAAACTTGAATATCAGCTTGTGAAGAATTGACAACCTTTTAATGTGGAGTCTTCTAGTCAATGAACATGATATGTGTCTTATTTAAATCTACTTAATTTTTTCTACTAGCTTTTTGTGGCTTTCTTGATATATTCATATACATGTTTGGTTAGATTGCTACCTATTTTTGAGTGATTATAAATGATATCTATCATGTTTTAAGGGTTTTTTAAAATGTTTATTTATTTTTGAGAGAGACAGAGACAGAGTGTGAGTAGGGGAGGGGCAGAGAGAGAGGGAGGCACAGAATCTGAAGCAGGTTCCAGGCTCCGAGCTGTCAGCACAGAGCCTGATGTGGGACTCACACTCATGGACCATGAAATCATGACCTGAGCCAAAGTCAGACACCCAACTGACCCACCCAAGCGCCCCTATCATGTTTTAAATTTCAGTGTCCACCTGCTTATTGCTAGTATATAAAGATACAGTTGGCTTTTGTATGTGTATCTTAAATCCTATGATTTGATGAACACATTTTTTATTTCTAGGAGATTTAGTTTTTAGTTTATTTTTAGGTTCTCTGGGATTTTCTGACAGTTATGTTTCTTGCAAATAAGGACAGTCATATTTTTGCCTTTTTTTAATTTGTATACCTTTTCTTTCCTTTTATTGCCTTATTATACTGACTAGATCCTCCAATGTGTGCTACAAAAAAGTAGAGAGAGTGGCTGTCTTTTTTTGTGCCCAATGTCAGGGAGAATATATTCATTTTTTCACCAGTCAGTAAAATATTAGCTGTAGGATTTTGTAGGTGTCCTTTATCAACATAAGGAAATATCCTTCTATTCCTATTTTTTTCTGAGAACTTATGTCATGAATGGATGTTGAATTTGTTTAAATTCTTTTTCTGCATTGATGGATATGATCATAAATGATAATTTTTTTTCTTTAGCTTTTTAATATGGTGGTTTAAACCAGCCCTGCATTCCTGAAATAAACATCATTTGGTTATGGTGTATAACTTACATATACATGAATTTTATTTGCTAATAAACTTTTGAGGATTTTTGTTTCTGTAGTCATGAGGGATGTTGGTATGTAATTTTATCTTCTTGTACTGTCTTTGATTGATTTTTGCATCAGGGTGATACTAGCTTTATAAAATGAATTGTGAAGTGTTCCCACACCTTATATTTTCTGGAAGAGATTGTGTTGCATTTATGTTAATTCTCTGAATGTTTGATAGAATTCTCCATCTGAGCTTGGAGATTTTTCTTTTTAGGAACTTTAAAATTATTATTTCAATTTCTTTGATGGTTATAGGATTAGTCAAATTATCTGTTTTATATTGGACAAAGTTAGGTAGTTTATGTTTTTCAAAGATGTGATCAATTTCATGTCATCTCTCAACTGTTAGGTCTGTAGAGCTATTTATGGTATTATTTTATTTTATTGTTTTGGTATCAGCAGGAGCTATGTTGATATCCCCATTCCATTCCTGATACAGGTAATTTGTACTCTCTCTCTTGTTTTCTTGGTTACTCTTTAGAGGTTTGTCAGTTTTGTTGTTCTTTTGAAAGATCAGTTCACTATTTCATTGGTTTTTGTTCTGTTTTTAATTTCATTGGTTTCTGCTCTTGTGTTTATTATTAACTTCTTTTACCTTGTTTGTTTGTTTGTTTGTTTTGTTTGTTTCTCTTTTTTTTTAGTTTCTTGAGGTAGGAATTTGGATTTATTGTTAGGCTTTTCATCTTCCCTAATGTAAGCTTGTAATAGTATATACTTCCCTTTTAGCTCTGCAATAGCTGTGTCCCACATATATTAACATTTTATATTTTTATTTTCATTCAGTTCAGTTTACTTTTTAATTTCTCTTGAAACCTCTTCTTTGACCCATGGGTTATTTAGAAGTGTGCTGTTTAGTTGCTAAGTATTTGGAGATTTTCATGTTCTCTTTTTGTGATTGATTTCTAGTTTGATTTCCATTGAGGTCAGAGAATACACTTTGTATGATTTCAATTATGCTAATTAGTTGAACCTTTTTTATGGCCCAAAATATGATATAGTCTGGCATATATTCCATATATATATTCCATACATAATTGAAAATAAATGTGCATTCTGCCATTTTGTAGAGTGTTCCATGAATGCTGGTTAAATCTTATTGGTTGATGGTATTGTTGAGTTCTATTATATCCTTCTGATTTTCTTTCTGGTTGTATTCTCAATTTCAAAAGAAAGGTTTTAAAGACTCCAACTACAGCTGTGGTTTTGTCTACTAGGTTTTGCTTAACTTGTTTATAGCTCTGTTTTGGGTGCATACTCAGGGTTGCTATGTCTTTTTGATGAATTGATCCTTTTATAATTGTATAGTATTTCTCTTTCTTTAATATATACATTTTACTTTGACTTCTATTTGATCTGATATTAACATAACTACTCTTGCATTTTTTTAAAATTAATGCCTGCATGCTTCATGTTTTTCCATGTTTTTCACGTGTCTGTATCATGTTAAAAGTGAGTTTCTGGGGGCGCCTGGGTGGCGCAGTCGGTTAAGCGTCCGACTTCAGCCAGGTCAGGATCTCGCGGTCCGTGAGTTCGAGCCCCGCGTCGGGCTCTGGGCTGATGGCTCAGAGCCTGGAGCCTGTTTCCGATTCTGTGTCTCCCTCTCTCTCTGCCCCTCCCCCGTTCATGCTCTGTCTCTCTCTGTCCCAAAAATAAATAAAAAATGTTGAAAAAAAAATTAAAAAAAAAAAAAGTGAGTTTCTGGTAGACAGTATATAATTGGGTCATTCACATTACTAATCTCTTTCTTTTAATTGATGTTTTTAGACCATTTACACTTAACATGATTATTGACATGTTAAGGCTTAAGTCTGTCATTTTAGTTTTGTTTTCTGTTTGTTTTCTTTCATTTTCATTTCTCTCTTTTTTCCTAACTTCTTGCATGTTACCTGAATGTATTTAAAATTTAATTTTTTAAATTTTTTTTTTCAACGTTTTTATTTATTTTTGGGACAGAGAGAGACAGAGCATGAACGGGGGAGGGGCAGAGAGAAAGGGAGACACAGAATCGGAAACAGGCTCCAGGCTCCGAGCCATCAGCCCAGAGCCTGACGCGGGGCTCGAACTCACGGACCGCGAGATCATGACCTGGCTGAAGTCGGACGCTTAACCGACTGCGCCACCTAGGCGCCCTAAAATTTAATTTTGATTTATCTATAGTATTTTATGTTTATCTCTTTACATAGCTTTTTTAGTGGTGGTTCTAGGTATTAAATTATATATGCATAGTTTATCACAGTCTACTGATGTTATCATTTTACAAATTTGAGTGCAGTGTAGACACCTTACCTCCCTTTATGTCTTCACTCTTCCTCATATATAGTACTTGCCTTAAATATCTTCTCTACATATATTTACAATTTTATCAGTCTTACACTTTATTATTTTGCCACCAAACATGGGGCACCTGGGTGGCTCAGTCACTTGAGCATCCGACCTCAGCTCGGGTCATGGTCTCGCGGTCTGTGAGTTCAAGCCCGGCGTCGGGCTCTGTGCTGACAACTCAGAGCCTGGGGCCTGCTTCGGATTCTGTGTCTCCCTCTCTCTCTGCCTCTCCCCCACTCATGTTCTGTCTCTCTCTGTCAAAAATAAATAAACATTAAAAAAAATTAAAAAAAGAAAAGAAAACTTAAGACCAAAGCAGTATCTGTTGTATTTACCCATGTTATTGTTTTACTGTGTTTTTTCCTTCCAGATGTTTTAATTATCTTTTTAAATTACTTCCTTTTTGTTTATAGAACATCCTTTAGTCCTTTCAGAAGAGGTCTGCTCATGACTAATTCTCTTCACTTTCCTTCACCTGAGAATGTCTTGATTCATCTTTCATTCTGTAAGGGTATTTTCACGGGTTATAGGATTCTGGGTAAACAGTTCTTTCCTTTCAGCCCTTAAAAGGTGTTATTCTACTTGTTTTTTATATCCATGGTTTCTGATATGAAATTTGTTGTAATTCAAATTACTTTCTGCTATAGACAAGATGTTATTTCTCTCTTACTAATTTCATTATTTTTCTTTGTTTTCAGAGAGTTGCCTGTGATGTATCTTGGTTTGTATTTCTTATTGGATTTATGTTGTTTTGAATTTGCTCATTTTCCTGAACCCAAAGGTATATGTCTTGAAAAATAAGGGAAATGTTCAGCTGTTATTTCTTTGGGTATGTTTTTTGTAACCCTATCCTTTTCCTCTCCTTCTGTGACTTCAAGTTGTAATGAATGTTAGATCTTTGGGTAAGGTCTTATGGATCCCTGCAGGTCTTATTGTTGTTGTTGCTGTTTTCAGCCTGTTTTCCTCTGTTTTTCAGATTGGATTATATCTATTCTGTCTAGTCCATAATATTCAAATAAATTCACTGATTCTTTCTTCTGTCCCCTCCATTCTGTCATGGAGCCCATTCCATGAGTTTTAAATTTTGATTATTGTATTTTTCACTACTAAAACCTACATGTGGCTCTTCTTTATGTCTCTGATTTCTTTACTGAATATATTTCTACATTTTTTCAATGTTTTTGTTTGTTTCAGCATATTCACAATTATTTATTTAAGCTATTATTTTGTGATTTTCTTTAAAATCTTTATCTGATATTTTTTGTCATCAAGGTGTTCGTATCTATTGATTATCTTTCTTTTTTTTCATTCTCTTTGGAAATTTCTGGTTATTGGAATGATGAGTGATTCCCAACTGAAACCTGGACATTTTGGATATTATGTTATGAGTGTTTGTGAAGAGAATATAATACATCATTACTGCCAGAGTGGGTACAAGTCCAGTTTCCATACTCAGCTCTGTTGATACCCAAGGGCATGAAAGAAGGGTGTAGGAAAGGGAGGTAGACTTTACTCTCCTTTGGGAATGAAAGTTCAGGTCCTCTCCAAACCTAAACTTTTCCAGCATGCCTCTTTATAGCCTCTCCAGGGTGGAAGTCTAGGCTCACCACTTGGCCTCTGCTTCTGCAGGTGGGAGTGGGTCCACAGTGTTTTCTGTGGTTGTTGGTTAGAGTAGAGCAGCTATTGTCCAAATTCTCTTTTCCTGTCAGGCTGTTCTTTTCCTTGTGATTTGGCTAGAGGAGAAAACTTTTTGCTGGGCCTTCTTAGTTTGTTTCCCTTTATAGTTCCAGCTTGCTGGTTCCTTCACCAAGAAGTCAAGGATATGTAATACAAAAGGAAAATTCAGGGGACTTACCACCTTAATTCCCCCTTGGGTTTTGAGGTCCCTAGCTATTCTTCCTTCTCTCTTTCTTTTAGAGTCCTATTATGTTCATTTTGTATATAATATCCAGGGATTTTATTCTATTTTTTTATTAAAAAAAATTAATGTTTATTTCTGAGAGAAAGAGTGTGAGTCGGGGAGGGGCAGAGAGAGAGAGTAGAGAGAGACGTAGAATCCTAAATAGGTTCCAAGTTCCCATCGGTCAGCACAGAGCCCAATGTGGGGCTTGAACCCACAAACCATGAGACCATGAACAGAGCCAAAGTCAGACGCTTAACCGACTGAGCCACCCAGGTGCCCCTGTAATGTCCAGGATTTTAGTTGTACTTCATGGGAGTAATAAAGTATATCTACTCCATGTTTCTGGAAGCTGAAGTCCTTGATACCATTTGCTTTTCAATGGGAACAGTAAACAAATTCTATATTTGATGGTGTAGACATATTGTAAAATTAAAACTTTTTGGCTAAAATGTTAAAATTTCAATCATGAATCTTAAAAAACATGTCATTCACTAAAGAAAAGCATTAATTCTTGATGTCTTGCCTGTTTGTAATTAGATAATAGAAATACCACATGGAGAACTGATTGCCTCTGAAGAAGTTTGTATTTTCTGTCAATCTCATTAAAGAAAATACAAATATAGAAATAAAGTAAAGGCCATGACTTATTCCTATTTTTTTTTTTTTTTATAAAGGAAATGGTCTTTCAGAAGTGGTCTTACAATGGGCTATGCCAGATAAAATAAATCCATGACAAGAGAGTCTACATTATTTAAGTTAGGCTAGATTCTATACATTTTCTGTCCTTTTTGTTGTTTACCTTATAGGTTGATTAGAAATTAATGTTTGGATACCACTCTTTTGTATTTATATTTGATCTTACTATTTTGATCTTATGAGCTTAGTACTACATAATAACCAAGAAGTCTTAAAAATAAAGTGAGTGGAGCATCTGGGTGGCTCATTCTGTTAAGTGTCCGACTCTTGATTTCGGCTCAGGTCATGATTTCACAGTTCATGAGTTTGAGCCCTGCATGAGGCTCTGCACTGATAGTGCACTATCAGTGCAGAGCCTGATTGGGATTCTCTTTCTTCCTCTCTCTATGCCCCTCTCCACTCACCCACTCTTTCTTGGTCTCTCTCTCTCTCTCAAAATAAATAAATAAACTTTAAAATAAAAAGGCTATCTTTTAAATAAATAAAGTGAGTAACCATAATATGAAAGTCAATGGAAATGCAAAACGAAAAGGTGAATTCCTTTCCTCAAGAATTCAGGGAAGAGGCATTTAACTTCAAATGACAGAAGTCTTAAACTTGTTAATTTGAAATAATATGAAAGGTTCTGCATGAGTCGATAGGGTGAATGTGAAAGACCTTAGGACAGTAAAAATGTGTAGGATAAATTAATAAAGAAACCTTCAGAATTGGTTTTATTATTTGTGGGTGACACACTTCGTTTAATGGCATGAATGAAATTAAATGCACTTTGCTTTTGAATTCTACTGCTTCTCAGTGGAGATGGGTTTAAACATATATTGTGACAGAATTGAAGAGGGATATTATATCCATCATAAGTTTAATTAGATGCCAGATATTTCTTTTGTCTAGAAAAAACGGATGGCTTGGAGATATTAAATCCACATCCATGTGTGCTCACACACACCAAACTGGATCTTGATAAGCAAAGATTAACTTCTAAAAATAAGTCTAGGGGCGCCTGGGTGGCTCAGTTGGTTGAGCATCCAACTTCGGCTCGGGTCATGATCTCACGGTCCGTGAGTTTGAGCCCCGCATCTGGCTCTGTGCTGACCGCTCAGAGCCTGGAGCCTGTTTCGGATTCTGTGTCTCCCTCTCTCTCTGACCCTCCCCCGTTCATGCTCTGTCTCTCTCTGTCTCAAAAATAAATAAATGTTAAAAAAAAATTAAAAAAAAATAAAATAAAAATAAGTCTAGTTCATGACTGTACGATGAAAAACTAGTTATTTGCTACCCCTGTTTGTTTGCACTTACTCTTTTAAGGGGACGTCATCAGTAAACAATATCTTCTCTGTAACTTAAAGGACTTTTATATTAAGATGGTGTTTTTTTATGTTGGTTCGGGTCTCATTCATAGAAATGAGTGGAAATCTCCAAATAAAAATATGTCAGAGAATCTGATCTAGTAGTTCATAAAATAAAAGAAGAAGAAAAGGCTAGTATACATATGAAAAATTGCTGTAGATAGCAGGAGGTAGTCAGACATTTTCAAAACAAAGCTAATGAAGATATAAATTGGAATAATAGTTCTAGAGGGAAGTTTGTCAGGATATGTCAGGATCCATGCAAACCCTTTGTCCCAGTAATTTCACTCCAAAGAATCTGTTCCAAGAAAAATAATCAGAGAAGCACAGAAAAATTTAAATAAGAGCATGCATCAAAATATCTCTATCAGTTTTCTGTTGTTTTCACTGTTTATTATTTTTCTTCCTAATCCTGGTGCTATTTATCTTTTACATTTGACAGTTGTTTCATAGTATCAATTTCCAAATTGGTAAAGAAATATAATAAATACTATTTTCAAAAGCATATATTAAAATTGTCATAGTTAACCCATTTCAATCCCATACCGTGGTAGCCAGTTAAGAATTGAATATTCTTCTTATGGTCTTTGTTACTCTTTAGGCACAAAATCCCTTTAATTCTTTCTTGTGTCTGTGACCGAAATGTTTTAAATGGTAGACACCAGAAACTGTAATAAAAAGCCAACCGATAAGTAAGAGGCTCTGTGTGCTTAAAATGCAGGGCCACCTGGTGTGGAATCCACAGATCTTGTGTTAGATTCCGGCTCTGTTACTAACCTTTGGCAAGTCTGTTAATCCCTCTGGAGGCAATTTTCTTTTTATTAGTTGAAACATATGATGTTGTTGTTTTTGTTGGTTGAAACATTTCTATAGTGGCAATTTCTTGTTCAACACAATAAAGTGAATAATAGATTTTCTCCTAGCACCAGTGATCTGTAAGTGTATTGTAGAGTTAAGGCTGAATTGTCTTAAACAAATAGTTTCATCTTCAAAAAATCTGCTTCAAGAGGCAAAGGAGACTCTGGCCATTCACAAACATTCACATACTCACTAGTGAAATGGTTAGGTTATTCTTTCATTTAAAAAGTATTTTCCACCCGCGTCGGGCTCTGGGCTGATGGCTCGGAGCCTGGGGCCTGTTTCCGATTCTGTGTCTCCCTCTCTCTCTGCCCCTCCCCCGTTCATGCTCTGTCTCTCTCTGTCCCAAAAATAAATAAACGTTGAAAAAAAAAAAAAAAAGTATTTTCCTGGTTCCCAATCCTGTGTTATGTTGAGGCACAAAAATAAAATACTAGCGGCCCACTAGGTTGAAAAGAGTTAATTGGTACATGTTCAATCTTGAAGACACCAAATTCCAATAGTCTAAGAAAGTTTAAGTATAAATTAGAAAATATCAGAATTGAGAATTTTTTTAAAATGTCATAAAAATAATAGGTCAGACTCTAGGGACTAAAGTATTTTGTTTTTGATGAAATGAGGGAAAAGGAGAGAAAATGTAAATTAAAGAAAAATATTTACTTTAAAATGATGTAACTTATAAGAGTGTGAAGTTTTTTAAAGAAATTATACAATTCTATTCTTTTACAGTTTCCATGAAGTGATGCAATCTTACATGGTCTCATTTTAAGGGGATGAAAAATGAGTTTGTTGATACAGTATGTATGCTCTGATAGAAATAACAATAGACATGGAGTCATTGCAGGGAAAATCTGGAATCTGATTGCTGTACTCCTAAGAGGGCAGAGAGATTCAGATAACCTCATGAGCTAAAGATATTTATTATCATTCTAGTAAGATTCATGCTTCTTTGGGAAAAGAAACTGTAAAATAATCCACCTGTTGGAAGCAGTGATACTTGGCAGAGGTTCAGGACCCCCCTCTCCCCGCCCCCCCACCAACACACTCTCTTCTTCCCTCTGCCCTGGCCGTGGTGCTGATTCTGCTGGAAGTAAACAGCCAATCATGGTGCATTATCTCACACTGGAAAAATGTCACCGGCAACACACCAGAATCAGAATCAGTAGACATGCATTCGGGGTCTTGCAACATATCATATTCTAGTGGAGACAAACCAAAAGGGATGGAGAGAATTTCTTTGTGTTCCTACCCGGCGTTTCTTATATACAAAGCTGTTGAGTTAGTAGAGAAATCATGTGGATATGTGCAGTCTTTTTCAGCTACTCCTTTGAGACTTCCTGTTTTGAAGAAGTCTGTCATGTCCTGGATGACATGTTGAAAAGAAACTCTTTTGCTCCAGTCTTTGCGAAGTACTTCAAATTAACAAAGAGAGCAGTGAGTCACTCCTCATAGGGTTCACATGGGCAATGAATATTTGGTCCAAGAAGGGCAGTCTCTGGAAGAAAATGATGATGTGGTCAGTAGGGAGGCACTCATGCAGGAATTCAGAAGAGGGCACTGAGCCAGTTCCTTGCTGCACAGCCGTACAGTCCCCATTAGCCACAGGGAGCCGCTCTAAAGCCAGGACTCTGAAGGGGATGACAGTGGCTGTGGCCTTTCCATGCTGCTTCTTAGGCATATCAGATGAGAATGCCAGAGAGTCACACACTCTGGAATTACCTGCGGCTTCACGTGAAATCCCTCAGGGCTCGTCATCACAAATCTTAGGCAAAGAAATGTTCTGCATTTTCAGGGGTTTAATCCCACTGACTAATAGAACTGGAAGACATTGTTGATGGTAGAGGGCAGGAGCACGTGTGCTTGATATTGGCAGCTTTCAATATAGCATGTCTCCAGGTTCTTAGAAATTCTCTCAGTTTGGTATTATTTCGTTTTTCTCTACACATTTGCAATGTCATCTGGAGAATCAAGCTGTGTTTCCGTAGTGTCAAGAATAATGCTAAAAAGAATTCCACCTGGTTAATTTAATCCTCTCTCTTTTCTCTTCTCCTGCTCTTTCTCTTCTGCCTTTCCAAATACTTTTCTGACTACTAGAGATGAGTTGCAGGATAATAGAAACTTAATGAGGCTTCTCATAAGTGTTTGAATCGAAAACTCGAATGCCTAAAGAAATACTGATGGGCTCCTTAATAAGGGAACAATTTCTAATCCATTTGGTTATTAAGTGCTCCTAAGCAAGTGTAAAAAACAGCCCAAGTCCTGGATAAGAACTGTAACAGGGGATTCGTTGCTTTCAGTGTATCTGAATACAGCCTCTGCTTCCTGTTTGGGCAGGTGTCCAGTCACAAATGGATTTCTCAAATGGGCTCCTTTGCACCTCGCTTACCAGATGGAGAGGGTTTGAGTAGGTGAAGCTGAAGTTCCAAATGTGGTTCTCGAATTTTACTTTGAGATTGTTCATCCTAAGAATTATTAGTCTCCCCATCACTGGAGGATAAAGGTTACATGCATTTGGCAGTTGTATTAAGTGTCAATTATTTAAATGGAAAAAGTGGCATGGAATTTTCCATTTTTCTTTTACAACAGATCGCTATGGAGTAAGTTTTAAACAGGTTGAAACCTTCTGTTGTCTTTTCTCTTTTAATAAATCTCAGAAGTTGTATGACATCAAAATTGCTCATGAATTATTTGCACATCTACCTGAAGCTAATATCTACTTTTTAAATTTACTACCTCTCTTCTGAAAGTGTGTATATTTGTGTTTTATGTATCTATGTATACATATATATGTACATATATATATTAATAAAAATACACTTCATTTTTGTTAAGTCACACATAAGCTCATATTACATCCTGACAGAGTCATATCATGTAAAAAGAATAAAACTTTGCTTGCCTTGAAAACTTAAAAATACTGATTTCCCAGTAATGACACTTTAAAAACAGATGAAGAAACAGGCAAAACATATACTATGAGACCATACAGTATTTTCATATGAATTACCTATGAGTCATCCCCTGTGTGTCTCTGTTTCCATTTAGAATTTTGATAAAAATTACCTTTTAGGTTTATTTACAATTCTATTTTTTATTCCCTTTTATAAAGAAAGGACAAATATGATCTTATTTTATAAGAAATCCCTGCAAATAAAAATAGAAACTTTGGAATAGATATTTTGTTTAGATATTTCTAAATAATGTTTGAAATTTTCTCCCAGAGATATGGCTTCATGTTCACTGAACACATACATGCTGTAAGCTGACCTGGTTTGTGTGAATTAGGACTCTGTTAAAAATGCAGATTATAGAAAACCTGATTAAGAGTGGCTTAAGTTTATTGTGGTGATTTTTCTTATGTAACAGTTCTGAGGCAGGCAATCCAAGTCTAAAGCAACATATTCATAGTATCATGATGCACTTAGACATTTTCTGTCTTTCTGTTTCTCCACCCATGTCATGTGATTTTTTTTTTTTTTTTCCTGATGGTGATAAAATGACTGCTGCATGTCCAGCATCACATCAGTTTTCAGGCAGAAAGAAGCGAGGAGAGCAAGAGGCTAATGAGGGCTCAGAAAAGCTTGCCAGCCGTCTATTACTTTAAAAAAGTTTCCTATCTGTTCCATCTCATTGAACATAGTGGGTCCCATGACAGGAAAGGGGGCGAGAAAGGGGAGTAGTTTAGCTTTCTGGCCTCAGAAGAAGAAGGCAACTACAGTGGCTTTGGAGATGTCTGCCAGCCCATTCATTGCAACTGTCTGTCAGTGGTCACACCAGGCAAAGCAGTCTAGCTAAGCAGCTACTTCTTTTCATTCTGATCATTGAATGATTTGACTTATAAGTCAGTTTTTATTTTTGAGAGTGTATCCAGAAGCTCTGCAGAAATTAGATACCTAAAGATACTGTCTTTCTGAAGCCTGTCACAACTGCACTTCTATGAGATAATACTCCACATTTAGTCATAGAGATTTACACTCTCTGAGGCATTTTTATGTTATGTGTGTGTGTGTGTGTGTGTGTGTGTGTGTGTGTATCTACATTTGTCAAAGCTAAAATGGGCATTAAGATTTATTTCTATTTTTGATGACATTATGTCTAGAGAATATTTACTTCAATTACAAAACAACCTTTTTATTGATTATCATTCCAAATTTATGGGTAGTGGTTTTCAATTTGAAAAATCTTGCAGTTAGCAAAAATGGCAATTGTATGCCTGCGTGCAGACAGATGGCATACCTCAGCAATTTAGTTTGTTCATCTTACAGAAAAGTATGAATTCCCTCAGGACCAACATGCCTAGTTCATATCAGCTATGGAGGCAGCAAGAGTAAAATGTGGGACGGACACAATGTGGACATAGTCTGTCTGTAAAGCCTGAAGAATGAAATTCAATACTTTGGTGATTTTTATGATTGTGTTTTGCTTTGTTTTATATATTTTAATTAAAAACATCTTTTTTCCATTAATAACTACATGCTCAAGTCTATTATTATGATATAACTTGAACTTTGTCAGAGAACACAGATTCGGAATATTTAAGACGTCCGGCTTTGGTCAAGTTCCTGAGTGGGGAGTGTGAGCTTCTGTTTTCTTCTTTGCAAATGGGGACATTACCACACGAATCACAGTCATGTTTCCGTGAGATAAAACATGGGACGTGCCTAGCACAGAGCCTGGGCAGAGCAGAGACTTAGTTTCTTTTCCTTCCTTCCTCTTTATTTCTAGCTTTTTACCTTCATACCTGAAAGTGCCTAGCTCTTTTATAATCTTTATTTCAGATTGGGGCGGGGGCAGGTGTGTGCTGGGGAAAGAGAAAGGTACAATAGTGAACAGAGTTGCAGAGTCATTCTGGAGTGTCCCAGGAGCTTAGAGATTCAGAGGACAGCAGTCGCTGCCAGAGAAATCTTTTCCAGAACTTTTAAAACTATGTCCTGTTGGGTTTGTATGGAGACAACTGGACATCAAAGCCGTGCACTCGTATCAGTAGCAGATACCGCTGGTTGCCTGCCCCCTGCAGATTCCCTCTTCCTCCCTTCCTTCATGTCACAATCTTGCTTTGGTTTGAGGTGCTCACGTGTCCACGACATACATATAATTTTCAGCCTCTTTTGCTAAATTGTGATGCAGTCAGGTAGTGACATCTAAATGTAAGGCATTGGTAGCACTTCTGGGAAACCTTTTAAAAGGGAGTAGACGGTGGCACATACAATTTCTCCTTTTCCTTCCTTTCCTCCCTTCCCATTGCCTGGCATAGGGAGACACAGTTGCCCTTCTAAACCATGAGGATGAAAGCCACACACAAAGATGGGTGATATCTGGAGTATTCTTTCTAGACTTCTTTTGGTTGTGGTATATTCCCTGGAGGGCTTAATATTGGGCTTTCTATCGCGTAAACCCCTATGTGCTAAGAGCAGTGTTATTTATTTATATTTTTTACATGCAGCTGTATCCAGTTTTCAGCTGTTGAAATAACTTAAAAGAGAATGTGTGGAGACTAATGACAATTCGACCTCCTAATAGCCCTCTGCTGCCATATGATAAAATCTGCTTCCTTCACTTGATAGTCCAGGAAGCCCCAACTACTTTAGAAATCACAGTAGAAAGGAAGGGCTTTAGAACAATGGTATTCTCTTTCCGTTCATCATTAAATTCCCATACTCATAGGCTCACACTTCTCTACTGTGTGCAGAATACACCTACGTTATAAAACCTGTTTTTACTTAGCAGCGCCTTAGTGGGTAACATCCTTCCGCAAACATTCTTTTCCTGTATACAAGGATCATAGGTTATCTATCTATCTATCTATCTATCTATCTATCTATCTATCTATCTATCTATCTAGAGAGATAGCTTGAGCAGGGGAGAGGGGAAGGAGGAAGGAGAATCTCTGCATGGAGCCTGATGCAGGGCTCGATCACACGACCTTCAGATCATGACTTGAGCCGAAATCAAGAGTTGGATGCTCAACCAACTGAGCTACTCAGGCACCCCTCCTCTTAGGTTTTAAAGCATGAATTTGGGGACAGAGCTACTGTATGATTATGATCTGCTTTATCAAACAGTGAAAATGTTAAATATGTAAATGCTGCATATGAGTACATTAAACCATAATGTCATAAGAAGTACTAGGGTTGTCATTGTCTGAATTTAAACATTCATTACTAAATGCTTTTATTCTGTATAACTTGTAAATTCTGTTGGGTGAGGTTGGATGGTGATGATAATTTGCTTAGTAAGATAAAATTTGTCAAACTGGAAATATATAGTGATGGGCCTAGCTTCCTCATAAATGGGCTGTCGATTATATAGCCCTATTTTCTGTTTACGTTACCGTGAATCTAGATAGTGAATTTCTAATTAGCTGACAAAACGCAGTAGTGTAGTAAATCCTTGTCCTATACATTCACGCGTGTTTTGTGTTTCTTGTATTCATCTTGTAAATACTTTAACTCACATGGTTTATGAGCAGCACAGGCCTACTATGGTGTAATCATACATCTGTGGGCCAGATTTTCCCCTTGGCTTCTGTTGGAGTTTTCTGCCTCCATCTGTAGGACTGTTTACAACCATATGCTTTGGGGATCATGTGAGAGAAAAAAGGGCTGGTTAAGAACACCAGAAGATGGATGGCAAGCCATTCTGGGCTACTGAAATTTTTCAGTTGATGCAGCCGGGGAAAGTATGCTGCTTGCCAAGGCTCTGTTTTCTCAGCGTGGGGTATAGGGAATAATGGCTGAGAAGCACCCTACCCCCAGGGTTTCTCTATCTATTGACAGTTCCTTTTGCCATTCTTCATAGTTAAATGCAGTAGTATCTAGACATTACTTGGGAGAGAGGGGGAGGATTGAAATTTGAGGAGAGCTATCAATTTTATGCTACTGGTGGCTGTTGAATTTTTGTCATGTTTCAGTGTTAATGGAACTGCAGTTTTCCCCTAGAGTATTGAATTGGAGTGGGAGGAAATTCTTGTGAATTTCAGGCAAATGACAGGTGACTATCAGGGCAGTTCACTTTTCCTTGTGTCTATTCAATCAGAAGTGTGGACTAACAGGAAATGAATAACCTGAATGTGCTGCTGAATTTTGTGTCAGCATTGAGTCATATTTACTCCATAATAGATCATCAAGACGTTAAGTGCTTTTATCAGGATATTTCTCCAGCTTGACATGTTGGGCTTCTGGTGTATGGGGATTACTGACTCCCTGTTCAGCATACTGCCCTCCAAAAGGGGGTATTTGTACTAGTGTGTCAGTAAGGCTTCTTTAACCAAAAAGAGTTTCCAGAAGAGCCAGTGCATGAAAGGTTAAAAGATCCTTATGGTAAAATGTCCCAAACTGGCTAAATACCTGTTTTATCCTAGCCAGGCTTACTAAGGTGTATTGTCATTAACTTACTCTGACTTAGTGTTCGTTTCTCAACTGTTGAAGTGGGAGAATGATTTATGCCTGCTTCCCAAGAGATGGAGTTACAAGCAAAGTACTCATGATTGGCACAACACTTGGGGTTCTCAGAAGGCTACTTAAATACTAAATGATAGCATTCAATGTGTTACATAGGAGCTTGTTAATGTATGTTAGAATACAGTTCATAATGGGAATATGAGAAATGGATAGGTCTTGACAGTCAAAACCGCTCCTCAGTTGAAACCGCTAAGATGTAAAATTACTCTCTGGCATTGCTTATCATTGTGCAACAGAGCCTGCTATCTTTGAGGGATTATTTTGAACTTCCTATCATTTGTAGAAAAGGATCATATCCCATGAAATGCCATCTGTACCCACATATTGGATGTCAGACATGGTATGATGCCACTTTATTTATTTATTTTTAACTATCATAAGCAACCTTATAACATGGCTGATAAAGGGGATAGGATGCACTGGCTGATAGTGAGGGGGAAATTGAAAATCACCTTATTAGATAAATGAATTCTACTTAGTGTGGTCCCCAAATTGGAATAACTAGAGGATTCCTATGTATCCCAAACCCTAGAATTTAGACAGATTTAATAGACAATTAGCGTGTCATATATATCTCTGATGCAGCGTGGACAAGGAATCAGGAGACCCAAATTGCACTCCTGGCCCTGCCTGGTATTGTGCCATGGCCCTTTAGTTATCTCATCAGTGAAATACGTGGGGTGCCTCTTTTTACTTACTTGGAAACACTAATGTCATGTGTTTAAGAGTACAGTACGATATTATGAGATATGGTCTGGTGTTCAGCCTTATGGTTTCAGAAACCTGATTTATTGGCATACTGAATGTGACTCTGTCTCTTAGGATCCCCCACACAAGCTCCAATAAACTAATGAATAAAAGCAGAATGCCAATGTATTAATATATAATGAGAAATAACACTACCAGAGGGGCCATCAGCTTTTGGCTAGCTGATTTTCTTCCTAAAGGCAGGCTACTTGGGAAACCAGAATATAATTAAAAGCCTATACAGGTTGGATGAAATCAGTTTAGATTAAATGGCATCAATCTAAAGTAACTTAATTTGTGCATATAAGGCTTTATTTATCCCTGGGACCAGAGAGAATATATCTTTGGGCCAAAGCATTCCCTCCCTGGGACCATGCCTCTGAGAATGTTCCCTTTTTACATCTTTCTAAATTTCCATTGCCAGCTCTTCTGACTGGTTCATTACTATTGATGATAGCCAGGTTTCCATGTCTGGGAGCCATTTCTGTCTCTTCAAAATGACTTACCTTATCTCTCTCTAACCCATTATGTACTAATTTTATAATTCAATTTTCAGAAGGAAACCTTATCTCTCTTATTTCTAAGTTCTTGGTGGAATTTCTCTCCATAGCCCTGGCCCTCTCCTCACTGCCTATGTTAGGTTAATTCAATATTGAGAGAAGTCAGGTCTAGGGCAACTTTCTACTCACTTAATGCATTTATTTGGGAAGTTCTTGGTGTTTAAGAGGCAGTTAGACTTTTCAGGTTTACTCTTATCCTATAGAAAATAATCAAATTCCTTCGATTTTGACAACAGAGAAGAAAGAATATTACATTTTGGTCCCAGTTTAGTGTCCAATAAAAAGACAAGCACACAAACAAAAACCTAGAAGAACCCCTGCGGATGTGTCATTTCCACTGATTTATCTTAGGAAAGTAAAGGATAGGGGAGCCTGGGTGGCTCAGTTGGCTGAGTCTCTGACTTTGGCTCAGGTCATGATCTCACAGTTCATAGGTTCGAGCCTTGTGTCGGGCTCTGTGCTGACAGCTCAAAGCCTGGAGCCTATTTTGGATTCTGTGTCTCCTCACTTTGCCCCTCCCCCGCTTGTGCACACTCGCTCTTTCGCTCTCTCTATAACATAAACATTAAAGAAAAGAAAGTAAAAGAAAAAAAAAACCCTGCCCTTACTGGAGGTCTTCTAGGAAAATGAACAACCATTGTTTTTGGAAGCTTTGGTGTAAGAGAAATCTGTTTGAAGTCCCTAAGACCCACAGTTAAATTATTCAGTTTTATTCACCGCACCAATTAGGTCACGCTTTATTAGTGTGGTTAAGGAACCCTGAGAGGAAAGATGCTAATGGAGTTTCAAAAACTTTCCCCCTCACAGCTGTGCTGAATTTCAGCCCTGCCCCAGATTCAGGCACCTACCTGCTTTGTATGCTACCAGCACGACCCAGAACTCTTGATATTGCTGGCCTCCCCTTGTGTTGACTTGTTCTCCCTGCTCCCCATGCAGGGGCTAGTGTTTAGGGTACAAGTCTCCTTCCCTCATGCAACTGCTGTCTTTTGCTTTTCCAGGAGGCATAACTTCCTGTTTCTGGCAGGTTTCTGAGCAGCGGGCTTGTGAGGGCTCCAGGGGATCAAATCCATAAAAGATCTCAATTTTTTCAAACTCCATGAGTATCTTTCCTGTCAGGGTTCCTGGCTGTGGCTCCTATACTTAGTTAACAAAATGAGCAGTCATGAGGATGGGGTGGAGGAGTGCCAGGAAGGCTGGAGTATCTCTGGTGAAACTTGGTATATGGAAGTCCCTTCCTCGGGGACTCTTGTTCCTGGCCATTCTTCCCACACATTTGGAAGGGATGCATGAATGTTATCTTACAGGAGGTTGGATTATGGCAGCAGAGAAAAATGAGGATGACACTGAGGAGGTATTGCCTATAGGCACTCTCTAAAGAGCCGGCTTTAAGACTTAAATCAGGAGCACCTGGGTGGCTCAGTCAGTGAAACGTCAAACTCTTGATTTCGGCTCCCGTCATGAGTTCACACCCCCAATATGGTTCTGCACTGACAGCGGCGTGGAGCCTGCTTGGGATTCTCTCTCTTCCCCTCCCCTGCTCTCTCTGACCCCCACCCCCACCCCCTCTCTCAAAATAAATAAATAAACTTTTTTTTTAAAGACTTAGGTCATTCTGCTTATATCTTTTCAGTGACTTCCTAGTAAATTTAAATTTTGACATCTCATCATGGTCATCTGTCGTAACCTACCTTTCCAGGCTTACCTCAGACGTCATTCTCCTTTGCTCTTTATACCGTAGCCGCACTGCTCCCCTTCTGGGTCTCAAAACCTCATACTCTATGGGCTCAAAGGCTTCACATCTGCTTCTTGAGACCTGACCCTCCTCTTCTTCAGCTGATTCCTTCTCATTCATGGTGAGATCCTGATTGCTGGCCCTGTCCTGTGTTCCCATTTTTCATAGAACTTCTCATAGGACTTGTCACAGTTTGGACTTTTATATTTACGTGTGTGTGTGCGTGCGTGTGTGTGTGTGTGTGTGTGTGTGTGTTTAATTGACAGGCTTACAAGGCTAGCAAGAACATCCATCTCATATGTTATCATATGCTTAGCCTTTAGCACCATCTCTAGCATATAGTAGGCGCTCAATAAGTATTTTATAAGTGAATGGTGAATAGATGAATCTTAAGGTTCCAGTCTAATGATGTGCAAGTGGCATCCACAATGCTGGCACAGTCGCTAAATCCAAGAATTCAAAATTAGTTCTGTATAGAACTAATATTAAGATTTGTGATAAAGGAATATTGATGCATTTTCTTTAACTTCCACAGATACGTATACGGAGTGTATCATCTGTCCCCTAATATCTTCCAGGGACTCCTTAATTCTTACTTTTTTTTTAATGTTTATTTTTGAGAGTGAGAGAAAGAGACAGAATGAGAGGGGGGAGGGGCAGAGAGAGAGGGAGACACAGAATCCGAAGCAGGCTCCAGGCTCCAAGCTGTCAACACAGAGCGTGACGCGGGGCTCACACCCACGGGTCCTGAGATCATGACCTGATCCGAAGTCGGACGCTTAACCCACTGAGCCACCCAGGCACCCCTCATTTGTTTTTTTAATAGAGAGATAAATGTTAAATGTCCTGTTCAGATGAAGTGCCATTCTAACATAATCTCTTTGGTAAATTAATGAAAGAGTGATACGTGATTGATAATACTGGGGATGTAATACCGATGATGATCTGGATGGCAGGAACTTTGTGTAATGTAGCTGATCTTGGCACCTGTCTTTGGAAATTGCTTGGCTTAAACAGCATCAGGGATGCCCTCCCTATGGATCATTGGTCTTATAAAATCTTTATCTACTCAGTCACTCTAAAAAAACAAACAAACAGGTTAATAGTATGTTGTACTCACACATGTATGTGCATATTCATTTGCACGGTAAACACGTGTTTCTCACAAAAAGCAATGTGTTAACAGAACGTTCACCCCTGGAAAGAGAAATATACAGTGTACCTTGTGTGGATTGGGATTATGCAAAGATCCCACATCCATTTCCTTTATAGCATCTATATATTCTGATATTATTTTGATTTTATTCAGTTGGAAGTGCAGTAGTCTACCTCATCCATGGGGAGTACACTCCAGGACCTCCAGTGGAGGCTCGAAACCATGCATAGTACCAAACACATATACTATGCGTTTTTCTATACATACATACTTTACGATGAAGTTTATTAATTGGACACAGTGAGAGAATAATAATAATAAAATAGAACAATTATAGTAATATACTGTAGTAAAAGTTATGTGAATGTGGTCTCTCTCAAAATACCCTAGTGTATTGTACTCACCCTTCTCCTGGTGATGATGTGAGATGATAAAATGCCTGTGTGATGAGACCGAGCGAGGTGAATGTCGCAAGCATTGTGACGTAGCTAATGTAGTCTTAGGCTGCTGTTGACCTTCAGATCATACGTCAGGAGGCTCATCTTCTTCAGACCACAGCTCACTGCAGGTAACTGAACTCTGGGAAGTAAAACTATGGCTCATGGGGAACTTCAGCATTTTCCACATATTATGTTGATACAACTTCTTTCTTCAGTGCTCTCTTGAGACACCCTGACCTAAAACACCTGTCAAATTTGAATTGATGCTGTTTTTGTTCTTATTGAGGATATTCTGGTAGGTGATTTTTACTTTTCTGATTGGCCTCTCTTATTAAGACAGCTGTTTCCCTACATTGTCTCCACATTACAATTTGAATTTGAAAATTTTTATGTTAGAAAGTAAAAAAAAAAAAGTCTCTTGATGTTATCTCTCAGAAGGGAAGTAGTACACATACTCTGGCAATTAGAAGACATTTACATTGCACTTCAAAATTATCCTATCACAATGTCTGTAGGCCATCACTTGTGCTGAGCCAAGGATGGCCTACATAGGTTCTTGTCTTTTTATACTTTCTTCTTTCAAAATGTGGTTGTTTCAGGCACCAGTCAAAGAAACAAAAAGGAAATCGGCAGAATATATTGAGATGCCATTTGGTATGTGGCCATGGATTGGTGATACCCCATGGATAGGGGGCATTTCAGAGGCAGGAATGCTTTGCATCATAGACTGATGCTAATTCTACCATGGCAAGGGAAGCTGGTGACTTCAGAGCCTGCTGCTTTATTTCCCATTTTAGCAATTACCATATGGCTCATATGGTACCTACCAGCAGGCTTTGCCAAGCAGGGCCACTGAGTAGCCTGTGGCATTTTGAACATCCCGCTGGGTCTGTATCATAACCAAGAATGATTTCTATTGTTAGCAAAATCTGTGAGCAATCCTCCTGAGGTGAATAGAACCCAGAGAGATGGCTTCTTTGGGGTTTCCCTGAGTCAGAGTCAAAAATTGGTGGAAAGAAATCTTTGGCAGCAGATATTTTTACATCACTGTACTGGAAAAGTCTTGGAGAAAACTGGTATGATGGAGAACATAGGCTGATTTGCTTAACCTAAATCCTTTTAGAAAGTCTACTTTGTTTGTTTCAAAACATCAATTTTGGTGTTTTATTTTTCTTATTATAGTTACACAAACAATGGATGAATTCAATTAATTCCACTTTAAGAGAAATTGGAACATTATAGACGGAGCAGAAATCTGCCCCCCCATCCACCAGTGTGGGCCCCCCCTTCTCCCTCTGCTCCCCACCCCCACAGACTTTTCTCCATAACTCCTTTTTTTTTTAGTAATCAATACTTTATTTTTTTTTAATTTATTTTTTTATTTTTTTAAATTTACATCCAAGTTAGCATATAGTGCAACAATGATTTCAGGAGCAGATTACTAAATGCCCCTTACCCATTTAGCCCATCCCCCCTCCCACAACCCCTCCAGTAGCCCTCTGTTTGTTCTCTATATTTAAGAGTCTCTTGTATTTTGTCCCCTCCCTGTTTTTATATTATTTTTGCTTCCCTTCCCTTGTGTTCATCTGTTTTGTGTTTTAAAGTGCTCACATGAGTGAAGTAATATATTTGTCTTTCTCTGACTAATTTCGCTTAGCATAATACCCTCTAGTTTATCCATGTAGTTGCAAATGGCAAGATTTCATTCTTTTTGATTGCTGAGTAATACTTCATTGTGTATATATATACATCTTCTTTATTCATTCATCCATCGATGGACATTTGGGCTCTTTCCATACTTTGGCTATTGTTGATAGTGCTGCTGTAAACATGGGGGTGCGTGTGTCCCTTCGAAACAGCACACCTGTATCCCACGGATAAATGCCTAGTAGTGCAATTGCTGGGTCATAGGGTAGTTGTATTTTTAGTTTCTTGAGGAGCTTCCATAATGTTTTCCAGAGTGGCTGTGCCAGTTTGCATTCCCACCAGCAGTGCAAAAGAAGATCTCCATAACCCTTAAGACTTAAGATTCTTAAGACTTTTGGGGTGCCTTTGGTGGCTCAGTTGGTTAAGTGTCTGACTCCTTGTTTTGGCCCAGGTCATGGTGTCATGGTTCATGGGTTCAAGCCCTGTGTTGGGCTCTGTGCTGACAGCGTGGAGCCAGCTTAGGATTCTCTCTCTCCGCGCCCCCCTCCCCTTCCCCCCCCCAACTCTCTCACTCTCCCTCAAAATAAATAAATAAACTTAAAAAAAGACTTACAACTGTTGTTTATACTTTCATACACTTCTTTAAAAATCTTCCATATATATATATATATATATATATATATATATATATATATATATGGGCTCCCATAGAAAAATACAGCTTTCTTTCTTTATAAAACATAAATGAAGGGGGAAAAACTTTCTATGTTGAAAATATACCTTAAAAAACCTCTAGGGTCTTTAAAAATATTGCAATTTCACAGTTTGCCTTTCCTTTAAAAAGTAGCTAAATTTTTTTTAAGATTGCTCTTTTTTTTTAAGAGAAGTACTTTAGAGTATTCATGGTTAATATTTTGTAGATAATGAGTGTTTGTAGTTTTAACTTGGTTTTCTGTCTGTCTCCCTTATTTCCAAAGAGAAGGGCCAGTGTGCAGTGTTTGACTTTTGTTTTGAGGACCGGGAGAACTGAATTCTAGTGTCTTATCTGCAACTGTTCTCTCTGTGACCTTTCTCGGTGTGATCTCTCTGAGATCTACAAGGGCTTAGCTCTGAAGTTCTAAGATTCCCCATAATGGAGCAGTGTGTTTGCAAATGGATCAGTATGCTTGAATTGAGTACCTTGGCTGGGGAAAATGTTGTATGTCCATACAGTGAAAGATGGGTAGTTTTGTTGAGTTATTGGATCTTGAGTCAAATTGCCTGGATTTGCATTTTTCTTGTCTGTTTGTGGGTGTGCATGATCCAGGAATGTGGTAATAAAAAGCCTAGTTATCTTTTCCGATATTAACTTTAGCAAAAGTTAAAGATGATGCTTTCATTTATATACTTAAATCTCTTAGTACCTGTTGGATTTCTCACCTAAACCATCTCTTGTACCAACAGTGAAATAGTAGCTGTTTGATTGCTTGTTCTAGGTCCTATTTATTTTATTTTTTTTAATTTTAATGTTTATTTTTGAGAAAGAGAGAGACAGAGTGTGAACAGGGGAGGGGCAGAGAGAGAGAGAGGGAGACACAGAATCTGAAGCAGGCTCCAGTCTACATGCTCTGAGCTGTTAGCACAGAGACAAATGTGGGGCTCAAACTCACAAACCGCGAGATCATGACCTGAGCCAAAGTCAGATGCTTAACCAACTGAGCCACCCAGGCACCCTGGTCCTGTTTATTTCAAAGAGAAAACTGTGCCAGCTATTTTATTGGGCCTTTAAGATCTGGGAAGATGACATAATAAGCAGGATTCTTAACTTCCCGGAGTCCTTGACAAACAGACACACACAGCAGCTTCGTAATTACAGATTACAGTTATTGTGGAAGGAAAGAGTTGGATGCAGTGGAGGAAGAGGACATACCCATTGGGATAGGAATCCTGTCTCAGGGCGAGTTTCTGAGGAACTGACATGGCAGCTGTTTTAGGGATGGGCTAGCTGGGGCAAACCTAAGAGGAGGGAGGAATGCAGATGAACGCATTGAGATAGGAAGACCTCCTCATAATCTAAGAAGTGGAGACAAGGTACCTGCAGCAACATAGTGATACTGGGAAAGAATCGTGCAAGGTAACCTAGAGAGCGTGTAATGGACTCTGTGAGAGTAGGGGCTATGTCTGGTATCGCTCACTGTTGTATCTCCAGACTCCATTCTGCCAAATAAATGAGCAAACGAACGAAGAAAAGTGTGCCTGAGGAGCTGCCAACAGGTTAGCAAGAAAGCCATTTTGTGTGACAGAAGCACAACATTTTTCAGGAAGAGAGGGATGTTCCTCCATTGCCGCTGAGAAGTGAAGTGAGGTGGCATGAAAGGACCCCAGGTTCTAGTAGCCCTGAGGGGACAGGTAACTCGTGGGAGAGGTTTCATTTGGGCAGTAGACTTAGCAGTCAAACTTGATTGGATTGTTAGGGATAGCAGTGGAGAATGGAGGTGGGATTCTCTTTTAGAAGCTGAAGGAAATCATTTCAGATCAAAGAAGAGAGACACCAGAGCCTTTTAGTGCTCTAGGATAGGATCCAACTGAAAACAAAATGCAGATGTAAGAGGTTGTAACATAGTAGGGGAATTGGTATCTTGAGGAATTGCTGAGAAGCAACACATTTTAGATTTTGGGTTTTTATTTTTTAATACCTGGTGACCTCATATCCAGCTTCCCCTTTTTATAGGAGGATATCTAAACTTTTTTTTTTTTTTTTTTTTTTTTTTTTTTTTTTTTAGAGGGAACATGAGTGGGAGAGGGGCAGAGGGAAAGAGAGAGAGTGTCAAGCAGGCTCCACACTCAGCAAAGAGCCAACTGTGGGGCTCAGTCTCATGGCCTCGGGATCATGACCTGAGCCAAAACCAAGAACTGGGGACTCAACTGACCGAGCCACCCAGGCACCCCAATACTTCATCTTTTTGATTCACTCTTTTATATCTATATCCCTGAACTAATTTCTATTGTTCTTTTCTAAACCTTTTCTAGATACAGTTAATCCTGGACATTATTATTAAAAAGCTTATGAAAGGGTAGAATCAAATTTTCTATTTTTATATGATGATGTCCAATATCTTATTAGAATATTTACCCACAGAATTTGATCCTGTTCCTGAACTTATAGTAAACTCAGAATAAAACAGAACTAAGGCAGAGGGCCTCTAGAGATTGATAACCTCTTCCCTTGGAAAGAACTTAGATTGAACCTGAACTCAGTTCATGTTGGTCCCCTATTCTAACAATAACTGAAACATTCAGTATTTTACTGTCTGTGGTGCCTTAACACTGGGTTTCCTTTGATATGGGTAAATATTTCATCATTTCAGTTTATGGTTCTCCTCAACTGAACATCTTTTGTGAGTTGTCATGTATGTGTTACATTTGAAAAGCAGTCATAAACTAAAAACATGTCTAAGTGAAAATGGTAATCCTTTGTTTAAAACCTTGAAGGTCTTGGGGCACTTGTGTGGCTCGGTTGGTTAACCATCAGACTCCTGATTTCGGCTCAGGTCTTGACCGTAAGGTTTGTGAGATCAAGCACCAAGTCAGACTCTGTGCTGACAGCATGGAGCCTGCTTGGATTCTCTCTCTGCCCCTCCCATGTTTGCGCACATACACATGTACTCTCTCTCTGAAAATAAATAAATATTTTTAAAAAATGATGGGGCGCCTGGGTGGCGCAGTCGGTTAAGCGTCCGACTTCAGCCAGGTCACGATCTCGCGGTCCATGAGTTCGAGCCCTGCGTCAGGCTCTGGGCTGATGGCTCGGAGCCTGGAGCCTGTTTCCGATTCTGCGTCTCCCTCTCTCTCTGTCCCTCCCCCGTTCATGCTCTGTCTCTCTCTGTCCCAAAAATAAATAAAAAACGTTGAAAAAAAAATTAAAAAAAAAAAAATGAAACTTTGATGGTCTTATTTCTCCACTCAAAATTGCGTGTCTTCCTCCCCTTCCTCCATCTCACATTCTTACAGATTTTATTACACTTTTGTTGATTTCTTTGTTTTATTTTTTGTCTCTTTTTTAAAAAAATAATGTTTATTTATTTTTGAAAGAGAGAGAGAGAGGACAAGTTGGGAAGATGGACACAGAATCTGAAGCAGCCTCCAGATTCTGAGCTGTCAGCACAGAGCCTGACATAGGGCTTGAACCCAGGAGCCATGAGATCATGACTTGAGCTAAAGTCAGACACTTAGCTGACTGATCCACCTAGGTGCCCCTCTTTTCTTTTCTCTTTTTTTTATTTTTTATATTTTATTTTGGAGAGAGAGAGCACCAGAGAAAGGGGCAGTGGGAGAGAGAGAATCTCAAGCAGGCTCCACCCTCAGTGTGGAGCCCAATGTGGGGCTCGATCCCATGACCTTGGGGTCATGACCTGAGCCAAAATCAAGACTCAGACACTCAACTGACTGAGCCAGCCAGGCACCCCTTATTTAATTTTTCTTAAAGTGAGCTATAGCAACTTTTCTTTTTTTTAAGCACAGTTTCATAGATCACGTTCCTTGGGAGATGGAGGTCTGTCTTCAAGGGGCTTATTTGGAAGTGCCTCTGGAAACACCTCTAAGGGAAGAACAGAAACAGGGTTAGGCCAAGGGAGAAGTTAAAACGTGCTATCATTGCAGCAGTGGGTTTACCTAGTTCCAGAGGAAGTGCTGAACTCACCATGGTTCTTCAGAGAGGTCCGATGTGAAGCCAGGGCCTTTGTTATCTCCCCTTCAACCAGACCTTGAGTAGGCAGTGCTTCCCGAATGGAATGTCACCTTGGATGGGACAGCTCCCTTGGTTCAGGGCGATTCCTGGAAAGGACTCAGTTGTAAATTGTCAGCAGGCATCTGGTGGTATTATTCTTCTGTTCTGAATAGAGAAAGTAGGCAGCATCCAGAATTGAATTTACAACAATTGTAGTGAGGGAAAGAAGGAAAAACCTGCAATAAATCAGAAATGAGTTTAAGGACAGAGGAAACAAATAATAGGTTTTCAAAGAGTCTTCATTTTCTGTCTTCAAAGTATGTTAAGATCTATACTATATAAAATGTGTGTGGCCTGGGATCATTCACTTTTCTTAGAATAATCAGAGAGAACATATCTTTAGGTTTTAATATTCTATAGATTTCTGGATTTGTTGTTGTTATCGCAATAGCTGTAATGGAATGTGCACACTGTGTTTCTGCATGTTACATGTGCACACTCACACACCCTAGATCATAATCACAAATTACAGTCTGCCTGTCTTTATGAGACTCATTTTTCTGGTGGAACGTTGAGCCTGTTATCTGCCTTTTGACTTCATTTAGAATCAGAAAGCATGAATCCCAACCTCTCTTATTCTAAATTAACTTCAAAGGAGTGACTTGAATGATTTACTTTTTAAGTCTTTTCATTTATTTGTTTCTATTTTAAAGGGGTGGACTTCATAACTTATGTGTTTCTAGAAAATAATGCATCTGATCATTTCACTTATTTATGACTCTGGTCTAATTAACCATTAGCTCTGTGTTGGGGTGATAAAAACATATGGAACTTTTTTAAGTGCGTTTGCCTCTATGATAGATAGATTTCAATAGAATAACTCAACTATAGCCTGTAATACTGAATGTGTTATTTAATAGCCAACATTATTTTAGCATTTATTTACTAATGGGGCAAATGCTGCTTTGAATTTCATATATTAACTTTGCCATAGCACAGATCCATATAATAAATTCATTTGTATTTGGGAATATTATAGTTAAACACCATTTAGTATTGACATCAGTGAATATGATTTATTCACTTCATACTGTTTAATTTCTTTTCATTTGTAGCAGTGTTTTTTGAATATAAAAATTATTAATATTTTATGATTTAATGTTTATTTTCAATTGGATTTTTTCTTAGAGCTTTGTAATTTACTGTAGTTATAACCCTCTACAGTGAGTGCTTTATCATGCTTGAATTTATATGCCTTTTAAATTAACAAACATATATTTCCTTGTGGAACTCACACTCCGTCAACGTTTTCAGAGTGAGAGTGTATTCTTCCTGTGACTCATTTATTGATTATTTTGTAACCCAACTCATACCACAAAGATTTGAGATACTATTTAAAAAGCTATCTCCTAAAAGTGGAATAAAGAAGAAATAGATGATTAAAATCAAGAGAAATATAAACAAGTAATAACTGAAGACCAGACAAGAGAATATTCATATGTAGACCACAGGGATCAAAGTGGTTCCTGAAGTTAAGCTTCCAACTTGGCTCTGTGTTTTTCAGAAGTCAAAATAGAAAGGATACAATTTCTCAGTTATGTAGATTCACCAATAGAGAAAGCGATGACATTATTTTCAACTTGCAGAGAAGGAAATTGAGACACAGACATTTATGTAATCTGCCTAATATAGCCTGTCCAGTGTGAATCAGGATTCCAGGAGTTAAGCTGAGTTCTGTGCCGCATTCTTTCTTTACCTTTCTCTATGGAATAGTTTTCAACAGCCACCCCTAAAAAAATCTGTACATAACACATAGTACCAGAATCTAGAGTTTCTTGTTGCTGAATTATTGTTCTGAAAAAGATCTTACAAGGATAGTGTGTCTTTGTTTATACGTCTTCCTTAGTAAAGACATGGCATGTCTCATGTGCAAGCTACAAAATGAAGTGAGCATGAAAAAATTTGGATACTTGAAAAGATACCACACTTGATTTTCATTGACATCCAAACTATGAGGTTGAACATCTGAAACGGCTGATGTTTAACCAATTTTTAACCCACAAAATGGCAATTCCATTATGGTTTAACTTAATATCAAAAGTGATATCTTAAAGATATGATAATATAGAAATGTGTTGTCAGTAGGGTACTGTGGAGACTTCCTTTAAAAGATTCTCTAATTCTGCTTTTCCAGTCTGTAAGTATCCTTGAAAATTTTCCATATTATTGTCTGTATAAGGCAACTTGTCATGGCGATACACTGTTTCTTGTGAGACTTAATTTCCTCATTTCTAATGTGGACTTACAGAGATAAGGAAATAAATATGTTTGATGGTCTTTGTTTACTGCAAAGTGATCGGTAAATGTGAGAGGGCTCTATTATATATTTAAATACACTAAATGATGTTGCCTTCAAGTTCACGCACTTAATAACTCAAGCTATACCACAAGGTCCTATTATAGCTCCTTATTCCTGACACTTCTTGAACTGTATCTAGACTTAACCTTAATAAATTAAATACAAATTGTAACTCCACCACTGTTTTTCTTTTTTCTTCCCTTTTTTCTTCATACTTTTAATGTATGCTGCCTTGCTACACTTTAAGAATCTTTATTTTTTTATATTTTTTTAATTTTTTTAACATTTATTCATTTTTGAGAGACAGAGACAGAGCGCGAGTAGGGGAGGAGCAGAGAGAGAGGGAGACACAGAATCCAAAGCAGGATGCAGGCTCTGAACTGTCAGCACAGAGCCTGATGGGGGGGCTCGAACCCATGAACTGTGAGATCATGACAGGAACTGAAGTCGGATGCTTAACTGACAGAGCCACCTGGGCGCCCCTTTAAGAATCTTTCTAAGCCATCTCAGTTTTTTTCCAGAACATGACTGATTATAAATAAATACATTATTAAGTAGATGTGCCACTTCAAACCATTCATTTGGATGCTCCACTCCGGATATGCAGTAGTGACTTAATTTAAGATCACATGATTTTCCTTAGCGGCAACAGCAATAATGCATTATTTATTTTATTCTTTTTTATTATTTTTTAAAGATTTACTTATTTATTTTGAGAGAGGAGGAAGTGAAGGGGCAGAGAGAGAGAGAATCCCAAGCAGGCTCTGCACTGTCAGTGAACCCGTGAACCACGAGATCATGACCGGAGTTGAAATCAAAAGTCAGACACTTAACCGACTGAGCCACCCAGGCGCCCCAGTACTGCATTATTTTAGTAACTACCAGATAGGAAATTCTGCTAGGTATCGTGAGGGCTGTTGTCTTGCTAAATCTGCACCCACGAATAAGTAATATAGACAAAATGGATGCACACAGAGCAGTTACATGTCAGTGTTTGTAAGTTATTAGTGCACTTTGAGAAACAAGCCTTGGCAAAGACTCAATGTGCAGTTCAAAGGGTCGAGTTGGTGTAATAGATGTTAGGCATTAACTTTTTTTTTTTTAACGAGGCAATGGATGAATTACTGGGTAATGATAAGTTTTCTCCCTTTTTGGAGAATTTCAAGTGTTTAAGAAGAAACAACCTTTTTGGAAAAGTGTTTCCCCACGCAATCATAAGATCTGAAGAGAATTCTGATTTAATTCGTTCTTCTATGGATGGAGCCAGAGGACAGTCAGGTCTGCACTTCCGGACCTAGTCTTTCTGTTCAGAGGGGCAAGGTGTCCAGGGAATGACCTGTGAAGAAAGTGTTAAATGTTTCCCAGAGCCTTTGTGGGCCTGGGCAATAAAGTTTCATCCTGTGGCCACCTTCTCATCATTACTGTGAGCCTTGCAGACTTTCTTCCCTTCATACACTAGGTCCTGCCCAGACCCACTGTTCCCAAGGAGAACACAGATCAGGCCACCCAGTCCCTTGTTATCCCTCAATCCATTTTACAGCTGCTTTCAGATCTGCATGTCTTCCAAAAGCATGCTATTTAAATATAATTACATACCTTTCATTCCATTTTTGACTTCTGGAATATATTTCTGTGCCTTATATATTTTCTCGAAAGTCAACAAATCCAGGAAATAACATGAATCATTGCAGGTGTCCTTCATTTATTCATCTCATAGTCTGCACCTTGAGTTCCGTTGTGTATTAAACCCTGGGTTGGAGCACATCTTTGGAAATATGGCCAGTGCTGTATATACTAGTTCAGCTCTCTCCCAGAGATTAGTAGTCAGAAAATAATATTGCCTGTAAATGCAATAATTGCTTAAATCACATCCTTAAAGACTTAGAACCATCTGATCTCAGGAAACTCACAGCAAAGTAGCCCATGAAAGAATATGTAGTAATTATTTTTCAAGAATTTACAAGCATTTCCAGACTATATCTAGGTTTTTAGTGAAATTGTTATAGCACAAGTGTCCCAACTATTTCAGATGAGCCTTTGATGAAAATCATTAATGTGTGATCTGATCAGCCAGTATCAGAATCATTTGATCATCTTGGGCCACCATTCAGACAGCATTCTTCTCTAGATTGTGTCACTGTGTAAATGTATTTTAGAACTTTGAAATCATGGAAACATAGAGTTGGAAGAAACTTGAGTAATCATCAGAGTAAAAATCGTCACCAACTCGTAAACTCCTGGTTATGTAAAATGAAACCAGTGTCACTCGGCGAGTTAATGGTTGAAGTGGTTTGATAATCTAGGTTTCCCTACTGCTAACACATTGCCTTTCCTGATCAATTAATGTGTACTTCCTGTGATTCTGGATAGGTCTTCACTTTGATGGGAAATGGGTCCCAGGGTTAAAGCCTACTTAGGTTAGTCCCCAAGTGGAAGATGCAGTAAATAAGCTCCCCAGCTCCCTTGATCAGAGCTCCTCACTTCAGGAAAGCACGTCAAGCCTTTGACCCTGGCAGCACCAGCTCATGTGCATGGTTCTCACTTGGATGTTTGCCTTTGTCCAGAGTTGCATTCTAGACTTTGTGATTTAAAGAAGGTCAGGGTGCCAGAAGTTCAAATTAGCATTGGGACATAGCTGTTGCTACACTTCTAAATCTCCCTGCCAGTGTGAGTGGTTCTGAATGGGGGGTGGGATGGTAGAGGTTCAACAGCATTGACTTGCTACCTGTAGCACCAATGGAAACTGGAGATAGTGAAAGGAAATTCCCCGAAGGAGAGGGTAAACAACAGGAGAAACGCTCTCTGTGACTAAGAATGGGGGTCAGGAGTCAAAGTCATCTGCGCCTCATACTAGCTCTATGTCTTATGTAAGCTGGTGAGCCTTTCAGGGCCTCCATTTCGTCATCTTTAAACAGGAGCAATGCTTACCTCATGTGGTTGGTGAAGGTCTTCAAGTCTAATAATTAGTAGGTATTCAGTCAGTTCCAGTAATCAGTAAATGAGTACTGATTTGAAAATAGTAATACTGTACTTGTTTTAGCAAGAAAGTGCAGGTAGAGGAGTTACCACTTAGAACCTTTACTTAATATGCATTGCAACAAGCAGAAAAACAAATACACATATAAATATACAAATATATATTTGAAAACATACACACACACACACACACACACACACATATACACACACACACACACACAAACACAATATATATAGTAGCTTGTTCTGCAACTGTTCCACAAGATGAGCAAACATTTCTAATAAATTCTAACTGGATAAACGAGTGATGTCTTGCAATATGAGTAGTACGTGATGCCAAATGTCACATGATCAAAACTGAGTCAATGGTTCTTGAAATTTGCTTTGGTATAAGGTGCTTTGGATTTCAAGCATGTCTCTGGATTGAATTATGCTTACAAAATAAGGTTTAATTGTAGACTGAAACTTCCAGAGTTCTTGCATTAATTAACTACTGTGGAGGTTTTCCTTTGCATTCCATGGAACGTCTCCAGCTGTGTTCCCTTAAAGCGGGATCAGCAAACCTTTTCTGTAAAGGGCCAGATAGCAACTATTTTAGGTTCTGTGGGCTCACAGTCCAAATCAAGAGCATAATGTGGATGCTTATATAACAAACACATTTCCACAAATTTTATTGATGAAATTCAAAATAGAATCATAATTGAGTACAAGTTTTTGCAACAAATCTACTGATAAGAAGTTGAACTCTTTTTTGGGAGGAAACAACATTTTCCTTAATCATAGTTCAAAGTTATCACCCCTTATCATCAAAGTGATTGCTAACATTCATTGGTAAAAACCATTCTTAGCTAATGGGCTGTACAAACAGGCGGTGGGATGGATTTGGCTCTCAGGCTGGATTTGGCTCATGGGTTGCAATTTGCTGACCCCCATCTTAAAGGATTAAAGAAGCAGAAGATCCATGAGAGATTCTGATCAAATTAACATATTAGCAAGGAACAGTTTGGGTCACCTCTGGCTAATTTTGGGTCATGAAGTGAAAAGTAAAGCTATAATAATGTCTGAACTTATTTAGATGTAGAGTGCATTTGGAAACAAAACTTGGGACTATGCCATGGGTTCTCCGGTTTCTGGAAGGCTCTAGAATCTACAACTGAGTATTCTTTCTTTTTTTTTTATGTTTTCTTGAACTTCCTGCTCAGAGGGTAGGACAGGGTTGACACATACCTTCTTATGTGCATGTTCTCAGATGTTGGGGCCATTTTAGAAGAAGAGGAGAGAAAAATATCAAAGTCAGTGCTGAGGGATGTTTGTTTTATTTTCTGTATTAGAGCAACACGTAGCCTGGTAGTGAAAACAGACAAGAATAAAAATTACCTTTCCCCTTTATGCCTAATGGAGAAACAGTATGAAGAAATGAAGGGAAATCCAAAGCTATTTCATAGAACTCTTTGTTAAATGATTTTTAAAAAATGCCAAATTAAGTTAATGAATATTATTTTAGATAAAAATCAGACAGGAAAGGCATGCAGAAGCCCTAATAGTGATAGAAACCTAGCTGTTCCTGCTGTGCCTTGAGTATCTTGTGCACCTGGACTGGTATCTCTTACCTGCTGCTGCTGCTGCGGTAGAAAATTCTAGAATTTAGGTATAATGGTGACATTATATCAGAAGAAAGAATCCAAATATGACACCAATAGGGACAAAAATACCCAAAGCTTTTTGCACTAAGTCAGCACTGTGGAGAGCCACAAGGGTGATTTCAGAGAACAGTGGTTGAGGAGAGCCAGTTGGAGTATAGTAGGGTTGATGCTGCTCTGAACTGGCCCTCATTTGAGTGCAGCTGAATGGTGATTGCTGGACACATTGCTTTATAGGAATCAGGGCATCAACCATCTGTGGCAACTTTGCCATATTCTGGGGATGGAGTAGAGAAAAGAGCCTGGAGTGTCAAAGAGCCTGTGGAAAAGCAGACAGCGGGAAAACTGTGGTACCTCAGAGGAAACACAAAGAGTCCCTCAGTCAGTTAGGGATTTGGGCTCAGTGAAGGCATCTGGGGTTATAGCTCAGCCTTAGAGATCTAATGCAGAATGGGATCCCCCTCAATGCAGAGATGGATGCAGACTGAGAAGGATGGAGGTACAAAGAGGATGGGGTAGAGATGCCGGATCCAGAGGTGACTTACAAAGAATTCATTCGAGCAGGGTAGGGGACACCGTTCTTTCCTCAGAAGTTTGAGAGTGGCAGGAAAATAATGAAGGCAGGTGGAGGCTGCCGTCTGGCGAGAGTTGACAAGTCTCCCCACCGACCGCCCACGTGCTGGATGACAATGGGAATGTCCGTGAGGAATCCAGGAAAGTGAAGAGTAGGAGTATGGGTTTCCCCAAATTCCTGAAGAGTTGTGATGTTCTTCAAAGGCTGGCAAAAACAATGAGGCCTTGTGGAAAGAGGTAGGGTTGACCCTGTGTCTCATTTACCTGGAGGATGCTGTGGCTTGAACAGAAAATCATTTTTTTACTATTTTGCTAACATATTTTTTTATTATTTAAGTGTTCTCTCCTCCCTGAAATGCAATTTAATCTCAAACCAGCAGATATTAGTTCTTAATGTGTATTAGGCCAATACACTTGGTTTCTGAAAAAAAGAGTTGGTGTTTACTGTAATAACTTTCCTCATATCGGCATTTATTGACAGCCTAATAAGTGTCTGGTGCTGTGCTAGTATTATAAAGATGAATTTGATATGCTTTCTGGAGAGGATAGTTTAACAATTATATTATTTCTAACATCACAGTCACTGTTAATGAAGAGAAACATAAAATGGCTGCAGAAACATGGAGGAGGTGGTAAGTTTGTAAATTGCTCACAGTGTTTACTTTTAACAGTGGCTTATTGACCACCCAAATCATCTCTAAGGTTATATATGCACTGAAATAATGTATAGTGAGGCTGTATCATATGCTGCCTTGAATTTAAAATTATCTGTCTCTAAGACAAAAATCCAGATTTTTCTCTCTTAAATTGGCAAGCACACTAAAATAACCTTCTGGGTTATGTAACAAACTCTTGGCGATATTTATCCATTTGAATTAAGTGGAGAAATTCCTGTTGGGAGTTTACTATCACAAAGTGCCTCAGCTTTTGTGGTTTAAGAACTACTCCTGTTCACATCATTCTGATGTGAGGGGAAATAGGATGGAGAGCAATTCTTAAGCATTCTCTTGAAAATGAAAAGGGAGGAAAGGATAAACTTTAAGAGTGAATGCAAATCTCAGGATTCAAGACTGAGGTATTTTTAACCCCTTTGTATTGGTTTGCACTAAAATAGAATAATTGTCAAAGGATCTAGTTACCATGGTGATACATCTTTTAAGAGCATGTAACTAGATAAAATCACTCAATTATAATCCCAGAAAATATTGCACATGGTATTATAGGCTTTCTTTCTTTTTAATATTAACCTTTTTAACTAAATGAAACTAATACAAAATTGGGTTTTGTGTGCTTGAATGAAATGAGAAGAAAAGAATACATTACGCATCATGACATATTTATGTCATTTTTTAGGAAGCTTACTTTTCTTAAAATATTTTTTTCCTGCCCTATATCGAGCTAACAGGAACTGACCATCTGAAGACCAAATACAAGCAATTTTTAAGCCTTAAGCAAAAAAAAAGCTATCTCTGTGAATATGCCATATATATATATATCATATATATACATATATATGTCATGTATACCATATATATGACATATATATATCATCATATGGCCATCATATATGGCATATATATATATATCATGTATATGTATATATATATATGGCATAGACATAATATATATATATATATATATTAACTTAAATACTGCATATTACATATAGGGGGTATGGGAGAGGTGGGTTTGAGAAATGGATGGCAGGGTGGAATTTGAAGGAACGGGAAAGGAGCAACCTTAGTAGAAGAGGGACTTGAAAAATGAGTGAGTCTCCTTGGTAGGACTCAGGGTGAAAGCTCTTGTTTTCCCATCTGTGCCAGAGAACTTCATAGAATCTATATACTAAAATTGTAGAAGATTTCAGCAAACATTCTGCACATTGAAATCCCAGTTGTGGGGGTTGGGCACATAGGTGTCTCAGTCACATAAGCGACCAACTCTTGGTTTTGGCTCAGGTCATGATCTCGTGGTTTTGTGAGTTCAAGCCCTGGGGTGGGCCTCAGTGCTGACAGTGCAGAGCCTGTTTGGGCTTCTCTCTCTTTCCCTCTCTCTCTGCCCCTTCCCCACTTGCACTGTCTCTGTCTCTCTCAAAATAATTACAACTAAAAAAAATAATAATAAAAAGAATAAAAAGAAATCCCAGTTAGAATTTTACCTACCTAATTCCATGCAGTGTATAGGTTAGTGCAACAGAAGATAGAAACAGAAATAGACATACATTTGGTGAAAAATAATTAAAGATGAACAGAAATGCACAGACAGCCTCCTCCTTCTCCTCCATCAGACATTCTCAGTGCTCGGCTCCCTTTTCTCTGTATCTCCAGTATATTGGCTAGAATAACTAGGAGGTTTGAAAACTTAGAGTCCAAGTTTTCTTTTCTCATTTAAAGGAAGGAAAACTGTCAGGTAAGAACCTTCCTTGAATATAAAGTATCATTTCATCTTGAGCAGTGGTAGTTTGGTAGCAAATGCTAGGTTGCCATATTTGATCTCAGTTTCACCGTGGAAGCAGTTGTTCAGAGTTAGTGGTTTGGACCTTTAGGGTTTTTTTTTAATGTTTATTTTTGAGAGAGGGAGACAGAGCATGAGCACAGGAGGGGCAGAGAGAGAGCGGGAGACACAGAATCTGAAGCAGGCTCCAGGCTCTGAGCTGTCGGCACAGAGCCCGACTCAGGGCTTGAACTCCTGAACTGAGAGATCATGACCTGAGACGAAGTAGGACGCTAACTGACTGAGCCACTCAGATGCCCCTTGGACCTTTAAAAGAATACTTCTGGGAGGCTCCTTGACTTCTCCCTCCCTCTACAGTGCTCTAGGGGGCTTGTGCCATTATGACCAGAATGTAGTATGGAGAATGGGTTGTAGTGAGTAAAGTAGACAGAGGTCTAGAATATGCCTGGTGTCCACCTTTCATCCATAATACCAGTAAGCCAATCATTGAATACATGCACTCACTAGCAGGTCGTTCCCATATAAGCTTCACTTGGAGTATTTTCCTCTGTGAAGAAGTTTGAATCTTTTGATTTCTGCCTTCTTGTTCATATCTTTACTTAGGCACCTTGCTTGGTGCCACTGTCTAAATACTGCTTCAGAACTCTCTAAACTGACACTCATTTGGTAAAGAACCCAAGATAAAACACAAAAACAGAAGTAGTATCTTCTGAGCATAGTGCTAAATTATTAATTTTTAATTTATACATACATACTAAATATGTAAATATGGTGCAAAGCATAATTAATTTACTGAAATGACTGCTGAGCTATTGTACAATAAGTTGACAAGTCAACGGTGGAAGTTGTTAACAGCATCTAATGAGTTGAAGACATCCACAGTCAACTTGTTAACAGGGAGCTAATTGAAGAGATAAAATAATCTATTAAAACTTTCCTTTTTGAATACCTTGTGTTCTCTCATATTTCGAAAAATAAGAATGGAGTGAATTTTATATCAACAGAGAAGATGAGAATAAAATGTATTTGATGATTGTGTAATGTGGTCTCCAAATCATAAAACCCTATTGGCTGGGATCCAGAGACCCCGTCTTACCCAGTCCCCTCACTCTGGGCAAGATTACATGTAAATCTCATTATAATTATCCAGATATGTCATTTTGGGCAAAGGTAATACACCATTGTTCAGAAATATTTTCTATATTTATTATATACAAGTTCTTCAGAAAATCTATTCATAGTTCCTTTGAAGTACATTTCTGGCTTTCTTTAATAGATACCATAAAGATGGATTTGAATATTCTTCATTCTTATATGAGATCAGATTTCAGAGGAATGGCTAATAATGCTGGTTTGCTCTGGTATTCAGAGTTTTTATACATTCATCATCCAAGTTATTGTGCCTGAAAGGTTTAAAACTTTATAATATGTAATGTTGTATTCAAGGAACTTAGAAAAAATATATGCAACTTTATATTTCAAGAATGTTGACTTATTTTTTATAAGGAAATGTATATAGGATTTTGGAAGAACTCTTATTTTCTGTAGGAATTAACTTTTAATTTTATAAGAATTTTTTAGGATGAAAATCCACATACTAGAGAAATGACAGGCAAAAACCCATTCCAGAGCCTGTTCTCCAGGAAAAAAGTTATTGTTACATTTTGCAAAGGTCATTCCCAAAAACTTTCCTGTGTAAAAATAAAATCTGTAGAATGAGTGGGCTGGGGCAATGTCTCCCCAACATTTTTGGTGTTTCCAGGTCATTCTAACTCAGAGCAATGTCCCTTATGTCTCAGGTCCATGGTTGCATTCCTGATCTTCTACTTCCTTTCCTCTCTGCTGTCTACCTCAGGCGTCTGCTGTTGCTGGAACTTAGGGGCCTGGATAATAGTCATTAGACTAATTTGACCAAAAGTTTACTACTCCTGTGCATGTGGAGTAATCTACTGGATTTCTCTGCAGTGATCTTACATATATGCCTTTCATCCACCTGGATACAATGCCAAGGCATCAAATTCAGTAATTCCAAAAACAACCTAATCATCTATACCCCTACTAAGTTTTCTTTTCAATTTGATTTAATTCAACAACTATTTATCAAGCACCTATGATGTGCAGGGCATTGTTGCAGGGACTTGGTGATATATTAGTAAATGAAGCAAAGCTCTTTGCTCTTTTGGAGCTCAAGTTTTAAAAAGGGAGATAGATATTAAACAATAAGATGTGATAAATTAGTAAGTTTCATAATATGTTAGAAAGTGATAAGTTCTGTGGAAAAAGAAAAGGTCAGCTGTTATAAAGGGATTCTGAAGTGTCAGGTTGGAGGTGGGGATAGGTCGCTGTTCTGAATAGGATGGTTATTATGAGAGTGGCATTTGAACCAAGACTTCTAGGGGGTGGAGGAATTGGCCATGTGAATATATTTGTGGAAAACATTTCAGTTGGTATATACATAAGCCAGGGAAATTTCCCAGCCAGAACCATGCTTGCCTGGTACATTCAAGGAAGCATTTGTGGCTGGAACAGAGGGAGCAAAAGAAAGGGCACCAGGAAGTGAAATTGGAAAGGCGTTTAAAACCTGGTCATTGAGTGTTGTCATTCTTGTCTCTGAGTGAAATAGGAGATTAGTGTGGACTGTTGAGCAAAGAAGCACATGATCTGTGAGCTATGTTTTTTAAAGGATTGTCCTAACGTGTGTGTTGAGAATAGTCTATAGAGTGGAATTGGGCAGAAAGAAAAAATCAGGCTGTCACAGCAGTGTGGGTGACAGATGATGTGATGGCATGGACCAGATAACTAGCCGTGGAGACAGTAGCAAGTGGATGGATGTTGGGTATGTTTTGAAAGTAAAACTAACAAGATATTCTGGCAGATCAGATGTGGGTTATCATAGCAAGAGAGTAGTCACGAATGAATTCAGGCTGTTTTTTTTCTTTGTTTTGTTTTTGTTTTTGTTTCTGGTCGGGGGGTGGTGCTAATTATTTGGGGTTATCTCCACTGAGATTTGGAAGGCTTTGAGAGACACAAGTGTAGGCAGATATCAGGAGTTAAGTTTTTGACAAATGGAGCTCAATGTGATTTTTAGAAATCCAGACAGATTTTTAATAAGCAATTTTGTAAATCATTTGTGAGTTTGTGCCAGGAGACCACCCTGAAGATACAAATTTGGTTGCTTTTGGGCCATAGGTGGTATTTAAAGCCATGAGACTGATTGACTCAATCAGTAAGTGATACGGAGAAGAGGTTCAAGGACTGTGTCCAGAGGCACTCAGTGTTAGAAGGATGAATCCCGCACCCCACATATGTCTGCTGGCTCATGTTTCTGAATTTTTTTTCTTATATTTTATGCTTTTTTACATTAAACTCTAATATTCCTTTTTGAGAACATATACATAGAAGGCATTTTTATGTGCTTTTCACAGCCCCTAATAGAGATGGGCAAATACAACTTAAGCCCAGCTGTCATTGACTATTTTGCCCTTAAAATAATTTGTTGTATCTTTTTTTGGTATCTATCATTTTATTGATGAAATTATGTATCAGCCTCTTTGTACTTAAAAATATATTGTATCTCACCTCTTTCTATGTATCATTTTTTCCCCTTTCCCTAAAGACTGCATACAAAAGGGTCCATAATTCTGTTTTCAGTGTGTTTCCAAAGATTATCTTAAAATAAATCTTTTTAATCCTAACATGTTTGTTGCTTTTATTTAATTAGATGTGAGCCCCAACTGGTCAAGTTAGAAAGGCGAGAGATATAGTTTTTTAAACAAGCTATTATGAGCATGTGTATTATGAAAGATTCTGGCATGAACAATTTTTATTTTATTGGTAGTTGAACTCCTTTGCAGTTCTGTAATAACCTTGTAAATGAACCAACATTTTTATCAGAACTTTGTAGTGCTAATTATTTTTAAAGGTTTCTATTGTGATGAGTAACAGACATGGATCTAGATAACGTAACAAAGCAGACTGTATTGAATTTGGGATTCAAAGTGATTGTGTCTATTTATTTTACATTGCCTGTGTTTCATTTGTGTGGCACACACATACATACACTTCATATACACGTGTATATAATGAACATACAATAAAAGCTACAATAGAGTGCCATATCTGTTAGTTTGCTTCTCTTTTCACAGTCGAGAGTAACATTGCAGATCTCTCCTTTGAGTATCCTCATGAAAGAAAATATGCTTTGTAAGATGGTTGTAAAACATTGTTTTGTTTTGAAAGAATTTCAGTCACAGAGAGTGTGCACAAATGGTACTCGGAATTCTTCTGTACCCAGATTCCCCAACTCTTAACATTTTACCATGCTTGCTTTATTATTCCTTCTCTTACCTTACAATTGTTTCCTGAAGTCATTGAAAGTAATTTGCATACGTGGTGTGCGCTTATTTCTCAATACCTTGTGTTTATTTCCTATAAAACAAGAATGATCACTTAGGTAAACACAGTACAGGTATCAAGACTAAGAAATTTATACTCATAAAGGGCTGTTATCTAGCCTGTAGACTTTTGTCACATTTCATCAATTGTCCCATGCTTAGTTGCTCATGTTAGGTCATTTACTCTCATTAAGTGATGTACCTTCATTTATAAAATATCACATCAACCGCTGCCAGTGTTTCTGCTATAAAGTTGTGACAGTTGGCAGAAACAAATGACTTTATGTGTGTGACCTTCCTGTGATCAGAAGAGAATTCTGTTTGAATCTCCTTAGTGGCCTTTTGGTTTAATGTCAGTGATACACTCATTCCCATAATACTGCCTGTGGTCATCTCTTTTCTAGTGGCATAGTATTACACTTTGTACTTTACAAAGTAACTTTTTTTTTCCCAGTTAAATATGTGACTATCTTATCCAAAGGTTCTGCAAATGACAGGTCCCAAAATGTGTCCTTTTTGGAAAAAATGTCGCTAAATTAGTATACGTATACACTGTTTCACTTAAGCAAAACACACCTGAGTCAATAGAAAGAAACATGCCCATGTAAAAGGTTGCAATTTTAAAGTGTGTGCAAGGTTTTTATGTTTACATTTTAGAGGATCTACCTCCGTCCGTATTGGCCACTGATTAAATAAGTCATAATGTTCGGACTAGCTGTTGTCTGCCTCAACCAAATATCAGCCAACATACTTCCCTTATCTCTTAAGATTTATTTACACTATTGGTTTTTTGACTATGTTCCTAGCACCATAGTATTCTTTAAGAAGAAATAATTACTTGATTCAAATTTAATTTTATGAAATTAATCATTTAAAAGCTCTAGGATAACACGCATTGATTCATTAACATACTTAAATGTGCTGAAGTTCACCAAGATAGTTAATTTGTTTTACCAAATTGACTCTCGAAATAAAGATTTCCCCACCATCTCTGGACACCTCTGGCATTTTTGGAAAATGTATTAGTGCCTAGAAGGATATAGTGCTGTATGTGGTTCACTTGCAGTCCTATCAGATTTCTCAATTCCTGCAGCATATGCGTCGCCTATCAGGTGAAACTCAGTGGCTGCTCTGGCAACTATTACACAAACATCACCCATCCCATCATAAATGCAATTTTATCCACAATACTAGTGGATATTGTTAAACTGGAAGGTCCCCTTGCCTCACCCCCACCGTTATAAACAACATGAGCTGAATTTGGCCAAGCAAGATCATATTTCAGTTTCTTTACTGACTCTAACTGTAGTTACATGCAAGTGACTGCACTTAAAAAAAAAATCAGTGGGGCGCCTGGGTGGCGCAGTCGGTTAAGCGTCCGACTTCAGCTCAAGTCACAATCTCGCGGTCCGGGAGTTCGAGCCCCGCGTCAGGCTCTGGGCTGATGGCTGCGCCATCATTCTGTGTCTCCCTCTCTCTCTGCCCCTCCCCCATTCATGCTCTGTCTCTCTCTGTCCCAAAAATAAATAAACGTTGAAAAAAAAAAAAATCAGTAATGGAACTGAAATAAAATGTGGAGTCAGCCTGAAATGAATTGGTTTTGAAATTTTGTATGATTTTTTAACCCTAAACGGATTTTTTTAATGATATTTTTAACATCATAATTTTAAAATATACCTTAAAGCATACTTTTTGCTAAACAAAGGACATTAAGATGCTTTGGGTTGTCTGTTGGCACCATCCATGTTGAATATTTACTGTTTAGGAAATGCAAGAAAGCTATTAGTAATGTTCCATTTCTAATCTGAATGAAGAAATTTCTACTACCCCTCTTTCAAGCTACCGAATTGGTTTAATTGATAAATAGTCTGAGATTTTAAGAGGCGCTCTTGAGAAAACATGGCAATTTCAGCTCTATTTCTACGTGAATTAGGGTTTTTTCATTGCTCTGCAACTAAAATGAAATCCCCAAGTAATGTGTTTACAAAAGCAGCAGTTGTATATCAACCTCACCTGCAAGATTTTGTGTTGTTAAATATACATCAGTTCGGTTTATGGGGTATACATATGACAATTTTGAACTCGTAAACATTAATATGTACTATTAAAATGCCACTTTTAGTGGAGATTTAATGGATTGAATAAAGTCTTCCACTACTAAAAGTTTGATAACCCCATGGTGGTTTGAATTCTGTAGGAAAAAAAAAAGAAAGTACAGATCCATAGGGCGCTTTTGAAAGCAGAAAGGATCTTCAGCCTTGGCATTAATACAAAAGAACATTGTCCTTGCTTCTCAGACTTTACTCAAAACTCCCAAATAAGCTGGTTCCTCTGAAACCTCTATCCTCTGAGTGAGCTCACCATTCTTTTCCAAGAGATTTTAGCCTTGCTTGGAGCCTGGCGAATTTGTACCACCTGCTTAGGACCACTGCTGGGAGAAAGCGTTGGCTGCTGACTTAGCAATTGTAATGTGAGTTTGTTCCCTGGAGGAAGATTGAGAAAAAGTGAGGGAAGTGGAATAAAGAGAAGGAAAATTGGTATGCAGGAAAATGACTAAATCAGGAGCAGTTGACCCCAAACGCAGGGAAGGTTTTCCCCCCACCCCACAATACCTGCGCTCCTGAGAAAACAGGAAAGAACAGCTCAATATGCCTTTTAGAATCTTGTGCAATTTCTGGCAGGCAGCTCCGAGGCCATTTCTACAACACAAAGAGAAGAATGGATGCAGGTTCTCATGAATATTTTCTAATGACAGAGAAAAGGTTTTAAAAAATCATGATTTTGGTAAAACAAAGCAACTATATGTGTTTTTACACAGTATTTTTTTTTCCTGGTAGTTTCAAAATTTCTAAGTCAGGACCAGATATTTAAGATTACAATAGGGGCGCCTGGGTGGCGCAGTCGGTTAAGCGTCCGACTTCAGCCAGGTCACGATCTCGCGGTCTGTGAGTTCGAGCCCCGCATCAGGCTCTGGGCTGATGGCTCAGAGCCTGGAGCCTGTTTCCGATTCTGTGTCTCCCTCTCTCTCTGCTCCTCCCCCGTTCATGCTCTGTCTCTCTCTGTCCCAAAAATAAATAAACGTTAAAAAAAAAAAAAAAAGATTACAATAATAACAGAAGAACTAAGAAATAAGAAACAATGACCATATGTTACTCGAAATGATTTTAATTTAGGTTTTATTCTGAAATTTATAAGATTAATACTAAATAATATTGTGAATAACTGTCTAAGAATCTTACAGCTTTAAATGTTTTTCTGTCACAAAACTTAAATATTTGTTGGCAAAAAGTGTATAGAATAGCATTATGAAGGGGCACCTGGGTGGCTCAGTCAGTTGAACATCTGACTTCAGCTCAGGTCATGATCTCACTGTTCGTGAGTTCGAGCCCTGCATGGGGCTCTGTGCTGACAGCTCAGAGCCTGGAGCCTGTTTCAGATTCAGATTCTGTTTCGGATTCTCTCCCTCTCTCTGCCCCTGTCCTATTCATACTCTGTCTCTCTCCCTCTCTCGAAAATAAATAAACATTAAAAAATTTTTCCAAAAAAATATAAAAAAGAATAGCATTATGAGGCATAAGATTCTTGTATCATTCATTGATTGAGTGTTTAAGTGATCAGTTCAATATAATGTAATTAGATGCTTAATTTTTTTTAAGAACAATTAATATATTAGCCTCAAGCAGATAAAGTATCTAGATTATTTTGTTTTTGCTGTTGCTTGCAAAGATTGTTATGAAAAGTTTTTACATGTATTAAGCTTTATTTTTATTTTTATTATTATTATTTTTTTTTTTTGATGAGTGGTTAGCATATATAGTGATAGGAGAGATGACTGGATCATTTGTAGAGTTCATGGTCTTTATATTTTAGGTTCTTTGTTGTTTCAAAATGTCTCTTTGGTCGATATTTGTGCCTGTCACTTGTAAAGCCTGAGAACATAGCTATTTCTACAGAAACTCATACTTGTGTATACCTGGCCATGGTTTTTGTTTTTTGTTTTTTGTTTGTTTTCTGTTTTGTTTTTGTTTTTGTTTTTGTTTTCCATTTTGGTGAAACTTAACAGGGTTGCATATTGTGATGGTTCATCAGGCAAAGAAGACATTAATTAAAAGTGTTGCCTCTTGAATGAGCCAAGTGTATTTGGCCACTATTTCTCCTTTGAGAACTTTTCTTTAGGTCAGGACAGGAAGTCTTAGTAGGGCCACAACAGAGCCCTCTAAGGAGCCACTCTTATTTGCTTGCACACACCAGCCAGTTTGATCTTTTTTGAACACAAATATGAAACAGGAAAGAGACACACAGAGACAGAGAGAGAGAGAGAGAGAGAGAGAGAGAGAGAGAGAGAGAATCCTAAATAGTTTCCATGCTCAGCTGGACAAGAGGCTAAATCCCCCAACCCTAGGATCATGACCTGAGCCAAAATTGAGTCAGATGCTCAACTGACTGAGCCACCCAGGTGCCCCTTTTGCTTTCCTTGTTAACATACTTTTTATAGGCATGGACTTGCCTTTACCAGAAAATTCAGGGCTCTTAGGATCACAGCCAGATTTCTGTCTCAGTCCTATGAGACCCTGTGTGACCTGGCCCACCTCTTTCTCTGGGTTCACTGCACACCTTGTGCCCCTGAACAGCCAGTGTTCAGGTCACATAGGCCTCTTTTCTGCCACTTGAAAATGTCATGCCCCTTCTTGGACCTTGGACATACTGCAACCCCCACTCCCTTCCGCTGTCCTTTGGTGTTCCCTAACCAATCCTTTTCTGTCCTTCAGAACTCTGCTTATAGGCTTTAGTCATTTGCTGACCCCAGGATAGATTAACACCCTTTGTTTGCTGTTTTTCAACACCATGTACTATTCTTTTGTAGCATTTATCAACTCTAAATTATTAATATTGTTAATGGTGCTAAGTTGTCTCCAAGCCCAGATAGAATGTACCTTCCATGTAGGCATGTGGTACAGAGCCATGAACACAGGGTGTGTGTCATAAATATTATTCAGACAAATATAAATGTAATATATAGTTATGTTTTTGTGAATTTATAAAGGGAATCATTTGACGTCTTCTAAGTTGCTTTAGTATTTGAGGTAGAGCAGAAGTAGCACAATTTAGACACAAAGACACAGCCATAGGTAACTATTTTTTGAAAGCCTGAATGTTTTCATCTACTTCCCAGCTCACCATTATTTCCCCTCACAAGCACAGGGTTTTGTTGAGCAGTGTAGATCAAAATGCACGTAGGACTGCATTCTTCTCCTAAGAATTGATGGTAAGAAATTAAATAGTGTCTTCCACCAAAGCAGATATGGGACTTTAAAATGACTCCTTGAGGACAATTTGAAGAATTGCCTGTTTCCTAGGATTCTAGTGCCGAGATACCCTCATATCCACATCATTTTTTTTTTTTATAACCAACATCTGTCTTTGGTAATAATGGATCTAGACATAGGAGAGTTCCTCCCAGGATAATTGGGGTCACGTAACTTTCAGGGCCCAGATGGGCTATTTTTGGAAATGAACATTGTCCATCAACTGAAAAGACATTTCCCCCAGGATGTCTCAGCCTCTTCATATTCTCCTGATTGTTCTCTGAATCAGCTAGCAAATTTTTGTCGCCCTTTGTTCTTTTTTTTTTTAATACTCTTTTTTTTTTTATGAAATTTATTGTCAAATTGGTTTCCATACAACAACCAGTGCTCATCCCAAAAGGTGCCCTCCTCAATACCCATCACCCACCCTCTCCTCCCTCCCACCCCCCATCAACCCTTAGTTTGTTCTCAGTTCTCAACAGTCTCTTATGCTTTGGCTCTCTCCCACTCTAACCTCTTTTTTTTTTTTTTTTCCTTCCCCTCCCCCATGGGTTCCTGTTAAGTTTCTCAGGATCCACATAAGAGTGAAACCATATGGTATCTGTCTTTCTCTGTATGGCTTATTTCACTTAGCATCACACTCTCCAGTTCCATCCACGTTGCTACAAAAGGCCATATTTCATTTTTTCTCATTGCCACGTAGTACTCCATTGTGTATATAAACCACAATTTCTTTATCCATTCATCAGTTGATGGACATTTAGGCTCTTTCCATAATTTGGCTATTGTTGAGAGTGCTGCTGTGAACATTGGGGTACAAGTGCCCCTATGCATCAGTACTCCTGTGTCCCTTGGATAAATTCCTAGCAGTGCTATTGCTGGGTCATAGGGTAGGTCTATTTTTAATTTTCTGAGGAACCTCCACACTGCTTTCCAGAGCGGCTGCACCAATTTGCATTCCCACCAACAGTGCAAGAGGGTTCCTGTTTCTCCACATCCTCTCCAGCATCTATAGTCTCCTGATTTGTTCATTTTGGCCACTCTGACTGGCGTGAGGTGATACCTGAGTGTGGTTTTGATTTGTATTTCCCTGATAAGGAGCGACGCTGAACATCTTTTCATGTGCCTGTTGGCCATCCGGATGTCTTCTTTAGAGAAGTGTCTATTCATGTTTTCTGCCCATTTCTTCACTGGGTTATTTGCTTTTCGGGTGTGGAGTTTGGTGAGCTCTTTATAGATTTTGGATATTAGCCCTTTGTCCGATATGTCATTTGCAAATATCTTTTCCCATTCCGTTGGTTGCCTTTTAGTTTTGTTGGTTGTTTCCTTTGCTGTGCAGAAGCTTTTTATCTTCATAAGGTCCCAGTAATTCACTTTTGCTTTTAATTCCCTTGCCTTTGGGGATGTGTCGAGTAAGAGATTGCTACGGCTGAGGTCAGAGAGGTCTTTTCCTGCTTTCTCCTCTAAGGTTTGGATGGTTTCCTGTCTCACATTCAGGTCCTTTATCCATTTTGAGTTTATTTTTGTGAATGGTGTGAGAAAGTGGTCTAGTTTCAACCTTCTGCATGTTGCTGTCCAGTTCTCCCAGCACCATTTGTTAAAGAGACTGTCTTTTTTCCATTGGATGTTCTTTCCTGCTTTGTCAAAGATGAGTTGGCCATACGTTTGTGGGTCTAGTTCTGGGGTTTCTATTCTATTCCATTGGTCTATGTGTCTGTTTGTGTGCGAATACCATTCTGTCTTGATGATTACAGTTTTGTAGTAGAGGCTAAAGTCTGGGATTGTGATGCCTCCTGCTTTGGTCTTCCTCTTCAATATTACTTTGGCTATTTGGGGTCTTTTGTGGTTCCATACGAATTTTAGGATTGCTTGTTCTAGCTTCGAGAAGAATGCTGGTGCAATTTTGATTTGGGATTGCATTGAATGTGTAGATAGCTTTGGGTAGTATTGACATTTTGACAATATTTATTCTTCCAATCCATGAGCAGGGAATGTCTTTCCATTTCTTTAAATCTTCTTCAATTACCTTCATAAGCTTTCTATAGTTTTCAGCATACAGATCATTTACATCTTTGGTTAGATTTATTCCTAGGTATTTTATGCTTCTTGGTGCAATTGTGAATGGGATCAGTTTCTTTATTTGTCTTTCTGTTGCTTCATTGTTAGTGTATAAGAATGCAACTGATTTCTGCACATTGATTTTGTATCCTGCAACTTTGCTGAATTCATGTATCAGTTCTAGCAGACTTTTGGTGGAGTCTATCGGATTTTCCATGTATAATATCATGTCATATGCAAAAAGCGAAAGCTTGACTTCATCTTTGCCAATTTCGATGCCTTTGATTTCCTTTTGTTGTCTGATTGCTGATGCTAGAACTTCCAGCACTATGTTAAACAACAGCGGTGAGAGTGGGCATCCCTGTCGTGTTCCTGATCTCAGGGAAAAAGCTCTCAGTTTTTCCCCGTTGAGGATGATGTTAGCTGTGGGCTTTTCATAAATGGCTTTTATGATCTTTAAGTATGTTCCTTCTATCCCGACTTTCTCAAGGGTTTTTATTAAGAAAGGGTGCTGGATTTTGTCAAAGGCCTTTTCTGCATCAATTGACAGGATCATATGGTTGTTCTCTTTTTTTTTGTTAATGTGATGTATCACGTTGATTGATTTGCGAATGTTGAACCAGCCCTGCATCCCGGGAATGAATCCCACTTGATCATGGTGAATAATTCCTTTTATATGCCGTTAAATTCGATTTGCTAGTATCTTATTGAGAATTTTGGCATCCATATTCATCAGGGATATTGGCCTGTAGTTCTCTTTTTTGACTGGGTCTCTGTCTGGTTTAGGAATCAAAGTAATACTGGCTTCATAGAATGAGTCTGGAAGTTTTCCTTCCCTTTCTATTTCTTGGAATAGCTTGAGAAGGATAGGTATTATCTCTGCTTTAAACGTCTGGTAGAACTCCGCTGGGAAGCCATCTGGTCCTGGACTCTTATTTGTTGGGAGATTTTTGATAACCGATTCAATTTCTTCGCTGGTGATGAGTCTGTTCAAGCTTTCTATTTCCTCCTGATTGAGTTTTGGAAGAGTGTGGGTGTTCAGGAATTTGTCCATTTCTTCCAGGTTGTCCAATTTGTTGGCATATAATTTTTCATAGTATTCCCTGATAATTGTTTGTATCTCTGAGGGATTGGTTGTAATAATTCCATTTTCACTCATGATTTTATCTATTTGGGTCATCTCCCTTTTCTTTTTGAGAAGCCTGGCTAGAGGTTTGTCAATTTTGTTTATTTTTTCAAAAAACCAACTCTTGGTTTCGTTGATCTGCTCTACAGTTTTTTTAGATTCTATATTGTTTATTTCTGCTCTGATCTTTATTATTTCTCTTCTTCTGCTGGGTTTAGGCTGCCTTTGCTGTTCTGCTTCTAGTTCCTTTAGGTGTGCTGTTAGATTTTGTGTTTGGGATTTTTCTTGTTTCTTGAGATAGGCCTGGATTGCAATGTATTTTCCTCTCAGGACTGCCTTCGCTGCGTCCCAAAGCGTTTGGATTGTTGTATTTTCATTTTCGTTTGTTTCCATATATTTTTTAATTTCTTCTCGAATTGCCTGGTTGACCCACTCATTCGTTAGTAGGGTGTTCTTTAACCTCCATGCTTTTGGAGGTTTTCCAGACTTTTTTCTGTGGTTGATTTCAAGCTTCCTAGCATTGTGGTCTGAAAGTATGCATGGTATGATTTCAATTCTTGTAAACTTATGAAGGGCTGTTTTGTGACCCAGTAGATGATCTATCTTGGAGAATGTTCCATGTGCACTCAAGAAGAAAGTATATTCTGTTGCTTTGGGATGCAGAATTCTAAATATATCTGTCAAGTCCATCTGATCCAATGTCTCATTCAGGGCCCTTGTTTCTTTATTGACCGTGTGTCTAGATGATCTATCCATTTCTGTAAGTGGGGTGTTAAAGTCCCCTGCAATTACCACATTCTTATCAATAAGGTTGCTTATGTTTATGAGTAATTGTTTTATATATCTGGGCGCTCCGGTATTCGGCGCATAGACATTTATAATTGTTAGCTCTTCCTGATGGATAGACCCTGTCACTATTATATAATGTCCTTCTTCATGTCTTGTTACAGCCTTTAATTTAAAGTCTAGTTTGTCTGATAGAAGTATGGCTACTCCAGCTTTCTTTTGGCTTCCAGTAGCATGATAAATAGTTCTCCATCCCCTCACTCTCAATCTAAAGGTGTCCTCAGGTCTAAAATGAGTCTCTTGTAGACAGCAAATAGATGGGTCTTGTTTTTTTATCCATTCTGATACCCTATGTCTTTTGGTTGGCACATTTAGTCCATTTACATTCAGTGTTATTATAGAAAGATATGGGTTTAGAGTCATTGTGATGTCTGTATGTTTTATGCTTGTAGTGATGTCTCTGGTACTTTGTCTCACAGGGTCCCCCTTAGGATCTCTTGTAGGGCTGGTTTAGTGGTGACAAATTCCTTCAGTTTTTGTTTGTTTGGGAAGACCTTTATCTCTCCTTCTATTCTAAATGACAGACTTGCTGGATAAAGGATTCTCGGCTGCATATTTTTTCTGTCTAGCACACTGGAAATCTCGTGCCAATTCTTTCTGGCCTGCCAAGTTTCAAAAGAGAGATCAGTCACGAGTCTTATAGGTCTCCCTTTATATGTGAGGGCCCGTTTACCCCTTGCTGCTTTCAGAATTTTCTCTTTATCCTTGTATTTTGCCAGTTTCACTATGATATGTCGTGCAGAAGATCGATTCAAGTTACGTCTGAAGGGAGTTCTCTGTGCCTCTTGGATTTCAATGCCTTTTTCCTTCCCCACTTCAGGGAAGTTCTCAGCTATTATTTCTTCAAGTACCCCTTCAGCACCTTTCCCTCTCTCTTCCTCCTCTGGGATACCAATTATGCGTATATTATTTCTTTTTAGTGTATCACTTAGTTCTCTAATTTTCCGCTCATACTCCTGGATTTTTTTATCTTTTTCTCAGCTTCCTCTTTTTCCATAACTTTATCTTCTAGTTCACCTATTCTCTCCTCTGCCTCTTCAATCCGAGCCGTGGTGGTTTCCATTTTGTTATGCATTTCGTTTAAAGCGTTTTTCAGCTCCTCGTGACTGTTCCTTAGTCCCTTGATCTCTGTAGCAAGAGATTCTCTGCTGTCAGCTATACTGTTTTCAAGCCCAGCGATTAATTTTATGACTATTATTCTAAATTCACTTTCTGTTATATTATTTAAATCCTTTTTGATCAGCTCATTAGCTGTTGTTATTTCCTGGAGATTCTTCTGAGGGGAATTCTTCCGCTTGGTCATTTTGGATAGTCCCTGGCGTGGTGAGGACCTGCAGGGCACTTCCCCTGTGCTGTGGTATATAGCTGGAATTGGTGGGCGGAGCCGCAGTCAGACCTGATGTCTGCCCCCAGCCCACCGCTGTGTCCACAGTCAGACTGGTGTGTGCCTTCTCTTCCCCTCTCCTAGGGGCAGGATTCACTGTGGGGTGGGGTGGCCTGTCTGGGCTACTTGCACACTGCCAGGCTTGTGATGCTGGGGATCTGGCGTCTTAGCTGGGGTGGGTAAGCAAGGTGCACAGGGGCAGGAGGGGCAGGCTTAGCTTGCTTCTCCTTAGGTGATCCACTTCAGGAGGGGCCCTGCGGCAGCAGGAGGGAGTCAGATCCGCTGCCGGAGGTTTGGCTCTGCAGAAGCGCAGAGTTGGGTGTTTGCGCGGAGCGAGCAAGTTCCCTGGCAGGAACTGGTTCTCTTTGGGATTTTGGCTGGGGGATGGGCGGGGGAGATGGCGCTGGCGAGCGCCTTTGTTCCCCACCAAACTGAGCTCTGTCGTCCAGGGGCTCAGCAGCTCTCCTTCCCTTTGTCCTCCAGCCTTCCCGCTTTCTGAGCAGAGCTGTTAACTTATGACCTCCCAGACGCTAAGTCGCGCTTGCTGTCTGAACACAGTCCGTCAGGCCCCTCCGCTTTTTGCAAGCCAGACTCGGGGGCTCTGCTTGGCCGGCGAGCCACCCCTCCGCCCCGGCTCCCTCCCGCCAGTCCGTGGAGCGTGCACCGCCTCGCCGCCCTTCCTACCCTCTTCCGTGGGCCTCTCGTCTGCGCTTGGCTCCAGCGACTCCGTTCTGCTAATCCTCTGGCGGCTTTCTGGGTTATTTAGGCAGGTGTAGGTGGAATCTAAGTGATCAGCAGGACGCGCGGTGAGCCCAGCGTCCTCCTACGCCGCCATCTTCCCTCTCTCTTACCTGTTTTTAATACTCTTAAGTATTCATTGAAGCCATGGATTAAAAATAAGCAAATACATCTTCTCAGGTGTACCCCTTTAAAAGCAAACCTGGTATTTCTTCTCTCTGGGGTTTTACAAAGAATGTCTGGAAAGGACATGTCTTTATTAGTTAAAACTGTGTGTGTGTGTGTTGTGTGTGTGTGTGTGTGTGTGTGTGTGTTGTATGTCTTAGGGGAACACCGTAGTTCAGCGTTGGGGCAACTTCTGGGCCTCTTGGAGACATGACCTTGTTATAAGCCTTGAGTCAGTCTGTTGCAAGGTTTTGAGTGGTGACAGTTACGCTGATGTAGTTTTTGTTTTGTTTTGTTTTGTTTTGTTTTGTTTTGTTTTGTTTTTGATAAAGGAATGTTTTCTTCAAGAAAAATGTATCCTTTTCTGATTTTACCGCTAAGGAATATGGAAGCCCCATCACATTTTTATTCATGGTTTCTCAATATTTTTAAACAAAGCCTTTATTTTGGAAATGATTTTTGATGTACAGAAAAGTTGCACGAGATTGTGTGAAGAGTTCCACATACCTTTCAACTCATTTCCTCCAATGTTAACATCTTTGATTATAACCCTGATGCATTTGTCCAAATTAAGAAATTAACCTGCCTGGGTTGTTCATATTTTAGAATGTACATGGTATGCAGTGTTTGACCAACCCCAGCTGTGTGTCTTCAGGTGATATACACTTGGATGCTACAGGTGAGAAAGGCAATGGATGTGAACAGAACCTGATGCCAGTGTGACTCCAGTGTCGATCACCAGTACTTTATTTTCACCAGCAATGTCTTTGTTACTGATAGACCATTTCCACATCACATGTGTATGCCTCCGTGGCATCAAAACTGCCTTTCATTCCTGCAAATTATGCAACTGAAGGCAGCCATGGGTAGTTGAAAGGCATCAAGATAGAAGTGAGAACTTGGGGCACCTGGGTGGCTCAGTTGTCCACCTTTGGCTCAGGTCATGATCTCGCGATTCATGAGTTTGAGCCCCGTGTCAGGCTCTGTGCTGACAGCTCAGAGCCTGGAGCCTGCTTTGGATTGTGGCTCTTTCTGTCTCTCTTCCCCTCATAGCTCATCATGCTCAGTCTCTCTGTCTCTTAAAAATAAATTAAAAAGAGACATTAAAGAATTTAAAAAAAAAATAGGAGAACTTATTTCTGACCATGGAGCTATTAACTCTGTGACGTTTGGCATTTCACTTGCTGTCTTTGGGTCTCAGTCTTCTCATCTGTGAAATGAAAGGGTTAGAACTCTGTTGATCTTTACTGTTGGTCTTTTGGCCTAGAGGTAGATAATTTTAGACTTATTTCTTTCATGATCCTATATGTTCTAGACTCCGTGTCTTTAACATGAGTTTCCTTAACAGTCCCTGGACCTCTGTGATCATTGCTAGAGCACAAGTGTAGACAAGTAGGGACACATTAAAATGCCTGAAGTTATCAGGCAAGTATATAACACAGAGTGCAAAAGGAAAATGAGGGTTCCTGATGACCAGAGAGCTCCTGCCCTTTCTAGTGATACAGATACTTCTCAGCTCCTGGGGCCTGTGTGTCAGATCGATGCTAGATCTTCTGACCTTCCGAAAGAACCCACATAAATAGCTTTTTATGTGAGCTCTTGCAATCTTTATATATTAGCAACTAATTCAGTGTCAAGGAAGCCACTCTGTGGGCTAAATTAAATATTCAGCTTACTGGAACTTAGCTGTTGCATGCCAGTTTGTGATTTCTGCTTCATTTTAGTGGCTTTTGAACACTGCCCATTGAAACAGTAAGAAGTGACTTTTTCATCACAACATAGTATATACACCTATGTGTGTGATGTATGCAGGTGCATGTATGTGTATATGAAACTGAAGCAAAATATAATGAAATACAATGTATGATACAATTATGTTTTCCATTTTATTCTACGTAGCATCTTTCCTGTTCTGTAATTTCATATTTCATTTCTTGAAAACAGCAGTCCCATTCAAATCAGGTCATTTTTATGACCCATCAGTGGACTGACTTCCTAGTTACTGCTCCTCTGAAAAGTTTGGAGGGCAGTACTCTTGATGCCTACATGTGATTTTTCCACCTACATTTCTGAGATCTGAAATATCTTAGACATGGTTTCCTCAATTTGATATCTTCAGAATCATTCCATAGCTAATGTGGAAGATGTGTTGCCTGTTGAGAATGTAGACATTCTATGGCTCAAATTATCAACGTAATAGGAGATAATAGTGCCTCTAAGAAAAAAAGGACAAGTAGAGAGGGTAGAAGAGAAGGGACAGAGGTAGGCTATTCAATTTGAACATCACAACTCTTTTTGGGAAAAGAGATCATTTTCTTCCTTTCAGTTGCCTACAGAGGACATGTCTTCATGCTTATCCACATGCACATAGCTGTGTCCTTAAGCATCCTTGCCTCTTTTAAATGTTTTAGTTGTTTCCTGGCAAATAAAAATCTATTCCTAATGAAAAGTAAAATGTTCTAATGAAGGGGCACTTGGGTGGCTCAGTTGGTTAAGTGTCTGACTCTTGATTTTAGCTCAAGTCATGATCTCATGGTTTGTAAGTTAGAGCCCCACATCTCTGTCAGCACAGCCTACTTGTGATTTTCTCTCCCTCTCTCTGATCCTCCCCTACTCATGCTCTCTCTCTCTCAAAATAAATGAATACACATTTAAGAAATATGAAATGTTCTGATGATAATTAGAAATTATTGATGATTATTATAGGTAGTTTTATATATTGGATTCTCTCTATGAGGTTGATAATTTTATTAGACATTATATTTGAAATTAATCAGTGCTCTCCACTTAATGTCAAGCTCATTGACAAGGTTTCTTTCAAATCTAATAACTTATAGTTTTATAATAGGCAAATTGTATATGGCAACGACTTTCATGATGTCATAAAGAAGGCTGAGAAGTATTACCATATGCTTTTTTATCCTTTAAGTCATTGGGGCTTATTTTTAGTTATTGGCAAGGAAATTATTAAAACTTCCTTATAAAAATAAGATGTCATATAGTGCTTCCCAAATGAAATTCTTTTAAAAAGTGCCACATGACGTATAAAAAGTTTTTATTCATATCTGTGGAGAAATATCCTAAAACCATATATTTTGTCAATGAATCATGGAATATCACATCCGTATCGCACCACTCATAATAAATAATTTCCCTCATTAAAAATAAAATGAGAAGACGTTGGGTACCACTTTTTTGAACTCTTTAAAGTTTAGACCTCACAAAAATACATTTGTCCCTCAATTCCCAAACTTAATCTGAAGGAATACATCATACCCCAACAGCTTGAAAAGGAAGATATATTCATGCCAATTTCTTTTTAAGTAACCTAAAATAGCCTGGAGTCTCTATTTTCTACTGATCGTGACAGTGTAGTTAGATGAAGATACGTTCCGCTATTGAGGTAGACATATACCAGCATTTATTGAGCACCTGCCATGCAAAGTCCTTTTTATACATCACTCCATTAATTCTCAAAGCACTACAAGGAATATTTTTATCATTTCCATTTTATGAATGAGGAAGCTGGAGTTAGTAACAGTGTTGTACAGTCAGTGGCACAGCCCTGCTCTTCACCCGCTGTGTTACATTGTCTCCATATTTAACTAAAAAAGATTTACTTGCAAGCCTGCCAACAATTAATTTTCCACACTCCCTAGAATATAGAGGAGATGCTTATGCATGTAATTATGGCTAATTTCAGTACACAGTGGTAAAGATGGATCAGTGGGACTGAAAATACTGAAATATTTTTGTGTTGTTTGAAAGATAGTTACTGACCCGACCTGGCCTCTCTTGCCTCTCCTCACGTAGCACCCAGGTTTTCTCCCAGAGCATCAATAGATCTTCCATAATTTAGAAATGACCAGACTAGTGCTTGGCACAGCAGAAACCTGTTGAGGGCTGCCTCAGTGCTCAGGCCCCTGCTCTTTCTGCTTGGTTGGTATGACTACTGATTGTGTAATACTTTAGAATCATCCCTACATATCAATACTTAACCTGAGGAAACTGGTGAGGTGCTGTGACTAGTCAATGACCACAGCCTGATCTGTTGAACTGAAAGTCCTCAGTGGGGAAGTGACTAAGGGTTTGGCTACAGATTTCTTCTCTCCTCTCAGGTGTCTTGAAGGTGAACATATAATCCAGTCATCCCAGTGAAGGGGTCTGGTGGTGTCTAAGGAGCTTACACTATAGTCATTGGCAAAAAATTTCCAGATCCTTGGATATTTCTTTATTCCTGGGAAAATAGGCAAGACAAAGAAAGGTAGGGGCAATATGGAAGTTCTTGGGAAGTAATAGTTACTAACTGAGGCAGTAAATGGGATAGCCCATCAAATCCCATCCCCTGTAGCCTACCTAGGCAGGTGGCTGCGTCTCTCTGAGCTCAGAGGCTCCGTTGGCCTGTCCTGAGAGGAAAAATAAAATATCTGGTGACTCTTCTTTCTATGGCTTTCCTCTGTAAACCTTTGATATTCTTAGATGTATTTCGGAGGAAGGCAAATCATCCTCATTATGATGCAATTTTCATTTTTTGTAATATTAATTATCTCTTGGCGTTATCTACAAGAACATAATGGATAAAAACAAAATTTAATCTTTGTTATCTGGCACAGTATTTTAAAGAGGAGAATGTAAGTCACAAGCAAAGCGCTCATCTATTTGAAGCTATTTAAAAATTTCTGCAACAAGTGTTTATTCCCTTCATGCTGTGAGACTTGCAAACATTCACAAAAGGGTAAACGGGTCTCAGTGTCTATATGGATATAATAACATATTCTCTTTCTTTAAAAATCAATTAAAATTCACAGTGAGTGAATCTACCAATTTTTACAAAAGCATGCGTGCATACAGACAATAGATGAGAAATTTTATTTCGTTTAATTTTCATAGGACCTTATTTCAGTGTTATGGGAAAAAAAATGCCAGCTAATGAGGATAAAAACACCAGAGCTTTGGATGAGTGAATATGATAAATCACTGATTTGTCCTGGGTCTCCTTCACTTCTGTGTGCTGATTATGATGGCAATAAGTGTAAAGAGATACTGAGGAAGGTAGAGGGTGTTTGTCAAGTTGCGAATCTTGATTTCAGAAAAGGAAGCTAGGATTGTGTTTCCACATTTTGCAGATACACATGCATGATTGATGTTCCTATTCACTTTCTTTCCTAAATTGTACCTGTTTCTTTTTCTTTTCTTTTTTAATGTTTATTTTTGAAGGAGAGAGAGACAGAGCATGATCCCATAAGGGGGAGAGGGAGAGAGGGAGACACAGAATCTGAAACAGGCTCCAGGATCCAAGCTGTCAGCACAGAGCCTGATGTGGGGCTTGAGCTCACGAACCTTAAGATCATGACCTGAGCCAAAGTCAGAAGCTTAACTGACTGAGCCACCCAGGTGCCCCTGAACTGCACCTGTAAACACATGAGCTTTCTTTGTACTCAGCAATGCTTACCTGAGCCAGATGTAGCCATTATTTCACAGATATAGATACGAGGAGAGAGAGAGGGAGACCGAGAATCCCAAGGGGGCTCCAGGCTGCCAGCACAGAGCTTCAGAAGGGGCTTGATCTCTCACAAACTGCAAGATCATGACTTGAGCCCAAACCAAGAGTTGCACGCTTCACCGACTGAGCCACCCAGGTGCCCTGACAAATGATTGTTTTCCATTCACTTTTTTTTATATTAAGTTACTAGTCTTTTATATTTTTTCCCTAAAGCTTAGCTAGCCCTCAGTTATAGCTTTTTATGCAAATTCAATGAAGAAGGCTTGGAAATTCAGACAGTTAATAAATAGGAAAAAGTCTTTAAACTAGTCAATAATAAAGAGAAAATATTTAAAGTATTGTACACTTTTCATTGCTGGTCAAAGGAGAATGTGTCATTTGAATCAGAGTTGCTTTAAATTCTTTTTAACATTTCATTATTTTTGAGAGGCAGAGACAGAGTGCAGATGGGGGAGGGTCAGAGATAGAGGGAGACACAGAATCTGAAGAAGGCTTCAGTCTCTGAGCTGTCAGCACAGAGCCCAATGCGGGGTTCAAACCCATGAACTGTGAGGTCATGACCTGAGCTGAAGTCAGACATCCAAACAGCTGAGCCCCCGGGTGCCCCGAATCAGAGTTGTTTTAAAGAAAAATTGTGAAGTTTATAGAAAAATAATGGGTCATTCATTTCAGGCTGTCTGTGCTGGTTGACAGAGTAACTTCAATTTAAAGGGTCAAATGTTATAATTGACCTTCAGGCCTTATGCTTTTTCTTTTCCTGTTGTCCTGGAATTATCTTTTATTGATAGAGCTGGAAATAAGCAAGGACTTGACACATGTTATCTTTTCGTGGACTGACTACAATGTCACACTGTGTGACATCTGACTTGCCATTGGCCAAGAGGTGACTAAAGAATTAGGAAACAGACAGTGATATGAACTGTTGCCCGACTGCCATGCTTTCTGCTTTTGGTTAGATTCCACAAATTAGATTTCGATGCACTCAACTGAGTTTAAATGTGTTGATATCTGACTGCTGAAAACATTGAGATTTGATGTTAAAAAAAAAATAAAACAAAACGAACAAGAAACAAAACAAAACTAGGCCCTTTATCCATCTGTACACACATACACACATGCACATACCAACCCCCTGTATACATATCTGCTGCTTCTTCCGTAATAAAGCCAAATTACCATTCTAGAAGAGTGTATTGACTATTTTCCTTATACCTCCAAGTTTCCTATCCTTGCATGGTTTTTACTTTTATTCCTTAAAAGATAAACTTGTTAGAATAATTTCCTGAAACATGAATTCCAACATGTCCTTTGACTGTTAAGAATTGGAAGGGGCTGGGGTTCCTGGATGGTTCAGTTGGTTAAGCGTCTGACTCTTGATTTTGGCTCAGGTCATGTCCCAGGGTCGTGGGATCGAGCCCCATGTCAGGTTCTGTGCTGAGCTTGGAGCCTGCTTAAGATTTTCTGTCTCTGTCTCTATCTCTGTCTCTCTCTCTCCTCTCTCTCTCTCTCTCACTCTCCCTCTACTCCTTTGCCCCACTCACACTTGCTCTCTCTCTCTCTCTCTCTCTCAAATTAAAGAAGAAAAAAAAAGGCAAAACATAAAAGGATTAGAAGCGGTACTTTGTGGTCTACCCCATCACCTGAAGTCTTAGGCCTGGTTTGAAGACATTCTTTATTCTCTGGTCTCCCTGCATATGAAAATATTCTCACTGTTTTTCCACCCTCTGCAGGAGTCAAGCAGGCTTCCTTCCCTCCCTTCAGAATAGCTTATGTTTTCCCATTTCTCTAGTCTGGAAACATCTCCTCTTCTGTTTTAATCTACATTCTGTGTGTTTCAGGCTGAGCACAAGACTCTGAGCCCCTGGTCTGCCATGGGTCCTCTCTGACTCTGGTGGCCTTCAGTGATCTCCCTCTTAGTTACTCTTATTTCATGCTGTCACTTTTTCACTTCCTCAAATTCCTCACAACATATTAGTCAAATACATTATAAATTTTTTGAGAGGAAGAACCATAATATAGATTTCTTTGTACTTCTGTAGCATGTGTTGGAAGATTCTGAATATATACCTATTGATTCTTTAAAATATACCTTTGTAGTCTTGGTATTGGGAAAAAATGACATACTGCTAAGGACTTAGGAGCCAAGGCAGGCCCCGGCTAACAGAGCTGTGGATGGGACATTGTCCCAATTAACTGTTTCAAATCTGGTAGGCTTTATTGTGTTCCATGGCTACAGATCTGCCTAACCTTAAACCTAGGCAGTTAACCTGCAAATGAGTCAACTCAACAAATACTTATAGAGCACCTACTACTCATAGGAATGTGACAAGCCATTTAGTGATATAGTGTTGATTAAAAGCAGATAAATCCCCATCCTCTGTGTAGTTTATGTTCTTCCCCTAGGACTAGATTTATCTAATCTCTCATCAAAATGTACAAATGCAACATTCATATAGGGGCACCTGGATGGCTCATTAGGTTAAGTGTCCAACTTCGGCTCAGGTCATGATCTCGTGTTCATGAGTTCAAGCCCTGCATCAGGCTCTGTGCTGACAGCTCAGAGCCTGGAGCCTGCCTGGGATTCTGTGTCTCCCTCTCTCTCTGCCCACCCCCCCCCCCCCCTTGCACACGCTCTCTCTTTCTCTCTCTCAAAAATAAATAAACATTAAAAAAAACACACAAAAAACAAATGTAGCACTCATCAGCCCTGTAAAGGACCCAAAAGGGGGATTTGGCAAAAGTCAGGAAAATCAGACAAATTTTCCTATGAGAAGAAACTGAAAAATGAATCCCAATTAACCACCCGATGAGAGGAAGTGTATCAGCACTGGACAGATGGAATGCCCTTCAAATGTTATCAGGAAAACAAAGTATTGCACAGAATGTTCCCCAGCACCTGCTTGTCATGATCACTAGAAGAGCATCTTCAAGAATACAGTCTTCTTTCACTGCGTGATGCCAACTTCACAAATGAAGCTTAACGGATTCCAGAATTTCTTGAGAAATAATAGACTTGGTCATTAGGTTTGAACAGCTCACCGCATAGGTTTTCTAAGAGGTCCCTTAGTACCGATATGATTTGGCTGCTCTGAAAATGGGAAAGAAAAACGAAGACAAAGGAAAAGTAAGTGGCACATGGTGGGTTTGATTCTTTTCCTGGCACCAGATAGAGGAAGGCTCTGGCTTTGGTGGTGAATAAATGTGAAATAAAGAAATTTTAGAAAGCAGTAATGCTTCCCTTCCACTCTGATCAGAAGTGCTCCTGTGTCCCTTATGCTGGTTGGTGTGACAGAAGGTGTGAGCGGATCTCACTGTATGCAGCAAACAAAACTGAAGATGCATCGTGTTTGAATCTAACAGCTGTAGATTTATATCCTGGTGCTGCTATTCAGAGACTGATTTCTGCACCTGTGGAAATAGGAACACTATTAGGAGGATTAATTTAGTTAATATTTGTGGATGTACCCAACAAAATATTTTGCACATAGATGTTTCCTCCATTATTTTTCCTCTTTCTTCATGACACTTATTCCTTTTCTTCCTTGCTGTTCACGTTACATTTGACCTTGAAACACATGGGTTTGAACTGTTCAGGTCCACATATGGGCTTTTTTTTTTTTTATATGTACACTACAGTACTGTGTTGTTTTCCTTATGATTTTCTTAGAAACTTTCTCTTTTCCTTGGCTTACTTTATTGTAAGAATATGTAGTGCATGTAACATACAAAATGTATGTTAATCGACTGTTTATGTTATCAGTAAGACTTCTTGTCAACAATAAGCTATTAGTAGTTAAGTTTTGGGGGGAGTCAAAAGTAATATGTATATTTTTGGCTGCTTAGGGGTGACAGCCCTGACTTCCCCATTGTTCAAAGGTCAACTGTATTTTTTATGTGGTATAGCTTTAAGAAGGGAAGGACAGAACTTGGCAGGTGCTCTGATTATTTCAGTATCTTCATTATTCCTTACCAGCCCTCCATACTGTGTTTCCTCTTTATAAAAGGAAGGTTAATTAGCACATGACTTTTAGAGTCAGGATATCTTGGGTTAAAGTGCTGGCTCTTTGACTACGTAAGCTGTGTGAGTGTTAACTCATTCTTAAATTTTGCTTTAGATTCAGATTCAGATTCATCGTCTCTTAAATGTGGATATTAGGAACTCCCTCATCAAGCTGTTGTTGGTTTAGCATATACCTGGTATATAATCAATATACAACAAACGCATATTAGTTTCTTCTGTATGCCAGAAATAAGTCCTACTTAAGTTTAAACTCTATAAAACATCACTGTATGTTAAGTCCAAGAGTTTTCTGCCAACTTCCAATGCTTTCTTTGGTCAACAAGCAAGACCTGTGCATTCATGTAAAGGTGGGCTATGATAAATATATGAGAAATTATTTATAATGTGGAAATAATGCCAGTGGGGGGTACAGAAAAAGACATTAGCCATAATGGAAGGGCTGGTCGGCTCACTGGAGGGAAAGTACTAGTGCATTCTCTGACTTGGTAGAACATGTTCTCTTGTGGTAGCGTCACGCCTTATGTACATAATAAATATTCAAATGTATTAGATTAGTGGCTATGTCCAACAGGAGTTCAGTGAAGGATGTGTAGAATATCTGCTGGAAGTGAGTCTCAGGCATCCTCTTAGAACCTAATTCATAGTCACCTATGGCATTTGGGGACTAAAAGTGACATGTAGCTTTCACAGTAGCAGTAGGCTATAGTGCACTAAGTAGACCACTTCAGTAAGACCTCAGGAGCTTCTAAAGATTATAATGACTTGAAATTCAGTTTGTGTCTTTCACAAACTTCCAGTGGCTTCTGTCATTGTACGACTGAAGATGTTGTCAGTAGGGACTAATGGTAAACACTTCTTTCCTCCATGCCATTCTTCCTTCAAGTGACTGCATTGAGAACTAGATGCTTTATTCTTTCTTATAGATAGTCACTGGTTGTAACATTAATATGACCTATTAAATGCCAAATAATTATAAAGAGAACCAAAACAGTATGGCATATGTATTATTTTGGGCAGTGGCATTGACGCTTGAAATATAGCTGATGTCAAATGGGAATTGTAAGACACGTACTTAAACACAAACACAGAATTAATTTATCTTTTTACCACTCAGAACCCATGCCATTTATATCTCTTAAAATGAACTTGCAAATAAGAAATATATTTTCTAATTGCATGTGGATTCAAAATAGCTAGCAATAGCCTGTTTTGCAAAATTGGAGTTGGTGTTTTGTTTTGTTTTGTTTTAAGTTAGAAATAGTTTTGGGAAACTCTTGTCATTCAAGAACTATTATTCTGGGGCACCTGGATGGCTCAGTTGGTTGAGTGCCTGACTTTGGCTCAGGTTATGATCTCACTGTTTATGAGTTCGAGCCCCACATCGGGCTTTGTGCTGACAGCTAAGAGCCTGCAGCCTGCTTCAGATTCTCTGTCTCCCTGTCTCTCTGCCCCTCCCCCGCTTGTGCTCTGTCTCTCTATCTCTCAAAAGTAAATAAAAATGTAAAAAATAATTTTTAGGGGTGCCTGGGTGGCTCAGTCGGTTAAGCGTCCGACTTGAGCTCAGGTCATGATCTCACGGTCCGTGAGTTCGAGCCCCGCGTCGGGCTCTGTGCTGACAGTGCAGAGCCTGGAGCCTGTTTCAGGTTCTGTGTCTCCCTCTCTCTCTCTGACCCTCCCCCACTCATGCTCTGTCTCTCTCTGTCTCAAAAATAAATAAACGTTAAAAAAAATTAAAAAAAAAATTTTAAAGAACTATTATTTTTTATATGCAAACTAAAACCATGTTTCTTGATCTTGGACCATCCTTGTAGAAATAAATTGTGTGCGAATCTCTTCTGCAACTTTCTCTGTCTAGGCAAATTGGATCTTAGGGCCATGTCAATTTTGCAGAAGAATGTTAAAGAAATTATCGTTGTAAGTATAGCTCTTATTTCCATCAGATGTCATGCCTTAGGCAGTTCTTTAGCACTTATTTCTTATTGATTTTTAGAGTCTTCTATTGCATGTTGATGATGAATGAAAGATTAGAATTCAGATAAGGAAATCTGAGTTCTGAGTCTGCCTCCTCAACTAACCAGTTTCATCACCTTGACTTCATATATTCAACCTTCTAGGATCGCACAGTTGAATGGGCCAGGTTAATGCTGCACTCAGACTACTTCCCTCACTTTATAGTGTAGAGATTTCAGCTGGTTGGTCCAAGACAGATTTGTTCAGTTAATGTAACTAAAAAATATAATGCAGTCCCTCTACTCATTTTTGTGCTTTTTCCACAACATCTTCAGATTCCATGAAGAATGAAGAAGATAACAGATTCCAAAGTGGTAAATCATTGTCTTTCATTTAGCAGACAAATAAAATATCACATGAAATGCTTACACAGATTTTTATTCTTGCACAATTCTGTGGAGACTTACTGTTAAGCTATGATCTGAGGCCATTAAAAAACAGCAGTGATAACCAAAGTGTAGTGTATATGCCCTAAAAACCAATTTCATCACACTTGTTTAAAATCTGGTAGACTTACTAAATGGTAAATTCATTGCTCCTTCCTCTGTACCATAGCTTGATTTTAGTAAGGCATCATCTAAACCTAACTGTTTCTGAAAGGTTCCACTCCAAATACCATCACTTTGGAAGTTAAGGCCTCAATATATGAATTCGATGGAGAGGCAAACCTTCAGCCCACAAACATTCATAGCAGGGCTTATCTATAAAATGAATAACTTTCTGGGTTTCCCAAATTATAGATGTAATTGGGTAGATAACCTGTTAAGGTTTTATCAGTTTCACTTTCTCAGTCCCTTTTTTTTCCTATGTGGGGCGGTAAAATTTTAGCTTCTGAAACGTAATTCTGACCATTGTCACAATTATTTTCCCATCTAGAAAATTGATTTTTTTTTTTTCAATGATAAGCTCTTACTTTCCTGGGCAGGAATTGTATGTCAGCCAAGTCGTATTCTTTGAATATTATCACCAGACTTTTCACCAGTACCACTCTAAGACTAAAATGGAAAATCCATTTTAAATGGCATAAAATAGAAATGTGTCTTAATTTCCATTTTTGTGTGTCTCCTCCTATAGCATACAGAAAAGCATGTGTTTTGAAGGCCGAAGAGAAAATTGAGTATCTGCCTCACCTACAGTCAGTAGAGTTTTAGAGCTACATATGTACATACATGTATCTGTATAAGACATACATACTTTCCAAACCTTCCTTACACTGCTTTATTCTACTTACATGATATTTGATTTTATTGTATCTGCACTTTTTTTTATTTTTTGCATATTGCTTTACGTGATCATTATTGTTATACTGATAATGAAGAGAAGAGATACCAACTGCGTTTCAGGAGACCTGGCTGCAAATAATTGATCCTGTTGTTTGTTAGCTTTTTTTCCCACCAGCTTCACTGAGGTATTATTGACAAATAAAATGCATGTATTTAAGATGTACAGTGCAATGATTGGATACATATATTCGTTGTGAAATGGCTACCACAGTTAAGCTGATTACATATCCATCATCTTACATAGTTACCCCTCTGTGTATTTGTGGTGAGGACATTTGAGATTGATGTCAGCAAAGTTTATGTATACAGGACATTTTTAAAACTAATGGTCATGATGCTATACTTTCAGTTTCTAGAACTTCTTTATATGGTAACTAGAAGTTTATACCATCTGACCAATATCTCTCTTTTTCCCAACCCCACCAACCACCACCTCTTGTCACCTACCCTTCTATTCTCTGATTTTATTTTTATGTATGTATGTATGTATGTATGTATGTATGTATGTATGTATTTGGATCAGTATATAAGTGAAATTATGTAGTATTTGTCTTTCTGTGTCTGGTTTATTTTACTTAGCCTAACATCTTCCAGATTCATCTATATTGTCACACATGGCAGGATCTCCTTTTTAGAGGGTAATATTTCAGTGCGTGTGAATTCATTTGTTGATGGACACTTACCATGTTTACATATTTTGGCTACTACAAATAAGGCTGCGGTACACATGGGAGTGCAAATATCTGTTCAAAATACTGATTTTATTTCCTTTCATAGACCCAGAAATGAGATTGCTCAATCAAATGGTAGTTCTATTTTTAATTTGCTTAGGAATCATGATACTGTTTTCCATAACTGTTGCACCAGTTTACGTTCTGACTAACAAGTGCATGGATTGCCTTTTTTCCACAGTTTTGCCAACACTTGTTAGTTTTAGACTTTTTGATACTGGTCATCCTAATAAGTGTGAGGGAGTACTTTATTATGGTTTTGATTTGCTTTTACCTGATGATTAGTCATGTTCAGCATTTTTTCATATCCCTATTGGCCATTTTTGTCTTTTCGAGGGAATGTCTAGCCAGGTTGTTGGCCCGTTTTCTAATACAGTTATTTGTTTTTTTGTTATTGAATTGTATAAGTTCTGTGTATATTGTAGGTATTAGCACCTTATCAGAAACAGGGTTTGCAAATATTTTCTCCTGTTTCACATATCGCTTTTACATTTTGTTCACTGTTTTCTTTGCAGAAACATTTTAGTTTGATATAGTTCCACTAGCTCATTTTTTTGCTTTTGTTGCCTGTGCTTTTTTTAAAAAAAAATTTATTTAAATAGTTTTTTTTATTTAATTTTTTATTTTTTTAAATTTACATCCAAATTAGCATATAGTGCAACAGTGATTTCAGGAGTAAATTCCTTAGTGCCACTTACTCAGCCCATCCCCCCTCCCACAACCCCTCTAGTAACCCTCAGTTTGTTCTCCATATTTATGAGTCTCTTCTGTTTTGTCCCCCTCCCTGTTTTTATATTATTTTTGTTTCCCTTCCCTTATGTTCATCTGTTTTGTCTCTTAAAGTCCTCATATGAACGAAGTCATATGATTTTTGTCTTTCTCTGACTGACTAATTTCACTTAGCATAATACCCTCCTGTTCCATCCACGTAGCTGCAAATAGCAGGATTTCATTCTTTTTGATTGCCAAGTAATACTCCATTGTGTGTGTGTGTGTGTGTGTGTGTGTGTGTGTGTGTGTGCACACCACATCTTCTTTATCCATTCATCCATCGATGGACATTTGGGCTCTTTCCATACTTTGGCTATTGTTGATAGTGCTGCTATAAGCATGGGGGTGCATGTGTCCCTTTGAAACAGCATCCCTGTATCCCTTGGATAAATGCCTAGTAGTGCAGTTGATGGGTCGTAGGGTAGTTCTATTTTTAGTTTTTTGAAGAACCTCCATACTGTTTTCCAGAGTGGCTGCACCAGCTTGCATTCCCATGTTGCCTGTGCTTTTGATGTCAAAACCAAAAGAAAAAAAAAATCACTTTCAAAACTAATACTTTGGGTAAATCTCTGGCAGTCCTGGATATTCATTTTCTTATGCAAAATAAAGAGTTTGATTATAGATCATTAAAATTCTTGTGGTTTCTCTTGCATTCTTGAATGGGATTGTAATATATAATTATATTTAAATTCATTCGATATTTAGTAGAAGAAATATGAACCATATCTGATAATTAGGTTATTGACAATTTGAAATTATTTAGTAGCCCTTGAAATACGTAACATGGTTTTCAAACTTAGAATCCTTACATACAGGTACCTCAGAAGAATCATTTTGGAATTCATTCTATGTGAAACCTGTTAATATTAGAAAATATTTCAAATTTGAAAGGATCAGGGCTATGGTCATTGATTAAAATAAACTACAAAGTATGGGAGATTTTTGTTATAAATGAGGCATTTTATCATATTCAAGTTTTTAAACTATTTAAGCATTTCCATGTAAACTGTTGTTTAAAATAATCCATTCTCTATGTTAATTAACTCAATTGTGTAAGTCTTTTCATAGTGTGTACTTATATCAAACTATCATGTTGTACACTTAAATATGTTACAATTTTATTTGTCAATTACACTTCAGTAAAGCTGAAAATAAAACATCCATTCTTCCCACAAAACAGAATAAAGGCCCTGAGATTTTGCCAACTAAAAGGCTGAAAGACCATTAAGAAGTAAGTTGGTATAATGACTTGGAGGTAAATTCTTTATTTATATACATGATATGTAGTATAGAAAGATAACAGATATTTGGAAGGATTATAAATAGGTTATTAACTCTACTTCTCTGTGCTTGATGTAGGAAATTTTGAAACAAAATCAGTATCTTGTCACTAGGCTCTAATGTCAGTTATATACATACCTTTGAATATGATCTTATGTATTTATTATTTTAGGTAACGATTAGTCATATCATTCTGGGAAACAATTGAGTGATGATGTTATTTTTAAAACCCCTATTATATAAATTCCTTTAACAAATAATACTATCTTCATTTCACTATCTTCCAACCATTTTTATACACTTTCTGTAAGGCACTTTACTGGTTACTCTTTATGAATGAGATACAGCTTGTATACTCTATTATGACATCAATAAAATATGCAGGCTTCATTTGATACTTTAGTAATTTTGGTTTTGGTTATTTTTGGATTACAGCACACAACAGTACAAATTAAAGTAAAAATTGTATTGTCATGTATTAGTAATCCACAATGCCCAGATATATCTAATAGCATAATGGGTTGTAACAGTTTCTGGAAAGTATACCAGTGATCCTTTATATGCATGTATTTTGGACTTGTGCTAGAATGCTGGCTCTTTTTTAATTTCTTCATATGTGATATATTAGAAGTTAACTAGAGGCAAAAGAATTTTTAAAAAAATATTAAAGGGAGGTATAACCTTGAAATACAAAGTGATACCTTGATATAATTATACATGTCCTTGAGATGAAATGAGACTTTGAGGTTCTTTACTCTTAAATGTGGAAACTAGCCTATTCAGCTTAGATAATCAGATGAACCTTGCCTAAATGCAGAGAAACATTTCAAAACCAGTAGTTTCAAGAAGAACTTGTTCTGCTCTGTTTGATTGGATATCTAATTCATCAACCTGTGATCTGGAAAGATAATAGGTGTTTGAAATAAAGCTGGATTGTGACTCCTTTCTCTACCCTTTCCTTCTTGTAAGATCCCTAGCCACTTTCTGGCCTTACACATAAATTTTTTTTTTCAACGTTTTTATTTATTTTTGGGACAGAGAGAGACAGAGCATGAACGGGGGAGGGGCAGAGAGAGAGGGAGACACAGAATCGGAAACAGGCTCCAGGCTCCGAGCCATCAGCCCAGAGCCTGACGCGGGGCTCGAACTCAGGGACCGCGAGATCGTGACCTGGCTGAAGTCGGACGCTTAACCGACTGCGCCACCCAGGCGCCCCTCTGGCCTTACACATAAAATAAAAAGTAGTGCTCTCCACTTAAGGGTTTGTGGGATGGAAGAATGCTGGATAAGAAATATTTTTAATTTTAGCATGCATTATTTTTCTAAATGTTTCTTTACTTTTGAGAGAGAGAGAGAGAGAGAGACAGACAGAGCACTATCCTGAGAGGGGCAGAGAGAAAGGGAGATGCAGAATCTGAAGCAAGCTCCAGGGTCCGAGCTGTCAGCACAGAGCCCAATGTGGGGCTCAAACTCATGAACTGTGAGATCATGACCTGAGCTGAAGTTGGATGCTTAACCAACTGAGCCACCCTGGCACCCCTAGTTTTATATTGCATTGTAATAAGCCTTATGCGTTAGCCTCTTAAAACCCGATACCTGTAAAATATCTTTCTATTTCCTTGTTTTGAGTACTGAGCTTATTATAAGTGCAATTAACTTTGCAATTGCATCACAAATGGATTTCTTTCACAGTATTTTGACATTTCAATTTATCCTGAATCGTTTTTCCCCCGAATTTTGACAGGGCTGATTTAGCTTCTTCACACATGGATCATGGCATATTCTGTGTTAAATGTATAAACAGGTCATGGTTGGCTGTGTGGGTGACTTTACCCTGCCCCTTCCAGTGGATGTCACCAAAACAATACCTTGACTGTCATGTACTGCTTCTGTATCCTACTGGGTTTTACGTATTTTTCTTTTTTTGGCATTTGTTTTCACTAACAATCTAGGCTTTCTTCACCCTACAACCATTTGGAAAAATGACTTTTGCTGAGGTATGCTGTCTTCTGAGGGAAGGGTTTTTTTTTTTTTTTTTTTTTTGATCACTAATGTCAAAATATGGTTCTATCCATGTATATGAAAAACAAAGGGAGAAATTGAAACACTCATCTCTGGTTGTAAAATTCATTAACTATTAAATAGTTTCTGGCTCCACATTCTATAAAATTTAAGTTTCAAAAGGACATTCACTTTACAGCGAGTCTCTTCTCTGTCTCCCTGCCTCTCGCTTCCTTCTCCCGGGAAGCAAAGGCTGTTAACGGTTTCTTGAACTGCTTCCCATACATATTCCAGAAGTAATTCTCTATGAATTCAATCACAAAAGCACTTTTACCCTAACTTAGCCAGCATCATGCTGTGCTTGGGCTTGACTCTAGTCTTTGATATATTACTCTTAAACTGTAAAAAAAATAAAAAAAATAAAAAAATAAGTGATTTTCTTACATGTGTGGTGAAGTTCTATCATTATTTTTTGTTTCTGTTCCTAAGGCAAACTCAGCTTCTGCAAAATTTTTAAGTAAACTGCTTTTCTGTGGTTTGTATTTTGTCTTCTATACTTATCAGATCAGTGTATGTTATGTTTTTATGGTTCTCGTATCTTATAAATTGGTGTAGAGAAATAAATCTGCTATCCTAAGCCAGATATCTCATGCATGCCATTACACCTCTAATGGCTCTCTTGTGTCTACCCATGGGCCATATAGGCTCTTAATTTCAAAATTCATACTCATTCTGTATTGCTGGCTTACTGGACTAATTTATTTTTTTCTGAGATATAATGTACTTGCCTAGAGCCCTGTTATGGATTAAATGTCTGTATAACTCCAAATTCTTTTTTTTTTTTAATGTTTGTTTACTATTTTGAGAGAGAGACAGAGTGTAAACAGGGGAGGGGCAGAGAGAGAGGGCGACACAGAATCTGAAGCAGGCTCCAGGCTCTGAGCTGTCAGCACAGAGCCCAACGCGGGTCTCGAACCCACAGACTCTAAGATCATGACCTGAGCTGAAGTTGGCCGCTTAATAACCAACTGAGCCAGCCAGGCGCCCCCTATATACCTCCAAATTCTTATGTTGAAGCCCTAACTCCCAATGTAACAGTATCAGGAGATGGGACCTTTGAAAGGGAGTTTGGTTTAGATGAGATCATGAGGGGGTGGGGTACTCATGATGGGATTAGTGCCCCTAGAATGAGGGACCAGAGAGCCTATTGTTCCTCCCCAACAACAGGCCTTGTGCCTTGTAGAAGGTAGAAGGTCGAAGGCCATCTGCAAAGCAGAAAGAGAGCTCTCAACACACATTAGATCTGCTGGCCCTGATCTGGGCTGGCCATCTGAGCTTCCGGGACTGTGAGATACAAATGGTTTTTGCTGTTTAAGTTACCCAAGCTGTGGTATTTTGTAATAGCAGTCCAAACTGTCTAAGATAGGCCCAGGCAACCTGTTCAGTAGAGCCTCTTACCTGAGGGACTAGACTTTACTTTGCTTTTTCAGTTAACCTTCTTACCACTTTGCTTTTCCCATCCCATTTGCCTGGAGTAGACAGTGTTCATAGAGTCTGGTGGGAAATTAGCCTTAAGATAAGTGACTACCTTTTAGAGGACAGTCCTGTGTAACAAATGATCTGTCTTGTTGGACAAGGCCCTATCTAGTCCAAGCCCTGTCTCCTTTCCGCCCATCTCCGCTGTGATTCAGAATGTCTTTTGGATGAGGCTACAGACTGTATGACATTTGTATGGATTTCATGTGGTTGCAAGGTAGATTTCTAACATGATATGACACAAGCTTTAGTTTACGTGAATTTACTAGAGCCTTGCATGTTTCCTGTGGTTCTTTGTACGTCACCACTACTGCTGGACAAGTGATTATGAGCTTTGTGCTGTGAGATAATTTCTTCTTTGAGTATTAGTCATTTTTTAGGAGACCTGGGGAATCCAGAAAAATGGATGTGCATGGAGCCAGGCAGTGTGCAGGCGTCACAGGAACTGCAGAGGGCGACACATTACCCTAATCGGCCTGGCTTCCCAGAAGTCTAGGTCTCCAGGTCCATGCAGGGAGATTCTGCATCAATGGGGCTGAGCTAAAACCCAGACAGTATGTACTTTTTAATGCTCCTTGGGTGGCCCAGCTGTATAGCTAGTGGGGAATCACAGCCCCCAAGAGCCAGAGATGAACTTTATAAGAAAGATCTTTTTTTTATTTAAATCTTTTTTATAAATTTTTTTTAAATTTATTTTGAGAGTGAGAGAGAGGGAGAGAGAGAGAGAGAGCACACAAGCAGGGGAGGAGAAGAGTGAGAGCGGGAGAGAGAGAATTCTAAGCAGTCTCTGCATTGTCAGCACAGCGGTTTGTGAGTTCCAGCCCCGTGTCAGACTCTGTGCTGACAGCTTGGAGCCTGAAGCCTGCTTCTGATGCTGTGTCTCCTTCTCTCTCTGCCCCTCTCCTGCTAGTACTCTGTCTCTCTCTCTCTCAAAAGTAAATAAACATTTTTTAAAAATAATGCATATTAAAATTAATATGTGCAGAGCCTGATGCAGGGCTCGAACCCATGCACCGTGAGATTGTGACCTGAGCCGAAACCAAGAGTCAGATGCTTAACTGATTGATCCACCCAGGTGCCCCGAGAAAGACCTTTCTAAAAAAAAAAAAAAACACAACCAGAGTCAAATCACCTGGGTGGGGCGGGGGAGGGGGAGCGGAAATGACTTTTTAAGGTTTATGTAAAAAAAGAAAAAAAGAATATAAAGAAACTCATTGTTTCCCTCCATCTCCTCACTTTCTCTACCACCTAATCCTAATCCAGGGAACCAATTTAAAACAGAAATTCCTGTTTAATATTTATGGATTTATTGTCTGTGTTGTATAGCATGGCATACAGGCTATAGCACTTTTCATGTTCGTAGCATACAGGGTAATATAAAAGTGAGAATTAACACATTGTTCGGTAGTGATTGATCCTATAATACTACCAGCTTTTTCTTTGTAAAGCGATTTTGATACTTTTTTGGCACACAGGATTTACACACTAACTGACTTGATATACTGGGTTAAGTTGTCAGAACCATCTGAGTAGAAGTTTTGTGAAATGAATTTAGCTAATTTTATAACAACTGTGAAATGTTTCTGTAACGCTGTCATCACCGGCTCCTGACAAACACACTATAGAATCACCAGCCACTTCTCAGAGCTTCGATACCAGCTCGCCTGTCTGGTTTCTCAACTCGTGGGGTTTCTTTGTGTTTTTTTTTTTTTTCTCCTTTTTTTTTTTTTTTTTTTTTTATATCTTCCCCTCACTCAAGTGAGAGTGTTTCATTTCGCTCATGTTTTGACAGCACTGTTCCGTACATCCTTCTCATCACTGTCCTGCTTTAGAGGTTGTTTTTCTTTCCATTTATAAATGTTTATAAACATGTGTTAGATGGTCTCAGATTTTCTGTTGTATACTCGTGAAAGACTTTTTAAAATTGATTGTTTACTGTATCCTCCATGAGCATTGGGATGCTTTGAAAACAAACAAAGAAAGAAACAAACAAAAAAACAAACGTGCTCTCAGGGCACATGGGTCTGACTTCAGCTCAGGTCATAATCTCATGGTTCATGAATTCAAGCCCTGCATTGGGCTGTCTGTTGTCAGCATGGCGCCCTCTTCAGATGCTCTGTCCCCCTTTCTTTCTGAGTCTCCCCTGCTCCTGTACGCACGCACGCTCTCTCTCTCTCAAAAATAAACATTAAAACACTTTTTAAAAAACAAAGTATAAAAAATGTATTCTCTTATGCACTTGAAAATATGTGTAAAAACTCTTAAGTGTGCCCAAACTGTTAGAGCATCCCATGTAATGCTCTGGGGAGAGACATTTGGTAGGCAAGGGTTAAGGCAAATTCATGGCTTCAGTTTGAAGAGTGATGAGTTTTGGGGGTTTTCCATTCAACCTGGAATCTTGTGTCTTGGAAACAGAGCAGCTCCAGTAAGAATTTGGCTACCACCCTGAGACAGCATGGACATGCTTTACAGAGTGTGTTCGCTTAATAAGGATTTACTGTCTTGGAAGAGATAGTAAAGTACAAATCATGGTTCCTGAACGCAGCAAGCTTATGAGTTGAACAAGGCAAGAAGCATCCCACAGCACAGCAGAAGACATCCGTCGGAACAGAAAACGCTCAAAGAGATGGCGAAAACAGAACATTACCCCATGAAGGACAGCAGAAAAGTGCCATAGTGTCCTGTGAAGTCCCAGCATGATCAGGGAAGTGTTCATAAAGACATGGCACTGAAGTATGGGCAGGAATTTGCTAGATGGAAGGTGGACATAATAAATACCAGGAGGGAGGCGGTGTTTGGAAGCAAGGGACGTGGCTGGCAAGAGCTGGGTGAAAGGTTCGTAGTGTAAGGAACTCTTGGAGATAAAATGAGGGATGTTTTATAACTTTTATGAGACATGTAACAGAAACTCTAGTTAAAGAAACAATGAAGTAGTAGGGATTATTGGATCAGACAGCATAAAATTCCAGGGATAGGATTCAGTTTAGATATGGTTGATTGGGGTCTGAAGGTGTGACCAGGACCTGGATTCTCTGTTGTTATTTCTTGACCTTGTGTTCCCAGGGTTTATTCCTTTTCAAGTTTACAAGGATTATATTGTTCATCCAGATGAGTACATCCCAGTCATTTCCATGGACGAGAAATAAAAGCTCCAGCAAACCTCTCTCAATGGTTTCCCTGGCTCCCTTTGAAGGCATTACTGTGGGTTGAGAGGATGGGGTGTATTGAATGGTTCCTGCCAGTCACTTTCATTCCTAGAACTGACTTTGTCCCACCCGCCTGGAAGAAAAGGAGTGTAAATGTTGAAAAGGCAAACACTGGCTGTGCTGCTTAGCCAAATATATGGGTCCAGATGTGTAATGTAGGGAGTGAAGAAGCTCAGGTGGTTCATGTTCATTTTCAGTAGAAACATGAAACATGGCCTGGTACAAAGAATAATGGGAAAGCCCAACATTCGAATAACCTACCACCTGGGCTTTATACTGCTAGGTATTTTACCAATGGAAACGCTTGCACATGTGCATAGAGACATGTACAGGCATATTCATAGTAGCTCTATGCAAAGTAGCAAATTTGAAAACAACCTAAATGTGAATCACTACAAGAGTGGAGGAGTCTTTTGTTGTGTATTCATAAAATAATACCATAGGCAAAATGAATAACCAGTAGCAAAATGCGTTGACATGGATTAATCTTAGTAATAAGTCTTTGAGTGAAAAAAAAAAAAAAAAAAAGGATTCCCAAAGATTACACACATGATCATCTTTTTGCAAGTTTAAAACCAACTGAGTTTTAAAAATATGTAGTTTTTAAGAATCATGCAAATGCAATAGAATTATACACAAAGGGAGGAGACAGAAAAGAAATAAACAAGTGAATGGGTAATATACATGGCAGTGTCATGTGGCTCGGGAAAACAATCCATGTAAGATAATAGAGGATGCTGAAGGGGAAATGTTGGGATGTTATTTAATATGTGATGGTCATCGATGTCTTCTCTTAAAAGATAGCGTTGAAGCAGAGAATGGATGGAAGTGAAGGAGGGAGCCGTGTGGTTGACACAGGAAGAAATCTCTTCTGTGAAGCGGGGGGGGGGGAGTAAGTGCAAATGCAGTAGTTACTGTAGTGGAAGTGTGCTTAGGGTGTCCCAGCAGCTTCAGAGAAGCCAGTCTGGATGAAGAACAGCGGTATGGGGTAACATGGTAGGGTGCAAAGTCAGGACGGCAGAGGGGGTTCAGATCACGTAGGGTTCTCAAAGCCATTATAAAGACCTGGCAATTGACCTCCATTAGATAGGAATCCTTTGGAGGGTATTGAGGAAGGAAGTGATACAGTAATTTTAAAAGAGTTACTATGGCTTCTTTGTAAAGAAAAAAAATGGGAAGGCCAAGCTTGAAATTGGAGAGATCAGAGAGCACTTAAAAGGCTTTGAAGTCATCCAAGAGAAGGGTGATGGTTCCTTGGGAAAACATGATTGTTCTGGTTATCTATTACTTTGGAATAAATGACCCTGAACTTAGTGGCTTGTAACAACAGCCAGTGTATAATATGTCACATTTTTGTGGGTCGCACATTGAAAATAACGCCCTCAACTGGAAGTTGTGCTTCATGAGGAGTAAACAAGGATCATTTTGAGGTGTATGGCTGGTGGCTTATCTGGAGGATCCAAGACCACTTCAGACACATACTTGATGCCTTGGAAGGGAGATCAAGAAGGCTGGGCTTCCTTGAATCCCTCTCTCCTTCCATGCAGTTTCAGAACCTCTCCACATGGTCTTTTCCAGTGTGTTATTCAGACTACTTACATAGTGCTTTACAGCTCCAAGAGGAAGTATCGTAGTAGACCAGAAGTGATAGCTGCCAGTATCTTAAGGCCTGGATCTAGAAAGTGGGGCAACATCACTAGTGTCATATTCTATTTGTCATAGCTGCCACAGGACCCACCAAAATTCCAGGGACTGGGATTTAAGCTTTATGTCTTGATGGGAGGACTCTCAAAGAATTTGTGGGCATATATAACCTGCCATAGTGCAAGAGGTGCAGATTGTGAGAAAAGGTTGAATTCTGGTTAAGTTTTAAGGACTTAGCCTGTAGGTTTGGCTAATGGATTAGATGTGCCTTTGAAAGAAAAAAGAAGAATCATGTTTGGCAGTATGATTTTATTTTTATCTAGACACCTGGAGGAATGTGGTTGCCGTTTACTGATACAGGGAAAATTGTGGAAAGCAAAAGCAGAAGTTCCATTTTGCACATGGTAAATTTGAGCTGCCTGGTAGACATCTGAATGGACATATCAAGTAGGTTGCCAGATATATGACTGTGGAGTTCAAGAGAGAGGTTTGAGCAGAGGCTATTTGCATATAGATGGTATTTAAATTAATGGGACTGGATGAGCTTCATTTAGGGAGGAGAGTAGGTGGAGAAGAGGAGAAATCTAATTACAGAGCCTAAGGGAATTTTAAATATTAGCAATTACTGAAAGGAGGAAGAACTAGCAAAGAAGCCAAGAGAGAGTGGGTCATGAAGAACCAAGGGAAAATGATGTCTTAGAAGCCTAGTAAAACTTTCTGAAGGACTAGGAATGATCAAATTAGTTACACATGGCTGATTACGTAGGTGAGGACTACAACTTGAATATTATCTTGGCACCTAGAATCCATTGGTGAACCTTATGGGAGCTATTTGAGTCCTAGGAACAAAAACCTATCTGAGTGGCCCCAGAAAACAAGTAGAGAAAGCGAGCATGGACAAAATCCATATATTATATGGATCCATACATTATATTCCTCTTGTTGGCCCACATGAAATGTCTCTATTCTCAGTCTTGGCCTCTGTGTCTGAACAGAGGGGACACCAAGGGCTCCGGGGATTTGTCTCAACTTAAGGGCACTTGCTAAATTAACGCCTATGACTTTAAGTCTGTGACTTAAAGAATGTTGGCTAGAATTGTTTTTGGCCATTGAGTATGTTTCTATCTGTCTCCCTCTCACGCTGTTAAATATCCAGAAGTCTTCTCCACTTTGAGTTTAAATGCTTGTTTGGAAATGCCTTGTTACTACTATGTCAAAATGGCAAGAGGAATAAATTCTGATTTCAAATCTGTGAGGAAAAAAATGGAATTTGAAAGCCTTTGGGCTTATACTTCTCAGCTGGCCACAGGTCATACCATTATATGCTGTCTTCTTATTATTTCCCTCTTTGTCTCTAAAGGCATTGGTATGTGAACCGGTGTTTTCACTGTGGCAAGGCTACAACCTTCTTTTGGATTAATTTGCTAAAACTTTAGGAGCACAGTGAGCCTGGAGGACATTGACCCCACTGGTAGGAACTCACTGCTACTCACTGGATGATCTTGACAGCAGTGATGTTAATGATGGCACCATCGCATCTGCAACACTACTGCAAGAGAAAGAGGTGCTGTGGTAATTATGTTATACATCCTGTCCCATAGAATTGTTCCTATACATTGGGGTAGGAATTACTATTGTTGCCATTTACAGATGAGAAATTGAGATTTAATAAGGTTCAATAACTTGTTTAGTGTCATATATCCAGTCTTTCCCCTTTGCCAGCTTTAATTCAAATTAGTGAAATAGGATAGCAACTAACCTACTTATGCTTTATTGCAAGAAACAATCAGAATATATATATATATATATATATATATATATATATATATATATGAATACTTTTAATCGATAAAACATATGATTTTGAGATACATTTCTACAATAAAAGTTGGAACACATTGTTTTAACCTTTTGGCTGACCCATTTTTTAAGGTTGACAATTTGTAGTACTTTTACCTTGGTCTTTTCTTTAAGTTTTCTGGATTGCTAATTTCAATGAAATAGAGTTTTGTGTTAAATGATTGCCTTTCATATTTTTCTACCTGAAGCCAAATGATTTATATGTGCCTTTTTCTGCAAAAATAAGTCATATATTAATAGTAAATATATTTGTTTTTTGGGTGTGGAATTTTGTAGGTTCTTTATAGATTTTGGATACCAACGCTTTATCCAATATGTCATTGTGTGTATGTGTGTGTGTGTGTGTGTGTGTGTGTGTGTGTGTGTGTATAGTAACATACATAATATATAATAATATATATAATGAAATACTCCTCAGCAATGAAAAAGTATGAAATCTTGCCATTTGCAGCAATGCAAATGGAATTAGAAGATATTATGCTAAGTGAAATAAGTCAGAGAATGAGATATCATATGATTTCAGTCATATGTGGAATTTTAGAAACTCAGATAGATGAACATAGGGGAAGGGAAGGAAAAATAAGATAAAAATAGGCATGGAGGTAAACCATAAGAGACTCTTAAATACAGAGAACAAACCAAGGGTTGCTGGGGGCGGTAGAGGGGTGGGTGGGGGGTGTATTAAAATGTTGACAGGCATTAAGGAGGGCACTTTTCAGGATGAGCACTGGATGTCATATATAAGAGATGAATCACTGGGTTCTACTACAGTGTATGTTAACTAACTTAAAAATAAAATTTAAAAATAGCAAATATAACTTTTATAGCATTTTTAGTAGTATTGATTTGCCTAGTTTTTGTGATTATTCTCAATTCAAATAAAAGTCTTTGTGTTTAAGCTGAAAACAGCAAAGCTTAGAGAAGCATAAATAGGACTTAAAGAAATAAAAAGTGTTACCTGATTTTTAAAACATATTTGTATTTATGTTAAACTTACAGGTAAATTACAAGAAGAGAAATCCTGAAACTTTTTAAAAAATAAAATGTTAAGTTCTCTCTTCTTTCTCTGTTAAGTTATGAAAGACAATTTTCTTTCCATTTATTTTCATTTTGATATTATTTCACCCAGGGGAATACAAGTAGAAAGCTATTTATACTTGGTATCTACCAATTTATAAATTCCATGAAACTAATTAATTCATATATCAAAAGGTATGCTGAAACAATACTGCAAAGCATGTTGTCTGTTTTCTCTTTTTTTCAAATAATTATAAATATAAGCTTAACATTGGGATTGTTTAGTTTGAAAAATTCAGAAAGGACTGGATTTAAGACAGTTATTCAGTGGCCCAGATTATTCCAGATTAATCTAGAGGGAAAACATGACACAGAATTTGATTTAGGCAATCTTGAGATACTCCAAATTCAGGATTTAGTCTGTTCTGAAATGTCTCCCAAACTGCCAAGATCCTAGCATTCCATGGAGTGGAATCCATCATACCATCCTCTCTGTCGTCATCTCTGTCTAGTCAACGGTACTGCATCTGTATGGTCACCACATTTGCCAAGAGAAAGCGTTTACTTTTCTGGCCAAGTGAATGTATATGCACAAAAAAATTAAGAAATTTATGGAAGGAATTAACTTGAGAGAAGTTTGGGATTTTTTTTTGGTTTTTCTACTTTTCTAATTCTAGCTTTATAATTAACAACAGATAGAAGAGGGCATCCCAGCTTTTGCCCCTACAGAGTATTCAAAATGTCTTCTTTTTGAAAACTCTGATAGAAACACTTCTCTTGGAAAACCAGAGATTTTGATACAAGTTAGACCTTTTGAAAATAACATTTTTTTTCCTATGTGTAAAAACACCATAGACTCGTTGTCATAAGTTCAGCTAATATACTGAAATGTAAAGAAGAAAGTATGGCATACCACAGAAATACTGCATATTCAGTTCCAGACCATGACAATAAAGCTAGTCAAATGAATTTTTTTGTTTCCCACTGTCTATGAAAATCATGCTTACAGATACTGTATCTGTTAAGTGTGCAGTAGTTATTATGTCTAAAAAACAACATGCATACCTTAATTACAAAACACTTTATTGCCAGGGTGCCTAGGTGGCTCAGTTGGTTAAGCATCTGACTTCAGCTCAGGTCTTGACCTCATGGTTCAGGAATTCAAGCGCCACATCTGGCTCTCTGCTGTCAGCACAGAGCCATCTTTGGATCCTCTGTCCCCCCCCCCCCCTGCCGCTGCCCCTCTGTTCACACGGACACTTTGTCGTTATCTCTCAGAAATGAATAAACATTAAAAAAATAGAAAGAAATTTTAAAAAAGCACTTGATTGTTTAAAAATGCTAATCATCATCTGAGCTTTCAACAAGTCATAATCACTAATCAAAGACCACAACAAATATAGTAATAATCAAAACGTTTGAAATATTGGGAGAATTACCAAAATGTGACACAGGAAAACAAAGTAAGCCCTGTGGGAAAAATGGCACTGGTAGACTTGCTTGACACAGGGTTGCTACAAACCTTCAATCTATAAAAAACATAAGAGCTGCAAAGTTCAATAAAGTGAAGTATAAAAAAACAAGGTATGCCTTAAAACATAATTCCAGGACAAAAATTGGTGCTCTCACATAGAAATTCTTGTAGTTAATTTCTTCCATGGGACCAGTTTAAAAAGATTTTTTTAATGTTTATTTATTTTTGAGAGAGACAGAGCATGAACGGGGGAGGGGCAGAGAGAAAGGGAGACACAGAACTCGAAGCTGGCTCCAGGCTCTGAGCCATCAGCACAGAACCCAATGTGGGGCTGGAACTCATGAGCCGTGAGATCATGACCTGAGCTGAAGTCGGATGCTTAACCAACTGAGCCACCCAGGCACCCTGTGTGGGACCAGTTTTAAATGTTAAAGTCGTAGGGTAAAGAAAATTTGTTAGTGTTATGGAATTGTCAGATTTTGGAATTCTACTTCTTTCATGAAGATACTATGTGTATCTTTTTAAGTTAAAGCACATTGATATTCATAGCTATTTTGAATATGGGTATATATTATGAAAAGCCATACTTACTGGATTTTTTTTTTTAATAAATGAAGCATTCTGTGATGTTAGGAAAATGTGAAGCGATTTCACTCAAGAAACATTTACTGAGCACCTACATGCCAGTTACTATTGTTGATGCTACAAGATCTCCAACTCCTCGTTCTCTAAGAAACTAGTAAAGTCGTAGAATTAGGAATATGATGAGATTATAAGCATTAATTTTTATTTTGTTCCCAGACCACTTTTAAAAAGCAACTGAGTTATCTATAATACTTGCTGATTCATGCCTGTGTATTAACAAAGCTAAATTTAGTACTCAAAATGTCTGTAGCTTGGGGCACCTGGGTGCCTCAGTCTGTTGAGCGTCCAAGTCTTGGGTTTTGGCTCAAGTCATGATTTCATGGCTTAAGTCATGATTTCATGGTTCATGAGTTTGAGCCCTGCATTGGGCTCTGTGCTGGCAGCCAGCACAGAACCTGCTCTCTCTCTCTTTCTTTCTGCCCCTCCCCTGCACTCTCTGTCTCTCTCTCTCTCTTTCTCAAAATAAATAAAGAAGCATTAAAAAAATGTCTGCAGCTGTGGAGAAAGAATTTTTTTTTGCAGTAAATAATGCTATTTCAATTGAATATATAGACTGGAAATAATAAATGAATTTTGAACCTTCCTGTCATTAAGAAAATCACTGTTAGCATGACTGTAGCTCTAACACTGAAAGAGAAAACAATATAACTTTTGTGAAAAAATAGAATATCTTTATTACCTTTTAGTAAGCAAAGAATTTTTTAAGAAACACAGGAAGTTCTATCTGTAATGGAAAAATATCAATAGACTGGGCTAAATGCAGTTGAGCTACTATTTATGAAAAAATCACAAAGAGAGTGAAAGGGGAAAACACAAGGAGGAGAATTTTAATATGTATATTTGATAAAGAACTTAATTCCAGAACATACAACTCATTCCAACAAATCAGCAGCAGTAAGAAAAGACAACCCCATGCAAAAAAAAAAAAAAAAAAATGCACAAATGGTGGGAATGTCCATTTTACAAAAGCATTTATGTAAATGACCAAAAAACATATAAGAATCTACCCAATTTCTTTAATCAAAGAGAAATGCAAATAAAACCCACACTATGATATTTATAAACATGCATCACAATGATTAAAATGAAAAAAATATAGTATGAAAAGCTGATGAGGACAAGGAACAACTGGAACTCTTATGTCATTATGTCATTGGTAGACACATAAATTGGTTTGACTGCTTTGAAAACCATGTCTGGAGTCTTCTGAAGCTGAACAGAACATATACAGTAAAAGACAGAAATTCCATTTCTAGGTATATACCAAAGGAACTTGTTCATATGTTTACTGAAAGACATGTAAAGTAATGGTATAGCAGGAATATTTAAAATAGCTCCAAAGTAGAAGTAACCCAATTGCACATCAATAATGAAATGGACAGTGTGATATTTTCATACAATGAAAACTATATAGCAAACAGAGTGAAGTTTATGCAACACCATGGATTAATTGTATGAGTTCATAGCATTTTACTTACTACCTTGAGCAAAAGAATCCTGTCACAGGGGCACCTGGGTGGCTCCATCAGTGAAGCATTCGAGTATTGAGCTCGGATAAGGTCATGATCTCTCAGTTTGTGAGATGGAGCCCCACACTGTGCTCTGTCTGCACTGGAGGCGTGGAGCCTACTTGGAATTTTCTCTCTGTTCCTCCCCCGCTCTCTCTCAAAATAAATAAATAAACTTAAAAAAAGAAGCCTGACACAAAATATTATTTATGCAAAATTAAAAACCAGTAAAATGAATCTGTGGAATTAGAAATAAGGATTGTTTTTCTGGGGATGTAGTAAATGAAAGGGGAGCAGTTCTGGAGTGCTTGTTCATAGTCTGTTTCTTGAGTTATCTGTTGATGTTGTAGGTGTGTTCTCTTGTGAATTCTCTTTTTTTTTTTTTTAATGTTTATTTTTGAGAGAGGCAGAGACAGAATGTGAGTGGCTTAGGGGCAGAGAGAGAAGGAGACAGAATCCGAAGGAGGCTCCAGGCTCCAAGCTGTCAGCACAGAGCCCGACATGGGGCTCGAACTCACGAGCTGTGAGATTATGACCTGAGCCGAAGTCGGACGCTCAACCAACTGAGCCACCCAGGCACCCCAATTCTCTTGTGAATTCTAAATAGTCTCAGTATGCATGCTACACTACAATGAAATGTATTCATGAACACTAGAGAAATTGATGAAGGGAAATCTATTTGAAGCTAGTATATTGCTTGGGGTTGACTGCTCCAAGACAAAAACCTTAACCTTGTTAAAAAATCACTTCTGGTAGTAAGGAAATGTTCACCCACCCCTCTACATGAGAGTTATCATGCTAAATTGAGCTATAATTCCTTATTCATGCTACTGTTCTTATATTTTTGCCTGGGAAAATCAGAAAACTCTCACTAAATTTAAAAAATAGTGACTGTAGCTGGGATATTTTTTTTTTTTTTTCTTCCTGCCTTCAAACTTCAACTGAAATACTGACTTTCCTTGGGTCTTAACCCCACCAGCTTTTGAACTTGAGTCTCTGCCATTGCTTCTCCTGGTTCTCAGGCCTTTGGACTGGGAATAGACGAACCCTGTCGGATTTCGTGGATCACCAGCTTGCTGACCACAGCTCTTGGGACTTTTTGGCTTCCATCAACTCCTAAGCCAACCCCTTATAATCTATCTCTTTGTTTCTGTCTTTCTATGCGTCCATTTGTTCCATTTCCCTAGAGAACCCTGACTAATACAGAAATGAATTTTTTAAATATTTGGTTTTCTCATACTGACAGCTTTTTTTAAAGCATGGGTGAATTCCAGGAAATGGTTCAGAACAGGTGAATAATTGCATATCCTTGTGGGTTCACACTAATATGATTCATGTATAACTATATATAGCAATGTGTACAGACAAAAGCAGTATGTGTTCCAAGAATGTACTTTGAAATTTTAACAAAGAAATCCAAACCAGAACATTCTTATATTTTCATCTCAAATGTCCTGTTTAAAGCCCTGTGGTGTTCATATTGAGAAGGCAGTAGCATATGAAACCTCAGTAAGCAAAGGCTATAAACTCTGAAAAATGTAGAAGCTTAAGAGGCACTGTTTTATTGAGGTCTAGAGGATGACCTTAGCCCATCCATCCTCCCTGTGGACAGTAACTTGATTAGCACATTAGTTCAGTTTTGAGGAAATAAAATGGGAGCAAAGAAATAACACCAATGTGTTCTCCAAGATAATTTTTAGTTGTGTGTGTTTCTTCTGTTTTGCAACATTGACATCTTCCTGGAATTTTTGGGAAATACCATTGCATGATCATTGCTTTCTGGGACTTTTGCAAACCTTGCACAAGCCAGTGCAACATTAAACAACACACAGATGTTTAGTTTGGTAATGTTTGCTGTTTTTCTTCCTCTGTTAACAATGCTGGATTTCTGTTAAGGGAGTAAAGAAGGACACACAAGGGGGAGTGGCAGGCCATACAGTACAAAGTAGCAACCCTCATTTATTGAGTAATGGCCATGTGGCAGGAACAATGCTGAGAGCTATATTTCTCTTATTTAATTCTCCAGCAGCAGTGGAGATGCTATTATTATACAAATTTTTACAGATGCAGAAACTTAAGGAGTTACTAACTCACAGAAATTCACACTATTATAAAGTGGCTGGGATGTAACTTTTTAAAAATTTTTTTAATGTTTTTATGTATTTTTAAGACAGAGAGACAGAGCATGAGTGGGGAGGGGCGGGGGGGGGGGGGGAACACAGAATCTGAAGCAGGCTCCAGGCTCTGAGCTGTCAGCACAGAGCCTGACACGGGGCTCGAACTCACAAGTTGTGAGATTGTGACCTGAGCTGAAGTTGGGCTCTTAACCACCTGAGCCACCCAAGTGCCCCTGGGATGTAACTTAAAGCCAGTTCTTTTGGAATCTGGAGACCAAACCCTTAAATGGTATGCTAATTTGTGAATGAAAAAAAGAAAGAATGAGGAGAAAGGAAGAAGACAGGATAATAAAGACCAGCTTAATTTAACAATATTTCATCATTGGGGTGCCTGGATGTCGTAGTTAGTGAAGTGTCCGAGTCTTTTTTTTTTTTTAATTTTTTTTTTTCAACGTTTATTTATTTTTGGGACAGAGAGAGACAGAGCATGAACGGGGGAGGGGCAGAGAGAGAGGGAGACACAGAATCGGAAACAGGCTCCAGGCTCCGAGCCATCAGCCCAGAGCCCGACGCGGGGCTCGAACTTACGGACCGCGAGATCGTGACCTGGCTGAAGTCAGACGCTCAACCGACTGCGCCACCCAGGCGCCCCAGTGTCCGAGTCTTAATTTCGGCTCAGGTCCTGATCCCATGGTTGTGGGATCGTGCCCCGTGTCATGCTCCATGCTGAGCAAGGAGCCTGCTTAATTCTCTTTGTCTCTTCCTCTGTCTCCCCCACTCACACACTCTTTCTCTCTAGAATAAAAATGAATAAATAAAATATTCTATTATGAAAGATATTATCTTCCATTATCATATATTAGGTAAAATAACAGGAAATGTGAAAGAAAAAAGTCAGCTAGACACCCACATCTAAGGAACCTCTTCTGTTCCCCATACCAGTTCTTATGCTGTGCATACATTTGCTTGATTGTGGTCCTTTGATATATGTGCTTTCATTATTTTCTCACTAAACATTATGCTTTCAGTATTTTCTGTGGTGCTATAAATCTTTGTAAACAATTTAGTGTTGTATAATACCACATTAAGAAAATGAGCCATAATTTAATTAACTGTATTTCTATCTGGGGACATTCATTTGTTTGCTGTGATACATAATACAAGTATGAACATCAGTATTCATAGACCTTTTTCCCAATTTGGGATTAATAGCCTCCTCTGAATATCCATTTTATAGGAAACTTTTTAAATAGTTGGTCCTTGACAGAATATTTATTTTAGAGATGGTGTATTGTACCCTTTTCCGCCTGACACTGTGACTTTCCTTGCAATAAATTGTATATCATTGTTTTAATTTAAGTATAATTGACATACAGTATTATATTAGCTTCAGGCATACAACATAATGATTCAGTATTTGTATATATTGCTAAATGATTACCGAAATAAGTCTAGTTAACATCCATCACCACACAGAGTTACAGAATTTTTTTTTTTCTCGTGATGAAAACTTTTAACATCTACTGTCTTGGTAACTTTTAAATATGTGATACAGTATTATTAACTATTGCTGCTGTGCTGTGTATCACTGATTTTTAAGATAAAGCACCTCAGTGTTATTTTTTTCCTAAAATCTTAGAAAGATAATGAGCTTCTTTTCCACAACTATAATACCTGTTTTATTTTTTTTAAACTCTTCCTTAGTCTTCCTTTTAACAATACAAATCAGAAATATTCAAATGGAGATTTACTTTTTCCACAAAGGGCGTGCTGTGTTCATCACCTTTTTATTTTAAGTTATCCCTTATCACCTTCAGGCTACTTAGGCTTCTGTCAGAGCATTTATTACTCTATTCTAAATCCCAAGCTGGACCTGATTATCAAAATTATTCATTGACATCAGTCCTTTTGCATGGAGAAAGAGAGATGGCCAAAGCTTTCTGGGGGTGGGGTAGGGGTGGGGCGGGGAGGTGCCTTGTACCTCTTTAAACTGAGAGAAAGGGCCACAACTTTTTTGGGAAAGAGACTGTTCAGTGAAATTCTGTCTTAGCAGATGAAGTTCTGGTCATAACTTGGCTTCCTGAATTTGCATGTGTTTTGTCAAAATTAGTAAATTCTACATGAAATATTAGAAGAGGATCATTTTTCTACTTTTATGTCTATGTTGTAAATTGTGGGCACCCCTAAAATTTGAATACGATTAATGTCAGTAAGAAATTTCAAGGTTTAATATCCTGACCTACTCCAAGTACAGATTATCACGTACAATGAATATGATGTAATTGGCTGGACACAGTGACAGTGTGAGACAAAGAACCTGCTGTAAATGTCTTGAATACCATTGTGAAAAGAAGATGTATATATCATAATAATTATGTGTAAACCTGGACCTAGTAAACACTTATATTTTTAATGAATTCTCACAGCAACCTTAGGAGCTAGATGAAACTTTTAGCCTCATTTCAATGGATAGGAACACTGCATTATGTATGAAAAAGCACATGATAATCCAGGAAGGAGATGGGCTTATTTTGATGTGAGCAGTATGTTATTTAGCAGATTGGAGTGAGATCTTCCAAGGGGGAGTGTTCTGTGAACACCTGTAGAATATCTGTAGATGGTGGGTGACTGGGTTGCAAAGGGCTTAAGATGAGCCATAGGTTTAAGGAGAAGTGGGAGAGAATTCTAAGAACAAAAACTGAGTGAATGAAAGCTTGTTTCAGAGGAGTATTTTTATGAGTCAATTTTAATAGAGGCAAGGGTTTATATAGGTAAACGTAAATTCAAACAAATGCATGAAGACTTCATCGTGAGAAACTATGGAGTAGAGGTGTCTAGAGTTTACAGTGTTGTACATTTTCTGCCAAAGAGAATTCACATGTCATTTCACACAAAAAGAAATAAGTTTACAAAAAAACAACAGTAACAAAACTATGCTCTTCGGGGCACCTGGGTGGCTCAGTCAGTTAAGCATCTGAGTTTGGTTCAGGTCATGATCTCGTGGTTCATGAGTTCAAGCCCCGCATCGGGCTCTGTGCTGATGGCTCAGAGCCTGGAGCCTGTTTCAGATTCTGTATCTCCCTTTCTCTCTGCTTCTCCCCTGCCCCCACACTCACTCGCTCCCTTTCTCTTGCTCTCTCTCTCTGCCTCTCTCTCAAAGATAAATATTAATAAAATTTAAAAAAACAAAAAACCTTTACTCTGCAAACCTTGTTGGAGAAATAGAGTTAAAAACATAGGGAAAGATTGTAGATGGCTTTAAAAAGCAATCTGGAATCTTCTATCACTTAAGTTAGCATTTTCTGAATGATTTTCTTATGTCTTCCATAATGGTAATATCTGTTACAGGAATGTGAAACTCAGAATGGTTATTTGCAGATAGTCTTTCAATAAAAAAAGAAAAAAAGAAAAGAAAAATTGCCCAAAGAGTATGAGGTCTCAGACTGACTTAAATCTAGTTGCAAATTGATATTCCAAAGACTAGGCAGCTTGCCAAGTCTATTTTGATTATTCATTGCCTCATAACAAATCATTCCGAAACTTGGTGGCTTCAAACAGCAATAATCATCCATTATCTGTCACGGTTTCTGTGGGTCTCAGCTAGAAGACTCAAATGCTGGAGGTTGGGATTATGTTTACATTCAGTCACAGATCTGGTGGTAGCTTTTGCTATGGCTATTGATTGGAATGTCCACATGGGGCCTCTTCATCTAGCCAGGGATTCCTCACAACATAGTGGCTGTGTTCCAGGAGCAAGTGTCTCAAGTTAGAAGGTGGGCCAATCTGAGGTCATTTTGCTCTTTATTACTCAGCCTCCGAAGTCACATAGCCTTGCTTCTTCTAAAAAATTATTGATTGAGGCAGTTATAAAGGTCCACCCAGAGTTTAGGAGGAGAGAACAGAGACCTCACCTCATTTCATTGGAGGATTGCCATCACATTTTAATGGAAGTGTGTGGGAAGGTGTGTGTGTGTGTGTGTGTGTGTGTGTGTGTGTGTGTGTGTGTGTCTGCCTTTGCAGAAAATACAATCTGCCACTCCATCTGAGGGTTCTAAAAATTGCCACAGCCTGGCAAACCAGGTAGGAAGCAATGAGTCACGTTTGTCTCCTGGAGGTATTTTATGAAACATGGCACGGGTTAGGGCAACTCACAAGAAGAGACTTTTATACTGTCCCTCTTAAGTGCATACATTTTGGTATTTGTATTGAGGAATTGGGAATTTTCCTTGTGAATATGACCAGAAACAGAGCTAAAAATAAAACAACCAGGTCCAGGATGAAGTAACTGTGTCAAGAATGGCATTGAAATTGTTTGTAAACCTCATGAGATTTGGTCCTGTTGTTCTGCCAAAGCTAAGATGAGCTGCCTGACACAAAGGAAACCCCAGACATTGGTAGATGCTTCAGAATTATGCGGTTTGTTGCTTGGTGACTGCCTCCTAAACGCCAGGCACCCTGACTCTAGGCCTACCCTCTGGTCGTCAGTGTTAGGGCACATTCTCAGCTGCCCTGATGCAGCAGTTGTAAACACGTAGGCATTTGATTCAGGATGTCCCAGGTATTTGAGGGATTTGTTGGAAGTTTCAGAAATTGTCTTGACTCTTTTTTATTGGCCAAGTGTAACACATTAAATATCTGTTGTGGGTCAAGCACTGTTTGCTACAATGGAGATGCTAAAATGTACCAGGTCCTCCCTGTTCAGTAACATAACTAAGGGAAAGAAGGCATGCAAATAGGCCATTTCACCACAGTAAGTGCAGTGCCCTGATACAAGGTCATAGAAAGGGAGGTCTTCTAGGCAGAGGGAAAAGCCCTTGAATAGAGACACAATGTCCCAAGCAATTAATTACAAATTATAGGATAACGTAGAATGTGATAGGAGTTGAGGCTAGCGAATTAAGGAGCATCTAGGACATAGATAAAGAGTTTATTCATTTTTTTTTCTTTTTGAGAGAGAGAGAGAGAGAGAGAGAGAGAGAGAGAGAGAGGAAATCCTAAGTAGGCTTCATGCTCACTGAAGAGCCCGATGTGGTGCTCAATTCTATGAACCTCGGATCATGACCTGAGCCAAATCAAGAGTCAGACACTCAACGATAGAGCCACCCAGGTGCCGAAGATTTTATTTTTGAGGGGCATTGCCTGAATTCCACACATACAATGTCTTCACTTTTTTGAGTTCTGATTTAGAGTCTGGGTAAGCAGTTTTTACAGGATTATATCAAAAATTATAAAATTCAAGAATCAGAAAGAATCTTAGAGGTCATGCAATAGCTTTAAAATTCTAATTAAATGCACAGTAATAATTTGCTCCTTGAAATGTATCATAGTTGATTAATAGAAAAGTTAATTGCTGAATTTTTTTTCTTACTCTTACTCTTGAGTTTTTAAAAAGTATTTTATGAATGCTATTTGGAATTTGTTTTACTGTGTTTATATTACATGTAGTGTCTGATTTGATGCTTGTGCAATTTTGTTTAGACAGTCACATAATAAATTCTCTGCATTTTACAATGGAGTAAAATGTATTTTTGATGAGTTATGAATAGCCTATGATCAAAATTTAGCAATTACACAACCAGGAGTAATAGTTCTGACTTCTGATTCAAATCACATGTTTAAAATGAAGCTACTTTTGGGGCACCTGGGTGGCTCAGTCAGCTAAGTGTCCCACTTCAAGCTCAGGCCATGATCTGACGGTTCATGGGTTTGAGCTCTGCGTCAGGCTCTGTGCTGACAGCTCAGAGCCTGGAGCCTGCTTTGGATTCTGTGTCTCCCATTCTCTCTGCCCCTCCCCTGCTTTCAGTCTGTGTGTGTGTCTCTCCCTCAAAAAATAATAATAATAAAATGAAGGTACTTTCTTCCAAAATAGCAGCCATCAGTGTTTGTTAAGAGCAGACTTTTTAGAAGGTCCTCTGGAAGCAACTGTCATGTTATCTTATTTAATCCTCCCAGTGATCCTGTGAGACAGATAGTATGCTACAGGAACCAAGACTCAGAGACATGAGGTCATTTCCATCGTGATCAGGACAGGGTGGGACTGAAACAGGTCCCCTTGGAATCCGTGTTCCTAGCTCTTCCACCTCACCAGATTGGCTCCCCTGTTGTCCTCAGTCTTTCAAAAGTATTTTGTAAAATAAAACAGCCATGTATTTACCTTCCCCCCATGGGAAATGAAAGGTTCAACTGTTAAAACAGTCTAAAAATCCGTTGACTTCCAAAAGCTAAATAAGAACAAGGCAGACATGTCAATTTTACTTCTGGGCTTGAGGGAAGTACATTTTCTTAGTGAAGTGAGCCTAATTTTTTATTAATCAAATTTTAAGTCAATAAAAAAAGCACCACACATCACTACACAATAGTGTAAGAAAATTGTGCTGATTTAGGAGAATGAAGGAAGAGGATTTTTCTGTTCAGTTAAAAACAAAGCTTAATTTTTGTTTCTCTCCCCTAATATTTACATTCCATTAAGAATGTCACTGTGTTATTCAACACATCAAGGTAGTGTTTCCAGCTGAGCATATGTGTTTCAGGTACTTGTTAACAGATTACCTTCAGTTCTGGGATCCCTATTATCCTGGAATTTACTCTTTACATAGAGAAATAAAATACAGAAGTAGATTTTCTTTTTTATTTTTATTTATTTATTTTTTTAAATATGAAATTTATTGTCAAATTGGTTTCCATACAGCATCCAGTGCTCATCCCAACAGGTGCCCTCCTCAATCCCCATCACCCACTTTCCCCTCCCTCCCACCCCCATCAACCCTCAGTTTATTCTCAGTCTTTAAGAGTCTCTTAAGGTTTGCCACCCTTCCTCTCTGTAACTTCCCCCCCCCCCCATGGTCTTCTGTTAAGTTTCTCAGGACCCACATTAAGAGTGAAAACACATGGTATGTGTCTTTTTCTGTATGACTTATTTCACTTAGCATATCACTCTCCAGTTCCATCCACGTTGCTACAAAAGGCCATATTTCATTCTTTCTCATTGCCATGTAGTATTCCATTGCTAATACGCCAGAACCCATTGAAGCAGCACCACAAGCCTGGCAGTGTGTTATTTATTTATTTATTATTTATTTATTTATTTATATAATTTATTGTCAACTTGGTTTCCATAAAACACCCAGTGCTCATCCCAACCGGTGCCCCCCTCAGTGCCCATCACCCAGCTTCCCCTCTCCCCTGCCCCCCATCACCCCTCAGATTGTTCTCATTATTTAAGAGTATCTTATGGTTTGCCTTCTTCCCTCTCTGTAACTTTATTTTCCCCCTTTCCCTCCCCCATGGTCTTCTGTTAAGTTTCTCAGGGTTCACATATGAGTGAAAACATATGGTGTCTGTCCTTCTCTGCCTGACTTATTTCACTCAGCATAATACCCTCCAGTTCCATCCACGTTGCTTCCAATGGCAACATTTCATTCTTTCTTGTTGTCAAGTAGTATTCCATTGTATGTATAAACCACATCTTTATCCTTTCGTCAGTTGATGGACATTTAGGCTCGTTCCATAATTCGACACATCTCCAAAGGTAAGGGAATTAAAAACAAAAATGAACTTTTGGGACCTCATCAAGATAAAAAGCTTCTGCACCACCATAATCTTGAACTATAATATGTGTAATGACTCTTGATCTGGGATTAAGATATCCATCTCTCATTCTCCCTTATTTCTTTGTTTTAAATATGTTTTTTAGTATTTATTTACATTTTGGAGCCAGAGAGACAGAGTGCAAGCAGGGGAGGGGCAAAGAGAGAGGGAGGCACAGAATCTGAAGCAGGCTCCAGGCTCTGAGCTGTCAGCATAGAGCCTGACATGGGGCTTGAACCCATAAAGTGCGGGATCATCAACTGGGACACAGTCTGACGCCTAACCGACTGAACCACTCAGGCACCCCTTTATTTCTTTGTTTTAAAAAATAATAGGAGAAAAGTCCTAGTAAACTTCCTAGATTAGATTCCTGGCTCTACCATTTTCTAGCAATGTGACCTTAGATTACTTAGCCTCTCTGGGCTTCAGCTTTATCTTCAGTAAAATAGGGATGATAATAATAAAACCCACTTTAGACGAGTATTATAAGGATTACATGAGAAAGCTTTTTATTTTAATAAAGAATAAAAATTAAGCTCATTAGCCTGGTTTTTAAGGGTTTTTTTTTCTATTTAATTTAAAGACACTTCATTAAATATATATTAAAAATGTGTATTCCTCTTAACCTGGACGAAGCCTAATTTTCTGAGTGTTCCTTATTGGCTCCTACTTTAACACCTTTCCAGAAGTGATTGTCTTTAACCAGAACACCTCCACCTACTTCCCCCTGATTAGGATCTAATAATTTTTGGTATAACCTAGCCCAGCACAACGATCGTACCTATAAATTCTCAATGTATAGAAATGTCCAACTCGATGCACACTTTGTTGCCTTTTCTCACAGGCTTAATCTGAGGCTGTGGATTTTGGCCAGTGATCTTTAGACTATCTGGTCAAAAGGCCACAACCCAAAAGAGACTGGGCTTTGAATTTGCCTGCCAAGAAAGGAACTTAGAACAGTGAATAGCTTCGCTTTATATGTATGATGGTCACCCTCCCTGCCTTCCTTTTCTACTGAAAGCATTTCTGTGGTTCATAGCTGATTTATTTAATTTTTTTAATCCTTTTATCTAGAATCTTCAGCTCATATGTGTTTTTTTTTTTTTTAACATTTCATGGAGATATGATTGGCATACAGAAAGCTGCACATGTTTATTGTATCCTCCTTGTTGATTTGGGTTTTTCTCCACACCTCTGAGGTGATCACCACAAGCAGTGCCGTAAACATATCCATACCTCTGAAAGTTTTCTCCTGCCCTCTTTTTATACCATTATTTTTTGTGATAAGAACACTTAATAGAATATCTACACTTGTGGCAAAATTTTAAGAGATACCTGCACTCCCATTTCAGCTTGTGTTTTGTTTCCCATCTAAGACATGATTTTCAGAAAGTACTGTAAGAATATGTACCCCCCTCAGCAGAAAAGAAACAAAAGATAAGTGATGCTATCAGATGCTCTCTTACCCAGGGCCTCATTCCTCAACCTCTTCTCAGCTGGATCCCTCCAGATCCAGCTCAGATTCTTGATTCTTTCTCTTTTACTCCTCTGACTCTGAGAGCCTGTGGCAAGTTGTGCCCAGCTGCATCTTTGCAGACTTGTGTACTGAAGTCACTTGTGCGTTTGACTTGTCCCCCTAAGAAATAGTCTCTTGAGAGTGGTTTGCCTTGTTTACCTGTTTTCTGTAAGTCTTTTGCCAGTAAGAGTTTCTTAATAAAGATTTCAGTTTATACTTAATCTCTAATTACTGTTAGTATTTTTCAGTGTTTATTTTTGAGAGGGGAGGGGCAGAAGGAGAGAGAGAGAGAGAGAATGAGAGAGAGAATCTTAAGCAGGCTCTGTGCTCAGCACAGAGCCCCACGCGGGGCTCTGTCTTACAACCCTGGGATCATGACCTAAGATGAAGTCAAAAGTCGGACCCTTAACTGACCGAGCCATCCAGGAGCCCCTTATGGATATTTTATGTTCATTTTGTAAAGACTGGTTCTACATTAAAGTTTTAGAAAATGTTGCTTTCTTCAGAAAGCTGCTGACTTACAAGAAGTAGCTACATGTATAGAATCCTTAGCAACTAACAATGATCCTAGAACTGTGATGGGGAACTTGAGATCAGATCGATCTGGGTTTATACCACTGTGAGGTTGCTTCTAGATATGTGACCTCCCCAAGTTCCAGTTTATGTAAGTGTGAAATGGAGAAGGAAAAAAAAATTTTTTTTTAATTTTTTTAACGTTAATTTATTTTTGAGACAGAGAGAGACAGAGCATGAACGGGGGAGGGGCAGAGAGAGAGGGAGACACAGAATCGGAAGCAGGCTCCAGGCTCTGAGCCATCAGCCCAGAACCCGACGCGGGGCTGGAACTCACGGACCGTGAGATCGTGACCTGAGCTGAAGTCAGACACTTAACCGACTGAGCCACCCAGGCGCCCCGAGAAGGAAAAATTTTTAAATAGTTTAGTGAAGGTCAAAGGAGACCTTGACTGTGAATTCAAGTGCCTGACTCGCCAGGAACATCCAATAAAGATTAGGCATTATTATTATTACTGTGAGCAAATATGAATATAAATAAATGCATATTCATAATTATTCATCACCATTCTGGTTTTTAGTAGTGCACCACAAAGAAAGCTTCTCTGGGGTACCTGGGTGGGTCAGTCATTTGAGCATCCGACTTCAGCGCAGGTCATGATCTCACAGTTCATGGGTTTAAGGCCCACACTGGGGCTTTGCACAGACTGCACGGAACCTGCTTCAGATTCTGTGTCTCCCTCTCTCTCTGCCCCTTCCTTCCCCACTCACACTTTCTCTCTCAAAAATAAAAACTTAAAAAGTATATTAAAAAAAGGAAAAAAGCTTCTCTGATCTTCATCTGTTACCTATTTTGTATTCTTTAGATTTAATCTGATAGTATTTCAAACTATTCTCACTTATAGTATTATATTTTTTTATAGTAAGTCCTTCATTAGCAGAGAATATATCTCTTCTTCTCCTGCCACAATCATTGTATTAAAGGCTGTATAAGTATTTTTGTAAATGGTTATAGCCCAGGATTGATTTATAACAAGTAGACAATATATCTCTTTTTTACAGTATTCTGAGAATTTTCTGCACATTATAGAGCAAAATATGAATTTCATTTAGTTAATTTAATAAATACAGTACTTGTTTTGGGAGGTATAGTGAAGTAGTTTGTGTATGCATTTGTTTTCTTTTGTTTTTTAATTATCTGTACAATGACTCCCTCTCTCCCTTTTGTGCTATAATCCCATGGATGGTCTAAGTGTCTTGGGTTTATAAGTTATGTTGGATGCTTTTAATTTTCAGGATTATAGAAATTGCTATATAATATCAGGGTAAAAATGATTTTAAAATAGTAAATTTGGGGCACCTGGGTGCCTCAGTAAATTAAGCATCCAATTCTGATTTCGGCTCAGGTCATGATCTCCTGATTGTGAGACCAAGCCCTGCAACAGGCTCCATGCTGGGTGTGGAGCCTGCCTAAGATTCTCTCTCTCTCTCTGTCCCTCTGCCCCTCCCCCTGTTTACACCCTCTCCCTCCCTCTCTCTCTAACTAAAATAAAATAAAGTAAAAATAGTAAACCCATACAGATGAATAGTGTGGTAAATATACTTCCATGGAAGGATTTGGAATTTCTTACCTTGAATCTTTAAAAGGAAAATAAAGTATGAGTTTTAGAATGGTGTATTTCCCAAATGACACTGTAAAACAGCTTTGCAAGTACAGCTTATGTCCCCATTTGATGTGTAAAAGAGAAAAATCCCAGGATTGCCATCAGAGCCTTTGTTTCTTATGCAGTACCATAGCTTAAATCTTTATATGGTATTTTGGACAACTCTCACTTTCATCATCATAGTGTCTAAGAAGATACACCAGCATCATCCAAGCATTATACTTTGTTATCATTTTGTCATATGTAATGATGATGTCATACCATTCTTCCATAAATTTTGGTAGCATTCACTTTCCTTGGTTGAAGTTTATATGCTGCTTCCAAAGCACTCTCTTTCAAACATAAATTTTGTATAAAAAATAGTCTACTTATTAATGTGAAAAATATATTTGTAGGCCCGGGCAATGGAATGCAGAATAACTCTTAGAGCAGTATTCTGTATGTTGAATGCTTGGTAAATAGTCTTGACTAAATTGACAGTTGATGTGACCAAGTTGTAAAATGCTATATTCAGGACCAGCCAATTTGTTTCTGTTTTGTTTTGACATATATTGCATCCACTGATATATTACATCTATATGAAGCATATGAATCAGAATAAAGAAGATTTTTTTTTTTTTACTATTTGTGACATTAAGAAGACAGGCTTTTGTGAATAATGGAACTATGATCTTTTGCAGTGGTTTATTTCAGAAGCAATTTGACATAAAACAGGTCTACACATTATTTCTTTCCTTTTTCTTTGCTGCCCACTCTCTACGTGATTCATCCTTAGAGGAGCATATTTTTTTTTTTTAATGACACTGTAAATTCTCTATCTCAGCCAATAATTAACTTTGGATTTTCACAATAATGGTTATTATTTTATGACACGTGAAAATATTTTGTTACACTCAAAATATTAGTATTTTATTAACATGTCTCCCATGTAACTTCTAGATGTCTGTATTTTCTGGAATAGCATGAAGTAATTAACGATAACCTCTTTGACACAAAAACCTTAAGATACCTCCTTGGGAATTTCCTTCTTTTATTACTAACTTGAGAAATCACTTTATTCTCAGAGTGTTCACATGAACTGGGATTCTCCTTTAAGCATTTTTTTTTTCCATCAATTAATGTCTTTCTTTCATATGAATACTTAAAAAGGTTCTGGGTCCCTAATATTGCTTTATCTTAATGGTAGTCCTAATTAGAAGAATTTAGCTTTGTAACTTAAATCAACTCTTACTGTTTCCATCTTTAAAAACCATCCAATGTATTTCCTGTCAAAATGTTATCTTTTGTAAGCACTTTTTCTTGTTGAGAGCCCCATTGCAGGGCACTGGTAGCTACTGTGAAAATTTAAGAGGTGTCTCATCACAGTTAAGGATGGCTTTGTTCTCAAGTGTCAGCAATTACTTGGCTTGGCTTTGACTCCTTAGAACTGGCCATTGAAATACAGAAAAGCCTTCTCATGACTTGTACTTTTATTTATCAGTCTATCCATCATAGAACATTCCTAACAGATCCCACTTCTTCATCCCTTGTCTTTTTTTTTTTTTTTCCAACCCGTTGTCCATTGTGATTGGTTAATGCACACGGTCTGGCTTGTGCTCATGAGACCTGAGAAGGCATATGCTGAAGCCTGTGGGAAAGTCTCTTCTCTCTGCCTGCATAATGCACCTGAACTTTATCTGGGTGTGGTGAAGAGTGTGAGCCCTCCCTTTAACTTTTCCTTCTTGTGACCTAATGGAATATTCCAATCATACTCAAATTGCAGATGGTGAGATAACTCACACCTTTCTATCCCTTGCCTGACTTTAACAAAGCAAATATTTTACTGTATCTGATCTAAAATTTTTATAAAAGTTTTGCTAACAGAATGTCACAAATACAATTTACAACCGCTGTCCAAATCTGCCTAGTCCCACTCTCCTTTGTCTCGTCCTCGGTACCTGGACATAAACAAAATCGTTAATTTGATGTTTATTTTTGTAATGTATTTTCTATATTTTCTGCATATGTATACATTTGTACATAATGGACATAATTGATTTGAATGCTGCCTGATTAGAGTCATACGCATTGATTGTGCAAAATAGTTTTTCTTACAACATTATGCATTATAGAACTTATGGTTAAAGTTCATACATTTTTACTGCTGGAAAGTATTCCATTATAGAATATAAAGGGCATCCCATTATAAAGATATAGAACAACTTATTTGTATATTCACTCATTGGTGGTTACGGTTTTTCTAGTATTGTTACTAAGGATATTAAAGTGGTATGTAAGTAATGGTTTTTCTTTTTAATTTTTTAAAAATGTTTATTTACTTTTGAGAGAAAAAGGGAGAGAGACAGAGACAGAGGCTTGAGCAGGGGAGGGGCAGAGAGAGACACAGAGTCTGAAGCAGGCTCCAGGCTCTGAGCTGTCAGCACAAAGCCAGACAGATGCATGGTTCCAACATACAGACTGCAAAATTGTGACCTGAGCTTAACCAGCTGAGTCAACGAGGCACCCCAGTAGTGTTTTTTATTTTTAATGTTTATTTATTTTTGAGAGAGAGAGTGTGTGTGCAAGAGCAGAGGAGGGGCAGAGAGAGAGAAGGAGACAGAGAATCTTAAGCTGGCTCAGCACTGACAGCAGAGCCTGATGCCTGATGTGGGGCTTGAATTTAGGAACCATGAGATCATGACCTGAGCTAAAGCAGGGCATTTAACTGACTGAGCCACTCAGACGCCCCTCTAAGTAATGTTATAATCACTATTTCCATGATTACAAATACTCATTGGCCTTTAGGTTTTCTCATTAACTAAACTTATTTACATAACTTACATTTCTCTACTGGGTTATTAGTCTCTTATATATTGATTTATATTAGATTTTGTTTATTATATTTGAATACTTGTATTTTATAAGATATAAACTTTGAAAATATTTCTGTTCTTTTGGTTGTTTTTAACATTGTTCATGTAGTAAATCTTGTAACTTTTAGTAGAATTTATCAGCATTTTACTTTAGGCTTTGTGTTTTTGAGTCTTGTTAGAGAATTTCACTTATATTGCAAAGTCATAAAATGATACCATGTTCTTCTAAAATTGCTCAAGTTTTGCTGTTTGTGTTTAACATATGTTTTCCACCCCAGTATATTTTACCCTCTTTTTTTCTAGAAGTGTTAAAGACTTTCACATTTAAAATTTTAATTAGTAAAAATTTACTTTTGTCTGTCATACAAAGTAAGGATTAACTATTCTGATTTTTCCATATTGATAGCAAATTATCAAAAGCCATTCATTCTTTGCCCTTACTGATTTGTCATGTCAAATCCCCAGAAGTATATTTTTGGGCATTTGTTCTTTCACTTAGTCTATGTGACATTATCACAGACCATGTAGCAGTATTACATTTCTGAGTTGCTATAACTTTATAATAGTCTAAAAACAGGAGGAGGATCCTCCCAAAAGTGTGAAGCTCATTGCTCTTTCTTCTTTTCTTCCTCCATATTCACCTTCTATTTTTTGTAGCGAATATTCTTGGCAAAGCAAAAAAGCAAAAAATAAGTAAGACTATATCAAACTAAAAAGCTTCTGCATACCAAAGGAAACCATCAACAAGATGAAAAAGCAACTTACGGAATAGAAGAAAATATTTTCCAATTACATAACCAGTGAAGTATATTCAAAATATACAAGGAACTCATACAGCTTAATAACACAAATAAAATAACCAAATTAAAAAATGATCAAAGGAGGGGCACCTGGGTGGCTCAGTTGGTTAAGTGTTCAACTCTTGATTTTGGCTCAGGTCATGATCTCACAGTTCATGGGTACAAGCCCTACTTTGGGCTCTGTGTTGAGCCTTTGGACTCTGTGTACAGAGCCTGCTTGGGATTCTCTATCCCCACTTCTCTCTCTTCCCCTCCCTCCACTTGTGTGTTCTCTCTCTCTCTCTCAAAATAAACTTAAAATTTTTTTTCTAAAAAAAAAAAAATGAGCAAAGGACCCAATTAAACTGTTCTGTGGAGAAGACATACCAATGGCCAACAAGCCTATGAAAAGATGCTCAACATCACTAATTATCAGGAAAATGCAAATAAAAACCACAAAGAGATGTCATCTCACACCTGTTAGAATTATCAAAAAGACAAGAATTAACAAGTGTTGGTGAGGATGTGGAGGAAAGGACCCCTTGCATGCTGTTGGTGGGAATGTAAATTGGTGCAGCCACTGTGGAACACAGTATGGAGGTTCCTCAAGAAATTAAAAATAGAACTACCATTTGAACCTGCAATCCCAACTCTGAGTATATGTCCAAAGTAAACTAAATCATTAGATCAAGGAGATACCTGTATTCCCATGTTCTTTGCAGCATTGTTCGTCATAGCCCTGAAAGTAAACTTCCAATAGGAGATGAATGTATAAAGAAGATGTAATGTTTTCTAAAATGTAAAAGTACATATTCTCCTTGTATTTATATTAATAATGAAATCTTCAGCCTTAAAAAAAAGATGAAATCTTGTCATTTGCTCCCTATGGATAAAACGAGGGCACATTATGTTAAGTGAAATAAACCAGGCAAAGACAAATACAGTGTGGTATTAATTCCATGTGGAATTAAAACAAACAAACAAACAAAGAACAAAGAAAAGTCAGACTTATAGAAAAAGGGAGTAGAATGGTGGTTGCCAGTGGGCTGAGGGAGTGGGGGAAATTCAAAGAGGCAAGTAAAAGGATTCGGTTTTTTAGTTACAGGATGAATAAGGTCAGAAGATCTCATGTAAAATGTCGGGTGAGAGTTGATAACACTGCATTGTATAACTGAAATTGGTTGTGAAACTAGAACTTCAGTATTCATAAGGAAAAGAAAGAAAGAAAGAAAGAAAGAAAGAAAGAAAGAAAGAAGAAAGGAAAAGAAAAAGGTAAATATGTGAAATGACAGATGTGTTAATTAACTTGGTAGAAATCCTTTCACAGTGTGTATGTAGATTAAATCATCATGTTGTATACTTTAATTGTATTACAATTTTACTTATCAATTGTACCTCAATAAAAGTGAAGCAGCATACTTTATTTTTTTTTAAGTTTATTTATTTTGAGAGAGAGAGAAAGAGAGAGAAGAAACACATGCGTGTGAGCAGGAGAGGGCAGAGAGGAAAAGAGAGAATTCCAAGCAGGCTCTGCACTGTCAGCACAGAGTCCAATATGGGGCTTAAACTCATGAGCTGTAAAATCATGACCTGAGTCAAATTCAAGAGTCAGACGCCTTACCAACCGAGCCACACAAGCTCCCTGAATTGCATTGACTATTAACTTTAATTTTTTTTTTTATTTACCACCTGCAATCACTTTATTGACCACCAGTGTGATTCTCTTAGGATAAAGTGTTGTAAACCATATCGTATTCTTTACCTAAGATCATGTATCATTGGCCCTAAGAATTTAGTCAAGGAAATATACAAAGCTCTGTTAAATAATTTCAAAAATGGAGGAAATGCATTGGAGGATTCCATCAGAAGGGAAGGCCTTTTTATTCCATTTTTCAGTATAGGAATTTCATGTATTAATAAATTATATTTTATTGCTGCCTCATTAAAACCTGAAAATAGTGGTGCTTGGTTCAGTTGTTTCAAAAATGTATTTGCAGCAGCACAACCTTCCCATGATTTATAACAAATTTGTTCATGGGGCCAGTCGTGAAATGTAGATCTTAGCTTATTCACTTTGCAAAGACAGACCTCTCTTCTCACCTTCAAACAAAAAGTGAAAAGTTCTGGGGTGCCTGGTTGGTTAAGCGTTCAATTTCAGCTCAGGTCATGACCTCACGGTTTGTGGGTTTGAGCCCCACACCGCATGCTCTCTGCTGTCAGCACAGAACCTGCTTCGGATCTTCTGTCTCCCTCTCTCTCTGCCCCTCCCCTGGTCTCTCTCTCTTTCTCAGAAATAAATTAAAAAATTTTTTTTAAATCTGAAAACTTCTCATTTTTTTATAACATACTATATCCCAGACCCAATGATGTATGAAATGTGATAATTATTACACTATAATAATATAATAAATATATTAATACATAATACACTATAATAATCAGAACAATCACAATTAATAAAAATAAATTATTACACAAGATAATAATAAATATTTTTATCTTGAGGCACCTGGCTGGCTCAGTTGGTTAAGGATCTGGCTTAGACTCAGGTCATGATCTCCTAATGCAGGAGTTCACTCTCTGCTGTCAGCTCAGAGCCTGCTTTGGATCCTGTCTCCCTGTCACTCTGCCCCACCCCCGCTTGAGCACACTTGCGCTCTCTCTCTCTCTTTCTTTCAAGAAGAAATAAAACATTAAAAAATACTAAAAAAAAAATAAATATTATCTTGTTAACACTGCAAGGAAGAAACTAAAACAAACCTTAGATTCTTTTCACTTTTAGAAATCAATGGGTCATTTCTTCTACAAAGATATTTTGTACAAAGAGATATCTCTTCTACAAAGAGATATTTTCTTCTACAAAGGAATTTTCATTGGGGATTTACAGAGATTTGTCCACCTAGGTAAGCTGGGGACAGTAACTGTGCCCCCACTGTGAATGCTGCTCTAGGGACCTTGCCCTGTGATTCCTCAGAGTCTAGTACTGTGTTCACTACCTGTGTTAGTTTCAAAGGCCTTTTTTAGTCTGTTGCACAAAGATAGCAGTTTTTCCCTGAACTTCCCCACTTCCCAAGGCATATTAAAGAAGATTTTCACTAACCCCTTTAAATCGTGCCAACAGAGAATTTTCTTTCGGTGTTTGTTTTGTTTCCTTCCGTTTGCCTTGTTTTCCTGGAGCTTATTACCATATCTGTATTTCTCCCCCCCGCCCCCCCCCCCCGCCCAGAAAATTCACTTTAGAAAAAAACAAGGAAAATCTTGTAAGTTTCACACATTCTGATATTTTCCTAATCGGTCCTCTCATGAAAATAAAGACATAAGTAAACAGTAACACACCTTACAGGTAGAGACCTACCTTTTAACGTCTTTGAATCACTCATTCTTTTCCTTCCTTGGAAGGAACTCATCCTTCCATTGGGTAGCACATCTTGGAGCACCTTGGGCAGCATCACTGACATGCTGGCTTGCTTTGGTTGAAGCTCTTCCCTTATGTTTCCTTGAAAAATGTCTGCTTGTTTCCTTTTGAACCTAAATGGATCAGATGTAATGACTAGAGGCTTTTGCTAGCACAGGATGGAGTAAGATTTAGCCTTCCTTCTATAATCTCCATGTCACCTTACCCTCACTCCCTGGGATGGAACCTATGCTTTAAATAAAAATAGTTTTCTTGGGGTGCCTGCGTGCCTCAGTTGGTTAAGTGTCCCGACTCTGGGTCGGACGGACATGATCTCAGTGTGTGAGTTTGATCCCCATGTTAATCCTCTGTGCTGACAGCTCGGAGACAGGTTGGAATCTTCTCTCTCCCTGTCTCTCTGCCCCTACCCTACTGTCTCTCTTTCTCTCCAACTAAATAAGCTTAAAGAATTTTTTTTTTTAATAGTAGTTTTGGTACGCCAAACAAATTTCTTACCCCAAGTAGCTTCGACCCTGGCTACAGTTTCCAATTAGATTGCTGCCTCTGAGCCCTTTTCATGCAGAAATATTGAAACCAGTACTGACACTCAGAATTGGAGGGAAGGGTAGATGGTGGCATAGGAGGACACTGGACTCACCTCGTCCTGCTGATAGCTTAGATTCCACCCACATTGGCCTAGAAAACCGCTGGAAGACTAGCAGAATGGACTCTCTGGAGCCAAGCGTAGATGAGAGGCCCATGGAAGAGGGCAGGAAGGGCAGAGAGGCGGTGCACGCTACACAGACTGGTGGCTGGGAGCCTGGGCGGTGGAGGGGCAGCCCACCCAGCAAGGCAGAGCCCCTGAGTCTGGCTTGCGAAAGTCGAGGGGCCGGACTGCGTGAGTTCTGAGGCCAATGGGACTTAACATCTGGAATGTTATAGGTCAACAGCTCTGCTCCGAGAGCAGGAGGGTGAGAGGACACCAGGAGAGAGAGATGTTGAGCCCTGGAAGACAGAGCTCAGCTGGGCAGGGAACAAAGGCACTGGGAAGCGCCATCTCCCTTTCCCATCCCCCAGCTGAAACCCCAAAGGGAACCAGTTCACTGAACTTGCTTGCACCACTCAAACACCCAATGCTTCCTCTGACCCGTCTGCCTCCCTCCCTTCCTCCCTCCCGGTGCTGCAGAGCCCCTCCCGCAGGGGACCACCGAGGGCAAAGTGAGCTAAGTCTGCCCTCCCACCCCCATGCACCTTGAGGATCCACCCGCGCTAATATGTCAGATCCCATAGAAGCAGCACCACAAGCCTGGCTATGCAAGCAGCCCAGACAGGGGCCACACCACTCCACACTGAGTCCTGCCCCTGGGAGGGGGGAAGATAAGGTACACACCAATCTGACTGTGGCCCCGCCCACCAACACAAATTTCTCTGGACAGCACAGGGGAAGTGCCCTGCAGTTTGGAGCTACCGCAGGGACTAGCCAAAATGATGAAATGGAAGAATTCTCCTCAAAAGAAACTCCAGGAAGTAGCAACAGCTAAATAATTGATCAAAACAGATTTAAGCAATATAATGGAACAAGAATTTAGAATAACAGTCATAAAATTAATCGCTGGGCTTGAAAAAAGCATAGAGGACAGCAGAGAATCTATTGCTACAGAGATCAAGGGACTATAAAATAGTCATGAGGAATTAAAAAATGCTATAAATGAGGTGCAAAATAAAATGGAGGTAGCCATAGCACAGATTGAAGAGGCAGAGGAGAGAATAGGTGAATTAGAAGATAAAATTATGGAAAAAGAGGAAGCTGAGAAAAAGAGAGATAAAAAAATCCCGGAGTTTGAGGGGAGAATTAGAGAACTAAGTGATGCAATCAAACGGAACAATATCCGTATCATAGGAATCCAGAAGAGGAAGAGAGAGAGAAAGGGGCTGAAGGTGTACTTGAACAAATCATAGCTAAGAACTTCCCTGATCTGGGGAAGGAAAAAGGCATTTAAATCCAAGAGGCACAGAGAACTCACTTCAGACGTAACTTGAATCAATCTTCTGCACGGCATATCATAGGGAAATTAGCAAAATACAAGGATAAAGAGAGAATTCTGAAAGCAGCTAGGGATAAACGGGCCCTAACATACACAGGTAGACACATAAGGGTAGGAGCAGACCTATCTACTGAAACTTGGCAGGCCAGAAGGGAACAGCAGGAAATCTTCAAAGTGATGAACAGAAAAAATATGCAGCCAAGAATCCATTATCCAGCAAGTCTGTCATTCAGAATAGAAGGAGAGATAAAGGTTTTCCTAAAACACAGTAACTGAAGGAATTCATCACCACTAAACCAGCCCTACAAGAGATCCTAAGGGGGACTCTCTGAGTGAAATGTTGCAAGGACCACAAAGTACCAGAGACATCACTGCAAGCATGAAACCAACAGACATCACAATGACTCTAAACCCATGTCTTGCAATAATAACAATGAATGTAAATGGAATAAATGCTCCAACCAAAAGACATAGGGTATCAGAATGGATTAAAAAAAAATGACACCCATCTATTTGCTGTCTACAAGAGACTCATTTTAGACCTGAGGATACCTTCAGATTGAAAGTGAGGGGATAGAGAACTATCTATCATGCTACTGGAAGTTAAAAGAAAGCTGGAGTAGCCATACTTATATCAGACAAACTAGACTTTAAATTAAAGGCTGTAACAAGAGATGAAGAAGGGCATTATATAATAATTACAGGGTCTATCCATCAGGAAGAGCTAACAATTATAAATGTCTATGCGCCGAATACAGGAGTCCCAAATATATAAAACAATTAATCACAAACATAAGCAACTTTATTGATAAGAATGTGGTAATTGCAGAGGACTTTTATACCCCACTTACAACAATGGATGGATCATCTAGACACAGGATCAATAAAGAAACAAGGGCCCTGAATGATACATTGGATCAGATGGACTTGACAGATATATTTAGAACTCTGCATCCCAAAGAAACAGAATATTCTTTCTTCTTTAGTGCACATGGGACATTCTCCAATTTAGATCACATACTGAATCATAAAACAGCCCTTCATAAGTATGAAAGAAGTGGGATCATAACATGCACACTTTCATACCACAATGCTATGAAACGTGAAATCAACCACAGGGAAAAGTCTGGAAAACCTCCAAAAGCATGGAGGTTAAAGAACACCCTACTAAAGAATGAATGGGTCAACCAAGCAATTAGAGAAGAAATTTAAAAATATATGGAAATAGGGGCGCCTGGGTGGCGCAGTCGGTTAAGCGTCCGACTTCAGCCAGGTCACGATCTCGCGTTCCGTGAGTTCGAGCCCCGCGTCGGGCTCTGGGCTGATGGCTCAGAGCCTGGAGCCTGTTTCCGATTCTGTGTTTCCCTCTCTCTCTGCCCCTCCCCCGTTCATGCTCTGTCTCTCTCTGTCCCAAAAAAAATAAATAAAAAACGTTGAAAAAAAAAAATTAAAAAAAAAAAAATATATATGGAAATAAATGAAAATGACAATACAATAATCCAAATGCTTTGGCGTGCAGCGAAGGCAGTCCTGAGAGGAAAATACATTGCAATCCAGGCCTATCTCAAGAAACAAGAAAAATCCCAAATACAAAATCTAACAGCACACCTAAAAGAAATAGAAGCAGAACAGCTAAGACACCCCAGACCCAGCAGAGGAAGAGAAATAATAAATATCAGAGCAGAAATAAACAATGTAGAATCTAAAAAAGCAGTAGAGCAGCTCAATGAAATCAAAAGTTGGTTTTTTGAAAAAATAAACAAAATTGATAAACCTCTAGCCAGGCTTCTCAAAAAGAAACGGGAGAGGACCCAAAGAGATAAAATCATGAATTAAAATGGAATTATTACAACCAATCCCTCAGAAATGCAAGCAATTATCAGGGAATACTGTGAAAAATTATATGCCAACAAGCTGGACAACCTGGAAGAAATGGACAAATTCCTAAGCCCTCACACACTTCCAAAACTCAAACAGGAAAAAATAGAAAACTTGAACAGACCCATAACCAGTGAAGACATTGAATCAGTTATCAAAAATCTCCCAACAAATAAGAGTCCAGAACAAGACGGCTGCCCTGGGGAATTCTACCAGACATTTAAAGAAGAGATAATACCTATCCTTCTCAAGCTGTTCCAAAAAAAAAAGAAAGGGAAGGAAAACTTCCAGACTCATTCTATGAAGCCAGCATTACTTTGATTGCCAAACCAGAGAGCCAGCCAAAAAACAGAACTACAGGCCAGTATATCTGATGAACATGGATGCAAAAATTCTCAACAAGATACTAGCAAATTTAATTCAACAGCATATAAAAAGAATTATTCACCCTGATCAAGTGGGATTCATTCCGGGGTTGCAGGGCTGGTTCAACATTTGCAAATCAATCAATGTGATACATCACATTAATAAAAGAAAAGATAAGAATCATATGATCCTGTCAATCAATGCAGAAAAATAATTTGACAAAATTCAGCATCCTTTCTTAATGAAAACCCTTGAGAAAGTTGGGATAGAAAGAACATACTTAAACATCATAAAAGCCATTTATGAAAAGCCCACAACTAATAACATCCTTAATGGGGAAAAACTGACAGTTTTCCCCCTGAGATCAGGAACACGACAGGGATGTCCACTCTCACCACTGTTGTTTAACATAGTGTTGGAGGTTCTAGCATCAGCAATCAGACAACAAAAGTTAATCAAAGGCATCACAATTGGCAGATGACATATTATACATGGAAAACCCAACAGACTCCACCAAAAGTCTGCTACAACTGATACATGAATTCAGCAAAGTTGCCGGATACAAAATTAATGTACAGAAATCAATTGCATTCTTATACACTAATAGTGAAGCAACAGAAAGACAGAAAAAGAAACTGATCCCATTCACAATTGCACCAAGAAGCATAAAATACCTAGGAATAAACCTAACCAAAGATGTACAAGATCTGTATGCTGAAAACTATGGAAAGCTTATGAAGGAAATTGAAGAAGATACGAAGAAATGGAAAAACATTCTGTGCTCATGGATTGGAAGAATAAATATTGTTTAAATGTCAATACTACCCAGAGCAACCTACACATTCAATGCAATCATAATCAAAATGGCACCAGCATTCTTCTCAAAGCTAGAACAAGCAATCATAAAATTTGTATGGAACCACAAAAGACCCCGAATAGCCAAAGTAATATTGAAGAGGAAGACCAAAGCAGGAGGCATCACAATCCTAGACTTTAGCCTGTACTACAAAGCTGTAGTCATGAAGACAGCATGGTATTGGCACAAAAACAGACACATAGACCAATGGAATAGAATAGAGACTCCAGAATTGGACCCACAAAAGTGTGGCCAACTAATCTTTGACAAGGCAAGAAAGAATATCCAATGGAACAAAAGGCAGTCTGTTTAACAAACGGTGCTGGAAGAACTGGACAGCAACATGCAGAAGGATGAAACTAGAGCACCTTCTTATACCATTCACAAAAATAAACTCAAAATGGGTAAAGGACCTGAATGTGAGACAGGAAACCATCAAAACCCTAGAAGAGAAAGCAGGACAAACCTCTGACCTCAGCTGCAGCAGTTTCTTACTCAACACATCTCCGAAGGCAAGGGAATTAAAAGCAAAAATGAACTATTGGGACCTCATGAAGATAAAAAGCTTCTGCACTGCAAAGGAAACAATAAACAAAACTAAAAGGCAGCCGATGGAATGGGAAAAGATATTTGCAAATGACATATTGGACAAAGGACTAGTATCCAAAATCTATAAAGAACTCACCAAACTCCACACCGGAAAAACAAATAATCCAGTGAAGAAATGGGCAGAAGACATGAGTAGACACTTCTCTAAAGAAGACATCCAGGGGGCACCTGGGTGGCTCAGTCAGTTAAGCGTCCGACTTCATCTCAGGTCATGATCTCGCGGTCCGTGAGTTCGAGTCCCGCGTCGGGCTCTGTGCTGACAGCTCAGAGCTTGGAGCCTGTTTCGGATTCTGTGTCTCCCTCTCTCTCTGACCCTCCCCCGTTTATGCTCTGTCTCTCTCTATCTCAAAAATAAATAAACGTCAAAAAAATTTTTTTTAAATAAAGAAGACATCCAGATGGCCAACAGGCACATGGAAAGATGCTCAACATCGCTCCTCGTCAGGGAAATACAAATCAAAACCACACTGAGATATCACCTCACTCCAGTCAGAGTGGCTAAAATGAACAAATCAGGAGACTATAGATACTGGAGAGGATGTGGAGAAACGGGAACCCTCTTGCACTGTTGGTGGGAATGCAAACTGGTGCAGCCACTCTGGAAAACAGTGTGGAGGTTCCTCAAAAAATTAAAAATAGACCTACCCTATGACCCAGCAATAGCACTGCTAGGGATTTACCCAAGGGATACAGGAGTGCTGATGCATAGGGCCACTTGTACCCCAATGTTGATAGCAGCACTTTCAACAATAGCCAAATTGTGGAAAAAGCCTAAATGTCCATCAACTGATGAATGGATAAAGAAATTGTGGCTTATATACACAATGGAATACTACATGGCAATGAGAAAGAATGAAATATGGCCTTTTGTAGCAACGTGGATGGAAGTGGAGAGTGTTATGCTATGTGAAATAAGTCATACAGAGAAATATAGATACCTTATGTTTTCACTCTTATGTGGATCCTGAGAAACTTAACAGAAGGCCATGGGGGGAGGGGAAGGGGGGAAAAAAGTTACAGAGATGGAAGGAGGCAAATCATAAGAGACTGTTAAAAACTGAGAATAAACTGAGGGTTCATGGGGGGGAGGAGGGAGGGGAAAGTGGATGATGGGCATTGAGTAGGGCACCCATTGGAATGAGCACTGGGTGTTGTATGGAAACTGATTTGACAGTAAATTTCATATTAAAAAAAAGAATTGATGATGATTACATTAGCATTCAAAATAGGAGGCAGAAGTGAACAGTAGTTGGTGCAAAGCTGTCCAACAAGTAGAAACACAAAACTGTAGACATGTCTTCAAGGTGAAGATTTGTTTACTGCTTGAACAGTTCAAATTTTATACACAGTTTAGTAGTTAGAAAAAAATGGCTAGCATACTAATTCATGGTTTTATATCCTGAAAAAAGGCATTTTAATCTATTAATTATAGGGCTGTTTCTATTAGGCTAGATTTTACTAATCTATTTTTAATGATAAAACTACAATTCTTGGGGTGCCTGAGTGGCTCAATTGGTTAAGCGTACAACTCTTGATTTTGGCTCAGGTCATGATCTCACAGTTTGTGGGATCAAACCCTCCATCAGGCTCTGCACTGACAACGTGGACCCTGCTTGAGATTCTCTCTCTCCCTATCTGCCTCTCCCCTACTGCTGTGCGTCTCTCTCTCTCTCTCTCTCTCTCTCTCTTTGTGTGTCTTTCTCTCAAAATGAATAAACTTAAAAAAATTACATTTCTTGGGGCGCCTGGGTGACTCAGTCGGTTAAGCGTCCAATTTTGGCTCAGGTCAGGATCTCACAGTTCATGGGTTCAAGCCCTGTGCTGGGCTCTGTGCTGACAGCTCAGAGCCTGGAGCCTGCTTTGGGTTCTGTGCCTCCCTCTCTCTCTGCCCCTTCTGCCCTCACTCTCTGTCTCTGTCTTTCAAATATCAATAAACATTAAAAAAATTATATTTCTTTCAAAAGTATACTGTGATAATTATTAAGCTTTCCTAAACTTCTAGATGGTATTTCATCTGTTTTTTGTTAATTTTAATTTAATTCAATTTATTTTTTTATTTTTAATTCTGCTGTGATCCAAGGTTCTGTGGTTGTGTTTGACCCATACAAAATAAAATGAGATTAACCCATTTTTGGTTGGAGTTTTGGAGTGTAAACTGAGATCTTCATTCTCATTATCGTCCTGGAATCAGAAAGTTGTCAAAAAGAAGATGTCTGCTGCTGGTCTCAGTATTCTGTGAGGCAAATTAATCCTCAAAACTGCTTATATTCAGAATAGAGCTGACTCTTCATCTTGGGAAGATCATATCTCCCAAAAATATGTGCTTTCCTTTTATAATAATGGATATTCTTCATCAATTTACATCCCTTGGCTTCCCCTTTCAAACTATTCAGGGATATTTGTCAAATATGTGGAAACTGATAATGATAATCTCAGGATGAGGAGTCATTCGTCCAGGCTTTTAGACCATGAAAAGTTTCAAGATTAAAATAATAGGAATACAGGCATGAAAGTAGACTGGAAGCAATATAAATTTTATCAAATCATTCCTGTGTTTCTCTTAGAAAAGCAGTTCCTTACCATTTAGTGTATAGATTTGTAGCCGAGAAGGTAATGGGTTGTGTCCATCACTCTCCATATGTCTGCTAGCCAGGTCAATAAATTCCCTTGCACAACGAAGGTAACTGGTTCAAAATTCACCTGCCTCGAAATACTCTATTTCAAAGCTGAACTCTTATTTAAACTCTGAATATCTGATGTGGCAACCTGAGTTCTTAATTTTGAGATCAATATTAACTACAGTCAAATATACTTTAAAGCTAAAAAAGCTTCCATACATACATTATTTAATTTGATAATCTTAAAAATATGTTATTTTGGGTTCTAAAATGCTAATACATGCAATCCTTTTATTGCATTATTCAGTGAAGCATGTATATATTACTCACATCCTCCTTCCACAAAACCTTAAAGTCCTTTTCAGCATGGGTATTAATGCCTGTGTTTGTTTGTTTGTTTGTTTGTTTGTTTGTTTTTTTAATTGAGCACTTAGGTGATTTGATCATACTTTGATTCTGAAAAGTCACATTTTCATTTTACTGAAGTGAGGGATTAGTGATTATATCGCTTTCCTTTCTGCAACTGAGATTCTTACTGGATAAAAACATGAGCGTTGTGCATACTTCATGAAGATTTTAGGCAAAAGCATCCAGTTAGGAGTTCAGCAGTAATTAAGGGACACATAATGCTGTTATTTACCCATGAATTTATACATGGATCATGGATATAGTGCATCTTGCACGAATCTAAATACAGTGAGAGAAACCTGGTAATTAAGCTTGAATTTTAAAATAAGGATCGCATCTTGTGCAATTGCTGGTTTTCTGAATAATCATAGAATGTGCAATCATAGCTCGTGTTGGTATACTATAAATGAGGTATGCTAGATTTTATAGTCAGATTTCACCATTGTCTTTTTGGTAGCACTTAGGTTGCAATTGGTTTCAATTTGAAGTTTGTAAACTTTTTTGCTACTTTCTTCTTTCTCTTAAATCTTGAGAAAAAAATCTTTCCAATTGCCCTATGGAAGACCATGCTCTATATTTTTTCAATAATTCTATAAGCCTTTTATTACTAAAATTCATGACTTAAATCCCCTAAAGGTATTTCCATATCATTTACATGAAATCCAAACCATCATTTTACCTTCCATTTGGACAAAGTAACTAACACATTATCCAAAATTTGAATATTGCTATTATATTTATAATCGTCCTATTATAAATAGGATTGCTTTACACATATGATCTATCACATAATTAAATTCAGTTTTTAAAATGTATTTTTACTGAAGGCTTTTCTGGGTTTCTTGTTGCAATTTCAACAGCATAGTGATATGCTGATATGCTGAAAAATTACTTTTTTCTTTAAGGCAGTCATAGATCCTATAGATGATGGCCACTAAAATGAGACTGAACCCCTGCCACCCCATTTTAATTCTTTGTATCCAGACACATGATTCACTTAAGAAATCTGGACTAAAAGTCCAATAGCGCCCTGAAGCTTACCCTAAGAGCTGAGTATTAATTAAGTTTGTTTGGCCATAAACAAATCTCCTTTGATCCTCAGATGCTAATGTTCTAAACATGAGTAAGGGGTTATCACTTTCCCTCAGGAACTTTCATTGCAGCCAGTTGGATACTGATTAGAATTTGAATGGAGCTTTCCTTAGCAAAGCACACTAGCACACATGGATTCCATTGATGGTTTTTGGGGCTTGTGGGTATGGGTGTGTGTTTGATTCCTAGAGAAACATGATAGCTTAAGACAGAGACATTTTTCTTCGATTACCAGACCATGACCCGGTGCGTGTGACACATTTTACAAATGTGTGTGGTTGATCAGAAAGAGACTAGATAATGGGGCCTGCTCAGTGTAAAACCTATCATGCTTTTTGAAAAACCTCTTCGACATTCACTTTTTATCCTGTGGGCTTTTGTCTGCCCCTTGTTGTTGGAAAAATAAGCAAGTCCTCAGGACGGAGTTATTAAAACAGATTGTGGATGTTGATTAGTTCTGCAAAAGCCAAAAATGTAAATGCACATTTGTCAAGAATTCAGGTTTGCTGCTTTCCCCCTCTAACAAACCCAGATCATATTCTGTTGTTTCACAGTAGCTGCTTCCAAGCATAGAGTTCAGATGTTTTCCTTCTAGAATGGGAACTGATACTCCGGATAATTGAAACGCGATTTCATGATTTCCTTCGAATGTTTACCAGATAATTTTGAAACCTTTTTCCATTTTGGTTTTAGCCTAGTATGAGACTCTTTCAGAAATACATGGTGGGGGCTGGGAATGAAGGAAGACATTGTTTAGCTTGTAGTTGGCCAAAAAGTTCTGTTGCTGAATAAGATCACAAATTATGGCTAGAATGGTTTGGTAAGTTGTTTGTTTTTTCTTTTTTTCCACGGTGCAAAGCCAGACAGTCTCTGCCAGACAGAAGAACGGAATCTATACTGTCAGAATGGAAAACATGAATAAAAGTGGTAGCCTTTATGAAGCTGGTGAGTTCTGGCAGTGAACTTAGAGGCTGGCACTTGTACTTTGCTGTGAGGGGGAACATAGGGAGACTCAACTATGGCAGCATGGTCTGCTGCTAGATTGCCCAGAGAATATTTGACACTGAGATTAATGACAAGGCTAAAGTGTTAAGTTCCAGATTGTTTATTTGAAGTGTTCTGGCAACTTCTGTCGGTGAAGATTCTGATGTGTATTGTTTCTGCCGTGCTCTTTGGATTTAATAATAGAAGTGAGGGTAAACACTAATGTGCTTCAAAGAGTATTAAATCCTGTCCATGTCTTAGCTCATTTAATTTTTACATTGATCATCTGATGCATGTGTGGTTTTTTTTGTTTGTTTGTTTGTTTGTTTGTTTTTTGTGTTTTTTTTTTTTTCTAGGGTTTTTTGTTTTGTTTTATTTTTGTTTTTGTTTTTTTTTTAATACCTCCCTCTCAGAGAGAAGAAAAGAGAAGCAAATTAGTATCTTCACTGGGCCCATAGTTTAGAGAGTCTGGCCGTGGATGCCTTACTTCTACAACCCATCTCCCGTGTGTCTTAATGTGCAGAATGAAACAGTAGTGTTCCATGGGAAAAATCGACATTCCCTTCCTTAGGCCTTTGTTTTAGTGGCCTTTTCATATAAAAGATTTTGGGCACGGGACACCTGGGTGGCTCAGTCTGTTAAATATCCTACTCTTGATTTCTGCTCAGGTCATGATCTCTGGGTTCCTGAGTTTGAGCCCCACGTTGGGCTCCGCACTGACAGTGCACAGCCTGGTTGGGATTCTCTCTCCCTCTCTCTCTACCCCTCCCCTGCTTGCAATGTCTCTGTTTCCCTCTCAAAATAAATAAATACACTTAAAAAACGATTTTGGGGGAAAGGAGGGGAAAACAAAAGTGCATAAATTCCATCAGAGGTATTGATATAGATAACCTAATTTTTGACCCTTTCTTTGCTTTTCTATTTCAGCGTTAGAAGTTTATGAATCTCTGATTATTTTTTAAATTAGTAATTTTTACATTCAAATTTTATAATTATAATTCATTATTAACAGAAATGTTTCCTGTAATCCACATGTATATAATAAAAGTGTGGTCAGGGATTCTGGGTGTGTTTTATTCCCCAGAATTAGAAGGGCTCCTGGCACGTAATTGGTGTTCAGTGAGTATTTCATGAATGAGTGAGTATTCATCATAAGCAGACAAGTGATAAAGTTAACTGCCTTGAGATTATTCCAAAGTATGATTTTGCATTTCCTCTACTATTAAATATTCAAAGTTATTTTGTAGATAAAGAAAATCAAGACTTGAACAGGAAGAAGCTAGATAATGAGAACATTGTGCCCTTTCTCTTTACCAGTACTGACAAAGCACGGGGCTCTGTAGGTAGTTAGTGACAGAATGAGTGAATGATTGGGCAGACTGAATGACATAGCTCATGTCCTTTTGTGGATACCTAGTTTGAACAAGGTACAAATATAGCAACTTCAGTATTTGAAGAACCTGCTACTGGAGGTTTAAGGCAGGGACTGAGGACTCCATATTTGGGGAGCAGTGATCTAGCATCTCTGGATTGGGTGCAACCTTATGGACCATCAACTCTGTATTTAGACCTCACAGGCCATGGGCTCTGTATTCACTACCCTCTGGTACTTAGAGATTTTACAATAGCACTGCCAAACTTAGCCTCTGCTCTAAGTTCATCTGTCGCTCAGATTTAGTGTAGTCTTTTGTTAACAGGCTCTAGGGGATGTTTCTCTGAGGTTGGTTCAGTCCATTAGCCCCTCACACAGCCAGTCTTGGTTTCCTAAGAAAAGGCATCCTTTCAAATATTTGAGGATTGCTCTCTGGTTTCCAGATGCTACTCAACACCACCACACTGCTTGTGGGGTATTTATATTGGTTTCTGGCACTTGACCGAATGCCCCTTCTCTTCCTGATCACTGTCTCTAGAGCTGGTCCTTATTTTTGTACATTAATGACTCATTGGGCAGCAATACTAAAACAGCATCGATTAATGTGTGCAGAACAAAACCGGTTATGTGTTAGTCTCAGGAAAATTTCCAGTGACTTGCTATATGGCAAGCTTTTGTTAGAAAGACCAGGTAGTCAGTGAAAAGTTCCTGGACATTTTATTGATTGATCTCTATACCACCATTCTTATGTTTTCAGCCACATGATGCAGCCCCCTGCATGTGCATTTGCTCCTTGCACACACTTCATATGTGAACTTCTCCTCTCTCTCATCTGTGTGCCCATCTCCATTGCTACAGCCAGTTCCTTCATCCTGACTCATGCTTCCCCCTCCCCCCTTCATAATCTCCTGCACCTGTTCAGTTCAGTGTGTTTGGAAAAGTCTAAAGTCAATACGCTATTTTTAAAAGTTCTCTAATTTTTTTAACAGAAGCTCCATAACCTACTCCCACCTCCCCACATGATGAAACAGGGAAACAGTGCTGCAGGCAGACAACAGGATACCAGGAAATGCCCGAGAAGGTCAGCCCCACCCTGACATGACGGTCGCAGGGAATTGGACAACACATACCAGCATTTCTAAGAAACATGCAAGTCCAGTATATCATTTGTTATTCTAAATGTATACAGAAATGGTAATTAACAATTAGGTGTTTGGATATTCAAGTTACTAAATAATGACCTTGAAAACAGGTAACAATCACAACACTAGTTATCACCATATAAGTTGTCATATGTCATTTTCACAACATAGAAGTTATGTTTTATGTTTAAATTCCATAGAGGAAAATATCTATAATAATACCATGAAATTAAGCATTGTTTGCTCTGTGGAGCTCCAAAGGTATTTTAAGGAATACTTATACTGTTTAATTGTAGGATTTAACTTTCAAGGTGCCAGGATTAATGGGTTCATGTTAGCATACCTATGCTTTTTATGAACAAAACTAGTTTGCATTTCCATAAATTCCCTTTATAATATTGACTACAGACAACTAGTCATTTGGGCCATTAAAAAAACAAAAATTACATACAATATATGATTATTTAGAACCAATATTGAATTATGCTCATTTTTTCCCCTTAAAAGTTGATTTGTGTTGTTTAGAACTCATTCATAATTCAGGGATAGTCGGCCACACCATATGTGACCATAAGAAGGATCATTACCTTTAACAGCTGTGAATCCTTAATGAAGTGAAAACATGTACAGTCAAGGTCAACAATGTTCGTTTGTTGCAAATTTTTATTTTCCCACGATCAAAGGGTAACAATAAAGATTTCGTTGGTATCAGTACTTTTCTATATATGAAAGAATACGGGCTTATTACTTATTAAGCTGTGATGCTTCTGGAGTAATAATTTTATTTCAGTGTTCCTATCTATACAGGACTCCAGTTATCCTTTGTGTTAAATATGAATACTAAATTTTTCCACACTAGATAAAATCTGAAAGATGCCATGGTCAGTTAACTATTGAATTTGAAGAGAAAATTTATTATATGTAAAACCAAAAGTAAAAGATGTCTGGATAATGTCAAATATTGGGAATATTTTGACCTGTTTTCAAACAGGTCTATTCAGGTCTAATTCAGACCTATATTCAGGTCTAATATTTTTCTATTTTTCTTTAATCAGTTACATCCTTTGGTTGTGTGTTTGGAAATACCCTATTTTAAATGAATTCCTCTGAGTAGTATCAATTTTGTAGTTGAGAGCCTGTTAATTCACCTGTACAGTGAATTCAATAATGTAATTAGTAAACATTTTTTTCAGATATGGAGTTGTAATAATCACACTGGTTTTTAACAGTTAGGACTCACACCACGAATTGTCTTCATTTTAATATGTCCTACTTGTAAAACAAGAAGGAATGCTAGTTGGGATTTAGCTATACCTATCTTCTCAAATTCCACTTTTCAGATAAATAACATACAAGTTATTGAGGTCTATGTAAATATAAAAACACACCCAGTGGAAAGTAAAGGTAAGTTTTTGACTAAATCAGGAGAAAGAGATTAGCAAACCTGTCTATATTTATATTGATAGGCAATACTCATGGAGAGATATTTAGAATTGCTTTTTATTTTACTTTTCTTTTTCATAAATAATGTGATTTCACCATAAAACTAAATGACACAACCAAGATCAAATCACATGGTGAAGGTAAGACTAGAAATGAAGATTTCTTAAATTCATATTCTAGCTCTTATATTAACTGATGATTAGTATTTTGCAAGTCACTTATTCAATATGAGTTCCTAAGACCTTCAGCTGACCTAGTGAGCCAGAGAATTCAGGGCCTCATTTCCATGTATTCTGTTTGATATGACTTTTACAGAAAAAGCAGAGCACTGCAGGCAGGCTTAGAATTTTCCATCAGAATAAAGTCTTGGTAATCTCCAACCAGACAGTGTATCTGCTCTCCAGTGAAGTATTTTGTACCTTTAAGATTTCTGTTGTACTTAACAGACAGTGATAGAACCTCTCCAACTCATTTATAATTTTTCTAGGAAAAACATTCAGGTCTAATATTTAACTCTTTTAGCTGAGGATAGTTCATTGAAAACAGAGAATTCACTGTTGAAATAATTATAAAGTTGACCAGTAGAAATAGTGATATAGAATTTACGGTAACTTTTCATAATGCTTATAAGAACTATAAATTTTACTTTATTTTACTTTAATGTTTTTATTTTATTTTTGAGAGAGAGAGAGAGAGAATGGAGTAAGGGCAGAGAGAGAGGGGGATAGAAGATCTGAAGCAGACTCTGTGCTGACAGCAGAGAGCCCAATGTGGGGCTAGAACTCATGAACCATGAGATCATGACCTAAGCCAAAGTCAGATGCTTAATTGACTGAGCCATCCAGGCACCCCAGGACTCTAAATTTTAAAATACTTCTTCAGAAGTATTTGCCACACTGAACAAAAGAGAAAATCCAACATTTAATGATGCTATTGAGTTTAACCACATTGCTAGTTCCTAAGGCTAAGAAAAAAAAAAAGTCTAATGTTAATTGAATAGCAGTTGTCACTCAAAATGGTTTATTATACCAGCACACTGATGAAAATTACATATCCAAATTAAAGAAAGTTGGGACAGTTTGGAAGACTGATAAATCTCAGCAATAGGAAAATTGAAAATTTCTCTTAAGTGTGTAATTTAAATATAATAAAGCAGTCCTTTGATAGCTTTATCATTTTTGTCAAACTAAAAAAGAACAGTTTGAACTAATTTAGTAGATTACTTAATTCATGCATTCACTCAACACTTGGTGAAAATGTGCTTTGTACTGGGCACTTTGTTAGAAGTGAGAGATGTGAAGATTACCAAAACATGGTTTTGCCCTTGATAGGTTCAGAGTATGGCAATGTGTGTGTGTGTGTGTATACATATACATATATACATGTATATACATATATATATACATACGCATATCTACATATATATACATATATATGTATGTATGTATATGTATATACGTACATATATATATATATATATATATATATATATATATTGTATAAAAGCAATGTAAGTGAAGGGAGTTGGAAGTAAATCAGAGAGAAGATATGAAGTAATAATTCGAGTACAGGAAATAAGGATGAATAGTGATGGTAGAGAGGAACTAAAATAAGTGTGGCTCAAAACATAACATAAGTATTATTCAGTAGTCCTCAGAATTTTTAAACATGGGATGTGCAACGAACTTGCCAGCCACGGTGGAGTCTCCTTTTTCAGTTAGTGAAGTGAAAAGAAGAATATGAGGACTATGTAGCAGAACTTTTGCAGTATTGTGCAGTTCCATAACAAAACAGTGAATGAAATTGATCTTAAATTTATTCATCCACATGAATGACCTTGAACATGGTAAGAGCGAAACCTTGTAGAGCATAATGGCAGCAACGTCTGCAGGTGCAATGATGAAGCAGCTCCGTGGCCATGTTGCATTTCTTCACAGATGTGTGCAGTGATTGATAACCTGCAGGAAAGTGTGCTTCTGAGACGGGCTTGTTTGATTTTATTGTTAAATCAAAACACCGTGGAAGTTATTCTGGACAAGTATTGTGTACATTCAACCTTAGGCGGCACACAAGTACTTCTAATGATGTCGTCCAGTGAACTTGCTATAAACGCAAAGCTGTAGGTGAAATAAAGCCAGAATGCTCTCCTCTTTGGTTATTGTTGTGGTACCTGCCAAGGTTCTGGGTGCTGAACTGGTCAATTCACGTTTCCCCTCTGACTGGCCACCCCTCCGTAGTGCTGTTGGCTGAATCCTTCTGGCTTCCTCCACCACTGGATGTTGCTGGGCCCACATATTCAATCTGAGAGCTCTCTTCCTTCCTCCCCTCCATGCTAACCTCATCTAGTCCTTCAGAGCTCCATCAGCAGCTGTATGTGAGTAACTCCCAGATTCACAGCCCTGACCCTGACCTCTCCCCAGAGCCCACGCATCATCTCTGTTGGACGTTTGATTGGTGTTGCAAAATAAACATGTCAAAAGAAGAACTTAAGAATCAATGCCTAGATCTGCCACTCTTCTTTCTCTTTCTTCAGTTTCCTCACTGTCAGTAAATCACTCCATAATCGCACCAGCTGCCAGGGCCCAAAGTCTTGGGATCGTTCTTGCTTCCTCCTTTGGACTCACCATGCGTGTCTTATCCACTAGGAAGTTTTGTCAAATCTGACTGAAGAACATATCCTGACTCCTGTTTACCATCTTCACTCCCCTCATCCTTTAATTAGACCATCCTTACATGAATTCCTAAGCAGACCTTGCTTCCTCCCTTGCCATCCTACAATCCATTTTCCTCAGAGCACCCAAAGTAGGGGTTGAAGCAGAAAAGAACGATGGGGTGCCTGAGCGGCTCAGTCGGTTAAGCATCCATCTTTGGCTCAGGTCATGATTTCACGGTTCGTGAGTTCGAGACCCGCGTAGGGCTCTGTGCAGACAGCTCGGAGCCTGGAGCCTGCTTTGGATTCTGTGTCTTCCTCTCTCTCTGCCCCTCCCCTGCTCTCTCTGTCTCTCTCAAAAATAAACATTAAAAAAAGAGAGAGAGAGAAGGAGTGTCAGCCCATTTTGAAAACTGTGGCCTCCTATTGTCACCAGGGCTCCAGTGTTTGTGTACCTTGTGGTCAGTCTGCTGTGGCCCCATTGACCCTAGAACTCACCTATCAGGCAGATGCCTCTACCTTCTTCTCTACCAACGCAAACTATTCTTTGGGTTCTTTGGGCTTCCCAGACTCATTCGTGCTTCCAAGCCTTTGCTACTAGTGTGCACATGACTGGCCCCTTCCACTCTTTTAGCCCCCAGTGGCTATGGTACCTCTTTCAGACCATCAGCCTGAGCTGTCACTGTCCATATGTGTCTCTGTCACTCCCTATCACACACTCAGCCACTTGGCACACAGTTGTCTCTCTGTAGCTTTTCTCGTGGTAGTTACCAACCACTCTGTGATTTCTCATTTTTGCGTTTGTTTTTTTTTTAATTTCTTGACCGTCTCCTCCCTGCCAAATGGAAGTTCCTTCAGGGTACGGACCTTATCATTTCTTTTCACTACAGAATCCTCAACATCTAGGAAAGTAATGGCTCAAGAAGTATGTATGGAGTGAAAGAAAAAGATTCTTTCTACAGATAGGTTTTTTGTCCCCCCCCCCCATTTTCAGATGCTCTAAAGAGGTCACCAGGGAATGAAGACGCTACGGAGAGCTGCAGAAGTGCCTTACTCATTACTTCTATATTGTCTTCTGAGAACAAAACATGAAAAGGGTGCATTTTTTAGAAGTTGGCATTCCATATTTTAGTAACTTTTTCCGGTCTTTAAATCAAGTGCTTTTTGCATGACTTTCTTTTTGCTTCTTAAAAGTCTATATGTCAAAATAGAATTTGATTTGCAGAAACTTAATGTTAGCACTTTGAAAAGTATGCAGTAGGGAGAAAATGTGTAGAATATACCACCATTTGAAAATGTGCTGTCACTGCAGTTATTTTTGGTGAGATTATTAAGGTGAGAAAGCTATGTCATTGCCTTTTCTGTTTATTGTCACTCATTCTCTTCTGTGGCGTGTCTAGTGTCCTATTCAACAGGACTGACGTGTTAGCAGGAAGCATGTTCACGGTACAAATCGAGTTCTGCCACGTTGTCTCTGCATCCAGGATGTTCTGGGTTGGTTTTTGGTGTTGTTGTTTTGGGGGGTTTTTTGAGTATAGTTGACACACAATGTCACATTAATTTCAGGCATACAACGTAGTGATTCGACACAGTTCTGTTTTCTGCTGTATACACCACAAGTGTAGTTACCATCTGTCCTGTTACACTGCTATCCCAATATCATTATCCGTATTCCTTATGCTGTGCCTTTTTTCCCCCTGTTTCATCCTGCACCCAGAAGCCTGTATCTCCCTCTCTCTCACCCATTTTGCACATCCCGCAACCCTCCCCCCACTGGCACCCATGAGTTTGTTCTCTATATTTCTAGGCCTGATTCTGCTTTTCGTTTGTTTGCTTATTCATTTGTTTTGTTCATTTGTTTTAATTCCACTTATGAGCTGAATCCTATGATTTTTGTGTTTCTCAGTCTGAGTTATTTCACTTAGTTAGCATAATACGCTCTAGGTCCATCCGTGTTGTTGCACATGCACAATCTCATCCCTTTAATGAGTGTGGAATATGGAACATCTATAGAATATCCCCCCCCCAACACACATATATATATGTTTATGTTTCATTTTCCTCATCCATTCATCTGTTGAAAGATACTTAGGTTGTTTCCAAATCTTAGCTGTTGTAAATAATGCTGCAATAAACATAGCGATACATGTATCTTTTCAAAACAGTGTTTTCGTTTTCTTTGGGTAAACACCCAGTGGTGCAACTACTGGATCTTATGGTAGTTCCGTTTTTAATTTTCTGAGAAGCCTCCATACCGTTTTCTACAGTGGCCGCACCAGTGTGCATTCCCACCAACACTGCACGAGGGACTGTTTTCCTCCACATCCTTGCGAGCCTTTGTTATTTCTTGTCATTGTGATTTTAGCCATTCCAACTGGTGTTCGATGATATCTCACTGTGGTTTTGATTTGCATTTCCCTGATGATTAGTAGTGTTGAACGTCTTCTCATGTGTCTGTTGGCCATCTGTATTTCTTTTTTGAAAAATTATCTCTTCAGGTCTTTTGCTCATTTTTTAATCAGATTTTTTTTTTTTTGGTGTTCTGTTGTATTCTTCATATATTTTGGATATTCACCCCTTATCAGATATATCAGTTGCAAATACCTTCAGTAGATTGTCCTTTTGTTTTATTGATCATTTCCTTTGCTGTGCAAAAGCTTTTTTATTTTGATGTAATCCCAATAGTTTATTTGCCTAGTGGTTACTAGATATTCTTCCCCAGGCCATCACTGTGGGGGTGGCCAGACAGGAAAATAGTTATTTGCCTGCTCTCTGTATGAAAACATATGGTGTTCGTGCTTAATAGTGTATTCTATTAAGCAAAAGTGATAGTTGCGTCTCTCAGTGTGAAAATAGATTGAGAAATCTTCTAAACATCTTATTTTACTAGCAGTACTAACCTCTTAAAAATTATTTCCATGATGATTTGGTGCACAGCAGTAATGATAATAGTTAATATCTAGTGAGTACTGCGCAAAGCCTGTTTATCATCTAACCTTCACTATAAGCTTATAAAAGAGACATCTTCAGGGACGCCTGGGTGGTTCAGCCGGTTAAGCGTCTGACTCTTGATTTTAGCTCAGGTCACAATCTCTTGGTTTGTGAGTTTGAGCCTCACATCAGGCTCTGTGCCAAGTGTGCAGAGCCTGCTTGGGATTCTCTCTCTCCCTCTCTCTCTCAGCCCCTCCCCTCCTCGTGTTCTCTCTCTCTCTCTCTCTCTCTCTCAAAATAAGTAAATACACTTAAAAAAAGAAATAAAAGAGGCATTGTCATTATCCCCATTTTGCAGTCAAGAAAATCAAAGACACTAATGACTTGTCTAACATAGAATTAATACAATGTTAAACTGGTTTACAAACCTAAGAAGTCCACCTCTAGACTATGTACTCCTAACCACTTTACACTCCTGATTCTCTTCACCTCAAAACTTTAAAACAATCACAGAGAACTTAGAAAGTCTAAATCAATGGTTTATATATCTCAACACCAACTTCCCCAAGGCTGAATAAACACTATGGGTATTTGGAACCGTGCACGTGAGCATGGGCATATGATGAGTATAATTCAGTACATACTATGGACTATGATATCCATAGAAGTATTATTAATAATAGCCCAAAACTGGAAACAATCCAAATATCTATCATGTGAAATATGATAGATAAATATAGATATTAAATATCCATGCAAGAGACTATTATTCAGCAATAAAAACTAACCAACTCCTGATACATGCTACAACAATCAAGAACCTCAAAAACATTCTGCGAAGTGAAAGAAGCCAGATATAAAAGACCACGTAGTATAGGTTTCGGTTTATATGAAATATCCATAAAAAAACAGTCTCTAGAGTTGGAAAGTAGAGTATTGGTGGCCTGGGACTAGGGGTTGACTGCACATAACCTTGAGACATCTTTTTAAGGGGTGATGCAAATCTGAAAGCTAGATTACATCAAAAGTTGCACACATCTGTCAATTTACTGAAAATGATTTACCAGAAAAGAATTGTACACGTAAGTGGGTGAATTTATCATTCATGTTCTTCTGTGATGTGTCTAGTGTCCTATTCAAGAGGACTGACATGTTAGCAGCAAGAGTGTTGATGGTAGTAATCTAGTTCTGCTACTTTGTCTCTGCATCCAGGATGTTCTGGGTTGATTTTTGTTGTTGTTTTGTTTTGTTTCGTTGGTGTTTGTTTGTTTGAGTACAGTTGACACACAATGTCACATCAGTTTCAGGTGTACAATGTAGTGATTTGACAGGGTTCTGTTTTCTGCTGTATACACCACAAGTGTAGTTACCATCTATCCTGTTACCGTATTCCGATATCATTAACCGTATTCTGTCAATTTACTGAAAATCATTTACCAGAAAAGAATTGTACACTTAAGTGGGTGAATTTTGTCCATGCAAATTATTCCTCAATAAACATGTTAAAAAAAAAAAAAAAGATAAACCTAATGATAGCCCAGAGATTGAGTATTTTGTTCCGTAGTAAGTGATAAAGATAAGGCAGACTGAAAATCAAGTTCAAAAGTTGATAATACATTGTAATTTTTGTATTCATCCGGCCTCTCTCCATAATTTGTAGAGTAAAAGCTAAAAAAGTCATTTTTTTACAGTTAGCATCAAAATAAGTTGGCAATGAAATAGGAAGTTTTATTTATTTAGAATTCAGTCATACATAATTTCCCTTTGATGTGATAATCTGAGTATCTGACTTTGGAAATAAATTAGGTTTCTGTACCTCATTTAAAGCTCATCACTTGAAATAAAAATGTTTAAATGGAAGTTGCATTATGGTATTAAATTTATGTCTGGAGGAATTTCTGCAAAGTGTAGAAGAAACTCTCTATTTTAGCCTGGATGGCTAATTAATATACTTCTTCAGTCAGTGGCCCAATTTCATTATATTCTGTCCTTTTATTTTCACTCGTTTCTACTTTGTGAGATATGCAGGGTGTTCATTTATCATTTCCCCTATTGTGCACATTAGGCAACAGAGGCATATAGGGATTTAACTTGGCCTCGTACTCAGTGGTCCTGAATACTAGTCGCATATAATCCATATATGATCCCAATACTGTGAACTCATTGTTTCAACTAGCAGATATTTAATAAGTGCGATTTGATGAATTTGGTAGAGCCATGTAGATATCATAACTAGGTTCTTTCTTTTTAAAGTTTCCTTAATTTATTTAAGTACACCCAGCGTGGGGCTCAAACTCACAACCCTGAGATCAAGAGTCACATGCTGGGATGCAGGGGTGGCTCAGTCGATTAAGCATCCAACTTCAGCTCAGGTCATGGTCTCATGGTTCATGAGTTCGAGCCCCGCGTTGGGCTCTGAGCTGACAGCTCGGAGCCGGGACCCTGCTTTGGCTTCTGTGTCTCCCTCTTTCTCGCTCTTCCCTCCCCCTCTCAAAAATAAATAAAACGTGAAAAAAATGTAAAAAAAAAAAAGTCACATGCTTTTCCTACTGAGTCAGCCAGATGCCCCTTATAGCTAGGTTCTTAAGCAAGTTCATGACTGTCATCTTAAAGGATTCTCTGAACATCTTGTAGTAAGTTGGAACTGCAAGCAGTAAGGATTTAAAATATGACTCAGTACCGATGCATTACAATAGTCTTTGTTGTGCATTATCAGGCATCTTACATGGGCAGATGGAGAAAAGTATGATCCCACACAAACTCTGCCCATTTAAAAATAATTTTCCCGAGTGCATCATTTCTCATTCCTGGGCTTCAGGCTTTGTGAAAAAAAATTAGGGAGGTATTATAGATTATTTAACTATTGTACTGCCTCTCCATGCATCAAAACAAAAGAAGAGCGACAGACTACTGGTTTTACAAGTTATTCTTCCCCCAGAAGCATCTTGAATGGCATATTCCCTGACGCTTAAAAGCCTCTGATCTCAGTCTATTTCTTATGAACTCAAGAATTTACTGTTAGAGACAGATTTGTCAAAAGCTCACACATCATTCTCCCCCTCCTTAGGCCCTTTCTTAAAGAAATAAAAGAACCCTTAGTGTGTTTTCTTGTTTTGTTTTAAACAATATCTCTTGACCTGTTCTTAGTTACAATAACATTTCTTAATTGCATTCTCTTTCTGTTGCCTTTATCCCGCTGAGTGCATTTTTTCTTCTAGCAGCAACGTGGATCCTATAACCATTTCTTCAATTGTTCTGTTATCTCGTGAATTTATACTCCTTACATGCGAAGGTGGATTGTTCCCTGGAAGGCTGAACGTCAAGCCTGGATGCTTTGTTTGGTATTTGTGGCCCTCCTGTTTTCACTTGATGGTTTTTGTATTCAGAAACTCAGGTGCTAACAGCAAGGGAACAAAGATGGGTATCTTTTTCAGAGAGCAGTAAGCATGGGAGCTATGTAAATGTTTTTCTGGTTACACTCACTTTGTTTTTAAGACACTTGTCTTTTAGATATAAGTGAGTCTGAGTGAGGTGGCCATAACCTAAAGCACATGTATTGGCAAGTTTGCAGACATTTGTTCGAGCTCTCTGAGCACATGTTGAATAATAGATTCTGTTTTTGTTTATATGTTTTTGGCAGCGCCCAGCACTGTGCTTTCTAAAGTTTAGGAAACATGTAAGTTTATGGGAACTCTTTGCCTCTACTAAGGCTGTAAAGGGGAGAAGATACAAAACGTAGGACAGAGAGGATGAAGCAGATTTTTGTTTCTTTTTTGTTGTAGGAAATTGTAGCTATGTCTTTCCCATGCAAAATTCAGCATCTTAAAGGTGGGAGTCTCTGATTTTCCTTGTGGAATCCCCTTACCTTGTTGGAAACACACACACATTTTTCTACTTTTTAGAGACTACATTCAATTGTTAACACGCCTGCTTGATTTCTCCCAGTGCATGTTTCTAAAATGCAGGTTTTACATGCATACACGGTATTCCTAGATGTCTCTTGACCAATAAAAGGATCCTAGCATGTTTTAACTCTGTTCAATACCTAACTGTCCAATATTTTAGACTCGTCTTGGCTTATATGCCTTACAGTAGTCATTTCTATACTGTTTTATACTAACGACGCTTATTTAGATTAACTGATAACGTTTTCCGTTTTTTGCTCACCTTTACTTCCCACTCCTTTCTGCCTACATTTCCATATTCCCAAAGTACATCCTTGAGTTTTTTAGGTAAGAACAGCTAGTAGAAGCCTCTCTTTGTTTTTGCTTTGAAAAATATGTATTTGATTCTCCATTTTAGATTTACTGGGCAGAGGATTCTAAGCAAACAGTTATTTCCTCTCAGCCTTTTAATAATATCATTCCATGAGCTTCTGGTGTCTGCTGTAGCACTGAGTCCTCTAAATGCAGCTGTTGGCATAAGTATTATTATTTAGCAGCTCATGTGCTCTTCATCCTGCTTGCTTTCAGGAGCTTCTCTCTTCTTTGGTCATTAGCTGTTCCATTATGACGGCCCCCAGCTGTGGATTTTTCCTTGTTAATCACACTCACCTCGCCTTTTATCCGAGGACTCCTGTTTTTCGTCAATTCTGGGAAATTCTCAGCCGTTCTTTTTTTAAAATATTAACATATTCCCATTGTCCTTACTTTCATTCTCACCCCTCCTCCCTCCCTCCCTCTCTGTCTCAGAACTTATGTTTGATTTTTGTTGTTGTTGTTGTTGTTGTTGTTTTTAAGTGTGTTTGTTTGTTTGTTTATTTATTTATTTATTTATTTATTTATTTATTTATTTATTTATTTGGAGAGAGTGTGTGTGTGTGTGAGTGGAGGGGCAGAAAGAGAGAATCCCAAGCAGACTCTGCACTGTCAGCACAGAGCCAGATGTGGGGCTCCCTCTCACGAACTCTGTGATCATGACTGATGAGGGAGCATAAGGTAAGCTGACACTCACAAACACACCACCCCCCCAGCCGGGTGGGATATGTATGACATTCCTCAGGCACTCCTGGCTGCCCAAGAACACAGGAAAGGGGAAAACAAATGGTTAACTGATAAGAAATCACAGTCATGCAGGACATGAGTCTCCATCAGTTTACAAATGTCTTAGTAAGTTACAAGAAAAAGGCAATCATATCAACCTAATCTCCAGAAACCTACTGACTTAGTTTCCTGGAGCCCCAACATCATCCTTCCCTCCATTGTAATGTGGGGAACAAAGGCAAGAAGGAAATGGCAGGTAAAATTAAATTCCTTTATAAGCTGCAGCCCATTGACAAATACTGGAGGCAAATACAGAGTAGAACATTTCTCCAGGAACCCCCTGCTGTCCTCACTATAGGAAAAATAACCTTAGCTTGACAATAGCAAGGCCTCCTATCTTGTGAGTCCTCTTTAGCATATCAAAGTCCTTCTGGAGGCCTCCTTTTGTCTTTACCTCCCCCAACTCCATATAATATCATCAGTCACTATTCACAACCCCAGTGCAGCTCCTGCTCATGGGTCCTGTCCCCCTGCTTTAATAAAATCACCTTTTTGCACCAAAGACATCTCAAGAATTCTTTCTCAGCATCAGCTTCGGACCCCCACTACTCCAAAAACCATCAGTGACCTGACTTGGAATTAAAAGTTGGACACTTAACCACCTGAGCCACTCAGGTGCTCCCTCAGAACTTCTGTTAACTGTTGTTCCTTCTTATTGTATCATCTACATCCCCTAGCCACTTGCTAGTATTTTCAAAATCTTTCTATTACTCCATTCTGTTTCCTTGTCTGTTCTCTAGTTCACTGGTTTTCTCTTCAACTGTGTCTAATTTGAATTTAGCTTGCTTATATGTTTACTTACATGTATATGCAGTATCTTATTCAGTGTTTATTTTTTAATTTATGTCTTTCGTCACTTTAAACCTACTTATTTTACAGTTTATCTTTTTTTTTTTAATTATTTTTAAGCTCTTGGGTTTCTATTCCTGTTGTGTGTTTTCTGTGCTGACACTCAGTCATAGTGGGTTGCTTTCTTATACATTTTGTCATTGCTTATTATAAAGTTATCTAAATCTTCAAAATATTGTAAGAGTGACCTGCCTCTACTTCTTCCAGATGCTTCTGTGCTATTACTAGCCTGCCTCTAGACACGCTTTCATAATTTCCTGGCTTGGGACTGCCACGGTGTGCAGATTCTGACATTTGAATCCCAAATCAGGTAAAGATTTTTAAAAGTTACCAAAAACAAACAAACAAACAGAACACCATTTTCCTCGAACCCGCAGTGAACAATGTCCTTAATGCTCTACGTTAAGTGGATATATTTATTTGTTTTCTTGGTTGACCCTTCACAGAGGGTGGAGCTCCTCTAGAGCTCTTTTCTTTTACAGGTATTGCTACCTTATTGTCTGTGGTCCACGCTGAATGTCAAACCTCAAGCTGCTTGATCACCTAGACCGGCAGTCACCTTCCTCTTCACAAGTTTTGTCTCTGTACTAGCTCGTTGGCTTCCATGTCTGTTCCTGGAACCTAGATGGCCCCTTTCCTTTTTGAGCAAATCTAAATAGGCATTTTAGAGAAGTTTCAGGCTCTCTGGTCTGTCTAATCTAGTCTGTTGTGGGACACAGAAGTTTCCAAAATTTCTTAGTGGTGTATCTGTTCTCTCTAAAAGTTGACAACTCGCCCACAAATAAACAGATTTTTTAATGTTTGGACTCGACTCTAATCATAAGGAAACAAATGATGATAGGATAAGCTAATAGTGAAGATTTATTTAAAACCTAAAACTTAAGAGGGAATCCAAGGAACTTAAAATAGATATGACCTCCTCTTTGTACATCACCAAAGTAAAATAAGAGCTGATATTTTAACGTTCATGATTCTAGGGCAGATTAAGAGCCCTAATTTTATATGCACATGCATAATAGGAGCCTGGAACCCTCCTTTTCTGCTGAGCCTGGAAAGAAATAGATTGGAAGGAAAATAATTTACCATTTGAGTATTACTCTTTCTTGATTTTTTTTTTCTTATTAGATGGATCTCCTTCCTCTGTCTTTATGTTTTCCTATTTTTTGCTGCTTGCAGCTCATTCTCTCCCACACACTTTAAAAAAAGATCTCTCTTGAAAGGAACCCTGATTTAGCAGTTTTGTTGTTGGTTTGCTTTGAAACTCATGCAAAGTAACACATAAAGGCAAAGAAATATTAAGGTACCATAATATTACTGTGTCATCCTCCTTGTTAGAAACTTGAGCCAGATTCATTCATTCCTTGTGATCTCCTCCTCCAGTGTTGGCAGGCATCATAGCCACCTTTTTTAAAATGTGGAAGTGACTTCACACATAGCTTATTTCCCCAAGGTCATTCATGGAGGCATTAGTAATTATGATATTTTTAAGCAGAAATAGATCCAAAAGCTCTCTAAACAATGTATTTGACCCAGTATTTTTAGGATAATTTATGACAGGTAGAGGCTAGAAGAACTTCGATAATGGTAATCAATAAGGTAATAAGGCTGTGAACCAGGCACTGTTTCAAGGCTTTCCATTTATTTATTCATTGAATTCTAACAGTCCATGAAATTCTTTTCTGATCCTGTTTTAAGGCCAGGCTTTCTGAGAAGTTAAGCCCCTCCTTAAAGTTATGTAGCCAGGATTTAGTGAAGCTAGGATTTACAATCAGGTCATCCGCAGTGTGGCTCCCACAGTCTATCTGTCTCTTGCTTCACACACGCGCACACACACACACACACACACACACCCTAGTATATACATACAGGAACACACACATACGCACATTCTAACACACACACTCCACCACATACAGCCTGTGGTGTGGTAATTATCTTAGAAATATCTCTACCTTCGTCTGTCTTTTTCTCTCTCTGTTTATCTATGTAGGAAGAAACAGGAAAAGAAAAAACCTTTCACTATTCAGTTTATATTATGACCCTAATATACTGGATTGTCTGATCACTGGCAAATGCTCCAATCCTATTGGAAAGATGTTATTTTAAAGGCACATATTTCATAGGATTGAGGCTAAGATCTTGTCCTGTGCACTTAATTTAAACGAGCTCTGAAATCATTAGAACTCTTATTTTCTTATTATTGAAAAACAAAAGGTTTTCTTTTGAATTTGGTATCTAGTGACTTAATTCAGAATATGTGCCTTCTACTAACTCAGAACAAGCAAATGAGTGACACTTATCATTAGTAGGTAACTTATTATTTGATGTTTATCTATATTATACATAATGATAAACCATTAACTAAGATTAGATATTTAAATGTGATGTTGGGGGGCGCCTGGGTGGCGCAGTCGGTTAAGCGTCCGACTTCAGCCAGGTCACGATCTCGCGGTCAGTGAGTTCGAGCCCCGTGTCAGGCTCTGGGCTGATGGCTCGGAGCCTGGAGCCTGTTTCCGATTCTGTGTCTCCCTCTCTCTCTGCCCCTCCCCCGTTCATGCTCTGTCTCTCTCTGTCCCAAAAATAAATAAAAACGTTGAAAAAAAAATTTTAAATGTGATGTTGGATTCAATTAATATATTTTTATTGTTTTAATATTATTTAAGGATTTTCTATACTATTGTTTGTTTAAATCATATAATTGTTTAGAAAGAAATAAACCTTAATATTATCAGTTTTACAGCACAAAGATTAATAAAGTTCTGATTAATTGGAAGAGCATTTTGCTTCCTTGCATGATTTATCAGTGTAGATTACATTCTGTTTTCTTCTCTAGTTTGACCGACTAGGCTAAACTTAGTGAAAAATGCTATAGAAATGCTTTGTGTGGCCTCAGAATTCAAAGCCCCAAAAGGGTGGTCGCTTTCCCGATTCTCCTTCTTCTTCACCTAAAAAGAGTCTCACTGTCATTTTAAATCAATATCACTGAATTAAAATGTATGATATGTGAAAGCTACAAGGATTTTTACATTGATGGTACTAACATATTTGATGCCCTGCAGAAAGAAAACATGAGACAGACACACATAAAGGTTTCATGATGAAAGTCATTGTCATGCTGCACTAAGACCTTCTAATTCACTGTCAGCACAGTATCAGCTTTGAAGGCAGTCTGTTCTTCAGAGACATGGTGTTTTCTTTATACACTAGCCATTCCTACATGAATAGAGAACTGGGATTAAATTTAAAAGGTTGCATGTGCCTGTCAGTGGAGCATTACGTATGGGCCAGAGGTAGAGCATAATTTCCTGCTCTTTTCTTCACAGGATAACTTTTGGCCAACTCTCTCATCTTTATTAAAAAGTAGACGGATAATACTGTCAAATGACCTTACTACTCTCAAAAACAAAACAAAACAAAACAAAACAAGACAAAACAAAACAAGACAAAACAAGACAAAACAGAATAAAACCCAGCTCTTCTCTGCTCCTGTGTCTGAGTGTCTGACCCACAGGACTACGACGAAGGCTTTAACCCTTAGGCTGAGCTAGCTTACTCTTTAGGCAGTTTTTGCCTTGCCCTTCTGTGAATTGGCAGTCCTGAACTGGCCGTCAGTGATTTGGCTGACTTGCTGCAGAGCCTGGAGGCAGCGAGTGAGAGAAGTATGCATTGCCTACAATTTTAAAAAAAGAGACCCTTGTAGGGCTAGAGGAGTAGAGCAAGTAGGGGTGGAGCTGGACAAGGAATACGAGCAGAGAAACAAACAAGCTGACAAGGCAAACATCAAGGATTTAAACAAAACGTGCACCCAGTTTAAAATTATCCTGAGGCCGAGCAGATTATGACCAGTCTTCTCTAAGATGCAAGGAAAAAAACAAACCTTCTTCCTGATAGATCCATCTAGCAAGTGTCTACTGCAAACTCTGTGCCATGTAGAGTGAAACATGTGGAGAAGTCAACCCTTAAAAATCCCCATACCTGGTCTAGCAGAGCTAACAGAATAATGGCTGAGGCAGACAAGACCAGTAAGTGTAATGCAATTTAATAAGCAGCAACAGAATATGTAAGTACTATGTAGATTTAAAGAAAGGCATAGGATAGAAAGCAAACGGTTTTTTTCCCTCCTTTTCTTTCACTAGCTCTCCAACCTTTTATGATGAAGGAGAACTCCACTTTCAGATAGCATGGTCACACTTTCACACTGTTTGCATGAAGTCTGGAATGGTCCTCAGGCAGTGTTCCTGCCCGTAAGCACACCCTTCATGCTCACAGAGAGGAAATAGAATACTACCTACGCCTCTAGATGGCCATCCATTTGCCCTTCTTATGTAGGACCACGTCAGGCTTTCTTCTGTTCAAGCTGACCTTCATTCCTTCAAATGAAAACAGCAATTAAGAGAAAATAGTACTGTTTTCTCTTAAACACATGCCAGGGACGAATCATCCATATGTAGCTTCACTCTCCATTACTAAACTGAGCAGAGCATTCACCTGAATCTGCAAGGATGACATCCTTTTGCCTGTTGATTATATTTATCTGCTTGTCCCCAGAACCTTAAACCCAGTATGTGAACACTGACCTCATATGGTTCTCCCCCTCCCTGCCACCTGCCTTGTCAGTTCTTCCCTTGTTAGGTATGCCTTGTATTGTCCATCCATATTCTCCAGCCAGAAATGTTGGTGCCATTCTAAACTTTCCTTTTCTGGGGTCACCTGGGTGGCCCAGTCAGTTGAGTGTCTGACTTCGACTCAGGTCATGATCTCACAGTTTGTGAGTTCAAGCCCCACGTGAGGCTCTGTGCTGACAGCTCGGAGCCTAGATAGAGCCTGCTTCACTTTCTGTGTCTCCCCATCTCTCGGCCCTCCCCTGCTCTTGCTCTGTTTCTCTCTGTCTCTCAATAATAAATAAATGTACAAAAAAAAATAAACTTTCCTTTTCCTCTTTACCCTTCACGTATAATCAACCACCAAATCCCGACTGTCCTACCTCCCAAATGTCTCTACTGTTTATCCCTTACTTTGTTCCTTAATTTCTTCATACCATCGCCATGTCTCACCCAGGCGTTTGGGACCACATCCTCACTAATTAGCCTCAGGCTTGTCTGCTACCAAATGGTCCTTCCGGTTTTTTTATCTGCAAATCTGAACTTGCAATTTCCCTGTTAAAAGTTCTTCACCGTTTGCTTACTTCCCATAACAGTAGTTTTCAAACCTGTTTTTACTGGGCAAACAGGACCATCTCAACTGCATGGAGCTGATTCGATGTGAAGTATAATGTGGGGGACAGAGACAGAATAGAGCAGTGATCCCAGAAAGGTCCCTACTATCATGGCTTGCTGAGTGGCCTCAGGTACCTAGGTGTGTCTGCAGGGCAGAACAGCGGCTTGAAAATCATCAACCTATAGAAAAAAAATAGAAGCTCCCTTTGGGTTACCTGTAGACCGTGAATGATCTTCCTGTCTAGGCTCCTTTCCTGCACTCAGTGTCTTCAGGCTACATCCCCAGTGAATGATTGCTACTTCACAGAAGCGCTGAACACCCGTCTCTCTGTCCAGAGCGTGAGCTCCTGACGAGAACACCAAACCGGCGACTCTGTTACTTAGCCCACATCATCCGTTCTTTGTCACGCTCCCCCCCTTGCCAGTCACACTAAACTTTCCCTTTTCTGTAGTTTCCTGCTGCATTACACTTTCACCTCTATAGCGTATTGCTTTGTGACTCATGTCTTACCATCTCTTTCTCCAAGATACTTGTGATCCATAACCAGGCCTCCATTCTTGATTTCCTAATACCTGGCATAGTCTTTAAGCCTGTAGTGGGTCACTAAGAAATACTGGCAACGCAAAGAAGTGGATAACTTGCTTCTTGTATTATTATAATTGGAATTGAAATAATTTCAAAGGTAAATAAACATACTCTTGAAACATTTGCTATGGGGATATGTACCTGTATTTTTTTTTAATGGAATAAAAATTCAGATGTAATTTTGTTGATAAATGTTTGAAAGCAAGAATAGATATATAGGTAAAAAATAGTAATAATAATAGTAGTAGTAGTAATAGTAATAAACAAGAAAGAACTTAAATTGTCCTATATTGGATGTAAAACTCTCTCTTTTGGCTTCTTTAATTTATTAGTAGTAAATTTAAGGCATTTGAACAGACCTTGCCAAATCCCCAGCCCATTCACAGTTTCTCTTCTCTATATGATTGTACTGGAAACAATACTGGCAGTCAGAAGTCACCGCTCCGGATTGTGTTCTGTCCAGGTTACATTCAGGTAATATGCTGGAAAATGGAAACATGGTTGAAAAAACAATCACTCGTTCTTTTGTTTGGGTCAAAATGCTAGGAAAATATCCAGGAAAGTGAATTGTAAAGTATACCTTATCATGGTTTATCTTTTTTTTTACCTTAAATTATTAAAATTCATTTTAAATATTCATTTTGAGAACCTGATGAATATTGCATGGTATGTCCTAAAAATGTAAAACCGACCAGTGAAACCTCACTGTGAGCTGAGCAGGTGATCTCTCTTCCAGGTGTGCCTTTGGTAGACCTGGATGAAGTGTGGGCAGGGGGAGTAGCCTTGGGACTAAAGCATTTAGCTGAGGCCATGGAAAGCTCTGGAAGAACTCAGAGAGCTGGGTTCCAAATCTGTACATTCTCTTATGAGCTGTTCAGATACTAGAACCAGTCACCTAACTTCTCTCTCGTTTCCACTTCTGAGAAGTAAGAATGAGGACTACCTTATAGTGAATGTCCGCTGCAGTAATATACTTAAAGTGCCTAATTTAAGTCCAGGCATACAGTAGGCATCCAATAAATGCTGGCTATTATTTTTATTTGACTCCAATATGTGGAACATTGGTCTTCTGAAAAGCTCTAATGTTTGTAGCAGGGCTACTGAGAGAAAAAGGCAAAAGGAAATGTCCAAGTTTGCCAAGTACAAAGAGCTTAGCAAATGTCAAGCACTGATATTTTAACAAATAATGTTTAATTTTGTTCATTTTCTTAATACAAGGGCCCAGTGGGAGTTAACAACGTATAGGGCAGGTAGATGTGCAGGTTAACGTCGACAGGGAGTGCAAACAGGGATTCCCAGTATGTCTGACAGCAAGCCATTGCATTTACAGCTAAGTCAACAGAAAATTGAATCACATTTATATTTTCATTTAATATTGCCTCTTGGGTCAGAATATTTCATACACTTTTGAGCTGAGGGCCAGGCCTACCTCATTTTTTATGATACCTAGTCATATTCTTCATTTGACCTGGCATTTTGAAAGGCATTCCAGAACCTTTCTTCTAGTAATGGATGATGCCTGTTTTCTTACATAGAACATTGTCATTGAGGGTCTTTCATACAGTGAAATAACATTTCTGGTTTATATACTTCAGTTGGTTCATATTGTGAGTTCATAAACCATAATGGGAATTTAAATAACTTGAAATGAGACCTTTGATAGAAAGCCTTCTTACCTGACTTTCATTTACAGTTAAAAGATTCATCTCGACAACCTATTCATCTAAAGCCAGCTGTTGACTAAAATAAAATATTTATTCCTGTGGCTCTCTCCTGACTAGATGCCTTGCCAACATTTGTACGTCTTGTCATCTCTGGAGAGCGTTCGGTATTTTCAACTTTTCTGACAGTTGTACCTTTTCTATGCTCTTTAAAATTGTAGATTACCTGGCTGTGTTTATGACCTTATTATGTAGACAAGACATGAATCCTTTATTTAGTAAAGGAAAGATTAATGAAATTGAATACTTTTTGTCTTTTTCTATCATTGTAAGTATCAACCTGTGTATTACAGCATCATAGCAAGCACATTCTAATGGAGCTTGGGATTTAAGGCCACTAATGTTGAAAAGCATGGATACACACACACAGTGAGAAAAAGGGAGGGAAGAGGAAGGGGGGGAATATAAGTGAAAAATACTTTAGTTGAAATGCAACTTTAATTGTCCCTACTATTTTTGACCAGTTAATATGAGCAAAAGTCATGCCAGATACTATAGGAAAAATGGAGAGAAAAAGACATACACGCCATCATGAGTGTTTGCAATCTAGTAATGAAATATATCAGTATTTGCTGCTAATAATTGGCTTAAACAGAAAGGAAAATTCTTGTCAACTTAATAAGGGGTGTACAGATAGGTATGTCTGTGGGTACCACAGGATTGGTGAAATCAGTAGCCCAGTGATATCATCAAGAACTGGGTTTCTATTATTGCCCCCATTGTGTCATCCTTGGTTTTGGTATTATGCTCCCTCTGATGGCTAATTATCTGCAATACTTCCAGGCATTACATCTTGAATATCAATGACCAGAAGAGGAGGAAGAAAACCATACCATGTAATCTTGTGGTTATCTTTTTTAAGACAGAGGAATTTTTTTTTCCTGGAAATAGTTCATCAATCTCTCCTCTTACGTCTTTCCATCCAGTATGGGGACCATGAATGATATAAACTGGTCATCTGAGAGGAATAGGTCTTCAGGAGTTACATCCCCCCAAATAGGAAGATAAGTTAAGATTTCAAATAAGTGTTTTACAGGCCAGAGAGTGATACATACTACACAAATCTTACTGAGATATTACTGAAAGGTAGTAATTATATGGGGGTTAGCCACATGGGAAAAATGAGCACGATCTCTTTGTGGTTGTCAGGGACAGATGAAGAAAGTGGCAAAAATATTGAGTCACATTATTTAAAGATGTTACTACTAACTGTCCCATCATGGCACCTATCACAGTTGCAAGCAATAATTTATAAGATTATTTGTTTATTTTCTGTTGTTGCTTCTGTACTGAAACTTCATGAGGACAGAAAAAATGACCATCGTACTCATCAACATGTCGCTCTCTATTGAATGAAGCAAAGAATGAATGCATAGCCATGGGGAATGCATAGAATTTTTAGCTGGTGCAAGGAGGCCATTCCAGATCAAGGGAACATCATTAGCAAAGTCCTCAGTCCGGAAAGCTCAGCCACCGGCCTGAAACTTAGGGTGAGTGTCGTAGAAAAGTGAGACACATTCCAGGGATGATAATCGGAGGATGAAATCCATGGATTCTTCTTAGCAGTCATGAAGAAGAACGGAATGTTTCAGAGTTGGCTGATGGTATCATAAGAGGTCTGCTTTCGGAAGAGACACTTGGCAATGGTATGTTATAGATTGACCATAAGGGGACAGAGTGGGCACGGGTCTGACCAGAGGCTGTACTGGGTGGTCAGGAAGCTATTGAGATCCTGATTTGGGCTTAGCAGAGGAACAAAAAAGTAGCAAATGCATTTCTAGCAACATTAAAGATGAGAATTGAGATGACTTATTAACATGTAAGAGAAAAATGAATTAACAAAGGGAAAACCAAGAGAAAGATAACACCACAACAAAATGTTTCTGTTTGTAGGGATATGAGGTACCGAGGCAGAATGTGTGGTAAGAATAGGCAGTCACTCCACTAGGGGGATGACTCAGTTACAGACCTCTGAGGCTGCCATGTAGGAGATGTTCAATACCGGACATTGTATAGAATGACAATAACAATAAAAACGATGCCATGAAATGCTTTCTGAAATAAATTAGAAATAATCCGCTGGAATCTCCAGAGAAATTTCAAGTTAAGCGTTAGAATTAGACTATGACAGAAAAGGCCTAGGATGAGAAATTTTAGAAAGAAATATTGACTGTGTTGACAAGCTTTGCCTGAGTCGTTCAGCTATTGACTAATATGTGTCTTGGCTTTAACCATGTATTTGTAGAACAGAAAAGAACTTTGTGGTATCTTCCAGTCTTCCTTCTTTCTTTCAAGTAGATGACAATTAAACATTCCAGATACATGGAAATCTTAATTTTTGAAGAGAGTTCACCCCCAAAAAAGAGGTTTTTAGAAACTGAGTCACTTTATATTTGGGTGATAAATGTCAGTGTCTGCCAGGAGATTTTTCTTGGTGTAATTATCCTTTGATATAATCAGTCACTTCTACCAAATGCCTTTTGTTGTTTGGTTTGGGTTAGTTTTTTTGTTCTATGGATTCATAGACTGCATTTGACCCCATCATATTGAAGTCTATTATAATTTCAGCGCTTCAGCTTATTTCTGTAATAATTCCAGTCTCTTGGGACACCGGGGTGGCTCAGTCAGTTAAGCCTCCAACTTTGGCTCAGGTCATGATCTCACACTCCGTGAGTTCAAGCCCCACGTCGGGCTCTGTGCTGTCATCTCAGAGCCTGGAGCCTGCTTCAAATTCTGTGTCTCCCTCTCTCTTTGCCCCTCCCTACTTGTACTCTCTCTCTCTCTGTCTCTCTCTGGGAAATAAACATTTTAAAACATTAAAAAAATTCCAATCTCTTAAGAGTTATTCATAAGTACAGTTTTTAAAATCTGTAATTGCTTTTGGATGACCTCTGAACCTTTTTAAAAATTTCTTTTATTATTATTCTTTTTCTTATTTTTAGAGCGAGTGAGTGTGAGCAGAGCAAAGGGGCAGGGTGGGGAGGGAGAGGGAATCTCAAGCAGGCTCCACACTGAGCGTGGATCCCACCATCTTGGGGTCATGACCTGAGCCAAAACCAAGAGTCAGATGCTCAATCGACTGAGCCACCCAGGTTCCCCATCTGAACCTGCTTTGAAAGCTTATATAATCCTTCTAAATTCTGTACAGCCTAGACTAGGTCTTTGTCAAATTATCTGAAAGTCAGACTTTGTTTTAACTTTATTTTCTCAAGCACTTTGCAGACAACTAGTGTTTATAGGTAATATGAGGAAATTACCAGGTTACATACTTTTATTTGTAGGGGAACAGTGTGGGTTTCCTGATTTAGGGGCTACCAGAGGAATGAAACAGCAGTAAATGCATATTTAGATGTCCTACGGAAGTAGAAGCAAGAGGACTTATTACATTATTAGATCTAGCATTTTGGAGAGGCATGGCTTGCCAAGTCACTGAAATGGGAAGCTCGGGTAAAATATGAAAAGGTTTAGGAACGCTGCGAAATGTATTTATTCACGTTCCTTATATGCAGTTCTTTTCTGAGCTTTACAATGCTCATACTCAGTGTATCTATACAAGCAGGGTTTAGAAAAGGCTCATCTACATTGTATTTGTTGGGCATTTATGAATCAAAGCTTCCCAGCCAGGGGCGCCTGAGTGGCTCATTCAGTTAAGTGTCTGCCTTTGGCATCAGGTCGTGATCTCACCATTGGATTCTTGGGTTTGAGCCCCACATGGGACTGTGTGTGGACAGCTCAGAGCCTGGAACCCGCTTTGGCTTCTGTGTCTCCCTCTCTCTCTCTCTGCCCCTCCCCCACTCGCACTCTGTCTCTCTCTCTCAAAAATAAACGTTAAAAAAAATTACATAAAAAAAGCATCATATCAGGGATGCCTTGCTGAACGTAAATGTATGCCATGAAAACAGCTAGAATTTACAGAGAATCTGTGGTAACTTCACATTTATCATCTCACTTTACTCTTCGAAACAAGTCTGTAACATAGGGCATTACATTAAAACAACAACAACGAGGAGCAACTAGGTGGCTCAGTTGGTTGAGCGTATGACTTAATTTCGGCTCAGGTCATGATCCCAGGATCATGGGATTGAGCCCCCATGGGCTCTGTGCTGAGTGTGGAGCCTTTTTAAGACTCTGTCTCGAAATGGGAACACTCTTGCACTGTTGGTGGGAATGCAAATTGGTGCAGCCACTCTGGAAAACAGTGCAGAGGTTCCTCAAAAAATTAAAAGTAGACCTACCCTATGACCCAGCAGTAGCACTGCTAGGAATTTACCCAAGGGATACAGGAGCACTGATGCATAGGGGCACTTGCACCCCAATGTTTATAGCAGCACTCTCAACAATAGCCAAATGATGGAAAGAGCCTAAATGTCCATCGATGGATGAATGGATAAAGAAATTGTGGTTTATATACACAATGGAGTACTACATGGCAATGAGAAAGAACGAAATATGGCCCTTCGTAGCAACGTAGATGGAACTGGAGAGTGTGATTCTAAGTGAAATAAGTCATACAGAGAAAGACAGATACCATATGTTTTCACTCTTATGTGGATCCTGAGAAATGTAACAGAAACCCATGGGGAAGGGGAAGGGAAAAAAAAAAAGAGGTTAGAGTGGGAGAGAGCCAAAGCATAAGAGACTCTTAAAAACTGAGAACAAACTGTGGGTTGATGGGGGTGGGAGGGAGGAGAGGGTGGGTGATGGGTATTGAGGAGGGCACCTTTTGGGATGAGCACTGGGTGTTGTATGGAAACCAATTTGACAATAAATTTCATATATTGCAAAAAAATAAAAAATTAAAAAATTTAAAAAAAGACTCTGTCTCTCTCTCCTTCCCTCTGCCCCTCTCCCCTGCTCACTCTGTCTTTCTCCCTCTCCCTCCCTCTCTCTCTCTCTCTCTCTCTCTCTCTCTCTCTCAAAAAGTAAATAAATAAAATAAAGACTTTGAAAGAAATTTAAAAATTAAAAGAATGATTCAAGTCTTAGAGATATTAAGTAGGTTTCTAGTGTAAGAAATGGTGATGTCAAGATTAAACCCATTTCTGTCTATCACCAGTAGGTTCTAGTACCTTCTCTGACATTTAGAACTTAGAAAAGTTGCATAGAAGCTTCAGAATTCATTAAGCTCACATGGTAGTTTTCTCCCTGCAAGAGGGTTTCTTGGTCAGATTGACTTTGCTTTTCAATTTTTCTCTCCAAATAATTAAAATCTTCATTATTTTTAAATGAATTAGTGTTATAGGTACAGCTGAAAGTTTCCCCAGAACAAGCATCCTTAAAGAGAACCAATACTTGGGTACCTCAGTGTTTTAGTCCGTTATTCATCCAACTTTGGCTCAGGTCATGATCTCACGGTTCGTGGGTTCAGGCCCCTCATCAGGCTGTGTGCTGACAGCCCAGAGTCTGAAGCCTGCTTTGGATTCTGTTTCTCCCCTACTCTCTGTGCCCCCCCTCCCCCACACTTACCACATTCTGTCTCTTTCTCTCAAAACTGAATAAATGTTAAAAAAAATTAAAAAAAATTAAACACCAAAATGCATTTTATGGGAATGATTTAAAAGGCATCACGGGTCACCTGGGTGGCTCAGTCAGTTCAGTGTTCAACTTCAGCTCAGGTCATGATCTCATGGTTCATGAGTTTGAGCCCTGCATGGGGCTCTGTGCTGACAGCTCAGAGCCTGGAGCCTGCTTTGGATTCTGTGTCTCCCTCTCTTTGTCCTTCCCCCATTTGCACTCTGTCTCTCTCTCTCTCTCTCAGGAAAAAAAAAAATAAACATTAAAAAAACTACAGTGTTAACCCAAAAATGTAGCATGTAAGTATTGTGTTGTAAAATTCCAAATCGGGTCTAGACTGGATTAGTTATCCCTCCTGTACTCCTACCCAGCTCTTAGAAACTTTTAGTGTTGTCCTTAATGTCATTTTATTGTAATTACCATTTTATATGGCTGCTTGCTTCGATAGAATAAGGTCATGGAGAGCAGAAACATTATCTTACTGATCTTTTGGTTGCTAGCAGGTGACATATGTTCTGACTGGTAGCATGTAGTTAGTAGTTATGACTGGTATACGAGTGACAGAATGAATACAGACATACTTAGGTAAGTTCGTCATGAGTATCATCTGCTGTTTTGAGATGTGTTCGTGTGTAATGTCTCTGATAATTCTCCTCATTCCTTTCTCCTCTCTGAAATCCACTTTCCTGGAAGCGGATTACAGAATGTCTCAGGTTGATGGCACGATATTTTTTATATTTTCTTACTTATTTTCCACTTCAGTCATTTTGTCCTGCTTTCTGGGACTTTCTCTTCTGTCCCTTTTACTGGATTTTTAAGTAAGGTAATAAAATGTTAAATATGTGGGAGCTCTTTCTTATTTTTATTGCATATTTTCATAGGACAATATCCTTTTTTAGGGGATGCAGTATATTCTGTCTCCCTCTGAAGATATTTATATTTGAGGTTCACTTTTTCTCTCCATTCTGTTTTTTTCTAGATCCTTTTATCTCTGTTTTTCCCTTCCTTTGAGCCAGTGGGGGTAGGCGTAGGCTAAGAAGATTTTCTTCAGCTCTAAAATTTTTCTGAACTTTTCTGCAGCAACTATTACGTGTCAAACAACGTGTTAGGTACTAGGGGGATACAAAGACTATCTTTGTCTTCTAATGAGTCCATTGTCCAGTTTTCCTTGCAGAGGAGTAGAGGGTTGAGTAGAGGTGGGAGCAGAATATTTCAGACTGATGAGCCATCTTTGAGTAATACATAGAAGTAAGAAACAACGTGTGTGGTTGCTCAGGGAAGTGCCAGTCAGATAGAGCTGCCATGTAGAGGACAACTGTGGGAATGGAAAAAAAAATGAACTTAAAAGGATAGGCAGAGAGATCAGATCCCATAGCATGTTTTGTGTTCTTTCAGATTAGGATTAACTCTGAGGAAATAACTCTCAAAATAACAGGAGTTTAAACGAGTTGGAAGTCTATTTTTCTTTCGTATAAAATGGGTAGTCCAGGGGTGCCAGGGTGGCTCAGTCGGTTAAGCATTCAACTTTGACCTAGGTCATGATCTCACGGTTCGTGAGTCCAAGCCCTGTATAGGGCTGTGTGCTGATAGCTCAGAGCCTCCTTCAAATTCTGTGTCTCCCTCTCTCTCTCTCTCTGCCCCTCACCTGCTTGCTCTCTGTCTCCCTCTCAAAAGTAAATAAATATTGAAAAAAATTTTAATTAAAAATAATAAATAAAGGAGGTAGTCCAGTGCCTCTGCCATACTGTGATCCAAAATGGCTGTTCTGGCCATCATGTCACCATTACAGGCAGGAGACAGGAGAGAACATCAAAATCTCCTCCCTTAGGGATGTTTCCCGGAAGTTGTACACATTACCTTCCATCAGTTAAGCCTACATAGTACCTCACATCTACTAGTTACACAAGAGCCCAGGAAGTGTAGACTTTTGGCAGAGGGTGGCCATTTGCCCTGTTAACATTCTTTTAGCTAGGTATTCTTTGGCTGAGGAAGAAAAGGGAATCTGTTAGGGGACAATGCACAGTCTTGTTTAAGAGTTTAGATTTTACCTAGACAGTGGGGAGGGGCACTGAAGAGGTTTAGGTCAAGGAAATCTCACTTTAGAAAGGTCATTCTGGCTGGGGACGCCTGGGTAGCTCAGTTGGATGAGCATCAGACTTCAGCTCAGGTCATGATCTCAGGGTTGGTAAGTGAGTTCCACCCCACATCGGACTCATTACTGTCACCTTTGAGCCTGCTTCAGATCCTCTGTCCCACTGTCTTGCTCTGCCCCTCCACCCCCACATAAATAAATAAACATTTAAGAACAAAAAAGAAAGGTCACTCTGGCTGTGACATCAAGGATAAAGTGACATGAAATTAGTGGCTCTCTGAGCAATTAGGCAACCATGAGAAGTAAGAGAAGTCTAACATGTCACAGCTGTCCTTAGGGACTGGAGAGAGAACATCAGTGCTAGTGACATTAAATGACTGAATTGATTTTGTTTTTTTTATCCTCAGGGTTGCACATTTGATTCATAATCATTTATGGCAGTATGGTCACCGTAAACCTAAGCCTAAGTTAAACAGAGGGTGAGAAATACTCTTAACTCCAGATGCCCCTTCTGAATCTTAGAGGATTGTTGTCTTATTTGTAGAGAAGCTTTGTTTGTCTAACACTGTGTACTTTGATTTTTGTTTTCATGGCATATACAATATGGTAAAAATTTAAATACAAAAAGATATGCCAATAAAGTATATTTTTATTTACATTCCAAAATCTGAGAACATTATACGTCCTACTGTGTCACAGGTATTTTTTATTCTTCTAGGAAACCTCCGTGTACACACACACATACACATAGACACCCCTTCTTTCTTTAAAACCTATGAGTATTATATGTAGAGGATTTCCAGCATAAATTGGAAGTTCTTCAACTCAGGATTTAGCTAGGTGTGAAGATTCAGCATAATAAAGGATACTGGGAGGTGGGTTTAACTATGCAATCTGTTCAAAGTCCACATGTTTAAGAATGGGCACATAAATATTCTTCTCTAAATCAAGTCTCAGTGACCCCTAATGCCAACATTGTATAATATAAACATCCCTTTGAATTGAATGTGATTCTAATATTTATAAATGTACACATGTGCATTATTATTCTCATTACACATATGATGTGGACTTTAAATGCAAGCTAATTGGGGCGCCTGGGTGGCGCAGTCGGTTAAGCGTCCGACTTCAGCCAGGTCACGATCTCGCGGTCCGTGAGTTCGAGCCCCGCGTCGGGCTCTGGGCTGATGGCTCGGAGCCTGGAGCCTGTTTCCGATTCTGTGTCTCCCTCTCTCTCTGCCCCTCCCCCGTTCATGCTCTGTCTCTCTCTGTCCCAAAAATAAATAAACGTTGAAAAAAAAAATTAAAAAAAAAATAAATAAAAATAAATGCAAGCTAATTACTTCATCTGGTGCGGAATCAAGTGGTGAATCTGTCCAAAGGCTGGAGGAAAACCTCACTGTGTTAGAATTATGGAAAAAAGTATATATCAGTCTCCAACTTAGAATCTTCCTAAGGGCTTTTCAGAAGAACCTTGACCTCACTGTGTGCATTGCACCATATTTTTGCTATTTTTTAAAAATACAACTTCTCAGAGCACCTGCTTGGCTCGTTTGGTTAAGCGTCTGACTCTTGTTTTTGGCTCAGGTCACGATCTCCTGGTTCATGAGATGGAGTCCTGTGTCGGACTCCACGCTGAGAGCACAGGGCCTGCTTGGGATTCTCTTTCTCCCTTTCTCTCTGCCCCTCTCTTTCTCTATCTCAAAATAAAAAAAATAAACTTAAAAAAAGATATATCCTCTTAATCTTGCCATGTCAGCCATGTCAGCCCCTGCAGAGCTTTGTACATTAGTTTTTGAAGCAGCTGCACTGTGTCAGTTCCTTACTGACAACATTTTGTTTTGAACTTTTGTTTTTATTTGTGAGAATTTGCTTTTGTTATTGCTTTTTTTTTTTTTTTACAAATAGCTCTTTAACAAATGGTGTCGAAATTAGCATTCTTATATTCATGATGACAGTGTAACTCTGTTTATACACATGTCCCTATATAACAAATACTACTTTAGTGAACATGAGAAAAAAATACATATGTATAAATACATACATGCAGATAATGTGAATTCCTAGGTATAGAATTGAGGGCCAAATGGTATGATTATTTTTCATTTTGATTAATTTAAAATTATCCATCAGGACTAGTATGCCACATGCTCCCGCACAAAGATTTTCATAATGCCCCAGCTAGGTAACATAAATGCATTGAGCAGCCTGTCTGTAAGTTATTTGTACTGACCCTCTTTATATTCTCTCCTTTTTTAAAAATGTTGTTTATTTTTGAGAGAGTGCAAGCAGGGGAGGGGCAGGGAGAGGGGGATAGAGGATCTGAAGCTGGCTCTGTGCTGAAAGCAGAGCCTGATGTGCAACTCGAACTCACGAACCGCAAGATCATGACCTGAGCCAAACTTGGACATTCAGCCGACTGAGCCACTCAGGTGCCCCTCTTTATATTCTCATTTAAAACATTGCCTACCAGACTTTCTAAATCAAATAGCCCATTTAGGTTACATGCTTGCCAGGGCTATTATATTGTAAAAATTTTCACTATTGCTATTTTCTCATTGAAAGATGATACTTATTAATGATAGGGTTGAGCAGTATTTATATTTATAAACAATATGCCTGGCTTTGTGAACTTTTATTTTATTCCCTTTGTGAGCCATGACAGTAATGGTGATGAGGCCATAGCTGTTAACTGTTAGGAAAAGAATTGTGGTGAAAATTATACCAAGATATATTGAGTTATCAGTGGAACCTGAGTGTAGACAAAGAGCCGGTCGAAGGACAGAAAGCTTCAGGAGCTTCATAAGGCAAAAGAGATGTGCTCCTCTCATTGTTCACGTTTCCCTGATTCTTCATTAATATCCAACCCTCCAGCCTTTCCCCATAACATGCTTATATATTGCTCATGTTAACTGGCCCTTGGCAATGATGAGTGCTTAATAATGTGATACTTAATGACATAAATGCTCAGTTTCCACTGGTGATTGTGTATGTTGTCTTGTTGACGTTAAGTCCATAAAATTGAATGGTTAGAATCAAGTCGTTAGAAATGTATTGTGTTGACAGGAATTTTCAATGGATGGTTTTTCTTGAGTTTAATCACTGAACTTTTTAAAAAGAGGTTTTTATGGTACTTAATAGTTTAGTGTATAAAGGAAAGTATAGAAGGAGATGGACATATATGGAAGGTTTCATATAAATAAGCAAAAAGACAGGAAAGAGGAGTAGAAGTAGTAATTTAGTAATACTTGAGGGTCCAATTTATTGCTTCATATTTTTCTCTAACGTCACTTAATTTAATTTATAATCTAAAAACTCGGGGAAATGGTCTGTGGCATTATCCATTAAAATACCCTAGGGGGCGCCTGGGTGGCTCAGTCAGTTGAGTGTCCGACTTTGGCTCAGGTCATGATCTCACGGCTCCTGAGTGCGTGCCCTGCGTCAGGCACTGTGCTGATAGCTCAGAGCCTGGAGCCTGCTTCGGACTCTGTGTCTCCCTCTCTCTCTCTGCCCCTAACCCACTCGCATTCTGTCTCTGTCTCTCTCAAAAATAAATAAACATTAAACAAAATTAGAAAAAATACCCTAGAATCAAACATAATACAATAAAGGCATGCAATTACATGCACCATCATAATGCGCATTTGGGTGGTAGTGATTGAAGATTGGTTTTCATCCTTAGCCCAACTGATATATTTAAGTGAAGGTGATCAAATAAGAAGGCTGGATATGGAAGGAAGAATGAAACCCCCCTTGGGGAGGCAGGCTAGTTGAGGAAAGTCCTCATCGTCTTGGTATTCATCCTTCCCAACTCCCTGGATGCGGGATAGGACAGGTACCAGCTAATTTTAGATGGTACCTCATAGATTTGGGTTGCACATCCAGACCCATAGCATCCCAACTCCGCTAACTAGTAAGACTTGTCCAGTTTGTTTCATTATCCTTACAGTGTCATTACCGCCTTTTACATTAATGAATCTCTTGGACCCTACTTACCACATCATTACAGTTTTATTGTCCTTTAATTTCTGCTGACTGGATATCTGCTATTATACTACCTCAGCATCATGGAGGAAGAAGTCAACTGAGGAAAATTAATTGTGTAACCAATTTAAAGTTATGTGTTTGCTTCTCTTTGGCTCCATTGTCTGTTCACATCGTATAGCTGTGAAGTTGAAGGGTTGTAGTGATTATGTGAAAAAAAATGTGTTTTTTTTTCATAATCTCTTATCACATTGAGCACCAAAGAAAGTAGAAAGACTTTCTAATGGTAGTAATGATTCTGAAAAAAAAATGTTTAGATACATATCAAACATACCAGAATAGGGGAAAAATAATTGTGAGTACAGAAGTCAACATCTAAAATCCAGTAATTAACTATAACTGCAAATAAGCTCTGAAAGGCACATATTTAAGTTGACATAGTTATACACCTTGCCAAAGCAGCTTTGTACTGTTTTTTAAGAGAGTCATTTATATAATTTTTGTGTCTAATATAAATAAATAGAATCAATTTAAATAGTCACTCACTTGACTTACATCCTACATTTGTGATATTTTTGTGCTTAATGTTTCAATACTAAACTATTTAGGAATTTATTTCATTCAGTCTGCATTTATTATGGGATTACCATATGTTTGTGAAGAAAGCACATGTAAATGCTTTCAGTAGAAATATTTGAGTTAATAATAAAAGGACCTAATATTTTTATTCCCCAGGGCTTTAGAATGAGCATCATCTACATTGACCTTTGTAGTAGCCAAATGATTTTTTTAATATGAGAGTCTAGATTATTTGCATAAAGGTTGCATAACATGCTATTTTGTATATATGGCATTATCTCTGTACCCTCATAAAATCAAATGTATTCATTCATTTTCATTTTCGAAGTGTTTCATAGGGTTCAGTTACCCTTTTCCTCATGGAGCTGTAAGGGTAAATTAGAAATGGTCTCTGTATTGGATCTCTGTATATTTTGGTTGAGGGAGACAAATAATTAGCAGTCCTCTTGCCAACCCAGGCTTTAAACCAATGGAAAAATTCAGCATAAGCAGTTTGAAGCTAAAATATCACCTAAGTTACTGATAAAAGGCAGCTTGAAGACTGTTACTGACATACCCTGGTGGCTGGAGCCAGCTCATAGGGGCCATGAGAGCCCAGTGTTCACACACCTTCCCGGCTCGGTGTTCAGTGACACCATGTTGACATATAGGAGTGACTTTTTTCCTCCTGGAGATCTGGTTGTTAACCCTTTAACAGCATACTGCTGTCTGAAAGCATAAATTAGTGTAAGTACTGAATCCCAGGGCTACTCACTCAACGCCATGCAGGGGAGGCCAGGAGATGCCCTCCTGGCAGCTAGAGCTGAATACGTGTCTTGGGTACATATAGCTAACTCACCAGGGGAAGTGAAGAGGAACAATGTTACGTTTGGTCTTTGTAAACCATTCATTCCACATTCCCAAGGGCAGAAGCAGTGAGGATATGAACATCCAGGACTCCACTTGGAAGGAAACATTAGAGGTATTAATGTTCCTCCACCCTCAATAAGTTGCCCCCAATCCTCTGCTTTTTGCTCTCTTGCCTGTTGAATTTAACTATTAAGAATTAACTATTAAGGAATACTGCTGTTCTCTGTGGGGAAGAAATTTCCATTCCATGAGGAGAGTTTTCTTCCTATCTTTATGAGCCTGCTACCTCAATAACCAACCATTGTTTCTTGAGTACCCTCTGGGAAATCCTGGTCCTCAGTTATCTTTTGTTTCCAGAAAGGCCTACCTATCGACCCACATATGAAAATGAAGTATTAATAGATTTAAATTCCATTGTTCTGACTACAGATTGAACTACAGAATTTTCTTGCGCAGTTTTTGTTTTCTGGAACAATACGTGATTTCACAACAGAAGGCATTCCTCACACTATGCTGGGAAGGCAATGGCTGTGGCATTTTCTGGCATAATACATCCCTATGTAGTATATCAACTTTAGCCATGCTTAGGTTTGTAGGATTTGGGCATTTCTGCAGCTGTTGTAACAGTTTTCCATGGGAGGCCAAGGACCTGCTCTGAGGTTCATTTCTCCCTAAGGCCCACAACCTGTGCCAAGCCAAGATGGAACCAGGCAGAAGATGAGAAGAAGAAATACCTATGTCCATCACTCCAGTGTATCCAGAAAGTACTGAGATTGCTCACATAGGTATAACAATTACATCAATTTCTGAAGCTTTCCTACTCAGTCTGAAGATTTATTTGCTTGTCTCTTTCTCCTCCCACAGTGCGTCCAAGCACAATGTGTAGCAGAAGCTTTGCAGTTTGGTTAACAGAGAGATCATTCAATGTTAAGGACATGACAGATTTCAGAGCCAAAGTGTCTTCACAGGCTGTTGAGTTGGTCAGTGAAGGAGCTGAGATAACATGCATATAATCCAGTCACTGTGTCTGTGTTATCACACACATGTTCTCAAGTCACATTCTTCTTACTCACGTTTTAGATTGCCTCCTCAGCGATCTTGAGTGTAAAGTTTGGGTCACAGATGAACACTCCATTACTAAACTTCAAATTACGAAACTAGCATAAAGACAGTACAAATACATCCATTGCTTTAGCAAAACAAACATTTTAGAGTAAATGTATCAACTTTCTTCTGATCCTCAAACATAAATATTATAGTTATTTTTAAATTTGAAATCATAGATCTTCTGAACAGTTTTTGTTGTTTGCAACACATTTTACGTAGCAACAAGATATTTTGTAACTTTTTTTCATTGACAGACATCACTGCAAAAGAAGCTTGCCATGATGCTCTGTTTGTTTTCTTAACATATAATCTACATTTTGATAACTTCACATACTATAGATTAAAAATATTCAGAGCTTCTACATGGTAAAACAAACTAATATACTTCACAGGATTTGCATTTTTAAACATTTTTTTTGAGAGAGGAAGAGAGAGAGAATGAGTGGGGGAGGAGCAGAGAGAAAGGGAGAGAGAGAATCTCAAGCAGACTCTACACTGTCAGCGCAGAGACCAACGTGGGGCTCGAACTCTCGAACAGTGAGATCATTACCTGAGCCAAAATCAAGAGATGGATGCTCAACCGACCAGGCCCCCCTGTATGTTTACTTTTAAAGATGTGTTTAAGACATCTTGTAGTCTTTTGTGTTCCTATATACTTGAGATTTTCTGTCAGTTCTCTCTGTACTTGAAGGATCATTTTTTAAATGCTCTGGTAATGAATTTTCTCCTTCAGGATGTGTAGACATGGCCAATGAATATTGATCTAATCCTTTCTTCACAGCTCTTCCTGTGATCTTTCAGGTTGGGTAATTTTGGTGTTTGGTAGTTTGTTACTGGAGATTTGAGACTATTATGTTGGTTGTCCTTATATTGGACAGCAGTTTTTCTGGGGAGGACATTCTTGGATCACACTTTCTTCCTCCCAGAACTTTATACACATTGCCATTCCATCTTCTGTGATTTGATATTGCTCTGGGAAAGTTCTTTTTTAAATTTTATTTCTTTTGAGAGAGAGAGAGAATCCCAAGTAGACTCCGTGCCATGAGCACAGAGCCCACTGTGGAGCTGGATCACGAGCCATAGGTCATGACCTGAGCCAAGAGCAGGAGTTGAGCCAAGAGCAGCAGCTGAACCACCCAGGTGCCCCTCCTCTGGGGAAGTTCTGATACTAATTTGATTTGTCTCCCTTGAACTTGCCCTTTCTGCTTGGATGCCTATCCTTACATTGTTGTTTATTTCTTAGAGGCCATTGTGTAGTTTTAATAATCAAGTAAACTAGTTCCTTCCTTTCAGATAAATTAGCCTTTTGAATATATTATTTATTTTATTTTACAATAATGGAGTCTATTTACTAAGAAAACCAACATTTCTTATGATGGATATCCTCTATGATTTCCTCTATAATTTCTGCAATCATTAATGCCTTGAGGGGTGCCTGGATGGCTCAGTCAGTTGAGCACCTGACTTAGGCTCAGGTCATGATTTTGCAGTTGGTGAGTTTGAGCCCTGCATCCGGCTCTTTGCTGGCACTGCAGGACCCAATTCAGAGCCTCTGTCCCCTCTCTCTCTGTCCCTCCCCTGCTCATGCTCTCTCTCTCTCAAAAAAAGAAAATTTTGCCTTGAGATGTAATCAGGATAGACCTTTGCCTTAGACACTGTATTTGAGAGCACCGCACTCTGCCTCCTCTTTCTAACATAGGGGACACAGCACACATGTCCGCCTGGAGTCTGTATTTCCCATCTAGATTGCAGTCCAATATCCTAGATCCTGGAATTCCCCAAGTGTCAGCTCCAAACACAGCTCAAGGACTTGTAGTAGCTCCCTGTCATGATCTTTCTTTCTGAGAGCCGACCAAATTCACGGTATGTTGAGACCCGAGGAGTGCCCAAAAGATGACTGTTAGCAGAGACTATGGACGGAGCTTGGAAGTATGGGCTGGGTTATACACATGTGTCCTTTGAGGCCCCTCATGGGGGAAGAGGACCAGGTTGGGAAAAGGAGAATGATGTGTTGTGGTTGAGGCTGGGAGGCCAGGAGCTTGTCCTTTTTTTTTTCTTTTTAAAAATTTTAATGATTATTTATTTTTGAGAGAGAGAGACAGAGCATGAGAGGGGGAGGTACAGAGAGAGAGGGAGACACAGAATCGGAAGCAGGCTCCAGGCTCCGAGCTGTCAGCACAGAGCCCAATGTGGCACTCTAACCCATGAACCTTGAGATCGTGACCAGAGCCGAAGTCGGATGCTCAACCGACTGAGCCACCCGGGCGCCCCACTTGTCTTACTCACTGCCACACCCTGACACAGAATCCTGAGTTGTCAAAGAATTCTGCATTCACACCTGGACTCCAAGTCTTTTTATCAAGGTCCATAATTCAGTTTTGGTAATGTCTCTTCTCTGCCTTGCCGTTTGCATTGTATTGATTAGTTGAGTTAATGATGGTACGTTAGAACTCAGTTTGTTTCTTTGGCTCTTCAGTTTCTCTTTTCTTCTGTGCGTGTGAATATATTTATACACACACAAGATGTCTATATATCATGTGTCTGTGTATCTATAGATACAGACGTAGATATTCTTAAGATAATGGGATTAGTGTATCATATTAAGTATTTCTCGAGCACGGAGCCTTCAGGGCACATTTTCTTCTGTTTCCCCCAAATGGAATCCATCACCTTTTTGGCATGTGTTCCACGTGTCTGTTTTTCTTCCCCCTGCCCTTGCCACAATAGTGTTTATAGAGTCTCTGTGCCAGTTCTTTTCATCTTGCCTAGCTTGAACATGCTCTGCTTGGAACTTGCCCTGGGCGTCAGGCAGTGTGGGTGACTTTTCTCTACCGTGTTCCTATCGTGTTCCAGTCTGATTTATTTTCCCAGGCAAGCCCCGAGGTGAAGACAGAATTCTTTCATGTCCTAGCCACAGTCCCATAGCTTGAAGGCGTGGGGGAAATGGAGCGGAGCGAGCAGAGGCAGGGACGGAGAGGTATCATGAATTACTGCTCTCGTCATGTAGAATAGACAAATGTCGCGTTCCAGTTCATTCTCCGACCGCATTCGGGGGTTTGTCACGGGCGTGCGGGGAAAGGCCTTCTGGGTTGTATTGTTGCTTGAGTTCAGCCTGGCCCCAAGGCTTCTGCTACCAACTCCCTGCCCCTTTTGCTCACTTCCCTTGTTTTACCATCCACTCCTCTGCAGTCCTGCCCCAACACAGTCACGGTCCACATGTTGTTTTCCTATTTGGTGTTATTTGTGAGAATGTGAGGACTTACATTACTTCACTTGTATCATACCGAGGCATTAAGGCAAATCTGAGGGTCTGTACTGAAATCAAGCTAAAACCCTCTTTTTCTTTAGCTGAATGTATTTAAAGTTCACCACTTAAAAAAAAAAAAAAAGTTTAGTTATTTCTCTTGAGACAGAGCACAAGCAGGGTAGGGGCAGAGAGAGAGGTGAGAGAGAGAATCTCATGCAGGCTCCACACCATCAGCACGGAGCCCGATGGCAGGGCTCAAACTCATGAGCTGTGGGATCATTGATCCTGAGCTGAAACCAAGAGTCAGACACTTAACCGACTGAGCCACCCAGGCGCCCCTAGCTGATAGTGTTTCAAATTTAAGACCATGAGTTGCACCTCTTTTGTTCTGCAGTGTCTGCTCTCAAGAGTTTTTCCTATTTGTGGTTTTATTTGTTACTGCAGAAGGGGATTCTCCTTTGGTAAGTTTTCACTGCGACTTCCCTTTGTATGAGTAAAAGTAATGCGTGCATGCGCTAAACAAGGTTGAGAAGGTTGACCAGGGTTTAAAAAGTAAAACAATGAACGGTCTTTTCATTTACATTTTCATTCAGTGCACTCCTCGTACCCCCATTTGTTATTACCCAGAAGCTTTTCCTTTGTATTTCTTCTGGGAAATGCTGTGTATCTGTCTTGCTGTCTTCAGTAAGTAGATTGTGTTCTTTACCTAGCTCTCATACAGGGGCATTTGAAGGTTAGGAAAAGAAGCATTCTGAGGAGTTTAGAAAGATACACATTAATTAGAAAATCGTATATTGGGGCGCCTGGGTGGCGCAGTCGGTTAAGCGTCCGACTTCAGCCAGGTCACGATCTCGCGGTCCGTGAGTTCGAGCCCCGCGTCGGGCTCTGGGCTGATGGCTCAGGGCCTGGAGCCTGTTTCCGATTCTGTGTCTCCCTCTCTCTCTGCCCCTCCCCTGTTCATGCTCTGTCTCTCTGTCCCCAAAATAAATAAACGTTGAAAAAAAAATTTAAAAAAAAATAAAAAAAGAAAATCGTATATTATGACGTTTCAAGTTAAACCTTCACTCTTTCCTATCTTGAAAACTCTGCTTTTTTTTTTTTTTTAATGTTTATTTACTTTTGAAAGAGAGAGACAGAGTGTGAGTGGGCAAGGGGCAGAGAGAGGGAGACACAGAATCTGAATCAGTCTCCAGGCTCTGAGCTGTCAGCACAGAGTCTGATGTGGGGCTAGAACCCATGAACTGTGAGACCATGACCTGAGCCGACATTATATCCTGTTCTGAGATGGACTGAAGGTAACTTTTGTTTACCAATTGCAAATATGGAAGTTGGAAAATTGACGTACTTTAAACAGTAATGGTATTCAGTAATATATCTATTAGAACAGCAAATGTATGAAGAAGACAAATCCTTGTGTCATAAAATATTCCTGCAACAGTCCTGGTAAGAAAGCCTATATGTGCACATCTTTCTACATGTGATGAGGCCATGACAAGGTTGAATAAAAATGTTTTAAGAGATATGCCCTATGTTAATTTATTGTTTGAGAAAGGCTAATTTGGGTATTTTAAATTTTTTAATGTTTTTCTTTGTTTTTGAGAGAGAGAGAGAGTGTGAGCAGGGGACGGGCAGAAAGAGAGGGAGGCAGAGGATCTGGTGCAGGCTTTACACTGAGAGTGGAGAGCCTGATGTAGGGCTCGAAGTCACAAACTGCAAGATGGTGATCTAAGCCAAAACTAAGAGTCAGCTGCATAACCGACTTAGCCGCTCAGGCACTCCTCGGGTATTTCAATTTTGAGAAAGGTTTGTCCAAAATATTTTTTTCAATTGTGTAGAAAGAGACTAATTCTGGGGTATATCCATGTAATGACACTGAGTCTGTTAAGCCAGAGGTCCCCAAACGGTGATGTGTCAGCTGGATAATGCCTGAATATGGGGGATTGGCCTGCACAATTATTTTTTAATTGCACCATTGCTTGAAAAATCTGTAAATTGCACATAAAAATCAATCTTTCTAGCTTCTCTTGAAATCTTTCAAAAAGGGCAAGACAGGGCTGTCTTTCTCTGTTCCCTTTCCACAGTGGTATTCGCTGCTACTCACTATATTTATTGCAGTGTATGCATATGCCTTCCTCCTGTAGGATCCCACCACTTGACTTTGTGGGATGCTTGAAAATGCTATATTACTTTCTGAACATTCCTCATATATTTCTCATGTTAATGTTTAACCCTAGTCTTCTGCAAAAGAAAATAAAAGTTGAATGGCTAGATCTTTTTTTGTTGTTGTTGATATTGTTGTTAACTTTCTTAGTGTTTATTTTTGAGAGAGAGAGAGAGAGAGAGAGAGAAAGAGAGAGAGAGAGAGACCGGACACCAGTGGGGGAGGGGCAGAGAGACGGAGACAGAATCTGAAACAGGCTCCAGGCTCTGAGCTGTCAGCACTGAGCCCCACATGGGGCTCGAACTCAGAAGTGGTGAGATCATGACCTGAGTCGAAGTCTGACAGTTAATCGACTGAGTCATCCAGGCACCCCTGAATGGCTAGATCTTACAAATTACCAGGAATATTTAGTCACCATTCCCTACCTGTTGGTTAACATACATGAAAATAGTATGTTCTAAAATCCATATACATAATTATGATTAATTCAAGATCCATGTATTAGATCTTGAAATTACAGAACATATGGTTTACACTCTCATAATTTCATACTACATGGAACGTTCTTAAAAATCCCTTTCTTAATGAAATTAACTTACATAGCACAATTGTTCCATCTTTTCATTAAATTATACCTCAGGAGAAGAGAGAATCTTACTTTGACAAAACTGCATTTTATAATAACAATGTAACGAATAAGCTAATTAATTTTTTTAATAGTAATAGGGAATTTGTGACTTACAGAACTACAGTAAAGCCTTGGATTGTGTGTAACTTGTTCTGCCAGCGTTCCACAAGAAGGGCAAACATTTCAAATACATTGTAACTTGATAAACAAGAAATGTCCTGCAATATGAGACACCAAATGTGACATGATCACAACTGAGCTAATGGTTCCTGAGATTCGCTTTGATTACAAGCATGTTTTTTGAACAAGTTAATGCTCCCAAACCAAGGTTTTACTATAAATATAATTTTGGCCAGTAGAGGGCTTTGCTTTTTTTTTTTTTTTTTTTTAACCAATGATACTATAATTGTGAAGATAAACAAGGTTTTATGGCTTCCAAAAGCTTAACTGCGTAATTGCAAAGTTTTAAATGTAGTTATATAAAGAATGCAAGAATCTTATCCTAACTATAAGCAAAATATGTAATATTTGAAACTGGATGTGGGGAAGGCAAGGTTATTGTGAGAAGTAAAAAGTAGTCAGTAATGCAAATTCACAGTAATGCAAATTCACAGTAATGCAAATTTCATGTATTCATTGTCTTAATATTTTAAAAGTGTTAGAAAAATATTCTTCATTTTGCTTATCCAAATACCATATGCAGAACATGTAGATGTATAGTACCTTTGCCAACAGTGTTGTTAGAACTAACCCATAGGAATAGCTTTTGCCATGAAAACTATTAAATCTCTGTTTTTGTGAAGAAAAAAATTCACATTGAAGTCTTTCAGGGAATTTTCAACAAAATCTTTCAGGGAACCCTGAAAGATAACTTTCCAAAGTCCTAGCACATTTAAGTGGCTGCTGGTTCTCTTTGGTGAAAATTTTCATTGTTTTTCAAATTATGTGTAATTTATTTTTATAAAGTATCTCCAGAGTCCTGTGACAATGAAGACAGATGCTCAGAAAGCTAATTCTAAAAGAATTCCAAATTTTAAATTCCTTCTTTCTCTTCCATCTTGTATATTCTGGTTCATTACATTAGACATGCAGGTGTTATATTTCCAAATACAACTCACCTTATTCCATTAAGAGTGCTCAGGCTCAGGCACAGAGGGGACTCTCAGAATGCTCGCACACCTTTATTAAACCACAGATAATGTCCCTGTGTACATTCATGCTACGCATGCTCTCATCATAATTGAGTTAGACCGGGTAGTTTCTAGTTAGGAAAGATTTCTTCAGAGATGAGATTTTCACATGTTTTCACTAATGCAAAAATAATGTAATATAACCTTCCCATTTGCATCATTTTCTGTAATTATCCCTAGGTTTGCTTATGATGAGAGTAATCTTTTTTAATGACTTACTTTATAGCAACGTCTTTCTACTTCCTCAGGGGTCTGTGAAATCATAGATGCTCACATCACTTTTCTGTTCAAATCTTGTTTTTTTTTCGAGATAAAAGCCAAACTCATGGTATTTAACATGGTATTGAAGGCACTTTAACACATTTTACCACTTCTTCACCTCCGTCATCTTCCCTTTCTGTCTTTACCCATGTTCTCCCTTCCTGTCTTGACCCTTCATGTGTCCCCAGTGCACGCACCGCCCCCCCGCCACACACACACACACACACACACATACACACACACACACACACACACACACACACACCAACACCCACACCCAGCCACTCACGCTTCCAGGACCTTCCCTGACATGTTTTCTCCCACTCTGGTAGAATTCATTGTTCTCCCCTCTCTGCTCTCAAATTATTTTATCCCTACTTATATTACAGCACTTATCACAGATGGCACAGACACGTCTCCTTCTTTCTTTCTTCTTCTCTCTCTTTTTTTTTTAATTGACAAAGTTGGGAACTAACATCAGAAAGGAAAGACTCACTTTCACCATTGCATTAATTAGTGAGTCTGCATTAAAATCACATCCAAATGACCTCCCTTCAAATCAAATAGTGGTATCAACATCAACATTTCTAGTACCATTATTTTGAGTGTTTGATACATGCTATTATTTCTATAGTGTAATTATGTGCTTGAGATACCATGGAAAGGAGTACCAGAGTTTTCCTGATGTTTTTGACAAATAATTTCATATTCCACATGGATTCTAGGGGAATTGAGACAAAAATGATCTAATTTGCTAACTTCTTCTTCCTTTGTGTTATATACTAAACATCTAGCTTAGTATCTGAGATGTGCAAAGTGAAAACATATGTCAAAATGTCACTTTAATGTATATGTAGATATTTCTTTAGAAGTGTCAATAAATGAATTGTTTCAGTAATCTTACAAGTTTATTAATTTTTTTTAATGTTTATTTATTTTGAGGGAGAGAGAGACAGACAGAGCAGGAGCAGGGGAGGGGCAGAGAGAGAAGGAGACACAGAATCCGAAGTAGGATCCAGACTCCAGGCTCTGAGCTGTCAGCACAGACGCAGCGGTTGAACTCACCAACCATGAAATCATGACCTGAGCCGCAGTTGGACACTTAACCGACTGAGCCATCCAGGCACCCCACAAGTTTATTTTAATGTGTTCTCTTAGTGTCTTCTCTCCAAGAGATCTGTGTCTGAAAGTATCATATTTTTAAGATATGCATATATGTGTGTATGTGCTTTTATTATTTTTTATGTTTAAATATATATTTATTTTTATCATTTTATTATTAACTTATTTTTAAATTATTTTAAATATATAATATTTATTTTTTATTAATTTTATTATTATTTTATTTTATTCATGTCAGTTTTAGTTTTTATTTTATTTTAAAATATATTTATTATTTTAAATTTTATTTTTATTATTTTTAAATTTTTATCTTTTTAATATATTATTTTTAATTTTTAAAAACTTTAAAATGATTATTTGTTTTATTATTATATATATATATATATATATATATATATATATAATATTAGAAGGAGAGGTAAATGAGAAATCTCATGAATATCATTTTTTTTTTACAGTCCAAGTTCATCACCCCAAAACTTTATAAATATGCACCAAACTGCAAGCAGTACCTATGTAAAAATGTTTTGTTCTGGTATTTTTCATTTGATTTCAAAGTATTTGTTATTTATTCATTCAATAAATATGTCTGTTCCAGACAAAGGCATGGGATGCCCTGCCCTCTGGGAGCTTATATTCTCACCAAGGAGACAGGCATTAAAGAGCTAAATGCACAGTTAATCACTATATTAGTGTGTGGTATATGCTGGGAAGCACAGATATCGGAGCTCTAGGACTGTGGTATAAGACTTGAGAACATTCTGGAAGGGCTCCTTGAAGAGGAGAAATGTGGGCTAATGTTTTAAGGGTAGGCAAAGTGTGTGAGACTGTGTGTGTGTATTTGGTGTGTGTTTTGTGGAAGGAAACAATGGGGAATGCCTCTGTCTTGGTAGACTTCTATGCCGATTCCTACATTCTCCCTCATGACTTCTGCAAAGATCCAGAGATGGGAGCTTAACATCTTTGAAGCACTGAATGAAATTAAAAGAGAAAAGAGTGAGGAAAGTAGCATTGGGGCATGCTGGTGTGGAAGACAGGACCCTGATCTGAGGGATATTATGACCTTACTAAGTATTTGTCCTGCATCTTAACAATAGGATACCACGTAAGGTTTACTTATGTTGTATAAATGTATGTAAGAAATATATATACATTTTTAAAAGCTCTGCCTGACTGCAGTGCAGGGAATAGATTAAATGGAAGGGTGAATTGGGTAGAGAGGGGGTTTTGCTCATATAACCTTACTCATGATGTTTACAGAATATTTTTATTGAGCTAGTTTAACATCAGTAGGTAGCATAATGCACAACCTGAGGTTTATTTCATTCACACTTTTACAAATGCAAAAAGATAGATTTAGAGCTGTATGCTTGTGTTAACATGTACACTTTCATTAACATGAGTTACAACCTCATCTTGAATATTGTTAACATAATGGAATCTTATCGAAGTGTATACTCACAAAGTGCAAGGAGATGAGTCTTTTACATCTATTAAGTTGCTAAAGCAATTATGATGAGGACTGTTTCCTTTTCCACACTTTACAAGCAGCCTCTGTGGAAGCATGTTGCCTGTTAAAATAACATGATACCTTATGAAAGTTAGTAAAGGCATTTCAGCTATTATAATCTGCGGATAATGTTTGTTACAGGGGAAAGAAAAGTCATAAATACATCGCTTGCTGAAACAGATAGACAAGTAAATGTGGGACTTACATAATGTGTAGTACATTTTAATTATAGGAAGCTAAGCTATGCTTTAATGGCACTTTGTCTCCCCTAATTGTTTTACATTTATTCTAAAGAGTAAGCATTTAGCTGGCATGTGACCATGAGAAATTGTGTATAGGCATACCTCGGAGATATTGTGGGGTCAGTTCCAGAACACTGCAATCAAGTAAATATCCCAATAAAGCAAGTCAAATGAGTTGTTTTTTTTTTTTTTTTCTTTTTGGTTTCCCAGTGCATATAAAAGTTATGTTTACACTATACTGTAGTCAATGAAGTGTGCAATAGCATTATTTCTTAAAAAAACAATGTCCATATCTTAATTTAAAACAATTTTATTGCTAAAAAATGCTAGCCATCATCTGAACTTTCATCTGGTTATCATGTCTTTGCTGATGGAATATCTTGCCTTGATATTGATGGCTGCTGATGGGTCAGGGTGGTCACAGGGGTGGTTGCTAAAGGGAGGGGTGGCTGTGGCAGTTTCTTAAAGTGAGGCCACAGTGTCATTTGCCACATTGACTTTTCCTTTCATGAATGATTTCTCTGTAGCATGTGATGTTGTTTGATAGCATTTTACCTACACTACTGACTTTGGAGTCAATCTTCTCAAACCCTGCCCCTGCCGTATCAATTAAGTGTACATCATGTTCTCAATCCTCTGTTGTATTTCAGTAACCTTCACAGCATCTTCCTGAGGAGTAGATTCCATCTCAAGAAACCACTTTCTTTGTTCATCCATCAAAAGCAGCTCATAATCCATTCAAGTTTTATCATGAGGGGTGCCTGGGTGGCTCAGTCGGTTGAGCATCCAACTCTTGATTTTGGCTCAGGTCATGATCTCATGACTCAGGAGTTCAAGCCCCATGTTGGGATCTGCACTGACAGTGTAGAGCCTGCTTGGGATTCTCTTTCTCCCTCTCTCTCTGCCCTTCGCTCACTTGCATGCTCACTCGTGTGCGCACGCTCTCTCTCTCTCTCTCTCTCTCAAAAGTTTTGTTAAAAAGTTTTATCATGAGGCTGCACCAATTCAGTTACATCTTCAGGCTCCACTTGTAATGCTAGTTCTCTTGCTCTTTCTACCATAATGTGGTGACTTCCTCCACTGAAGCCTTGAACCCCTCACAGTTTCCCATGAGAGTAGAAATCAACTTCTTCCAGACTCCTGTGAATGTTGATATTTTGACTTTTTCCCAGTGAATCACAGATGTTCTTCGTGGCATCTAGAATGATGAATCCTTTCCAGAAGATTTTTTATTCACTTTGCCCAGATATGTCAGAGGAATCATTGTCTATGGCAGCTATAGCCTTGTGCAGTGTGTTTCTTCAATAACGAAGACTTGATCCATGGGCTGCAGAATGGTTTTGTGTTAGCAGGAATGAAAACAGTGTCAGTCTCATTGTATCTTTCCATCAGAGCTTTTAGGTGACCAGGTGCAGTCATATTTTGAAAGGGATCCTGAGTTTTTTTTGTTGTTATTTTTGTTTTGTCTTTTCCTGGGCAGTAGTTCTCAACAGTGGGCTTAAAATATTCAGTAAATCATGTTGTAAACAGATGTGCTGTCATCCTGTCTTTGTTGTTCCATTTATAGAGCACAGGCATTTAGCATAATTCTTAAAGGCCCTAGGATTTTTGAAAATGGTAAGTGAGCCTGGCTTCAACTTAAAGTCACCAGCTGCATTAGCCCCTAACAAGACAGTTAGCCTGTCGTTTGATGCTTTGAAGCCAGGTACCAACTCCTCTTCTCTGTGAAAGTCCTAGATGGCGTCTTCTTACAAAATCAGGGCTGTTTATCTACAGTGAAAATATGTTGTTGAGTGTGGCCACCTTCATGAATGATTTTAGCTAGATCTTCTGGATAACTTGCTCCGGCTTCTATACCAGCCCTTCCTGCTTCTTGGTGGTGTTTTATGTTGGAGAGCTGGCTTCTTTGCTTAAACCTCATGAGCCTACACCTGCTAGCTTCAGACTTTTCTTCTGTAACTTCTTCACCTCTGTCAGCCTTCATAGACTTGATGAGAGTTTTGGCTTAAGAGAATGTTGTGGCTGGTTTGATCTCCTATCCAGACCAGTAAGACTTTCCCCGAAGACTGTTTTGCTTTCTTATCATTCATGTGTTTAGCGGAGCAGCACTTTTAGTTTCCTTCAAGAACTTTCCCTTTGTGTTCACAATTGGCTGTTCCATGCAAGAGGCCTAGGTTTCAGCCTTTCTCAGCATTTGACGTGCCTTCTTCACCGAGCTTGATCATCTCTAGCTTTTGATTTCAAGTGACATGTGTGTGGCTTTCTCTTTCACTTACACACCTCCAGGCCATTGTTGGGTTATTACTTGGCCTAATTTCAATATTGTTGTGTCTCAGGGAATAGGGGGGCCCAAGGAGAGGGAGAGAGATGGGGGAACAGCAGGTCAGTAGAGCCATCAGAACATACACACTATTTTTTTTTAATTTTTTTTTAACGTTTATTTATTTTTGAGACAGAGAGAGACAGAGCATGAACGGGGAAGGGTCAGAGAGAGAGAGGGAGACACAGAATCTGAAACAGGCTCCAGGCTCTGAGCTGTCAGCACAGAGCCCGACGCGGGGCTTGAACTCATGGGCCGCAATATCATGACCTGAGCCAAAGTCGGCTGCTTAACCGACTGAGCCACCCAGGCGCCCCTACATACACACTATTTATTGATTAATTTTATAATCTTTTATGAGCATGGTTTATGGTGCCCCAAAACAATTACAATGGAAATATCAAAGATACTTTGTCACAGATCAACCTAACAAATATAACAGCAATGAAACTGTAATACAGTGAAAATTACCAAAATGTACACCAGAGGCATGACATGAGCAAATGCTGCTGGAAAAATGATGCCAGCAGGGGCACCTGGGTGGCTCACTTAGTTGAGTATCTGAGTTTGGCTCAGGTCATGATCTCGCAGTTCATGAGTTAGAGCCCCTCATTGGGCTCTCTGCTCTCAACACACAGCCTACTTCAGGTCCTCTGTCTCCCTCTCTCTCTGTCCCTACCCTGCTTGAGCTCTCTCTCTCAAAATAAATAAATAAACTTAAAAAAAAATGATGCCAACAGACTTGCTCGATTCAGGTTGCCACAGACCTTCAATTTGTACAAATTGCAATATCTGCAAAGTGCAGTAAAGCAAATCACAATAATAAAATGAAGTATGCCTGTATAATCATCTGAAAGATTTCTACTTCCTTCGGGAGCATCTCAGAAATGCTTACAGTTCTATGCGGAAGTGATTTAAATGAAATCAGGTACTTTTGTGTTATGGGCTTAAAAAAAAATCAAACTTCTTGGTATTGCAAATTGTAGAGTTAAAAATTTTGGATGATTTAATGGTTCGAGTAACATGACCTGTTGAAATGTGTGATTTTCCAAGGCTGCCAGGGCCCATTAACATTTTTGGACAAATAATGTATGGAATTAAATTTTGTAGTTAGATACAGGCTCTGTACATACTATCAATACTCTGGCTGTAAAGTAAGTTATGACTTAAAGGAAATGAACCTACTGAAACGTGTGTCTGTATTTCTCCATCAAAGCACTAACTTCATGCTTTTTTGTTTTGTTTTGTTTTTGACGGTGCCATAAATCTCAACCTTCTGAGGACTCACCTTTAACGTTGCAATTTATGGCATTTAAACTCTTTAATGTGGCCTACCGCCCCACCCCCACCCAACCTGGCCTTTATCTGTTTTCACCCTTGTGTCATGTTCTCTTGCCATTTCCTACTTCATTCTTTAGGAACACATGAAAACTTGTACTTCCCAGGTGCCTGGGTACCTCCGTTGGTTAAGCATCCGACTCTTGATTTGGGCTCAGGTCATGATCTCATGGTTCATGAGTTTGAGCCCCATACTGAGAGTACAGAGGCTGCTTGGGATTCTCTCTCTCTGCCTCTCCGACCCCCCTCTCTCAAAATAAATAAATTAACTTAAAAAAAAAAAACATGTACTTCATACCTTCATGCTGTTGCCTCTGCCAAGAAATTCCTTTTCCTCCAAATTTTATTTTATCATTCGAGTCTTCTCCCAGGTGTCATCTGACTTGAAACTATCTCTGACCAATGCTGCCAATTGACCTGCTTGGAAAGAGTAAATCACTCCTGCTTTTCTATACTTGCAAATCCTGTTAACTCGCAATGTATCATAAAGATTCGCCTCCATGGGGAAGAAGTAGGACTCGTTCATCCTTTATCTTAGATTTTCTTGGGTCTGATTTTAACCATTATCAAGCTAGTTACATGCACTCATATCCTCATCTCCAAATCAGGTTCTTCATAAGGATGTACCTTTACCCAAGGCACTTTATCATCTTTACCCAATATCTAGTCCTTTTCCCCAGACATAACTCCTTTTAGCTATTTGTCTTTATTTTCTACCTAGGTAATATGCTCAAGCACTTTAAAAAATTTTTTTTTTACATTTATTTATTTTTTGAGAGTCAGAGAGAGACAGAGCATGAGCGGGGGAAGAGTAGAGAGAGAAGGAGACACAGAATTGGAAGCAGGCTTCAGGCTCCGAGCTGTCAGCACAGACCCCCACGCGGGGCTCAAACCCACAAACGGGGAGATCATGACCTGAGCTGAAGTCAGACGTCCAACCGACTGAGACACCCAGGCGCCCCTCAGACACTTTTTTTTTAACCTCAACTCATATCAATTGGCTTATTTTTATGGAATATGAAGAATTGATCCTTTGTTTTTTCCATACGTTGGAGAGATCAATCAATAACCAATAATCTTAATAGTAAAAATAGAATGAAGCAGTGTTAATGAACTTGTAAAGAAATGATTTTAAACATATGTTTCTAAACTGAAGCCTCCCAGAAGGAAATTCGATTCACGATTCAAATGAATTCTCTTCTTACACAATTGTAACCAACCACACTGCGCCATATCACTGCTGTGTTACCAATTTCCAATTATATGACCTGTTGAATGTAATCCATTATTATTTTTTCTTGGAGCTTTCTGATTCCCTGTTTTCGTTTAAAATAATTGGTTTTTAGGTCTGTGGCACAGGTCATTCTTAAAATGTTTGCTTTCACGTTTCTGTGTTGTAATGTTTCTTGGTTCTAATGAGGTGTTCCTTTCTTGGATTCCATTTTATTGTGTTACTGTAGGTTATTCATGTTTGAAGAGCAGACAGAAGGGATGTAAACTGGCCTTGTTCCTAATATCTAAAAATATTTTATTTATTTATTTATTTTTTTTAATTTTTTTTTTCTTTTTTTTTTCAACATTTATTTATTTTTCGGACAGAGAGAGACAGAGCATGAACGGGGGAGGGGCAGAGAGAGAGGGAGACACAGAATCGGAAACAGGCTCCAGGCTCTGAGCCATCAGCCCAGAGCCCGACGCGGGGCTCGAACTCACGGACCGCGAGATCGTGACCTGGCTGAAGTCGGACGCTTAACCGACTGCGCCACCCAGGCGCCCCTAAAAATATTTTAATTTTCACTTAGAGTGAGTTATTAATTTAGCCAGTTGTGGAATTGGGGCTGAAATCGCTCTAACCAGAAACTTTGAAGTTACTGGTAAAAATATTTTTCATCATTCGTGCATCCTAAGGAACTGTGGTGATCTCATTTTCTTTTTCTTTTTTTTCCTAATGTTTATTATTTATTGAGAGACAGAGCACAAGTGAGGCAGAAGTGTTAGAGGGAGACACAGAATCTGAAGCAGGCTCCAGTCTCCGAGCTCTCAGCACAGAGCCTGATGGGGGGTTCGAACTTGTGAAATGTGAGATCATAACATGAGCTGAAGTTGGATGCTTAACTGACTGAACCACACAGGCGCCCTGGTTATCTCACTTTGGTTTCTTTCTGCATGTCCTGGGTTAGTTTGGTAGATGATCGAATTTGTTTTCTTTTTCATTTATCCTGATGAGCCCTCAGCTGATGCTTTCCTACTAAAGGTCCAGTTGTATAATCAACTATGAATTTCTTTTCTGTTATTAATACTCTGACCATTGCCATATCACATATCCCTCACCCCCGCCTTTTTCTGGAACTTCCCAACCAGTTGGAGCCCCAGGATAGATTTTTTTGCTCTCCATGTCTTTTAACTTTTTTCTTGTATTTTCCTTTCATTAAAAAAAAAATTCTTGTTTTATGGTTGCGAATATTTCTTAGATTGTATCTATCAGGCTTTCTATGAATCTTTTTCAATTTAGCATTTATGTTTTATATTCCCAGTATTTCTCTTATGTCTGCTGTATTCTTTTATAACTGTGTGTTCTTATTTTATAGCTGCAAGACATTCTCAAATCTCTGTAGCCCATTAATTAGAGTGACTGTAAAGTACCCTTTGGCTCATTAATAATGGCAGTTTCATCTTCGGTATTGATCTATACATTCATCCTGATTTTTCTCTTTTGTGCTATTGTTTACCCCAAATTATCTTATGATCCTCAGGCGTATATTTACAGTATATAGATGTCTTGTAGTCTTTCCCATAATAGGATGGCGCAGTGCTGATTGAATGTTCTGAATATGTCACATGGGGGTCCACTAGTTCAGAGTATGTGGATAGAGGGAAACTAGCTGTCCTTACCTCAGTTCCAGCACGTTCCCAACTAAAACATAACGGAGAAGAGTTCTGCTCTGAGTTACCAACTACACTCAGCCTACTTATCCAGACACATCGTTCAATTTCCTTATAGCTAGAATCTCAGGTTTTCTTTGGGGTATGGACTATTACCATGCTGCTAACCTTGCTGCCCTTAAAAGAGCATGAGGCCATTCGACACAGTGTTTTCCACTGTGAATTACAGCCGCTCAATAGCTTCACACTCTACTTTTTACGTTACTTCTCACTCTCGCTCTGTCTATATCCCACTTGCAGATCTGAAATTCTTCTGAGGCTCCATCAGTGCTTTTTCCACCTTTTTATTAATTCATCCATGTATTTATAAAAACCTCTGATCCATATATATACCCCACTTTGAGAAAATTTTCTGAATTTGTTGCTTTTTTCCCCCTGTACTCTCATTTAAATATGATTTAGAGAGGAAGATACTAAGTACAGAATATCAGTCCCTATTAAACAAAAAGCCTTTTTTTTTTTTAGTCCTCAGTGCCTCATGTAATAACAGATGAATAGTATTTGCCTAAGAAATATTTGTTGAACACAACTGAACACACAGAAAATAAGACAAATTGCATTATAGCTTTATCTTGCTTTTCTATTGATCAGGCTTGGCAGGAATGATGGTGTTATTTTTGTTTTCAATCTTGTTTACTTCTTTACTTCTGCTTGCAACTTATTTTTCCTTTCCTTCCCCTATGGTCTTCTGTTCAGTTTCTCAAATTCCACCATTGAGCATGGTCTATAGCTATGGGGAGGGAATGTTTTCAGCTGTCTCTTTCTCTTGGTAGAAATTCCTATGACTCCCATTCATTTCTCTTTTTAGATCTTTGCTTCTGATGCCACATATTTAAAATGTGGTTGTTTTGACAAATCAACATCAAAGACCTTAGAAGAATGCATAAATTTTCTTGTATAGACTCAAGTTGGGGTTAAATTCTTTCTTTCCTCTCATTAAGTTTGTAATTGAAATGCTTATAGTTGAGAGTTGTTACTGAAGAGACCCTAGAGAAAGATTCACTCAAATTTAAAGATCATTTTCTTTGTTTTTGAGGCAATTGAACTATGTATTATGTGGTTTTTATTTAAACAAGATGAGTAGGATTTAGAAAAGTTCTAAATACATCTAGAATAATATAGACAGATATTTAAAGATACACATAACACTTAAAGTATCTTCATTGTTTGGGAGAGTGACTGAAATGTTCTCTGTGCCAAACTGTGGAGCTAGGCTTGAAGAGTCAACAACATAGGAGGAGAGGTTGTCACGTGTCACCAATGCTTTATTTCTGCCTTCCTTTTTCTCTGCCTAATCCACTCCTTTGTGCCTTCCTGAAACCATCTGAAATTGGTGAGTTTGAAGACCTTGAAAACCAGACCCCAGCTGGGAAAGCTAGGAAGGAGGGATGGAAAGGAGGTCAAGACATGACTTTTCTCCCAGAGACTACTTTTGTCCAGTTCTCTCGCCCAGCATATTACCTATTCTGTGCAATCAGTTCTCTCTGCCAGGGAAACAAAGATGGAAATCCATGCTTCCATGGTCTGAGTGAAACACATAAAAATAGATAATTCCAATCTATTAATAAAATAATGAAAGTATATAATAAAAAGGAATTAACAAAAGGATAAAGCCACGTGAGAACATAGGTAAAGGATCTCCTAATTCCTTTTTTCATTCTGGGTAAATCTGTTTCTCCCAAATTTCACTCTAATGATTACTCTACATCGTCTTTATTTTTATTCTTCGTAGTTTAGTATTTATAGAATTAATAGAAATGACTTTTGGATTTCCACAAATAACTTAGATCACATGATCACTTCATTTCTGCCAAATCTGCTTCTCTTTTACGAAGATATTTAGGGCTATTCCCCAGATGTGAAAACCTTGAGCTTACGCGATTCCTAAATCACAGTTACCATTATTCTTAATTATTCTACAATCAAACCATAGCTCCCTTGTATGTGATGTTAACCAGAACCTGCTAGAATCATCAAGCACATCACCTGCCCTTGTCCTTTCTTTAACTCTCCCTGCCAATGCCATTAGCAGATTCCTCTATCGACCTGAGTAGCCACAATTAGACAGATGGCTCAGTTTCATGTTTGAGGCACACGTTTGTCCTTTGCGTCTAATGGTTAGGTGTGCCTGTTCTTCGACTGATGACCAATGTCTTGTTTCTTCTCACCTCCCAATATCTGCCAATAATCTGTCCCTCTAGTCCTACTTTCTCTCATTTTGTTTTCTCTTTAATTCCATCGTGCCTGTGATTATGATTCCTTTCGTCGCAGTATGATACTTTAAAAGAGTTTCGGGAAACACTGAAGCGTAATTATAAGGACACAGTGTGTTCCTTGTCTAGCTAATTTATTCCTCTCTTGCTTGGCTGCCATAGAATCTAACCAGCCAAGCAAATAAACCTCAGCACCTTTCAATATGTTCTCCACATGGCAGCTCTAAGAATTACTTATATTCTTTCTTTCTAACTTTATTTAACCAGTGTTAAATATTTTATTTTCAAGTTGTAAAATGTTTCACACATGACAGAAAATAAATAAATTAATGTAATGAATGTAACCCAGGCTTAAGAAATGTTAACCCTTTATCAAAATTACTTGGCATCAAGTTTTAAATTATATTTTTCACGTTTATTCATTTTTGGGGGAGACAGAGAGCGAGCAGGGGAAGGACAGAGAGAGAGACACACACACAGAATACCAAGCAGGCTGTAGGCTCTGAGCTGTCAGTACAGAGCTGGGTGCGGGGCTCGAGCTCACAAGTGGTGAGATTAGGACTTGAGCCGAAGTTGGAGGCTTTACCCACTGAGCCACCCAGGCACCTTGACTTTACATCAAGTTTTAAAAGAAATAAAGTGTTTTAGGTGTAGGGCTGCTGCCTCTTGATATCCATTCCCGTTTCTCTTTGCCTAAACTTGACGTGTATTATTTATTTTCACATTATATAAATGAAACCACCCTTCTCTATATAAACAACACAGACACACTGAGTATGTATATTTTAACTTTTTTACATTCAACATTAGTTTTTTGGGATTTACCCCTGCTGATACATATAGTTCTAGTTACTTCCTTTGAACCATTTTATGTTTTCATACCCAGTCACTCGCTAACAGATATTTAGACTGTTTCCAGTCTTATGCTATGAGAAAACAAACAGCCTGCAAGGAACTATGCTTCTTCAACCCTATGCACATCTCTTCAAGTTCCTCTGGAGTAGTGTAGGCTTTGTTCATAAAAGACCTATATTGTAGGATATGGATCTTACCCACTTTATAGGATGTTGTCAAACATTTTCCCAACAGACTGAATTAATATAGGCATTAGCAATGTATGAAGTTCCCGTTTATCCACCACATCATCATCATCGGTTGGAATTATCAGATTATTTTGTTTTCACAAACTATTGAGTAAGAAAGGCTATTGCATTTGTCTTCAGTTTGCCCTCCCTTGATTACTTGTGAGGTCGTTGGCATTTTCATGATTTTTGGAAATTTGGCATTTGCCTTGTGTCAATTACTTTTTCATATCATTTTTTCCAGTTTTCATGTGTATATTTGTACATAAGCTCTAAAGTTTGCTTCATTCTTTTTTTTTTTTGCCTAAATTAGTACAATAGTGTTTTAAAAAAATTTAGATTGTTTTGGCTTAGTGTTTGTAGAGCTGTATCAGGTTTCATGAGACTATTTGCCTGATGTATCTTATGGGTGTCACTTTATGTCAATCCATGTCCCTTTTTGAATAAATTATTGTAATCTACTTATATTTATTATGATTACTAATATATTTGAAGTTTTTCTATCTTCTGCAGATTTTTGTTTGCTGCGCTTTTTTTTTCTGCCATTTTAGAATTTGCTAATTTTTTCTTACTCGCGTTTTCAGCCTTACATTATTTAAAAAAAATTTTTTTAATATTTATTTATTTTTGAGACAGAGAGAGACAGAGCATCAACAGGGGAGGGACAGAGAGAGAGGGAGACACAGAATCTGAAGCAGGCTCCAGGCTCTGAGCTGTCAGCACAGAGCCCGACGCGGGGCTGGAACTCACGGACCGTGAGATCATGACCTGAGCCGAAGTCGGATGCTTAACCGACCAAGCCACCCAGGCACCCCCAGCCTTACATTATTTTAGAAAGTATACATTTGTCTATTAATTCAGTAGTGTCCCTAAAATTTTTTCATATACGTTCTTGACTTAATGAGTCATAATCAGTATCAGATAGCTAGTGATTCCTTATACACACACAAATACTGTGAGCTGAAAATGCTTTCACTCTTGATTGTTCTCCAATCAGATGTCACTTTCCCTAGTATTTTACTTACACATTTTTCTCCTCTCTCAAACTAGTCATTAGTATATTATTGTTTTGTAATAAATGCACACTTTTATTATTTTACAATGTCTCTGCTCATCTATGCTGCTTGTATTCTAGCCCTTTCTTCTGGTTTCTTACTTCTTTCTGAATTGTCCTTTATCAGTACTTGCAACACTGAGCTGTGGAAAGCACACTCTCTTAGTCTTCATTGTCTAACAATATCGATTTCACCCTCACTTTTACAAGAGTTCAGCTAAATTTCCGATGGCTTTCTTTCATTATGAAACATATTCCTAAATTTTCCTTGACTTCTCTTGCTTGTTTGAAAATCAGTCAGCCTGATTTTTGTTACTCAATACATATTTGGTGCCTCTTGTTTTATTGTTGTAAAATTTTTTATCATTACTTTCTTAGGAGAAGGAGACATTTCCTCCTTTTCTCACAGGGTTTTTCTAGCTGATTGAGGAATGAAATTGATGTGGGATAGATTAACAAGAAAACAAACAAAAAAATGTTTATTATGTGTACATGGAAGTCCAGTAATGAAATATACCCAAATAGATGACTAAGGCAGGCAGTTTTTATACATTTTAGACAAAGAGAAATGAATTCTTTAAGAATCGACAGGATAAAAAAAAGCAGATGTTTGAGAACTTTAATTAGTTAAGGAATTCTAAGCAGAATTTGGGCTCAGGTGATAAACTGGTAAAAAAGTAACAAGATTTTTTTTTCTTCCAAGATTTTATTTAAATTCGGGTTAGTTAACATGTAGTGTAGTCTTGGTTGTAGGAGTAGAATTTAGTGATTCAGGTTTGTTTCTACAGTTTTCTTGTCTTTGAAGTTCCTATCTCTGGGGATAAGGTTGCCTTTTTACTTCTTAGTACAGGGAAGGTGCTTTTGATACAAAAGATTTATTTTCTGCTTTCATGGGACATAGGAGGGTTTGATTGTCCTTGTGGCCTGGTTCCCAAGTAATCACTGGGCTAGTTCCCAAGTAGCTTCGATGCAAAATAATTAATTTGCCATTGTGGTTCCTTTTGGGCAGCCTGCCCTTACCTCCACCCTTCTGTGTTCTGTGTTTTCATTATGGTATGTCTGACTGTAGGTTTGTTTCTATTGTCCTGTTGAAACTCTTTCAGTTTGTGTACTTCTTGAATCAGGTGATGCTTCCATTCTTGAAAAATAGCCATTCATTGTCTCTTGGAACATCGCTTCCCTCACTTCTGGAACCCTTGAAAAATATGATACTTGATCAGCACTTGGCAAGGACTCTCCCACCTGACTGCTAGCTAGCTCTCAGGCCTCACACGGTGCTCTTCAGCCTAGAGTATTCTTTTTTTGCTCACCCTCAGGTGCTGTCTTCTGTCGAAGGACCTCTGTCAGGCTCTTTCCTGAGTGGACTTCTGGAATCACTCCTCTCCTACTAGTTAACAGCCACTCATCCTTCAGGAGGCCTTGCTGATTTTTCTGATGAGGTGTTTTTATTCTCCTCTTAGAGTATCTTGATTTGTCATTCAGAACTCCTGGGGCATTTGTACTGTGACCGTTGTTTGTTTGAGTATCTAATTAAAGCCAGGCCCTTGCACTAGATTCCCTGCTCCCTGAGAGCAGTAAGGGTGACGCTTGAACCACACAGGTTTGAATCATGTGGGTCCACTTAGATGCTGATTTTTTTTCAATAAGTACAGTACAATAGTGTAAATGTATTTCCTTTTCCTTAGGATTTCCTTAATAAACTCTTTTCTTCAGGTTACTTTGTTCTAAGAATACAGTATATAATGTATATACCATACAGACTGTATGTTAATCAACTGTTAATGTTATCAGTAAGGCTTCCAGTCAATGGTGGGTGCAAAGAAGCACCCCTAAGACCTGTGTTGTTCAAGGGTCAACTACATTTTGTCGGTTTTAGTTTTTCTGTTGGCATTTTGTAGGCACTCAGGAAATAACAATGTAGAGACTAAAACCAGGCAGGAGCTACAAAACTACAGTAAAATCTTGGTTTGTGAGCATTATTTGTTCTGGAAACATGCTTGTAACCCAAAGCACTCGTCTATCAAAGCAAATTTCAAAAACCATTGGCCCAGCTGTGATCATGTGACATTCGGCATCACATACTGCTCGTATTGCAAGGCATCTCTCGTTTACCAAGTTAAAATTTATTAGAAATGTTTGCTCGTCTTGAGGAACATTCGCAAAACAGGTTACTGTCAATCAAGGTTTCACTTGTATCAGAGACCCGGGCAGTACTAATTCATCTTTGACTATGAGCTTCACTTCCTTCAGAGTAGACCAGCTTTCCTTCCTTCTCTGCAGATATTTAATGGGATAAAAGGCTCAGGGTCAGTAGTCTCCCCATGTTAAATAGCATACAGTGCCTGTGAGCCGAAACTGTCCCTCTGTCTCTCACATTGTTTAGGAGCCCTGCCACTTGAATTTCCAGGGTGTCTGGGCTAGAGCTGCAGAATGTGAAACCAGCTCTGGATCATTTCTGTATAGATCCCTTGTCCCCTCTTTTATTCTAGAATAACTGAGCAGATGTGTCTTTTAAAAATAACAACTTCAGGAATCAAATAAGATCTAACATGTTTTCATTCACTGTTAAACTGAAGAAATAGCCCCCGATGCATTTATTTAACAAGTATTTATTGAGCCCCTTTTGAGTGCCATTCACTACGTTAGGCCTTTAGGTTACAAGAGTAAAAACGAACAAGGTCTATGATCTCACTGAAATTAGAGTCTAGAGAGGGAAGACTCTTCAATACTCTTCCTACTACTAAACAATCAACAAGTATGTGAATGCTTTAAATGAAAGAAATAGGGTTTCCTGGGAATATTTAACAAATTAACATGAACTCTATGGGAAATTGCAGTCAGATGGTAGTAGTAGTAGTAGGAAATTGCAGTAGTATTGTTACAAAGACTTATTGTGACTTGACACAGCATCTCAAGAAGAAAAATTAGTATGTGCAAATGTCCTGTGGCAGGAAGCAGACTGGCAATGATGAGGGTCTAAAAGAAGACCCAAGAGGTTTGAGAACAGAAAGGAAAAGGGAAATTTAGGGGCAGCTGGGTGGCTCAGTTGATTAAGCATCCAACTTTTGATTTTGGCTCAAGTCATGATTTCATGGTTCATGAGATTAAGCCCCTCACACTGGGCTCTGCATTGACTGCACAGAGCCTGCTTGGGGTTCTCACTGTCCTCTCTCTGTCTGCCCCTCCCCCTGCTCGTGCATGTGCATACTCTCTCTCCCAAAATAAATATTTTTTTTAAAAAAGGGGGATTTATTAGAGTTGAGGTAGTCATTTGAAGAGGAGAGATGGTGGTGATGTGTTATCTCTGTACAGTACAATTGCGACTTGTACTGGCTAAAAAGGACCAGTGTTATATTTTCAGAAATTTTGTGTGAGCCACCTGCTAAATACCCATTATTAAAAATAGAAGTATATAAACTCATATTAAATAAATTACATTAAAAATAAAGGTTTTCTAATTATCCCAAGTCATTCGTAATTATTTTACTATATTTTACTGTTATTTGTGTTCCTGGGGTTATATATTCTTTTTTTAAATATTTTTTAATGTTTATTTATTTTTTGAGAGAGAGATTGACAGAGCATGAGCAGGGGAGGGGCAGAGAGAGAGGGAGACACAGAATCCGAAGCAGGCTCCAGGCTCTGAGCTGTCAGCACAGAGCCTGACACGGGGCTCACACCTACGAACCGTGAGATCATGACCTGAGCCAAAGTCGGACGCTCAACTGACTGAGCCACCCAGGCGCCCCTCTCCTGAGTTTATTTTTGCCTATTCTGTCCGCATGGTAGAAACATCTTATAATGATGTGCAACTGTGCATTGCTTTCCAACCTCACACACAGTGATGTCACATTTACTGACTTGAAATTGACCACAGTGGGAGTTTACACCAAGGAAATTGGCACACTTTTCAAATCAGAACTCCCTTATACCTGTAAAAACCAGCTGTTAAACATTAACCAGTACAACACCAAGTGAGACTATACAAGACCTTGGAGACAGTGTTAAGAATTGGTCTTTCTCACAGGAGAAATAAAGAGGCACTGAAAGGTTTTAAGCAGGGAGTCGACAAGAGCACATTTCTATTTTTAAAAAATCCACTGACGCTACAGAAATGAAAAGGGGAAGCAAGGTGACTTTGGAGAGCCCATATGGTAAATAATGGTGGCTCAGACTAGGACCAAAGAAATGAAAATGCAGAGAAGTGGATTTAACATATACAGTAGTTAGGAGCTAAAATAGAAGGCTGAGCTCTGGCAGCAGTAGCAAGAAGCAGTCACTTAAGACCCTCATGAGGAAGAAGTGAAATCTCTACCTCTTCCCTAAATTCTGGATGCTTCGGATGTTTTCATTTTGAGCCCAATTCTGCCACCATGTGTCAAAGAGCCAACTTCACAGTTGAACAAACCTAGGCCCGAATAAGGAGAGAAAGATCTGCATATGGAGATGTGAGATAAAAAAGACTATCTCCCTACAAAAATGAATTATTTAAAAAGTAATCTGTAACCTTTCCGTCTTCATTGATGGCAACCCTGAGAATGGACTCGGAGACCTCTGACCCAGGGAGTATAAATGACTGTGTTCTGATACCCAGCATTTGAGCACATGCTTTGCTTCCCACGAGCTGCCCCCCAGACAATGACTGGACAGGACTGAGACCCTAAGGCAAGCCTGTTATGGGTGATGCTAGATTCCTTCCATGAGTGGCTTTAACACCGTGACCCCCCGGTGACCTTGGCAAACATCCTTAGAACTGCATTGCCTTAGATGCTCCCTCCGACTTCTCTGTCTTCACATCAATTCTCCTTCACTAGGTAGGGGCATGCATCATGGTCTGATGGTTCTGCAAGACTCATTGACGCCCCTGACTCTGCCTTGTGTCTAGGGCAGGTCTCGAGATTCTGTGACTTGAGTCCCTCCTCCAAGTGATAGCACACATCTGTAGCCTAAGTTCCCGGGTCCAAGAGAAGTTCCTGTCCCCTTCCCCAAAGTCAAACAGCTGCGGTTCCTACCCCTTCTCAGAAGCAGGAAACTGTTGCCTGTGTCTTAGATGTTACAGGTGTTTTTTTTTTTTTTTTTTTTTTTTAACCTCTTCCTTTAATGCTTAAGTGATCTGTTTTATAAGGGACAGAGATCTGGGAAATACCTGGGGTTTTATGCCTGTGTGCCCAGGAGGGACTCATTCATTCTATTCTCACCCTCATCACCCCATGTGAGAGGCCCATGGAATGAGTGAAGACAGACTGTTTTGTGTCTGAGCTCCTGGGGATTCTAAATTGTCATGATAGCACATACGCCACCTTTAATTATTCATTCAAGTTCTAGCTGTTTCCTCGCTTTCATGGAGGCTGCCTGTTTCCTGTGATTTGCCAAAGGTGAAGCAGTCATTGTGTCCTTTCTCTCCATAGAGGGCTGGGGACTCTTTCCGGTTCAGTTCATTGGGAATCCTTGTGATCTCAGTTCTGTGATGGTCTCAAGAAAAGTGATGATTTTGCAGAGTAGCTGGCTTTTCTCATTTTTAGCACGAGATTAGTGTTTGTCCCATAGGTTTCTACATGCTGAGCCGGGAGAAAGTCCCTGCCCCTTGATATTAAAAATAAGTTATGTTTGTGCATCAGTTATGTTTTTATCTTTGGTGGGTTCAGCAGAGTCGGGAATAGAATGTGTACGTAAGTCATATATTATATGGCAGGCATGTGAAATCCTTAGGTTATCAAACAGTCGACGCTCCTATGGTAACCATTCTATAAATTTCTTTAATGGTAACATTGAGCAACAGTGGAATCCACAATCCAGTATTCATTAAGACTCACATAGCCGATTACAGCTAGACAGGGAGACATCGTTTCTAGGATGTTTTGCTTCGGGTCATTCTTCACCACAGTTACCTTGTCCTTTCCACCAGGTGGTTGACCAGATTGATACCCTGACCTCTGACCTACAGCTGGAGGATGAGATGACCGACAGCTCCAAGACGGACACCCTGAATAGTAGCTCCAGCGGCACGACGGCCTCGAGCATAGAGAAGATCAAAGTGCAGGCCAATGCCCCTCTCATTAAACCCCCCACACACCCCTCTGCTATCCTCACCGTCCTGAGAAAGCCAAACCCTCCGCCGCCTCCCCCACGGTTGACACCTGTGAAGTGTGACGACCCCCAAAGAGTGGTGCCAGCCGTCAATCCTCTAAAGACCAATGGAACCCTTCTGCGAAACGGAGGCTTGCCAGGGCCGCCGAACAAAATTCCCAACGGAGATGTCTGCTGCATCCCCCCCGGTACCTTGGACAAGGCTCCAGCACAGCCTCTGATGCACAGACCTGAAAAAGACAGATGTCTCCAGGCAGGACCTCGGGAACGAGTTCGGTTTAATGAGAAAGTGCAGTACCATGGCTACTGTCCGGACTGCGACCCCCGGTATAACATAAAAAACAGGGAGGTCCACTTACACAGCGAACCTGTCCACCCACTGGGAAAGCTTCCTCACCCAGGCCCCCCGCTTCCTCCTCCACCCCACCTCCCTCCTTTCCCCCTAGAGAATGGGGGACTGGGAATAAGCCACAGTCACAGCTTCCCCCCTCTCAGACCTGCAACTGTGCCTCCTTCCACTGCACCAAAACCACAGAAGACGATCTTGAGGAAATCAACCACTACCACAGTGTGATGTATGCCATTTCAAAAACTTTTTGTGCTTTTTTTTTAAATTTCTATATTATAAACATAAAATAATAAGTAAGGAGCACTTTCTATTCAAGCAATAAAAAGCCCAAATATATTAATTCTGCATTCAGCAAAGTGGCATAAAAAAAACCACCTGGTAAGTATGCCGTGTGTTGTTTCTATCCCAGGTTTATGTTATTTAAAAAGTTGCATCACCAGAAACCACAGAACCATGAAAAGGCTGAATATGCTGTGTGTGTGTGTGTGTGTGTGTGTGTGTGTGTGTGTGTGTGTTTAACTGACCTGTGATAAACAGTGATCTGCAGGTTTCAAATAGTTTGGTTTAGTATAAGAGATGGAATTAGATTCATTTTATTCATGCCTAACTCATCTATGCATTAATAACATATCACCCCCCCCAACTTCGACCCGATGCTTTTTAGGAAGAAATTTTAATACTGAAGGACTATTTTGTTATTTTTTTTCTAAAGATGTTTGTCACTAGTTTTACATTATTAAATGCTGAGAACAATACCAAAAAGTTTATTTTCTATACTATACAATTATATGTTCAAGCTATGTAATGAAAGATTTTGTCTGTGGAAATGTCATGTGTCAATAAACAACAGTACATAATGGCAAAATCAGATGTTCCTCAGAATTAAAATGCAGCAGTGGTTCATTTCATCCCAACTCATTTCACTGAAATGGGTAGCTATTCTGACAGAGTGTGGAGAAGATTACAGTGAGCATATGCCAGAATTTTCCAAGTTCACTATCATAGTCAGGTCATAAATAGTACTTCACGCATTTTCATAGGATGTATTGTGGTCCCCCCAAGACCGTATATGGAGTGTCCCGTTGACCCAGTACATGGCCAAGCCCTTTAAGGCTCTCCTCACACTGAGCATTCCTCCAGGACATACCATAAACCAGAATGTTGAAGCAGTGGGATGGTTTGCCTCCTGCATCAGCAAGCTCTCTGCCTTCCAAGGAAATCCCTATTTATCAGAACTACAGCGGAAAATAAAGACGCTTCTGGAATACGATGTTTTTAGTATCAGCCTTAACGCTGTTTCCCCTCAGAGTTGAAATATGTCAGGGGTCTTTGTCATATTTTAGGAGGAAGAGAAGAAATTCTTCCTTCCTAACATCTTACAAAAGCCCTCTCTTAAGTCTAACTTGCCAGTTTACGTCACTTACCCATCCATGGACCACGTTAACTTCCCAACTACTGTGATGTGGACTGATCGGATATTTTGTGAACTAGAAATGAGCTTATCTGTCCTAGAATTATGAAAACAGGTGCATACCTGAACAAAAGTTGTCCATGACGTGGCAAGAGTAGAGGGATTCATCTTTGGTCGAAATTCGTTTATTGCGCAGCTTAATAAAGGATGCTTTAATCTTTTAGACTATCTGGCTTTTGATCTCAAAACTTTAATTTTTTGTTGCTACAGGGAGATAGTCATATTTCTTTGTCGCCGTTTTCAAGCCGTATTATGGTAATTTGGAATCCTGTTTTTCACAACTTCCTTTTAAAAGATGATAGCACACCTTAGGCAGATTAACAGAAAAAAATAGGCATTACTTTTTGAAGGAACAATTTCATGAGTAAAAAAATAGAGGATGTCATGTTGCAAATTTACTCAGCATGATTTTCTTTCCTGTGTGTGTTGGCAATGAAGATAATGCAAGCAGAATAAATCCAGTGTTGTTTTTTTTTTTTTTTTTTTTTTTTTTTTTTTTTTTTTCCAGAAAGTTACAGCACATAAGACCAATTATAAAGACAGGCCATCATCTAAAATTTATTCATTGTTTGATAAGTATATTTAATAAATGTGACCCAAGTAAATAAAGAATTGACTCACCAAATACCAAAATATTATATTCTTAACATTTTCATGCATTCATTGAGGCTTGATATGAATAAATCCAAGATTTCATCATCTTTCTGGGTTTTAATAATTACTCTCTTTCCAATGTGTATCCATTGTTAGACCATGTAGTGTTATAAGCAGTCTTTGAATACATGCAGCTTTCTCCCTTCAGCCCATCTTCCTTCCACAGCCAGTTATGTGTGACCTAATAATTAGCTTTTAGTTCGAAACACTGACACCTGTCAATGTCTGGGAGCCAATATGGATCTCAACGTAGAGCTTCTTAGCAGCCACAAATCATGCACAGAGTAGATAACTCCATTGCAATAAAGCAGATTGAATAAGCTGAATAATTCATGCTGATCCAGTAAGGACATTGAGCCAGATGCTTAGATACAACCAGTGAGGTTCAAATTCACATCTCTTCTTCCAAGTATAGACCAAAGGTACCCCAGGGGAAATCATCTTTTTAAGTGTGATTGGTGACATATGCCAAAACGACAATACCTGCTTTTGTTCAACATATTTACAAGTAAATTTTGGCCTGGAAAGCTGAATTAAATCCCAACCTAAAAAAGATAAGAGGTATTGACCTTCTTCTCTTATTACACTTTATTATATAATCAGCATTAATGTTAGATCATATGAGTGTTGGGACTTTCTTTTGAGTTTATTTCCATATGTTATTTCATTTTTTTTCATTAAGGTATGGAATATATTGGGGGTGCCTGGGTGGCTCAGTCGGTTAAGTGTCTGACTTCAGCTGAGGTCATGATCTCTTGGTTCATGTGTTCGAGCCTTGGGTGATGCTGTGCTGACAGCTTGGAGCCTGAAGCCTGATTCGTATTCTGTGTCTCCCTCTCTCCCTGCTCCTCCCCAACTTATGCTCACTCTCTCTCTCTCTCAAAAATAAACATTTTTTTAAAAAAAGGTATGGAGTGTATTGGGCCAATGTATTTTTTCCCAACTGGTAATTTTGAAACATTCCCTGGAACTTAGGTCTTTATTTTTTTTTTAAATTTTTTTTTTCAACGTTTTTTATTTATTTTTGGGACAGAGAGAGACAGAGCATGAACGGGGGAGGGGCCGAGAGAGAGGGAGACACAGAATCGGAAACAGGCTCCAGGCTCCGAGCCATCAGCCCAGAGCCCGACGCGGGGCTCGAACTCACGGACCGTGAGATCGTGACCTGGCTGAAGTCGGACGCTTAACCGACTGCGCCACCCAGGCGCCCCTGGAACTTAGGTCTTTAAATATATGTAAACTTCTAAAACATGAAAAGCAATGAACATAGGGCATCATAATATTTGCCTGGAAACTTCTAATTAAAGTGTCATAAGTGGCAATGCCATTTCTATCATCAGGAAACATTGCTTTCCAAATTTAAATTCTGCCCATCATCCATTAAATCATCATAAAACAGGGCAAATAGTTGCTTTTCCTGGAGATTCCAAAGCAAAAATTCCTATTTCATACCCCTCAGGACAGTTCTTTTTCCCAGTGTGCATTCGGAGCCTTTCATTTCCCTGAGGAGTATATACCCCCAAGTTAGCCTCCATCCTCTTTTGAAGGGGATGTTCCTACAAAAGGTGTGAGGGGATTGCTGCTTATGGCAACACTCATTCAGAGTGAAACATATGTTTTTGTTTGTTTGTTTGTTTGTTTGTTTGTTTTTAAAGTAGCATCTGGGGGCGCCTGGGTAGCTCAGTCTGTTAAGCTTCCGAATTTGCCTCAGGTCATGATCTCATGGTTCATGAGTTCTAGCCCCGCATTGGGCTCTGTGCTGAAAGAGGTTGGTGCCTGCTTCGGATTCTGTGTCTCCCTCTCACTCTGCCCGTCCCCTGCTGGCACTCTGTCTCTGTCTCTCTCAGAAATAAATAAACATTTAAAAAAATGTTTTTGAAAGTACTATCTTTTAATTAAATTGGCCTAGGCAAGGGTTTGTCTTGCTAGTTTAAACAACGATTATCCCAATTTGGACTTAGGAGGTTATTGTATCTTATCTGAGAAAGGCAAAGAGAACGTAAAAAATTGACCAGAGTTCCCTTCCGTCTCTACGTAGTTACAGCAGTTATAAAAGGAGATAAAACTGATTGTTTTTTTTTAGGTCATGCTTAAGCTAAATTTAAAATATCTGCTCAAAAATACAGGGCATGCCAAAAGAGAAATGTGCCACTCTTCCAGTTTGTTATTATATTCCTACCTTCCCTCATTAGCTTAGCATTATTCTAGAAAAAAGGAAAATGAGCCTGGTATTAACTGAAGTGGTTTAATTAACCTAAAAAGTCTTGCATTTGAATTTTGCCTGCATCTAATTATTTAATGAATAAAGGTCTAAGGCATGGTATTATTTGACTTTCTTTGGACAGATCAGTAGTTGCTTGCTTTTGGCATTACCAGGAGCAGCGGCTATATACTGTCTATGCAAAACCTTTTATCTACAGATTCTAATTATAGCAAATTAGAATTAATATTTATTAATATTAATAAATTCTACAAAATCTAATTTTTGGATGCTCCATGAAGAAAAGCTTGAGTAGTCCATGTTTAATTGCACTGGGAATGATGTAATCAAGTCACGAATTGGTGCCTTCCTTGACCAAACTTTTTTCCATGGAAAATACGCAGTAATGCAATGTCAAGTCTAGCAGTTGTCCTGATTCAGTTTCTTTCCCCTGATTCTCTATTGGTAGCACATTTTGCTGCCCTTGAATTTGTAGCAGATTGCAGTGCGATGTACTTTGGTACATACTGATGATTTCTAAGTGAGGGAATGATTTATGAGCAATAAAGCTCTGTGAAAAGCCTGCATCTCATAATTAGATAAAATGCACAGAATCTTACAGTTACTAGATGCTGTCACCAAATCACACGACATTTTCCAGGTCAATTTGCTTTTTAGGTCGATTTAAGTTTTCAGACCAAACATTTTGGAGTTTTAGAATCGTTCAAGTTGCCTGATTCTGAAATAATGACAGATGGGTTACTTCCATGAGGGCACACAGTGGTGGTGAACATGAAACTGGAGGTAGGCACGTCTCGTGGGGCAGCAATTATGTAGGGTGTCATTATGTTGGAAGCCCTTGGATTTATCATTCTGGTCTTTTTGAGGAAAAAACTAAAGTGGAACATAAAGACGCTCTGCCAATAACCCTCTCCCGAATATTGCTTATAATTCTGACTTCTTAATCAAGGATAGGTAAGCTAATATTATTAACTGTTTTCTCAAACTTTACATACATTAGAGTTTCTCTAAGTTCTCATAGGAATGTGTAAGACAGATGATATTACTCTGATTTTACAAGTGAAGAAATCCAGGACCTCAGTTTCAGTATTTTGCCAAAATCAACCCCTTAGTCAGTGACTGAGCTGGCATTTTATGCCAGCTTGACTCCCCATAATTTCTCCCCCATCACATCACCATTTAATTATGTTCTTCATTGCCCTGAACTTTGCAAATCTTTCCTTTATTCTGAGCAGCTATTTTGACGCTTGGAAGGGGTTACCTAATGCTATTTTGACATTCTTAATATGTTTGATCTTTGCAGAATATAAAAGGGATTTCAGGCAATTTAGCAACCGTCTAAAATGAATGAGCTGCTGAATAATGCCAGCCTCATTTTCTCGTGTATTATATCAGCAGCCTCACCTTTCAGGGTTTTTTTTTCCCCTAAGTTCAAAGACTGTCTATTATTTTGGTTTCTTTCCCTAAGAAGTTTTGATTTCTTAGTATGAATGCCTTTTGACCATGAACATGTCACTTCCATTACCTGTATTTCATTTGTAAATTTCATCTATTTGACATTGACCCGTGCACTAAAAATAGCAACTGATCCATTCCATGGAACCACTAAAGAACGAGTGCATTAGAGCTCTCTTTACTAAAAACTTTTCATCCTTTTGCTACTAGACTATAGATGTGATTTTCCATTGTTTGATAATGTAGTTATCAATTCTCCCAACCACCAAAGGGAAATTTGGACCAACTAAATAAAACAGTGGAGTGCCCTGGAGTAGGTTTGGGTTGATATTGACAAAACATGTGATATCTAACCCTCATCAAGGACTTCCTGTATGCCAAACATTCTTCTACGTGTTTTGTATGTTGTATTTTCCCTTTGTAACACCATTTTCCCTCATAGCAACCCAATGTATTAGACACTATCATTATCTACATTTTACAAATGAGGAAACTATGGCTCCAGCATCAGGCTGCCCAAGATTATAGAGCCAAGAAGTGGCCAAGCCAGAATTGCAAGACCACCTAAAGCCTAGCCCCTGCATTGTGCACAGGTGACCCGTGCAGCTAAGGTCCCTATTTCACTGGAACTTGTCTGAAGCTGTCAAAAGACATACCATGAGAGGAGAACAGTCTCTCTTTATAAGTCAAGATAGTCTAAGTGTGGTAGCAAACAACCATAATATCTCAGGAGAATCTGAGTTATTTCTTGTTCACTCAAAGTTCATCTTAAGTCCAGGAGGCTCTCCAGGCAGCCATTCAGCAGTCCGGGCTCTACAGGTTTTGTAGGGACACCATCTGGTCAAGTGTCCACTTCCAGGACCACCACAACAGAGGATGGAGCTACTTAACTTGTGCACTCATCTCAGCCTCTGTATATGTCACTGGCCAAAGCTAGTCACTGTAGTCCCCATATGCCCAAGAAAGGAAAGGAGATCTGCACATCCACGAGTACAAGTCGTACCTACCACTGTTCCTAAAGGGGTAATTTTTTTGGTGTGTGTGTAATTCGAGTATATTATAGACTATTATAGATCCCTTCCCATCTTTTCCTTTTCATATTACTTGATATTCATTTAATCTCATCATAAATTAGGATGACATCTTACTTTAAACAAAGAGAGGAAAGAAATGGACTTAACAGCAGCCCTGCTAAAAACTTAGTGGAGGGAATTGACAGCATTTACTAAGATGAGGGATAAGTTGTATTACAGCCCTTAGCTACCATATTTACATTCTTTCTGAGGATACTCACCAACCTACATGTGATAGTTCAGCATTTTAGAATTGCGTACTAAATTTTCAGTAGTCGGGGTGCCTGGGTGGCTCAGTTAGTTGTCCATCAGACTTTGGCTTAGGTCATGATCTCACTGTTAGTGCATTAGAACCCTACAGCAGGCTCACCGCTGTCAGCACGGAGCCCACTTGGGATCCTCCGTCTCCCTCTCTCTCTCTGCCCCTACCCCGGTGGCACTATCTCAAAAATAAACATTAAAATAAATAAAAATAAATAAATTTTCAGTAGTCAAATCACTACAGATCCTTTTATAGGACGTTAGGTGACTATATGAATAATTATCTTTAGAAGAATAGATAAACCTAATTTGAAGACACTTATTTATCCAGAATAGTCCAAAGAAGTATGAAACTCCACTATAGAAATTTAGGTCATTGATGATATAAATTATGGCGTGTGTTTATAATATTCACTTAGGCAGCAGTGTGTTATGATAAAAATGTAAATTTGAAAACAGAATGCTTGGATTTGAGTCTCAATTTTTCCAACTCCCACGTATTCCTGGTCAAATTGCTAAACCAAGTCTAGGGCTTGCTTTAAAATGAAGATAAAAATGCCCCTCTTTTCTACCTAATAAGGCTCTTGAATCACTATCCTCCCCTGTTGTATATTCTGGGATCACCCAACCCTCTTTATTTTTACATGTCAGGGGCGAGGACAGTAATATCAACAGGAGGATGTTGCAATTTCTGCACAAACCCTAAATGAACTTCTAAGGCATCAGGACCATACACAGAAGTTCTTTGGTAGGCAGAAAGGCTGGAAGGGAAATCAGACAAAGCCACACGAACAGGCAACTTCAGGATTCAACAAGTCTGCAGAGCTACCGAATAGGCAGGATCACCAATGCATTCCACCTCATTCTTTCCAGATGTCATTTATTGGTTCCAACTCCAACTTCTTTTCAATTCATGTCTCTCTTGTGGTCACAAAATTAGAGATGATCTGCATTTCCCTTGCTTAATTTTGTCTCTTACCTTGCAAAGTCTTAGATCTGTACTTGTTGCCCACACTGCCCCATTCACACATCTTAGTTCTACTATAGTCACCTTGATGTACTTAACCATCCCCCACTGCTACCCAATTCGCTAACATTTTTCTGTTTCTCCTTAAAGTATACCACCTTCCAACATATTGTCATAAGGCCCCAATCATTTAATGAATGTGAAGTACCTTACGAACCTCAAACTTCAAACAAATGCCAATCATTGCTATGATTTTGCCATGTTTCTTGTCAAATTGCCCTGCTCCTTGTTAATCTGGTGGATTGATTTGTATTTGCCTAAATTCATGCAAATGGTATTTTATTCATGTCACTTATAAAGTAATTATTTTACTTGGATGTTTTTATACTTATACGATCAAGTAAACTTACGATTTTCTTAGAACTTTCCAGTTCATATGTAGAAGTCTCATTTTTGGTTTATTAAATTTTATTAATTTATAAATTAGCTAATTTTATGAATTAGTACGTCAGAAAAGGCACATGAGAGAAATCCTAGGTGACTACAACAGAAAGCACAGCTCATTAAACTGTTTTGACACGTGTAACTTAGTTTTAATTTTTTATGATAATATTTAATAGTACATGAATAAATTCATTTAGAATTTAATTTGTCAAACTAATTAAAGTCTAATACCATTAGGCCTTTATAAATCTTCGAAAAGTGTTTGTTTGAATAAGAGATTAAGTCATCAGGCTTTTGTTTAAAAAGAAAATGTCTATGTTTGTGATTAAAAACATCATTTATCAATGATATTATTAAAATCTGACAAAGCATTAACCATCGTTTTGCTTTAAGCAAAGTCTGTCATGTATTTGATTACATGTTTCAGTGAGGTATCTTTCACAAGGACTAAGGACTAAAATTTTTGATCATACTAATTTATGGATTAAGTATAAATAAATAAATAAATAAATAAATATGGCTAATAACAGTCCAGAGTTATCATCCAGAACTTTTTCTACCAATTCCAACACTTCAAGACAAAAACAAGATATTTGGATTTACTTTACCTCCTTTTTAAAACTTCACAATTGTACCAATTGACGACTGTATTTTCCTTGCTATTTGAGATACACTACTGACATTCTGATTTTTTAATAGATTTCTAAGTGGATTTAATTATTACAGAGAATTAATATTAAAAATAGCTCCTCCAGGGGTACGTGGAGGTCCATTAAGTGTTGGACTCTTGATCTCAGTTCAGGTCTTGATCTCAGGGACTTGAGTTCGAACCCAGTGTTGGGCTTCGTGCCCAACTTAAAAAAAAAAATAGCTCCTCCATATGAAATTCTAATCTGATCATCAAAAATCCAATTTGCAGCTGTATTTAATTTCTGCCTCTCCCTGGTGCCTTTTACCCAAGTAATTTGGATTTTTTCCCAACTGTCTTTCGTTTTTGTAATTTATTCCCAGTGACACTCTACTCAGAGAGGCTTTTAGCTCATTTTCAATGTTTCGTTTGCTATCTTCCTGGTCACTTGACCTCTTGCCTGAATTTCCACTTGATTCTGCAGATATCCAACAAAGAAATTTTTCTTTCATCATTTCAGCTCAGTCCAGAAATTTCGAAGGCTCAGGTCAATCTATTTAAAATTCTTAACTGGGTCTGGCAGTTCTAGCAAAAACCCTCCCAGGGCTGCTTTTACAACCTCCCCATCTAGGGAGCCCAACACTGGTAAGACTGTTCCGGCCACATGGTCTCAGTCACTGACCCCCTGACCTGAATTACTTCCATTACTGCACCTTCTCTTGGACATGTGCCGCGGGCCTGAAATAACTTCTCCTTCCTGTTGTGGTTTTGTAAATCTTGCTGTGCAGATTCCCACCATTTATTCAAATCCTTTCCTAATCAATCAGTCAACCAATCAATGAAGTAAAACATTTTTAAGAATGTAAAAACACCACAGTGGTTAAATAGTTACAACATAGGTAAAAATTTTAAAAACAGAAAACATAAAGATGTATGTGGAAAACATAGTAATTAAATTAGTAATAAACTAGTAATTAAATAAATGCAAATTACTGTTTGTCTTCTCTTCACAAAATTATGTAAAGGGACATTTGCTTTCACTGGGAAACAAAACATACAGTATTAAATTAGAAGAGACTTATAGACCCATCACTTACTAGGTTAGAAAATTGACCTCCTACTAGGACAATTAAACTCATGCAAATGCATGTGCAGAAATGTAAGTTTCTTTGATGTAAAATGTATTCCTATTCACTTAAGACAAACGGTCCCTAGGAGAAGAAAGATTGCTGCATATCAGTGTGTGAGAATCAGAATCTGGGCGGAGAAGAAGAAATAAGCTAGAAAATTTGAGCTAACAATGTAAGGTACTGTCACATATGCAGAAAGTGCTAGGCGAAAGGAAGGAAAGGAAGTGAAAAGGAAACTGAAAGGAAGAGCAATTGAAATCTTATACTTAAAGATTAACCTGAATACAATGGAAGAAAATGGTTACACACTTAACATGTGAAAGTTTAGTTGTATTTTGGACCATTTAAACCAAGGTTATTATAACGCACCACTCTTATTTCACATTTTTATTTTTTTTTAATTTGAAGATATACTCTACTTTGACTAACAACATGGGGAAAAGCCACTTTTTCCTCTCCAGATGTATACAGCTGATAAGAAGGATTTCAAAGAGACAATTCTGCCTATAAATGTTCCCATGAGATTAAGACTTTCAGTTTTATATTTAGTCTTTCTATCGCATGTGCTTAAGATCCGTCTCACCCTGGGGCGCCCGGGTGGCTCAGCCAGTTGAGCATCCAACTTTGACTCAGATCATGAATGTGTGGTTCGTGACTTTCAGCCCCAGGTGCGCTCTGTTCTGACAGCTCAGAGCCTGGAGCCTGGTTCAGATTCTGTGTCTCCCTCTTTCTCTACCCCTCCCCTGCTCACGCTCTGTCTCTCTGTCTTTCAAAAATAAATAAAGATTTAAAAAAAATTCAAAAGAAAGATCAATCTCACGCCAAGCTCTGTCCAAGTCACTAGGATGACATAATGGGGACAGGAATGAGTGCTCCCCGCATTTTGGCAAGGACCACAGTGCCAGATTCAGAGACAAAAGAGGTAAGTAACAATTTGCAACTGAAATTGTGTCTGGGACATTTTCATTACACTACCCTAAACCTGTCTCCACTTACTGGAATCAATATGCAAAGTTACATGAGTCTTCTTCCCGTTGAGAACATTCAAATAGTCCTTTTTTGCTGTGTTTAGGAAACACACCAAATGTGTTTCCTAAAACTAGTGAAACAAATCCTTATGTTTTATTTCCGGGAGAGTACCTATCATGTGAGTAAGAGTGTGCAATATTCTTTCTATAGAGCGTGATAAAATTGCTTTGATAAAGACACAGCAGCCATCTCGATGTGTGTCTGTGGACTGAATCCATAGAATGAACAACAAGGTTAGAGTGTTTTATTGGTTATTTTCTATTTTCTCATAGGTTTTTCTATGGCTTTTATTTAATATGTTATTCCTTATAATGTTTGGGCAAATGGCAGAGATATCTGAAAAGACTCTTTTTATATATTTGGTTCAGTTGTGAGTTTTCTCATTGATAGTTTTGAAGTGTGACATTTACTTAGCTTACATTTATAAAGGTTAGTCGTAGTAAGTTTCCTAATCCAAGAAATGAGGGCAGATACTCTGGATTTCTTATGACGTATGGGCTGATATAAAAAGCAGCTGATAGTACACTCCTCTTTTAGAAAACAGGGCAATGGGGTTGGATTTGAAAGTATATATTACCTCAAGGTGTCTTAAAAACTGTCTTCTTCTCTTTCAAAATATTCTGTATTCCCTCAGAGGTTTTTTTGTTTTGTTTTGTTTTGTTTTTAATTATACTGTTATGGTTACCATGTTATAGTAACAATTAGTTTTTAGATGGCTGTTTCCTCTACTAGAGGTGAGCCTCTCTAGGACATGGACAGTAACTTAATCCTTCCTTCCCTCCTTTTTCTTTTCTTTCCTTTCCTTTTCTTTTCTTCCTTTCCTTTCCCTTTTCTTTCCCTTCCTTCCTTCCTTCCTTCCTTCCTTCCTTCCTTCCTTCCTTCCTTCCTTTTTCCTTCCTTCCTTCACTTCTTTCTTTCTTTTTCTTTATTTAAAAATTATTTATTTATTTATTTATTTACTTGTTTATTTATTTATTTTACCTTTTGACCCCCTTCACCTCTTTCTCCGCAGCCCCTGCCTCTAGCAGCCACCCATCTGTTCTCTGTATCCCTGAGCTTGGGTGTTTGTTTATTTTTTAATATTCCACTTAGATACTACCTCAAGATGTCCTAGAACTTTTTTTTAAAATAATGAATTAGATACTAACAATGCATCAAAGTTTATCTAAGCAAAGAATTAATTTTTTTCTATCAAAATTTAAACACAGTGTTATAAGAACACAAGCTCTTACAGTCCTCTCTAAAATTCCTAGGAAAAAAAGGTCCTTTGAAAAAAAATTAAGTTTATTTACTTATTTTGAGAGAGACAGAGACAGCAAGTGGGCAGGTGGAGGGGCAGAGAGAGGCAAGGGAGGGGGAAGAGAATCTCAAGCAGGCTCCACACTGTCAGCACAGAGCCCATTGTGGGTCTGGAACTCACGAACCATGAGATCACGACCTGAGCTGAAATCAAGAGTGAGACACTTAACCAACTGAGCCACCCAGGCACCCCAGAAAAAAGCTTCTTAAAGAAGGAGGAGAGGTAGCAAACCCCTATGAAGATGGTGGCACTTGTAGGTTCTGGGGGGATTGTGCTGTGGAAAACAGAATTTTCATCTGACCTTGGATCTTGGAAATGGGTGGTGATGGGGGCAAGGTTTCTATGAGCATAGGCAATGGACTTTGTTGGCATGAGTTCCTTTTTTTTCCCCTTTTTGGCCTAGGGGTGGGTTGCAAGTCTGAAAGAGTGCAGGGTCCCTATAAAAGAGTGGTACTGATTGTACCCAAGAGAACCTGTCTTTCTTTTCCAGATGGAGAGATGAAGAAATCTGAGAATATATGTTCTAAAAATTCTTAGCATTTTATGGTATAGAAACTAGAGCACCACTGTGCTGAGGAATATTTTAGATCTCAGGATACTCATTTGCTTGGCCGGATATGCCAGTGTGGATGTCAGTGCTGACTAGACATCATAATCACCCGGGAAGTTTTACTCCCTGAGCCCCATCCTGGACCAATTAAATCAGAATCTCCTCCTGGTGGGCCCAAACATCAGTAGATTTTAAGATTTTAAAATTACCCATGTGATTCCAGAACGTCATCATGATTAAAAACCTCTGAATAATAGTGAACAATAAAATGGTACATCTGGTATTAATTATTGTATCCTAATGGCAATAGTATGAAATCAGTACTTAGGGAGCCTATTTACATCTTTATTTTGCATAGGAGGAAGAGACAGGAATATATTTAGAAATCTACATTTTAAAAAGTTTAAGTGGAGCATTAAAATCTAGTTTCAGTGAATGCAGTGTTAAAAAAAGGTAAATTAATCCCTCAGCTAGAGATCCCTTTAAGGTAAATTTAAAGTGGCCAATATATGGTTTCTGTGAATTCTCTTACCACTCAAAGTTTCTGTGATTCCCTGGGTTAACATCTATTTCAAGAAGTTAAAAGTAAAATTTAACATTAAATTGTGACAAAAACCAAAAGTTTAGTTGTGTCAGTTTTAAGAATACTGCTTAAGTATTAGTAATATACTTAGGTATCAGAAATTCTAAACCTATTATGACTATAGACCATTACTCTAATTTTATGACAATAATTCATTATCAGTCAGCTGTTATTCATAGTGTTAATGGTAACTTTAATGTAAAGTATCCAATATAATGTTCTGACATTGTCAGAAATCTTATATTCTTATGACCTCCCTCAGTTTCTACTTTTCCACAACTCATGTCCATTGTAATAAATTATCTTGGTATTTTCCACACGTGCTTTAAACAAATTTCAAGTGTCTATCACTCTCATTTATTTATTGTTTATTTTGAGGGAGAGCACATGCGAGTAGGGGAGGGGCAGAGAGGGAGAGAGAGAATCCCAAGCAGGCTCTGTGCTGTCCAAGCTCGACATGGGGCTCGAACTCACAAACTTTGAGATCATGATCTGGGCCAAGATCAAGAGCTGGACACTCAATTACTCAGGCGCCCCTCTTTCATTTTTATGTAAAGAAAGTAGAAGTCAATTTTCAAAGTTTAGAAAACATTCTTCATAACCTCCCCCAAATTATATATTCTAGTAATTGTGTTTATCTTTTATAATCAGCTTATATTTTTCACACTAGCTTTAACAAACATGAAATTTGTCTTTATTTCTTTGTGTGTGTGTGTGTGTGTGTGTGTGTGTGTGTGTGTGTGGTGCTCTTTGGCTAAGGAAGCAAGTCTCCTTTTTTGACACTCAGGACATAAGTAAGAACATATAATCATTACACATATTCAAATTCTGTATTAAGTATCAAAGTTAGCAGCAACTATAAATAATTTGCAATGCCCTTTTCTGACCCTGTGATAATTAATTACTCTTAGAAATAAATATTTCCAGGTAATAAATTTGAACTGAAGCCTGTCATAAGATGTTGTGGATAGAAAAAAGGAGTAAAGCATCTCAATCTAAAAAAATCATTAAATATTCCAACAGAGAAGATCTCAGTATGTCATTGATTGCTTATTGCCTAACAGAAGAGGCATCTTTGAAAAAGCACTTTGATTTTAAAATTCTCATTGTATCTTTTATCATTCCCCTTTACCAGTCATGTGGCAAAGTTCAGAGAAATGCAACTAATTGAAGTGGAGATAGAAATGGCTCTAAACAGGCTTAGGGGGTGATCCCACTAGAGAATAAAAAGAGAGGAGACCATTTTTAAATTTATGAAAACTGAACCACAAGTGACGTGGACTTTATTCTTTTCTAACTCAGAGAGCAACTGGCAAGAAGGGTTTCTTTGGTTTAACTCTGGAGCACGTCTAGAATAGTGATCGGTACTTGGAGATTTTACATTTAACATTGGTGAGCGTGTCAGCCACAAGCCTTCGAGGTGTGAGGACACTCCAGTGTTCTTGCTTTGTGATCTTAGTTCCTGAAGATGAAACTTGCTGTTTGGCTTTGGGAACATAGGTGTCCTCTCTACTTGGATTCTGGTATTGGTGACAGTGCACTGAGGCTGGAGACCTTTTGGGTCCTCTGATCAGTATGCACCTGTCAAAGCCCAATCATCGTTATTGGTGCTAATGTGTGGGTCCTTCAAGCCCGCTGAGCAGATACTGCAAGTGGAACTTGCTTGTTTGATTCCTTGAATCTGTTCTTCCATAAACACACACACACACTCAGGACTTTTTTTTTCTTCAGTTGTTTAACTGCACTATCATAACACTATACCTGATCTTTGAAAAGAGCTATTTGGGATTTTCAGGGACCTCTAGTCAGAGAAGAATGGTGAGCTTTGAAAGAGAGGAAGACAGAGAGAAGGTAACGTTTAATAAGCAACCACATTGGGGATCTTACATATGCTGTTTTATTTCATCTTTATAACAACTCTTGGCAAAGAAAAAATTGCACTGTAGAGGTTTAATAGACAGGGAGGACTTTGTTCAAGACAACCACAGTAGGGGTCAAGACTCTAACAGAGGAAAAGTCTGAAATGTTATGAACTGAAAAGGCAGATGAGTTTTCAGCACTCTGATGAGCTAGTGGAGGACCTTCACCTGGGAACACTGGTCAGTGTGGTGAGACCTCATGTTTTTGCTATTTGGTGCTTATTGAAACTAGGTTCCCCCCTCCCCACCCCCCTCCACGTCCAGAGAACGGAAAGATAGGGGCACAGGTGGTTTCTTTCTTGATGGTTATTGTTCAGAAGGATGCCTCTAGGTTGAGAAAGATATGCCTGAGTTGTAAAACCAGCAAGAGACTGAGAGAAGTTTTGCACCTCAAAGGGTTTGTAACTGCAAGTTGTTGTGGAAAGTAAATGCTCTTCTAAGAGGGAGGTCTGTGTCCTGTGGTCAGGAAGAAACCTGTGAAAAGTTGAGGGGAAGTTGAGCCTATCTTGATCCTCTTTCAGGTAAATATTTATTCCTCTTGATACAAAGACACTGGGGCTTGCAGTTGTTTATTTACCCTCAGTCTCCCAGCTGTTAAGCTGTGAAGTTTTGACTTGACCATAATCCTGATCTGCTCCCAAACCGGTGTTATTTCCCAACATAATTTTTTTAACGTTTATTTATTTTTGAGACAGAGAGAGACAGAGCACGATTGGGGGAGGGGCAGAGAGGGAGGGAGACACAGAATCCGAAGCAGGCTCCAGGCTCTGACCTGTCAGCACAGAGCCCCACGTGGGGCTTGAGCTCAAGACCTGCGACATGATGCCCTGCTCCGAAGTTGGACGCTCAAATGACTGAGCCACCCAGACACCCCTTCCCAATACACTCTTCAGCCTTGTCAAAATCCCAGCAAAGGGAGGACCCTGGGCACACGGGAATTGTCAAAGCTTGCATTCTTAAATAATTTCCTGAAGCTCTCCAGCCCCTTAAGGGAAATGATCATGTCTAAAGAAGTTTTGTTTGTCTAAAACTATCATATGCCCCACGTTCTCTAGTTTTCACCAATCTGAGTATTTCATGGGCTTAAAAGCAGATGCAACTATAAGGCAAGAGCCATGTCATGTGCCTGCCTGTCGTGTTCTACATTTCTAATAAAGACTTCTTACGGGCTGCACATGATTCTCTTGGAGTGTTTGTGAAACAGCTTGAAGAGTTTTCCCTTTTTGCCTCTTACATGACAATCTTGTGTGGTACTTAGGAGTTAGGCACCATTTGTGATAAGGGGAAGAAGAAAAGAAGGAAAGTTCAGGAAAACAACTATTAATAAAGGGAGATTACTTCACTCAAATCTTGAAAGCAACAAGGTTGTCAGGGGCCCACAAGGGTAAGGGGCCGTTCTGTTGCAGATCCTAATAAGGCTTTGCAGCTGGAAAAGCATCATCTGAGCCCGAAAATTCACATTCCTATGGCAGGCTGTAAGCCAACAGCCCGGGGAGACTCAAGTCTTCTTCCCAATTGGCTACTGATTAGGTTTATCCTTCTTTAAAAAAAAAAAAAAATGTTTATTTATTTTTGAGAGAGAGAGAGCATGAGCTCGGGAAGGGCAGAGAGAGAGGGAGACAGAATCCGGAGCAGGCTGTGAGTTGTCAGCACAGAGCCAGACGCGGGGCTCGAACTCAAAAACCGTGAGATCATGACCTGAGCCAAAGTTGGATGCTTAACTGAGGCACAGCTTGCTTTTCACTTCTAAGAATGGAAGGAAACATTGAAGTTTGTCGGCACAATATTAGCATCCCTAAAATATTTAACGGTTTTCACTTTAATAACATTACTCTTGATTTATAGTTTGTCAAAAGACAACCATGTTTCTTTCAGGGTTTTTGATGACAGGGAAAGACACCTCTTACCCCCTCAGTGAAATCTCTTTTTGAATTAAGTGCCAGGGCTGTTGACACCTTCATCTTTCCCAGTCCATAAGAAAAGTTTTCCCAGTACTGTAAGAAAAGTTGCTCATTCTTCCTAAGTTTTGATCTTAGGATAGATGAAAGACAAAACAATCCCCCCCCACCTGTTTTTGGACAATAAATGCATCAAAAGCTTAGAAAATTACAGCCAAGTACTCTAATCATGGCTATCAGTTATTTATCTCAACTTTTCCAGAGAATTGGGATTACCAGCTTTTCTTCTGTGAAAAAAGGGTCATTTTCTTTTATAATAGTAGTTATGAACTCCTGGTTGGATTTTTTTTTTAATTTTTTTTTTCAACGTTTATTTATTTTTGGGACAGAGAGAGACAGAGCATGAACGGGGGAGGGGCAGAGAGGGAGACACAGAATTGGAAACAGGCTCCAGGCTCTGAGCCATCAGCCCAGAGCCTGACACGGGGCTTGAACTCACGGACCGTGAGATCGTGACCTGAGCTGAAGTCGGATGCTTAACTGACTGCGCCACCCAGGTGCCCCAACTCCTGGTTGGATTTTAAGTGTCAGGCAATGGTTTCCTTAGGATTAGCTTCAGAATATTTTTACTTGAATATGCCAAGATTCTGGTAATCCTCAGATAGGGGAAGTTAAAAATGCTATTATTTAAGAAATTTTATTATTATTATTGAGCAGGTAGAGTGGAAAATGGAAAGGAAACACTTGGAATTTTATGAGCTACAAGCAGCCATTTTCAAGGACTTTGAACCCAAGGAGGAAGATTATTGTGGGTGTGTAGGAAACATGTCTATTTCAAAAGGATACCAGAATTAGGCAACATGTACAAGCACCGCTTCAATTTTTTAAGAGTTTGGGGGAAATAGCAGAGTTAAAGAAGGTACATGGGCCTATCAAACACATTTAGTGTGAATTAACCTTTAGTTATTGGTATCCACAGGCCCTTCTTAATTGATCATCTGCAAATGATGCTCCTACTTTGCAGTGAGATTCTTCAGGGGAGAATTGGATGATTGGTCCAAATATCTTCTGCTTTTATTTTCGGTCTTTGGCATTCCTTGTAAAGATGCTCATAATTGTATCTAATATTACACATGATCATCTCTTTCTGGAAAAGTGTTTACTCAAAAGAAACAACTTTTATAAACACAAACTATCCACATAGAACCTTTTGATTATAACCCTTTGACCTCACAAGCAGAGTGGCCTGATTTAAACAACATTAGTTTTGGTGATAGTGTGTTTTTAATTTCACAATGGTGTGCTACAAATTGATACATTGAAAGGTTTTGAATCTGTACTATTTTTGTCCTTCTAGAAGCAAATAGAAATTAAGAAATACCACGGTTATCTTGATGTAAGGATACTTTTTCTCTGGTGATAGTAGAGGGTGAATTACAGGTTCTTCCAGAGATCATGGTATAAATAACAAGATCTTTGCAATGAAGTTTTCCAGCGCGTGTTTTGGAAGGAAGATTTATAGTTTACATTTCCTTGTACAGTTTGTTCTTGGAGGTGATTGCTTCAAATGAGCTACAGAATTTGAGTTGTCGAGAAAAATAAACTGTTATTTATTTATTTTTATTTTTAAAATATAATTTATTATCAAACTGTAGAAGAATAAACTTTTAAAAGTAAACAGACTACAGAGGGATGGGATATCACTTACTTGGATACATAGCTCAATTCCTTGAACCTTGATTAGTTCTCCCCAATGTCTTCGTAATCATATAAACATCATAATGACAGGAAGTGCATGATAGCTTGCCCATCTTCTCCCAGGTATGCTCAGTCTCATTAAGAGTACACATGTCTCAGGGTGCCAGAGTGGCTCTGTCGGTTGGGTGTCTGACTCCAGCTCAGGTCATGATCTTGCAGTCAGTGGGTTCAAACCCTGCACCGGGCTCTGTGCTGACAGCTTGGAGCCTGGAGCCTGCTTTGGATTCTGTGTCTCCCTCTCTGCTCCTCCCCCACTTGTGCTCTGCCTCACTCTGTCTCCCGAAAATGAATAAAGGTTAAAAAAAAAAAAAAAAGAAAAAAAGGTACAGATGTCCCCAGAGCACTTAGTACGAGTATATTTATTTCCATGCTGCCACAGCACGTGACCCTAAACTTAATGGCTTAAAACAGCACACATGTATTCTATCTCTAGTAATCACAAATCTGAAATGGGCTTCATTGGTCTAAAATCAAGGAGTCAGCAGCGCTGTGTTCCTTTGTGGAGGCTCTAGAGACAGATTCCTTTGCCTTTCTCAGCTTCTAGAAGCAGCCTACATTCCTTGGCTCACGACCCATTCATCCGCAAAGCGAGCCATGGCCAGGTATGTCTGTCCTACATGGTGTGACCATGCCCGTGGCCACATGGACATTGGCTTTTCTGTCTCCTGTTTCCCCATTTAATAGACTCTCATGATTACAGGGAGCCCATCTGGACAATGCGAAGTCATTTCCCATCTCAAGGTTGGTTGATGAGCAATTTGTTTTTCGTCTGCAATCTTAATTCCCCTTTTCTGTGGAACCTAACCTATTCATAGATTCCTGCAATCGGGATGTGGACATTTTTGGAAGGCTGTTATTTCAGCCCACCACAACTACAATCATTTTATGTACTTGTTTACCTGTTTTTAGCTGTTTCCTCTCACTGGAATATTAACTCAGTGAGAATAGTAATCATGTCTGTCTTTTTCACTTGCTCGTGCTCAAATACTGGTTGAGTGAAGACTGAATACATGAATGGAAAAGTATAACATATCAAACATGCCGTTGGTCAGGGTTTAGGGCACACAACACATATTTCTCCTCTTTGCCCCTGTGTTAGGGACCATTTGAGATTTCCACACAGGTCCAACTTAAGGATATCGACAGGTCACCGTGATTAGTGCTCCAAAGGGAGGTTGGGGGTCTGGGCCTGCGGTCCTGCAGGTATATCTGTTTTGCATTCAAAAGACTCCGCTCCCAAGTCTGAAGCAATGCCGGACAAAGACTGGCTTGTGTTTCAGGTGCAAACCCTGTAGTGCTCAAGAGAGAATCTGAGAATCCTGTCTACAGCAGAAACACCTGCAAAGAGGACTGGGCTGAGCCAAGTGCGATCCCTGCTTACAAATTCACCTCAAGATCGTTGAAGTTTCTCTGGGGAGAATGAGGGGCCAGCAGACAGGGGCCAGCACTGTCACTCTATGGAGTCCCTCCTGGGGCTGAAGCGAGAGAAAAGGGTGCTGAGTGGTCAACTTTCATTCAACCACATGTATGGTCTTATGCTTTTGCTTTTTTTTCTTATTGATGAGCTTCTTACTCTATATCAGTGCTCTGTGGATAAGTCCTGGCTGGGATACTTTCAGGCTCTCGAAAATATATTCTTGGGGCACCTGGGTGGCTCACTTGGTTAAGCGTCTGACTTTTGGTTTTGGCTCATATCATGATCTCGTGGTTGTGAGATAGAGCCCCAAGGCAGGCTCTGCGCTAAGTGTGGAACTTGTTTAAAATTCTCTCTCTTCCTCTCCTTCTTCCCCTTCTTCGCTCGTGCTCTCTCAAAAAAGAAGCAATTGAAAGAAAATATATTCTTTAACCCAGTTACAAAAATATACCTACAATCTATGAATACTCCTTACTTTATAACTTGCCTTTCATGGGCCAGAAAACGAATGTCCTGACCAATCTAGAAATGCTTTCAGGTGTATAGGGTAATTATCTTTTTGTAGCATAAACAAGAAATACTAAATACAAAAAGATTCAGCATTAATAGGGTGCCAGGGTGGCTCAGTTGGTTAAGCATCTGACTCTTGATTCTGGTTCAGGTCATGATGTCACGGTCTGTGGGATGGAGTCCTGGGTCTGGCTCCTTGCTGGGCATGAAGACTGCTTAAGATTCTTTCTCTCTTTTATCTCTGCCCCTCCCTGATGGTGCACACATTTACGTGATCTCTCTCTCTCTCTCTCAAAAAAAAAAAAAAAAAAGACTCAGCATTAATTTCATGACGTTTCTAGCTCCCCATTTAAAAATTATAAAATCAATATATAAAATAATTATAATATGATACTGTAATAATATATTCCTGGAATTAGAATATGGACATCTTTATGGAGACATTATTCTACCTGCCACAATTACAATTCTTTTAATTTCTTGTTTACTTGTTTTAATCTATTTCCTCCCACTATGGTATCAACTCAGAAATAGTATGTAAGTGGGAAATGGGAATTCAGAATCTTAAATCTTGGAATATCAATTTAAAGCCCATGTAATTGGGGCGCCTGGGTGGCGCAGTCGGTTAAGCGTCCGGCTTCAGCCAGGTCACGATCTCGCGGTCCGTGAGTTCGAGCCCCGCGTCAGGCTCTGGGCTGATGGCTTGGAGCCTGGAGCCTGCTTCCGATTCTGTGTCTCCCTCTCTCTCTGCCCCTCCCCCGTTCATGCTCTGTCTCTCTCTGTCTCAAAAATAAATAAAAACGTTGAAAAAAAATTAAAAAAAAAATAAAGCCCATGTAATTAATCCATTGATATTATGGATAAAAAATCTGAATGCAAAAGATATTGATTCAGTGGCTTACCCACATTCTCACAGCCCCACAGTGGGTCATACCTGTAAGTTGGGCTTTCTATTGAGTACTTTTTTTCCCCCCTCAACTGTGTTGGTAGTGTGTGTTCTTTCTGTCTTGCTTCCTTCCTTTTTTCTAGTCTTCCTTTCATTTTCTTCCTTTCCTTCTTTTGTTCCCTTTATTTCCTTCTTCCTTCTTTCTTTCTGGCATGTGTTAAAATTTTGAGATAAATAGTTGGTTGAATTCATAGAATATGGAAAGTATGAAAACTGTAACACTTAAGTATATAACTCTACAATAAATAAGAACACATTTAGAAAAATATAAAACCACTCAAACACACCTTGACTATAGCAACTAATCTTTTTCTACACAGTTTTCCTATATTAAAGCCCAGATTACATGGGAAAACTGTCCTTTGGCCAAAAATGTGATACATTTTCAAGACCTATGGTCTTTCTAGTGCCCCCATGGATTGGCTTTATATACATTATGATTAGAACACAATTATAAAAAGTAACTTTCTGACTGAATATCTTGTTTCTTCAGGCAATCAATTTTTTTCTTTGTGCTAACTATGCATAATATTACATGAAATACCAATATTAAGTCCACTAAAATAAATTCCCAAATAAATAAATGGCATGTGTTATTATATTTGATGATAAATGTTGAACAACTTGTTAGAATTTTTTTTAATTAATTTTATTTTAGAGACAGCATGAGTGGGAGAAAGGGGTAGAGGGAGAGAAAGAGAAAATCTTTAAAAAAATTTTGTTTAATGTTTGTTTATTTTTGAGAGACAGAGAGAGACAGCATGACCGGGGAAGGGGCAGAGAGAGAGAGAGAGAGCAAGAGAAAGAATCTGAAGCAGGATCCAGGCTCTGAGCTGTCAGCACACAGCCTGACTTGGGGCTTGAACCCACCAACAGCAAGATCATAACCTGAGCCAAAGTCGGTTGCTTATCCAACTGAACCACCCAGGCACCCCAAGAGAGAGAAAATCTTAGGTGGTAGCCTGAAGCCCGACATGGGGCTCAATCACACGATCCTGGGATCATGACCTGAGCTCAAATCAAGAGTCAGGTGACTGAGCCACCCAGGTGTCCCTAGAAGTTTTATTAAAATCAAACATAGAAGTACAGAGTATAACATATGTAACTGGAACTGATTTAGTCTCTGAGAAGGCAAATGTTTTGATAAAAATACTTAGTTTTGCCTGAATTGGCCTGTGCTGTGGGATAAAGCAGTTGGTTTCCTGTGTCTAATCTGAAAGCACCAATCTTGTTAAACTATTGAATGCTGAATGCCTTGCCTTTAAAATAAATTATAGGGCTTTATTATGAGTAAACAAAATACTGAGGAAGAGGCCATGGAAGCTGCTTTGATTTCACTATTTCATATTTATATCTTCTGTGACTCACTGTAAAATACATAAACATTCACCTGTATATATTCTATTTATGACATAATTGAGTAATAAGTAAGCTATAAGTGAGTGTTTCTCAAAGGCATTCATAAGTGAAAATTAAATGAATATATTCATATTTATGATAATACTTCATAGAATATTTAATATGATTTCCATTGAGGAATGTTGTATGTTAATATGTTCTAAATTCTACACTTTCAATTTCTACATGGTATGTAGACATGTTCTACGATTTCATTTCTGAGCCAGTACCAGATCGTCTTGTGCTATCCTATTCTTATCATGTTAAAAACAAAACAAAGCAAAAAAAATGTGAAAGCAGAGGTGATGTATGAAAATCAAAGTACATGAAACTGTTTGGTTTTTTCTTTATTATTCTTTACCTGTGAAAGAAAATGCACTATTTTTTTTTAATTGACTCCTGTTGCCCCTTTCCAACCCCCTTTCAGATGAAGAGTAAAGAGAATAGCAGGGGAGTGTTTCTATAATGCTGCTTTACTCACATAGACCTTCTTTCCTTCTGGAGTGTAGACCCCGGAGCCATCTTGCTTCCCTCCAACCTGCCATGCCCCTGGCATGGTTCTTAACAGTGAACTGGCTCTAGGTGTTAGCAGCAGCAGCTATCAGCCAGCCCCGAAGACCGTTCATCTGCATCTCTATCACAAACTAAAAAGAAAAAGCAGGAGAGGGGCACCTGAGTGACTGAGTAGGTGGAGCGTCCAACTTCAGCTCAGGTCACCGTCTCGCAGTTTGTGGATTCGAGTCCCATGTCGGGCTCTATGCCCACAGTTCGGAGACTAGCGCTTGTTTCAGATTCTCTGTCTCTGTCTCACTCTGCCCCTCTCAGCTCATGCTCTCTCTCTCTCTCAAAAATAAATAAACATTAAAAAAGTTTAAAGAAGAAGAAAAAGCAGGAGTACCTAGTAACAAGCATATCAGGAAGTATTCCGACGCGAGGAAATGGCAATGCCAAATGGGCCACTCTAGAAGCCTCTTCTCCATCATCATCCTCTCCCACGTTCTTGCTCCATTTATTCAACGAGTATTTGTTGGGCTCCTTTTTCATCCAACTCCTCAAATCCCTCAACTTCGCTGACTTTGTGACCAGCAGGGATCTGTCTTCTCACCTATGTGGCCCGTCCTCTCAGGCAGCATTGGTGACTTCCTTTTATCTTTGAAGTTAAGTGAATTCTACCCCTTTTTTTTTTTTTACTTTAACTTTTAATACTTTTCTGTTTATTTCCATTGGTAAAACTAAACAAAAAACATGTTTTTCACTACTCCATAAACAACCAGCAGACACCTGCAGAGCAGGAGCATTCAATCTCTGCATTTACGTGTCCTGTTTTTCTTCCCCAACTACATCACCAACAATAATCCCTTGAAGACACAATTGTTTCTTCCTTGTATCCCCAGTGGCTGGTGTGATTCATGGAAGGAATGGAAGGCTTGATACCTGGTTGTTGGATGAGTAAGTAGAATGTACAAGTGAGTGAATGGATCATGATTCCTGAGAATTTTCTCCGTACCAGGCAATGTGCTAAGAGCAGGAGGTGGGGAATATGGAAATGGTTCTTGTACTCAGCAAATTTACAGTCTCACAAGAATTTCTGGGCCCTATCACTCACCATTTGACAAGTATTTTGATGGTAAAGTGTTTTTATTATAATGTAGTAATGAACATCTTACTAAAAATGGTTTTTCTGCACTAATAATTTTGAATTGCTTTCCTGTCATAGAATCCATGGGTCAAAATATATGAACACTTGAAGCTTTAATTATTCATTTTCTCCTTCCTTTTCGTGCAAAATAAAAGACTTACAAGTATTGACAGATTTTTGTTTTTATCTTTAGCCAGAGGAAAATGTTGTCTTTAGGGGAATATTGTAGTCCTATATATTTTATTTCTGGTCAAATCATTCTACCTGACTTTTTTTTTCTGGTTATCTTTGATCATTTGTTTTTGAAAACTTTGAGGAAACTCATGGGGGACCTGACAAAAATAATGATTTGATTAATAAACTCATGTGGGATAGACAGATTTGCATAGAAATCACAAAGCTGTTTCTTACACCTGTGTATTGTCAATTTCCTACTTAGCCTCTGGCTGCAAACAACATTTCAATGCTGTCTGTCACATCAACAGGCTCTTTTTGCTTGGTAATAATCTAGAAAGATGATGACATTTGACAGGGAAAAAAAGCTGATATGAGCAGTATGCAATATTTCCTTTGTGAAGAACTTGGTGTAATATCCTTCCTCACCTGGTGCTCTCTATGACTCCGGGCTCTTTATTTGAAAAATGAACCACACTATTAAGAATCAAGAGAGTATTCATTAAATCTGAATGTCAGGAAGGGAACTTTATAAGGAACTTTTAATGTTTTATACTTTTGTATATAAATCAAGATAGAAATAGTAAGTTAGATTTCTTTTTACATTTAACTTGTGCCTTACATTCAGTACCGCAAATATGAAGGAACAGAAATTGAATATTCTGCTATTTTCTTTCCCTACTCTAGAAATATATTGTTAATAAGGCAAAAGCCTTGGAGATTCAACCCATCATCTTTGTCATACATTAGACCTGCTAGACCCTTGAATATTGAAAGTTGATATGGCAGTTGCTTTTTCAGAAATCCTACAAAGTGGTTGTATTATGCATCAGATGATACTTTTGTAAATTTTTTCTGTTTGGTATTTACCTTCTGCATTGAAACCAGAGTTAATTATTCATTTAAAATATTTGAGGGGCACCTCAGTGGTTCAGTTGATTCAGCATCTGACTTCAACTCAGGTCATGATCTCACAGTTGGCGAGTTTAAGCCCCTCATCGGGCTCTGTTCCAACAGTGCAGAGCCTGCTTCGGATCCTCTCTCTCTCTCTCTCTCTCTCTCTCTCTCTCTCTGTACTCCTCCCTTGCTCACTCTCTCTCAAAAATAAACATTTAAAAAGTTTTTAAAAAGTGTATATGAGGAGACCTTGGATTGCAAATGTCAGAAAACTCCAACCAATCAGGCTTTAACAACAAAAAACATCAATTATCTTACATGCCAAGAAGACATGTAACTCCAGAAATGGTGGTTCAACAGATATAATTAATATCAAAATGAATATAAGCAAGAAACCAGTTTTTTTTCCTGTCCTTAGCATCTCTAGGAAACTCTCTTTACAGTTACAAAATCATTTCCGCGGTTAGAGACATGACATGTAGACTCCAAAGTTCCTGAAAAAGGACAGTGGTCACCTCCTCCCTGATTCTTTTTTAAAAGTTTAATAAACCTTTCCCAGAAGCCACCCAAAAGGTTTCCCCTCACTTCTCATTGGCCAGTGCTGTGTCTAACACCTATGCCTAAAGCAATCACTGGAAACACAAGGGAATTAAAATGTTTAGCTATAATCCATGGTTCACCCTCGACCAGGAGAACTATTACCCTTCCCTAGATAACACAGCATATAATGTCACACCTGAAATATAATCAGGACTCTGGAATTAAGTAGTTACAGGGATTCAGCTTTGGTGGGCAACACAGAGGATGTCACGAATTTAACTAGGTTCTGGCCCTGAAAGATTAGACAGTCTAGTGTGGGAAATGGATAAGACAATAAAGGACTGTTAACAGCACTACTTAACATCTATTGTGTGTAGCTCCAATAGATGCATGTAAGTGATGTCACGAAGGTGATGAAGAGAAGCATCTAAGAAGGGATAGCTTATAATTTTACTCATTTTTTAGTTTATTTGTTGTGCAAGAAAGAGAGAGAGAGAGAGAGAGCTAGTGGAGGAGAGGTAGAGAAAAAGGGAGAGAGAGAATCTGAAGCAGGCTCCACACTGCCAGCACAGAACCCGACATGGGGCTCAAACCCACAAACCGTGAAATTATGACCTGAGCTGAAATCAAGAGTCAGACACTTAACTGACTGAGCCACTCAGGCATCCCTGGAGAGTTTATGATTTCAGATTGAGGGGAGAAAATGAAGATAGTACAGCTGAGAAGACCCGAGGACAAATATTACTTCTGTGTGATTATGCTTGACAGATTGTGAAAGGTATCTTTCAAAATTATTTTTCATCACTTCAGTCATGTTATCATTTAGATTTTCAAATAACTTACCATTATACTTTTTCTTGGACTATATATATCGACAAGTGAGGTAAATTGAAAGCTTTCTTATAGGGGTAGACTTTGTTATTTCAGACCTGGTGAATTTGATTGACCGGAGTCATGATGACAGTCATGATAGATGACCATGATGTTGATGTGATGGCACTGCTAGTCTGACTGTACGTGACGTCAGATGAGTTGTAGAAACTTTTTGTTCTGGATTTTGAATTGGTACACTGAGCATCATTAAGCCTTATGCAGTAAATTAACTCCATTAACGTAATTGTCAATTATGTGTCGTATGAATACCAGAAAATTTGTTGCCTGTTTCGTTTTTCTGTTAAAGTTATCATAAAAGGAGAAAGGGTAGATACGATGACATTTTGAATATGTAGCTGATGGGAATAGTTCTTACGCTCATTAAATGCAAGTGCAAGTAGTATTATGATTTGAGACGTATTATGCAACAATAGCCAAAAAAGCCAATTACTGTCTCATGCGATGCATCTTCTCAGTTCCAGGTGAGGCTAGGAAAACAGCATGACAGTTCGAAGAGAAGAAATTTACATAGTTTCAATTAATCACACAGCTTCAGTAAGTTGGTTTAAAAAACTATTTTATTTTTATCTTCCATGTGAATTTATGTTAGGTGAGGATCACCTACCCACTTTCTAATTGATTTGAAATCCTTAGAAACTATATACAATTCATGCACAATGAAGTATTGATCAAGTCTGATATTGATTTGGAAGAAGTCATGGCATGTGGTGACTAAAATGTAAAGAACTCTATACAGAGCCTTGTATTTGGTAGAGGGGATATGGGCCCCAAAGGAATATTTGTTTATTTATTTACCTCCTTCCTTATTGATTTTTTAAATGTTTATTTTTTGAAAGGTAGAGAGTAGGGACAGAAAGAGGCAGAGAGTGAGCTGGAGAGGGGCTGAGAGAGAGGGAGACAGAGGATCCAAAGAGGGCTCTGCACTGACAGCAGAGAGCCTGATGTGGGGTCCAAACCCATGAACTGTGAGACCATGACCTGAGCCGAAACCAAAAGTCAGACTCTTAACTGACTGAGCCACCAAGTGCCCCAAAAGGAATATTTACTATATATTATTGGTATTTTATTTTGCCATATGGGGGTGAGAATAAAGTAGATATTTATAGCTATAAGATGACTACTCTTGCCTCTATCTCCGCATCTGTGAACTGGGGCCTCTATCTCTATGAATGTGTGACATCAGAGTCAGGACATGAACCCTAGCTTTATCTCCTTGTTTTTCATTTCCCTCTTCTCTCTCTGTTGTATTTGCACCATTCTTCCTTTTCTTTTCTTCACCTTTATTCTGCCATTTTCTTAGCCCAAATTAGCAAATTTCCTTTTGATCTTTTACCATCTTCTTTATCTCTTCCAAATGAAAAGGCACTAAATTCTCCCAAGCCTCTCAGATGCTTCGATTCATGAATCAATACATGAATCATGTAGTCCTTACATTCAGATAATAGCAATGGTTCTAATATCATATAACTATCTCATTGTGCCTGGTTTTATCAATTTCTAGGAGAAACAGTATTTGGTGGGAAGGAAGGAAATCCGCTCTCATTTATCTTTTTGACTTTTTGATCAAGAGTTATTAAATAATAGGCATTTGAAGAATAAGAAATGAGGTTCCTGAATAATTGATTCCATCTCTCTCTGTCCCTCTCTCTCTCTCTCTCTCTCTTTCTCTCTCTCTCACACACACACACACACACACACACACTGAACATAGTGGCTGACACAGTATTTTCCATATCTATCAGCTATAAAGTTGTACTAAAAATAACATTTAAAGAAATGTTTAATATGTACAATCTGGTTATATCATGGATCATACAGTTTCAGATTCTACAGAAAACACATTTGAATTGTCACTTTTTTTTTTTTTTTTTTTTTTTTTTTTGCAACACCATCCTTCCTTGTACTTCACCCTTCAAAAGAGTTTTTACTGAGGAACATAATAATCTCAGGACACAGAATCTAAACCTAATCTGTAATTTTGAATGTTCTACTGAAGGTAGGGCTCAGGGTAAATTATTAGATGGCAGTGCTTACCACTGAGCTCAGTACCTGGCAGGTTGTAAGCCCTCAAGTTTTGTTGATGCTGTAAGTCACCTCAGAGCAATTTGATTTGTGCTGTGTTCTTTCTTTCTTTCTTTCTTTCTTTCTTTCTTTCTTTCTTTCTTCTTTCTTTCTTTCTTTCTTTCTTTCTTTCTTTCTTTCTTTCTTATGTTGATTAATTTTTGAGGGACACAGAGAGTGTGAGCATGGGAGGGACAGGGAGACACACAATTGACGCAGGGCTCGAACCCACAAACGCGAGATCATGACCTGAGCCAGAGTCAGATGCTTAACCGACTGAGCCACCCAGGCGCCCCTGAAATCCGCTTTTATGGAACATAATATTGGATTAATTTCTGTGCCTCTGATAAGTAATTCTACACAGAGGTAGATGGAGTAAACCCTTGTATTCTTTATGAGAAGCAGTTATCTTTAGTAAATTAATAATGTAAACAAGCTTTAAAGAGGTTAATCACAAAAGAAACAGTTACTTGAAACTCGTTAATTTCTCTGTGCTTTTTATGTCCATAATTTTTCAGGTTATATGATTCTTCATTTAATTTTCCCCTGTGCTGTATATAGCTGAACCTTGGACGTCACAGGTTTAATGTGCACAGATCCATTTCTACATGCTTTATATTTTTTGAGAAATACAGTGCAATACTGCAAATGCATTTTTCTTAGTATTTTCTTAATAACATTTTCTTTACTTTATTTTCAGAATACAGTATACAATACATAAAAGAAACAAAATATGTGTTAACTGAATGTTATGTTATCAGTAGGCTATCTTGTCAACAGCAGGCTTTTAGTAGTTAAGTTTTGGGGGTGTCAAAGTTCTATACAGGTTTTCAATCGCCCTTCACTGTGGTATTGTCAAGGGTCAACTCTACGTTTATCTGGCTAGAACTTTGTCTTTTTATTAAGTTGTCATTTGTAAATGTTCAAAATAGTCTCTTTTTCAAAGTGGAATTATTTCAAGCTGTTAATTTTACTGTTTCTTTGAGAGTGTACATTGATGATATTAATTCATTCATTGATTTTTACATCTTTTTTGAGTGTAAAATAAGATAATTGGGAAATATATAAAAGTGTGATATAAAGAAGGGCAGGAGCTGAGTTCCTGCTAAGGTCATGACTATAGGATGAATGTCACTATTGGCTTCAAGATGGTGAGCTCCTTGACTGTTGCAGTGTTGCACTTGGAGTGCAAGTGATCTGTGTTTTTGTTTGTTTGTTTTGTTTTTTTCCAAGACTTATCCCAGAATCTGGCACATACTAGGTCTTCAGTAAATATTTTTTGGATAATGATAATGACAATGACAATAATAATAAAAGGAATGACCCAAAAGCGGGGGTAAATGCCTTTTAAATAGCTGGTCAGTCAAAGCAGAATGAACAAAGCAGCCATAATGTTCAGAAACCTCCAGCATGTTGATGTGGCTGAAAGGGGGCGGGGGAGGGAGTTGGGCAGGAAGTACTAAGAGAAAGAAGCAAGAGAATTGAGTGGCACCAGACCATGAGGGCTCTTGGTACCAATGGGAAGAGCTAAGATTGTATTCCATAGGTAAGTGCAGACTTACTGGCAGGACATAATAGAATCACGATTTAATTTGGGGGGTAAAAAAAAATCAGTCTCCTGGTAAGGTAAATGATGAAAAAAGGATGAAAGTGGAAGGAGGAGTCAGATATAAAAGGTATACCAACATGGTAGAAACTATAGGATTTCCAATGCATCATATACTTGGGTTAAGGAAACGAAGCCGACTTTGCAGCACCCAATACTCTGATTTAGGACCTGATATGAAAGGCCATTCATTGCCCTGGCATCAGAGCAGGAAGATCAGAGTCTGTGGATAGGAAATAACATTATCCTTTATTGTTTGAATGGTTGCTTGTGTGTCTGGCCAACCAAATTTAACCAAGTAAGAAAAGGACTGTGTATGATATCACCCTGCCATCATTTCCGCTGGCATTATGGCTTACACCTATAGTTCTTCATTAAATATTTGTTTAGTATTTTACGTACGAGCACATTTTATTAGATGTGCATTAGAAGCTTGAGGAAAGGAGAAAAAACTGTGTGACTGAAGTGGTATATAATTTCCTCTCAGTTTTCTCTGGGAGTAAACAGATGATTACAGCCAAGAGTCTGAGCAGAGAGAAATAAATGGAGTTAAGTGTTATCTTTGCCATATTGTCTGTGAAACAAGATGATACAAAAATCCCCAAGTTCACTCAAGGGTTTATGGCACCAACAGATGGAAAAATCTTGAAAAAAAAATGAATTAAGACATGTTGCATTAATTGAAATCAAAACCCCAGTGCAGTGTTTTAAACTTTTCAAAGTATTAAAAAGAATCAAATCATTTTATTTTGTTAAAGAGGGTGATTTTTATCAGCAACCTCTTTGGAAACATCACTTGATTCCCTAGGCTTGTCTAAAATCATATAATGAGCATTTAGTTGCAGTTTTTCTGACTGCTTTATTAAATAAGTCCCTTGTACTCATGCCAAATATCTCCCTTCTGGGAAATTTGTCTTGACGTCTAGGTTATTTCTCCACACTCATGTTGTTATTGTGCTCTATTTCACATAGCTGTGAAATGAAAACAGAGAATCGGGAAGTTAAAATGGCCACTATTATGCTTTTTTAATGTCATCGTGTAGCTAATGCATAGATATAACAACTCTTGTACCAAAAAGCACTGTATTCTTCCATCATGCAATTGAGGGAAATATATACTAACCTGCAATTTTATGAGATACACAAAATCCTGGACATTTAGTTGCCTGAGAACTCCCAGCACTTTCTCAGCCTTCAACAAACTTGAAACAGAGAAGTTTACAGCCTGACCTCCGTATCAGGCAATATGCACGCCCTAGAGAAAGCAAAACAAATTATTATGTGGTTGCATGGTTGCTGCCCTTCAGAGGCTATATTAAAAAAGTATTTTAATATTTGGGGCACCTGGCTGGCTCAGTCTAGCGTCTGACTCTTGATTGGCTCCAGTCTCGATCTCACCGTTTGTGAGTTCAACGTCTGTGTTGAGCTCTGTGCTGACAGTATGGAGCCTGCTTGGTATTCTCTCTCAGTCTGTCTGTCTGTCTGTCTGTCTCTCTCTGCTCCTCCCCGCCCCAATGCTCATGCTCTCTCTCCCTCTCTCAAAATAAACATTAAAAATTTATTTTAATATTTAAAACTTAATTACATTTCAAAATTGTCAATATTTTTTTAAAGCTAGCGATTTATACATTCACTTTAAAATTTACATTAATTGAGGGGTGCCTGGGTGGCTCAGTTGGTTAAGTGTCCGACTTCGGCTCAGGTCATGATATCACAGTTCATGAGTTACAAACCCCACATCGGTGTCCATGCTGATAGCTCAGAGCCTGGAGCCTACTTCAAAGTCTGCATCTCCCTCTCTGCCCCTCCCCTGACCACATTCTGTCTCTCTCTCTCTCAGAAATAAATAAGCATTAAAAAAAATTAAAATTTATATTAATTGAGAGTTCACCCTCTGGTAAAAGAAAACACATTTGTCATATTTTTATTAATATTTTTCAGTATCAATTTATTTGATATCACCATTAATTTTATACATCTAAATATAGGCCTAGATACACATATAGAGGTTATCTTTCCTCATCGATCTGTGTGGATTTGGTTAGTGACTTTTGCACCTTCAAGAGGAAATGTTCCTTTTTTATTTTCCCCTGTGATCAGACTTGTGTCTTGCTGGCAGAAAGTTATACGGAATAAGCTTATAATCAGAAATATCTCGGGGTGCCTGGGTGGCGCAGTCGGTTAAGCGTCCGACTTCAGCCAGGTCACGATCTTGCGGTCCGTGAGTTCGAGCCCCGCGTCAGGCTCTGGGCTGATGGCTCAGAGCCTGGAGCCTGTTTCCGATTCTGTGTCTCCCTCTCTCTCTGCCCCTCCCCCGTTCATGCTCTGTCTCTCTCTGTCCCAAAAATAAACGTTGAAAAAAAAAATTAAAAAAAAAAATAAAAGAAATATCTCAAGACGCAAGCTGCAGCAAACTCCAGCCCCAGCCCCCCCATCAGCCTTCTGGGAGCACACAGGAATGCTCCCATGCACCCATCACCTGCAGCCTGGATGGCAAAAGTACCTTCTGTCCAGACTGTGGAATTCTCAAGCTGCCGTGATCACCTTCTCCCACTGGACTGTGATCTCCTTCATGGCAGGAATTATTTTCACTCTTCTGAATGTTCAAGGTCTTAACACAATGGGCAAAACTGGTGTTCAGTTATTTATTTCTAGAATGGAGGCATGACTGGATACTACAGTAAATAGGCAGAGGAGCTCCTGTCATCCAAGGAAGGGATTCAACTAACTCCGCCTGTAGGGTATCTGTCCTGCAGACTCTTGGAGAGTCCAAAGTTAGGGATGCCATCTAGTAATCCAACATTCTGGATTGTCTTGGGAAGGAGGGGTGGTTTATTATGCTAAACACATATCCTCGTACTTGGTACTAAATTTGTTCATTCCATGGAATTAAAAGTGTTTTTAGTCAGTGCGGTATTGAAGACAGTGTATAAGAAAATGCCACGGGCTTCCCATGATCTTGGTAGTTCTGATAACGCTTTGAATATAAAACATAAGGGAAGTTGAGATACAAATAGTTCTTTTTTGTCAAACAAAAGAAAGTCGGAACAAAGAGTTATCTCCTTCAGATTCAGAGAGCAGTAGTAATTATCTGTGGGTGTCAAGAAATCACAGTTGCATTTTTCCTTTGAAAGCCTTATGTGGTGGCACAGCTGGAGGTGAACAATGAGGCCTTAGCTATTTAAAGGTCATGGGATGGGGGGCAGTCACGTGTGCACAATGTTCCTTAATACTCGACAATTTATGGAGTTTTAAGTTTGTTCATTTTGAGTGAGACAGAGATAGCACAACTTGGGGAGGAAGCAGAGAGAGGGAGAGGGAGAGAATCCCAAGCAGGCTGTACACTGCCAGCACAGAGCCTGGTGCAGGGTTCTGAGAACCCATGAAGCCCTGAGATCGTGACCTGAGCCGAAACTAAGAGTCGGATGCTTAACTGACTGAGCCACCCAGGTGCCCCATATGGATATTTTTAAAATAAAAAGGTATATAAAAATGATGTAAGCTAACAATTGTAAAGTGCTCAGAACCAGAATCCTACCATTTTCTCTTGACTCTTGGCAAGTAGAAATGGCGTGCCAAGGGAACTCAGGCCTCTGTCATTGTCATGAGTTCTTACTGTGTTGCTTGTATTCCTTAACCATTCTCATTTTAGTATGTTTAACATTTTACAGTATAGTATGTTTTAATAGTTAATAATGGCTTGGACAGGATAGAAAGTATGGGAGCCCTTGCTGTTGGTTTTAGTCTTTGGGAGGAGGGTAATGGAGAGGTCGTATCTGTTGCCCTTCCTGACTGACATATCCGCTCTGCAGGACAGAAACTATCTGTGCCAAGTTCCCATACAGCAGAGCTAAATCCAGGGCCCTACATAGTCTGAGGGCTCCTTTGAGAATGTCCATGACAAGCTACCTAGTCCTCCTGCCCACCTGTGCAGGAACTTTACCACCATGGTTTATAGGAGAGCAGCAAAATGTCCTTTCCATTTTCCACGTTTGTCCCCTAGATTGTTCCTGTTAGTTAGGACAGCAGCTAATCAACCCACTAAAAGCCCTCTTTGGTCCCAGAACACCAGTGAAATTTCTCTTAGTCAAGATCACCAGTGGCATCTTTATCATTATATGATCAATGTCCTATCTTGAAATTGACTCCTTCCTTGATTTCTAAAATGTCACCCACCATTCTTTAACTTGAGTCCTTTCTTTCTTCACTTTGCTTTCTTCTTGCCAAATATATCTGCAACTCCAAGATTCTCCACTTGCCCCCTATGCCATACACTGAGGACTTCAAAACTGGTGTCTTCAGAAGAATACTGTCTTCAAAGCTCCACATCTCTGTTCACCTTCCTACCATATAACTGCATCTGGGTATCCTGCAGGCAACGCAAAATCCCAATGTGTCTAAGAAAGGAATTCAGTCTCCTCTCCACAAACCTGTACTGTTCCTCTTCTTTGTTAGCTGTCATTCATACCACCTTGTAGACACCCTTTGTACTCTTTTTTAAAACAAATTTAATGTTTATTTTTGAGAGAGAGAGAGAGAGAGAGAGAGAGAATGAGTGGAGGAGGGGCAGAGGGAAAGGGAGGCACAGAATCCAAAGCAGGCTTCAGGCTCTGAGTTGTCAGCACAGAGCCCAACACAGAGCTCGAACTCACGAACTGTGAGATCATGACCTGAACCAAAGTCTGACTGAGCCATCCAGTCACCCTTGCAGACACCCTTTGTAACAAGATGGGAGAGTATCGCTTAAGTGCTTGAAATAGTTTATCTGTAAAACGAGAAGAATGTTTGCCTTGCAGAATCGCTGTGAAGATAGGTAGTCGACTTGACAAATGCCGTTGTTTTAAAAATATTTATTGCTCTATGTTTAATGGATTCAGATTAAATGAAGATTTTATAGAGACAAATAATTGAATAAGTTGACTAGTAGACTCTTCTATAAGTTTATTTTTAGAACCATTAAGAAAACTTGTAAATACATAAAGTGCAGGAAGTCTCTGATTAAAGATTAGACTAAAAGGTAAGAATAATACAAAAAAAAAAAAAAAAAACCCTCTAGAAACTATCTAAATGCCCAAAACAAGTTTAAGTAAACTATAGAATATCATTTCAGTGGACTATTAGGCATATATTAAATATGGTAGAAATATGCTTATAATTTAAAATCACATGAAGAAATTATGGTATAGAAGTACACGTATTGTTTGGTCAAATTATGCTTAAAAAGAGCATTGCATAAAAAATAAATTTCAAAATGCATATTGTGACTATATGATAGCTGAGCTAACTTTTAAAAGTCTTTTTATTGTTCCTCACTTTTATAATTTAGAAAATCAAATCAAACTGCTAAAGCAGTAGTCTCTGATCTACAAACAAAATAAGTATAAATATTTAAACAGGTTACGATATTTTGAGACAGTAACAGTGAAAATCTTATTTTTTTTTTTCAAAATGACTTTTTTACACAGTTGCCTGGAAACATTTTCATATATATATACATATATATATACACATTCATATATATATATATATATATACACACACACACACATATATATATATATACACACACATATATATACACATACATACATATATACATATATATATAAACACAAAAACAACAAATGACTTTTCCTCTATTGTCCTACAAAGAGGCAGTTTTTAAGTTATTACATTTTAATGAAACAATTAGGAAGTGATCTTAAAGGATAGTTTTCCAGTGTTGGCAAATCATACCTGTCGGATTATACTAAATTCCCAGATGGTCTCCCTCTTTAAACAATAAACGAAAGGGGATAGTTTGGAATCAGCTGTGATCTTGAGCTTTTCTGGTTTTGTTTACTCTTGGGAATTCATGTTGGCAGGTTCATGAAGAGCATGTATTCAGACTCTACAGGGAAACACTTTATCTGTCTGTCAAACTGAACGGAGTATTTCTCCACATCTGGGCAAAGTAACCTAACCATATGCTCAAATACTTCGTGTTAACATGTTTATTTATTCTCACCAAATTCTTACCACAACCGTATATTACTATTGAATCATTTTTTAGTGATTATGTTTGGAGCCCACATGTATTTGATGATCTTTACTGCAAAGTTATAAACATTTTCAGAATGAATAACCCAAGCTTTAATATGGTGCTTATATAGCCAAGAATGCCTTGACTACCAGGTGTTCAGTGCATTTATGCTTTTCCTCTACCTCCTCAAAGTCATTTCATTTTAACAGATGCTGCGGGAGACCGTTCTCTCCTATGGCTCGAATCGGTGGGGCTCCAAGAGCATATTTTGCAGATGCACTGCTCATGATTAAATCCTTTTGAATTCTAAATTGCCACAGTGTAAAGCTTCCTCTAAGTTTCTAGACTATGGAGAAATCCATCTAGGACTGGGAGATTTGAACATGTAAATTGACTTTGGGCAAGGATGCACCCTTTCGTTTGCTGGTATAGCACCAGAAAACAAACGTTATCATGAACATAAATGGTTTCCGAAATGAGATATTCGTGGGTTTGTGTTTATATTTTGACACACTCTGGCTATGTGGCTACGTAGGTAAATTGGTATATCTCTCTGAGCCCTTGTCTCCCCATCTTCCGAAGTGGCAGAATAACATTTATTTCTTAACATAATTTTGATAATTAAAATGAGCAGACACATGAAGACATTTAGCACAATTTTAAGATCCTCCCTAATGTTTTTTTGTGTGTCTAATACAAGGCTAATATGGCACCAGTAGGTGATTCAAGCAGTTCTCCATTCACTGGGTTTGCGTGTCTGTTTGCTTATTGTCTGTCTCCCCTCTGTAAAATTACAAGTTTCACGAGACCAAATATTTTGCTCAAACATTGATGTTTGACTGAATAAATAAATGAATGAAATGTCATCTGATTCAAGTCTTACAGCTGCTTAGTAAGTGGTTACATGATATGAGTGGAGAGGCTCAAGGGCGTCCTTTGTGATGGGGTAGCATAAGCAAAGGCAGGAAATGAGAAACAGCATGGTTTCAGGAGAAACCGCCATGGGTTTCATATGCCTGGGTTGTGAACAGTAAGGTGGGGAGGAGCAATGTGTTATGGACCCTGCCAAGAAATGAACTTTATTCTGTAGTTCAGCGGCTTTCAGTATCTGCTGTGCAGACCCACATGAGTTCCTCAGAGTACCTCACAACTGGCAAGGAAGTGAAGAAGAACCCATGTGGACAGGGCTTTATCCTAGAAGATTCATTTTCCCCCCAAATCCCAGGATAGGGTGCCAACCAGAACTGTTTTTATTTCTTTAACATATTTTGAGTAATATTTTTAGGGTTTTGAGTTATGGTTTATTTTTATGAATAATTCTACTACATTATAATAGGTAGAAAAATACGATTTTAATGGCAACTCTGGAGTGTTTGATGCAGAGGAATGGTATGGAAACCTCTGTATTTTTGTTAGCTCACCGTAGCAGCTCTCTGAAGGGTACATTTTCGGGCTTCTAAAGTAGGTATCATAGTGAGTCAGTACAATCATAGGTGGAAAACACCAGAGGCACCCGTAGATTTTAGTACGAAGATATGGAACATTTAAAGTCCTACAAACTTGGAACAGCTTGTGGAATGTTCTGTGGTGGGTGTTCAACTAAAAGTTGGGTAGATGAATCCAAAGCTCAGGGAAACTTCTGGGCTGAATTTCAAATTTCATAGATGTGAGTGTGTTTTACATAAAGGCAAAATTACAAGAGTAACTAAAAATAACCAATAAGGTTCACTTAGAAGACAGCAGTGGACCAAGGGTGGATCCTTGAAAATAATTGCCTTTTCAGGGATCAGGGTAGGATAAAGAGCCCAGCAAGGAGGTACAGAAGTAATTGTAACTGACGTACAAAGGAAACTATGACAGTTTCATCAACATCAATGGAAGCCAAGGGCATGTGGAGTTTAAGAAAAGATGAGTGAGTGTGAAATGTTAAATGTCTGGTGGATTTATCAAACAGGGAGTCAAAATTATAAATCACACATAGGAGAAATAAAATTATTGTTTACCCTGAGATGTTTTTCTAGTGCTTCTATATCCTCTGAATTTGACTTTTCCTTATGCTTAGCAGAGAATCTTTTGTTCTTTTATTGGCTCCGGACTCATTCATGCCCTTACCCAGACTGAAAAGTGTACATATGGTGATCAGAATTAATCCTTTTCTCTTCTGTGAAGGGTGAATGTATCATTAAAACATAAATTATGCACCAGAACAAAGTAGCGTTAAGCGTGAGCCCTTTAGGCAAATGTTTAGAGCATGGTGTTTGGATTTCATAACGTTGGTGGAAAAGTTGAGATAAAAGGCATACTTCATTATTCACCAGATCTGAGGAGTGAGCAAGAATTCCTTGTGCTTGGATCTGATAGAACGTTCCCCTTGAAAAGATAGAGACCTGTGCTGACATCAGACATTTGTATCTATGAGTGTACAGTAGGTTAAAATGTGTTATAAATTCTGGGTCCATAGTGAAGAATTATGCAATCTATCAGCAATCTTCAAAAATGTTCTTCAGTCATACCAGAAGCTCTGAGAATAATGATTTGGGCTGCCCATGTTATGGAGTTGGGGAGGATGCTGTTTCAGTGGTGTGTCTGATCTGGCTCACACCTACTCGTAAAAGCCGATGATTCACACACACCTTTTCTCAGCTCCCCATCCAGTGATGTCATGTTGATAGCTTGAAATCAACCATGGTGGGAGTGTTTACCCCGTCGAAGTTGGCAAAGACCACACATCTTTCTTTTTCTTTTTTTCTTTTTTTTTCCTTTTTTTCTGGAGAGCTAGTTGTTACAATGTCACTGGTACTTCTCTGACAGTAGAGACAGGTCGATGTGATTGGCATTTATCTGCTCCTTTTATAGGGTTCTCTTTACGCTCTGCTGCACTGAAACACAGTTGCTCAATGCAAGTGTGTCCTTTCTTAATTCCAATGAGATGGAAATGAAAGCACATTATGCAGTGAGTAGGTAGACCCAATTCTGCAGAATGCCCACCCATTCATTACTGTACCATATTGATGTGTGCAGGCTCATAATCACCTTTGATTTCATTGTTCCACTCAACTTGTTCTTTCCATTATAGAGTTTGTGCCAAATTTTTTGCCTGTATTACTAAAAATTATTGACATTTTTCTTGCAGTGGCTCGAGCAGGTCTGTAATCATGAACAGCATTGGACCTATGCTCAGCTTTGTAAGAAGTGATCTCCTCCAGTAGCTTTGTATACAACTGGGAAGCATCTATGACTTTCGTAGCATAGTGACTCCAAAACCTTTTGCATACAGATTACACAGCTTCCCCATAGTTTTCCCGAACTTGTAAAAGGGCTCTGACAATGTGTCCTTTAGCTTGGAAAAAAAAAAAAATGAAGACATTACCAAGTAAAATGTTTTTATTCTAGCTTGAATGTTAAAGTGTACTTATAAGTTACATGTATTTCATGTCAACTTATATCATCCTTTAATTAAAATTATAAGTGTGTGTCGCAGGGATAGATCCTATTAATCCATTGATAAAGTTGTCTGACTGATTTCCTTTCATCTTCCAATCTTTTCTTGATTTATTGAATTTCAAAATTACTTATTTATACTTAAGACTCTTTGTGTGAACTTCTAAGTAATGTGTTAGCTACTCAGTGACTTTGCTCCTACATTTTGAATTCAAAGGATTTAATTTTCCTTTTTCAGCCACCCCTGCCTCAGTTTCCCCTTTTATAAAAGTACTCTCCTTTAAATAATGTTAAGTGTTTGAGTCGAGAATCTTCTAAGCACATGTATACCGATTTTTAGAATACAAATTAAGGACTTAATTGGGAAAATTAGAATTAAAAAAAATTAGTTATTTGAGAAAATGAAGAATGTTTTCTCAAAGTAGCTTGGCAAATTTCTTGGTAATTCATTTGTAACTAACTCATAGAAATCTCCAAATTTTAAATGTTAGAAACTTCAGAAAAGTAATTATTCAGTGATAAGGCATAGGTTTATAACCTTCACTTTTCTCTCCCATCATCTCAAATCTACTAGTTCTTTAAGAATTTTGTGTTTTGGGGCATCTGAGTGGCTCAGTCTGTTGAGTGCCTGACTCTTGATTTCTGCTCAGGTCATGATCCCAGGGTCATGAGATCACGTTTGGTTCCGTGCTGAGTGTGAGCCTGCTTGGGATTCTCTCCCTCTCCTCTTCTCCCCCTCTCTCCCACTCATGGTCTCTCGAATGAATGAATGAATGAATGAATGAATGAATGAATGAATTTTGTGTTTGTTTAGATTCTGAGACACACAGAAGAGGAAAAAAAAAGAAAAAAATGGCTTCTTTTACACTTGAAAGATAGCATGATTAACATGCATTGAATTTTAATATTGGTCTGTCTTTGTGCTTTAAAAATAAACCTCTTATGCTTCCAGCTACCCTTGTCTGCTTGAGCCTGGTTCCACAGGCTGTAGCGCAGAACATCATAATTTTAAGGAGTTTAGAAGGAGAAGGGTAGGCACAAGTAAAGACATTGGTTTTGTTTTATTTCTTTTGCAAACCAGAATTTTAAAATGATTAAAATACATCCAACCAAATGTCTGAATCACATTGTTTGGGGCAATTTGAGAAAGAAAGCGCTCAAGGGCTGTGTTTTTGTCTGGCTCCTGATGGTTACACGCTTACATCTGAAAGGATAAAATATGCTTTAGAAAGTATGTAGTTGAAGCAGTTTTGAATACCCAGGATAATTCTAATGTGTGTTTTTAAAAGTTTCACCTTCAGAATATCTAGACAAATAATGATATTATACACGTGTATACTAACTTAATACTGATGTCGGGCATTATATTCTAAAAAATTTTTAAAAACCTGTTGGCAAATGATTCAGGAATTAGGAAATATATGAAAGGGGAAAAAAAAGCCAGGGAAAATGCCTTTGGGGGTAAAAGGTGTGGGAATTGGATATTAGGGAAGTAGAGAGAATCCCTGAGAGGGGAAAAAAATGACTGGACAGAAATAAAACATTTTCTATATAGAAAATACAATATTTATAGTAATTACAATGAAGAATGATTGACATTACTTTTTAAAGCTTTGGGCATATCAGTCATGCATCTACGGGAGCTCCTGGGTATAACTGTGTGCTGATCTTTCATTTAATAAACCAGTTAACTCTGCCATTAAGTTGGAGGGTGGATGTAGAAATGAGGTTGAACTTGCCAGCCTGGTCTTTAGATTCTTTCAACCCAGATAGTATATCCTCGTAATATTTAAAGATCTATTCTCTTTATAAATAGGTTTAATGTTGTGATTTTACACATTCTTTTCTTTAATTATCTGAGGTTTGCTGTTGACTTTTCAGGTCATAATACCGACATGATTGTCCCCCACCTTTGTCCACCTGACAAGCTTGACAACATCATCATTGTGACTAAAAGCAAAGGAATGATTTTACATAGGTTAAAAGATCCTTTCAAACTGGTCTTTTAGGTCTACACCTAAGCCAAACCATTTTCAAACACATGGGCTTGCAGCTTCTCTTAGATCTTACTTCTTTAGCACAAAGCTCAGAATTCAGCATACAATCTCGGTGGCTGCGTTGGGGTACCAATTTGATTTGACTTTATCAGAGGGTGACTGACTGACTTGTGTTCATTGTCAGTAATTACTGCTTTTAGCAGATACTTCCTTCCTGTAAAAGGCTATTTAGCAAACAACACAGAGCAGAGAGACAGGGCCACCTACTTAAGACCAGCTAAGATAAAGTAAAAGGCACAGAATTCATTAAATACTGACCTTTGCAGAGGAGATCCACTTCCCTGAATCTTTGTGCAACTTCATTAATACCTGCATATAAAAATGGTATTTCCATATTACAAGAACACTCTTCTGGGCGCTTGGCAAAAATAGACTAATAAGGCATCTTTCAAGTTCTCAGGGAATATAAATAGAAATAAATAGTGGTAAGCAGTAGCAAGTGGTATAATTAGGCAGGTAAAATTTTGGTAAGCCATTCTTACAGAAGGTAGCAAAAGACATTGAAAACTGAAGTTTCTCTTTGAAGGGTTAGGCTAAGTATGCATCACAGAGAGCAATACTTTAGTAAGATGCTTATAAAAAACATGCTTTGTTTATTATGAGTTGTTAGATATCTTTATAAAAATTTGTAGTGTTGGGGCGCCTGGGTGGCTTGGTCGGTTAAGCGTCCAACTTCGGCTTAGGTCATGATCTCACGGTCTGTGAGTTCGAGTCCCGCGTCGGGCTCTGTGCTGACAGCTCAGAGCCTGGAGCCTGTTTCCGATTCTGTGTCTCCCTCTCTCTCTGCCCCTCCCCCATTCATGCTCTGTCTCTCTCTGTCCCAAAAATAAATAAAAAACGTTGAAAAAAAAAAAAGATTTAAAAAAAAAAATTTGTAGTGTTCAAATTTTGCTCTCCTAAAATCATGTACATCCAAATTTGGATCATCAAGGAGTGTGCTGCCCTTAAAAGGCAGGACTGGGGTGCCTGGGTGACTCAGCCAGTTAAGCGTCTGACTGTTGGTTTTGGCACAGCTCATGATTTCACAGTTTGTGAGTTTGAGCCCTGCATCCAGCTCTGAGCTGACAGAGTGGAGCCTGCTTGGGACTCTTCCTCTCCTTCTCTATCTGCCCCTCCCCCTTCTCCCTCTCTATCTCTCTCTCAACAATAAATAAATAACATTAAAAAAAAAAAAAGGCAGGGCTGAAATTGCAAATCTCAAGCCCTTATCCAGTTAGAAGAGAAAAGAATGGGTTACTTTTCTTTGTCCAACTCAACTCTGAGACAAAGTTGAAAAAAATACAGTTGTCAGGTCTGAGTTTTATATAAAAATCAACTTCTTTGAACACTTAACTATGAATTTGGGACCAAAACCAAGTTTACAAGTAACTGAGAGTCTGTTTAGATTATCTTTACAGACGGATCTATTTCACATCATATGTACAATATCATACAGTGAGTTTAAGTGTGTCCTTGGAATACTTGCTAAAAAATCTTTTCTGTATTCTATTTTGGCCATAGGATACAGAGATCTTTGTCCTCTCATTAGGGAAAAAAAAAATTCTAAAAGTAGATAATTTTATAAGACAGTAGCATCTTAATTATGTTTTAAAATATTGGGATGTTTCATGTTGGTCAACCTTCCAGAAAGTTTGAAATTCCTATGAGTTTTGAGAAAACAGTATTCTGCAAGTAGTTTTTCAGTGAGACTCAAATGAATTACTGGAAAATCTAAAACATATTTTAAAATCTGTGTAATAAATTAATCAAATTGGAAGGGGAAAACTCTTGATGTACTAAACTGTTCTATGGCAAATATACTCACATGCTTAAATGGCCATATTATACTTCATAGGATTCTAGAATAATATCAATCTTGGGTGCTTTCATCCTAAACCTTGTTAACCCATTGGTGCAAACTCAGGGAATTCTTAAACTTATTCCCCACACTGCCTCCTGACCAAGCACGTGAGTCTGTTTTTGGCCTATCTTGTGCATTTGTCCTATTTTGTAACCCTGTACCAGTACCACAGTATCTTAATTACAGTGGACCTGTAAAATGGGTTTATATATGGTAGCATAAGTCCTTGGTTCCCTTCTTATCTTGACTTAGACATTCTTAATCTTTTTCATTTCTATATAAATATTATAACCAGGTATTTACTTATTTATTTATTTCCTCAAAAAAAAAAAAGACTCAGGATTTTGAAGCAATTTTTTCAATATATAGAATGATTTTAGGAAAAGTGACATTTTTAATATGTAGTATTCTAATCCAAAGCACCATAACCCCTCCATTTATTTAGTTCTTTAATTTCTTTTATAATAGTGTGTAGTTTTCTATGTAGAAGCCTTGAAAGTGTTTCTATACATAGATTCCTCCACATTGGATATACTCTGCTGGTATTAGAAATTACTTATTTTGTTATTATTTTTATTTCTCATTTGTTATTTCTTATGTAGAGAATTATACTCATTTTGCATGTTGACAAATTGTCTTCTTGCTAAATTCACTTATTTTTAATAATTTTTATGTAGATATTTTCATTTTTCTAAAGTCATGAAAGTTTGATTTCTTCACTCCCCATCCCTACAACTTTTATTTCTTCTTCAGTTATTGCAAAAGTTTGGCCCTTCAGGACAATGAGAATAGCAGTGGTGATAGTAAATATTTTTGTCTTCTTCCAGATCCCAGAGGGAACATTTTCAGTATCTCACCATTAAGTGTGATGTTTCCTTGTTTTTTTTTTGTTTTTTTTTTTTTTAATTTTGCTAAGAGTTTATGTTTGTAACCATCAATGAGTGTTATTTTTTTATTCAAGTGAGCTTTCTTTATTGAGATGATCCCCCTTCCCATAATAGCATTGGTCTGTTTTGTCTACATTCATTTACATTTATGCTTTCTCAATTACTGCATTTTTAAAGATTTTTTAAAGATGTTTTATATTTATTTTGAGAGAGAGAGAGAGAGTGAGGCATCGTGAGTGGGGGAGGGGTGGAGAGAGAGGGAGAGAGAATCCCAAGAAAGCTCCACACTGTCAGTACAGAGCCTGATAAGGGGCTTGATCTCACAAACGGAGATCATGACCTGATCAGAAATCAAGAGTTGGATGCTCAACCAACTGAGCCACCCAGGAACCCTTCAATTACTACATTTTTAATGCATTGCTTTCAAAAAAATGTATCGAACTTGAATGTTTTTGATACAATGCATGTTTTTTTAACCAATGAATAAACTAATTTACATTTATTGATTCAGTGTATATATTAGTTTGTGATTCTGTTGTCTTCTCTGTTTTTAATGCTTCTTATATTTTCAATGTTTTGTTATTTTTGTTTTATTTTCCCCATGAGTGCCTTTTTATAGTTTAGGGACTATACTGTCTGTTTTGCTCAGGTAATTAATATTAAAAACTTTTTGTTTTATATTATACACAATATTCTTGTGTAAGTTCCTTTAATTTTTAATGCTGGCTACCACTTTGACCACTGGAGTTGCTAGTTTTAATTTTAACGTTTTCGTAGTTGCCTTTTATAATTTGACGAAATAGATTGAAACCATATTTTTGTCATATATTCATGTAGTCAATACTTCTTGGTTTGCTTTAAAGGAAGATTAAAAAATGAATACATTCAAACTGTTTTCCATCTGTATTAATTTCCTATTGCTGTTTTCACAAATTATCACAAACTTACTAGCTTAAAACAGTGCAAAGTCATATCAGAGCTCTGGAATCTGCAAGTCAAAAATCAGTCTCATTGAGCTAAAGTCAAGGTATGAACAGGGCTGGTTCCCTATGGTCTTTAAGAGAGATACCATTTCCTTATCTTTTTAAGCTTCCCAAGAGTGTCCATAATCCTTAGGATATGAGCCCCTCCTCCCAGCCAGCAATAGCATCTGTCCAGTCTCTGCTAACATCAAACCCGAGTGAATCCCCAGAATAATCTCATTGCAAGACCCTTAATTTAAACACATCTGCATATCCTCTCTTCTAATTGTTGTCACATAATGTAACAGATCTATAAGTTCCTCGGATTAGAACACAGATTTTTTTTTGCCATTTATGTATTCTTTTTGAGAGAGAGAGAGAAAACAGGGGAGGGGCAGAGAGAGAGGGAGACAGAGAATCCCAAGCAGGCTCTGCAGTGTCCGTGCAGAGCCCAATGTGGGGCTCAATCCCATGAACCGTGAGATCATGACCTGAGCTGAGATCAACAGTTGGATACTTAACTGACTGAATCATCCAGGCACCCCAGAACATAGACATTTTGGGGAGAGAAGGCAGGATTATTATATCTACCACACCTACTTTCCTTTTTTTCTTCCTTTAATATTTTCTTCTCAAATATTCTTATATGGTTTATTTTCAAACATTTATCTCTTTTGGAGGAAGTCATGGAGAGGGCTTGACCTAAGAGCTGGACTGGGCAATCAGAGGGACTCCTCACCCTATCCCCAGTCTTTGGAATGTACATTCTGCCGCTATTCCGATAATGGGAGCCCTTTTGAAGGACACATACTCGACATACCATGTTGTTGATACCACATGGATATTACATGTGAGTGAACCCAGTTAAGGTTTCTGTATAAAATTTTAAGATTCTGGTTGGCAGGTGCAAAGAGTTACTTGTCTTGTGGCCTCTCAAGATAAGCCTGCTAAGTAAGTTCCATTGCTTATTAAACCTGCTTTCTACCAGTCTGTAGTGGTTGGATTCTCTCTTCATTCTCTCCTTATCCTCTGTGCACAGAGGTTAGTTTCAGATTTCACCCGGAGAAACTCCCAAGGTTGTGAACCAACAATCTCCTGTAATCCTGTTTCCCAATTGTTCCATCTTATACTTCAGTTAAACAACAACGACGACAATGACAGTGTTTCTTTTATTTTGTAATTAGTGAAATTCAGTTTTGAGAAGTTTTTGTTGTTTCATCCAAGACTATCTCACTAGTGCTCTGTTTCCTAGGTGATTTGTTTTTTTGGGGAATATGGACTATAGCTTTTATTGTGATGGTCAGCTTGGTTGGTATAGTAGTATTGGGTCAAATTTTCTTTCCTTCAGAATTTTAGAGTTTAATGTGTTCTGCATTTGAATTAGTGGAGAAGTCTGAAGATAGCCTCATCTTTTTGCAGCTGTAAACGTCTTTGCAAAATTTCTTCCTCCTTGAACTTCAATTATTTAATCAAGTTATATTTCATTGTTAATGGTTCTGTATCACAGTTCTTCCCTAGACAATGTTACTTGGGCTGCCTGGGTGGCTCAGTTGGTTAAGTGTCTGACACTTGATCTCAGTTCAGGTCATGATCTCATGGTTCATGGGTTCAAGCCCCGCATTGGCTCTCGGTTGACAGCATGGAGCATGCTTGGAATTCTCCCTCTCACTCTCTCTGTCCCTCCCCAGCTTATGCCCTCTCTCTCTCTCTTAAAATAAATAAATAAACTTATTTTTTAAAAAAGACAAGAAAATGTTATGTGCTTTCATTTTCATTTTCAACTATTCTAAAATTTCAGGAAGTTTTTCCTCAGTTTCTGAAAGCATTTACATTTTTTGAATGGATTTGCTTCTTCTGGAAGACCCGTTATCCTTGGGTTGATCATGTTTGACAACTTTCCATACCTATAGGCTTTAATTACTTTTTCTTATCTTTTGCTGTCATTCTGAACATACTAATTTTTCCTATTTGTCAGTAAAGTGTTTTTCCCTTATATGTTCTTTTCCTTTCTGCATCAAAGGCATTTACTAATTTGGTAATACTGAAACACTGGCCCTATATTTGTTCCCTGACTCCTCAAATTTCGTTTTCATCCCGTCCTTTTGTTTTATGTTTTTATCTTTGAGATATTAAGTAGAATCATGTTTTCTATTACAATTTTACATGTAGATTGCCCATTCTTTTTCTTCTAAAATAAAGCTTATGATATTTTTCACCTGGCTCATTTTTAACATGAACAGTTTGGCCCACACTTTTTCATCCCACTGATGTTGTTTGTGTAACTTCATTACAAATGTTTGCTATCTCCTCTTACCTGACTTCTCCTTCTCTCTGAGCTGCAGATACCCTCAGTGCATGTTCTCTGAATGTTTGAGAGAAGGGGATTACAAATTGTGCTGAAACAGGAATCCTCTGGGATTAGGTAAAACCTAATCACGTGCACTTACTTGTACCTTGTATATCATCTTCTATAACCCAAGTGACTAGGGGTCACTTGGGGTAAGGGATATCCATGCCATAATGTATTCAGGCTTTTAATAGCACCTATGGATTTGGTGCAGAATTTAGAGTCTTGGCATTTGTCCAAGAGAGGCTGCCTAAGTAGCTTTAACCCTAATCCTCCCTGGCTTTTCTTTTCTCTTCTTTTCTTTTCTTTTCTTTTCTTTTCTTTTCTTTTCTTTTCTTTTCTTTTCTTTCTTTCTTTCTTCCTTCCTTCCTTCCTTCCTTCCTTCCTTCCTTCCTTCCTTTGATCTTCCTATCTTTCTGTCTTTATTTCTTAATTTATTCTTTTTTTATTTTTTAAAAATTTATTTTATTTATTTTAAAATATTTATTTATTTTAAAACATATTTATTTATTTATTTATCTATCTATCTATCTATCTATCTATCTATTTTGAGAGAGAGACCGAGAGAGCATGAGTGGGGAGGGGGAGAGAGAGAATCCCAAGCAGGCTCCACTCTGCTGGTGCAGAGCCTGACGTAGCGCTTGAACCCACAAATGGTGAGGTCATGACCTGAGCTGAATTCAAGATTCAGATGTTTAACTGGCTGTGCCACTGAGGCACCCCCACTCTGGCTTTTCCAGAAGTCTTTTCAAATCTTCCATAAGCATAAATGGATGATGAGATTGGCAATTTGATTCTAGCCCCAGGTGTTGAGTCTACAGTGGGTTGGAGATATTTTAGCAGGTTCCTCTCCTTACCACCACAGAAATCTCTTTCTTTTTCTCTTACAGGTAACTAAACTCTTGTTTATGCATTGGATCTTACCTCTGGGTAAGATCTGTTTGGAATGTTTCTGCTTTTTCTCTCTGCTTTGCTCCTGGCAGGAAAACCAAAACCAGAATGTCAACTGTGTTTGCTTTTTTCTGAGGTTCTGGGTCCTCTTTGAGCTGGCTCCACACTTTCTCATTATGCTCTTGCCAACCGTGCATTTCTAGTTGGATTTTTTTTAAGGATTTTGTGAAATCACATATCTCCCCCGTGTTTCTTACTGGTCTGTCAGAAGTAGCTAAACCAAGGTGTGCCTTGGAGAATATTTTTAAAAGCCTTCTCTTTCTTTATCACCTCTTGGCTTAATCGCTTCTGTTGCTTTTGTGAAATTGTTTTTTGTTTGTCTGTTGGCTGGTAGGTTTCCTTTTGTGTTCAGCCTATTTGGGCTCATATGTTTAGGTTTGGAGGCAGTGATATGTTAAGGTTTATCATAACTGTATTATCTTGGAGATTTGTATTTAGTCTTGCTCAGTCTTTTCTAAAGTAGTTGTTCTTCCACTCAGTTATATTACTTTTTTGTTCTTTTGGATCATTTCCACATATATTTGGTCCAGAACGATGTTGGTGGTTGTGATTTGCATGGCCTGGGCAACCGTAACTATAATTGACTTTGGCATGAAGGTAATGTTACTGAGGCGCCTGAGATCTGCTTCCAAGCCCTGGTGCTGTTCTAGTTGAGCATGATTTGAATCTGGGGAAGAGCTCTTCTGTAAAGTTAAAATTGCTTTTCTGAAATATACCCTCTTTCTTTGAGTCATTAAGAAATGTGGAGCCACAACAAAAGTTCAGGAACATTGTTTGGTGAAGCATATCTTTTTTTTTTTTTTTAAGTTTATTTATTTTTGAGAGAGAGAGCTCAAACTGAGGAGGAACAGAGAGAGAAAGAGAGAGAGAGAGAGAGAGAGAGAATCTGAAGCAGGCTCCAGGCTCTGAGCTGTCAGCACAGAGCCCGAAATGGGGCTTGAACTCCTGAGCTGTTGAGATCATGACCTGAGCTGAAGTTGGACACTTAACTGACTGAGCCACCCAGGTGCCCCAAGGTGCTTACCTTAAAAGGACTTCTTGAACCAGCTGAGAGCTACATCCAGAACCTCCCAATTTTGTCAACCATTTTTTCTTAACTCTTCAGCATTTGTCTTTGACTCACTTCTTTCAGATGTAATGTGGGATTCATGGTTGGCAGCCTTCACTGTAGACTGGAATCACCTGGGAAGTTTTAAAAACAATAGGTGCCCAGATCCTAGCACCAGAAATGTGGTTTCAATTTGTCTGGGGTGGAACTCTGACAGTGGTATTTTTAAAAGCTCCTAGGGGTGTTTCATGTGCAGCCAGAGTTGAGAACCATTGTAACAGAAAATCAATCAGGAAGAATACCCATTTTTAAGGAGTGAAACTATGGGAATACCAGCTTAACACTATAACACTTCAGGATAAATGAAAGTAAATTATTTTCCCTTCACCTGCAGCCACATGAGACATTACATTGATCTAAACTATTGTCCAATGTAGTAATTGGATAAAAGCACCTACTTCTGGGGAAAGGAAAGCAAGCTGTCCTTCGAAATTTGAATGGAAAATATTAAAATCTTATTTTTACAGTCAGCTCTATTTAAAGTAATTTACTCTATCAGAATTCCTGGAAGGTAAAGTTCTTCACTGACTGTTGAACAGGAAGCTTGGTTTCAGATTTGCTTGAAATTTGCTATCACTATGAAGAAAGAGTTCAAAGTTAAATGCATATTTTAAATCCCTAACATTACAAAAAAACAAAACAAAACAAAACAAAGACATTTAGATTTATGTTCAGAGATTATCTATTTGTGTGAGGCTAGAGAGAAGGATATAGTCTACATTTATCAGTTAACCTGATGTGCTACTAGAAAGTTTACCTTGGGAATGCTTTATCCATTTGAGGTTTTGTTTGTTTGCTTGTTTGTTTTAATCTGAGCAGCAAATTAAGCATTCCAACTTTTGTTCTGCTGAGACCCATTGCCCTTTACCAGACTAGAACAAAAAGGATGGATTTTCAGTCAGGTTCTGTCTCACTCATGTGGAAAGCTTCATCTTTTAGAAATATTCCAGTGCCGGTGGACCTGATCAGATCGGTGACTCCCCACATGTTCTAAGACTTCCAAAGGGAGATATCCCATTAACTATGAAAGCTGTCCTATTAGCCACCTATACCCACCACAGATGCCTGGAGACAGACAATATGATGTTAAATTTATAGATATTACTTAGCCAAGAAATATAGCAAGATATAGACATGGCATCAGATGGTTTTGGGAACTTAGGAATTTACTCTGTTTTAAAGAAACAGAGAGGAAGAAGGGGAGTAAGGAAGGAAGAAAAATAATTTAGTTTATCAAACTTTATCTAAAGTCAGATTTGTAATTCATGTTGCTCCATGGATTATTAGGCTTAATAAATTATAAGCATTATAGGTACATCTAGTTTCAAGAAATTAAAAAAAAATTGACATTTGAAACAATCTATTCTCCACATTTTGCTATATATATTTTTAATACTTACACAAAGTTAAGTGATTCATCATCAGTTGACATCATATATTTTCTAGGTATTATCCATCAGTTTAAAAATGTGAGTAATCTCCACACTATCAAATCTCTCTGTGGGTTATTTTTGGTTTATATGTTATTGAATGGTTAAACTTTCAGGCAGGATAGAATCATCAAATACCTTTCAATAATGTTTGCCTTAAGAGAGTATATTGAAATAGAAAAATAGGTTTGCTTCTGTCCATGTGGTTTTTTTTTGTTTTTTTTTTTTTGTTTTTTTTTTTAATTTTTTTTTTCAACGTTTATTTATTTTTGGGACAGAGAGAGACAGAGCATGAACGGGGGAGGGGCAGAGAGAGAGGGAGACACAGAATCGGAAACAGGCTCCAGGCTCTGAGCCATCAGCCCAGAGCCCGACGCGGGGCTCGAACTCACGGACCGCGAGATCGTGACCTGGCTGAAGCCGGACGCTTAACCGACTGCGCCACCCAGGCGCCCCTGTCCATGTGTTTTTTAATCAATCATGTACATTTCACAACCTGTTGAGATGGGAGTGAAGCTAACACTTATAAAGCGGCCAAAATAGGATGACATTAACCTTCTTGGGCCAAATAGTTGTGATTCTCTCTCCATATTTGTCTTAGTTTTAGAGACCCAATGCCAAAATATAACATATTTCCTTTACGCCATTTTTCTTTCCATGCAAGATTCATTCTTTTTTGAATCATTCATTCTCTTTACATTTTATATACATCTACTACATACCAGCTACTGTAGTGGAGAGCTAGGAAAGAATCTGTCAATGTGGAGAAGACTGAATCGTGAGAGAAATGGGAATTAAACAAATAAAGACACAAATGTGCAATATAAAACTTGAATAATGCTGTGAGAGAAGATTACCAGTTTTTAGGAAGCATTTGGAAGACATTATCTCAAGTGGAAGTCTGGGAAAGCTTATAGGAGGAAGTGATGTTTGAGCACAGATCTAAGAATCAAAGAAACATTCATTTAATCACTACCCTCTCAGACAGATAAATGAGATCTGACAAATTTTTGACATAAAAGAGGATCTGCATGGGGAATTAAAGGAGCTGAAAGAAAGCTCATGTGGGTGGTGGGCAAAGAGCAAGAGAAAGAAGTATTAGGGACAATGAGAGCATATGGAACAATCTAGAAATAGAATGAAAATTTACTTTTATTTAGGGGAGGTGACAGAGATGGATCAAAAAGTGATATTTTGTTGTTAGAATTGCTTAAATTTACTTTTAAAACTTCACAGCTTAACTTTTTTGCCCCTATTTTTAAAGGATCTTGAACAGTTGACCCTTAAAACAATGCAGGGGGTTAAGGGTACTGACACCCACGTGCAGCCAAAAATTAATGAATAATGTTGATCTCCCCAAAACGTAACTTCTAATCTTCTGTTGACTGGAAGCCTTACCAATACCATAAGGAGTTTATTCACACATATTTGGTATGTTATATGTATTATATAGTATATGTTCACAATAAAGTAAAAGGAAACTAGAGAAAAGAAAATTACTAAAAAATTACATGGAAGAGAAAACACATTTACTCTACTGTATTTATTGAAACAAAATCCAAGTATAAGTGGACCTGTGAATTTCGAACCCGTTTTGTTGAAGGACAAACTGGATTTCTCTTGTGTATCCCCTTACCAAGTGGTTGTAGTGTGGCAAAGCCTTTGCCACACAGGTCAAATAGTAAAATATAGACATACGTGTAAGAACAGTTTTTTCTTTGAAAACATTATACATGTATCTATGCATTATTGCTAAATCAAGGTCAGACACATTTTCATAGAAAACATCAGAAAATGTGTAAGTATTTACATTTGAAGATCTCATATGATATCCTTTATATTATCGTAACCACATTCTAATTTACCTTTACAACACATACTGATTTAAATATTATACAACTCATCTTGTTTCTAGTAATTTGGAAACATAAGTTCTAAGAGTTTGTATTGGCTTTCTATTTCTCTCTCCCTGCACTTCATCGTAACACTAAACTGAAACATCTACTGACGTCTGTCTTATGTAATTTATCATCTCCAGGATAAACCATTTTTCAAAAAATTGTTGAAGTTGCCAAAGAAAAACTAATGTCTAGGAATTAAAATATGGTAGCATGGCTGCCCTCAGGTAGTATGCACTGCCCTCAGTGCAGAGTAGGGTTGGGAAAGCAAAAGTCTTAAGTTTTTTTTCTTTTTTAAATTCCCATAGTATTTTTCTATAAAGTTTCTAGAATGGTATACTCTCACGCTGAAGGTAATTTTAGGGTTCCACCCTGTTTAAGTCTTGAAACTGTTGATGAAGAACTAACGAACACATACTTGCTGGGCACTTTCTTTTAGTCCATCATGGTGTTAAGTGGTTGGAAAGAAGTGTGTTATGATTACTTCCCTCAGTCAACTTGCAATTTAAGTAGAAAAGTGCCCTCACAGATTTTTAGGATTAGAGGTAATGAAAGGCCAAATGGAATGGAGATAAGAATGGGTGCCTCAGTGGCTCAGTTGTTAGGTGTTGGACTCTTGGTTTTAACTCAGGTCTTGATCTCACAGTTCATGAGTTCGATTCCCATATCAGGCTCTGTGCTGACAGTGTGAAGTCTACTTGGGATTCTTTATCTCCCTCTCTCTGCCCTATACTCTCCCTCTCTTTCTCTCAAAAATAAATAAACAACTTAAAAACAAAAAACAAAAACAAAAAATGCAGTTGTGAGGTCTAGGTAAAAGCAAGTTGGGTTCATTAAGAAACATGTGTGGCTTTTTTATACTTGAAATAGACCTAGAGAATTGGGCAGACCTTGGCAGGCGGTGAGAAAGAGTGAGAACACAGCATATCTGTGAATCAATTCCTTGTACAAAGTTGAGGAAACAGAGTGTGTGGGACTCTGGGAGGAAGCAGTAGAAGCACTGCCCAGACCAGAGGAAGATGCATACTGAAAAGTGAGTAGGAACCACGTTGGGTAAAGGAAGGGTCTGATGATAAGAATATGGTGATACTACGAGTAAACCTGCAGAGCATGTTGTTATGTACATTGCAGATTCGGGGGCAAGACTAACGAGAAATGGAGACAGGAAGAGTATCATTTTAGAAAACGAAGTTTGTGTTGGATCACAAAAACCATAGTATATGCCAGTGCTGAAGAGTATGTGTATATATACATAGGACATTGGTAGTCTATTATATACTTGGAGCAGCTCAGTGCTATGCTCACAGCTGAGCTTTGAGAGGCAGGATTTTGTGGTATTCATAAATGTAGTATCTAAAGACCCTCTGGCTTTAAATTCTTGATCAACCAACCTTTGTGATATTAGGCAAGGCCATTTTAAACTCTGTGTTTGCTGTTGTGAGCATTAATGAGATATTATACATAAACAGGTACAATGTTTGGAGCATGATAAAGTCTATATAAATATTACCTACTATTAAGCTAGCAGCAACATTTAAGTAAATAGATATGAATATATTTAATGAATAAAAAATCAGATCTGATAGTAGAGGCAAGAAAGGGTCAACATCTAAGATAATGACTTTGCACTTGGAAATACTGTAGGTGGTAAAAGTAACATGATTGATAACTGAATTTTGCTCCAAATTGGTAAGTAACATAGACAAATGACTTTTGTTCCCTACTTCACCTATAAGAGATGTAGAACCTCTTTTTAAAGCTTCTTAAAATTCTAACTTATGAGGTTTGTTGATGCTGGGGATTTATAAGAGAGTGCCTGTCTCTAGGGCTTAAAAAAATACTACATTCTCAGAGTACTTAGAAAGCATTTAAAAGACAGATTGTGGGAAATTGAAGGGTTGTTGGAATCAGCATGACAGACAAGAGTTAGTCTTATAATCTCAGGGGAGAGTCAAACTCATAACCCGTGTGCTTGATGTCACTTGCATCAAAAGTCTAGAAAATATTATTAAAAGAGTAATTTATGGAAATAAAAAAGAGAAGAGAGCGCAGTGATCACTAGAGCCTAGAAAGCCTAGATTCTGTACAAAGTCAGGTTCATTTCAGCTGCTTTCTTTCGCGCTATCAGGGAAAAACAGATTCAAGGCATTTTTACAATATTTGCCCCCATTCTTTGTAGACAAGGTACAAACAAATAATACAGGTATGCATAACTGGATATATGGACTACCAAATGGATCAGTAATTGGTTGAAATGGTTTGAAATTCCTTTCAAATACTTGATAGAGAAGAGTAGAAATTACTGGTTTGAAGAAGCGCTGGCATTCAAAGTAAAAGATGAAAGCTACAAACAAAGGGAGCTCTACTAAATTTAAGAGAAACATGTATAACTGAGTCATCTAACCGTGAGTGGATTCCCATTGCTGATTATGGTTTGTTTGTTTGTTTGGTTGGTTGGTTGGTTGGTTGGTTTTCCATTTGCTGATGATGTTTAAACAGAATGGACAGCTGGGGATCTGGAAATCACAGAGAATGTGGCATGAATGTTTGCTGTTTTTGCCTGCCCAGTGTGCACATTCCATATTCCTGCACAGTGATAAAGTTTTGCATTAAGAGACTAATCTACCTTTGTTGGAAAAGGTTTAGAGAGTCTGCTAATAGAATGTCTTCCTCTCCTGGCTAAGTGGGCAACTTGATGTAGATCTTTCAGAATTTCTTTACAAGTTGAGCTGTCACAGATGGTATCTTACTCTTCCCTTGAGACCAACACAATGGAAACTACCTGTGAGTTCCCCAAACTCTGTTGGGAGTTGCTCTAGTTTCACTTCTTCCAAGGAAGCATCTTTTCACTGTCAGTTCTCAGAGATCCTTCTCACTTTTATAACCACTTCATAATATTGCAAAACTCTCCAGATTTGCTTTCTGTTGTTTAAAACCAGAGAATCTTGGTGAATACACAAGTGTCAAGCTGTACATTCGTTATCAAACTAAATCACTGTTAAAAATATCTTTGCATCCAGAATGCCCATGATTCTCTGATTTAGAAAAATCTTTGTCCCTTTTTAATAGGAAAAAAAAAATGATAGTAGAACAGAGGAACTAGAAAATTGTTGACAGGGTGAAAAAATACAGCTCTATTTTCTTCTGATTGTGAAATTTTAGGGAATTAGTCATAATGACCTGCTATCCAGGGTTTTGAGATTTTTATTTATGTAAAGCTTTCTCTTTGGTTCCAGTGTCCTGCACTTGTTCTGTATTCGATCTTGACATCTGATCTTTAGAAATGATCGAAAGGCCTAGCCCAGTGATTTCATGAAATCTGACATTATCTCTATCAATGTCAGTTTCAACAAGCAGTCACATTTACCTCGCAGGCCAGGGGGACCCTGTCACTCAGGAAAATAAATAGGATTTCCTACCTCAAGGAGATTGAATTAATCCCCTGGACCAAATAGTGAAGAATTCACTCAACAGGAGGCTGTCCTCTCTCCTTTTATCAGATCCATAAGATTGTCTTCATGTATTTACATAAGTCATCTGGATGGTTATTGGACATAAGTCAATGGAGTAGACTGTGTATAAGAAATATAAAACAATCTTTGAAAGAATATGCCTTTGGTGTCTACTTTTTCTGTCCTCCACTTGGCTAAACCACGCTCTGTTACTGACTGTCGCTGGAAGTGTTAGGTCTTCAGTTATCTGACCTCGCCCATCTGTACCTCTCCTGTTTTCTGGGAATCATCTTAACTTCTGCCAATTCTCTCCTTAATCTCTTTTCTATGTTGGTGCCCGTCAGGGATAGATCTTTAATCATCTCTCTGATTTTTTGTGTATGTGAATTGGACAAATCAAGTGTTCTCACTTGGAAAAAAATATGGAATATATTCTATTTCCTCATGGTTTTCTTTTTCTTTATCTTTTTTTTTTTGTTTGTTTCCTTGCTTGCCAGAAAGTTATATGTCTTACTCTCCTGTAATTCTTGTAATCTCTCTTAAATCTTTAATTAATTTTTCTTTCTTATTTCAAGTATGAACTCTTCTCTTGCCTATGTTAAAATCTTAAGCTTCTGACTGTCTTTCTGGGTTGTTTCTTTTTTGACATTTTAAAAGAAGCACTATTTATTTTTTTAAATTTTTTAATGTTTATTAATTTTTGATAGAGAGACAGAGTGCAAGTGGGGGAGGTGCAGAGAGAGAGGGAGACACAAAATCTGAAGCAGGCTCCAGGATCCAAGCTGTCAGCACAGAGCCCAATGTGGGGCTCAATTTTATGGACAGTGAGATCATGACCTGCGCCAAAGTTGGATGCTTACCCAACTGAGCCATCCAGGTGCCCTATGATTACTGTAACTTTGTAAAAAGTCTTGAAATAAGGCAGGGTTAGTCTGTAACTTTGTGCTTTTTCTTCCCAAAGTTATTTTGGCCATTCTAGATCTTGTACATTTCCATGTGAATTACAGAAAAAGTTTTTAAATTTCTTCTCTAAAAACCACTTTGATTTTGATTGGGTTGGCATTTAATGTACAGGTCACTTTGGGGAGAATTGGTATCTAAACAACTCTGAGTCCTTCCAGCTCATGAAAATGGTATGTTACTCTATTTATTTCTTTAAAATTGCTCTCAGGAATATTTTATAATTTTCAGCCCATATAAATCCTGCATATAATCTGTGTGATATACATCTAAGTGTAATCATTTTTTTTGGGTGCTGCTATAAAGGTTTTTTTTAAGACTTAATTTTTTAGAGTAAAGTAAAATTTTTAGAGTAAATAAAATTAAGGGGGAGATACACAGGGATGCCTGGGTGACTCAGTCAGTTAAGGATCTGACTTTGGCTTAGGTCATGATCTCACATTCTTGGGTCGAGTCCCGCGTTGGGCTCTGTGCTGACAGCTCAGAGCCTGGAGCCTGCTTCGGATTCTGTCTCCCTGTCTCTCTGCCCCTCCCCTGCTGGTTCTCTCTCTGTCTCTCTCTCTCACTCTTTCTCTCTCTGTCTCTCCCACCCTCTCTCAAAAATAAATAATAAACATTAAAAAAACAGAGGGAGATATACAGATTGCCCCTACCTCAAATTATACATAGCTTCACCCACTATGAACATCACCCACTGAATGGTATATTTGTTATAGTTGATGAACCTACGTTGACATTATAATTACCCAAAGTCCATTGTTAACTTTAGAATTCAGTCTTGGTATTTTACATTCTATGAGTTTGGAAAAATGTATAATGACATGTATCAATCATTATGATATCAGACAGAGAATTTTCACTCTCCAAAAAACCTCTGTGCTCTACCTTCCTCCTCTTCAACCCCTGGCAACCAGTACTCTATTGCCCTCTCCATAGTTCTGCCTTTTCCAGAATGTCACATAATTGGAATCATATAGTATGTACCCTTTTCAGATTGGCTTCTTTCACTTAGTAATATGCATTTAGGTTTCCTCCATATCTTTTTTTTTATTAAAACAAATTTTTTAATGTATATGTATTTTTGAGAGGTAGAGAGACAGAGTGCAAGCACGGGAGGGGCCAAGAAAGAGGGAGACCCAGAATCCAAAGCAGGCTCCAGGCTCTAAGCTGTCAGCACAGAGCCTGACGTGGGGCTTGAACTCACGAACTGCGAGATCATGACCTGAGCTGAAGTCGGATGCCCAACCAACTGAGCCACCCAGGGACCCCTTCCTCCATGTCTTTATGTGAGTCGATAGCTCATTTCTTTTTAGCAATGGATGATCTTCTGTTGTCTGGATATATCACCTACTGAAGGATGCCTAAGCAGCTTCCAAGCTTGGGCAATGATGAATAAAGCTGCTGTAAGCATCCTTGGGCATGCTTTTCTGTACACGTAAATTTTCAACTCCTTTGGGTAAATACCAAGGAGCACATTTGCCAGATCATATGATAAGAGTATATTTCATTTTGTAGGAAACTACCAAACCTGTCTTCCAAAGAGATTCTACCATTTTCCATTCCTACTACCAGTGAACTAGAGTTCCTTTTGTTCCACTTCCTCACCAGCATTTGCTATTGTAAGTGGTCCAAATTTGGGGCCGTTCTAGTAGGTGTGTGGTGGCATCTCATTGTTTTAATTTGCATTTCTTCATTGATACGTAAAGTAGAGCATCTTCTTGTTTGTGTATTTGCCATGTGTGTATCTTCTTCGATGTTGTGTTTCTTAAGACTTTTGGCCCATTTTTTAATCCCGTTGGTTGTTCTCTTCTTGTTGAACTTTAAGAATTCTTTGTAGATTTTAGCTAAGGGTCCTTTCTCAGATGTGTCTTTTAAAATCATTTCCTTCTAGTCTGTGGCTTGTTTTCTAATTCTCTTGACATTGTCCTTTGCAAAGCAGAAGTTTTTAATTTTAATAAAATCTAGCTTGTCAATTATTTCATTCATAGATTGTGCCTTTGGTGTCATACATGTGATTTCATTGCCAGTATTTTTTTTTTTAATTTCATATTCCACCAGTTCAATGCTGATATATTGGAACATGATTGAGTTTTGTGTTTTGGTTTTGTATTCTGAAAACATGCTAGACTCATGAATTAATCCTGGCCACTTTTGTATAGATTCTTTGAATTTTCTGCAAAGACTTTTGTGTCATCTTCAGAGATGGGTTTACATCTCTCTTTCCAATATGTATGCTTTTTATTACTTTTTATTGCACTACCTGGGACTCTCAGTACAGTGTGGAATAGGGGCAATAAAAGAAGATATTCTTATCTTGATCCCAATTTTAGAGGGGAAGTATTGAGTGTTTTACCACTAAGTGTAATGTTAGTTGTAGTTTTTTGTTTAATGCTGATTAAGCCAAGATTTTTTTCCTATTTCTACTTTGCTGAAGAATTTTTTCTTGTAAGAAGATGTTAAATTTTGTCATATGCTTTTCTTTATCTATTGAGACTGTCATATAGCTTTTCTTTTTTAATATGGTAAATATTTATTGATTTTTGAATGTTGCTTCTAAGTTTGATTTGGGACTATTTTGTTGAGTAATTTCTATATCTTTGTTTATACTAGGTCGATAATCAAAAGCATTTAGTGGGTTTTGGTATTAAGGTAAGTTGCCTTTACTGACTTGGGAGAGTATTTCTTCTATTGTTTGGAGAAGATTGTATAGAATTGGCATAATTTTTTTTCTTCAGTGTTCCATCAGTTTCAGCAGTGCAACCATTTGGGTCTTGAGTTGTCTTTGTAAACTTAGCCAGTGGCTGCTGTTCATCTCCCATAGTCATTATTGTGTGTAAACTGCCCATCTTCTTGAACTTCCCTGGTGCCATTTGGTAGGGAGATCCTCTTAGAGTATTGGAATGCCCTTTGTTAGCAACCCTAGAGACTTCACCATCTCATGCTAGCCCACACTTAGTTTGGCAATATGTTTTTATTAAAATTTTTTAATGTTTATTTATTTTTGAGAGAGAAAGAGAGAGAGAGAGAGAGAGCAAGCAGGGGTGGAACAGAGAGAGGGAGACACACAATCAGAAGCAGGCTCCAGGCTCTGAGCTGTTAGCACAGAGCCCGACGCAGGGCTCAAACCCACAGACTGTGAGATCATGACCTGAGCTGAAGTCAGAAGCTTAACCGACTGAGCCACCCAGGCACCCCTGGTTTGGCAAAATGTTTTTTAAAAAACCCTCAGTCTTCTTACTGGCTTATGTGTCACTTGGCAGCATCTATCTATTACTAGGTGACACTTCATTTCTTCTGGCAGGTATCTGTCTCCCTGTCTCACGATAGTCATTTTCTCTGTGATTTCACGTCTCTGGAGATTTCAAGAAAAGTATTTAACTTGCAATTTGTCAGTTTTTCTCTCATTTTAGTGGTGGGAGCAATGCTGTTTGCAGGTCTAAACTGAAATTTTTTATATCTCTGAGATGAAACTGGTAACTCAATACTCTGAATTGCTAATATTGTTTCATTACAAGATCACCAGAATGTCAAAAACATTTTTTGAGTCACATGCAGAAAAAACATTTTGGCTCAAATATATATTAATACAGAATATTTATCAGAAGCATTGTGTTCTACATTAAGAAACATATCCGTATTCATGTTTGCTAATACAACTTTTCAGAATTGTGTAGTGGCGAATCTGTGGATACTTGTATGTACACTACAGAAGCAACTAGAGAATTCCAATGAAGTAAAACACAAAACTTAACTTAAAATTAAATAGGACAAGATTTTTTATTAGGAGCTTGAATACTTTGGTTATGTCACATAAATTATTTTCTACCTGTATGTGGGAAGAGTGTTGATGGTACCTGAGCTTTAAAATTTGTGTTTTGGAATAGTTCTAGAATGTTAGAGAAAAGACAAATGCAAGTCTTAATGTTTTATTTTTAAATCATTGATTGTTGTTCATAGTAAGGACTCTCTCATGGTGGATTTTTTTTTTTTTTTTGGTCTGAAGAAATAGAAACACAGAATGTATAGATCTCTCACTTAATGGCAAAGTTATTCATGATGTTCTTATTCTGAATAGTGCAAAGAAATAACATAATGCCATTAACATTTAAATCACTTTGTAAACATAACTTTCTTTTATTTTAGAAAGAAAAAGCTGAAAAAAAAAGCCTATTTTTAATCACCTTGACCTGAGATTTGAAACTGAATTTGGATTACCTTAATTGAGATGTAGAAAATTGAGAAAACAATGACACAATTCAGAAAATTACAGTCAGTGTAATCAAAGTGTTTATTTTAGATCCTCAAGCTATGTGTTAAAATTCTCATTAAGCTTTTCCTCTCCCATTGGAAAAGTTGATAAGAATACCACTGATTTCATCTATAATGCAAAATAATTAATAATAAAGAACATAATTATTTATGTTTAAATTAGAAAAATGCATTTTCAAACAGCAAGAGTAGGTAGAAGGAACTGTGTAATATCACCAAAAAGTATTTACAGAAAGGAAGCTGCATACACAATATCTCTCTTCTGAGTTTGTTGTTGTTGCTGTTGTTGTGAGAAGTAAGTAGTGGAAAAGTATGAGAGGGTATTTTCAAAGTTGAAATTTTCCGAAGGCTAATTTCAGATCAACTTTTCTCATATAGTTTTAGATGGACTTATTGTTGAAAAAAGATCTCTGACAAATGCCTCCCCTAACTGCTTCCCCTCACCTCATGATGAAATGAAAATCAGAACATGCTTGAAGCCAGAGAAAATGTATACAAATCAACATAGTTCATACTCTGAATCATTTTTCATTCATTTTCCTTGTGAAAATTTGATACCTTTCTGTAGCAAGCATTTAACAGCAAGGTTTTGTTTAGTTAATAAGAATTTTGTGGAAATTTGAAACAAATTAACTGTTAACTGAATGGTCAGAGAGCATCTTGGAAAAAATGTATTCAGGTGTAAGTTTTGATATCTTTAAAGCTTAATATAAGAGCCTGATAAGGCAAATTATTTTTTTTTAATTTTATTTTTATTTTTGAGAGGGAGAGAAAGAGAGAGAGAGAGAGACAGAGTGCCGAGGGGAAGGAGTAGAGAGAGAGGGAGACACAGAATGGAAACAGACTACAGGCTCTGAGCTGTCAGCACAGAGCTTGACGCAGGGCTCAAACTCGTGAACAGCGAGATGATGACCTGAGCCAAAGTTGGATGCTTAACTGACTGAGCCACTCAGCCACCCCCTGATAAGGCAAATTATTAATTCATCCTGATATAATTTAAGCCAAATTATATGCTCTATAGGTAAATGCAGATAGTAGTATGAAAAAGTTAGGACTTTTTAATTCTTTCATGAATAAGGAAACACTAATGATTTTTCAGCAGGTAAGTGATGTGATGAAAGAGCCATTTGTAAGAGTCAGCCTGGTGTGCAGGGTGGTTTGGGGGCTGTTTAAACATAAGAGGTTTGAGAAAAATTGGTTGACATGTTTCAAAAGTTCTAAAGAAGTTCAGGAGTATAGGGGTTAACAAATGACCTTTAAATTAGTCACTCACCTATGAAAGTATAATTTCAGTAGAGTGATCTGGTTGGAGATAAGGACATATGGGGGTTAAAATTTCCCTTATATCCTCCAAGTAATAAGTTAACATTAATGTGGGAGAAAGAACAGGTACATAACTAAAACAAGAATATAATGAAAGTGTTCTGTTGAGGCTGGCCAGAAGGGCATCAGCTTTGCTGGGATCAACTTAGATATTTTAAAGTAAACAATGGAGTCTTAGAGACTGAACAAGATGAAGACTGGTAGGTGATATATATATACATACATACACACATATACACATGCATTCATGTGTACACACACACATATATACATATATAAATATACACATACATACATACATACATATATACACATACACACATATACAAATGCGTACATGCACAAATACATACACACATGCATGCATACATATACACATATATACACATCTGTACATACACAAATGCACACATACACACTTGCATACACATGTACATACATACATACACACATATATATACATATATCCATGCACACCTGCACGCACATTCATACACATGCATGGACATACAGACACATACATATAGCTGACCCTTGAACAACATGGGTTAAAATATCATGGGTCCACATTTACACTGATTTTTTTGAAATAAATACAGCACAATACTGTAAAAGTATTTTCTCCTTCTTATGATTTTAACACTTTATTCTAGCTTACTTAATTGTAAGATTCCAATATATAGTACATATAACATACAAAGTATGTGTTAACTATTTATGTTATCAATAAAGCTTCTAGTCAACAATAGGATGTTAGTAGTTCAATTTGGGGGAGTCAAAAGTTATATGTGGATTTTTAGCTGTGGGGGTTCAGCATCCCTAACCCTGCATTGTTCAAGGGTCAACTGTGTGTATTATATATTGTATATAGTAATTATACATATTAATATAGACATATTAAAAATTGAAATACTTGCTAAACATTCAACTTGGGTCAGCCTTCAGACTAGCATGTTGATGGTGACGGTGAAGATCTAAGAGACATTCACATGGAACTACTCTGCGGCCATCACCATGCGGAGTGAATTCATAGGCGTGATCTCACTGAATTCATACAACTACCGTATGAGGCAGAAACTATTAGTATACCCGTGTGGGTAAAAAGGTTACTTAGTTACTTAATTATGTGCACTCTGACATGAAGCTTATGTTTATTTTTGTTTGCTTGTTTTTTCAAGTATTTGTTTAAATTCCAGTTAACACGCAATGTGTTACCAGTTTTAGGCGAGGTGTATGTTTTATTCACCAGAAAACCTGTAGAAATGATCTTAGATTTTCATTTCCTGACATAAGTAAAACTCAAGCAGAAGACAAGAGTTTTTCTCCCTCAGCAGAGGAAGACCATATGTTTAATCTTATTACTAACTCCTGTACCACTGGCAATAAAAAGACTGAGGGTGACATTAAAATACACGAGCTGAAACTTTCTGCTTCAGTAATCAGACACCCTGAGGTGGAAAGGAGGGTGCAACTATTTTAGATGGAAATGCTAGAGGAAATGAGAAATGGAGAATAGAATGGCATAGAGGGTACTCTCTGGAGGGAAGCTGCAGGTTGCAATCCTGGCTTTGCCATTCCCTGGTTCAGTTAGGCAAGTTTCTGTACTTCTTTAACTTTTTGCATTTTTTCATCTGCAAAATGAAGTCATTGGGCTTGCCTCTAAGGCCTTCCATGTGGTATAATGTCAGGCAGATAGCACAGCACTTCTCTTCAGTAAATATTGACTCTTCAATCTGTATTATTGGTATCATTGTCTTTATTTTAAAGCAGAAAGAAACAAAAATAGAGGAAATACGTCTTCATTGTAATGAGCTGTTGAGGGCTCTCTCTGCCTCTGTTATGGTAATTTCCTTATTTCCTTCTACAATTTAGGATAACCTACAGCCCCTAAAGCATTCTAAGCCTGTGTCTCTCACAACTAGAAGAGCTGAAGGCTGGTTGTTAATAATAAGAAATAATGAGCCACATTTAGGTAAAATCAGTTGACTTGCCATTACTCACAATTAAAAAATATCTTGGATAGGCAGGGTTGGCACTGGGTGGAAACTGGTCCCATTAGTGCTTGCCTTTTGCTGGGGAATACAAGAGAAATAGTAGTGTTTGGAATCTAGAGCTTAATTAATTATTTTAACTTGTTGGTTATCATCATTGGAATGGTCATGAAAACCCTTTGGACCTGGATATTGTCAAAATATAAGGTCAAGATATTTCTCATTTAAGGTTAAATAATAAAGTAATGATTGTAAAATGATACCAGATAAATTTAGATCCTAGGTCTTGGGAGTTGATGGTGTCTAACTTACTATAAATATAATATAAATAGAAGCCTCTTATGGTTTTGATTTTAAGAATGTTCATGAATCACAGACACAGAGTGAAAGTAGTATTTCTAGTTCCTGGATTTCAGTAGGAAAAAGGGAACTATAATTTTCATCTTCATAATCATTTTTGACACTGCTTTAGAGAAAAATTTATCAGGTAATCTAATCTTAAACTAGATTTACTAGTTAGTAACTAGTAACTATCAGGTAATCTTAAACTAGATTTACTAGTTAAATAGAGAGGGTGTGATTTCAAATGAACTTAGAATGTAAAACTGTATTTTAACTACTTTGTTGGTAAGTTAATTGTTACAGCATTAACTTGTTCTAGCAATTTTTTCTATGATGGTTATTTGTAATTATGCATTGAGGAAAGTAACTCTTGTTTAGAATCACATTTGATGCAAAAATAATGAAAATGTCTTCTATTTATTATGAAATGTGTTAAGCAAACTTTTATGTATCCTCAAATTATATTTTATATGAATATTGGTTTTCATAATAAGTGAAAATAATAAGAACAAATATTTTTCAAGGCTTGCTATTGTTGGACTCCATGGTACATGACTCGTGTGCAATTGTTTTTTATTATTTATCAATATTATTGTTTATCAGTTTTTGTCTACTGTCACTTGAAGGAATTGTGACATTTTTATTCTGTTGTAGAGCATAAGCAATGGCACAGAAAAATGGTAACCTTGGTTTTACTTAGTCAAAAGATACATTTTTCTATAGTGGTTTAAACTGCAACCTATTCTAAATTTTGAGCATATGTCCTTTCAAACATTTTTCTTAGCATAAAAAGAAATTGCAGTGATGGAGATGTTGTCCATTGATTTTTTATAGCATTATTTCATAAAATTTTCTTTATAACAAAATTAAAATTCATACTACCCTAATAATTTTAGAGCTACTTAAAAGTCTTACTAAAATATTTATCTTCTAAAAGATTTGTATCCAAAACATACTTACTACTCTTTTCTTTTTATATGAAATTTATTGTCAAATTGGTTTCCATACAACAGCCAGTGCTCATCCCAACAGGTGCCCTCCTCAATGCCCATCACCCACCCTCTGCTCCCTCCCCCTTCCCCCCATCAACCCTCAGTGTATTCTCAGTGTTTAAGAGTCTCTTATGTTTTGGTTCCCTCTCTAACTTTTATTTTTTCCTTCCCCTCCCCCCATGGTCTTCTTTTAAGTTTCTCAGGATCCACTTAACTCAACAATGAGAAAGCAAAAGATCTAAAAAGCCTATGTGCTATATGATTCCAATTATATAATATTCTGGAAAATATAAAAACATAGATATTGTAAAAACAGAAGTGGTTGCCAGAGACTCAGAGGGAGAGATTGGGGTTGAATAGGTGAATCACAGTTTTGGGGTTTTTTTTGTTTCTTAAGATGAGAAAATATTCAGTGTGATATTAGAATGGTCAACACGTGACATTATGCATTTGTCAAAATTCATAGAATTTCAAAGCACAAAGAGTGAACTTTAATATATAAAATTTTATAAGATTATTTAAAAGATGGGGGGGGGTCCCATGAAGCAATGCAGATCATGACAAGAGACTCTAACTGTATTAAAAATGGGTGAAACAAACTCTCCTATGGGGAAAGGTATAAAAGGTGCTGACCAAGTAACTGAGGATATGGGCAGAGTGTCTAAGACTAAAATCAAAAGGAATTGGCACATATATACTGAACTCTAGTTAATTAAGTTGTTTCATACCAATGTACAAGTTAATTCTAAGGCTATTATACATGTGTAATAGAATTGAACAATTAAGTAAGTGGACGGTGGATGTTAGGAGCCCGATTTCTCACTGTTGTAGTAGATGTACAGATTAGCAAGAGGAGGAGGCTTGAAATGTCCATGTGGTAATGGATTGGAGTTGGAGAGATCAATAAGAGCTCATATTTAGGTTAACATATATAGAGATGGTTACATACCAAAATGATCATAAAAAGGTGTGTATGCATGGATTAGAATACACACACACATATATTGCTTTGTGCCATCAGTGGGATACCGTAAAAGCAATGGCACCTCAGTAGCAATGGAGAAACACTTCGGGCCCAGACCTTGGTTTCTAAAAAAAGGAACCAGGGATCCTTGGAGAATGCCTGATTCTAACACTGGATAGGGACTATACAAGATGATCTTTCAGCATCTTGTAAGTGCCTGAAAATAAGGAAGTAAAATACACACACACACACACACACACACACACACACACACACACTGCGTTGATACAGATCTGTCAAGGATAGAAGCCAATTGAAAGAACACCAATGGCCAAGGTAGAAAAATTTGCATCATAAAATAAATTATTACTGTATTATAGCCCAGAATGTAAAATAAATTTTCATGAGTCCTTACTGATATAAAGAAATATTTGAATAGGGACACCTCAGTGACTCAGTCAGTTAAACATCCAACTCTTGATTTCATCTCAGGTCATGATCTCACAGTTCATGGGAATGAGCCCCTTGTTGGGCTCTGTGCTGACAGTATGGAACCTGCTTGAGATCCTCCCTTTCTTTTTTTCCCTTCCCTCACTTTTGTGCATTGTTTCTCTCTCAAAATAAATAAATGAACATTTTTAAAAAAGAAAAATATATTTGAATAAGCAAATAAGGGGAGGAGAAGATGCAAATCTCCCATGCAGATAATTCCGAATATTTTTGCATAAATACTATGCTGTGAGGAGAGGAGTATAACTTAGAACTTGTGAAGTGTGAGTGATACAGGTGGCTTCCTTCCAAAGAGTATAGTGTGAAAAGGGGAATAAACAAGAGTGATATTACACTGGAGACACCTGACAAAACAACCTCATCCAGCTGATCAAGGTCAACATCAGCAGTGATAAATCATGTTGATAATTTATAAGCTCATGTGGGATGAAAAAGGCCCTTTACCCTTGTGGTCTTCTTCTCAAAATCCCTAACGACAGCCCAGTCACATGAAAAATACCAGACAAATGCCAATAGTGGAGCATCCTACCAAATACCCGGCCATTATTTCTCAAACCGTCAAAAAAAAAATAATAAGTAGAGTCTGTGACACTGTCAACAGCCAAGAGCAACCTAAGGAGACATGATAATGAAATATAATGTGGAATCCTGGAACATAAAAGAAGCATTATGCAAAACTATGGAAACTGAATAAAGTATGATTGTATGAGTCGCATAGAGCTTTTGTACAAAAGTACCACAACCTGGGGGTCTTAAACAGAAATGTTTTTTCTCATAGTTCTGGAGGCCAGAATCCCAAGATCAAATTGCTGACACTTTGTCCCTATTCAGGGCTATGAGAGGGATTGTCTACCATGACTCTGTTGGCTTGATGATAAAGTTTGGGGTCCCTGGGCTTATTGAAACATCAATGTAATCTCTGCTTTCGTTTCATACCATGTTTTCCTTATGTACATGCCTGTTTCTGACTTTCCCCTTGTTTATTAAGATACTAGTCATGTTGGATTAGGGTTCAACCTAACAACCTCATTTTAACTTCATTGCCTCTGTAAAGATTCTATCTCTGCAACAGATCATAGATGGATGGATGGATGGATAGATAGGTTGATTGATTGATTGATTGCTTTGAGAAAGATAGACACTAAAATAATGCAGTAATGCCTAAATTTCTAAGGACTTATCTAGTATCCAATATAATTGAGAGATATGGTTATTTATTGAAATTTCAAGTGAATTTCTTCCATGTGTTCAATTTAATGACTGCCTTTTCCTTATGCATGGCTTTAAAAACAATATGCATATGACATTGACCATACCAATTATATGGTAGATTGGACATCACCCTCTCTGATGAGTAGGGCCCCTTAAGAAAAAATTTGGAGGTGTCAGTCTCATGACCAGCAATTTAGTAATATAAGCGAAATGGAAAATTTAAGCAAAAATGTTTTATGCTTTGTCTTTAGTAGAAAAATGAATCCTCTTGTGTTCCTTTCCCAGAGCCAAAACCAATTACTGAGTAGTTTTGAAACAACTTTCTAGAACAAAATGTAATTATCCCAGCTGGAGTTTCAGGTAATAAAGGCTTTACTGTATCAGCTTCATTTTCCAGAGAAATCTCAGCGGGACTTAGTGTATACAAATTCTTGCTAATTGAAAATACCTTTCTGGTTTGTATTAATAACTTCTTCAAATTTTAGCTCCTAGGCAATTTACTCCAAGGCCCCTGGTTTACATGGTCTAAAGTCTATTTTTTTTATCCATTGGGTACAAAGAAAGGAACACAGAGGACACAACAAAATGAAGTACCAGTAAAAGCTAACTGCCTGTGGGCAACTTGTGGGTCAATACAGGCTGGCGGGTGTTTTTCTGTGTGTGTGCATGTGCTTACAGTATGGTCTGCTTAACCTCTTTATACTTAGGATTTTTCCTCTCAGCTCTATGAGAAAATATAGAATAGAAATTCAAAACCATAAGAAAATAATACCTGGGTTGCTTTAACGGTTAGCACATAGGCTCACTTTGGCTCAAGTAAACATTTCACATTTGGTTTGGGAAAAGATCATCAAAGAGAACTTGAACAATGCACTTAATATTTGAAATGACTACTGCATGTGGTTCATTGTGTTTATTTATTCTGATTTTGATCATCCAGGCTTAAGAAAGGAAAATTACTGATTGGGATACTGGTTTATGTTAATTCTTTAGCTATAATGTAACACTTATAAAGTGATCTGTGAGTTGTCTAGTAACTTCAGAAATAGAGATTTTAGACTTGATGTTCTTCAATATAATGTTTGTTGCTTAATTTTTGTGGGGAGGAGAAAAGAAACTGTATTGTAGATAATATTGAAAGGGTTGTGCTTTTCTCGTGTCATAATTTATATTTTCTTGATATTCCTTGATTGCTGTTTTAAATGTTTCACGATTTATCATGATGTATGTTCTTCTTCTGTTGTGAAGCGTATCACGGGAGAAAGTATGAGCTTCTGCCAAAATTTCTTTCCAGGAACGTGATTTTTATCAATGGGAACATTTTACTTCTGTTGTTATTGCTTTCTGTTTGTTTGCTTTGTTTTCTTTTCCCTGTGTTGGACAGACACTTAGTGATTTTTGTATGCACTAAAAAGTGACTCAAGCAATGATACCCTGTAATGAGTGTCCTGTGTAGTTGATGAATTTTCTGATTTACGGAGAATAGCTATGATGGTGTAACTCCAGACTGTCATATGTAACGAAGGTGAGCCCAGACCCAAGTGTATGTCAAAAACTTCCACTCAGGGGAGCATACTCAAACCTTGACTCCCCAGCAAGCTTCTTGCTATGTTAGAATAGGGATGCTGGCCTTGAAGTCCAGTGAATTTTTAACTCAGACTCATGTAGTGGCTCTGATGCCCATATCAGCATAATTGTTGGAATGTGTTTGCATATCAGTTGAATAGGGAAAGATAATAACTTATTTGCTTGGGTAGTGGGATAGAAATGAGAGAACATAGGATATATAGATATATATGCAATGTCCTGTGTTTTGGAGAGATAGTATAGAGTAAATATTAACACTTTAAATGAGACCTATTTTAAATTCGTTTTACTTTTCATTAACTGTTATTCTTTCAAGTTGCTTCACTTCCTTGAATTTAAGTTTCCTATTTAGGATATGAGGGAAGGGTGAATGTATGAATACTCTGGATGCAATGTTGTCTCTTGGACATCTGCTTTCCTTAGTCAAGTATTAATTGTGTTCAACAAATAGAAGATAGTTTGTTAGGCAAGTTTTAACACAGTTTGAAAAACGGGGTGCCTGGGTGGCTCAGGAGGGTAGGCGACTGACTCTTGGTTTCGGCTCAGGTCATGATCTCAAGGATTGTGAGTTCAAGCCCTATCTTGGGCTCTGTGCTGATAGTGTGGAGACTGCTTGGGGCTCTCTTTCTTTCACTCTCTGCCCCTCCCCTGCTTGAGCTCTCTCTCTCTCTTAAAATGAATAAACTTTAAAAAAACCAGCAGAAGAAATAAGAGATCTAGTATTTGTTTTAAATTTTCTATCATGAAGAGTTTTAATACAGCCACTGTGGAAAAAATTATGGAGGTTCTTCGAATAATTAAAAATAGAATGAACTTATGATTCAGCAATCTCACTTCTGGGTACAAATCCAAGGAAAGAAATTCATTTTCTCAAAAAGATAACTGTATTCCCATGTTCACAGCAGTATTATTTATAATAATCAAGATATGGAATCCAACAAAGTCTTGACAGACCAATGGATACAGAAATTGTGGTAGAACTTGTCTTTTGTTTTATCTCTTTTAAAGGATTTGGTATCATATTGTTTTTATTTGCATTTTCTGTTGCATAGTGAACTTGAGCATTTAAAAAAAAAAAACATGTCTTTTGGCCATGTGGATTTCCTCCTTAGTGCATTGTTTGTTCAACTTTTCCTACTTTACTATTGTCTTCTCTGTGTTTTTAAATTGATGCATGGAAGTTTTAAGATACTCTGTGAGGAAGGGGCATGTATAATGATATATTCAGCGTGAAGAAAAGAAGGAAGACAGAATATAGAGGACAAAACCACACGGTTCTAAAATAAAGTAGCAAGTGTTTAAAATATAAATAATGGGCCACAGACCCTTGCATGACCATCTCCTTAAGCAAAAAATCAGAAATATTTTCTCTTAGATATCACACATGGCCCTATGGATGTTCAAAGAGGGAAGATTTAAGCAAACAGACATAAATGAAATTGAACACATTTTTGTCTGTCTTTGATGATTCAAATGTCCCCTGGAATGACCTTACACATATAAATAAGAATTGTTGATTTTGGACTGTGATGGTGGTGAATGGCTGTGTAGGATACATCAGCTTAAGCAGATTGCATTATATAAACTGTGAAAAAATGCAGCCCTGGTAAAATTTTTTAGAGTGTTTAAAGTTCTTTCTTTTCATCTTTATTTTCATTTGAGAAAGCATTTCTTTCTGAAAATATTTGCCTGTGAAGAGTTATCTCTTAATAAAGAAATTAATCTTCTTACTTTTTCCTAAACCTCTTTCACCCATTTTAAAAAACTCTTACTGAGTTATAAAATGCATCTAGTAATGTTCATGTATCACCAGTTTACAGCTCAACGGATTTTCTCAAACCAAACATACTGAGTTCCAGAAATAGATAATTACCAGCACTTCCAAAGCCCCATATGCTCCTTTTCTGTCACTAGTCACTCTCTCACACTCCAGGTAACTGCTTCCTTGATTTCTAATGGCGCAGTTTAGTTTTCTCTTTTGTATTTTATATATATGGGAAGGTTAAGTACATACTTTCATAACTTCTTTAAATTGACACTATGTCTGGAGTTTCGTTCATGTTGTATGTAGCTTTTGATTTTATTCTGACTGCTATATACTCCTATTATGAAATATACCACAATTTATTTATCCATTTCAGTGTCAATTAGACATCCTTAATAGTACATTTTGCCATTTGGGGTATCATAAACCTTGACGCTATAAACATTCTATTCCCTGCACTTTGGTAAACCTGTCTGCATGTTAAGTACAGACCTAAGAATGGAACTGAAGAGGATATGTATCCATATGTTGAACTTTAGTCTGTCCAAATGTATACTTACACCAGGGATATAGGAGAGTTCTGATTGTACCACGTCCTTCCAAAACCTTGTCATTGCCTGTCCTTTGTCATATCTTTTCTGACAGAGGTGTATGGTATCTTGTTGTGTTTTTTAGTTGCATTGTCTGCTGCTTAATGAAGTTGGGCATTTTTAAAAACAAATCTCTTTCCACCATTTGGGTTTCCTCCTTTGTCAACTATCTCCTCAACTCCTTAACTACTTTTCTATTGTGTTATCTCACTTTTTTTTCCTGATACATAGAAGTTTTAATACATTCTGGATGAATCTTTCCTATGATATGCACATTGCAAACATCATCTACATCCTATATGAGCTACATTTTCATTATCTAAGTGGAGTCTTTTATTTTTACCCATTTTTAAAATATTCAACTCAATTCCCACCCCCTTTTTAAAATAAATTCTTCCTTGAACTAATATGATTAAACTTATCTTCCCTTTCACTGATGTCCTAACATCCTGAATCCTCAAAAAGCACAGAAGTCTTCTTCCCCCCCAAGAAGATAAGCAGCTCAATTCTAGAGATGGGTATACAATAGATGCTAATGAAATGTTTGATGTAATGAATGACCTTGAAAGATGTTGCTGTGACAATTCACAAAATGGTGCCTGTTTTATATTAATAAGATAAATAACAAGATTTCGATATTTTTCCAGTTAATGGCAAATTCTGATGTGTACAATTTTTTTTTATTTAAATGTGTCATTTCAAATCCTATAACTTTTCTTTTGCCCCCAAAATGGTGACTGTATGGAGACAAAATATCAGTGGTTACTTGATTCCAGAGATTCTCATACTAAGAGGGAGTAAATATTTTAAAAGGTGATGTGAAAGCCAGTGCTAAAACAGATCTGTCTATGCAACTGTTCTTGAACTTAATCACCTCACATTTGCTCAGATTTTGGAAATAGCTGATCAAAATTGGATAATAACATTTTGATGTGAACATAGCAAGAAATAACAGCAACTCATTTAAAAGGGTTAAAACCTAGCCTTCACTTATTTATGTTAGACTGCTGAAAGAAACCTCATACCCTTAGGTCCATGACACCCCTGTTGTTACCAAGGCAAAACATCTCAGTCCAAATTGCAGGTTCTTAGGAGATGTGGTTGACTTGTGATGTCTCATGGCATCAGGGGACTGAGCAACATGTTTTCTCATGCCCGGCTCAAAGAGCAGACTCTCAAAAAATTCTGTGCTGATGATTCTTTTTGATAAGACAATGGATTTCATGACTTCTTCAAACAGAGCTCTCGACGTCACCAAAACAATGTACATCCCATTCTTCAGGAAGAGTGGTATCAGGAGGGACATGAAGAAAGGGGTTGTAAGTGCGGCACAATCAACCCTCTTGCCCTCAGATTTGAAGATTTGAAGATGTTTGTCATCTGAGTTCTAAATTCAACAGCCTTAACTCCCTGAATATCCAGAAACTGGTTGAATTTCACAGGGTTTAAGAGTATTCTTTCACAACAGCCAAATCACAATGTTGGGGGGGGGGTTGAAAATGGCATAAAAATCTTTGGATGTCACCGGATGTAATTAGTCATCATTGAAAGGCACTATTCAAAGAAACAGAAGGAGAAGAAATAGTCAGTATGGCATCTTGAGCCCACTTCTCCCTCCTATATATATATATCCTTGGCATTGGAAAAATTCACAACCTAGTTCTTGCTCCTCAACTTTTTAGAAAATAACTTTATTGAGATATGATTCACATACCATAAAAACCACCACTTTAAAGTACACAGCCAGTAGTTTTTAGTATATTCACCAAATTATGCATCTATCACTGTCTAAACTCTAAGTTTAGAACATTTTATGGCCCCCAAAGAAACCCCATATCCATTAAAAGTCACCTCCTACCACACCTTGCCACCATTTGTAGCCCTAAATGGCCACCAGTTTCCTTTTTTATGGATCTGCTTTATTTGGACATTTCTTAGAAATGAAATCATACAGTGAATGATCTCCACTCTCTACGGTAAATTTTCGCTTTTTTTTTGGTTTGTTTCCAATCAACACAGATGAGTCTCTGCAGAATGGTAGAATCACACAATACCATTCCAGAAAAGTTTTGAGGAACCAGGGCTAGATATTATAATTTATTAGATATTTCCTTAATATTGCTTATTACTCACTTTACTCATTCACATTCTGCTCATACTGGAATTTGTCTAAAATATTTTAGGCACTCTCTTCTACTCTCACTCCTCAGAAATTATCAGTCATTTTGCAAAAGAATAAATTGAATTTAGTGACTTTCTGATTCTGTCTCTAATTGAACATTTGGAGAAGCTGAAGCAAAAACCTGACCCTCAAGAACTCATAATCCTGGCTTAATAGGTATGGAGAAAAGAATACATTTTATTCACCAAATCCACCTGGGATTTTATGAGCAGGAAATTACAAGAAATGAATGTTTGCAAAATGATTTGGAAGAAATGAAAGGATTGCAGTAAGAGTTGTTCACAAGTTACATTTCTTAGGACTTCTATTAAATTCAAAGAATGTTTGAAAGAAACACATTATTTGGCAAATTCAACTTAAGAGTAACAGAACAGTTCAAGAACAAGCATTGTTCAGATGTTGCCTACCACTGTGGTCTTGAGTGGATATACTTCATTTATGTATTACTGTGAAACTAATTAAATAACGGATTTGAACTCCTTTCATATTATAGTATCTGAGGACAAAACTCGCATTAAGCATAATAGGATTGTTCGTTATGAGTAGTTACGCTTGACTGGACAGAGTTCAAGCTGTGATGACAAGATGTGTTAGTTGGAAACTCTGCAGAATTAATAAACTTGGAAAAGACTCATTGTATGATGGAATGGGGTCAGTCTTGCATCTCGGAGTTCATTAGAATCTCAAAACTGTGTACTGCGTTATCCCCTATTTATTTCTCTGAGTAAAACTTAAAGTGCTTAATGATCTTGCCCCATGTGGATCGATCCAAACCCACTTGTGTTCCTCCTACATGTACCCTTATTTTAGAAATAATACATGCTATGGGTGGCAGAATAAAGAGATTTTTATTTTTTTTAATGTTTGTTTATTTTTGAGAGAGAGACAGAGTGTGAGCAGGGGAGGGGCAGAGAGAGAGGGCGATGCAGAATCAGAAGCAGGCTCTAGGCTCTGAGCCGTCATCACAGAGCCTGATGCAGGGCTCAAACCCACAAACCGTGAGATTATGACCTGAGCTGAAGTTGGATGCTTAACTGACTGAGCCATTCAGGGGCCCCGAAAACATTTTAAACATATATTCCTCCTTCAAAATCTGTTGATGGCCAGTGCTCACAATGATGCAAGTATCAGCAAGACTACCACTGTCAGGTGTGATCCAGAGAAAAGCCTGTAAGATGAGGTGCCACAACATATCCATGAAAGGAGGAATCATGGTCATGGCGGCTTGTCTCACCGTCTTTATGGTAAAATGAGGAGGTCTGAGCCCTAGGACAGGCCACTACCGCATCGGGGGACATCTGTGGGGAAATCTAATTCATTCTCACAACTTGGCATGGAATTCATGCTGCAGGAGAAACCAAAGGAAAGTCATTTTCTGTAACTGAACGTTCTCTGCAAAGGAGAGTCCTGGATGTCAAGAGGGATGACCAAAGGAGAGGAAACATCAATCACCAGGTCTCAACATGAAGTGCTTATATTTGAAGGAAATTCACAATGAGCTATACCAACCCACCACTGCTTAAATGCTGACACTCATGGTTTGAGGATGGGGGTGTTTTTGTACCAAAAGGAAATATCAAACTTGGTAAGAGAGTACTGGAAATGATATCATTCCAAGTTGGAGCTTATCCCCTTTTTTGCTCCATTATCTGACCATTTGACAGTGTTTAGCATACAGGCTGTCTATCTCTTATTGACAACTCAAAAGCAGGCGATAAAACATACGGCTTTATGAACAGCAACTATAAACGAAGAAAAAAGATTCTTAAAGAACTTACATTTTGGAAGAATTACCTGGGGAGGGAAAACAAGATTTCAGATAGTTCTTCAAACTGCAACAAAATTACTCCCAAAAATGTGACTTCTCTTTTACAAAGAGAGAGACAAGATAATGATAGAATAAGAAACATAATAAAAACAATTGAAAACCCAACTGTAGAGACTGGAGGAGATTACTTAAAGAGCAAGCCATAAAGACCTAAAAGTGACTTTGGAAATAGTCAAAGAAAATAAAGTGAAGTGTAATTGGAGTTTTGAAAAATATGGAGGACACAAATATATTCAGGGATGTGAGAGGAAATTTTCCCTGAAATAGTGTATCCCACACGCTCGAGTCTGGGTCTCGAGAAAAACTCATTCCAATACTTTTCAATCTAGTGGAAGTGGAAAGAAATCTAAATGAACTACTTTCTTTATCTTTGATTGCAATTCATAAATGTCTATTTTTCAAATCTAATCCCTTAGTTTAAAAATGACTTGAACCTCTTACCGTATATCAAAATTTTACCTTAAATTTACAGGGATTATTTAAAAAATAATATTCTATCTCTTTTTTTTTATTTTTTATTTTTTTAATTTTTTTTTTCAAGGTTTATTTATTTTTGGGACAGAGAGAGACGGAGCATGAACGGGGGAGGGGCAGAGAGAGAGGGAGACACAGAATCGGAAACAGGCTCCAGGCTCTGAGCCATCAGCCCAGAGCCCGATGCGGGGCTCGAACTCACGGACCGCGAGATCGTGACCTGGCTGAAGGCGGAGGCTTAACCGACTGCGCCACCGAGGCGCCCCTCTATCTCTTGAAAAAAAATGGACTTGAGCTTTACCAATTTGTTTAGGTCACACTAAATTTACACTGCTTCTGTTAAATGTAAGGTAATATTAGAAATACTTCTTTTTTTAAATGTTTTTATTTATTTTTGGGAGACAGAGCGCGGGTGAGTGGAGAAGGTGCAGAGAGTGGGGGGCCGCGGGGCGGGGGAGTGGGTGGTGGAAACAGAATCTGAAGCAGGCTCCAGGCTCCAGCTGTCAGCTGTCAGGGGCTCAAACTCACAGATCATGAGATCATGACCTGAGCCAATGTCAGATGCTTAACCAACTAATCTACCTAAGCGTCCTTTGAATACTTCTTAAAAGTAGAACACAGCATAATTCAAAATTTAAATGTCATCTATTTATCTATAAATCTATTATTATCTATTTATCTACTTACCTGTCTGCCCTTATATCTGCATATGTGATTTGAGAAATGCCTGAAATAGTATTTCTCACATGTTCATGATGGTGATTTCTTAGGATAGAATTAGGATGTGGTGAAGAAATGAGATTTTAGTTGCTTGCCTTGTTTTCATTTTTTAATATTAGCATCTATTATTTCTTTTTATTTTTTTATTGTTCATTTATTCTAAGAGAAAGAGCAAGTGCGAGCATGGGAGGGGCAGAGACGGAGGGAGAGACAGAAAGAATCCCAAACAGGCTCTGCACTGTGAGCACAGAGCCCAATTCCAGGCTCGAATTCATGAACCATGAGATCATGACCTGAGCTGAAATCAAGAGTCAGATGCTTAACTGACTGAGCCACCCAGGTGCCCCTAACATGGGGCACCCCTAACATGGGGCATCCCTAACATGGGGCACCCCTAACATGGGGCACCCCTAACATGGGATGCCTAGGGGCCCCTGGGTGGCTCAGTGGGCTGGGCATCTGAGTTCAGCTCAGGTCATGATCTCACAGTTTGTGGGTTTGAGCCCCACGTTGGGTTCTGTGCTGACAGCTCAGAGCCTGGAGCCTGCTTCAGATTCTTTGTGTCTCCCTCTCTGTCCCTCCCCTGCTCTTGCTCTGTGATAAGTGAATAAAAGTGAATAAATGTTAAAAAAAAATGGGGTGGCTCAGTTGGTTAAGTGTTGGACTTTGGCTCAGGTCGTGATCTGACAGCACAAAGCCTGCTTTGGATCCTGTCTCCCTCTATCTCTGACTCTCTCCCACTCTCTCTCTCTCAAAAGTAAATAAACATTTTTAAAAATCTTAGAAAAGAAGATTTAAAAAATACTTTAAGAAGTATTTAGAATATACTTTTATTAGGATATTTGAAATATACTAATTAATTTTGATCTCTAATTTGCTTTTTGTTTTTTGATTCTTTAATATAGTTTTCCTTAGAGTGTGTAACATATAAATAGAAAGTATGCAGAGTGTGTTTTGTCATAAAATAATGTGGGGAAATGTGAAGAAAATACAATTGGTTTTCTTTAAAGCATGATTATCAAAATGTCAATGGTACTGTGTTATAAGATTCTCCAATGGGGACAAAATTTTATATGCATTATTTCACAAACTTACTTGTTTCGGGACCATTTCTTATGTTTTTTTTTTTTTCAAAGCATGTCCTGGGACTAATGTCAAAACAGCATACTTTGTGCAACTTCTAAGTGTATTTATTTCGGTGTAAAATCTAATGTGTCCAATATATTTATTCGTATTTTTTGTGTTAAGGAATTATGCACATTAATTTAAAAAAAATGAGCAGGAACATAGCTTTACCTTAAAATATTATATAGCCATGGGGGAACCTGGGTGACTCATTTTGTTGAGCGTCTGACTCTTGATTTCTATTCAGGTCATGATCCCAGGGTTGTGGGAAGGAGCCCTGTGTCAGGCTCTGTGTTGAGCGTGGAGCCTGCTTGGGATTCTCTCTCTCTCTCCCTCCCTCTCTCTCTCTCTCTTTCTCTATCTTCCCCTTCCCTGTTTGCACTCTCTCTCTCTCTCTCTCTCTCTCTCTCTCTCTCAAATAATATATATATATATATATATATATATATATATATATAGCCATTAAATAATGTTACAGTAATCTTTTGATATCATGTTACAAAAATATTTTATGTTGAAAATTAGTTCAACTTAGGACCAAATTTTAAGAATTGGAGTAAGATATGCCAAAGCTCTAATATTGGATACCTCTGTGTGTCAGAAAGTATATTTTACTATTTTTTGCTGTTCGTATTTTCCAAGGATTTTCATCAGTCATGTGTTCGTTCAAAATTAAAGGATATGTTAATGTTGAAAACTAGCATAGAAACATCTTGTATTTTCCACATCTTATCTCTGAGATTTGGATAAATCTTTTCAGATTGAAACAAGATGGAACTCTCATTGTTGTCCGCCCTCTACCCCTTAGGCCCCTTTGGCCCTTCCTAATTGCGGACCTTAAGTTCCAGCCCTCCTGCGGGACATAATTTTGTTCAAAATGTAACACGCTCTCACCTTTTGAGGCATTGGAACACTGTTTTTTCTTCCTTCCCTTTAACAGGTCAAAATTACAGAGATTAGTTTTCTTCTCTTGGGAGAAGTATGTCTCTGCTTCCTCCCCTGCTCATCTTTATGCCAAAGTGCTCTACAATCTGACTTAGCTCCTTTGTGCATATGGTTTCATCACTAAAATGTAAGCCCCATAAACGTAAAGACCTCTGTCTCTTTTGCTTGCTGCTCTTTCTGGAATATATACACTATTCCCTGATATAGGGCATGCACAATGCAATATTGGTCAAATCTCTTTGTGCCTAATGATAGTAATTAACATACTACTAAGGCAAGACCTATGTATTTGAAGTAGTACTCCAAGTGCTCAATAAATTCTATTTGAATTGAATTGAATAACAGAATTGAAGACTGTTATTAATGAGACTAATATTTCCTGGCATTATTATTACTGTGTTACATTTTTCTTTTGTTACACCTAGAGCTACTAACCAACCTCTTTATTGTCTTTCTCACACACTGGTCAGAAGACATGGTGATTGTGACATTTGTGCGAGGGACCCAGAAGGACTGGTTGGATGGATGAGTGAAGATTGTCTAACCTGATGGGTAATGTTTTGTCACAAAACGTATCATGCAGCGAGGCACCAAATACCATAGTTGTCTACCAGTGATGAATCCCAGAGCTTGTTAAACTCACATTAGACTCTCTTAGTTATAGCTTTTAGCACCTAGAAAGTATGTTTGTGGCTGCCTGAATATTTGTTTTAATTGCAAAACCCTGAAGTCATTCAGTGCCATCCCTTGAAACTGTACGCAGTCATCCCATGAAGGTTTTACTTGGGCCCAGGCTCATGTCGATTTTGATATTTAAATCAAAATACACTTGGAGCTTTTGTCAGAATGACAGCATCCTTGAGTTCATTCATCAAACCTTTATGGCAAATCCAGGTTCTGGAAATGTACCATTTTATATAGAATATTGGTAGAGTGTGTGGGTCCCTCTGATACAGAGGAATACAATCAGGTATTTGGCTCAGACTTAGGTCACATGCTCCATCTTGAGGTTAGAATGGATTCTTACCTGGATCCATTAAGATTTGATCCCTATGTGAAGTAGAGTCCCCAAATCACAGTGATGTTAAAAAGATAAATTACCAGTGTTTTTCTTACATGGAAGTCTTGAGGCAGATCAGGGCTGATAGGGCAGCTCTGGTTTACAAAGCTCTCAAGAACTGAGTTTCCTTTAAACATTCCTCGTGGCCATCTCTGACAAAACTGTGTTCATACTAATTGTGTAAACTGGCAGCCAGAACTCCAGCCATCAAATCTATGTTCCTGGCAGGAGGTTGGAGGAAAGGAAGAAAAAATTTCAGCCAAGGGTATGGACCAGCTTTGTTTTAAGAAGTTTGCCAGGAGCTACCGCTCGATATTTTTACTTCTATCTTTTTCTGATTTTGTCACATGTTTACATATATCTTCAAGGTAGTATTTATTCTGCATGAGCAGCGGCTTAGCTAAAAATTAGATGTTCCGTTTTGAGGGAAAGAAAGGCTACTTATTTTTTTTTATTCAGTTAAAAAATTTTTGTTTAACGTTTATTTTTGAGAGAGAGAAAGAGAGACAGAGTGCAAACAGGGAAGGGACAGAGAGAGAGGGAGATACAGAACCCAAAGCAGACTCCAGACTCTAAGCTGGCAGCACAGAGCCTGACGTGGAGCTCGAACCCATAAACCGTGAGATCGTGACCTGAGCTGAAGTTTGGCGCTTAACCGATTGAGCCACCCAGGTGCCCCAAAAAGGTTATTTCTATCAGACTACCAAAAACCTGTTGAGAAGGAGTGGGATGGGGAATGTCTGTACTCCACAATAAAAATGAAGAATATTATAAGGAGATAAAGCAATGGATACAGGGAGCAAACACAGAGAGCTAGCATGTTGACAAATGAGAATAAAAAGAAATATAAATGGTGATAAATGGAGAGACAAAACGTTTTCCAGAGCAAGACTGGGTACAAAGAAATGGCAGAGAGGAGTAACAGCACTTGTAGTGAAATTTCAGTATCTCTCTATATGGGTATTAGCAGATTTTTGTATCTGTTGCCAATCTATTCCATAGCTTGCAGATTTCCCATTATAGAACTAATTAAAGGTAAGATTTATCATAAGAACACAGACTTGCTCATGCTACAGATGGTTATATATTCAATTACTAACTAGTTTTTATGATGATTGATTTATTTTTGAGTTGATGGATTCTTGTTGCTATGAAAATATCAGTTTCTTTATTGCTTAAGTTAAAGCATTTAATTTCTTAAAGAGGAAGTTTTTTATAAGGAGGAAGAGAGAAGCAGATAGATAAAAGACAATGGCTATGCTATGATTTTATTATGTAATTCTTAGCCATCTATGAAGAGGAGATAATTTTCTCTCTTACAATGAGAATAGGAATGTAGGGGAAAGATTAAGAGTTGTCCACCCACAGGCTCCTGGTGGCTCAGTCAGTTAAGTTGCCAACTCTTGATTTCAGCTCAGGTCATGATCTCACTGTTTGTGATATTGAGCCCCAAGCTCTATGCTGACAGCATGGAGCCTACTTGGGATTCTCTATCTCTTTCTACCCCTCCCTCACTCATGTATGCTCACATGTGTGCATGCATGCTCTCTCCAAACAAATAAACATTAAAAAAAAAAAAAAAAAAGAGGGGCACCTGGGTGGCTCCGTCAGTTAAGCATCTGACTTCGGCTCAGGTCATGATCTGGTGGCTCCTGACTTTGAGCCTCATGTCGGGCTCTGTGCTGACAGCTCAGAGCCTGGAGCCTGCTTCAGATTCTGTGTCTCCCTCTCTCTCTGCCCCTCCCCAGCTCACGCTCTGTCCCTCTGTCTCTCAAAAATAAATAAACATTTTTAAAAAATTTAAAAAAAAAAGAGTTGTCCCAGGGTATCTAAACACTGGCCTTAGCTGCTTACCAACCTTGGGATCTGTTGTAGGAAGGTTTCCATTAAAATATTTTTCTTCAGAAACAGAATACCCAACTTTTTTTTTTTTTTTTATGTGGGAGTTGTGTGAAGATAAAAGTCATTGCCTATCTCGATATCTCTCAAATGGAGCAATTTGGCCTCCCCGGAGATATTTAACATTGTCTAGAGACATTTGTGGTTGTCACTACTGGGGATTGCTAATGGCATCTGGTGGGTAGAGGTTAATGATGCTGCTAACCATTCTATACTGTGCTGGCTAGTATCTCCTTCCCAGGCCTCAACAATTACCTGACCCAAGTGTCAACAGTATTGAGTTGTAAAACCCAGGTTTGCATGAGTTTATTTGGAAAAGAGAATATTTTTTATGAACACTAAAGAGATACCTCTAAATATATATTTGACTTATTTATTTAACAATACTGATCTCTGATTAAAATTGATCCACCTTTAAACCAAAGACCCTGAAGTTAAGTTCCTTGTAGTATATGAGTACTCGTGAAGAGTCATCTTGAAATCATAAGCAAAATGTTCTCTGTATATAAATCCGCTCATTTTTAAGGGGCCAAGTCCATAGCTTTTATCTGATTCTCCAAGGGATTTATGACCCTATGAATCCTGCCACTGAATTTATTTAGAATGCCAAAGAATTCAAGTGAATTAATCAGCCATTATCTCCCCCTGAATGAGCCAAGCTACTCTTTGAGGCAGTTTCCCTGCAAATTCTTTAACCTTACTGTATTTAAGGCATGATACTTACAGAAGTAAAGTTTAAAGATTCCCCATCTGGGGGTGCCTGGGTGGCTCAGTCGGTTGAGTGTCCAACTTCGGCTCCTGTCATGATCTCACAGTTCCTGAGTTTGAGCCCTGCATAGGGCTTGCTGTTTTCAGCCTGTCAGAGCAGAGCCTGCTCCATATCCTGTCCGCCTTCTCTCTCTGCCCCTCCCCAGCTCATGGTCGGTCTCTCTCTCTCGCTCTCTCTCTCTCTTCAAAAGATAAATAAACATTAAAAAAAAAAAAAAAAAGATTCCCCATCTGATCCTCTTTAATTAACAGAAGTCATATTGACAAGAAAAGTTCCTTTTGAAGAGCCTGTGATTTAAGAAGCCAGATTTCCCATTTTAACCAATATTTCTGTAATTTACATTTGAGTATATTAAATGGCCTCTGTGACACACGTGTTGTGGTGTTTGGGGTAATAGTTTATCCTCTACAGTTAGTATATTTCCTCCAAACCTGCTCCTTCTTTTACCTCAGGAAATTGTCACTTCTGTCCACCCAAGTCCCCACACCAGAAACCATAAAGAAAAATCTCCCTCCCCTCTTTGATTTCCACTACGATTATTTTTCATGTGCTTTCTATTCTACATCCTAAATACTGCTTGGGCACATTCCCTCATCTCAATTCCTAATGCTGTTTTTCTCAACTCAGGATATCATTCTTTTTCAGTTGAAATACTGCCTTAATAATAGACTCTTCACTGCTATCCCTCATTCGGAGTCTGCTTTCTTTTTTTATTATTCATCTTAAAATTTTTTTTTGTTTATTTATTTTTGAGAGACAGAGATAGAGCACGAGCAGAGGAGGGGCAGAGAGAGAGGGAGACAAAATCTGACCCAGGTTCCAGACCCTGAGCTGTCAGCACAGAGACTGACATAGGGCTCCAACTCACGGACCGTGAGATCATGACCTTGAGCAGAGAGATCAAGAGTTGGACGCTTATTCGACTCAGCTATCCAGGACCCCCTGTTTGATTCATTCTTTATAGACCTGCACAGCCATCTTTCTGTCTTGCAAACCTGACCAGTCACTTTCTAGTTAAAAACATTGAAGTTCTCCCCATTATGTACATGGTAATATCCCCCCTTCCTGGTTTTGTCTCTGGCTACTGCTACCAGTCTGTAGGCCAGGTTCTAAGTGCACCCATTTCTGTCTGTTTGTGGATATGTGCTCTTCTGACTCTGTCCCTGCTTTGCTTGAATGCTTTTCCCTCTTGTTGAAATTCTTTTCATCCTTCTGAAGGAAGCTAGCCTTGAAACCCTCTTCCAGTTCCCTCAGGCAGAGTTCATTTTTTTCTTTTAGGTCTGCTCAAAATTCACTTGGTACTTAGTTTAATATCGTGTTCACCTTTGTTTTCCAAGTGCCTTGAGCAGTTCATGCATGTACGTACATTTCCAATAAATGTTTCCATAATTGGGTTGACAACAGCCATGCAAATGCAAGACTTTGCTCAGGACTGGACCATCATGGACAAAAATTGTCTTTGTTGGTCCAGCTAAATAAATAGATCATGAATTCATGAAAGGAATGAAATGAAAAAAATCACTATCAGCTCTAAACACTGTAACTTGTATTTTGGCTTTCTGAAATACTGTTATTAGGAGTACAGAGCATTATTTTTGTATAGAACAAATGTGCTGTTTTTTAAGCACATTTTTTCCTTATTATTAATGCATTGCAGGTAGTGGCACAGTTCACAAGTTTTAAGTTGAGTGAATGGACAAAGTAACACCATTTAAGTTTTTGTTTAAGACATGAAATGACCCTAAAGCCAGGAATTTGGCTAAATATGCTACAATTGCCCAGGACAGCTTCCTGCCCCTCCAAAACTATTATGGAGACCAAAAATGTTAGTACTGCCAGGAATGAGAAACATTGCCCTATATTTTAATAGAGATTTACCTAGAGGCTATTAAAATAAATGCAAGGGGTTGTTGTTTTTTAATATAATTTCTTGTCAGATTGTTTTCCGTACAACACCCAGTGTTCATCCCAACAAGTGCCCTCCTCAATACCCATCTTCTACTTTCCCCTCTTCCCCACCCCCCAACAGCCCTCAGTTTGTTCTCAATATAGAAAGCTTATGAAGCAAGGGGTTGTTTTTACTTACACTAAATGGCCTTAGGCTCCTAGGTTTTTGGGGTTTATTAAGTTTATTTATTTGTTTTTTTAAGAGAGAGAGCAGGGAAGGGGCAGAGAGAGAGGGAAGAGAGAGAAACCCAAGCAGGCTCCGCAACTGTCAGTGCAGAGCCTGATGTGGGGTTCAAACTCATAAACAATGAGATCGTGACCTGAGGAGAAACCAAGAGTCTGATGCTTAACTGACTGACCCAACCATGAGTCCCAGGTTTTAACTGTATATACCACAAGGCCTTATTGAGATTATGCCCCCTCTCCCTGAGTCCATTGTATCCAGAAGCACACTGACTTCTGGGGTTCCATTAATGTCAGAATTCCACTGATAACAATGGAATTGAAAATGTAGAAATCATAGGGGTTGTTTGTTTGCACATTGTTCAGGCTAGTAAAAGTGGATGGCCCCCACCTGAACCAAAAGTGCCTTGAGAGTCCCTGAGACTAGTTTTGGTTTGACCATGATCGAAGTTACTGAATTCTGCATGGTGGCACTTAGATAGTGGAGTTCATGTCTTTCAAAGTGTTATGATGTGAATTGTATTCGAAAAGTAGCATGGCAAATATTGTTAGAGAGCCTGAGACCTCCCTCTGATTAATTCCAAGTGTAATGACAGTAAAGACTGCTTGTCATTCTGCTATTTGTCTCATTTACAAGGGTCATCTGCTTTCTGTTGGCTGTGTGGGTGTATAAATACACATCCTCACATTTTCTCCTTCCTAATGGTGACAAGATTGAAGAAAAGATGATAGGAAATTGACCCTTTCATTAAGTAAAAAATATCCTGGATGCCTGCCAGTTAACCTTGAAGTATTATCTTACTCCCTTTAAGTAAAACAAAACCGTTGTAAGAGACCTTCTATATGTGGCATTTTACAGACTTTCCAGAAATACCATTCTGTTGTTAGTCGATGCAAGACATTTTTCCTATCTTTGAGCCTACAATATTTAGTCATGTATGCTTAACATGCAAAGCATTTGGGAAGAAGAAAAATAAAATTTAAGTAGACTGTCTTCTGTTTTGTTTTGTTTCCAATCCCTTTTGAGTACGTTTTAAAAAAGATCTTAATGACTAGAGATGGTCTCTTGGCATAGGTGACTGGATGTTTTTCCAAGGCCAGTTGCTTCAGAGACTCTAATAATCAAAGACAATCCTTGATTCCTTTCCAGACTATAACATAACTTTATTCAGCTGATTTGTCATGGCTGACCTCCTGTCCTCGACTTCTAACCCTGCCATGCTTGGCGAGGGAAGACTAGTTAACCTGATTATATTAGGTTAATAAAAAAGGCAACCAATAAGTCCAGCTTGCTGATTCAGGGAACACATCTGATCATTTATTTAAAAGCCAGAGGAAGAAAGAAAGGCCATTTTGTAAAAACAAGAGCAGCATTTTATTACTTGTCTACAGAATTTAATCGTTGGAAAACATCAGTGAACATTTGAGGGGGGAGCATTGTTACTGCCTGCTCCATGTAATAAATTAAAAACCCAAAATGAATGTGGTTTGACAGAAGTGTTTAAACAAGGAGGAGGGAGCAATGCTCGTGTTTTAATTTTGTTTTGATTGAAGGTACTCTCGTTGTGCCATGGAAAAACAATGCCATTCTTCTCGCACACCTCATTTCCAATGGAAGTCAGTAGAATGTACACGTGTTAACGTTAGCTCAGGCAGGCTTTCATGCAGTTCCATAAAGGGGTTTTGCCAAAAGAAGGGATGAATATCACAGCCATTCATTTCACAGTGCTCTCCAGTCTGGCTGCAACTGTTTGTCTGAACTGCACACATCAGTGAATAAAAAGGAAATTAAAAAGAGCAGCAGGAAAAGAGGGATTGAGGAAGAAGGAGGCTGTCAAAAGCATGTTTGGCTTTGGAGAAGACAATTCACAATCATTAGCTTGAGCAAAATTCCCGCTTGGCCTATGGTACTGAAAACATAATGAACGGTGAGATTTTTCTTTTAGAAAATAAAAACAAAATTAAAACTCTTCTCTAAACACCTCTAGTGAAGATGAAGGGGAACTAGGATAAGTAAACAGCTGCATTTTTATAGAGCTGAGCCCCCCATTTCCCCAGATAATGAAGTAAATCAGTATGCTTTCTATGTTCATGGAAAAAAATTGTCCCGGTGACTATTTTTCTAAATTTGTTCCTGTAGCATTTATATTTCAGTATTCTAACACTATGTGCTATATTTCTCTACTGTAATTAAATATTAGAAAGTATTTATAATTCTTTGGGTACAAAAAGTGCCAATGCTGATGTTATTAATAACGGTAGAACAAAGAGGGAAAGATATTTTGATTCTGGTTTTTATTTCTTGGCAAATCCACTTTCATGGCTTCCTTCAGTGGTGGGAGATGGGACACCGGATTAGGGCAGTTCTATCAAGATACAGCAAGCAACCCTAAGATCTTTTTTTTTCTTTTTCTTTGTTTTTTTTTTAAAGTTTATTTATTTTGAGAGAGAGAGAGGGTGAGTGAGAGCAGGGGAGGGGCAGAAAGAGAGGGAGAGAAAATTCCAAGCAGGCTCTGCACTGTCAACATGGAGCCCAACACAGGGTTCAATGTCACAAACCATGAGATCATGGCCTGAGCCGAAATCCAGAGTCTGACACTTAACCGAATGAGCCACCCAGACGCCCTGTCCTGAGATCCTTTTTTGAGAATCTGATTCTCACGTAGCTTGTTCAGCACTGCTGTGGAATTATCTACCCCTCCCCAATGTATTTATGTTTCTTTGTAAAAAGGAAATACATAAACATTGCAAAATCTTTTTTTATCTGTTTTCATTTACTTTGTTCACCAATGCAGGTGGATAGATATGAATGTATATTTCGCCTCTTTCTCTTCTTCTTCCTCCTTCTCATCTTCCTCTCCCTCTCATCTTCCTCCTCCCCCTCTTCTTCCTCCTCATCCTCCTCTTCTTCAACAGATGAGGAAACTGAGTTTCAGAAACTATCTTGTCCAGACCCTTCTAGCTACTGTGGAATGAAACTTAATTTTGAGCTCCAGAGCTTAATTTTGAGCATGCAGGCATATGGTGCAGTGTATTCTGTGGAAGGAATATTTTGTATGTACAAATTGGAATTTGCACTTAATAATTATAAGTTGGTGATACTCTTGACAAAGTTAGTGGGTTGGGCCCATCATCAGCAGTAAGAAAGACTTCTGGAAAGTATTCTTCCAGCAAATATTTTCAACTTGGAATCTAAAAGGGTAAGAAAGAGTGTCATTTTTGTCTCATCATTAACTCCTTCTCTATGGAAGACTTTATGACATTTAATTGTAAAATTTATTATCAATAATAACATTTTTTTCAAAAGATTGACAAAAATGTCCCAAAACAGGTCTGTGGTAGGCTTCTAAGATATACTTTTTAGGAATCCTTTATGATATAAATATATTGAAATATTGAAATTTATATTGAAATTGAAATAATTGTGTATTAAAATATATTGACATAATTATACATATATTAATATCTTGAAACATTACCACATCATTGTAACTCAACTGTTATAAATAACATCCCTCATAAAACATAACTTCCATCATTATTAAAAATTGTGTCATTAAACTCATTTCAGCTGAATTAAAATTAATTTGCAACATAATTGAAAAATACATTTTTTTCAAACTGTTGTCATTCTGCATGGACATATACATATGTAAAAAAAAAAGATACAACTTAAGATAACAATAGATTTTTGCTGGTGAATGTAGATGTTCCATGAAGAAGAAAACTTCTATATTTTACTTATATCCATAGCTAATTTTCATAGAGGATTTCAACAAAGTATTTTTTCAAGAATTTATATATCATAGATGGACTTTACAAACACTTTTGAAGTTTTTATTTTAGAGGGTAAAGTTTGCAGGGCCAATTTACATACCAGATACATATTCTATTTTTCTATGTAAAAATGTCAAAACCTTAATAAGCAGACACTTGTCATTTACCTACACAAATGAGTAAAAGGAGTGATCTGGCATAAAAATCTTTTAAGTCATTCCTTAAACTGACTTTAATGTTACTTCTTATATTTCATGTACATTATTCTTCTGTAGTTACTTTTGTATGAATGGAATATGCTTTTGAATGCTCTGGATGAACTAAACACAGTAGAGCATAGTATTAGGCAAAGCTGGGAATGCTGTTGGAGCTGTTTTGAGTTGCGTTGTAAAGACTTGAAGTGGGACAGATGAAAGTCTATTTGGGACAGACTCGCAGCGTCATCTTCGAGGGCATGTGACCCTTGCCATTGCTTAAGACCCTGTCTTCAGAAGTCCTTGCCACCATACCCACACCCTGCTACACTTGGTGTTTAATGCTCTGCAGTCACTGACTTGACATTTTTATCTTTAAATTTGTGTTTTATAAGTGAAGTCCCATGGGCTAATGAGGAATGCGTTGGGGGGCTTGAGGCTTCCCTTCATGCATGGTTCCATATTTGCCACCCAGACGGATGAGCTCCTGGCCACCCATTTCACCTCATATAGGAAGAGATCACTACTGCCCTCCATATCCATGGAGGTCAGCACTGGCAGCTGGGTTTCCAGGTACGAGTTGCAGGGCAGAGCCCCAAGGGGATATACAAGGTATGCACTCAACTTGTGCCTAAACAAGCCCGGTATTAAATAGTGAATAAAAAAGCAGAGTGACTAGGCAAGAAAGGACAAAGCTTTTTTCCTGCTTTTTGAACAAGTTCCTGAATTTCATTTTTCACTGGACCTTGTACATTTTGTGGCTAGCCTTGGTAACTTGGAACTGATGTTGTTGAATGTTGTCTGATATGCTAGCTCACATGAGAAGGGTCATTCTCGTGCATAATATTATAAGGCATCAGGTACTTATTTTAGAAAATGACTATCTGGCCTTAAACACTTGAGTATCATCTCTCTAAACTATTGCTCTGTTAGGGGCATCTGGGTGGCTCAGTCTGTTAAGTGTCCGACTTTGTCTCAGGTCATGATCTCGCAGTCTGTGGGTTTGAGCCCCTCCTCAGGCTTTGTGCTGACAGCTCGGAGCCTGGAGCCTGCTTTGGATTCTGTGTCTCCGTCTCTCTTTGACCGTCCCCCAGTCATGCTCTGTCTCTGTCTCTCTCTCTCTCAGAATAAATAACATTAAAAAAAAAATAAGAAAATAAACTGTTGCTCTGTTAGACACATTACACTTACTAAATATCCTCTCTACTGCGTGTGCTACTTACAAGTTTGTTCAGTGTATGTTTCGCTCATGAATGTACAGATTCCTTGGGCAGTACCTGCCCTGCCACTGGGCTCAGGAAAGCAAGGCAGCTATCAGAGGGTCTCACATTTTAGAAAACGTCATAGATAATTCATTTCAAGACATGAGGTGTGTCAATTGAGAAAGCACTGGTAGAATGAGCAGTGTCCTTTTCCTCACGTTAAAATAATTATTTTCAAGGTGATTTTCTCATCATTCATAATTTGTGAAGCATGAAATGAAATGTTTTCCTGAAGTAGCTTAATATTTAATAGAACTTAAAGATTCCAATGAAGTGCCTCCACAATTGGCTTTTTCCTAATTTGATCATATGCATTACATTCTATATGTATCAGTAGAAGAACTAAAACAAATTTTGTAGAACTTGGAACCAATACATGGGCATATAAAATACACTGAATGGGTGAAAGGAAATAGCCCATGATGTTTTAAAAATGATCCTAAGTCTTTTTATCTGACTACCTAGGTGGCTTCACCTACACTTTTCTTTTCAAACTGGTAATGTATTACCTCCCTATCTTTTAAGAACCAGCTTAAATATAATTTTTGTCATTGAAAGCTCTTTGAAATGTTTTTCTTCACATCTCAAGGAAACCCTGCCCAACTTCTTCCATGATAGAATTTTATTTATTGTTGTTAATTCCTTCTTTCTGAAGGAATGATAGTACCTTTCATACTCAAAATTCCCTCTTGCATCAGACTTCCTGGCTGCAGGTCGGAAGTATCAGGGACAAGATTCAGAGGGGTCTCTGGTGTTACTAACATCTAAAAGTTCGATAACAATTTCAAGCAATCCACAATCTTTCCCTGTACCTCCTTCCTGACCACCCTTAGTCCTCAACACGTCTCAGAATAGGAAGCCAATAACATTTTGATGTATTCATCACTAACAAAGAACCTCTGTATGTATAACACCCACTCTTAGTAGTTGTGGGCTCAACTGGACAATCAATCTCACGTGACCCCAAAAGGCCACACTTGACCATGGTTTGATTAGAAGGATACAAAACACGACAGTGGGGCAGTATCCAGTGATTCTCTAACGTGAGGGTTTTCCCACAGGTGTTGAGGGTACACATCTTTCTCTAACCATGCAGAGTGACAGCTCAGGTGGGAGAGTTTGAGATCATGGGTAGGTGTGAGATCTACCCTAACACTCACCATGGCCACAATAGTAATCAACATCTGTTATAACAGCCCGAAACAAAGAAAATGACCAGTTACAAGTGTGCACCCCAGTCAAGAAATCCCAAGAGGTTATTTATAGTCATTCACAGTCCCCCCAGACCAGATCCAGTTTACAATTCAGAATTTATTTTTATTAGAAGCAATGTTGCCTAGTAATACAGCTGACATTCTACCAGTATCAGGTTTCTATGGAAACAGAGCTAGGAAGTTAACTCAGTCTCATTTTTCTTTTCAAAGAAGGAGAGAAATGTTTTGCTATCCCTTTATTCACATTAGGAAACATAAATATTTGGGGATTTTGATTACCAAACAAGGCTTTCTTCAAATAAATGCAAAAAAATGCAAAAAAAAATTCAAAATGACAGCTATACATTCAACTCAAAATACTGTAAAAAGAATTACAAAATCTTAAAATAGACGAGGACAACTAATAAAGATAACAAGCAAATTAATTTAGAAAAATGATCAAACAAAAAAAAGGAAAGTTTGATTTTCAAAATTATTTTTTTGAAGAATGTCAAAATAGATTCCCCCCCCCCCCCCGCCCATATATCTAAGTCCTTACGGCTGGTATAACAAAAATAATATAGATTGAGTGGCTTAAACAACAAATATTTATTTCTCAGTTTTGGCGCTTGGAAAATGCAAGATCAAGGCTCTGGCTGATTCGGTTGTTTTTGGTGCCGCTTCAAGTTTCTAGAGAGACTTCTTGTATTTTTTAATGGCAGAAAGGGAGAAAGGAGCACCTGGGTGGCTCAGTCGGTTGAGCGTCCTACTTCAGCTCAGGTCATGATCTCCTGGTTGGTAGGATGGAGCCCCGCGTCGGACTCTGTTGATAGCTCTGAGCCTGGAGCCTGTTTCAGGTTCTGTGTCTCCCTCTCTCTCTGCCCCTCCCCTGTTAATGCTCTGTCTGTCTGTCTCTCTCTCTTAAAGATGAATAAACAGTAACAAAAAAAAAATTTTAAAAAAAAGGGTGAAAGAGCTCTCAGGCCTTTCTTTTATAAGGGCACAAATCCCATTCGTCAGGTTCTGCTGTCATGACCTATTCACCTCCTGAAGGCTCCACCTGCAACTACTGTCACATTGGAAATTAGGTTTCAATATATGAATTCGGGAGGGACACATTCAGTCTGTAGCACCATCGAAGATTAAGAAGAAAAAAAAATAGAGAAGAAACAAATGAGTGACTTTAGGAATCAGCAAGAAGAACATTTAAAAGGCTTCCGTTTAAGTGTGGATAAAATGGTTAAATTTATTTCAAAAAATGTAAATAACCTAATTTGCTTCAAGAAACGTTTAAGAGGTGCATGGGTGGCTCATTCTGTGACTTCGGCTCAGGTCATGATCTCACCGTTCATGGGTTCGAGCCCCACATGGGGCTCTGTGCGGACAGCTCAGAGCTTGGAGACTGCTTCAGATTCGATGTTTCCCTCTCTCTGCTCCTCCTCTGCTCACACTCTGTCTTTTTCAAAAATAAGTAAACATTAAAAAACCCCAAAAACATTTAAATAAACAATACCAAAAGAAGGTGAAAAGTAGTCAAAACTTTCACACTAAAAACTAAGGCATCATACTGAAATGATTCTATGAGCCTTTGCTTACCACTGTCACTGTTCAACATTGTACTGGAGATACTAAACAATGAAATAAGACAAAGGTAAAAACCACGTACAATCTAAATTTTGAAAAGGAAAGATGAAAGTATCAATATTTATAGACAATATGATTACTGATCTAGGTAATCCAAGAGAATACACAAAAGCCCTTTAAAACCAATAAGAAAGTGGCATAAACTCGCTACATATAAGAATATATTTTTTAAGTTCATTTTTTAATTTTGAGAGTAGGGTATTTATTTATTTATTATATGAGTAGGGTAGAGTCAGAAAAGGAGAAAGAGAGAAAGAGAGAGAATTCCAATCAGTCTCCGACTGAGCCACGCAGATGCCCTGATATGAGAATATTTTAAAATTCAATATATACCTAGTAATAAAGACATGCAAAATAGAATTTAAAAACTTTTTCATCCAAATAATAATGGAACCTACGGGAAGAGATCTAACAAGAGACATGAAAGGTATATATGAAGAAAATGATAAAACTATTGAGAGACCTAAAATGAAGGTCTAAATAAATGTGACAGGCGGCTGCATTTCTGATATGATTACTTAATATTGTACAGGTACCACTTCTGTCCCAATTATTCTAGAAATTCAGTGTTATCCCACAGAATATGTACATTCTGCTAAAATAGAAAACCTGAATCTGAAACGTATACTGGAGAGGAAGTGAATTTCTAGCTTCCAGAAATACACCACACATAACCATGTGGAGATGTGAATTGTTACATGATAAGAATAGCGTATCAAAGAGCAGTGAAATATGGGTAATTTAATACTTGCGCTTAAAACATTTGGCAATCCATTTGGAGAAATAAAAGGTCAGATTGGGAAGTAATTTCATAACAAATTACATAGGTAGATTCAACCAGGATTGACAAACCTTTTCTTTAAAGGACCAGATAGTAAATATTTTAGTCAATGTAAGCCATACTATTTGTCATAAATACTCATGTCTGTACTTGCAGCACCAAAGGGATGGTTTGGAGAATAGTGAATTTGGCTCGCAGGTGGTAATGCTGACCTTGATTTAATCTCACCAGAGCCAGAATTTCCTCACGTGGGAATATCCGTTTCACAGCTTAATATAACAATTGAATAAAATGTGAAATATTTAATTGTGTATCCTCAGGCTTGGCATAATGCCTGAGTTATAGTAGGTTTTCCACACATTTCCACTTAACTGAATGAAGTGAATGTCTTGCTGCTATTAGTTTAAGAGGGGAAATAAAAGACATTTTCTTGAAAATGCCTTTGATTTATTCATAGTTTCTACTTCTGAAAATGCAGCAGACACATGACACACTGTCGCATAGTTAAAATATTTTAAGTTATACATTTAATGAAATATATATTTATAGGTATGTATTCATTTTATAAAGCATATATTTTACAACAATATGTAATCAATATATACAGATTTTGTATTTATATTTAATAAATATAGAATACAAAAAATAAAATTATAAAAATTCCATCAGGGTCCAAAGAAATATAGGATTACAAGACCCTTCTGTTTGTACAAACTTTTTGTAATTTTTTTTAGCATTTCCTTAACTTTGTGTGCTGTCTTTGACATTTAAAATCAGGCTGCTCTTACTGCATTGGCATGCTTTCAGTCACTTAAAGTGCTACTTATATAAATTAATTAACTTGACATTTAATGACTTAAAGCCTAAAAATTATCTACTACCATTCATATTTTGTATATCACATTTGTTTCTGGAAAAATTTATAAAAATAAAAAAAAAATGACCCTTGAAGAGAGTGAAATCGTTGACCTATTCCATCCAAAAAGTGAAGAAAATTTTAATTTTAAACAAAGCCTTTTTGATTTTTTGAAATGATTTCATTTTTGAAAGAGAGAGAGAGAGAGAGCACAAGCAAGGGGTGGGCAGAGAGAGGGAGACAGTCTAAAGCAGGCTTCAGACTCTGAGCTGTCAGCACACAGCCCTACCTGGGGCTGGAACCCACAAACTGTGAGATCATGACCTGAGCCGAAGTGGGACACTTAATAGACCGAGCCACCGCAATGTCCCTTAAGCAAGGCTTTTTTGGACAGAATGAAGCAATTAATCCACTGAAGATTGGGTCACAAAGCATTTCCATGAATGCTTCAAATCATTGTTGGGTATACAAGATCTTGGTGTATGTGATTTATGTTTCCTTATCTCAACGTTGAGTAAATTTATTTAATGTGTACAATTGTGACGATGAATGTTGTGTCTGCGTATTTGAAGCAAACATACAAAAAAGGGCATATGGAGGTTTGAAAATATATTTTAAAAGATAATAATCGAAGTTCATGAAATTTTTCAATTTGCAAATTATACATGAAAAATTATTTGGGGCTTTTGTTTTGTAGGGAAGAAAATATTTGAGCTTGAGGTTAAGAGATTGAATGTGATATCTGATACCGTTACTTCCAGGGAGAGGCCTGGAAAACTAACAAATCTTCAGAACTCAGTACGATTTCAATGCATTCCACTAATACCCAATCTTAGAATTCAATCAGCGGATATAGACATCTGCTGTTAGAAGATTTTAGTCTCTGCTTTTAATGTATGGTCACTGAGGACTGAGCTGAATGTCTGCTTCCATTAGATACCTACAAAAATTGGGGGGACAGGAAAAGCTTCATAAATAATGTTGGCTCTTATCTTAAATAGATGGAAATTGAATGCAAGTGTCTCTTAATTTAATTAAAAAGGAATGGGTTCTTTTGTCCTCTTCAATTTGCCACTAAGGAAGCATCTGCAACTGGGATTATTAGTTATTGCTTTCAGCTGATGGTTTTGCCATTCCTTTGCTGTAAGCATCTGCCCTCTGTATGCTCGCTCTGCCTTCCATCGTATTCTCCACGCTTCCTCTGGCCACTCTCCTCATCAGACCTCTTCAGCAGTTCCCGTTACCCTTGGGATAAAACTCTAAAATTTTTTTTTACGTAGTATGAAAGGACACCTTGGCCCCTGAAAGCCTCTCCAGAAAAAACTACATTTTCTCCTCTCAATTGTATGCTACACGGTATTAAAGGCACCACTGCTCTCCTTTACTTTTGTCCACCTGTTTCTGTTGGAAAAATCCTTATATCATAACTAACAGCAACGTGTCACTTTTGCAAATTTCAAACGATTCCTTAAGCCTCAATTCATGTGTCATCTTCTGTAAGCTTCTAGTCCTATGCTCCTTCTTTATTTGATACACTATGGCACAAATCTGCTTTTACCATGAATTTTTGTGTGTCTCCTTACCTTCTGGGTACTAATATACTTGGAGGGAACATTACATTTTTACATCTAGAGCAGTATCTGGTATATGGTGGGTAGGGAATACATTGTTTTGAATGAATGATTGTTCTACCAGTTGTAATAAGCTTTAAAAAATAATGATGTGGAGCGATAAAGACTGCTATATCAGAGATCCATGAAAATATAACTGGCATATTTAATTATCTTTGCCCTAAGTACATGAATTGTGTTTCTGTATGCTTGTAGAAAGTCACTTTTGTATGGTCTAACTTAATAGTAAAACCCAAATTTTCATTATTATATTACTATTGCTGATACATTAGTAACAGCTCTAACGTCAATTTCCTTTACAGGCATGGAGGCTTATGTTTCTAGAACATACAAAAATAACATAAATAGGCAGGTGCAAATCATGCTGTTAGATTAAGGGTAGCTTAAGCCAGTTTGTTCCAGCCCTCTGAATTCCTCTATATTGATATACTCTTGCACTGTAAGCAACTCTGTCTTCCATTACTTCTGTGTTGTTCATACAACATCTTTAGTGATGAGCCAGAGCTAGCCCCCAACACACATTGATTAATCGTGTATGGTGATTTTTCTAGTTTTCATCTTGGAAATGAGAGAGGATCATTACTTTATTTCATTTCCATAGTTGAAGTTATTTAGTACTAGGACTTTGCTGTGGCAGGTGAGAATAAAAAAAATGAAAAAGAATTATGATTAACCTACTAGAACAGTAATGACTGAATTTGTCACAAAAGGATTAAATTATTTATTCTGTTTGTGTGTATGTTTGTGGCTCTGTATTGGAGAAAGCATCATGAGTTTGGAGTTCACCTACCCTCCTCCCCCATGAGGGAGTTAAAACAAGAGGTTCTCAGGCTAAAAAATATAGTTAGGGGTGCCTAGGTGGCTCAGTTTGTCAGGTGCCTGAATCTTGATTTCAGCTCAGGTCTTGATCTTGCGGTTCATCAGATTGAGCCCCAAGTCAGGCTCTGCATTGATAGGGCGGAGCCTGCTTGGGATTCTCTCTCTCCCTCTCTCTCTGCCCCTCCCATACTCATGCATATGCTCTCTCTCTATATAAAAATAAATAAACTTAAAAAATGTATACTTAAAGTCATTACTGTCTGACTTTTAAAGTAATGTATTAATCAATCGATTATTGTATCTGGTTTATTTTAATAACTTTCTCGACCTATTATAGTAAGTCATTGCATAAATATTCTCTATTACATCATAACTTAAAGAGCAGACCATAGACACTCTCTCATTAAGTGATGTTGGATAGTGGGTGGGCAGGGTGAGAGCTACAGCTACATTTCTTTTTGTTTTTTAAAAAAATATGTTCATTAATTACAAATATGAATATAAATTATTTTAAGGTGCTAGTTTAAAAAGTATTGTAGATATTCATGAAGTAAAAAAAAAAAAAAAGACTAGCTCTTTGAATGCTCTGTTGCATCAGGAAAAGGATATTATTTTGACAATTTGTTAATATACTAAGACTATACAGATGGCAATGAAAGATTATCTTTTTTTTAAATTTTTTTTTTTCAACGTTTATTTATTTTTGGGACAGAGAGAGACAGAGCATGAACGGGGGAGGGGCAGAGAGAGGGAGACACAGAATCGGAAACAGGCTCCAGGTTCTGAGCCATCAGCCCAGAGCCTGACGCGGGGCTCGAACTCACGGACCGCGAGATCGTGACCTGGCTGAAGTCGGACGCTTAACCGACTGCGCCACCCAGGCGCCCCAAGATTATCTTAATGAAAGTGATTGCTTGATAAAATATTTTTTGAGGGTGGTATATATAAAAAGTTTATAGTCTAAAAATTTATGAAACATCCTGAGAACTTGGTACATTCACAAGTGGACAAATTTATCTGAAGTTTAAAAAAAAAATGCTAGAGCACCTGGGTGGCTTGGTTGGTTAAGCATCCGACTTCGGCTCAGGTTATGATCTCACGGTTTGTGAGTTTGAGCCCCCTGTGGGGCTCTGTGCTCACAGCTCAGAGCCTGAAGCCCGCTTCGGATTCTGTGTCTCTCCCTGACCCTGCCTGGCTCCTGCTCTGTTTCTGTCTGTCTCTCACAAAATAATAAATAAATGTTAAAAAAATAAATAAATAAAATAAAAACTGCCAGAAATAAGATCTTTTCATTGAAAGATAAGCATGCTACCACTAAATTTTGACAACTAACTTTTCATACGTTTTTATATATGAAATATAAATGGGATATGTGTTTAAAATATGCGTAGACACTTAAAATCCTCGATAAATCAAATAATTTTAAATTACGCATCCCATTAACAAACAATTGGCTCATTAATAAGTGTAATGTGTTTTTGTTAAACTGTTTTTACTAGTTAAACTGATCTTTTATGTTTTGTTTTCCTTCCTTTGACAGGTCCTTCAGGTTGGAAGGAATATCTTTATTTGGAGGCATGTCAGCTCATTTTTCTCACTTCAGATTCATCAATATGACTTCTTGAGGCCAGAACGAATTTTGAAGTAACCAGGAACCTGTCCATCTTAGAGCAGCAAATCCCTCAACTTTGGAGCACAAAAGATCACTGATACGGTCTGCATAAAATCATCTGCCTCAGTCTGACAGCCATGAGCAGAACCCTGGGGGCAAAAAAAAAAAAAAAAAAAAAAAGCCACAGCCTTAACTCTTCACTCTGAAATTACCAAGACAATTAAAAAAAAAAAAAAAAATGAAAGGAACTAAACAAGCAACACCACCACCGACAACAAAAAACAAACACAACCCATTTTATTTCACCTTGGAAAAAATATTCCCAGATGTGAGCCTGAAAAAATTTATATTCAGCAATTAAGCTAGAAAATTGTAAGTTGACTTATCATTTGGGAAGGTGAAAGTATAGAGATAGGAGGTATCTCTAGCTAGAATTATTTAGCAGTTTAAAACAAGTAGACAAAAACAGTGAACAAACAGAGGAGCACGTCAGCAAGGAACAGTATTAGGACAGAATGTTGCTGTCTGCAAAGAGGATGTCTGCCATCTTGTGTACACCCTCAAAGCCATAATGGAATAAAAGCATTGTTGTTGATTGCTTGAAAAGTTTCTGCATTCACTCCTTCACTCCATATTAAGAGAGGGGGAGGCCAGTTCTTACTGATTACTTCTCAATGCACTTCTAATATTTGCACTGTCACGTCCATTCAGGGTAATGATGTGTGCCGTTATTTGCACAGATGGTCCCATGAGTTTTGCGGCCACAAGCGGTTACATGCACGAGTCCCAAAAGGAAACATTTCAAAATTCTCCAGACATTGGTTTCTCTTTCTTCTGTAAAGATCAGTTATCTTATTAAAAAAAAACATGGACTTGTCTCCGATTAAAAAACTACAGAATAATAATGAAAAAGCATCAGTGTGGTCAAAGGAATGAAGAAGGGATCAAAAGTTTATTTTTGGTTTTGGTTTTGTTTTTTTAGCGAAGATCATTTTTATCATAAGCAGCCAAGAAGTCAGATACAGTGAACTACACACTAAACATTTGTGTTGAACATCTATTTGTTCTCTTAATTAAAGAAATCATTTGTAATTTGTATTTGACATATAACAGTTTTTTATAGCCATTTATCTATGCTTCATGGGAAAATGTACCAAACAGCATTTTCAGTTTATTTTTCTAAATAAATGTGTTGTTTGTATTATTTGTAGTTGCTTATTCAGTTTGGTTTTCGTTTCTTGACAAGTAAGTTACTTGTTGTCATATTAATTAAGAACTCACGGAAGACTGAAATTTAAAACATTTGTATGGTATCAAATTGTGCTTTCTATTTCCTAAACCCTGAAGAAGAAATGATTTATCTTACACCATGACTTTCTCGTCAAGCGCTATGTTAACATTCTAGTTAGACTAATCACCCAGAGTTGGTTTTAATATATGGAAACTGCTGGAAACAAGAAAGTTTGCATATTATATCAGCAAGGATCTTCCCTACGTACTCTTTCTAGAAATCTGCTCCAGAAGATGAAAATTAGATTTTTTTTTAAAAGACCATTATTCATGCCTAAGGAGTTCTCATTAATGCCCTCCCAGAGGTCTGCTGAGAACTTTCACTAGTGCATATAAAAATGACAGACTAGGCAATCGTACTAGAGCAAAAATAAAATTCTGCTTAAGGACTCAGTAAGTACCTTCACAGTGTTCATCCTCATTTGAGGCGTCATTGTTTATGATCCTTGTTACCACCAATAAGTAGCACGCAGCTCAAACAAATTATTTTTTTTCTTTTATTAAGGTATAATTGATATATTAGTTTCAGGCGTGCAATGTAATAATTCAATATTTGTGTATTATGTTACAAAATAATCACAGCAGGTTCAGTTAACATCCATCACCATGCATAGCTATATATGTTTTCTCTTGCAGTGAGAAGTTTCAAGATCCACCCTCTTAGCTACTTTCAAATATGCAATCCAGTATTATTAACTATAGTTATAGTCAGGCTTGTGGTGCTCTAGAATGCAGCTCAGGGAATGCAAAGATAGTGGCCAGCCCTCTGAGGTCTCTGGAAAGGATAACAGTGAGCCCTCAGATGCTTGTTTTCATTTGAAGCCTGCCCCTCAGGCTGTAACTATGGAGGTAGGCTAATGGGTTCCTTTTAAGAAACATGGAGCTCCTGGGTCTGTTGCTTCCAGCTGTCCCTGGAGAATGGGAGCTATTTAAGAACTCTCTCCATTGATTGCAGTTGTGTGGGACCCATGAGCGTAATTCCCCCGGCCACCAGAGTCATGTATGGATGTCCACAAAAATTGGGCACCAGCTGAGGGTCTAAGCTCTTTTCTGCAATACACAGGTGAGCTGGTGCAAGGCAGAGGGAGACCGAGAAGATAGCATCCACCGGCCTTTGTTTCCTGAGAGCTCATGTGTGGCCTGTAGATGTGTGTCAGATCAGAAGCCTGTCCCTCAAGGCCAAAGCTCCAGGACAGGCAAATAGGCCTCTGTCTCAGAAAGACTGGGGGTGTGCTCCAGTATGTTATCAACGCAGGGCCCTGGAGTTGGTAGGCTAGCAAGAACGTTCGCGCTCATGGCTGTGGTCTCGCGAGACCCAGGAACACACGCTGCACTGCCCTGCCCTCCCGAGCCCGGCGGTCACCGCGCAGCAGTAGCGGAACGCCGGCCAACTGACATGTGTAAAAGCAGTCCTCTGGGAGATGCACACGCTTTGGTATGTGGTAGAGGAAATGTGTATTTCTTTTTCTGTGAAAAAGAAAGAAAAAAACTCTAGCATTAAATTAGGGGGACAAAAATGGCGCCTGTTAGCTGAAGTGAGGCCGAGAGAGGGAGAGGTGGAGATGGTGGCCGCCAGCCAGCAGCCTCTGCGTGTGTCTAGATTACATGCCTGACCCTCAGGCTGTGACTTGAAGATCAGTAAATGGCGCCAGTAGGGCCACAAAGTTGGGAGCTTCTGGATTGGCTGCTTCTGCGCTTGAACCCTGGGGCGGGTGAGTCCTTGTGAGAGCCTTTGAAGAGCCATTCCTCAGCTTTTTAGTCTTGTGGGTCTTGTGGACGTTTGATTTGCAAAGCTGGACGTTTGGTGTGGGGGAGGGGGGCGGGGAGCGTTTCTTCCCATGTGGGTGCCCGCTGTGGGGTTCAGACTCCTCACTTGGGGAGAAGCTCAGCTCCCTCCCAGCTGGATCACCTTGCAGGGGTTGGGGTTTAATGGGGAGTTTGTGCCCCAGCCCCTCTTCCCGCCTTCGATGTGGACGTTCTGTCTTTAGCCTGGTTGGGTAAGAGTTGGTCTGCTCTTAGGTTTTGTCCCAGGAGGTGGTTCGACATGTGGCTTCAGATTCAGTATGTCAGCGGAAAGAGGTGAGCCAGGGATCCTCCTCTGTCACCATCTTGAACTGGAACTCCCAACAACCTAAGATAAATTATTTTTAGTAATTAAAAGACGAGGTCATTAGGTTTATTCCCCAACGATGACCCGGAACCACTTCCCATTTTGTTCTGCACACTTAAATTGATTTATTGTCGGCAATCTCTCCTGGTAGTACTTAAAGTATCCTGTAACATAATGAAAATCAGTTTGCCATGCATGATTTGAACCCGTGAAAATTAAGACGTTGTGCGTGAAAATAATCCAGCTGGGAATCAAATTGCCAGTTCCTGTGAGATGTTAGGCATTGAAGTATGGATGCATGGGCTCATTCACATTCTTTTAACGTCTATGCTGATTGCTTCAAGCTGTGAATTACTTTTAATCATAAATAGGAAAATCAACTTCCCCCTCCAAACATCTAGAAGTAAAATCCATCAAAAATAAGTGATAAAAATCATAGTTCTTTACTTGATGAATATACTGGTTGTTGAGCAGTCCTGTCTCTGCGATAGTCTATCGTGAGACCCTAAAGAATTTTGCAAAGAATTTTGACCTTATCAAGCCAGCGCTTGGGTAAGATAACACCACTGGTAATTGATAAAGTGAATTAGGGCACCTGGGTGGCTCCGTTGGTTAAGCCACCATCTCATGATTTCAGCTTAGGGAGTTTGAGCCCAGCATCGGATCTGCACTGGCACTGTGGACCATGCTTGGGATTCTCTCTCTCTCTCTGTGCCTCTCTCATGCACTCTTTCTCTCTCAGAATGAATAAATAAACTAAAAAAAAAAAAAAAAAAAATGAGGCTGTGAAGTGGGTAGGGGTGAGAAAGTACATATCAGGAAAAAAAATCTTTCTTTGAATTACATTTATTTTCTTCAACTTGAATTACATTTACTTTCTAAGTTATGTCACTTTTTAAAATCACGTTCTCTTCTTTTGTTCTCTTCAAATTTTAGATGTACCTTTTGCTATTTTCACAGTTCACTATTACTTTCACAAAACCTATTCAACAATCTTGAGTTCCCGTTGAGAATTACTATTTACAGATTTCTCGAATTGAGCATGCCGATGTAGATAATCTCCACTTCCTGACATTTGCTTTTGGAGTATGGGTTTGTTACATTTACATGCAGCTCCAACTGTTCTTGCTGGCCCCAGTTCACATAATTACCAGGTGTATCTGTATGGGTTAGATGATTCTCTTTATTTACTGAGTGCCTAGTCTGCAACACGAACTGTTCCAGGCACCAGAAAGAAATGGGTTCGGGGGGCGCCTGGGTGGCGCAGTCGGTTAAGTGTCCGACTTGAGCCAGGTCACGATCTCGCGGTCTGTGAGTTCGAGCCCCGCGTCAGGCTCTGGGCTGATGGCTCAGAGCCTGGAGCCTGCTTCTGATTCTGTGTCTCCCTCTCTCTCTGCCCCTCCCCCGTTCATGCTCTGTCTCTCTCTGTCCCAAAAATAAATAAATGTTGAAAAAAAAAAATTAAAAAAAAAAAAAAAAAGAAATGGGTTCGGAAAAAAGGCATGGGTCCTATTTGGATGCAGTTTAAAATCTAGAAGATTGGAGAGGGAAATACATTAAACATGTGATTTCACTAGGTAACAAAAAAGAAAATGCAACAGTGTGCTAGGTTCTGTAAAGAAGGGTACGTTTTATGCTGAGGCTATATATATCCAGTGGTTGTAACTCATTGGGAAAAGTAAACTTTGAGCCTAGATCTCAAGAGTGACTACCAGATAAATGAGGCAAAATCATGAGCAAAGCAGTACAAAGGAGAAAGAAAATAGAATTTCAGAAGTCCTGAAAACAAGGCTAATTAGATTGGAGCAAATAGAGTAAAGACGATAGCACAGAGAAAATATGTACCCAATATACCTGATTGAATCCAAGCCATAAGAAAAATGGGGAGTGGAGTGGGGGCGGGTTCCAAAAGATAATCAAAGAGTGCAGAATTATAAAGAAAAACATTAAGAATGGCCTTGGGGGCATTTTTTATTTATATAAGATATAGTTCTCAATGAAGATGCAAAAATGCATTCAATAGCTATCTTTAAATTCATAAAGGCGTGAGCAACTATAGGTAGACTAACATTTAAACATGTTGAGACCAATTTCTGTAAAAATAAATTTGCCTCTATGTGTCAGAGAACCCAAACTAACAAGAGGCTGTTCAGACATGACAGAGCACCTCCTTAAAGTCATCAGGGATCCAGTCTTCCAATTTTCTGCTCTGATGTCCTTGGAATATGACCTTTGTCCTTATGGTGCACAACAATTGCTAGAGCTCCAGACATCACATACACATTGCAGGCAGTACAGTGGGGAGAGAGCTTACCACTTCATTTGTAAGGAAATTTACTGAAAAATTTTCACAGGGTATTTTAGTATATCTGTCATTGTTCAACTGGCCCCAAGAGCATAAGAACGAAGGAATGTAGTCCTTTGGCTGGGTACTTTTGTCACTTTGAGTAAACTTGGTATTCTGACACTGAAAATTTTGGGGAATGAATTATGGTACCCACAGCTATCTAATTCTGCCACAGGACTTCAAAAATGTAGCACCAATTCATCATTCCCTGGGTTGAGTATTAGAAATTTTAAACACTAAACGATATGCAGGCTTGAGGGAATACAATTTTCAGCTCATATTTTCAGGAGGGAAATAACAAGTGGCGTTACATCATGTGAACATTTAATCTTCTTTGGCTTTTACTACACTCACATCTATTCCTTTTTATGGACATATACACAGGATTGACAATCATATGGAAAATCTCTATATGTTTCCTGTTGTGAGTATCTCAACACACTTTGATTCTGGTCCAGAAAGAACAGTGCACTTTATAGATTGTAGAGGGAATTTTCACAGGACATTTTGAGTCTATCATACCTCATTATTATGATATTCTAATGTACTGATAAATGGAATTTATCAGTAACTCACTAGTGCATACTTTAGTAGGGGGGTTTATAAATTGTTTTGGGGAAAAAAGTAGTATTAGAATTGCCTACCATCTTTCAGATGAACAGGTCCTTAAGTTTGCGGGCATATTTTATGCTGTTTTTATGTAAGCATCCTGTAGTATTTTTTGGTTTGGGCATAAAGAGGGGGTTGTTCATTGGGTATAGTGACAAGATCCAGGTATTCCAGAGGCTTAGATAGAAGAAATCAGTATACCCATAAAATTAAAAGTAAATGCTTGTAAGTATGTGTAGTATGGGTTCCTATAGAAAATGCAGGTCCCCACAGTCGTATGCACTTACCTAAACACAGAGACTTTCTTTGGTCCCGTGCCAGTTATAAATGCATACAATAATGTTAAACATGTTTGAAATTATTTGAGATTTAGAGATAAAAAATAGCACGCAAATTGGAATTCAGTGTGATTGATCAAAAAGAGGGTAGTCTGTACTTTTCAGGACTTTTCAGTCTTTTTAATCATAAAATAAAGTTAATTCATGAATGACTAATTTAACCGACCACTATGATCAAATGAGCTGTTCTACAGCCTAGGAACATATGCTCTGCAAGCTTCTTTCAATTTCTCTGGGGAAGTGTCTGAATCTTCCAGAAGTGTTTATGCTTTATTATCCGATGTACAGATTGAACCCACAATTTGCTAACCTGATAATGTGTTTTGAATAATTTCTGTTTCTATATTGCATGCTAACATAGAATAAATTTTTCAATGAAACATGAAAATGAGACCAAACCTGAATAGCACTTTGTACATTAATGACAATTCCTTTGGAAAATTACTAAGAAGGAAATATGCAATATTTTACCATATTCCAAAGAACTACTCTTTTTTTAAATGTTTATTTATTTTGAGAGAGAGAGAGCGAGCATGAGTGGGGGAGAGGGGCAGAGAGAGCAGGAGAGAGAATCTTAAGCAGGTTCTGTTGAGCACAGAGCGCTTGGAGCCTGATATGGGGTTCAATCCCATGCCTATTAGATCAGGACCTGAGACTGAAATCAAGAGTCAGATGCTTAACTGGCTGGGGTACCCAGGTGCCCCCCATAGAAATACTCATTTTAACTTAGAGTACTTAGAAATTGAGAGAAAGGAGCTTGGGATAAAAAGAGGAAGGTATACAGCATGTTATATTACTTAAAATTCAAGTTTTCACATTATTTTAAAAATATATGTTTAATTTGTATTTATTATAAATTAATTTACTCAATTAGATAAATTACAAAATTTATCCCATTTACCACCATTTGTCTATCCTATCCCTTCTCCAAAGGGAACCTGTGGCACAGATACAAATACCAATAGAATAATATAGTATTGGTGTATATATGGATATGAACACATGTGTGTTCTACATTAATGGCATCATAATTTATCTAGTGTTTTGCCACCTGAATTTCTACTGACGAATACGTTTTAGAGATCTTTCCCCACTGTTACTTGTATCTCCTAGGAATTCCCTATATATAGTATTTACTCATTTCTCTGTGTTTGGATGTTCAGATTATTTAGTTTTTTGCTGTTATAATCAACACTGCATGCAACACAAGCATAGGTGATTTCCTGTGCACATCTGCACGCTCTAAGGTGAAAATTGAGATCAGTTTTTCTTTACGAATATACATGGCCAATGCTGTAAAATTTTTTTTAAGTTTTATTCAGTTTTGAGAGACAGAGTGCAAGGGGGGAGGGGCAGAGAGAGAGAGGGGGAGACACAGAATCCAAAGCAGACATGGCCAATGCTATATAGCATGTAGCATTGCCACAGGTTTTGAAATTTTATTATTATACTTCTTTGGCATTAGTGGTAGTGGTGTGTCAGAAGTCTCTTTTTATATCAGGAAATTCTGTTTAATTAACAGGAAATGAAACTGAGGAGAGAGGAGCCCTAGATTTTGGGGGTAATAGATTTCACTGGAGAAGTGTCATTTGGCACAGTAATTACTATTTTCCAAAAGTACAGATGTAGGCATTAGTTTCGGAAACATGAGGATAGAAGATAGGTATATTTCAAAAGGCAAATCATGCTCCTTAATTATGCTTACAAAACGTTGGAAACAGCTATGTTTGTTAAGTCGTACTTGTTGTTTGGTTTCAGTTAATGTTGAGGCTTCTTTTTAAAGATGCCATTAGAATTCTCTTTTCTGAAATAATGCTTTTGAGATAAAAAAACAAAAACAAAAAACTATTGTTCACTTACAGTATAAAACGTGAGGGGTGTTATTCCCTGTGGCAATTTATGATCGCTGTGTTTTAGTCACAAAATTGCCTCCCTTACAAATCAACATTTTCAACAGGAGAATGTACATAGTAATTAATGAAGAGCAAACAGACATTCACTTAGGTAGCCTAGCCCTCCTTTTAAATGAAAATGTGTATCTATTTGAATTTCAAATGCTATAAGATCTTATTTGTACATGTAAAATATTAATGTTCTCCCGATAATGACTACATCCATAGGCTTTAACATTTTATTATAATGAACAATTAGCAGTGGTTGAGAAATTAAAACCATCTAATTTTCTCAGGCAGAAACCCACCCTAACTGCTTCTCCTGCAAAAATAAAATAAAATAAAATAAATAAAAATAACAGAAAATAAAAGCTCTTAACTGCTCTTTCAAAGCAGAAGTCCATTTGAGAAGAGGCCAAGAAGCGTGCTGAAGTAGAAATGTCCTTTGCCAGTGGATTTTCCTTTGCATATCTGTTTTTTTCCAGCATTTGGACACCCAGATACTTTCCTGAGTAAAATAATGGAATTTTACTGAGAAATTTGGATAACTGGAGCAAAGCAGGAGGCAAAAGAGAGAAGGGGGAAAATAGGTTGCTTTCAACCAAGAGTTTAAGAAACAGCCTCCTTTTCTGTAAGGAAGCTCTTTTAGATTTAAATCTTTCAGAGCAGAAAACATCTGTCAACATCACCTGCTGGGAATACTGCCATCTCTTCTAGGGACAAAATATCTCAGCCTTAGAGAAGTTTCAGCTTCCTTAAGAGTATCCCTCCCTGTCATCCAAAACTTTCAGACCATCAATATTTTTTCATGCAACCCCATTATCCTTGAATTTGAGATTTGTCCAATTTAATGTCTTGCTATTGACTATTCTCCTTTACTCCTTCAGCAAATATCGAGTGACTCTTATGTTCCAAATTCTCACTGCTTAAGCATAGAATTTAACTTGGAGCTTCCTGGAAGTCAGGAACAAACTATAAATAAGTGGAAAATATAGAGCTGTATAATTTGTTAGAAAGAATAAGACAAAGTGTCAAGAAGTTCAATAAAAGCCAAGAGCTCAACCATGAAGTCCTGTGCATTTCAGTGAAAGAAGTTTTGTGTGCTTGTAAGCTAATGCACTCTGTTTGTTGTTTCTTACTTTTCCAAGACCAAAATTTGGAGTAAGTGGAAGACTGGATGTGAAAGCCTGTCTCCTGTATAAGCCAAGTTTGTGTTGCTTGAGAGTTTCCAAATCCTCTAGATTTCTGTGTTTTCACCCTACATAACCTCACTCTTGCCCCGTACATGCTGGGGGATAAACCAGCTCCTTCCCGGAGTCTGTGTGGAGTGTCTGTTTCTCCCTGTTTCCACTGATCGTGGTTCTGCATCTTGCGCATCAGAACAGATGTCCTCCTTCATGCAGTTTCTCCCCAGGTGAACACCACCCCTATTGTCTTCTTGCCAAAGCACAAACAACACAAGACTTTTCTGTGCCTAGCATGTTTTAATAAAACTAAGGAGAAAGTGGAGGATTACATCCTGCTCAAATGGCAGCCCTCACTTTAGTTTGTACACCAAAAATGCCACGTTTTCGTATTGCATGATAGGTGATTTCTCTCTGGTCACTTCCTACTCTTCCTTTCCCTATCAAATTTATAGCCATCTGTCTCCTTAGCGCGTTCTGTATTAAGGCCATTGCTCTCCCTTTCTAGCTGCCTTCAACCCCAAATTACTGCCCTTTTCTTACATAGAGCAGTATGCTATTAAGACCTCATTTTGCAAAGCCAGGAAGACTATTTGAGATATTTCCTGCAGTAAAGACCCACCTCAGGAGCACCTGGGTGGCTCAGTTGGTTGAGTGTTCAACTCTTGATTTTGACTCAGATCGTGATCGCGGTTCATGAGTTTAAGCCCTGCGTCAGGCTCTGTACTAACAGTGCAGAGTCTGCTTGGGATTCTATCTCTCTTCTTCTCTGTCCCCTCCCCTCTCAAAATAGATATATAAACTTAAAGACCCACCTCTACCAAGCTTCCCATTAGAATTTAGAAATAAGAGAGTACTTGTTTACCCAATGAAATTCTTAGGCACTTGATAGGATGCTAGTAAAAATATTTATCTTCCATTTGATCTGAGTAGCTCCTTATAAGTTGTAGGACTGGAAATAGTGATTTTGTTGTTGATGTTTTGTTGTCTTTGCCTATTTTGATTTCTTCCAGTTATATCGGAACGCTCCTGAATAGATTTTTATGAATGAATGTAAATTAATTCCTCTTGTAATAAGATGATTAGCCCAATCATTAATATTATTATTAGTATTTTTAAATTCCTGTATTTTACTCTTAATGTATTTGGAGATCTGTGTTCTCTTCCGTTCATAATTTTGGCTTAAATTATGAATGTACTCGGTACGACAGAAACACAATAGTCAAATGTTAATATAATTTGGTGGGGCAGAAATCACTTGAGAAGACACAGGCTGTTTGATTACTTTAGGAATATGTTAATTATATGAGAAACACATCTCTTGGAATTCCAAGAATTATGCTGCCATTACTACAAAACTAATGAACAGATTCAATAAAAATTGAATCCATGTCTTCTGGGCCAAGGCGCCATCTAAGAACAAGGATATAGTTATGCACAGAAACAGCAGTGGTTGCATTATAATGAGAGTAGGCAGATGATAAGTAAATACAAATTTTTTATATTTAATAACAAATATGGCAAATGTCTGTTAGTTAGAAATACGGAAAATGATAGAGCAGTACATGGGGAATGGGAGATGACGGAAGTTGGGAAAATCAGTGTTGTAAAAATGTTTATATACAGCAGTGAGGCAAGACTCCTTTGAATTGGTGACATTTGAGCAGAGACCCAGAGGAGCATTGGGAGTCAGCAGTATGTGATTGTGGGGAGCACATTTCAGGATAAGGAAGAATAAGAGTGAAGGGTCTGAGTCAGAAATGTGCTTAAAGGAGGAAAAGTAAGTTAGCTTAGAGCCGAGTCACTAAGCACAGAGAGATGGAGATGAGGTAAAGATGTAGCAGGGTGATGTCAGACTTTGTAGAATCTTACAGGGATTTTAGGACTGTGGATTTTACTCTGAGTAAAATGAACAGTTATGATAGGGAGTATATTTGAGAAGTGGCAAGATCTAAGGAGCGAGGTGATTTATCTTTTAAAAGGAACACTTTCCTCTGCAAATGGGACTTAGGGCAGAGTTTGAAGCCAAGAGACAGTTGGGTCACCTATTGGAATAATCCTGAAGCAAACAGGTGATGTCTTACACCCAGGTAGATTGCAGTGAAAGTGGTCAAAGGTACTCAGTGTTGGGATATATTTTGAAAGTTTAGCTAATGATACTTGTTTGTAGATGGATAAATTATGGGTTGTAGGAGAAATAGAGTGTCAAGAGTAACTTCAGGTATTTTGTTTTTTGGAGTTCTGAGTAAATAGAATAGTGAGGTTGCTGTTCATTCAGATGGGTAAGTCTGAAGTAGGTGGAACAGCAGATTTAAGAGGTAGAATCAGGATTTGGTTTAGGATATGTTAAGCCTGAGATGAATAATAGATATCCAAGTGGACATGTCAAGAGAGGAAGCTAGAGTTCCAAGTCGGATAAACGATGGGGATATACATTTGTGAATCATCAGGATGTAGGTGTTGAGTAAATCCATGGGCCTGGATGAGATCATCTACGGAGGGAGCATAAATACAGAGGTTGAAAGATAGAGTCCTTGGGCACTCCAGTATTTAGAGTCGAGTTGAAGAGGTAACAGCAAAGGAATATTTGTAGAAGATGGACTAGTAAAATGGAAGGAAACTAAGGGAAATTAAAAGTGACAAAGAAATACATTCTAAGAGGTCAAATCCCAAATGACATGACAATGACACTACTTATTTTGGCACAAAGCATAGTGGCCCATCCACAGAAAATCTGTGCATTTTATTTAGGCTCACTTATGTGTTAGGAGGAAGTTGACAGCCTCTCACAGAGGAGTCCACAAGCGTGGACTGCATGTGGTGATCATGATGGCCCGTCTTCCATCTGGCTGTGGGACAGTGACAATGCCCTAGGACTATGATCTAGTGAAAAATCACTTTCAAGTTCTCCCACCTCTCCAAACCCCAGCCAATTCAATTCAAGTGATATTTATGAGCTACTCTGAGTCATATTATGCTCACTTTGGAAGTGTAGCCAGGCAGATGTCCAGGTTGCTCATGGCCCTGTTAAATCTTAAGCAGAGACTGTATCATTCAACTTAAAAGAAGCAATTAAACATGATATATTACAAAAGGCAAACTAGGAAGAAATAAAAGAAGCACCCAGTAATTGATGGTCGAGGGTGATGTTATCCAGGACCGAAGTTCTCTTTGCACGGATGGTATTTGTGGTGCTAATCTGCACAGTGAGAAGGCTTACAAGCAGCTGGTAAAATAAAAGTAGTAAAGGTGGGCCATCATGCTCAGAGCTTCGGGTTCCAAATGAGGGTTTGTCTTAGTGATTTGAGTAAAAATGTGAGACAGCAAGTGAGTGGAGTAAGGATCCTTTTACCAGGCTAGGATTTATCATGAATGTTCTATCAGGCTTCTTTGTTGGAAGAACCTTGAGGAACCCAACCATCTTGCTTTGGTCCTCATTCTCCCTCAGGTCCCATCAATAAAGTTGCTTTTCCTGAGCTCCTTTTTCTATCCCAGTTAGCCCCCCTCCCTTTTTTTTTTTTTTCTGTGCAAAGTTTTCTAGATGTCAGGCTGATTAGGGCATTGTTCAGCTGATGCAGGCCTGGTCAGATCTTCCTCTCGCTTCCCTCCCCTTGGTGAACTTGGACATATTGGGTAATACTGTCATTCTGAATACTGCATGAGACGTCTAGGCTGTGAGAAACAGACAGCTGCGAGGTTACTGAGGAAGAAGACACTTCCAGATACACATGGTCCCAGGATACCCTACAGCTCTCTCAGCAGTGCTTATTAGTGATGGCAAGGGAGTTTGCAAGGAAATGTGTTTGCTAGGTTTAACTTTACTGTTACTACTGTAAACAGCAAGGAAATCTCCTGAGTCCTGAGTACCAAGAGCACTGTATTCGTATATGGGACGTGCATCTCGTATTGATTATACATTAAAAATGGGGAGATAGTCACGGAGTCTCGGTAAGATGCTAGATAATGGAAGAAGTTAATATATTTCCCACTTTCTTTTTCATTTTTTAGACTCTTGGTTTCTTCATACATTAAAACCTCACTGTGAAGAACATTATAAATCTTGTTAATTGTATGGCAAAACAACATACAGAGATGATTAAAGACCAATACAAAAATAATTGCACATGATTTCATTTGGAGAAGGACAGGTTAGAGACAAATTGACAAATAACTGTCAAATGTGTGAAAAATCCTTACAAAAAAGATGACTGAATAGTTAGCTTCCACGAGGACCAAGTGCATTGGCTTAATTAGGCTTTATTAAACAGATTTGTTTTTTTACTAAAAGGAGAAATCTTCCTAATGGTGTGTACTTTACTAAACTTTGAGGTTTTAATCTTTTCCCGTCTTCTATTGATTTTTTTTTTTTTTCTGTGTGGTTTCTTCCATCCAGAAGCAGAAGCAGCAGTTGTGGAAATTTGTGTTCTGCTCCTGTTCAGAGTGATGACATTAATAATATGTCATAGCAAGGATAAATAAAATCTGATAAATTAGAAGCATGGTGCATGCAAATGATTCTCAAAACTCTCCCCAAATTAACAGAATAAATTTTAAAATTCAAAATTGGGTATTTGTTTGATAATTAAATTTACAAAAGAATATTTACTTTATAGAAAATATTAACCCAGGACAAAGTTATGGCTCATTTGATAATCATTGGCTAGTCATCAGTTGGGATTTTATATGAAGGATGTTAAGGCACCTGCTAAGGGTAGGAAATATTGTAAAATGTACCTCTCAGGAAAACTCCTTGAGGCCAAAGCATGGAATCTGAGTGAGCATCCATCTGGTTGCCTCTTAAAATAATGCTTGATCAAACTCATCACCCTGGAATCCCGAATGCAGAGTTTAGGGCATGAAAATAAGAGCAGGCTCTTACCTAATGGCTTTCCAAATAATTGACCTTTGTATCGTCTCATTCCTTGAAGAGCTGTTCCGTTTCTTCCAGTGATACTTGCACTTCTGTATTGCTTTCACAGCCCACGTGTGTATCTTTCATGGCTGCTTTAACTAAATATAAGAAACAGACTTGGGAGCACTGTTGTCAGAAATACTCTTTAAATTTCTGTTCTTATGGTGAAAAAGCCTTTCTATTTTGCCTAATAGCTGTAATTAACAGTAAAAATGAATGTTTACCATAGTTCAATAGTTAAAATTTGCAAAGGGGAAGTAATTGAATCCATTAAACACATCATTTTCATCATCAAAAAGGTGTAAATCCAGGTGTTCTGTTAAAGGCTAAGAATTAAAAGAGAACAACATGATTTTCTCATTCCACATATTATTATGGAAGTTTTCTAAGCAAGCTTGTAACATAAAAATGAAGCTCTACTAAGACCAACAAAACAATACAAACAAAAAATACTGTCTTCTCATTTATTGGCATTTAAGTAAACACACAGTCTAGAGTGGACTCTCTTAAAATCTTGGCTTTAAACACTACTTTTGGTGTGTTTTTTTTAAAGAAAAATGTTTATTTATTTATTTTTAAGAGAGCACGCACACAAGCGGGAGAAGGGCAGAGAGAGGGAGAGACAGGGAGAGAGAGAGAGAATCCCAAGCAGGCTCCTCACTGCCAGTGCAGAGTCTGATGCGGGACTCAAACCCACACACTGGGAGATCATGACCTGACCGAAGTCAAATGCTTCACCAAGCCATTGAGGCACCCCTAAACACTACTTTTGTGATCTTCAGAAAGATATTTAACCTACTTTGCGTTAGTTTTTTTCATCTATAAAATAGGGATGATAATTACATGTACTTCATATGGTTTTTTTAATTGAGTTAAAACATGTATACACTTATCATATACTGACATTGCCTGGCATATACTCAGTGCTCGATACATATTAGATTAAAATGTGTAGCTTTTATTTACAAAGCACAGAAATATTTTAAGTTGGTCTAAACTTGGTGTAAAATAAGTTAACAGAAGTCAAGAATAAATCCACACAGTGATCTAAGACCACATCTCTCTAGGCCTTCGATGCTTATCATTCTGGCCATAAAGAGGTCTTCACACAATGAACAAGTTCTGAATCCCAGACCTCCTCTTCTCAGTCAACAGAGGTCAAGGTGGTAAACCATACATTTATGCCTTCTTACACCACCCCTCAACCCCCCACGTTTATAGCCTTGTTGTTTCTATTTGGCTTAAATCCAGAACAAGTAATGCCATTAAACCCTCTACTCCCCTTTGTACAGTTAGCACCAGGAGCTCATGCTTCCTGGTCCATTCACCTCACTGGTTCTAAACACCCTTTCTACCTGCCATTCCCTTCCTTTGTTAAACTCTTCCTTAGCTTCCCAAAACCCTTCTACTGTGTTCTCTGGAACTCATAATCCATTATCAGCATAATATAATGGGTTTTTAAACTCTTCTCTGAACATACTTTTGCTTTCTGGCTCTTAAAAAACCTAGGGTCTTCCTTAAAAACTCTATTTCCCCTGTAGCTTTTTTTTTTTTTTTTTTTTAAATAACGGATGTGAATCATGATGAGCGACCAATCATGTCCCTTCTTTTATTTTATTTTTTTCAACTTTTTTTTAATTTATTTTTGGGACAGAGAGAGACAGAGCATGAACGGGGGAGGGGCAGAGAGAGAGGGAGACACAGAATCGGAAACAGGCTCCAGGCTCCGAGCCATCAGCCCAGAGCCTGACGCGGGGCTTGAACTCACGGACCGCGAGATCGTGACCTGGCTGAAGTCGGACGCTTAACCGACTGCGCCACCCAGGCGCCCCTCCCCTGTAGCTTTTAATCAATGTCTGCTTTTTCATCCCTAACTGGGCTTTGACACTGGCCTTTAAGGTGAGGTTGTGTCACCTCTGCTTTTCATGGTGGTTTTCAGACCATTTTGGACGATTCCCTTATGCTCTTCTCTAAGCACCCCCACCATCAAGGTTTAAACCTCATGATGACAGATTTATTACCCACTACCTTTCCTTGTTTCTGGCATTTGCCTATGCCTTGGTCATTCTCCCTTCATTTCTCGGAGATTTAGCTCTCAGCTCTGTCATTATCAATACCTCTTCCATTTTAATTTGTGGCAATGTGAATATTCATGGATTCATAGATAAATCTTCCAGCACCTTGCTCCCTCCATTTCTTGAGCACCTCTTCTTTTGACCTCCCTTTTTCCTGAGCTCTTTATTCCCTAGCCATATGCTAGACCTTATTTTTACCCCACGTTATGCATTATTCCTCTTTATTTCCTATATTTCATTTCTCTTTCCCCAGCTCCCCTTTTTAGTACTCACTAGTCACTCTTAACACCACATTTGCTTTATTCACTTGAAATAATAGGCATTCACCCTCTCAGCAACTTTACCCACATTACATAGCTCAAATTACTTGCTTAATCATTAGAAACCTTCCTTTTGATAAACCCTCAGCTCCCTTGGTCTTCTGTTATTTCATTAGCTAGTTGGGTTCAGCTGCAGCTATGGTTAAATCCAACTCTTCAGATACTTCACATACATATCCATGAAGTTAGATAAGATTGGGAAGAACACACAACATTCTTCATCCCATTATAAATTCTGAACAGAAAGAGCCAATGGGATTTATTTAATGTTGTCTGAAAAGCTTACTCTGCTTCTCTCTTCCACTCATGTTATATATTCTGCTTCCTCCTCACATCATCATGATTTCTCCATATGTGCTTTTGTCTGAAGTTAATTCCTCTGTTTATGCACTATATTCTATCTCAGCTGCTTGATCAAGGTATCATTTCAGTAACCATCTTTTCTCTGTTCTGTATCATTATTTCTGTATCTAAAAATTTCCGTGTGTCCCTAACACTCAATCTCCACTCACCTAGGGATGACCACTTCTCTGGCTTTTTTTTTTTTTTTTTTTTTTTTTTTCCTGTGGATTAGTTTTCACTCTTGGAGAAGTTCATTCTTCAAGTATATATTCTGTGCTCAACTTCTTTTCCTTAGCATGTCTGTGAAATTTAACCCTGTTTTATGTATAAGCAATTTGCTTCTTTTTGTTGCTGAGTAGTATTGCATAATATGACTGTATTACAGTCAATTTGTTTATCCATTTTTCTGTTGATGGTCATTTGGGTTGTTTCTAGATTTGGGCTATGCTTATTTCTATCTCTGTTTTTTCTAACTTTTTTTTTGAATGTACTTTTTAAAATTTCTTCTGGGTAAGTACCTAGAATTGGAATGACTGGATTACAAACTAGGTATATATTTAGACTTCAAATAAAGTGCCATTTTTAAAAATAATTGTATTATTTTGTATTTCTACCATAAATAGATGAGAATTCTGGTGTTCCCCACTCTTGACAAAACTTGAGTTGTTAGTCTTTTAACATTTAACTTCTTTTAAAAATTTATTCCTACCATTCTAGTGGGTGTGTAGTGGTATTTGTTGTGGTTTTCATTTGAATTTCCATGATGACTAATAAAACATGACATTGAGCATATTTTGCTATTTATTGGCTATTTATATACCTTTCTTGTGAAGTATTTATGAAAGTAGTTTTCTTGCTTTTTATTGGATTATTTATCTCAGTTAATGAGTTGTAGAATTATGTATTATGGCTGTAAGTCCATCAGATACATATTTGCAATACTTTTTCCAGTCTCTGATTACCTATTCTTTCTTTATAATGTCCTTTGATGGACAGATTTTTGAAATTGTGATGGTTTGTCATTTTTTTTTTCTTTTAGAACTGCTTCTATGCCCTGCTAAAGATATATTTACTTACTCCTATCCCAAACATATTCTGTGGTTTCACCTAGAGTACTGTAATTTTAGTTTTTATTTTTAGGACAGTAATCCATCTCAAAGTTTATCTTTTAGAATTTGGTATGAGTTAAAAGTCATAATCTTTGTCCCCAATGTTTTACCTATCTATTTTATTAGCGTTTGTTTTAAAGATTGTACTTTCACTCACCATTGAATTACATTGATTCAGTTGATTTTGTAAGTATGGGTCCATTTCTGTTCTCTTTTTTTTCTGTTAGTCCATTTGCCCCTCTTTAGGCTAATGCCTCAATGTCTTGATTACTATGTCTGTATACTAAACTTTAAATTCAGGTGGATTTTTAAATCCTCCAACTTTGCTCTTTTTTTTTTTTTTTTTTTCAAAATTGTTGAGGCTATCTTACGCCTTTACATTTCTGTTTAAATTTTTGAGCTAGCTTGTCAATTTTTACAAAACTGCCAGCTGCGATATTGATTTGGTATTATTGAATTTGGGGTCAAATTTTGTCATTTTTAACAGGACTGAATCTTCTAATACATGGAAAAGGTATATTTTCATTTCTTTCTGTCTTGTCTTAGCCCTGTTTTTGGTGCAAAGATCCTGTATTTTTTGAAAAATTTTATCGAAGTGTGATATATTTACAGTATTTTACATATGTCTTTTAAAATTTCATTTTCCAATTGTTTTCTACAATTAAATAGAAACACAATTGATTTTTGTATTTTCGCTTTGTTCCTGGAAACCTCTCTCTGTGACTGACTTGCTAGTTGAGAGAGTTGATTTGAAATTAGAAGAATTACCTCCATAGACAATCATGTCATTTACAGTTATAGATACAGTTTTCTTCTTTTCTGATTTTCATATCTTTTATTTATTATCACCTTATTTCATTGCCTAGAACCTATACTATATGTGAAATGCATACCATGTACTGATGTTCAGGATCAGAAATTCAATTCCCTACCATTGTATGTGGTCTCACCTGTATTATTAGGTGACTTTTTTTTTATAGAGTGAATAAATTCCCTCTCTGGTCCTCTCTTTTATTATGAATGTGAGTTTAATTTGCTCTGTTTTGGTGACTGTTCAAATAAACATATAGTTTTTCTCCTTTATTCTCATATCTTGTATTGGTTGATTTTCAAATGTTGAATTAACTGCATTCCAGAGAGAAACCCAGCTTGATCATTGTGTATTTTCTTTTTAAATATTGGATTCAGTTTACATCTGAGGATTTCTGTCAACCTATATAATCTTCTGTTAAAACGTCTGTGTCCAGTTTTGGGACTTGGGTTATGATGGCTTCATATATTGGCAAGTGTTTCCTCTTCTATCATCTTTGGACATGTCTTTGTCAAGTTGTAATATTTATTCCCTGTAAGTTTGATGCAGTTCATCAGTGGAATGATATGGAGTTTCGTGGAAATATTTCTGATAATTAATTCAACTTCTGTAGTATTTACAATGGTATCAAAACTTTCTATATCTTCTCATGTCAATTTTGGTTAATTGTGTTTTCCAAAGAATTTTTCAATTTCATCTATGTTGTCAAGTTTATTATCATAAAGTTGATTATAATTGTCTCTTACTTTTTTTTAAGTCCAAAGGATCTGTAAAAATACCCTTCTTCCATTCCAAATATTGATAATTTTATTTTCTCTCTGCTTTCTTGACAGTTTTACTAAGGTTCTATAAATTTTGTAAGTTCTGTTTGCTTAATTCTAACCAAACAGTATCCATGCTACTTCTGATTGCACTTAAATTTTTAATTTTTTAATTTTTTAATTTTTGAGAGCTAGAGAGTGCATGAGCAGGGGAGGGGCAGAGAGAGAGGGGAACAGGGGATCCAAAGGAGCTCTTTGCTGATAGCACAGAGCCTGACGTGGGGCTTGAACTCCTGAACAGTGAGATTATGACGTGTGCCAAAATTGGGAGCTTAACCGACTAAGCCACCCAGGCTTTAAATATATTTAAATATTCAAGTAATGTTCTTATTTTACAAAGTTACATAAGGTTGAATCAGAGATACTAAATGTGTCAAGCCGCCCTGCCAAAAAAGGCTATGTCTACCATTCAAGCTTTGCAAAGTAATGCATAATTAGTGACCTACTTTTAGAATTTATGAGCTTAGATAGATATCTTGCTACATTGTTAATATTTATTAATAAATGACATAATATTTCTGCATTTTAATTTAACAACAAAAACTTGAGCTCAGATTATAATTTCATATGGATGTATTTCTGCCTAAAGTATAAATTAGTTTTTAAGCTGACACACAAAAAAATTGTAATTAAATGCTAATTAACAAGGAACTGTGCTGTGCAACTAAGGATATTTATCCAGGATTTTATTTTATTCATAATTTCTGTGTATTGAGGTAAGAAAGGAGAGGATCCTATTCATATCTCAACCTATTCTGAGCCATTTTTATATTCATCATTAAAAAGAAGCTATTTTTAAGATATCTACTTGTTACACCTTCTACTCCTTGGTTTAATACTAAAACATTTATTGTTATTTGACATGGAGCACCTAATGCAAGGAGACATGTCGTGGAAAAACATAACAGACTTTAATCCAAAAGTATGGAGATAGGGCAAAAGATATATTTTACTTACTATTTTTTATTTTTTTATTTTAAAAAATTTTTTTTCAACGTTTTTATTTATTTTTGCGACAGAGGGAGACAGAGCATGAACGGGGGAGGGGCAGAGAGAGAGGGAGACACAGAGTCAGAAACAGGCTCCAAGCCATCAGCCCAGAGCCTGACGCGGGGCTCGAACTCACGGACCGCGAGATCGTGACCTGGCTGAAGTCGGACGCTTAACCGACTGCGCCACCCAGGCGCCCCTACTTACTATTTTTTAAAGGCAGGCTGCTGATAGACTTAAGACTATCTGTTTGGAAATTAGTTTGAGACTGCATGAAGAAAAGCCTATAAGAAATTAATGATTAATTGTGAAGATTTATATGGGCTATTCCATTTAGTCATAAACTAAGAAAGAAATAAGAACAAGGAGGTTATAAGTCCAAAACTGAAGAAAGCTCTATGGGCTTAAAGCCATTACTCTAGAAAATAAATCCTGCCACAAAACATGGGAAATGAACACAGTAAATTTCAGGGTTTGGAAAATGTTTCTTATGGGAGAAAATCCCATTAAGTCGATCTGAATTGCTTCAGAAGAAGGTCCGTGGCAGTGTCAACTGCCATTAACATGAAGGATACTTCCCTGTTTCTCACTGCATTATGTGTGTATCAGATTCTATAACTTTTGTTTTTGATCAATAACCAATTTTTTCTAAGAACACTAAAAGGTTACAACCTGGTTTGCTCACAGTAATGAAAATTTACTGGAATGTGAGTCATCCCTATTTAAATCAGCCTGTTGAGTCATCAATATTTGGAGGCCCTGATGGGCTTGCTGTATTTATCACTGTCCTTTGGCTAATGGAGGTTTGAGTTCATATCATAATTTAAGCCAAGCATTGATTTTAGTTGATAAAGCCATTTCCTCCATCAAATGACTCTTGGTAAGAACCAGTATTACACTGCTTCACTAGCAATCAACTGAAGGAGACTCAACCAAAGAATGAAACAGAGATGCGATAGATAGTTCTAGGCTCAGTTGATTTTTGTTATTAACAACAAGAAGTTCACTAAGTCAGGGTGCCTGGGTGGCTCAGCAGGTTGAGTCCGACTTCAGCTCAGGTTATGATCTCACAGTTTGTGAGTTAATGTCCCGCGTCAGGCTCTGTGCTGATGGCTCAGAGCCTGGAGCCTGCTTGTGGGTTTGAGCCCTGGTCATGTTCTGTGCTGACAACTCAGAGCCTGGAGCCTGTTGGATTCTGTGTCTCCCTCTCTCTCTGCCCTCCCATTCTTGTACTCTCTTTCTGAAAAATAAATAAACTTAAAAAAATAAAAATGAATAAAATTTTGTTTAAAAAAATTGACTAAGTCACTGAAACTAATTCTAAAATTTAGTTTAAAAAAAAGTTGACTAAGTCACTGAAACTAATTCATTTTTATTTTTTTGCACTTTTGAAAATACATATAAGTACTAAAAAAAAGAACATATTAATATAAAACATAATCCTTGTCGTGTTCCTATCCACTGACAACTTAGTATTCTAAGAATTCAATGTGCCAGTAAGTAAGCACCTCTTATTTTCATTTTGTGAAATACGTATCCTGTAGTAATCCTTCATAAGGCATTTTGCCTTTTTTACTTCAGTGTGGGCAGAGTTGGTATTGGCTTTAGAAAATACTATGCTTATTAATGTGCTTATTGTCACATTTATTTCCTTGGAATCTACATCTTTTCCATCCATGTGCTTGTATGGAACTAAATTCTGATGTGGGGCATTCAGAGCTTTCAATATCTGGAATGTTTAGACGTTTTGCTAACTGGTTGGTAACTGCAGTTAGTCCTTACTTTGAACTTAAGTTAGCCTTATAGTCTACATGCTTTTTCTCAGAGAAAGCGGGCCCTTTCTTTTCTTAGTCCTACTTCTATGTGATTCACTCCTTGGTTTACATCTTTCTTTCTTTCTTTCTTTCTTTCTTTCTTTCTTTCTTGTCTCTCTTTTTGTTTTTTACAGTCCATCAGTACTCAAGCTAATCTGTCTAAAATTTTTCCTTGATGAATATTGGAAATTTTTTTTTCTGTAGCTGTGTTTTCCACATCTGGGAGATCAATATATTCATGTCTATGATTTCATTAAAAAAATTATCAAGTTCTAGGTACTAGGCATAAGATATGTAGTGGTAAATAGGACATACATAGACTCTGTGTGTAACTAGAGCATAAAATACTAAGGAGCTCAATATACGTCTAACTCGTTACATTTTTGTAAAGTGCTGTGAAGTGCAAGTACAGTATTCTGTGCGTACAAAATAGGGTCTGCCATTTAAGCATAACTAATTTGTCACTACCAGAATCTTGATACTGGCAAGATATCAACATAGAATTAGGAACCCAGACTTGCCTTTTTATATTTAAAAAGGCACATGTATAATACAGTTTTATCTATAATTCAGCAAATAAGCCTTAAGCATAACCCAATAGCTGAACCTGTGTAAGTCACTGGAGATCAAAATGAAATGGGACTGTGCCTGCCTTTTAGAAGTCCATGGTTTAAAGAGAATGTATACATGTATACTACTTACATTAACACAGTGTGATAAGTCCTGTTACAGAATAATGTGTGCTATGGATTAAATGTGTCTATACATTGTCCCCATCACCGAAGTCCTGTATTGAAGCCCTAAACCTCCATTGTAATGATATTTGGAGATGGAGCCATTGGGAGGTAATTACTTTACATGAGATCATGAGGATGGGGCTCTCACAACAGGATTAGTACTCTTGTCAGAAGACACAGTAGAGAACATGCTCTGGATGTGAAGACCAGGGGAAGGTGGCCATCTGCGTGTCAGGAAGAGAGCTTCTCCCAAAACATGACCATACTGGCACCCTGATCTTGGACTTCCAGATGCCAAAGCTATGGGGAATAAATTCCTCTTGTTTAATCCCCCTAGTCTGTGGTATTTTGTTAAGGCAGCCGTAGAAGAGGAGTATGATGTATAGCCTATGTCGGTGGCTTAGAGGACAGAATAATTAATTTTGCTTAGAGCAACCAAAGACAGCTCCAGAAAGGAAGTGATACCTGAGCTTGGCCTTGAAGGGTGAATAAAATTTTACTTTGTAGAGAAAAGGGTGAAAGGGCATTTCGACCATGAAAAAAAATTAGCAAAATGCAGGAATTAGAGATGAATTCTATCTTGTTTAAAAAGGTGAATGGTGATACCACCAACAGATAAAACATAGAAAAACTAGATGGATTTGACTAAATAGAGTGAAGTAGCATGATGCTGAATTTGACCAGGATGGCTTTGTAAGCACCAAGCAATTGCAAACATAACTGATGAATGGATAAAGAAGATGTGGCGTGCACGCGCGCACACACACACACATACACACACACTAATATTATTTGGTGATCAAAAAGAACAAAATCTTGTTATTTACAATCACGTGGATGGAATTAGAGTGTATTATGCTAAACACAATTAGATAAAAACAAATACATCATTTCACTTATGTAGCGTTAAAAAAAAAAACATGAACATAGAGGAAGGAAAGGAAAAATAAGATAAAAACAGAGAGGAGGACAAACCTTGTAGGAGACTCTTAAATATAGAAAACAAACAGGATTGCTGGAGGGGAGATGGGTGGGGGGATGGGTTAATGTGCAAAGGGCATTAAGGATGGCACTTGTTGGAATGATCAATGGGTGTTATATGTTAGTGATAAATCACTGAGTTCTGCTTTTGAAACCAATACTACACTCTATGTTAACTTACTTGAATTTAAATTAAAAAATTAAAAAAAAACATAAGTATGGAAATCAGAAGAAACTTGGGAACTGCTTTCAACAGTTGTGTATGTCTTTAGTGGATATTAGGTGTCCCACCCAGGTCACCTTTTCAAGGTCAAATTATCTGTCTACCAGCTGCTGATAGACTTGCATGAAGCTTAAGCCTTCATTGTGATTTCTTATTTGGCAATGAGCAGCTGCTTTGCTCAAAATTACATTCCTTCCTGAAATGGGGTAAGGAGTGTGGGTAGGAAACCTGTGGACAATGACCAGATGATGCAGAGATTTGAAGACCTGGCATCCTTAGCTTATTTGGGAAAAACTCCAAAGGGCATCCAAAACCCCAGGACTTTGTGTAGATTGGCTGAGGGCTCAGTTACAACTACCTTGTGATTCAGCTTCTCCTTCTGCCAAAGCCCGCCTTTCCCACACTGTCTCAGGTGAACTTTCTAAGAGCATTGTCCAGTCACCTTTATCATTGAAAAATCCCATTTCCAGGGAACCCAATATAAGGCACTGCCATCTCAAATCCCAGAATACCAATATGAAGAAGTATAGGGCTTGGGAAGGAGAAGAGTGACAACATGCTGAAGTTGCTGCACGATCTCACTAATACGTATCAGTATACCAGGAGAAGACGAGGGTCTATGCACAGTTTGGATCCTGATGGTGCTGAACACAGTAGGGCAGTGGAGAAAGAAAGTTGGGGAAAGGAGAGTTTATCAATATGGGAGCAGTGTCCTGTGAAACAATTTAATATTCTGGCATCTACCCTGGGAAGTCATGCTAATTCTCTCCTAGGATAATTCTTGGAAACAGGGAACAAATACTGAGCCGAAGTAAATTAAGTAGAATTTCCAGAGTTTTCAGGGTGGATGGCAGGAAAAAGAATTAAAGGACCCAGAGAGGTGGGCAGAACCTATTACACGAGGCTGGATGAACAGCTTATAATGTTTTATGGGAAGGCAGAGAGAACATTCCAGTGCAATAAGGGATGGTGAAGGGGGAATAAAAAATTAGCTCAGTGAGGGCTGTTCTTTCTAGGCAAAGAATGACAGTAGGGGGTGCTATTATAGAACTGATAGCAATTAGTTATGGTTGCATCTCAAATAAGACCAGATGCTCATGCTTAGCAATCAAAAGCAAGGTAAGTGCAGTGATCACAGTAGGTGGCAAGTTCTGAGTGGCAGACAGAGGAGGCTAGCCTCACAATGAGATAAGGAGATGGTTAACAGAATATGTTAGTCCTTAAGGAAAAATGAGTAGACAGCAAATAAGGGTTTTGCATAATGTATACAATCAAAATAGATTTAAAAAATGGAAGATGAAGAAGCAGAGAGAAGCTGCCCATCAAAACACGATAGTGTTTCCCCGGATTCTAGGTGTGATCCATTTCTGAGACCATGAACCTATTGACTGAAAGAGAGGTTCTGCCTATGATGAAGGATCATTTTTCACTGTGATAAATGTGTAGTAGAATTCCCCAGTACTTGACCAAAGTGACCCATGACCTTTAATTTAGGTACCTGAGCTCTTGGAAAAGGAAATATCCAGATCATTCAAGAATTGATGTATATAGGAACATAGTGAGGAGAGAAATACAAAGTATTTAAGAGGAACCAAATGGAATGTCTAGAACCCCAAATACATTATGTGCATTGATAAATTTTTCTGCAAGTTGAACACCATGGAAAAAAGATCAGTGGATTGAAAGACACAGTGATAGAAATTGTGCATACAGAAGCCCTGAGAGAAAAAAAAATATTACTGCAACAAATATATTTGTTGTTCCAAAAGGAACTCCAAAAGGAGGTTGACAGAAATTGAAGAAGTAACGGACTAACATTTTCCAAATTTGCACAAACATGATATGGTCACGTGTCCCAGATTTTCAAAAAATTCCAATCAGGGAAAAAAGTCCAAAACACATAATTCAAATTACATAAAATCATTGTTAAAAATACAATTTTAGAAGAGAAAAATAAGATCAAATGGAGGGGAATAAACATCAGAAGATGATTGACTTTTTGTCATATGTCAATCTAGAATTCTATATCCAGAAAAAAAAAAAACCCTTCAGGAATGAAGATAAAATAAAATAAATGTATGTTCAGGAAAAGAAAAACTTGGAGAATCCCTCACCAGAAGGTCTTCCCAAAAAGAAAGTTTAAATTTCTTCAGCTGAAGGAACGTTTTAATAAGTTTTACTAAGGAATGAAAAAGTACGGTGAATAGTCCCTCAGTGGGTAAATAAAAATGTTCCCTCATTTTTCAATTTCTATAAAATATATTTTATTGTTTAATTTTAAATGTAATATATTTGGGGAGTTTATGATGTGTAGATGAAGATTGACATAAAATGTATAAAGAAGAGTGGGTTAGAAGTATACTGTTAAGCATTTCCAATCTCTGAAGTGTCATAATACTTGAAAATAGTGACAAAAGGTGCTCTGCAAGCTCTAGAGCTCCTGCTTTATCAACTTAAAAATTACAGTTAATAAGACCACAGTAAAGAAAAATTTAATGATAAACATATTTAAACAGTCAAAAAGAATGCAAGGAAGAACATAAAAAATATATATGGGACAAATTGAAAAACAGATAGTCATATGGTATACTTAAAAACAACTATGTAAATAATTATATTCATTAGAAATACTCTAAACTGTTTAACTAAAAACCAAAGTACATTACAGTGGATTCATCTAGAGAAAATGCATTTTGTATATGAAGTTATAGTTTTAACAGTAAGACAATGGGAAAATATATTTTAATATCAAATAAGTCCTCAGGACTAGGAATATTAACTAATTTTAGTGAGTTCATTGTGGTGATGTTTATTTTTTTATTATAATCTACTTAGTGCTTTTACCCTTTAAAGTCACAGAGATTTTCTTTGACTTTTTTTTTTTTCTCTCTTCAGTTGTGGTATATCCAGGCTATAAAATGGAACAAACTACTTAGACCTACAACATTGATGAATCGTAAAACATTATGTTGGGCTACGTAGGGCACAAAAGAGCACATACTATATAAACCCATGTATTTATAATTACAAAACAGGTAAAACTAATACACAGTAACAGAGCTTAACAGTTACTCCCTTGGCCAGAGGTAAGGGAGGGTAAAATGCAATTAGCCAAATGGAAAATTTGGGGTGTTGTTGGAAATATTCCATTGGGGTAATGATTTTCTGGGGATCCACAGTTGACAAACACATTGAATTTGTTAACTTAAAATAGGTGCTTTGTATTGCATGTAAATCATAGCTCTCTGGAGTTAATCAGTAAAAACAAAACAAAAATCTAGTGTGGTGACAGAATGGAGGCAGAGAGGCTAGCTATGGTGCTGTGAATAATCTGACTGAGCAGTGGTGGTTTATATGGTAGAAATGGGGAACTAGGAAATAGGTTTTATCCTAAACTTTTTGAGGCAAAATTGAACATGATATGTTGATGATTTGGTAGGTATACTTGAGAGTGGGGATCTCTGGTGGATAGCAAGAAATCAACAAAAATCCTTAAGTTTGATTTGAGAAACTGAATTAAGTTGTTTATTCAAAGAAGCTAATGTCAGACAGTAGCTAGTTTGGTGGATGGATCCTGTGGAGAATCAAGAGTTCTGTTTGGGCTGTGTTAATTTTAAGAAGTTTACTGAAACACCTGTGGACAGATATCAAGCAGGGGGTCAATGTGTGAGTCTAGAGTTCTAGGGCAAATGTGGATCTAAAGGTACAGACATGGAAGTCATAGCAAACAGGTTCTGCTTGAAGCCAGAGACTTGAAAAGCTGTCACTTAGAGAGAAAGCTTATTTAGAGCTGATAAGAGCTCCGGGGACATGCACTGGTTCAGCAGGGGAAAAAGGACCAGCAAAGGAGGCTGTAATGAAGCCGCTAACAAAGTAGGCAGTCAATCACAAGTATGTGGGGTTCTAGACATCAGGAGATGAGAAAGTTTTAGGAAGAAAGATGTGCAATTGTGCTGACATCAATGGATCATTGTGGTTAAGATGAGGAAAGAACATTGACCTCTGGACAAATTTTTGTAGTGGCTCTGATGAGATATCTCTCTTGAAATAGAGAGGCAGAAACCTGATTGGAGGACATTTAGAAGATCCTACAACACGACTCTTAAGTTTGTCAAGAAGATTTACAATTAACTGGGGAAAAGTGGAGCAATGGCAGAAACGATTCACATCAAGGTCAAGGGAGGTTTTATTTTGTTTGTTTCACAGAGAACAGTATTAGTGTGTGTTTGTATGCTGGTGGTAATAGGACATCAAGAAGTGAGAGGTTATTGATGCAGGAGAGGGAGTGTTTGACAAGACTGTGAAGATGAGAAGACATAGGATGCAAACATTAGGTGCAGGATTGGCATTTAATACCATATTTCATTTTGGGAAATGACAACATCATGCTGAGGGAATGTATTACTGTCATTGTTCTCTATGCTTTCATACTCAATGGAGGACTAAACAAAATAAACTCAGCAAAATAAGTTTTGGTTACAGTTAAGATTTGGTTAAAATTCTCTGATTCTTTTTTTTTTTTTTTTTTGAAATAAGTGATTTTCCCAGTTTTGTGTATTCTTCAGGAATATCTTGCCTTCATTAGGCAACTACTATAAAATTAAAATGAAAATAATGCATTTTCTAAAGGTTACACAGTGTGAGGTTGTTTTCGTTGAAGAAAACATGAACAATTTTATTCAGAAGAAAAGGATAGTTTCACCTGAGCCACTAATGAGGCTGGAAACAAAAGACAGAACCTTTGAATTTGGTAACGTCTTTTGTTCAGAAGAATATAGTCCTTGAAAAGTCTGCTGCCACAGTAGCAGCCTAGGGCCCTGTTAGATGTCACAAAATTGCACACCAGTCACTAATGAAAGGTTGCATTTCAATAGTTCTTTAACAGCCTCTGACAACCATTCAGAGCTAATGGCACTCTATCTAATGTGGTGATTGGTGCTGGTGAAATATTTAAGGGTCATAGCAAGAATGGAGGAAATAGCTATGACTGAAATCCCGTGAAACAAAGGATATCTTACAAATGAGAAGAAAACTTGAGATTGTGACAGTCTGATCGCAGGTCTCAGGGGGAAAAAAAAATGACCCAATTATTTTCCCAAATACTGGCATTTAAGATTTTATACTTCGATAGGGATGACTACCAAATCTATAAGAGAATCTCCGCTGTCACAGAGAGATATGGGGTTTGGACTCTTCTCTTATTTCTCCTACCTCCTTCAAGCAGAGATAACACTAAATGCAGCCTTTATATCAGCTAGGATCCTTTAAGATCAAGTAACCTAATAGTGGCTTAAACAATGAGAACAATGTGCTACCTCAGATCACAAGAACTCAGAAGGTAGGCTTTATCAGAGCTGGTTACTTCAGTGGCTCCATGATGTGAGGGATCCTGGTCACTTTCTTTGGGAGTCTCTAGACTTTCCCTTTTGGAGCATAGCAAGATGGTACCAGCAGAGGGGCCTCACATGGCAATGCTAAAAGGCAGGAATGAATTTTTTTTTAATTTCCTCTTTTTTAATTATGAGGAAAATGATCCCAGAAGTCTCTCTGTAGACTTTCCACTTTTTGTTTTTCTGTCACAGCACTGTGTCTAACAAATCACTGATAAGGAAAATAGAATTATAACAATTGGCATAGACTAATGAACATTCACTCCTTGGGATGGGGAAGACCTCTAAGGATGCTTAAAAAAAAACAAAAACAAAAAACAAAAACTAGTTTCTAAATAAAGCTGGGGTTCTGCCAGCAAAATAGAAGTCATGCCTAATGACTATTGAGAAGACGGAGAAATGCATGCAAAGTGATTATTAGCACAATGGCTGATGGACAAAAGTATTTGGTAAATATTAGCTGCTTTTATCATCCTATCAGAGCCTCTCTGATGGAAATAAAATAAATGACACTAGCCTCATATCCCAGACTGTATACTCTGCCCTCCATCTGATCTGTCATCAAATTGTATAGTTAACCCTTTACTGTAACTTTACTTTCTCCCACTTGGTTATAAATCCTTTCATCTTATCATCCTATTTGTCTCGCTCAAAAGCTGATACTAAGTTGTCTGTCTTCAGCCTTGCCTATGGTAGCCCATCTTTCATGTGGTAGCCCATTTGACCTTTCTGAAGCCAGATCTGATAAAGATCACCATCTTCCTTAATATGTTGTAACATTTCCTCAATACATTACACCTGAAGGTTAAACTCTTCTGAATGATATCCATGTAGCCACTCTGCCATGCTAGTGGATGGAGGCTCCTCTCTCCAGCAGCTGTTTCATCTGGAACATATAGTCCCCTTGATGACCATAGTATGGGAGGAGAAAAACAGAAGACACACACTTGGAATCTCCCTTGTGTACAGTCAGGTACCCTGCCTGGCTCTGAGAGGGCTGAGAAGAGCCATCTTTCATTCACCAAGAAGGGAAGGAGGACATGTTTTTAAGGAACACTATTTTGATAGATGCAGAGAGATATCTTCCAGGTTTCCTTTCAAGGAGGGAGTGTCTGCCAAATTGCAGGGAGTTTGTCTATTATCAGTAGCTGAAAGTTGCTTTGTCTGAGGTCAGGCCCCTCCTGGGGCTCCCCACCTTCTAGAAGTATAAAGACCTGTCTCCACCCACTCACACAACTTTGAGGTGCATTGCTTATTTAAAAGCTCCCTTGGGTGGTGCTGGGGCAGGGGGGAGGCTTGCCTCACAGTTTGACTTGTCTTCCCTACCCTGCTTCATCCTTTCCTTCATACTTCTGATCCCTTACAAATATCCCAAGTTGTACGTCATTATCTGCTTCTGAAAAATCACAGCCTGCAACAACTAGCCATTTCTACCAGTGAATCTGTTAGCTCTCAATTCTTCTGCCTTGATTATCATTTTCTGATTTAAATCTTTTCACTCCAAATAGGTAGAAATCATTACTGTCCCCTGAAGGCATCACTGAGATTTTTGCAGATGAAATATCATTTGTAGAGTACTTACATGCTGCTGAGGGCTCTCTTTCACTCTGTAATTCTAAAGCTGCCTATGATTAAACACATGCATAGAAGAGTCATCGGCTGAGACCCAGTAATTATTAAACCAGAGAATTTAGACTCAGATTTCTCCTTGACCCATTACACCTTTAAAACTTTACAGCCTATTTTCTTTTTAACTATGTTCAATAGTCACTGCATGGGGCATCCTTTCCCTCTTTGCTTTGAGAGGCTCACTGGTATTCACCCAGCTCAGCATCTACACCTTCAAAAAGCCTTCCGTAGTTACCCCTGCCCTTGCACGGGTGTCATCTGTGTTGCTGCTGTAACTAATACCCAAAACTTCTGTCCTTATCATTGCACTTGTTATTACCACATCATAATCCTTGTTGCCTCTCTCGCATTCCTGATGCCTGGTTGGTGCCTGGTGCCCTGGTGCCTTACCTACCTCTCAAAAGGATTTTGAGTGATGTATGCGTCAGCACATTTAGGTATTGAAAGCATTTACAGAATGAATTTAATCATATTTTCCCCCCTCTAACTTTGCACGGACTTCACCATACTAGAGGACTCAGTTAAAAAAGGAAAAAGATAGTGCCATTACTCAATGTGTGAAATGAGCATTTGCGAGTCTACAGGAATTTGATTTAAGATTACCTTCCAATTCTGATAATTGGCTATTCCCAGTTTGAACTACACAGTGTAATCTAGCAGTGATGACTGGGCAGATGTATCTAATGAGGAACCTTCCTGGACAGAACCTCTTCATGTCTTCACAAATCCACAGTCAGCACCTGTTACCTGGAAGACCTCTTCCAGTGTTACTCTTTCAGTTAGGCGAGACAATCCCATTAAAGCTGTATGTGTGTAACAGGAATTATGACTCACATGAGTACTCATATTTTGGTTCTCTTCTCTGTTTGCCAGTACTACCCCTGTTGTTTTATTTGCATATTAAGCAGGTGAGAGGAAAAGTGCTGAGCAAAATCTTCTATGGGTTCAGATGAAGTTGATGGTAGGAGGAGGAGGGGGTATAATATTCAGATGTTAATTTTTTTTGTGGCTATTCCATGTATTTCTGTATAAGACAGTAAATTTTTGTCTCGTGAGTTAAATGATGAGACATTTCCTATGAGTTTAATAATTGCAGTTTGAAGAAAAAAGAATGGAATGATTTGAAAACTGGAAAAATCTGAAAATTGGGTGGCTCATTCAGTTAAGCATCCGGACTCTTGATTTCGGCTCACGTTGTGCTCTCAGGGTCTGTAAACCCTGCATTAAGGCTCTGCACAGGTGGTGTGGAGCCTGCTTGGGATTGTCTCTCTCTTCCTTTCTCTCTCTCTCTGCCCTTTCCCCACTTGTGCTATCTGTCTCTTTCAAAGTAATTACAAAAACACTTTAAAAATAACATTTTAAACATTATGATTGGATGGCAGGATGAAATATTGCCTGGTTGAAAATGTATCAGGATTAGGAAGATAGGAAGGAACTGGCATCAGTCAAAAAGAACGTGAAGAGTATCTGTTAGAACAAGCATGCACAAAATTAAATATGGTACAGGACTTATGTTCACTTAGAAGGCACTGATAATAAAATGCTGAAATTGGTAGATACTCATTAACCTTTTTTTTTTTTTTAATTTAATGTTTATTTTTGAGAGAGAGCATGCACGTAAGTGAGCAGGGGAGGAGCGGAGAGAGAGGGAGACACAGAATCTGAAGCAGGCTCCAGGCTCTGAGCTGTGAACACAGAGCCTGACGTGGGGCTTGATCTCACAGGCCACGAGATCATGACCTGAGCTGAAGCCGGATGCTTAATGTACTGAAACACCCAGGCGCCTCATTCATTAACCTTTTCTACCCGGCATCCCCCAAGTCTCCATGGTTCAGCATCTAAAGGGTTAAGCCTGGTTTGGCAAGACACCTGGAGGACCCAAAATTCCTGTTGTCACTTGTGTCCTTCCTGATGGATGAGTGCCATTCTGATCATCACCTCTGATGTACATGAATGTTGAAACACTTTTTCTCTGTAAGCAGCAAAAATCTCCCAACATTTATTAAATTAAATTTCAATGTAACATCCATTTTCATGCCATTTCTGTGCATTTGAGGCTCCTAGAGTAGGAGCTGATTGAATTCATTAAATATGTTGCTCCTGCCTGCTTCTCCCAGGTCTCATTCTTTGAGGGCACAAGAGTGTGGCCTTATCTTCACAGCAGCTCATTCAATAGATCTCAGATGTCTTCCTCTGGTTTATTTTGGAAACCTCAGTCAGCAAAATGACTTTAGTCCATCATCTCCCCTCATCCAGTGGAAACCCATTCTGTCAAGGGATTCTACTTTTCCTGAGGCACTTAGCACCTACCAACAATAAACATTTTTCTTCTGAACAGGTGGAGATAAAGCAGAGGAAACACATACACAGACACACACAGACACACACAGACACACATAGACGAAAAAGACTTTTTACTGATTATAAACCAGGAAGCAAATGACATCTTGCACCTCATACAATAAAAATCAGCTTCTGCTTCTGAAAATCAGTTATCCCAGCTCAACAAGCAACTGATCATTACCATTGTGGTGGTAATAGAATGCAATTTGTTTATTGAGGGTAGTGGAAAACTTAGCAGTTAAAGCATGCAGTAGTACAGAGAATTTGGAAGGCCTTACATTCTCTCATGTAGAATGGAGTATTGTTTAACCCTTGGTAGTGACTGAGTTTAAAACTGTGACAATTAAAAATTCATTAACAATCTTAAGTCTACTCTGCTAAGTGTACTTCAGAGAGTATTACTGTGTGAATAACAAATGAAAATTATGCAAATGGAAAAAAAAAATAAACCACTCCGTAAAAGAACCATGTGGAGAGATGATAACCTCCTTGGTGGAACGTACTTTATAAAAAAACAGAAAAAGCCTTTATCAATCATTGCATAGGAAAAGCTGCCATTAATCTACGACAGTTCTTCCAAAAAGAGTATCGTCTTCCAGGTGGAGAGTCCATTTGCCTAGTTGAATGAAAAGGGAGCATTTCCTCTAACTTTTATTTCACTCCTTATTGCCATGTGCTTTGAATAAAATAGTCACCGTTATTTTTCATAGAAAAAGTTACATATCATGTCCATGCAATTCAGAATCTAAGTATGTACATAGTTTGTTGGTTTCATTGTAATTATTGTTAAATGTAAAAGTACAAATTAGACTCCCCTTTGTGAGCAGGAGAATTCTATGTTGTGGCAAGATGGGCACAGTGAAGGTTACAGATAAAATTCATCTAACTTTAGGGGCCTGCAGAAGCCAGCACCTAAGTACATGTCAAAGTAAGGCCATATTTCCCAGCTCTAACAGAGCTCCATTTTCAGACATTCTTTGTATTTTTTTTTTTAATACTTGTTTATTTTTTTGAAGGAGAAAGAGATAGAGCTTGAGCAGGGGAGGGGCAGAGAGAGGGAGACACAGAATCTGAAGTAGGCTTCAGGCTCTGAGCTCTCAGCACAGAGCTTGAAATGGGGCTTGAACTCACAAGCTGTGAGTTCATGACCTGAGCCAAAGTGGGACAGTTAACTGACTCAGCCACCCACATGCCCCATTCTTCTTATTTTTAAGACTGCAACCCATCAGGGGCCCTTGAACCCTCCTATACTTTATCCTCCCCTCTTGTCCTTCTGTCTTTCGACCCTTCCTGCCATTCATCTATCTTTCCAGTTCTCTCTCCTTCAAACTAGTACCCAGCACCTGCTATGAGGTTAGCCACAGGCTGATAGAATGGCTAGATGAGTAAGTTAGATGCTTATTGTTAGGAGGGCCTTTATTTTTGCCTCTTCCCCCTCTAGACTTACATTTGCTTTCCCACCTATCACATAGGGCATCAAACTATTGAAATCCCCTATATCTTTCTCTTTTAAAATTAAAAAAAAAATGGCTCCTTTCTTGTCCCATGGAATACTATCAGAATATCTCACACTAATATGGCAGGGATGATGATGGAGGGGTGATATCCCTCACACACACATTTTCATTTTATCGTCAATATCCTGAATTGTGTTTACCTCTAAAGGAGGTATCACCCTGTAAGAATTGTGGGTTCTTAGGTAAATAAAGGATATTTTTGAGAATGTGGGTCTTGAGAAAAGAATTTGTGAATGTTTTTCATAGTTGAGGTTATGGAAAAGAGATAGTTTAGGAAGCAGTTAGTCCTCTGGTCCATTCTCAGCTTGGCCATTTACTCGTTATGTGAAGCTGGGACCTTTGGTTTCATCATCTGAATTCAGTAATGGGAATTAAGTCAACTGTAAGTTGTAAGGTATCATAAGTTGATAAGTTTACAATATAATTCTTTTTTTCACTTTTAAAACAATGTTTATTTTTGAGAGACAGAGACAAAGAGAGAGCATGTGCACGGGGTGGGGAGGTGCAGAGACAGAGGGAGACAGGATCCAAGGCAGGGTCTGCGCTGAGAAAGAGCCAGATGCGGAGGGCTCCAATTCAGGAGCCACAAGATCATGACTTGGGCCGATGTCTGATGCTTAACTGACTGAGCCACCGGGCGCCCTAGTTTATAATTCTTAAACTGTTCATATCCCTAACTTTTCTTTGTGCATGTATCTAAAGTCGCATTAATTAGAAGTTAGATCAGTAAGATATTTTGCCACTATTTCTGGATGTCTGTGCCGCTTGCCCTTTGCCAGCCTGTGTGGTTACGAGGCTGTGGGGGTCTACTTGAGCTGGTTGGTTCTACTTCCGAAGACTTGATGTGTTTCTTTCATATTAACGTTTCGGTGTCATTGCATTGATGGCTGGGAATCAGCCAGAGTGGGAGAATTTAACAAACACTACAAAATAACGTTCTTTTGTAGCCAAAGAAAAATACATGTTAAACCTTTACCCTGGCACACCATTGCCGAAAGAACCCAGGCAGAGATTGAGACAAAAGCTTCTTTCTTCTTTTCCTAAATAACAGAAGAGGGTTCTGCAAGTCATGAGTTGCCGTTTTCCTAAGATGGTGCCCTTGTGCTAGGAGGGAAGCATATCTCCAAATCCTCCCCAAACCCACTTCTGCCTTCTAACCAAGGCAGTTTAATGCTATCTCCTGCCTTTTATTTCAACACAGTTCAGTTTCTCTCCGTGGCTGTAATAGTCTTGATTCCCTAATGCTATAGTCTTGAATGAAGTCTTGCTAGCCTCTGTGGTTTTTCTTTGAAATTTCCCTGCTCCCATTTTTTTTTCTTTTTTTTTTGCAAAGTCAGTCTGTATTTATAACTCTCTCAAAGTCCAAATTTCAAATACCCCTTCTAATGTGAGGTAGTGTGTGGCTCTGAGCTGTCAAATTCTTTTATTAGATATTCTGTATTAAACATTTTTCTAAAATAGAAAAAAAGTATATATATTTACAGAGAATCCCAGGTTTAATTTTATGAGCATGATTTAAAATGCACTTAGTGGCTTCTTTTTTTTTTTTTTTTTTTTTTTAAATACAAAAGCGCTATTTGCAAAGTACAAATGGAAAATACAAAGTTGTTCTTTTAGTTCCTCAAACTTTCCTCAGGTTCTGCAGGTTATTTCACACAGCTGTGCTTTATGAGAGGCATCCAACCATATTTATTCAGCAGTTTCTCTGGGGCAGGGAGCTCAGAGCTCTTGCCCAGAATTAGCATAAGTAACCAGCACATTCCTGGTTGTCAGGCACATTTGCGCCTGCACATCACACTCCAGGGAGGCATAACAGAGACCTGCAAAGTAGTGCTTCCACACATTTAAGCTCTGAGCTTCTAGCCCTACCTATCACTTCAAAATGCAAATTCCTCCTTTAATGTTTGAGGATTTCTGCCTGTGTCTTCTTTTCTCACTAAATGATCCCTCTGCCCCCACACCAAGGTGGGGGCTCTGGCAACTGCAGACCCTTTGCCTGGAACCTTGAGAAATGCAAAGCTTTCACTTTCTACCCCCTTTGTCCTCCTTTTTATTCTCTGTGACCTCCATGTCTAACAACTACTTCTGGAGGGGCTCAGGCTGACAGATGAGCCCATGTGTGTCTTCCCACCTCAGTGACTCACATAAGTAGATCTCAGTCTTGTGATGGCACTGGGGAGAGTGGCTTCTTAAGAATACTTGAGCATTCTGCATTTGCCTTTGAAAGTGTTAAAAAGAAAAGCACAGGGGCACCTGGGTGGTGGCTCAGTCAGTTAAGCATCCAGCTTTGGCTCAGGTCATGATCTCATGGTTGGTGAGTTCGAGCCCCGTACCAGGCTCTGTGCTGACAGCTTGGAGCCTGGAGCCTGTTTCAGATTCTGTGTGTCTCTCTCTCTGCCCCTCCCTCATTCATACTCTGTCTCTCTGTCTCTCAAAAATAAACAAACATTAAAAAGAAAAGAAAAGAGGGGCGCCTGGGTGGCTCAGTCGGTTAGGCGTCCGACTTCAGCTCAGGTCATGATCTCACAGTTTGTAAGTTTGAGCCCTGCATCAGGCTCTGTGCTGACACCTCATCACAGAGCCTGGAGCCTGTTTCAGATTCTGTGTCTCCCTCTCTGTCTGCTCCTCCCCTGCTCTCGCTTTCTTTCTCTCTCTCAAAAATAAATAAACATTAAAAAAAGAAAGAAAGAAAAGATAGCTAGATACAGATTCAAGTGATCTTCGTGTGCATCTATAACCAGCTCGAAACAATCAGATTTCAGTTATTCGGCCTACTGTGGACAGGGACCAGGACCCACTATTAACTGTAACTGGGTTCATCTCTTGGTGGGTGTCTAGCCAAAAGACACAACCAAGACAAAAAATAGGGAAAGGAAGTGTTTTATTTATAGTGTTTTCTTTGGATATCTTTCTAAGTCAGCAATGACTGTACATAAACTTTGTTTAAACCAAAAGCCTGACTTTATGACCCACCAAGCATACATTGTGCACCTGCTTTGTAGATGTGGAGCCTAAAAGAAAACCATATTGTCCTTTAGTATCTATCAATGCTCCTACTCCCTACACTCCTTGACATTAAAACTTGTGAAGTAAAATAAACATTAAAAAAACCTTTTTTAAGATAAAAAAATAAGCAAAACAAAAAAAACCTTGTGATTCCTGCTTGTATGCTAATCTATAATCTTTTGAGCTTTGACAAGATATAAAAAGTATATAAGTCTGTGAAAACTGTTCATTCTCTACAATACTTTTCATGTGAAGAGCATGTTTCCTGGGCAACTGTCCAAACTTTGGCTCGATTGAAACTCTCTTTCTTACTTTTAGAGATTCTAAAAGGTTTGTTCATTTTATATCAGCAGATGTTTTGGCCTAGATACTATCCTTTATTATCTTTAAGCATTAACACACCCAGAAGATATGAAAGCCCTGGCTTTACTTGCTTATTTTTGTTAACCCCAAATAAAAGGGAAATGGATTTGGGTAGAGATTACACATGACAAACACAAAATTCATTCTCCTACCTGTAGATGACTTTTATTTAAGACACATATTTTTATCAAATCATCACGTTGTGCACTTGAAATACCTTACAATTTTGTTTGTCAGTTATACCTCAGTAATGCTCAATACTAAAATAATGTTTTGTTTTGTTTTTTTAATTTTTTTTTTTCAACATTTATTTTTGCGACAGAGAGAGACAGAGCATGAACGGGGGAGGGGCAGAGAGAGAGGGAGACACAGAATCGGAAACAGGCTCCAGGCTCTGAGCCATCAGCCCAGAGCCTGACGCGGGGCTCGAACTCCCGGACCGCGAGATCGTGACCTGGTTGAAGTCGGACGCTTAACCGACTGCGCCACCCAGGCGCCCCTAAAATAATGGTTTTTCAAGAGCACTTTTGTATTGGTGAACATAAAACATAATTTGAATCTGGCACATCCTTAAGTATTGTTTGAAATGCAGACAAGATGTCAGCAAGCACTTCCCAGAGTTTACAAAATGCAGAAAGGATTCTCCTGCAAAGCCACAGTTGTCTTCCACAGCATTATTAACCTGCCAGTTGTATTACCAGCAAAAAAGTGGCTTTATGTGGGAATAGCAGAGATTTGGAATCAGGATAAGCAAGCTACAGCAAACTCATACACAAATCAACTGAACAAAGGAGGAAAAGGGGTAAGTTGGGAAGACTGTTATAAAGTCTATTAGAGTAAATTGGGAGTTGGAAGTGTAGTGGCTTTTCCTTGGCTGAGCTGTGGCTGTCTTCTATTGGCTGGGCTGTTGCTAGGGGAGGAAGAAAGCCTTTCTTCCTCCTGCTGAGGGAGCAAAGTAGTATCTACCTGAAAGGCCATCTCTTCCTGTTGGGTCTGCAATTGATGACAAGTGGTAGAGCATGATAACTCCCCCTGCTGGCCTCATGACTTCATTGTAGTGAGGTTTCCAGTTAGTAATTTTCAAGGTATACATTCATATTTTCCTACTGAAAGTACTGTATATTTTGTCCCTGAAAGAGGGCTTTTCAAGTTAAAAATTGCCTTTGTGAACTGAATACTGCCCTGTCATTTTATACATACACACATGCACCCACACAATTTACTATTAAACTAGCTTTTTACTGTTAAAACAGTTAACTATCACAATTAAACAAGTTGCCTGAGAGATTCTTTCCAACTGTGCGCTTCAAGCCCCAATACAATTTAGAGCTAATTTAATGAGGGAAGGAATATAAAACATTTGCAGAGTTCTTGTCCACAGTCTATTTTTGCTCAGAAATTATGACTTCAAGATTTCTATTCAAAGGGTGTCTGGCTGGCTTATTTGGTAGAGCATGCAACTCTTGATCTGGGGGTTGTGAGTTCTAGCCCCAAGTTGGGTGTAGATATTACTTAAAAATAATAAAATTTAAGGGGTGCCTGGGTAGCTCAGTCAGTTAAGCATCCTTGGTTTTGGCTCAGGTCATGATCTCATGGCTTATGGGATCAAGCCCCACATCTGGGTCCATGCTGATAGTGCTGAGCCTGCTTGAGATTCTCTCTCTATCCCTCTCTCTCTATCCCTCCCTGCTTACACTTGCACACTTTTTCTCTTCCAAAATAAATGTGAAAGCAATAAATAAGACAATTTAAAAATATATTTCTCTTCAAAAATAAGACACATGGACATACAATGCTTTTTAGGAAGTTGAAGAGGAAGTTATCACTCCTTGCCCCTTCCTTTCTTTGTGTCCTGAAATTTGTGACTAAGTGCATTGAAAATAATTAGAATGAAATTTAGCCGTGGGAAAAGTCATCTCACGTTTCAGCAGGATTCCATTATCTTTCTTCAGCTTCACTCCTCATTTTCTTCAGGATATTGCAAGTTGTAAGACCTACTAGTAGAATTTATGTCAAACACATTTTATTGGGAAAGAGATTTTAAGGTGGAATAAAAGTATATTCCTTTAATCCTTCTGATTGACTTACTTTAATCTGGATTAACCAAAATGCCTGAAGACCCTAAGAAATTGCATGAGATTTTATCTCACAGAAAGCTGTTCTTATATGTCAACCCACCATGCAATTAGAAAGCCAGTAAAGAAGTTTTAACCCAGGACTCTTGAGGCTGAAGAAAGTTCAGAGTGTTTATTTGCTCTTATACAATATTCATTCTTTTGTTGCTTCTCTTAAATCCCATTTAAGTCAAGATGCTGTACTGCTAATGAGCATTCCCAGTAATTTAAGGCACTGACCTCATATTTTCTCAAATAGTATTTATTGGTGCAAATGAAATTGTTTTGTTTCTTACCATGTTTTTACCCCCAATTTTGCAGCGGCATTTCTTGATGTTTTTAATTTAGAAAAATATTAAGGGACACCTCTAAGACAGTCCTTCTCATCCAGAGAGGATTAAACCTAAAAATACATATTTTAAATGTGTTTGGAAGGTATGTTTGGTGTCATTCAAATCAAAATATAGCCCATGTGGCATATTTGGAATGTACTTGATGCCTCTGGGAGAACCTCACAGAGAAGGGTAATAATCTTCCAGAGCAGAATGCTGTCATTAGCAACAAAGGTGACCATTGATGGCAGGTGACAGGTGTCTACATCATGTAAAAACAGAAATGCTGCTAATGTACTTTTAAGATCAAAGATATAAAAACTGTCATTCTATTTTTTAAAAATTTTTTTTTAACGTTTTATTTATTTTTGAGACAGAGACAGAGCATGAACGGGCGAGGGGCAGAGAGAGAGGGAGACACAGACTCGGAAGCAGGCTCCAGGCTCTGAGCCATCAGCCCAGAGCCCGACGCGGGGCTCGAACTCACGGACCACGAGATCTTGACGTGAGCTGAAGTCGGACGTTTAACCGACTGAGCCACCCAGGCGCCCCAAAAACTGTCATTCTAATTTGAATAACTTTGTAGCATGTTTCTAGGTGACCAAGGGCAGACATTTATTAATTTCACAATGGTTAACAGTTCTCTTGAGATACAATCAGTAGGCTACCTACTGACCAATAAAAACAGGCCAAGTGCTGTGGGGTTAATGTCCTTAGGTAAGTTACTTAGGTTTTTTGAGGCCTCAGTTTTCTCGTCAATTAAATCTTATCCCAATAATTAAGTGAGATCAAATGGCATAATGTAAGTGTTTAATCACATACTTGGCCTACACTAAATGCTAACATCTTTAACTTATTTCTCCCTTTTTTATAAAGTGTTTTCACATTGATTCCCTTATTTTGGCCAGATGGTTTCTAGTTATTTGTTCAGGGTATGTATTTCCTCCATGAACAAATAAAACCCTGAGGTTCAGAGATATTAACTGGCTTTCCAATGCCCATAAGGATGGTAAGTATCTAAGTGTAGAGTACTAGTGCAAGCCTTCAAGGTTCTGTCTCAGGGCCTAATTTCCAGCCTTGCCACCAACTTGGTTTGTTCCACTCATGGGGTCCAACTTTCTCCTCTGTAAATGAAAGAAGTTGAAATTGCTGTTTGTGGTATCAGCTCATTTATGGCCACAGACAACCTTATAGTCTCAGTAGTATAGAGCAGTATGCATTTAGTTAGCCCACAGATCTGCAGGGCACCTGAGGGTCTACTGATCTAGGCTAGGGATGGCCATGAGTGGCTCAGTTGCCCATGTCTTTGATCCTCCTCCACAGCCAGCCCAGGCATATTCTTGTGTTGTGGCACATGTGAAAGACAGCAGGCAAATAGCACAATTTTTTTTTTTCCTGTTCATAGTCCATTAACCACAGCACATCATGTGGCCAACCCAGAAACAAGGGGTGGTGATATATATGTGGTTTCTTTCCTGAGAGGAAGAACAGCCAAGTCCTATGCAAAAGATGTGGATAGGAAGAAGAGGGGTAGAGACTTGGACATGTGAATGCAATATACTTAAAGTGCTAAGATTTCTTTTACCTCCAGGATGTGATGATTTTCTTCCAATTTACATTTTTTGGGCAGACCCTTCTTATCCTTGTTCTTTCTTTTTTAATGTTTTACAAATTGCCTTTCACTGAAGGATGGAAAACTCAGGTCAGTTTGACTTTTTTTTTTTTTTTTTTTTTTTTTTTTTTTTGGTGTGTGTTAATCTTGTTGCTCCTTGAACTTGCTGTTCTATAAGGTAACATTGAAAGGAAATCTCATCTGTGGTGGGAATACTACATCCTCTTTATCGTAAATATAGTTTCAGAGTTCCCATGTCCTTTATTTAAAAAGGAAAGAGGGGGAGAATTAGTCCTTTCTAGATGCAGCATGCAGGAACTTTGGTCTGAGAAGAGCTTAAGTAAGGAAAGAAGTAATGTAAGTGGGAAAAGGGGGTGTGGTAAACCCACAGGGCAGGGTCATTTCTGTTGATTGATGGCATCTCCTGTCCTGATCTCATAGGAATCCCCATGTTCAGTCCCAACCTTCAGCTTCCTTTCTTTTCACTCAGTAGCTGTCACTGCTTTGCCTGTCTTCTGAAGATTCCTTTCCTCTTTATTTCTAGCTGTTGTATCTTTGTGTTTTTGTTTATTTTTTATATTTTTTAAAAGTGTAAAAACAGAACGCGCTCTTTAAAATCTTATAAGCAATGTAGAAATACATTTGGGAGAGTATGAAAGCAACTCTTTTATTGATGTTCTTAGAAATAGTCACTTGGGCTTATTTACTTTTCAGGGACTTTGTTGACAATCAACATAGGGGAACAAATGAGAAATAAATACTGGAAAGGATAAATATTTTAGCTTTTTATGTTGGGAGTTGAGAGGAAGGGGTCACTAGCTTGAGCCTGTGCTCTGTGTATCCCAGCATTCAGGCACGTGTGGAAATCTAATGCTTTAATACAAGCATTGGTCTATTATGTGGTACAATGAGGATACTTTTAATGAAGATGATAAGGGATGTTAATTAAAACATGTGTCATTGATCTACAGAAAATATTACAATTACAGTAAAGGGTATTTCACTCAAATTACTTTCCTGCTTAATATGAAAAATAAAAATCTTAAGGTGGTAGAATTGTAGGGGGGGAAAGTAACAAATAAAAAGACTTAGGACTTAAGTTAACAATGAATTTGCAGAACTTGATTCAGCATCAAAGGGAGCCATTGGCTTTTGTTTAGAAATCAACCCCTGAACCTTGACATTTCTAGCTGCAGTGTGGCCCTTAGCACTTCAGGGCTGGGATCACCATCAGCACTTTTAATTCCTTTGGAAGGTAGAGGTGATGGTCATGCACTCCTCTACACTCACGGCAGTATTATCAGTTTGACATCACTGGTGCCAACTGTGACTTTAGGAAATGATCTCTTATGTCAGTAACAGTGGTTTCTGTGCTCGTCAAAAGCTGAAACTTTGAGGTGATTCAAATCCATGATTTCTGCTTATGGATGTATTGAAGGGAAGGTCCATCGAGAGAGCAGCTAAAGCTCTGTCTTTGCAGGGCCCCTGATCTTGGAAATCTGTGAGGAAGGGACAAGAACAGTAAATCTTTGTCCAGTTATTACTTTGATTTTGATGGGAAAAGGGTAGATTGTATCTAAAAGGGCCCAAAGAGATACTGGTTTTGCATTGGATGGTTCTCTGCTCACCCCCCCTTGTTTTTGGAGGTCAGTGGTGATGACAAAATTCAACTCTTCTGTCACCACAGAGCTTGTTACGCAACAGTAAAACAAAATAAAAAATGGCCAATTTGATTCACCCCCAAGAAGAATGGTAAATCCCAATTAATTGGACATCAAAGTCAAACAGGGAATGGGAGATTAGGATGAAGGAATGACAGATAACATCGTTCTCTTCCCATTCATCAGATGGATTTGCCACTTCCCATGATGGAAAAATTTATATTTAATGAGACCATGGGGAAGAGTTTTTTTTTTTTTTTTTTTTGAAAATGATTGTATTTTTTCATTCTGGATTGCCTGGGAAATGAGCCAGCTTGAACGGGTCCACACCCGGTAAAAGTTTGCATAGAAATAGAGATCTCTTTTTTGGAGGGACATTGCAACTTTTTATAGAACACACTTTACTCAAGTGCTGGGCAGCAGTCATTCCCCAGAGCTCCTAGAAAAAGGGAGCATCAAAATCCTGGTGTCCATGCAGTCTGTGCATCCTTTAATGGATACATACAAGAATTAAAAGTAATGTGGGAGCATGGTCCCTTCGCTGAAATAGAAACCTGAACTTTGTTCCAACAAACCTCTCAGGCCCCAGCACATTTCTTTGTAGACTAATTGGACAATGGAGAATAATTGCCTTCCCTTCTTTTGTTATTCAAAGAATCTGTAAATGTTAAAAATTTCCCCTTTTCCCAGTAAAGTTATTCCTTAATCCACACTGTAGGAATTTATGGAATTTGTCCCAAGCTGTAGTATAAGACAGTCACCAAAAGCATCTTCAGCTTGTACAGCATCCAGGAAAGATCCCTGTTAAGGTGGTTGTTGTTGCTAGTTCATCCAGTAGCCATTTCTCCTTCTTTTCATGTTAAGAGACATCTTTGTATATTTGGATGGTAACATGCTTCTTACTAGGGAATACGTTGTATTGGTCTGTGCCAACCATAGCAATCCCGTTCTCCTTTGGCAGCGTTAATGGCGGAGACTAACAGGGAGTCTTGGTGGAGTGCTTTTTATCAAGCTCAACTTAGGAATTAAAAAAAAAAGGGGCATCATAAGGTAAAGGCCCTTTATGATATTATCCACTCCTGCCTTCCTGGAATGCTATTAAGAATATGACCATCAAGGGGCGCCTGGGTGGCGCAGTCGGTTAAGCGTCCGACTTCAGCCAGGTGACGATCTCGCGGGCCGTGAGTTCGAGCCCCGCGTCGGGCTCTGGGCTGATGGCTCGGAGCCTGGAGCCTGTTTCCGATTCTGTGTCTCCCTCTCTCTCTGCCCCTCCCCCGTTCATGCTCTGTCTCTCTCTGTCCCAAAAATAATAAATAAACGTTAAAAAAAAAAAAAAAAAAGAATATGACCATCAATACTACAACAGCCATCCTGTGCTAAGAAAAACCATCACCAACACCTGATAATCTGATAATGGTAGGATAGAAATTGGGAAAAATCAAGGTTCCACTTATTCAACTGCTAAACCAGCCTGTTGTGGGCTTCTTTTTTATAGGGAACAAGAGAACATCATTTTTGCTTAAACCACTTTAGTCAAATATTCTTTTACTTGTGGCTGAAAGATCCTAACTGACATAGCTGCCATGTAACAGAGATGACCCATTCCGTGACCATCCATAGTTTTGGAAAGAAGATGACTATATATGAGAGTTCATTCCATATTTAGAAATTGGATTTGAATATTTGGAGTACAGAAAAAAAGAAAACAAGAGTATGGCAATCATGAGGTTTTATTTTTCCCCAAATTGTCTTGAAAATAATTAATAAAATGATAATAAGTCAAGTGGGACCTTATTATTTCCTTCTTAACTCTGTTGTAGGAGAAAAAGCTGAGATGTTTTTAAAAAATGCTTTATGATCTGGGATTGCATTTTTAGTACTGTGATGGTACTATGATAGGGCCAAGGAGTGATTCAGCCATCCGAAGGAAAGGGGGAATAAGTTAGCTGGATCTGTGCTCAGGGTCTTAGGCAGGCTGAAATCAAGTTGTCAGGCAGTGATCTCCTTTGAAGCTAGAGGTTCTCTTAGAACTGGATGCATATTGTTAGCAGAACTCAGTTCCTTGTGGTCGTACGGCTGAGGTTCTCTCTCTCTCTCTCTCTTTTTTTTTTTTCTGGTTGTTAACTAGAGGCTGCTCTCACCTCCGAGAGATTGCATACTTATATGTCTAGATCCTCTCACAACATAGCAGCTTACTTCTTCATGGCCAGCAGAAGTGTGTTTCTCTAACATCAGAATCCTCTCTTTAGAGCTTCCCAACTTACCTGGGATAATAGCTTTTATACTGCAAAATTAATGGATTAGGAAATTTAGTATGCCTGCAAAATGTGATCACTTTTACCATATAATGGAACCTAATTGTGAACTTGATAGTTCATCATATTTATAGGTCCCATGCACATTCAAAAACAATACCTCATAGGGCATGTATGGAAAGGACCAGAAATCTTGGAAACTGTCTTGGAATTCTGTGTAACATGATGTTGTCTTTATTGTGTAGCTCAAGAAATGGAGGCTCAGATAATTAAATAATTTGCCTACATCACATGACCGATAAACAGAGGACTATAAACTCTACTGTTGATACCTGTATCTTCTGCTGAAGAACTTTATAAACATCTAGTTTGAATTCTATACAAAAAATTTTTTCCATTAATACTGATTCCATTAATTCCAGAAGGAAAGCATGTCAATATTCTTTTCCTTGAATATATGGTCTTTTTTGTTTGTATTTTACATAGATCTATTTTTAGGCTTTCATAATTTTCTTTATGAATTCAGTTATTTTACTCTGATTTTTAACAGAAGTTATATCCCTCAATTGTAAATTCTAATGGCATATAGGTTTTAAAAACCCAGATCTCATACTTTTATGTCATTCACTAACCTTCAAGATAGGATTTATTCTCAATATTAGGAAATACTTATCCAAATGAGAAGTGAGGTAATTAACAGTGATTATCACAAAGACCTGGATTGAACTTTTGGCTCTCCTATTTACTAATTTTGTTATCTTGCTGAATAAGTTGCTTTTCTGGCTTTTGTTTACCACGAAATCAGGATTTACTAGTGTCACAGTTAAGCAGTGTTGGACATTAGAGTGGTAAGGACAGATTTTAGTCAGCAATAGAAAAATAAGGAAAATACTAGTATGAACTGAACTCAAGTTTGATTTGTACAGAGATGATTTTATAGGGAAAATGAGGGAGTAGGGAGGTGGGCGAGTTGGGACTCAGTAGAGTAAGGGAAGTGAAAAAATATAAAAAGCAGTAAGGAGGGAGGGTTGTTCCTTAGGAGACTGATTTGCTCTAACCCGAGCTTACAGACATTAGACTCCTACCTTGTTGTAGAAACTTGGAGACAGGGGCTCTATCTTCAGGTGTTGGCTAGAGCAAATAGCAAATTCTTTTGGTAGCCTTGAGTTTTTGCAAGAATGCCCTATTAATGGGCCTAGAATCTCCTAGAGATTTGTGGCCTTGACCAACATGTTAGAAGCTGTGCTAGTGCTTTGTTCAAATCTTTATAGGTCCAGGTGGAGGCCTCATTGAGAAAGGTCTCAGAAAAGACTGCCTAGGAGAGAATCTTGGCAATTAATTACAATAATGTACCGAAATTTCTCAGCAAAATTTCTGTTGCAGTTGAACTCCGCCCAATATTAGCTATTTCAAATTATACTTGCGAATTTTATTATTTTAGTAATTAAGTTTTAACTATTTAACCGTTTAACTAAAGTCTTAACTATTAGCAAGGCACCTGGACAAAAGAGGATTTAACTGCGGTCAGGTCACACACACAAAACTAAAAACAAAAAAAAAAAAACATTGGACCAGTCCACAAATATTATTCTGCTTTAGAGTTGAAATGGAAAGATACAGGTAAATTAATCTAAGAGGTACTAACCACATAGAGCATTCTCATTCCACAACCTTTACAATTGTAAATTGTAATAATAGCAATTCTTTCCATTATCATTTTATTGGTGGTATTCATTTTGATTGATTTGTATTTATTTTTTAACCATCAAATCTTTCCCTTTGCTGCTTTTGAAAATGTTCTTTTTGGAATAGTTATCAGGGAATGAAGGATTAGGTTGCTTAAATAGGCCAGTCTTAACAGAATGAAAAACCCTGCATGTGTTAGGAAAAATGAGATCGTTTTAAAACAGCAAAGGGAAAAGATACTGAATTCTGGTCTCACTAACAACACGGGATGGTGAGCAGGGCTGGCACATCACTGAATCTCCCCTTTTTCCATCAACAAAATAATAACTTGCTGAGAGGTTCAGGCAGGCATTCATGTTTTATTTTGTTCCTAGATCCAAATTAAGCCCCTAAAAACACTATAAAGTTGAAATTAATGTCTCTATATAATTGTATAATACATTTTTAGTCTCATTTTAATACTTGCTTTAGCATCTGGAATACAAGAAAGCTACCCAAGAATGACTTTGTACCTTTTTAATAGACTCGTATAATGTAATAGAAGCATGCTGACCATTTATGTATCTGCAGGGACTTAGGGTTATCTAGCTGAATGTCTCTTTTTACAGATGAAAGAGAAAACAAGAAAGGTTAAGTACTTTGCTTACAGCCATGCAGGCTCGCTGAGCTTGGCTGTTTTCTTCCCAGCCCACTACATTCTTGGCCTCTCTGCCTCTATTTATTGCTCACTCTTTTTCTTTTGCTTACTTGACTTTTGTTTATTCATGTTAGCTTTTGCTTTTTCTTTCTTTTCTCTCTCTTCCTTTCTTTCTACCTCTGCTTTCTGGGGAAAGAAACTAACACTGTTGCTACTGTAAATATTTGAAGTGCAATAATTTAAAGTGGGGAGGAAATGCCTCTAGTCACAGAGCAAGGGGATACAGCAAGTCACATTGCAGAAATGCATTTTATGAAAATGGATAGTGCTTGCATTGAATGTGAAACATAACAAGCAGGCCTTGATTAGATGATTTTGAGCTCCTCACTCCTCTTCTTGTGCCTTAACTTCTCTTTCCAATTCATCCTCCATAGGATAAACAGGTTTGTTTTCCAACAAATATTGAGGATTTATTATTATTTTTTTTAAATTTTTTAACATTTATTTATTTTTGAGACAGAGAGAGAGAGAGCATGAACAGGGGAGGGTCAGAGAAAGAGGGAGACAGAGAATCCGAAACAGGCTCCAGGCTCTGAGCTGTCAGCACAGAGCCTGATGCGGGGCTCGAACCCACAGACCGTGAGATCATGACCTGAGCCGAAGTCGGATGCTTAACCACCTGAGCCACCCAGGTGCCCCGAGGATTTATTATTTAAAAAAAAAAAAAAACATTGAAAAATTCTTAACAAAACTGTAATGTTTCTTAAAAAATAAAGTTCATTAACTCTGCACTGAAGTCCTTTCACATTGCCTCTGTATTTTCAGGCTCATCTCTCATCTTTGGCTCTGTCCAGCCTACAGGAAAGCCACCAGTTTCTTGCCTTTCCCTGACAGCTGTATTCCCTTTTCCAAATGTATCATTTACCCTTCCACTTGCTGAGATCCTGTTTATCAATTTATGCTTCAGCTCTCCTTTTCTTGAATTTACTTGGTGGAATTCTTTCTCTGAGTGTCCTCCCTCTTCCAACGAGTTAAAAAAAGTCTACATAATATTTATTTTCTCATTATGGTTATCCTGAATTTTTCCTTTTGCTTTTCTTTGTCAAAATCATTTTTATAAAACTTGAAGAAAAACTTGAATATTTACAGAATAACATTTCTATTCAACTAGAAAGAATACTGATACACACACCTGTTTATTTCCTTTCTGCCTTAGCAAAAAAGCAGAAACTTCCCCAATCTTGGAAGCCTCTGGAGGTCCATTCCAGATCCTGTTGTCCTTCTCTACCCATAGAGATAAACACTCACTAAGTGTATTATCTAATATTTTTTGAAACATTTACCACATGCAGTAGTATCTCTGAACAGAGTACTATTTGGTTTTGCATAGTTTTGAACTTGACAAAAATGGAATCCTACTGTATTTTCCAACTTGATGTTTTCTGTCACTGTTCTGTCCTTGAGATTCATCCATTTTGATGTGTGAAGATATGACTTATTTATGTCCATAGTGTACATTATTTTAGTATATGACTACATCACAAGTTACTTACCCACTCTCTTGCTGATATTTTTGTTAGAAATAAATATAGCAAATGATCCTAATCTATATGCATTTCCTATCACCTGTGACCTGTCTTAGAGTGTGGGAAGAATGGAAAGCTGAAGACCATACTTCCCCGACACCTTTGCAGTTACTATTCTGGATGGAATCTTGGTTTCATATATTACTTTTATAGCATCTCATAAGCATATTACTATGTCGTCCCTCATACAATTTAGGATATTTATTATTTTTTTTAAAAGTTCTAGAACATTCTTTTCTAAAAAGTTTGTATATGGTCCATGATGTCCACTTTGTTGCTTCTCTTTTATATGGTTCTACTTCTCATATATAGTTACTTTAGCTTATGAGGTCATGTTTCCATGTTAGGCCATACTTTGTGTCACTCCTGGTGATTTGGGAGGAAGTACAAGGGATAAACCCAGGAGAGATGTCCCAAAGACCCAGTTTGCTGCTGTTTCACCAAGAAACTTATTTGGTCCCAGATTAGCCTATAAAATCCTGGAAAGAAGCAGCATTGTAAAATAATCTTGTTATATTGCAATTCCTTAACCCTGACAGGGTATTTACATGGAAAAGGAATGGCGGAGTAAATGCATGAAAATAGCTCCTCTGGCTGTCCACATTTTTAATTAACTTCTTACTTCTGGGGGCAGCTGGGTGGGTCAGTCAGTCGGTTAAACATCTGACTATTGATTTTGGCTCAGGTCACGATATCATGGTTCATGAGTTCGAGCCCCATGTTGCATTGAGCCTGCTTGCTTTTGAGCAACCTTCTCTCTGTCTGTCTCTCTTTCTTCCTCTCTCTCTGCCCCTTTCTTGCTCTTGCACTCTCTCTCTCAAAATAAATAAATATACTTTAAACAAACTTTAACTTTTTACTCCTAATAATTGGAAATCTTTTGGATCAGCATCTTCTGGCTTATCATATTTAAATGTTTTTTTGTTGTTGTTAAAATGTTGCTTTTTAAAAAAAATTTTTTTTGACATTTATTTATTTTTGAGAGAGAGAGAGAGAGAGAGACAGAGTGTGAACATGGGAGGGGCAGAGAGAGAGAGGGAGACACAGAATCTGAAGCAGACTCCAGGCTCTGAGCTGTCAGCACAGAGCCCATGCGGGGCTGGAACCCATGAACCGTGAGATCATGACCTGAGCCGAAGTCAGATTTAACCGACTGAGCCACTGTTGTTAAAATGTTTCTTAAAATGTATTCAACAGATTTCTTATAATTCATTAATAATTAAAGATTTTCTAATGCCTAGTGGTTATCATCTTGAATTTGATAGAAGTTTGCACATCTCATTAGGCTTTCATCAGGAATAGGTAAAAGAGGAGTGCCTGGGTAGCTCAGTGGTTTGAGCTTTGGACTTCTGCTCAGGTTATGACCTCACAGTTGGTGGGTTTGAGCCCCACATCAGGCTCTGTGCTGACAGCTCAGAGCCTGGAGCCAACTTTGAATTCTGTGTCTTTCTGTCGCCTCCCTTGCTCATACTCTGTATGTCTCTCTCTCAAAAATAAATAAACACTAAAAAAAAAAATTTTTTTTTTTTAATTTTTTCTTTTAATTTTTTTTTTTTTTTTAACGTTTATTTATTTTTGGGACAGAGAGAGACAGAGCATGAACGGGGGAGGGGCAGAGAGAGAGGGAGACACAGAATCAGAAACAGGCTCCAGGCTCTGAGCCATCAGCCCAGAGCCTGACGCGGGGCTCGAACTCACGGACCGCGAGATCGTGGCCTGGCTGAAGTCGGACGCTTAACCGACTGCGCCACCCAGGCGCCCCCCAAAAAAAAAAATTTTTAAAAGAGAAAAGAGAGTCAAGGAAGACAATTCTTTCGTACTCCATGTTTCTAAAATAAACATGTCTATTCATTAAAATGATAATACTAATTTAGATTCTGTGTGTGAAATCAATAAAAGATAAGATTTTAAGGAAAAAACTTAGACAATAGCTTCCTTATTGTCTTTTCCAATAACGACAGTAACATAAATCCCATCTCATGTGATTTTGTCTGTTTGTTAATTTTTCTTAGAAAACAAATACATTGCTCTGGAGTCTTAGCTATTTATAATTTTGTGTGTGTGTGTGTGTGTGTGGTGAGTGCTGATCATTTTAGCTGTCTTCTCTTTCTCCACAAATCATTGGGTTTGAACGTCTCCTTTACCATGGTGGATCTTTTTTGAATAATATAGCTTCCAAAGTAAATATAAATAGCTTGGATTTTACTAATTATTATTATTATAATGAACATAAAGTCTTTCCAAGTTCCTCTAGTGATTGATACTTGGGACTTGTATTTAAGAATTTAAAAATTTATCTAATTTATTTGGCTAGAACCTTTATTACAATGATAGCTCCTTATTAAACTCAGGAAGAAAGATTTCAACATGTTCCCATTCAGTATCATGTTACTCTACATTAGAGAGGTTTCCTAATGGTGTGGTATAAGATTAATTAAATCATGAATGGCTGTTAAATTTTAACTATCTATATCTATCTATATATATCTGTATATCTATATCTATATCTATATATATCTATATATATATCTATTTTACTGAAACTGTTGAGATCATTATGTGATTTTAGTATAGATTTACTGGTGATATGAATCTTCTCCAGTTTTGTTTGTAGGAAAATGAACTTATTTTACCTTCTCTTAAAAAAAAACTTACCAAGGTGAAAATCACATAATATAAAATTAATCATTTTATGGTGAACAGTGCAGTGACATTTAGTACATCCACAGTGTTGTACAACCAAAACTTCCATCTAGTTCAAAAACATTTGCACTTTATATTATGAAGGACACTCTACTGCATTAAGTGTTTTATTTTAATCAAATACTTTGTTTGCAGTCTCCTTCCCCCCCCCCCCCCCAAAGCCCTTTGAAGATATAATTCCCTTGTCTCTGGCTCCCATTATGTTTGGTTGCAATTTAAACTCCTTCAGTGTTCATTTGAACATTTTCTTTCTGGCTGCATGTGTGATTTTCTCTTTTCTTTAGTTTTCTGTAGTTTTATTATTATGTGTCCAGGTTTAATTTTCTTTATATTTATCTTCCCTGAGAATTCCGAAAGCAATTAGTTGCTTGATAGTTTTACGTCAGTTTTGGTATTTGTCAGTATTTATTTATTCAAATATTGCTTTTTCTTCATTTTTCTCTTCTCTCCCTTTTAATTCCTGCACATGTTTGACCCTTAAGTTTTTTTTTTTTTTTTCAGTATTTCATGTTTTTATATTTCCTATGTGCTTAATTTATAGATTTTCTCTGACATATCTCAGTTTACTAATGCTATTATCATGTGAAAATTGGTAGTAAATACATTCAGGAAATTTTCAATTTAGTCATTACATTTTTTTGTTTTTAGAAATTCCATTGGATCATTTTAAATTTTCGGTTCTGGGCTTAAGTTTTCAATCATTTTGTTGATTTCCTGGGACAAAATAGGAATAATTGTTTTGCAATCTGTGTCTGTTACCTCTACTATCTGGAAGCCCTTGGTATCTGCTCTGTTATCTTTCATTCCTCAAGAATTTGGTTCACATTGCTTTATATCTTCAAGTGCCTGGCTATTTTTAAATATGTATAGTATGCATATACCAGATGCCCCTCCAGCATATATTTAAATATGTATGAATGTGTAAGTATATACATATATGTGAAAGATGTAGATACATGTGAAAGATAATTTGAAATCTGCAATATTATATTTTGGATATTACATAATTCCACCGACAATTTTATATCTAATAAATTATCACTTAATACTGGGGGTGAGATGAAGGTGTTTTAAAGTAAAATACTCAGTTTATTAACAATAAGACCTTATTTGTGCTTAATTGTTTTCCCTCAAAATTCACATGTTGAAGCTCTAACCCCTCATACCTCAGTGTGACAGTATTTAGAGATATGGCCTTTAAAAAGGATATTTAGTAAAAATGAGAATGGCCACTAATGTAATCTGGCTGACGTCCTTATAAGAAGAGAGAATGTAGACTCACAAAAGGACCCTCGGGGCCTGTGCCTCAGGAAAAGACCTTGTGAAGGGTGCCGCCTGGGTGGCTCAGTCAGTTGAGTGTCTAACTTTGGCTCGGGCCATGATCTCATGGTCTGTGAGTTTGAGCCCTGTGTCAGGCTCTGTGCTGACAACTTGGAGCCTAGAGCCTGCTTGGAATTTTGTGTCTCTCCCTCCCTCTCTGCCCCTCCTTGCTGTCTGCTGTGTGCTCTCTCTCTCTCAAAAATAAATAAAAACATTAAAAAAAATTGAAAAGAAAAGACCTGTGAGCTTACAGTGAAAAGGCAGCCATCTGCAAGCCAGAGAGAGAGGTCTCAGAGAAAGGAATCTTACTGACACTTTGATCTTGGACTTCCAACCTCTACAACAGTAAGGAGGTAAACTTTTAAGCCACCAGTATGTGGACTTTGTTATGGCAGTCCTAGCAGTCTTTTTTTTTTTTTTTTTTTTTTAAATTTTTTTTTTCAACATTTATTTATTTTGGGGACAGAGAGAGACAGAGCATGAATGGGGGAGGGGCAGAGAGAGAGGGAGACACAGAATTGGAAACAGGCTCCAGGCTCTGAGCCATCAGCCCAGAGCCCGACGCGGGGCTCGAACTCACGGAGCGCGAGATCGTGACCTGGCTGAAGTCGGACGCTTAACCGACTGCGCCACCCAGGCGCCCCCAGTCCTAGCAGTCTTAATGAAGACCCTCATGAAGGGAAGTACTAATACTTGGATTCCTAAGCATTTTCAAATCACAGCATACTCAAATAATAATATTTTTTCAAGTATTCTGGTAGAAGATGAGGAGAATGGTCATGGTCCAGAAATCAGTCCAGAGTTTCTAGCCATTCTGGTGTCCACCAACCACACCGAGGGCTGGGGATTTCCAGTATCTCATGCACATCTGTAAGCTCTTCAGGACACCCCTTTTTGGGAAGCTCTTTTCTGAAAGATAAACTACAGGAAGAAGTAAACAAAAATCTCAAAAGAAATTCAGGAGAGGAAGGTTCTTTCCATATGTAAACTGAGGCCCAGACAGAGTTTCAGAATGGGTTTTTTTTTTTTAATTTATTAAAGAACTCCAATCTAACTGCTGATTTCTCTCAGTAATCTAAGTTCCAGTTTGCCTTATCACCTTTACCTTTCAGCTGTTCTTCCCCACTTCCGCACTGTGATTCTAAAACATTGTGAGGAGAGATTTGTGAATGTGGCTCTGTTTTCTTCTTTGGAATTCTTTTTGGAAGCTATAGAAATTTTATCTTATGTTTGATCGTAGCGTTACATTTCTCTTTCTCTCTTTTTTTTTTTTTTTGAGAGAGAGAGAAAGTGTGCACAAATACGCGCACACATGTGCAAGCAGGGGAGGGGCAAAGGGAAAGGGAGAGAGAGAATCTCAAACAGGCTCTGCCCTGTCAGTGTGGAGCTCAGTGCCGGGCTTGATCCTACAAACTGTGAAATCATGACCTGAGCCAAAACTGAAATTTGGATGCTTAACCAATGGAGCCACCCAGACATCCCCATTCTTTTTATATTTTATTATCACTGTGTCTTTTGGACAGATATAATGTATTAGGAGTGTGGATGGATGGTGACATCCTAATTGGAAATCCAGCATAACTGTCATTTAAACAGTTTCCAAGTTCCTTTTTTGCCTAAAATATTGGCTTATGAGGCACATGTAGATTCATGCATTCAATTCAGTTACTTTAAGGTGTGGGGAAATATCCACAATGAAATGGTACACTAGAAAGTTGAACACTGCTGAAGCTATTTAGTAACTGTTTAGAAAACATTATTTTCACCTTTGAAAGTAAACATTAAAATTTAATGTTTCTAGAAAAATTGTGTTTCCAAAGCATTTCATCTTGAGGCTTAGTTTATCTTAGTATAAACTAGTAGTTCTCAACTAGTAGTTTTCCCCCATTCCTGTTCCACCAGACATGTTTGACAATATCTGGAGACAATTTTAATTTTTGTGACTAGGGTGGTGGACTACTGGCGTCTAGTGGGTAAAGGACAAAGATACTGATAAATATCTTAATGCACAGGACAGCCCCACAGGACAAGAATTAGTATGGTCCAAAATTTCAGTAGTGTTGAAGTTGAGAAAACTTGGGCCACCGGGTGACTTAGTTGGTTAAGCTTCCATTTCTCGATTTTGGCTCATGTCATGATCTCATGTTTCATGAGATCACGCCCCATGTCAGGCAGTGTACTGAGAGCACAGAGCCAGCTTGGGATTCTGTCTCTCCCTCTCTCTGCCTCTCCCCTACTTATATTGTCTGTCTCTCAAAAGAAGTAAATAAACATTTAAAAAATTGGGAAAACTTCATTTAAACCTGTTAAGATGACATTAACAATTGTCAAATGTGCACAGTTGTAATTTGTAATGTAATGCAGTTTCATCATGTTTAAGCCTTTTTTCCCCCCTGCAAATCTAGTGTTTGTGTATTCATGTGTCTTTTGCAATGGTCTTCTTAAGAGCAGAGAAATACGAAGGAGAGGGTTTACTCCCTGGTTACAGCACTGAATGATATTAACTGGCCTATACATAAATCACACCTGTGATTTTGTCTGTGCTAGTCCATTTCCTAACTGGCCCCAGAACAGCACTTGATTTAGAAACATTGACAGTGCATTAAAATAATCACTATAATCCTTTTTTTCTAGTATGGTCAGCTCAGAATTATGTAGATCAGAGTGTATTAAACATTATAAAACATCAAAACCGCGGTGAGATACTGTCTCACACCTTTTAGAATGGCTTTTTTCATAAAGACAAGAGATAACAAATACTGGCCAGGATGTGGATTAAAGGGAACCCTCGTGGCGTTGGTGGTAAGATAAATTGGTTCAGCTGCTATGGAAAACAACATGGAGGTTTCTCAAAAAACTGAAAATAGAACCAATATATGAAAAATAATCCAGGGCACCTGGGTGGCTCTGTTGGTTAAGCGTCTGACTTTAGCTCAGGTCACAATCTCACAGCTCACGAGTTCGAACTTCACACTGGCTACTGACAGCTTGGAGCCTGGAGCCTGCTTCAGTTTCTGTGTGTGTGCCTCTCTCTCTGTCCCTCCCCTTGCTTGCACTCTGTCTCTCTCTCTCTCTTTCAAAAATAAATAAACATAAAAAATAAATACAATGAAAAGCAGTCTCACTTCTATGCATATCTTCAAAGGAAATGAAATCACAATCTCAAAGAGATATTGGTATTCCCACCTTCATTACAGCATTGACAATAACCAAGACATGGAAACAACTGCCCATCAGTAGATAAATGGATAAAGAAAAATTGGTATATACATACAATGGAATATTATTCATCCATTAAAAAAAAAAAGTGTCATTTTGAACAACATGGATAGACCTTTAGGGCATTACGCTGAATAAGTCAGACAGAGAAAGACTAATACTGTATGATAATCTCACTTATCTGTGGAATCTCAAAACTTTGAACACACAATAGCAGTAGATTGATGGTTACCAGGAGCTGGGAGATATGGGAAATGTGGAGATTTTGGTCAAAGGGTATAAGCTTTCGGTTATAAGATGAATAAGTTCTAGAGATGTAATGTACAGCAAGGCACTAAGCAGTACCATATTGTTGTTATGGGAGTCAAACTTAAATGTTCTCACCGTGACAGTTACAATCCAAGATGGTATTCATGTGAGCATAAAGGTGTATTAACTAACATTTTGTTAACATTTTGCAATATATACATGTATGAAATCATCCCCTTGTACATCTTAAATTTATTCAATATTTCATGTTAATTATATCTTAATAAAAAATGGAGAAGAAATGTTGTAGAACATATGTATCCTGGTTATATCCATTCCTTGCTTTATCCCTTTTCTGCCTTTCATCCTCTCTGAACTTTTATTCCAGACTTAGGACCAATTTAAATTTTCCCCAATGAGTTCATTTGAAAAAGCTTTGGAATGCTGTATAGGTGTTACGGAGAATGTCAAGTAGGAAATGAGGGAGAAATACATATATAAATCTACAAATTGTATGAGACATTTTACTTTCCCTAAATCTTTTCTTGCCTCTGCCATTCCCAGGCATTCCCTCTATAGTATGTCCAGCAATTTGGCCATTCTCGACGCTTTCCAGAGTACCTTTGCCATTGCCTTCGTGTGATGTAGCTCCAATCTAGTCTCTGTCTTCCAAATTGCATAACCACACGCTCCATTTCTCTTTCTTCCTTCAGGTTGATTTTGAAAATGCATTGAGTTAGGTCTTGGTGTGTGTGTGTGCACGTGTGTGTGTGTGTGTGTGTGTGTGTGTGTGTGCACGCTCCTGCCTGTGCACATACTTTAATTGCATGCACTGTAATTGAAGAATACCCATGTCCATTCTGAGAAATTTCCAGCCTTAAAAAAGAAAACCCTGAATACTATACTTACAGTTCAGTCTGTTTTTTAAATAGAAATGGAAGAAATTGAAGGGGAAAAAAAAGTGTCCTAGATGTTTGTAGAAAGCCTGTGTAATCATATCAGCTATAAAAGGGAAATTATCAGCAGATACTGTGAAATAAAAAGGTTATATTTTCTTTGTAAATATATCTTGAAAGAAATTTATTTCCAGGTAGCTTGTTGGCACAAAGAATAACTACAAAAATACATGCTTAAACATTAAGACTAATTACCAAAAGCAGCATAGCCACATATTCCCATTACATGTTTGATAGTAGGGTAGAAAATTTACAGAAAACACATGCTTGACAGGCAGATACATACCATGTCCATAAACACACACCCAGACATAGATACAAGTGTACACACAAGTTTCACACCCCATCAAGGCATTTCCTTTGAACCATACTGCATTTTCTCAGTGTACTATGATTTGTTTTTCTATCATTTCCACTTATTTTTGAACAACTTCTACAATTCTTTATATTTCTCTCTCCCTCTTTTTGTGAGACAGAGACTGAGCGCAAGCAGGGGAGGGGCAGAGAGACTGGGAGGCACAGAATCTGAGGTAGGCTCCAGGCTCTGAGCTGTCAGCACAAGCCTGGAGCAGGGCTTGAACTCATGAACCATGAGATCATAACCTGAGCTGAAGTCAGACACTCAACTGACTGAGCCACCCGGGTGCCCCTCTACATTTTTCTCTTACAGTTTGGCTCATGGGATTCACTGTGCTGTCCTCCTGCTTTCATTCTTTTCCTGGGTTCGCCATGTTATCTGTGGCAATGCTATTAATCTAACAGCCACAGAGCCTTTTCACTGTGCAGCTGCATCTATTCTTAGGGGCCATCATGAGGGTGACCTGAGTTATCACTTGCCTGTGATACTTGTCCATTTTATTTGTTACATCAAAAAATAGATTTAAATCCATGTTGCTTTTGTTTTGTGTTTAAACATTTGTTTCCTTTTATCCAAGTATGCAAGTATCTATCTTTTTTTTTTCAAAGAAAACAATGTTATAGCCAGCGGCAATGACATACATAAAACTGTAGCCATCTGTTATTCCTTTAATTAAAATATACCAAGATTAAGGCCGCCTGGGTGGCTCAGTCGGTTGAGCATCTGAATCTTGGTTTTGGCTCAGGTCATTAATCTTGCGGTTCATGGGTTTGAGCCCCGCATCAGGCCCTGTGCTGACAGCTCGGAGCCTGGAACCTGCTTCAGATTCTGGGTCTCCTTCTCTCTCTGCTCCTCCCCTGCCTCATACACACTCTCTCTCTCTCTCTCTCTGTCTCTCTCTCTCTCTGTCTCTCTCTCTCAAAAATAAACATTAAAAAATATTTAAATATATCAAGATTAAAGACACTATCAGAGATTTACAGGAGTAGAAGAAGGAAGCTACTGCTGACAGGGTTACCTGCATACACGTTTACATAAGCACAACAGTCTTTTCTTGCCAGATTCTAGGAAACTGTTGCAGAAGAGAACACTTTCCAGACTTTAAAAATGTAATCAAATTGAATCAGCTTTTCCAGAAGTATGGATGTTTACATTGGACTTCAGGTGACTTTTCACTGTTTCAAATTTGAGATGTGTGCCTGTGAGTGGCTTTTCTCATGTAGTGCTTTCCATTGACAATGTGTAATTGTACAGTGATCACATTCATTTTGTGAAACTTCATGTAAATGTATTGCTGGAAAGTCGTCTCTCCCAAAGCAAGCATCCATTATCTATCTTCCCAACTGCTTTTAAGCAAGGAGCTCCTGCAGAGACTTTCTGTAAACACACAAACAGAAAGTTATTGTTTAGGTGTACCAGGCGTGCTGTGCTCTCTTGACCTTATGCCACTTTGGAGGTGCCCAGTTTGACAGTGGAGCTGTACCAGCTTCCAGTTTGTCTAAAACGTTGTATTGGGTTTATTTTATTTTATTATTATTTTTTAAAGTTTATTTATCTTGAGAGAAACAGAGATAGCATGAGTGTGGGAGAGGCAGAGAAAGAGAGAGAGAGAGAGAGAGGGAGAGAGAGAAAGAATCCCAAGCAGGCTCTGAGCTGCCAGTGCTGAGCCTTATGTGGGGCTCGAACTCATGAAACCATGAGATCATGACCTGAGCCAAAACCAAGATTCAGGTGTTTAACCGACTAAGCCACCCAGGTGCCCTGCCCAAAACATTTTAAAGGCAAAAAAGTATTATTTTTGAAGTAGTTATTAAAAACTTTGTCAATCCCTAGTGACTAGAAACATAAAGTAATGTTTATGTTCCACCAAGGAATCTGTGATTAGGCAAATTTCTGAACTGACGTTTGATATTCTTCTTGTCACTTCCTTCTGAGCCACATTATTACCTCTGAAATAGGTGATGATGAAGGAAACCCCAAATGGCTTTTTTCATAATATCCATTAATAGTTGAATTCTACTCAGGCTGAGTTTAGTTGAAATTTCTAGGATTGGTATCATTGAATATATATAATATTTGTTTGATCACTCTATCTTTTGAAGGTTTTTTTTGGTGGACATGGGTGTTGGTATACTGACATTCTTGGTATAGGAAATTTCTGATGTCGTAAGAAATGTCAGTCAAACAATTTGTGGGGCAGATATTATTTCCACATGTGTCTTAGAAAAGTTGTAATCTCAAAAAAAGGGGGGCAGTGCCAGCGTTGTTCAGTCGGTTGGACATCTGACTCTTGATTTCCACTCAGGTCATGATCCCAGGGTTGGGATCAAACCCCATGTGAGGTCCTGCACTGACAGCATGAGGGGCCCACTTGCCTTTCCCCTGCTTGCGAGTATGCATGTGTTCTCTCTTTAAAATAAAAGAATAAAAGAAAAGAAAAGTGAAAAAGGAAGGAAGGAAGGAAGGCAGAAAGGGAGGAAGAAGGAAAGAAAGAAAGAAGGAAAGAAGAAAATAAAAGAAAGAAAGGAAAACAAGCAAGCTGTAATCTGTATGACTGGGGCATTGTGCTTCCGGCATATGGACCTGTTCTGATTTGAAAGAGGATGACTATTTCTATGACTTTATGTGGGGTTCCTACAACACACTTTTTCATAGGGAATAGTGTGAAGTTTTTAGTGTGCCTTCAGCTTACTAAATACTTATCAATATTATGGTTAAAGTACAGTCACCCTGCAATTATCATAACTACTCCTTTAAAAACTATTTGTAGAACTGAAATTGCTTTTATGAGTAATACATTAATATAACATTAATATCTCATTTTAGAAATGAGATAACATTAATATCTCCTGTTAGAAATCTGTATTGAGTAAAGCCCATTTGCCAATACTGGGTTTCATTCATATAAATTTTCTTTTGAAGAAATAAGTCTTTAAATTTATCCCTCCTGCATTCACAAGTATAGGAGAAAGCCCATCAAAATGAACAACCTCTAAAGATAGTAATTTAAGTAAAAATAAAGACCAAGTACTGATTTCTGCTTTCTCCTTTCTTGTGTCTGTTACTGGCTTTATATCCTGAGTTCTCTTCTGGTAATAAGTAGAGTTGATGGTTAAGAAATGTTCTTCAGTTAAAATATGACCTGTGAGTGTTACAAAAACACACGTATTTTTTTTTCTTTCACTGAATAGATTTTGATTGAAAACTAGCATAAGAAAAACAGGCCCACCATTCATATTTGTAAGACCTGCTATAGTAATACAAATGCAGGCCCACATTTCACATATCTCATCACTTAAAAGTTAAAAAAGATCCAGAAACATATTGCTAAATAAAAAATGTTATACCCTTCTCCCTCAACCAAAATATCATTGTGTTGGCAAGGTAAAAATTATGTGTAAAGCCCTAGGTTTTTTATGGCTTCAACTTAGCTAAATGTGAGATGACTCTATTTAAATACAATCTCACATGTTAATGTTTCAGCCATATTAATAGTAAAATATTAACGTAAAACTTATACATTGTGATATATGATATGCATATTATAAAATATATGCTGTATATTTTCATTTAAAATTTATTTTTCTTGTCTTGATTGGAGATCACCATTCATTATGCAGAGACCTAATTGCTTCTGTAGTACACTTTGTCTTTTCCATCAGCTGTCCTGGTATGCCTAAATCCAAAGCTCTTTTGATCAGCTGCTTCTCTAGAGAGAAACTTTGTTCCAGAATTCTTTTAAAGTTCAAGAGGGGTTAGAATGTTCCAGATTCAGGACTATAAAAATCCTCGCTTTTGAACTCTGTTCTAGAAGCTTGTCTCCAGAGGTACCCATTTCCTGTAATTGCCGAGTAATTTCAAAGTTCTTAATAGATACATAGAACAAAGTGCTCTTATGTTTTAAAGAAAATACATTTGTATTAACTTCAAGTGATCTGCAATTTGTTTTGATTTTCCCTTTAACTCATGACTTATTTACAAGAGTCTTGATTTCCAACTGGTTAATTTTCAAATAGTTAATAGAAGCAAAGGCTAGGGGAGGGGTGAGTGTTAGGTCTCTCTTACAGATAGAAGTGTAGAATCTATTCTCTCCAAACCACATGATGTGTCAGAAATTTTGTTCATCAGAGCTCCCCAATGCCCAGCAGGATCTGGTGGTTTCCTAGAAGCCTCCCAGAGAGGCTCCCTGGGTGGCTCAGTCGGTTATCCATCCGATGTTGGCTCAGGTCATGATCTCACAGTTTGTGAGTTTGAGACCCACGTCAAGCTCTGTACTGATAGCTCAGAGCCTGGAGCCTGGTCTGATTCTGTGTCTCCCTCTCTTTGCCACCCCCCCTCCCCCCCGCTCCCACTCTGTCTGTCTTTCAAAAATAAATAAACATTGAATAAAAAATTAGAAGCCTCCCAGAGGACTAAATGCAGGAGGTAGACAAGTGCTTTAATTCTCTGTGTATGTGAGGTGTCCTGTGTCATGCACAGTCTGGGAACTTGCATGCAATCTGGTCTTGGCTTCAGAATCTGTTCTACATTTTGTGTTCCTCCAGCTGAGTGGAGTAGAAAGTCTGATACCCATACTTTGGAGAATTTGTGTCTTCACATCTGCATGTATTGTCTACAAAGTCCACAAGAAGATTATTTTGGTTTTGTGGGACTGCACCACAGCATGGGGTGGGGGAGGGAAATCAACACAGCGGTGTGTGCTTACATTGCTATATAAAGTGTCAATACAAATACGTGGATGTCTAACTGAAGAACACATTCTAGCAGAGTTACACAATAGAACAAATTTTATTCTAAAATGAGTCTGATAGACAAAAACAAAGTAGCATGTTAGCAGGTTTACCATTGAAAATTCCTTGGGCGAGCAGGATGTAAGAGATATAAGGACTTTTAATAACTCCAACAAAGCCTGTAATGTCTTTACCATGGGGACAGATTGGTGTTTTGGTTTCTTTTGGTCAAAAATATGTTGAAGTCATTTGGCTACTGTATGGGGACATGTTGTAAACCTGTTGTACATGTTGTACTTTCATCCGCTGAGATTAAACTGTTATGTTAAAACCAGTGAGATATTCATGTCAAGATGCACAGTGGGATGAAGAGTCACCTGAGAAATCTGAATCTGAAGCAGGCTCCAGGCTCCAAGCTGTCAGCACAGAGCCCAGTGTGGGGCTTGAACTCATGAGCTGTGAGATTGTGACCTGAGCTAAAGTCAGACGCTTAACCTACTGAGCCACCCAGATGCCCTGAGAATTAGCAAATTCTGCCTCCTGTCTCGTGCCTAAGCTTATGCAACTAGTGAAAAGTTGTTTTAACTATTAAAATTGATATTTTTTCTCACTCATTTCTTACTTAGAGTTCAGTTAGTACAAGTGAAATGTATGTTCAGCTTGATGTAACTTTGCTTCCCATGTTTCAAAGAAGGAGACTTAAAAATTCTATCAATTTACATGTAACAGAAGAAACACCAGTGTTGTGATATATCATTAGACGGACTGCATATTTATGTTTTTGGAAAAAATGAAATATTTAGTTATTCCTGATATTTCAGGAAAACCTGAACCAGATTTATGGCTGTTCATTATTGTTTTCGTCTAAAAAATCAGTGTATATAAAATATATGATTTTTTAATTTTTATTATAATTAACTGAATGCCATGAGATTGACTTTAATCTCCGTAATCTGTTTATCCTTTAGTTAATTTATCTAACTGGATTTGCTGTTTGACTTTGGAACCTATTCATAGAGCTTATGCTTAACATTTTAAGAAAGCAGTTAGTGCCAAACTCAAGCAAGAGGAAGTTGTGACTCAGATTACTACCAGATGTGGAGTAGCAAAAAATATCTTTTAGATATACGTGTGTGTATGCATATCGTGATTTTAAAATTAAAAACCATAATTTAAATTCTTTTTCCAACTTCATGCACTATTCTCATAGTTATAATTTTCTAGAAGAGAATGAATCCTAATTGTAGAGTGCCAGTATAATCCATGCTAAGCGTGTCTTTTGTAAATGCCTTTATGTGTTAAATGGATTTACTGGTATAATATCACGAGTTTAATGATAACTCATGATTGAATGTTAATGCTGATAGTAAAAATGTAAAGTTATTCTACCCAATGAAATCTAGAATAAAACACAACCGGCAGAGTGATCAGGACAAAAGAATGTGTTTTGAAAGAAATAAGTATTTATTAACATCTATGAAGTGAAGTATTTAAAAGTCGAGGTTGAAAGCAGCAAGCATCCTTAAGTCTCTGATTATAAAGAAAAACAAGGGATCATTATCGCTCTGAATACCAAAACCAGAAAAGCGCAAATTGCAAATCCCTGGTGATTCTGAAAACATAATTCAATGGTAAATATTTTAGTTTAGTTTAGTTTATTTATGCGTAAATGAATCTGAATACCCCAGTCTCCTATTTTATCTGTGGAGAAATTGTGAGCCACCAAGATGGACTTTTCTGAGGTGACAGAACCAGTTACTGACAGACCAAAGTTTAAAATCCAGGTAACTTTTTTTCTTAAATATGTTTAATGTTTATTTATTTTTGAGCGACAGAGAGAGACAGACAAAGCACGAGCAGGGGAGGAGAGCGAGGGAGACACCGAATCAGAAGCAGGCTCCAGGCTCTGAGCTGTCAGTACAGAGCCTGACGTGGGCTCGAACTCACAAACTGTGAGACCATGACCTGAGCCCAAGTCTGATGCTTAACCAAATGAGCCACCCAGGCATCTCTCCCCAAAAGTGTTTATTTAGGGTCTCAGAAATGCCATTCATGAGCACAGATTTGGCCAGCAACCCAAACTGTATTCCTCCATGGACAAAAGTCGGGAGGACTTTTGTTTACTTTATCAACTTTTTTTTTTCAATATTTAGCAATTGTATCAGAATATACATTAGAAATAAAATTATTTATGTGCATATTATATGTTTTTTAATTTTTTGGAGTATAGTTGACCCACAATGTTACATTAGTTTCAGGTGTACAACATACAACTTTTCTGTATGTTAGGCTCTGTTGACCATGAGTGTCACTACCAATCTGTCACCATACAGTGCTATCATAATACCACTGAATATATGCCCTATGCTGTGCCTTTTATTCCCATTACTTATTCCTTCCATAAGTGGAATCCGTAGCTCCCACTACCCTTTACGCATGTGTCCATCCCCCCCACACCTCTCCCATCTGACAACCGTCAATTTGTTCTCTGTATTTATGGGTCTGATCCTGCTTTTTGTTTATTCATTTGTATTTTTTAGATTCCATATGTGAGTGAGATTATATGATATTTGGTTTGCTCTGTTTACACTTAGCATTAGACCATTTGGGTCCATCCATGTTGTCACAAATGGCAAGATCTTAACCTTTTTGGGGGCTGCTTAATACTGCATTGTGTATGTATGTGTGTGTGTGTAATGATGGATATTTGGATTTCTTCCATATCTTAGCTACTGGAATAATGTAAATATTGTAATATTGTAAACAGTGCTGCTTTAAATTGGTGTTTTTGTTTTCTTTGGGTAAATATCCAGTAGTGGAATTATTGGATCATATTAAAAAGCCAGGTATCTTAATTCCTGTGGTATAGTCTTTCAACTCTGTCAAGTAAAGAGCACTATAAAAGATTGGCTGAACACTCATTTAGACTTTTTTTTTATGTTTATTTTTTAATTTTTTTTAATGTTTATTTTTGAGACAGAGACAGAGCATGAACAGGGGAGAATCTGAAGCAGGCTCCAGGCTCCAAGCTGTCAGCACAGAGCCCCATGTGGGGCTCGAACTCACGGACCGTGAGACCATGACCTGAGCCGAAGTCACATGCTTAACCGACTGAGCCACCCAGGTGCCCCAATGGTTGTTTATTTTTGAGAGACAGAACATGAGTGGTATAGGGGCAGAGAGAGAGAGAGACAGAATCTGAAGTAGGCTCCTGGCTCTGAGCTGTCAGTACAGAGCCCCATGTGGGGTTTGAACTCACAAACTGGGAGATCATGACCTGAGCTGACCTGGGACACTTAACTGACTGAGCCACCCAGGTGCCCCCTTAATACTTAGAAATGGTATTCAAGACCACATGTTGGAGTCAACTCCACAGATATTTTAGCTGTCTCATCCATTTTGGGCTCCTTTCATTCCTTTTTACTCTTTTTAACACTTTGCTGGATTTGTCCAAATAAGTGAGTCCATAATGCTTATTCTGGCATCCTAGCTTATTGAAACATTACTTGCATCTTAATGCTTTCTTTACATTTTACAACTTCTTTCCCAAGCATATAACTTCTTCTATCACTATCTCTAATTACAACTGATTTTGTTTTGATTTGTTTTGTTTTTATTTCTGTCTTCAGGTATGTTCTTTATCCTGCCTAGAATTCACCCTAACCAAGATTTCCTTGGTGCATATTGTCTGGCATTTGGTTCTAGATTGATTGTACTATATTGATATTATAGTGTTTCAATCCTTGTACTCTTTTATAACTTCCACAAAGTTGTGAGCTCCTCGAACGACACAACAACAGGAAGGCAGTAAAGAATGGGCCCTCAACCAATGTGGTGCAGTTGATTTACTGAAAATTAGATCGTAACTCTCTGTATGAAATGTAAAAACTATGGTAGGGTAGAAGTGTAGGATGTGAGAACATATGGTTTTCTGCGTGTAACAGAACCTCTTTTCTAAAGGAACCCTCAGGTTCTCATAAATACCTGTTTCCAGATCTCAGGGATCAGGTGGCAGTAGTTTACAGTCAATTTCAAAGATTTCAGGTTTCTGGTCAGCACATGTCTTCTACAAATCGCCAGCACTTTTTCTCTATAAAGAGATGCATCATATAATTTTGGGGATTTGGTAGCAGATGTAGCTGCAGTTTAATACTCAGCAAGTGTTAAAAACTGACCTTGAGCCTTGGAGAGGATATTACTAAGAGATGGAGCATGCCCCTTTTCTCTGTACCAACTCTGGAGCTAGTGCCTTAATGTTTCCCTAGGTTGTCGTGGACTTAATATCTGCTGTGAAAGATGGTGCATTGGAAGTGCAGCCTGGCATCTTCTGATCCATCTCAAGAGGCCTTGCAGACTGCCATCAAGTAGTCGTCCATGCCCTAGTCTTGAACTTAAATGTACACCAGCCCCCAAAGTCTGAGATGAAATGTAACCAAGCAGTTCATGAAGAATGCTCTCAATTGTTCTTTTGACATGTGAGCTCTTCCCCCATATTTTTTGCTTTGTTTCTTATTCTCAGATATTATTGGCAGGAAGACATGATAGATTTGTCCTAGTAAAGTTTATTTAAAATATAGAAAATAAATTTTGAATTTTATAATTTTTGGATACCTCTGGTACGATTTTCTAAGTCGAGAACAACTAACATGAAATTTGCTCAGCATTTTGGTTATAATTTCGTAGACATGATATAGCATCCTTGGAGGAGATGCTTGAGAAGATATGAAAATAGTCTGGAATGGAAAATTAACCTGGAAGCACATTTTTTCTCTCATGCCTATGTCACATAAACTGGAGTGTTACTATTTCATTTACATTTTTTGTATTCATTGAGGTCCCTAAAGTTTCACATGGAAGAGAAAGTATTTGCCAAAGGAGTAGATGAAAATAAAGTTATTTCCCAATCCCTTTTGCAGGAAAACATCCATACTGGAAAACTAGCCTTTGCTAATTTTATTGTTTTGATGACAAGCAAGAAAATAATAAATTTTTTTAATGTTTATTTCTTTTTGACAGAGAGAGACAGGGCATGAGCGGGGGAGAAGCAGAGAGAAAGGGAGACACAGAATCCAAGACAGGCTCCAGGATCTGAGCTGTCAGCACAGAGTCCAATGCAGGGCTCGAACTCACAAACCATGAGATCATGATCTGAGCTGAAGCCAGACGCTCAACCAACCGAGCCACCCAGGCACCCCGAGAAAGTAATCTCTTAGAAATAAGTTCACATATGGGTCTGGGAAGCCTGGGTGGCTCAGTTGGTTAAGCGTCCGATTTGGCTCAGGTCATGATCTCGTAGTTTGTGAGTTCAAGCCCGGCATCAGGCTCTGTGCTGTTAGCTTGGAGCCTGGAGTCTTCTACAGATTCTGTGTCTCTGTCTCTGCTTCTTCCCTGCTTGTTCTCTGTCTTTCTGTTTCTCTCAAAAATAAACATTAAAAAACAAAACTAAAAAAAAGTTCCAATGTGGGTCTAAATGTTAAATTTATTTTAATTAACTGCTAAATCCTGCATATTAAAATTTACTTTATATCAAGAGCCTCTTATTACCTATTCACATTAAAAGTGAATTTGTTTGTTCAAGTATGACATCATTCAGAAAACAACACAAATCATACATATATGGCTCAAATGGATTTCATAAAGGGATCCCACATGACCATTACCCAGATGGAGAAAGAGAACATTAACAGCACGCTAGAAAATCTCTGGTACCTTTTCCACTTAACGCCTCTCCATCCTCCTCAGATTAACCATTACCCTGCTTTTAAATACCGTATATTAGTTTTGACTGTTTTTGAACTAAATGTGATCATGCATTATATACTCTTTAATGTCTTTTTTTTTTTTTACATAGAATTTTACAAAATTCAGCTGTGTGATTCTTCTGACAGTGGTTTCTTCATTTCATTGGCTGTGTAGTAATTCATTGGATAAATTGTGTCACACAGTCTATTTTTTTCAATGTTGATGGATATTTGGATTGTTTCCAGTTTTCAGCTCTTACAAATAATGCTGTTACATAGCTTCTTGTGCATGTCGTTTGATGTGAGGACGCATGCATTTCTGTGGGCTCTATGACTCTGAGTGTAATTACCAGTTCATATAATATTTTGTTTTCAGCATTAGCAGGGACTGCCAAGTAACTGGAAATCTTTAGACTTTAATGAATAAAATTCTCTTATATTTGGGTTTAAGCCTGTCTTCTTACAGTTCCCCCGTGTATGCCTTAATGCTCTGTGTTCTTTTTCTCTTTCTTAACTTTGTCAGTACAGGGTTTGAGTTGTTGGTGTTCATCATTGCCCTTTATTAGCTTTTTAAGTAAATATTCTTCTACTCCTCTGTTGTGATTACCCAGGAGTTTATAATATGAATTGTTGGTTTAATAAATCTGACATAACTTTGTACTTTTACCACTTGTGCAATATACCATTCTTTGTCCTTTTAACACACTGTCTTTTGCAGTTGTTGACATGGATTATTGTAATTCTACATTTTAAACTCCCCAAACCAGTATCCCCATTATCATCATTCATTCATTAATTCATTCATTCAGAGAGACATAGAGCTCACATGCATGTGGGAGAGGTGCAGAGCAAGAGAGACAGAGAATCTTAAGCAGTCTCCTCACCAGCATGATGCCCAGCACGGGGCTCTATCTCACAACTATGAGATCGTGACCTGAGCCAAAATCAAGTCAGATGCTTAACCATTTGAGTCACCCAGGTGTCCCCATCATTTTAGATGAGGATATGCTTTTTTTTTTCTTTTTTTTAAATTTTTTTATTTTTTAAAATTTACCTCCACATTAGTTAGTATATAGTGCAACAATGATTTCAGGAGTAGATTCCTTAGTGCCCCTTACCCATTTAGCCCATCCCCTCTCCCACCTCCCCTCCTGTAACCCTCGGTTTGTTCTCCATATTTATGAGACTCTTCTGTTTTGTCCCCCTCCCTGTTTTTATTTTTGTTTCCCTTCCCTTATGTTCATCTGTTTTGTTTCTTAAAGTCCTCATATGAGTGAAGTAATAGGATTTTTGTCTTTCTCTGACTGATTAATTTCACTTAGCATAATACCCTCCAGTTCCATCCATGTAGTTGCAAATGGCAAGATTTCACTCTTTTTGATTGCCGAGTAATACTCCATTGTATTTATATACCACATCTTCTTTATCCATTCATCCATCGATGGACATTTGGGCTCTTTCCATACTTTGGCTATCGTTGATAGTGCTGCTATAAAAATGGGGGTGCATGTGTCCCTTTGGAACAGCACACCTGTATCCCGTGGATAAATGCCTAGCAGTGCAATTGCTGGGTCGTAGGGTAGTTCTGTTTTTAGCTTTTTGAGGAACCACCTTATTGTTTTCCAGAGTAGCTGCACCAGCTTGCATTCCCAAGGATATGCTTTCTAATTCATGTTTATTACTTCCTGCAGTTTTTTAAATTTTATCTGAAATTCTTTTCTTGCTGCCTATAAATTTTCCTTTAATTATTTTTTTAGTATTGCTCTGTTAGTCACATATTCTATTTTTTTTTTTACCTACAAACATCTTTGTTTCACTAATTTTGAGTAATACTACAAAATTCTAGGTTGACATTTATTTTCCCTTAACATTTTAAAAGCGTGCTTTAACTGTCTTCTGGTTTCCATTGTTTCTGTTGAAAAAGAACTATCAGTCTTATTGTTGCTTCTTTGTCAGTAGAAGTTTTTTCTGGCTGTTTTTAAGATTCTCTCTTGATATTTGATTTTTAAAGGTTTTACTGTGTTGTGCCTGGGTGTGGTTTTCTTTACATTTATCCTCCTTTGTTTCTAGGGAGATTCATGTATGTGCCTTCCATTTTTTAATCATTAAAAAAATGTTAATCATTATCTCCAAATATTTCTTCCTCTCTCCCCAGATCTCCAATTAAACATTTTTATTATCAGGATGCCTGGGTGGCTTAGTCAATTGAGTGTCTGATTCTTGATTTTGGCACAGGTCATGATCTCATAGTTGATGAGTTTGAGCCCTGTGTCGGGCTCTGTGCTGGGATGTGGAGACTGCTTGGGATTCTCTCTTTCTCACCCTCCCTCTCTGTCTGCCCTCCTCAGCATTCTCCCTCTCTCTCTCTCAATTAAGTAATTAATTAAAAACATTTTATCCCACATTTCTAGCTACATTATATACTTTCCCTCATTTATAGCTGTCCATGTATAAATCTGAATAATTTTTAAAATGCTTATTTATTTTGAGAGAGAGAAAGAGAGCAAGCGAGCGCACAGAAGAGGGACAGACAGAGAGGGAAAGAGAATTCCAAGCAGGAATTCAGTACGAGCCCAAGATGGAGCTCAAACTCACAAACTGTGAGATTGTGACCTGAGATACTTAATTGACTGAGCCACTGAATTCAGTGTGCCCCTGAATATTTTTTATTTACTTATATTGCCTGTCATTTCCTCTTTTCTACTTTGTCTTAGCGCCTATTGAACAAGTGTTAATTTTAGGTATAATATATTTTAGGTTTTTTTTTTATTTTTTTATTTCCATGTAATGTTTTAAAATAGACTCAGTTCTCTGGTTAAATTTCAACTTTTCATCTTTTAAGAATATATTGGTCACAGTTATTTTGACATCTGTGTAAGATACTAACACCCGGGTCACCTTCGAATCTTTTTCTGTTTTTTTTCCCCATTGGTTTTCAGCCATTTGTTTTTTTAACGTGATATAACTGGTAATCTTCAATTGGATACCAGACATTTTTTATGATACTTTAAGAGACCATTATAAACACAAGAAAATGTTATCTCTTACCAGAAAGGAATTGTAATTGCTTTCTGACTTGTAGCTAAAGTAGGGGCAAATTACTTTGATTCAGTTCGGTATTACATTTATGCAAAGGTAGGTTTGAGTGTTTTGTTAGGTTAGATCCATATTCAGGTCTCTTCTTATTCCTGAAGTGCAGCTTCCAAAGTCCTATGTAGAAGTCTGGGATGTATGCCAAAGTCCCTCTCTGTTGGCAGGCTCTAATTTCTAATTTCTGTTAACCCTGCTCTGTGAAACTTCCCAAAGTTCTGTCCTTAGTCAGTATTCTGCTTACCTTCTGAGCCTTTTGGCCACAAAGCTGCTTATAAATCAGTAAATGCCTCAGCAACACAATATATTGTATTTACTTTAATGCACTTTCTTTCTCTCTGGAATTATTGCCCTGGAGATCCTGGTTGATTAGTAGCCCTGAGGTTTTAACTTTGGGTTACCCAACCCTCCAAGGCTGATGAAAGTTTACCTCACATTCTTATCCTTCTAGCTTATTTTTCCTGCTTGGTTTTCTGGCCTCTCTGCCTTATGTAGTTTAGGATTTTGCAACATGCCTTCAGGGAAGAGTGTAGTTCACTTCTATGCCAGGCTCACTTCAGTGAGCTTTTATTCTTTCCCTGAATTCTGACCTCTGAAATCCTAGTTTCCTTGGTAGCTGTTTTCTAGTTGTTTTTCTTGGGAAGTATATTTGCTAAAGGCATTCAACTATTATCAGAAACAGTTAAATTCAACTAACTACTTGAAAATATTAACTGAGTAATTACTATAATAATATCAATCTGCCTGCAAATACATATCAAATAGATAACATTTATATCTGTAATGGTTCTTCTTTCAAAAGTAGTCTATTTAAAAGTAACGTTGTTATGCAACATTCAGTCAGGTTACCAGTTTTCAAAAAGGACTTCTAGAACAGAGAGAAATTTCTCTCCTCTGATGAATTACACAGAAATTGTTATTTTGTTGTGGAATAACCTAATCTTAATGTGCATTGTTAAGATGTAAATAATATAGGGCACCTGGGTGGCTTGGTCGGTTAAGGGGCTGACTTCGGCTCAGGTCATGATCTAGCAGTCCGTGAGTTCAAGCCCCGCATCCGGCTCTGTGCTGACAGCTCGGAGCCTAGAGCCTGTTTCAGATTCTGTGTCTCCTTCTCTCTGACCCTCCCCCATTCATGCTCTGTCTCTCTCTGTCTCAAAAATAAATAAACGTTAAAAAATTTTTTTTAAATGTAAATAATATAGTCTTTTTAGTTATTTCATTATTTTTTTAATGTTTGTTTATTTTAGAGACGGGGGGAGAGAGAGAGAGAGAGAGAGAAAGAGAGAGAGAGAGCGCGCCTGAATGGGGAAGGGTCAGAGAGAGAGGGAGACAGAATCCACAGCAGGCTCTGGGCTTCTAGTTGTCAGCACAGAGCCCGACACGGGGCTCGAACCCACAAACCACGAGATCATGACCTGAGTCTAAGTCAGACACTTAACCAGCTGAGCCACCCAGGCACCCCAGACTTTTTTCTTTTAAATTCAATCACACACAAAAAATTTTATGGTAAAAGTATGTTTCATTTTGTAAGAAATTGCCAAAATATTTTTCTAAATTGTCCATATACTGTACCTTGTATCCTTAGAACTTATTTATCTTGTAGCTGGAAGTTTGTACCATTTGATCAACATCTTCACATTTCCTCTGTTTCCCAAGCTCTAGTAACCATGAGTTTACCCTCCCTGAGTTTGATATTAAAAAAAAAATAATAATGTTTATTTTTGAGAGAGAGAGAGAGAGAGAGAGAAAGAGAGCGAGCACGTGACAGGGACAGGCAGAGAGAGAGGGAGACACAGAATCCAAAGCAGGCTCCAGGCTCCAGGCTCCGAGCTGTCAGCACAGAGCCGGATGCGGGGCTCAGACTGATCAACCACGAGATCATGACCTGAGCCGAAGTCAGATTCTCAACTGACTGAGCCACCCAGGTGCCCCAAGTTTGATATTTTTTAGATTCCACATGTAAGTGAGATCATCCAGTATTTATTTTTATCTGACTTATTTTATCTGACTTATAATGTTCTAACAGTCCATCCATGTTGTTATAAATGGGAAGATTTCCTTTTTTTTTTTTTTTTTTTATTATTTAAAAAAAAAATTTTTTTTTTCAACGTTTATTTATTTTTGGGACAGAGAGAGACAGAGCATGAACGGGGGAGGGGCAGAGAGAGAGGGAGACACAGAATCGGAAACAGGCTCCAGGCTCTGAGCCATCAGCCCAGAGCCTGACGCGGGGCTCGAACTCCCGGACCGCGAGATTGTGACCTGGCTGAAGTCGGGCGCTTAACCGACTGCGCCACCCAGGCGCCCTTCCTTCTTTTTTAATGACTGAATATTAGAATACACACACACGCGCGCGCGCGCGCACACACACACACACACACACACACACACACACTTTCTTTATCTGTTCATCCACTGATGGACATTTAGGTTGTTTACATGCCCTGGCAATTGTTAATAATGCTGCAATAAGCATGGGATTACGTGGGAGTGCACTCTATCTTTAAGATAGTGCTTTTCCTTCCTTTGGATATATACCCCACGATGGGGTTGCTGGATATTATGGTAATTCTGCTTTTAATTTTTTGAGAAACTTCCATGTTGTTTTCCATAGTAACTGTACCAGTTTACATTCCCATCAACAATATATAGGGGTTTCTTTTTTCCACATTCTTGCCAACATTTCTTATCTGTTGCACTTTTGTGAAGAGCCATTCTTGGGGCTCCTGGGTGGCTCAGTGGGTTAAGTGTCCAACTTAGGCACAGGTCGTGATTTCTTGGCTTGTGAGCTCAGGCCCCATTTAGGGCTCTGTGCTGACAGCTCAGAGCCTGGAGCCTGCTTCAGGTTCTGTGTTTCCCTCTGTCTCTGACCTTCCCCTGCTCACACGCTCTCTCTCTCTCTCTCAGAAACAAATAAACATTTAAAAAAATAGCATTCTTGTTGTTGTATTTGCATTTGCATGATTAGTGATGTTGCGCGTCTTTGCGTGTATTTGTTGACCATTGGATATCTTCTTTGAAAAATGTCTGTTCAAGTTATCTGCTCATTTTTATTGAGATTATTTGTTTAATTTTTTTTACTATTGATTTTTATAAGTTCTTTGTATATTTTAGATATGAAGCTTCTATCATATATATGATTTGCACATGTTTTCTCCCGTTCCTTAAGTTGTTTTTCATGTGGTCCTCCTTATTTATTTTTGTTTTTGTTTCTTGTGTTTTTGATGTCATATCCAAAAACTCATTGTTAATACTAATTCAAGGAGCTTTCCCCCTATGTTTTCTTCTAAGAGTTTCACAGTTTCAAGTTTGTTTAAGATTTTAATTCATTTTGAGGGTTTTCTGTTGTTTCTGTTGTGGTAAAAGATAGGGTTCCAGTTTTAGTCTTTTGCATGTGATTGTCCATTTTCCCCAAAATCGCTGTTGTCAAATATAAGTTGACTCTATAAATGAAGGCTTATTTCTGGGTTCTTGATTCTGTTGGCCTTTGTGTCCGTTTTTATGCTAGTATCATACTTGTTTTATCACCATAGATTTATAATGTATTTTGAAATCAGGAAGTATGTGGTGCTTCTAGCTTTGTATTTCATTCTCAAGATTGCTTTGGCTACTTGGAAGGCTTTTGTGGTTGTATGAATTTAAGGATATGTATCTATGTCTGCAAAAGTGGCATTAGAATTTTGATAGGGTTTTCATTGAATCAGTACATGGATTTAGGGAGTATAGATTAGAAACAATATCAACTCGTCTGATCCATCAACACAGATTGTTTTTCTGCTTATTTGTGTCTTCTTCAATTTATTTTTCATTAACGTCTTCTAGTTTTTGGAGTGCAGTTCTTTTTCTTGGCTAAATTTATGGTATTTTATGTTTCTGATGTGACTTTAAATGGGATTGTTTTCTGTATTTTTTTGGTGGGAGGGATCGTTCAATGTTAGTGTATAGAAATACAAGTGATTTTTCTTTTTTTTCTTGTGTGTCCTAAAACTCCTGAATTCATTTATTCTAACAGGATTTAGGTGGATTCCTAGGATTTTGTAGGATTTTAATCATTTAGGATATAATTATATCAGGAGTTTCTGTGAAAAGAGAAGCTTCCATTTGTCTGGGTCTATTCCACCTCTACAACTTCAGTACAGGTGATTCTGACAGTTGGGACCACTTTGCTTCCAGAGCACACTTGCACTTGGCCTGTTGCGTCAGGAGATCAAAACCCATTTTTGTCACTTTGGGTGTATATAGCACCTATTTGCCAAGAGTCTCTGAGTTAGATAACATGATTTTGCTTAGAGTGGGGAAAAAGCACATCGGTGAGTAAAAAGGAGAGACCGTTTAATCTCTGGGAACTTTAACAATGTAGCCTATTGGCTTGGCCCTTTGGAATTTAGAGGTCTTGTTTATTTCATTAAATTTCACCATTGTTTGAATTCTAAGTGAAGCCTATACTTGGCAGAGTATGAGTTACTACTCATGCGCTGCTCTGTTTTGAATATAGAATGACTAGAAACCAAGTGGTGAAAATGTTCTTTGTAGCCCCTTAAAACTTCCAGCTTCCATAGTGTGTTCTCCTACATATGCTTTTCCTGAGTGTTTTCCTTTTTGTAAAGTATCAGGCTCTGATTTATGGATACCCACAGGTTAAAAGCATTCTTCAACTAGAGTCGAGCAGTTTTAATAATTGCTGACTGATTGTGTCAAATTTGTTTTCCACATTACCAGTGTATACATTTTAAGGAGGTAGTGCTCATCCGTTCTAATAACAAGAGCAAGTGTAAATACTGTAATGCATCAGTTGAGGGCTGTGGATTACTAGGATTGAGTTAGCTGCATGTGGTTCCATGTAATGCTTCTCATATTTTCATAGTGGTAGGATTATGTTTGGGACAGTTTCTTTCACATGAGATGGGGGAGGAGAAACTTCATTTATGTTAATACAATTTTTTTTTTTGGTCATTAATAAAATCATCTTTTCACCATCTTTTATAAAAAACAAATGTTGACCAATTCCTGCCTTGCTCTGAGATTCTACACAGATTTATTTAATATATCTTGTCATTCGAATCTAGTTCTTCATGTAGGGACCAAAGGCACTAGTAACACAGAACCTGAGGTGAGGAAAATGAATAGGAGAGTGAATAGAAGATTGCCTGATTTTTTGTAAAGTAAATTTAAAAAGATATTTAGAAAGCAGCCGGGATATCCCAGTCCCTGCACTAGAAATTATATATAAAAGAGTGCCTGTGACCTCTAGGTGTTCACAGTCTAGCAAGGGCAGATAAGAAAACACATACCTGAGATTATAAAAATATGCCAATAGTGCTGTAGAAGCAGAGAGATCCAAGAGTGTTGCTTCATGGGAGATATAAGGAAACCTTCTCAGAGAAGATGATATCTGGGTTGATAATTAATGTGTTGTAGGAGTTCCGCTAGCTGTCAATGGTGGTGGAAAGGTCTGGTGATTCTCAAAAGAGGAAATACAGTTTTCTTTTGGGGGGGTCTCTTTTACCTAGATCAAGGCTTTAACCTGGACAGAACTTGGGGATAAGGCAGAACATTTGGTGGGAGAATGAAGGCATAGTAGAAGACCAAAGGTGGGATGAGAATCATAGAGTCATTAAGACAATCTGTTTCTTGCAGCACTTGGGTGGGTCAGTTGGTTAAGCGTTGGACTTTGGCTAAGGTCATGATCTCAGGGCTCATGAATTGGAGCCCCATGTCAGGTTCTGTGTTGACAGCTCAGAGCTTGGAGCCTGCTTAGAGTTCTGTGTCTCCCTTTCTCTCTGCCCCTCCCCTGCTTACGCTCTGTCTCTCAAAAATAAATAGCATTAAAAAGAAAAAAAAAGAGTCTGTTTCAGAAAACAAACAGTATAGTGTCTAAAGAGAGTCCAAGGGTGCTGCTGCTAAGCAGGAGGTTTGTTTGTTTGTTTGTTTGTTTTTATGTCTATGGGCTATAGAAGTATGTGTGGAAGCAAAGTATTTCTGAGATTTGAACTTATTTTTGGGCGGGGGGGAATACGAGTGGATTTGGATAATTTCATGCAGAGCACAGGTGAAATTAAAAATTTGGCAAGCCTTGGAGTGCCTGGGTGTCTTAAGCGTCTGACTCTTGATTTCGGCTCAGGTCATGATCTCCCTTGTTGTGGGTTCAGGCCCTGCATTGGGCTTAGAGCAAGAAGCCTGCTTGCGATTCTCTTTCTCTCTGTCTCTCTCTCTGCACCCCTCCCCTGCTTGCATGCATGTGTATGTACATGCTATCCTGCTCTCTCAAAATAAATATTAAAAAAAAAGAAAATTTGGCAAGACTAAAATCATAAGAATCATATATATGTCATGCTAAATACCTAGGATTGTATCTCCTGTTTAATGGAAAGCTATTGGGCATACCTCCTTTTTTGGAGAAACCACTCTGTTTTACTGTGGAAGGTGATTTGAAGAAGGGTAAGATCAGAAGCAGGTGGCCTGGTAGGAGGGAGCTACCTTAAAGAAATGATGAGACACATTCTGGTAAAAGGGCTGCAAAAGAGTTAGGTAGATTCAGGAAATATGTCAAAAATAAATGAAAACGCATAGAGACTGTAGTTGATCCTTGAACAACGTGGGTGTTAGGGGCACTGACGCCCTGCAGAGTCAAAAATCCTCATGTAACTTGACTCCCCCAAAACTTTATTGCAGGAAGCCTTACTGATAACGCAGTATTTTGACACATATTAACACATGTTTTGAATGCGATGTGTATTATATACTATATCTTACAATAAAGCTAGGGAAAATAAAATGTTATTTAAAAATTCACAAGGAAGAGAAAATACATTTACAGTAACTGTACTGTAAAAAAAAAAATCCACGTATAAGCGAACCTGTGCAGTTCAAACCTGTGTAGTTCAAGAGTCGTGTAATAGGTTAGAAATCTGGGTGTGTATAAACACATTTGTTCCTAAGGAAATGATCTCCTTTTGTTGTGTAATTAGTGTGAGAGACATCAGGCTCACTAAGAATTTAACAATACTGTATTGTATATTTGGAAGTTGCAAAGAGAGTAGATCTTAAAAGTTCCTATCACGAGAAAAAAATTGTAACTGTATGGTGATGGATGTTAACTAGATGTATTGTGATTATTTCACAGTATGTATGATTATCAAATCATTCTTTTGTATACTTGAAACTAATATATCAATTATATATTAATTTAAAGACAGAATTTGGATTTCAAATGGTAAGAATTTATTCTAAGGCATGAGGACTGATTATAGAAATTCTCTAATAAATCCTTAAATCAGAGGACACAACCCCTATTAAGTTTTAGTTTTTAGTGGAGACAGCTTAATGTTTGTTGTCCACTAACCAGCCCTTGCCTTTATTTTGACAGATTTGGTTGAATAAAGGTTTTGATATTTGGAAGGACAGTGTCACAGAAAGTTGGGATGGGTACTGCTTTTGTAGGGTGACCAGCTACATAAAACTCGATGCCTAAAAAACAAATAATCCAGTTAAAAAATGGGAAGAAGACATAAATAGACATTTTTCCAAAGAAGACATACAATGACTAACAGAAACATGAAAAATACTCAACATCACTCATCATCAGGGAAATACAAATCAAAACTACAGTGAGATACCACCTTATACCAGTCAGAACGGCTAAAATGAACAACACAGGAAACAACAGGTGTTGGTGAGGATGAAGAAAAAGGGGAACTCTCTTATACTCTTGGTGGGAATGCAAAATGGTAAAACAGAGTGGAAGTAAACCAATGGTTTCCAATGGTAAAACAAAATGGAAAACAGAATGGAAATTCCTGAAAGTTAAAAATGGAACTATCCTACAATCCAGCAATTGTACTACTTAGGTATTTATCCAAATACTGATTTGAAAGGATATATGCACCCTAGTGTTTATAGCAGCATTATCAACATGAGCCAAATTATGGAAAGAGCCCAGATGCCCCTCGACTGATGAATGAATAAGGAAGATGTGGTGTATGTGTGGGTGGGTGGGGGTGGGGGGGATGGTGGAATGTTACTCAGCCATTAAAAAGAATGAAATCTTGCCATTTGCAATGACATGGATGAAGCTAGAGTGTATTATGCTAAGCGAAGTAAGTCAGCCAGAGAAAGACAAATATACCATATGATTTCACCCATATGTGGAATTTAAGAAACAAATGATCCTGGGAAAGGGGGAAGAGAGGCAAACCAAAAAACAGACCCTTAACTATAGCGAACAAACTGAGGGTTGCCGGAGGGAAGGGAACTGAGGAAGGGAGGGTTGCCGGAGATAGGTTAACGGGGTGATGGGTATTAAGGAGGGCACTTGTGATGAGCCCTGGGTGTTGCATGTAAGTGATGAATCAGTAAATTCTGCACTTGAAACTAATGTTACTCTCTGTGTTAACAAACGGGAATTTAAATAAAAATGAAAAGAAAATGATAAAAAGTTGAAAACAAAGCAACACAAAATAAAGCAATCTGCTTTCTCTCTGTAATTAGTACTTCTGTCATGCACTATTCACTTTTCCTGTTATGATTGTGTAAAATGGGCCCCACTTTTTTTGTTGAGCGTCATGACAACAAATGAGATGTCACCCAGATGCTCTGCATCAAAGAAGAGTGGTGGAGCAGTGAATGAACTTTGGGGAATCAGGTGTCATGCCTGGAGGGGAAGAGACTGTTTTCCAGCCCATCTCTCTGAGAGTGTGTGCAGTACAGCCACAGAGTTCCAGTAGGCCTGAGGGAATTGCAAATAATCGCAGAAGTGAAGCTGCTTCAGAAGAGTGGGAGCAAATTTGGCAATGTCATTTAAATGATACTTATTTCTAAGTGGATGGCAGGGGCACCTCGGTGGCCCAGTCAATGTCCAACTTAGACTCAGGTCATGATCTCATGGTTCCTGAGTTCGAGCCCTGCTCCAGGCTCTATGCTGACAGGTCAGAGCCTGGAGCCTGCTTAGGATTCTGTGTCTCCCTCTCTCTTTGTCCCTCCCCCACTTGCGTGCTCTCTCTCTCGCTCTCTCTCTCTCTCTCTCTCTCTCTCTTAAAAGTCAATAAACATTAAAAACATTTTAGTGATGGCAAGTTTGTTCAAGCTTATGGAGAACCATAGTGCAAGCTGGGTTCAAAATGAAGTGACAGCTTTCTACATCAACACGTAGCTTGTACAAGTGAATGGAGCTCTTTCTGTTCAGCTTGTGCATAAGCCTGTTTGTTCTAAGTGCGGGGATGAAGCAGTTGTGTTAGCACAGCATTTCTTTTTTTTTTTTTTTTTAACGTTTATTTATTTTTGAGACAGAGAGAGACAGAGCATGAACGGGGGAGGGTCAGAGAGAGAGGGAGACACAGAATCCGAAACAGGCTCCAGGCTCTGAGCTGTCAGCACAGAGCCCGACGCGGGGCTTGAACTCACGGACCGCGAGATCATGACCTGAGCCGAAGTCGGCCACTTAACCGACTGAGCCACCCAGGCGCCCCTAGCACAGCATTTCAAAAAATAATTGGATTCAAAACCAGAGAGATAGGGATTTAAATCCAAAGTGATTATTTGCTGAAAGTAGGATGCTGAGGAACTTACCTTATGGGGATTATGGTGTAAGGTTCGTGGGACTGCCATAATGGTCATAGGAAATATATACAAAGCTTCCAGGTCACCTGGGTGGCTCATTCAGTTCAGACTTTCAGTTTTGACTCAGGTCCTGATCTCATGGTCTGTTGGATCCCGGAGTCCAGCTCTGTGCTGACAGACCAGAGCCTGCTTGGGATTCGCGTGCGCGCTCTCTCTCTCTCTCTCTCTCTCTCTCTGAAAGAAATAAACTTAAAAAAAGTATACAAAACTTCTGATATATTGTCTGGCACAAACTACATAATACATGTTAGCTTCTCTTTTTCTGAGTCTTGGAATATATAAACCTATGCTGTTGGTGGTTTCTCATTTTCATCACGAGTCTTCATCATTACAGTTACACATTCTCACTCTAGGCTAGTCATAAAGTATAGATAAGTAAAACTAGGGAGGAAGTTATCCATAATTACTATCCTAGGTAATAACCACACTTAAATCCATTCTTTTTTTTAAACGAGTGCGTGCGTGTGCATGTGTGTGTATATGCACACACATAGGCATTACCTGGAAAGGCATATCATATATTAACTATGGAATGATAGATCTCTAAAATATAGGGATATTTTCTCATTTGCCCACAACGCAAAATGCAATCATCGCGTCTGGTAAAATTACCGTGTAAAATTTGAATTAGTATTTAAAAGGACCATACAGAGTATTTTGTTATGTCTTTTAATTATACCTAAACTTAGAACAATCATCTCTACTCTCAGCTTTTTTTAATTGCACTGATTCATTAAAGAAAATGAGTCGTTTGTTGAGGTAGGCAGAACAGTAGTCCCCAAAGATATCCATATCCTAATCCCCAGAACCTGTGCATATGTTACTTTATAGGGAAAAGGAGATTTTGCAGCTGTGGTTAAGGACCTCAAGTTGAGAAGCTTCCTTGGTTATCCAGGTGTGTACGATGTAACCACGAGTGTACTTCAAACTGTGAGACCAGCAAGAGAGAAGATTCAGAGGAAAATGTGATTCAGAAGGGTGGTCAGAGAAACATAGTATTTCTGGCATTGAGGATGGAGCAAAAGGGCCACAAAACAAGGAATTTGGGGAATTCTGTCAGCGGAAAAAGAGAAGGAAGTGGATTCTCCAGTAGAGCCTCCGGAGTGAATGTACCACCGCCAGTATTTTGACCATAGCTCATAGACATCGGACCTCTAACTTAGAGAACCCTAAGGCAGGAAATTTGTATTACTTTAAACCACTAAGTTTTTTGTAAATTGTTACACCAGCCACAAAAAATTAATATAGATGTCTTGCAGAGCATTTCCATTCTCCTTGTATCTGTTTCATTCTGTTACATCAATTAACTTTTCCTGTTTGTTTTTATCATAATGTAATTTGGCTCTACAGTCTTGATTACATTTAGATTAGACGTTTCTTTTTCTGGCAAAATACTTGATAGGTGGTATTTTAATCTTCACATTGCATGGAGTCCTGAGACGTTCGTGCGATGTCTGCTTATCGTAGACTTAGAAAGTCTACGACTAATCATTGGGTTCAGCTCGTGGCATCCTGAACCCTCTTTTGTAACTATCCTAACATTTCATCTAATGGTTTAATATATCTATAAATACTGTCTGAGCCGCTGATTTCACTGCATTTATAACATAATGGTTTTTTTAAACTTGGTCAGTGCACATTAGTTGGAATTTACCTGTCGAAAATAATTTTTTTCTCTCTTAAAAACTAAGTTGGTTGGGTTACACTGAAATTATTTGTACAAGAAAGTCAGGATAAATGTCTAATTATTTCCTTTCAAATAATTTTCAGGACAAGTAGTTGATGCTAAGTTTCCTCTGACTTCATAAAATTAGTTGATTTTGGATTTACTTTTCTTTTTCCTGGTTTAAAATATCAGAAGGAACTCAAAAGTTTTTGATACTAGTGTGCTTGACCCTGTACTTACATAGTATTTACATATAGGTATGTATTTATATATATTTACATATATTTATGATTATATGTATGATTAATTGTGTATTCAAATTGTTTCATTTTGTCCCGTTCAAGCTGGCTCTATGCTATTTTGTTAAGACCTAAATTCAAGGATGGCTTCCGTTTGCCATTGAGATATCACAGTTACACCTTGTGTATTTCCTACATCCCGCTCCATTAATCACTCATTTCTCTAATCAAGTATATTGGCATATGTATTGCAGGTGATCCCATCAAATACATTTTTATTAACCATTACTCAACCAGTTCCCTACAGTTGGACTCTTAGGTTAATTTCATGTCTTGTGTAACTGTGCTATCTGAAACACAAGTAAATACATTTAACTTCATATAACTTGTCATTAATTTTAGCCATTTCTCAGAGATGTAGAATCTAGGAATCAAATGGCTATAATCGTAGAACATCACACATTTTTGAGATAAATTTTATGCAGTAGGTATTATGTCAGGTATTATAGAAATAAAAATGTAAAGCAGGACACCTGTTTTTAAAAATCAAACATTGTTATTTGAATGATAAAAATACTACATAACTATGGAGGTTAAGCAGTAAATATGTTCATAAAGACATTTTGTTCATTTCAAGGCATCTTGACTGCCCTTTAAAAAAAACACTAGGATTCTCCACATTTCCACATATTGAAATTCAGGAATTTGTGGTTAGCAGATATCATTATGGAAGTTCTGGCAGTTAGTAAAATGAATTGGGGAAAACCTTGTTGAAGAAAAATTTTTCAGACAAGTTCAACAGGCAAGGAAGGCTTTGCTGAAAACTAATGAAATAGAAGAAAGAGAGTTTAAAGGGCTGGCGCCAGGTGGGGCTATCACAGGCTACTTTTGTTTGCTAATGAGCCTTGACCCTGTGGAAAGGGTATCTTCCGGCTGGTACCTTCATTATAGCAATTCTACTTTGCAGTAGGATACCCACTGAAGTTAGTCTCTTACCTTTCCAGAAAGACTTATAGATGGGGGTATTATCTTCCTGGATGATTACATTTCAAAAAGATGGGTTCCAGATATTTGAGGAAGACTTTTCCTGGGTCTTAAAGCTGGCAAGAGACTTTTAAAGGAGATGCACATATATGTAAAAGTGGGCAAAACAGAGTTTGCAGTCAATTTTCTGGAGTAAACACTCTAAGAAAAGGGAGGTCAAGGGGCCTGAAGTCAGGAAGAAAGGGGTCTAAAATTTAGTCAAAGTAAGAAGAGCAGTAGGCTATCTTGGTATTTCATAATAAAAAAAATTTGTGCAGTTATTTACTGATGAATTGAATTATTATAAAGTGGATCTAATTGCCGTCATTTTTTCTGTTATAATCTTTGTTGATAAGTCTTTCCTCATAATCTGATGTGGTTAATGTCGCAGGAAACAAAGAAAAGACAATGTAAACTAATTGCCAATTGAAAAATTTTAGAAAGTTAATAAAAGGGGTATTAAGTATAAATTACAAACAAAGCCACTGATAAAATTATAGCAGAGATGGGACAGTTGACATTTAAAAAAGATAATCTGCAAGAGTATTCACATAATTGAATTTCAGCAGAGAATGATTTGAAAGTCAGTAGATAAAAGAATTGTTGGAAATTTTGTAAAAGTGAATAACAAAAAGATGAGGATAAAGTCATATGCAAAATGATGACTGCTACCCTATCATAGCTTTCCTCAGCAAAATACATATTGGATGTAAACACTGAAACCATAATTATAAAAAATGATCAGGGTAGAGTAAGCATATATTCATAATTTTTGTTTGTGAAGGTAACATCCTCATCACTTTTCTGTTCACTATGTAACCATTTTTCCTCTATTTAATATGGATTAATTCGTATCTATATCAGTCATTCACAGATAATAGAACACTTTCACTTTCCAAATAGAGCAATTTTTTAAATACTAAAATGTTGATAACAGATATTTGATAATGGGTGAAAGAGAAGGCTAGACTACTTTATTTAGAAATTAAAACAGAGCTATGTTTTCCATTTAGTAATTAAAAACTGCACAAAACAGTTACTATACATTGCTGTAAGTACATTCACGGAAGGATATTCCGAACTTCAGGGTGGCAATTTGGTGGGAGAGGACTGAGGTGGAGGAAGTAAAAGGTAAATATATTTAACAAGTGAAAAATACCTAACATCTTATTTTTTTAAAAACAAATTACATATGGCAAAAAGTTAACCCCTGTTAAATCTGAGTGGTGCTTAAATGAATAGTTACTGGGTTGCAAGTATAATACTATTAGGTTGCATGCCTTTTTTTTTTTTTATTTTTAAAGAAGAAAAAACCCAAATTTATCTTGCCTTTTTTTCCTTACTAGAAGATAATCTTTTAGGGAGAAAAATGCTTTACTCATTTATGTTATGCTCCCCCTATTGAAACCAGAGATTTGCAAATAAAAGCTTCTGTAATTTCTTTTTACATTGCATTGGAAGGTCCTTAAATTGTGAATTTAGCAATTACAATAATGTAAGTGACTTGGGCATTAAGGACACCTTTTAATATTTCTCTAATGTATGAACCTAGCCATTGGTAAATTAAACTGTGCTGACTAAATGTAGAACAGTAATGGTGATTTTATTGTGCAGGCGATTGAATTTTGCCTCCTTTAATAAAAAAAAATGCTAGTGCTTTTGTCTCTCTCTCTCTCCCCTTCTTCCTCTCCTTCCTTCCTTCCCTCCCTCCCTCCCTCCCTCCCTCCCTCCCTCCCTCCTTCCTTCCCTCCCTCCCTCCCTCCTTCCTTCCTTCTGGCTCTCCCTCTCTCTAAGACTTCACTGGTACAAACTGAACAAAATTACTCTGGCATTAAGTAAATGGCAGTAGTATATTTATCAAAACAAGAAAAGGAAGAGTTTAATCTTTAAAAAATGGTAGGGAAAGTACTTTTAATTCAAATGGCTTTGAATGGATTCTCTCCATCCACATGTTCTCTAAGGCACACATTTTACTCTGAAGTGAAATGAAGCTTTCACAAAGGTCTCAGCACCCACACTCAGTCCTGGAGGTTTAGGGACAGCTTTTACCATGACACAATAGTTGAAACTTCAATTCTCTTCAGTATTTTCCAGTGGGTTAACATAGTAATCTGGACTTATTTTAGTATAGATGTTTTATTCTCATATCTGTCTCTTTGTATAGTTAAAGTCCACATAGTAAACTGTACCTCTGTCTGAAATGTTATTACAATGTTTTGACTTAAAGACATTTAAATAATTTAAGACAAGATTTTGATTTAAAGAAATTTTGATTTATTGCTTTTGTCTTAAGGAAATTCATTCTTGAGAAACTTGTTTATGAAAAATTGAGTAAGTCCATAATAACAAAAGGCAGCTGGAATCTTTGGATTCAAAATTATAAAAGTTTTAAATAAGTGGAGGTAATTTTAAACTGTTTTTTGAATAAATAGTTTCGAGTAAGTTAATGATCCTGTAGTAAAGTCCAGAACATTTTTTCAAGTAGTATGAAACACGGTCATAAATATACATATAGCTATATACATACACGTGTGTGTGTGTGTGTGTGTGTGTGTGTGTGTGTGTGTGTGTGTCGATGACTGTTTTCAGGTTGTCCTCTGATAGAATATGGAGACTAGAATGGAGAATGCAGGTTATTAGACGTGGTATTTCACTGTGCTCAGCTTAGATAAGTCTTCATGATTTCTCCTACATTAAGCCATGTGATAAAACAGGGAACTTTCATGTGTTTTTTAAACATATGTTGTAATGAAACTTTCTTAGCCCCAAAGATGTTTGTTGAAAGATTTGTTGAATGTCTTACTAACTATGACCTTACTTATTTTATAATGAAAGCTAACTTAAAAGCAGGGGTGAATATATTCAAATTATATTTGAAGGTGAGTTATTAAACAAAATGTGTTTTTACTGTCTTAACAGCTGATCATAGTTTGAACTGTTTATGATACATAAAATGAGTCCAGGTGTTTAACTGTACAACTGGGGATTCTCTAAGTTTACCTGCATGTAGGACACAGTGTTTATTAAAGGCTAAATAATATGTGCAGTTTTGAAGCTTAGGCTTCCATTATTAAAACTAAACAGTATTCTCAACAATCATTTAGGATGTTGACGAATAAGATTATGTCAGGGAGACGTATTTTAGCATGGTAATTATTTAGAGTTAATGGTGCGTGGGGATAATTAGAAACAGACCAAATTGTAGTCAGTTTTATTATTGGTCTTAATTTCTGTTCAGACAGTGCATCCTCTTTTTGCCTGCCCTGACCACCTTGTCCTTGTACACAATTGCTTTAGGCACCAAGCAGTGCTGTAAGTCAATAGATCTCAGGTCTAGCTCCATATCTACAAGGAGATTGGTCTATGATGTTTTGTCCCATCAGTTAAACATCTAAGTTTCAATTCTACCATCTATAAGGGCAAGACTGTCCAATTACATAGTTCCTGAAATTCAATCTGTGAATTAAAGCTACTTAGGATTTAGTGATAAGAATTGTCTGAGTGTATGTAGCCCATAAGCAGAGCTTATGGAGCAGATGTGGGAAACATAACACATGTAAGTTCTTTTTTCTTCTTTTTAAATGTTTATCTCTTTTAGGAGAGACAGAATGAGTGAGTGCGTGTGTGAGCGGGGTAGGGGAAGAAACAGAGAGGGAGAGAGAGAATCAGCACAGAGCTCCATGCGGGGCTCAAGTCCCACAAGTTGTGAGACCATGACCTGAGCAAAATCCAGAGTCGGGCGCTTAACTGACTGAGCCACCCAGGCACTCCAAACACATCTGAGTTCTAACTGCTGCACTGTCTCTCAACCTTAAGTGTGTCCCTACCTGGGATTTTTTTCTTGTATAAGCCTTGTTTAATTCTGTACCTTATTTGTAAATTCCTGAAAATATTAATCATGCTGCTTATTGTATACAGATACATTGATTTGCTCAGTTGTGTTGGAGATAATAAAGAATGGGAATATTGTGGTAACTAGAGTAGATGAAGGAAGTGAGGTTCAAAGACCTTATAGATCACGTGTGCTTCATAATTGGGTAATCTACACTTGTTATATATAGTTAGATGTCACTGGAATTTACATCTTGTGCCTTTGGGCTCATTTGATGCAGAACTGTGTTAAAGATCTTTTTTTTTTTTTTTCCACATGATTTTTAAGGATTGTTTGTGTCTTAGTCACACAACCCTAGCAGTTTTGAGCTGCTGTAACAAAAATACCAGAGATCATTTAATACCAGTGTCAAACAACGGATGTTTATGTCTCACAGTTCTGGAGGCTTGAAGTCTGTGATGAAGGTGCCCAATGGAAGGGTATTAGGGTTTCAACATGAGAATTTCTTGGGGACACAAGCATGTATTTCAGAGCAAGTTGTAATTCACTTCGTATTCTTTTCCTAAGCTTGCTTAAGTGTGACCTCTCTCTAAGGCTTCAGCCCAAACTTAACTCCCAAACCACCTTCATGATTCGATAATTCCCATTATCACTAGAGATGAGGCTAGCCAGTCCCCTTTCTCCAAATCTTCCCCCACGTCCTGTTCTCTAGTCATATTTACTGAAGTCCTGGCTGTGTGGATTCTCTTGGTCTTAGCCATCTCACGTTACCCTAACAAAATACCACAGACTCTGTTGTTTAAACAACAGAAAATTATTTTCTTACAGTTCTGGATGCTGGAAGTCTGAGGTCAAGGTGTGGACACATTTGGTTTCTCCTGAGTCCTCTCTTGGCTTGCAGGTGACTGCTTTCTTGCTGTGTCCTCACATAGTCTTTTCTTTTTGCACATGCCCCTGGTGTCTTGTCATCTTATAAAGACACCAGTTCTTGGGTGCCTGGGTGGCTCAGTCCATTGAGTGTCTGACTTTGACGCAGGTCATGATGTCATGGTTGGTGAGTTAAGAGTCTAGCAATGGGCTCAACCCTGACAGCACAGGGTCTGCTTGGGATTCTCTCTTTCTCTTCTCTCTCTGCCCCTTACCCATCCGTGCTTTCTCTTTCTAAAAATAAATAAGTGAACTTAGAAAAAAAAAATAACAGTCCTGACAGATTAGGGCCCCACCCTCTGACATCACTTAATTCAAATGACCTCCTTAAAGGGCTTTTTCTTCAAATAAAGTCACATTTAGGGTTAGAACTTCACCCTTTGAGTTTTGGAGGATTGGATTTCCTTCATGAGCTTCTTTAAGCTGCCCCATGGAACTTGTTTTTTCTTTAACCTACAATGTTAGTTGTATTCAGAATTACTTTTTAAGTCTGTTTATTTATTTTGAGAGAGAGAGAAAGAGCGAGCCAGTGGGGAACCCCAAGCAAGCTCCTTAGTGTCAGCACAGAGCCCAACTTGGGGCTCGAACTCAGGAGCCTTGAGATGAACTGAGCCGAAGTCAAGAGTCAGACACTTAACTGACTGAGCCACCCAGGTGCCTCCAGAAATACTCTTTACCTCAACAACTCCCTACTCCCATCTACCAAAAGTGTAGAAGCTACTAATCCTGTATATTCTGTCTCTCCCTTTATCTCTCTCACTGATATTTGGCTTTTTCTTTTCTTTATAATTGACTGGACTGTGAGCTCCTAAAAAGCTCAGAGTGTGTAATATTCAAATATAAAACTCTAGGGCAGTGAATGTATGTAGATGTATTATACAGTCCATAAAAGTTTTTCTAATTAATTAATGGTTTTATTTCCTTTAAAGTTTTTTTTTGTTTGTTTTGTTTTTTTGTTTTGTTTTGTTTTGTTTTCTGAAGGGTTGGAAATTGCCCTGGATGTCTTCATTTTGGGGATTAGCAATTTAGACTGTGCCTTCTTAAGATGGCTTTTGCTTTGAAGAATATCTATGAAAGGGTTAAAGCACAATATGCACTTGAGAATACTTGTGGAATTGAAGTGAGAGGTCTTTAAAACAGCAGTTTAGAAAAATTACTATGTTAAAGGGGACTGCAGTAAATGAAGTAAGTTAGGCTGAGTCTGAGTCAAGGGGATATAATGTGTTTCTGATGTGGCGTGACCACACAATGTCTGTGATGGCAGGTGCATTGTAACTTCGAGGCCTGGCTGAATGGCTGACACTTGGGTGTGAGTGAGGGGACTGTCAGGAGTGGAAAACAAAGAAGAACTGGAGGAGGGAAAGAAGATGGAATGATTCCATTGGTGTTTTATTTTGTCAAGCCATTTCTTGATATTTCTGGAACATTTTTCTAAATGATTTGCTTACCTCAGCCTTTTTTTGTTTCTGAACCTAGCTTTTGCCTCCAAAGATTGTAAATCAGGTCTGCTGGTTCATGCCATAGCTTCAGATTTAACAACGTAAAAAACAAAACAAAACAAAACAAAACAAAAAACACCTAATTCCTGAGGCTTCTAAGAGGAAGAAGAAATTGAAGTTAGACATAAGTTTCTAAGATTTCATATCCCAGAGATTTTTAAAAAAATTCTTAGTTGAGGGGCGCCTGGGTGGCTCAGTCGGTTGAGCGGCCGACTTCGGCTCAGGTCATGATCTCGCAGTCCGTGAGTTCGAGCCCCGCGTCGGGCTCTGTGCTGACAGCTCAGAGCCTGGAGCCTGTTTCAGATTCTGTGTCTCCCTCTCTCTGACCCTCCCCCGTTCATGCTCTGTCTCTCTCTGTCTCAAAAAATAAATAAATGTTAAAAAAAAAAAAAATTCTTAGTTGAGATAATGTCATTCCTTCACGTGACAGCCCAATGCCTGTCTCATTTTGTTCACATTGAAAGCCAGGGTCCTAATGATGGTTTGCAAAGCCCACCTTGTGTTGAGTACCCTTACTACTCTGACCTCATGTCAAGTTGCCCTTCCCCCTTGCTGTGCAACCCATAAGCCTGCTTTCTTTCTCATCAAAGCACTTGTTACTTTTTTTTTAAATTTTTTTTAGCGTTTATTTATTTTTGAGACCGAGAGAGACAGAGTGTGAACGGGGGAGGGTCAGAGAGAGAGGGAGACACAGAATCTGAAACAGGCTCCAGGCTCTGAGCTGTCAGCACAGATCCCGATGCAGGGCTCAGACTCACAAGCTGCGAGATTGTGACCTGAGCCAAAGTCAGACGTTTAACCGACTAAGCCACCCAGGCACCCCAAATCACTTGTTACTTTTAAGGTACATTATCAAACGTGTTAACTCATGTCGTGTGTTGTCTCCCCTTTTCCGTTAAAGCGCAAATTCTATCATGAGAAAGATTGGTCTGTTTTGTTCAGTGTTGTATCCTTGGTCCTTAAAAGAGTGGCACTTAGCAGATCCAGCAGTCAGTAACTTGCTTTTGAGTGAATAAATATGATGCAAATCAAAGATGGAATTTGCTTTGGAAGCAAAATGAGATTGTCAATTTATCACAAAATATTGGTACAGGGAAATAAGATCAGTAACAATTTTTTGAAGTGTTGGCTTTGTACGTTTGCATAATCATGTTGAAGAAAGTTGATTTTGTTGGTTTTGTTTTTCTTAGGCTACTCTTCATTTTAATAGGATATCCTTGGTGTAAACAATCCATGATCATATTTATTCAGTGGATTTGCATTGGTAATGGCCTCTGTGTCTTCTACAATAATACCTTCATCTTTTATTAAAACTTGCAGGCTGCAAATAGGAGAGTAAGAATAAAGGAAAACAGGGAAAGTGGAGAAAGATCAGACAAACCCTTTTTGTCACTCTCTATATTTTTAGTCACATCAGTACTTCTCTCTACCTTTTAAAGGGCACCTTCCTAGTTTCCTGCTGGGGAAGGTGGGCTGAGTTCTCCGTACTGTGTGTGAGACATGAGGGGAAGAAAGAGAAGAGGGTTGATGGTTTGTACCTCTTCCTTTTCCTCTTCACATTACAGTTTGCTGTTTTTCTCAAGGAAAATAAAGCATTCATTTTACTTAGAAAAATTTGAAGCTAGGCTTTTCACACATTACAGTAATCTTTTTCTACATGCACCATGCATTTTCATAGAAACTAACTTTTGAAAGCACAGAGGGAAGGAAAAGACCTGATGCTCTCCCTGCAGGATTGCTTCTTGTTACTGTGACAGGAGTCTGAAGGACCAGAAACACAGCAAGGGGCAGGGCATGCTTGGCACAAACAACAGCTCAAAGACAAAACAAACAAACAAACAAAAAAAATAGGAAACATCAATTATGTATTAGAGAAAGGTGTTCAGTTAATGATCACAGCAGATGCAGCTTTGTTTACACACACACACAAAAATTAGTCTCCCCACACTTGGTGTTCAACCTTGAAAACCCAGTCTCATTAGTCTGAAAGAATCTGTTCTAATTATTCTTCAAATTAGAAATTCCTGAGGGAATGTGACCCATTCCAGCGAGCTGATAAACACCACTCAAAAGGGATTTCTTGATCCTGACTTTGGGAAAACCTCATTGCAGATCCTGTGCTACCTTGGTAAGCAGGATATTACTCTGAAAATCTTTCCTCTGTTACTGGGTCATCACTGAGACCCAAACATATCTCAAGAGAGTCTTTTCTTCATGATGAAGCTGAGTAGGGAGTCAAACATGAGTAAAAGAAACCATTTGAGCCTGTTGTTGGCAACTGCTTTAATCCGTAAACATCTAGTCATGGGAACAACTGACATCTTTATTGAGTTTACATAGCCCTTCTCAGGCACCTTATTTTGGTGAGCCTTCTAAACAGCACTGTGAATTAGGAGAAATGTGTATCTGTTTTTGGTACTGGTGGCTACCAATTTGACCTTAGTTATAGCAAAAAAGAGATTTTGGTAGGCTGGCTGTCCTGAACTCAGCTGGGAGGGTTACTAGTTTCTTCTATATGGTACCTGTTAGTTACTGTGGCTCATAGCAAAATTTGGGGTTAAATTTTATGTGCAGGATTGGTGAGGTAATGGATCTACTTAGAAGAAATCAGGAGAGCAGGTAAAGCTCACTTCTACTCTAATGCAAGAGTTTTGGATTGCATGTAGGCTATTAACATGTGAAATAACAACAAAATACATCTAAAGTTAAAAGAAATTTATAGTAAATAAGAGTAACAATAGCTGGCAACTTTAACCAGAGAAGTCACATTAACTTAACTTTCAGGCATTAGAAACACATGCATATTTACATAATGCCAAATTTTAGTATTTTAGGATAACCTTTAACATTACGAATGTCAGAAGTCCCCATGGCCACCCTATGACTGATTCCCTAGATGAACTCACAGGAGTCAGAGCTCTATATAGGAGCTCCTATACATGAGTATGGCTTAGAAGTATGAAGAGAAAAAGGTGAAAATCGCCAGTTGGAACAAATGCAAAAGGTGCATGGGAGAGAAGGTCTTGGAGAAACCAGTCATAAGCTTCTAGGTGTCTTCTCCAGTGGAATCTCCCAGGATGCACTGAGCCTTTTTATTAGTGGTCATTCAGGCAGGCATTGCATGTGGCTTATACAGGTAACTACCCTGCTAGTTAAATTCCAGAACATCAAAGAGAAGAAGCTTCGGTTTACCATAAGTCATATTACTAGCATAAACTATCTGGTCAAACAGGAACAGTATAGCCCAAGACTGCAGGCAGTTAAAAACAGTCTTATTAGGCAAATCTTTCCAAAGGCTCAGAGCTCAGCAGTCATGAGTCAGCCAAGAGCAGTCCTGAATAAAGGTTAGGTTAGCCCTCCCCTGCACTTTATGTTATCTCCGTGCCCAAACACTAAAACCATTAAGTGAAGAGTCTTTAAGAACAGCTTCTTCTCAACCATTGTAAAGTCATTCAAATACTCTGCATGTATTGATCATTTATTTTTTATAAATTTATTGTAACACCATTTACCATTTTTATATTTTCTTTAAAGATAAACTGAATTTGTTCCATTCTAAAAATGTACTTTTACATAGTAAAATTTATCGGGCTATCCTCATACTAACTGGTTTGGTTCACCCTTTAGCTGGCTCTTTTAGTTTCAAAGACTGAAAACTCAGAATTTTTCCTTCTGCTTTTCCTTGCCTTTAGTCATCAGCCATATTTTGTAAACCTGCTTGTTTTTTTTTCTGAAAATGTGGACCCGAAGTATTTTTTAACTTTTTCCTAATTATGGTTGACTCTTTACCTATATGCCTTTTAAAAATGGATTTGCATTGTTGTCACTTGGTAGCATGTATATGATTTTAAAAACAGGTTTTAACCAAACACCGTTTATGGTTTGTGCCTTCATATTTCTTAATAACCCACTTTATGCAATTTCTTGAATTTCCAATTTTGGACAGTATTGACACAAATAAGAATATGGAAGATGGATATTTATTTCTCTCATATCAAACAAACCTTTACTCTCCTATATTTCTAAAAGAGTTGTAGTTGGGGGGGGGTGTTTAAATTTTATGCCTTTATAATTTAGAACTGAGACATACAGTGTATTATGTTTTCTATTTTCTATAATTTTAGGACTTATCTGGAGTGAATAAGTGCCTTTTATTATTTGCTTAGTTTTTTTTTTTTAATATAACTTTCACAAGTTTACCCAAAATTCATCAAAGAATTAAAAATATTCTGTAAATATGACCAAAACCATCAAGCCACCTATCAGCTTGTTGAAGGCCTCCTTCATCCTGCGCTCTGGGCTGATTTCTCTTCAGCTCTTCTGCAGGCTACCGAACTGCGGCTTCTTGCATTAGCAGGCTTAGAATTTTTTGACTGTTTTCCTTTGGTGGCTTTTATATTCCCTAGATTGCATATATTTTGACACCAACTGGTATATGGCAGTACAATTCTGATAATGAGTCAGAGTTAACACAGACGCTACAAATTAAAGACATGATTCTCAACTGCCCTCACTTCAGACACCAGCTCCACTTTGGGTCTCCCAAGGCCACCCACAACTCCGACCAACTGTATACAAATTCACAGGTTCCCAGGATATCCTCAAATTCAATAATTTGTTAGACTCACAGAACTGAGAAAAGTATTCTTAGAATTACATTTTAATTTTACAGGATACTATGGAGTAGGTCTGGGAGAGTCCCAAACCCAGAGCTTCTGTTGCAGGATTTTTTACCACAATACCTGGATTCCTTGTCTTGCTGCTTTGAAGAATAGAGAGGTTGACACAAAATGAGCAGCAGGCAAATTAGAACATCAGAAAGGAAGAATTGTAGGATAAGCTCTCTTTACAGAGAGGTGATATTCTCTTAAGTGAATGCCCCAGTACTATACGGGAGGGTCCTTGTTTTATAAATTGCTGATCAACCCTCTATCTTCCCTTCCCCCTTGTTCCTTCTCACATGCTACCCTTACAGGTTTGATAGCTCTAGGTGTTGGGTTATCCGTTCCTGATTGGCTTGTTTTCATTGTATCAGGGGTAGTCTTTGGCCACAGTTAAGTCTTTTGTCAAATTACTGAAGGAAAGCTGAGGTGGGGGGAGGGGGTAGGTGGGGTCTATTAAATTCTTAAGAGGAACCTTATGCCTGAGGGGGTTTGCTGTGGTCAGACCCTCCAGGCATTGTTCGAAAATACATGTTTTTCCCAATCCAGGGACCTCAGGTGCTAATCCTTTCCCTCTCTGCCTACTGAATCCTGTCTTCTCCTACCCTGTTTCCATACCCTGTCCCCATGGAATCAGAGTGTGCCTCCCTGTAAGCATATTGCCAGCCAGAGAGCTGTAGTGAGCCTTGATGTAGAAATTTTTTATTGGGATTTCATTATGTAAGTGCGATTGATTTAATCATGGGCCCCATGGCTGATCTTCCCTGGAGGTTGGGTTGGCTCAAAGTCCTAACCCTCTGATCAGATGGTTGGCCTTTCTCTCGACCAGCCCTTAGTCCTCATCATCTCATTAATGTTTACTGAGGTGTGATCTAAAGGGTTCTTGATTAACAGAGACCTTCCTCTCACTTTGGAAATTCCAAGGGTTTAGTCTTTCTCCAGGGACCAGAAATAATGGTCAAATTTCTCATTGTACAACAGTGTTTCATCCTGTTTCTTGGTTTGTTACATTATTTTGGTGGAATGCATCTTTGAGAAGCTTTCCCTGGTTCATAAGAAGTGCATTGTTTCTCAGATATTACCTAAAAATACATCTCTTTGTCACATTTTATGGATAGTTTATATGAATATAGTCACCAGTGTTGGAAACAGTAGTCTGTCAAGATTTGCAAGGCATTCGTTCACTCTCCTGTGGCTTCCAGTGTTTCAAATGAATAATCTGATGCTTTTCACAAAACTGATTATTTGTATGAGACTTGCTCTTCTGCCACCTTATTACTTTCTACATATTATTTATGTCTTTTATTTTTTCACTGGATTCCAAAGTGGTTCTGTTTTGTTGAAGGCCATATCTCTTACTTTTCACTCATGCCACTTGTCCACAGCTGCTCTACTGTGGCTCTCCTCCATATTGTTTTTACTGTGGGACCCATGTTGATATGTCTGCAAGATTTGATGGCAAAGGAAAAAGAAATAAAGTAAATCAAGAAAGAGCTTTAACAACATCTGCCAGGAAGTGCTGTCTCTGGTCACATATAATTGAACAAAGAAAATCACAGTCAGTAATGCCAATGGTACAGGGAGAGACATAGTAGGCAAAATACAGTCTACCATGCCAAGTCCTGCCATAATCACAGTCCTTTTAAGTTTACATTTCATTTTGGGCCACAATGCTTAGAAATATACATATTTCTATACATATTTATTTCTCTCTATATATATATGTTTTCCAGCCTGTTTTGAGATTTGAATAGGGAATTGGGGGATTTCACTATTCACAATCTAGAGTTATAATTAATCATCATGTCTTCGGTATATAGCTTTATCACATTCAGTTGTGCCTGGCTTCCCCAAGTCCAGAAGCATTCCTGACCTGATTTTGATACATTATTTCTAAGTGTTTGCTGGGATAGGTGACCAGCAGCCCTGTGTTGGGTGAAACTGGGGAAAAGATCTTAGGATGCACATATATACATTTTCAAAAAATTCTCCTGTTTTGAGACAGACCCCTCACCCTGCCTTTCAGAGATCCTGGAGTGTCTAGTCTCTGAATTATGCTGTGGCCATGAGTTTGCTTCTGGTTGGCTTACTCATCCACAAGCAATTGTAAATACACACACACACACACACATATTATACATATATATATAACGTATATGTATATGTGTACTTGTATATATATATTTCATTCTGACAAGATAGTTTTCTCTAGCTCTTCTGCTTCCTATTTCCAAAACTTTTTGATGTTTTTAATCTTCTGTCATTTTGTCATATTCTTTCCTGTTGTTTTGTTCGTGTGGCTTTATATATTTTGAATATTATTTCAGTAAGGATTTAGAAAGAAAAACATATGTTTAACTCATCACATTTAATTGAAAGGCTCATGTTAGTCACCACACAGCTAATTATCATCATGCTTTTTTTTTTTTTTTTTTAATCACATGGCATCTACATTTATGGCTATGGTTGTTTGCTTTCTTATTCATTGCTCTTATGTTTTTTACATACCTCTTCTAAGTATTAAAAAGACACTGATCTACCAGATTAGTTAATACAGTATTGTTTTTTCTTCATACTGTACAACCGTCTTATAGCTTTACTCAAATCTCTAGAATATTCATCTCTATATTGGATTCATACAATATTGAGTTAGGTTGAAAAATAAGATTGTATGCTTTTTGCTTTTATGTGCTTCTGAGTCTTTAACGTGTTTTTCTCCAGATGCCCTCAGGATAACACTTTCTGTTAAAATTATTACCTTGACTAATAGAAAAAAAATAAAATTGTGTTATAAAATCTTTCATTTCCTTACTGGGCACAATATATAATTTTTATGTCATGTTCTAAGAGTAATAAATTCCAGTGTTTGGGATTAACATTGTTAGTGAAAGCAGAACTGTTTGGTTAAAGGATTTTATGAGACAAGGCACTTAAATACTCACATGATATTTAATAGTTCTGATTCCTTTACTGTCCTCATATTGAATAACTGATCCCATAGTAATTGAAAAAAATTCATTGTGAACTAGCACATAGTTCACCTAATAGCTATGGCATACTCGTCTTGATACATGATGATATCATTGGATTTATTACTCAGTCACAGAATAAGCTTCTGTTACAGTTTGACAATGCACTGCTACTTTAACCATGCCCAACTCTCAGAGATGGCTTCTTGACTCTTAATTGAGGTGTAGGTGACATATGTAAATGAAATGTGTCCAGGAGGCTGTCCCCTGGATGTTCTAGAATTCATGATAAATAGGTGGAACAGAAATGACTTCACAATTTTCTTCTTGAAGGAACACACTAAAGCACTAGCCAAATTTGGAATCAGTGTCATGGATTAATGGTCTAGATAAAATGTATAATGTCTATGACATATAGTAATTTTCACTGTATCTCTTTTTGAAACAAGTATTGTGTAAAAAATAAAATAAGAATGTTCTTAGTGAACTGTCCATTGTCCTGTGGGTTGTATACTGAGTTGGCATATATGGAATATATGAAATGTTTGACTTTTTCTGTTTTCAGGTATGATATACAAAGTATGTCCTTTCATGTTCCTTAACATTGAGTAAAGGGGGAAGGCATGGGCAACCATGATAAATCCATCTCTAATGTTTAGTTATAGTACCAGAATTGGAGTCACATGGACGTGAGAGAAAACTATTTTTTATTATAAGCAAGGTTTTATTAATCTTGGGGAAGTGTCAGTCTGTCTGAATTCATCTTCAGCAGGTGGATCCCAACTCCACCAATGTGATTGTCTTTGTATGGGATGTGTGTGCTTTTCTTTGGGAAGATGTTGAATTTCATGCAGTTTCCTTTCTTTACTGAAGAACCTTCAGAGAGGGTTGGTTGGTTCATTTTCAGTCTCGACAGTGGTACATGTCTCCAAGTAATTCTTGTGTAAATACATGCTCTTCTCAATAGATGTGATGGCCCTGGGTGTTTTTTCTAGTGTTTGCCACGTCTTCTAATGTTTGTGCCCCTTCAGAAGAAATACCAAGTTCCTCTTGTGAAGGCTTTGAAGAACACCTTCCAAGAAGTAGGATTGAGATGGGGAGGAGGATTATATTTTTTTCACAAAAATATTATAAATGATTTTTTGCTCTTTCTTCTAAGCTTTCACCCCAAATTTCAAATCCTTAGAAATTCAGAGGCTAGAAATGGATATTGTGCTCAGTTCACATGATCAATCTCATTCTGACTGTGGCACAAGGATGGAACTCAGGATTCTACAGCTCATGAGTTAACCTGCCAGGGAATGAAGTGGTCGTCTTCCTTTCTTCTCAGCACCTCAACTATTTGTGAGTGGTTCAGCTAGATCTGCCTCCAGAGAACTTGACACCGGGGGAAATAACTTCTTCATTTTACCGAGAGGGGCATTGTTTCTCGGCAATATTTCTCAAACTTTTTTTTTCCTCCTCTGAAGTTTATCAAGGAGTAGAATGTGGAGTGGTCATGGCAGCTGTAAGAGAGGAACACGGGGATGATGGTAGTAGATCTGATTTTATTGACCTTGTTATGCCCTCATGTATGGTGTGTGTCCCAATTATATTTGGCCATCCTTAAATGCAGAATAATTGTCATTTTTTATTTAAATGTGTGAGCCCTTGTTAAAAGCATCCTATAATTTTATCACAGTTAAATAAACCACAGTGTTGTTAGAGATGGTGGCCTAATCAGAGGTCAGCAAACATGGGCCGTAGACTAAATAGCCCACCCTTGTTGTATTTAAAGTTTTGTTGGAGCATAGCCATACTCATTTGGTTATCGTTAATGGCTTCTTTTGCGCTGCAACAACAAAGTTGACGAATTGCAGTGGTGACTACATTGTCCACATAGCCTAATATGTTTTTTCATATGAACTTGTACAAAGTTTGCTGATCCCTGGTCTAAATTACTTCCATTTGTCTATTCATCAGTTTGTCACTATTACTATAATTTTCATAATGCAACCCATCATAAAATTTGAGTATCATGTGTACCAAGGACAGGTACATATGTGTCTTAGATTTTTGGGTTGCATTAAAAACGTCTGCAAAAATCAATACACACTATGGAAAGGACTAGGGAAATAAGGGAACAATATAAGATCAGTAATTGGGATCTGTCTCTAACAGGTAATACTGGGGATGGGATGACAAAAATAGATTTACTTTAGAAAAATTTCAACCATTTGATGTGATGATGATTGAGCATTCAGCTTAATTCTGGATTGAGTTTTGATACCTCTATCCATATGGAAATTTTATACTTACCTAGAATATCCAGAAGTACATGAAAAACCATCAAAAGAACACGTATTGCCCATCGGAGTTCCACAGTCATATCAGGTGGCACACGCAACACCAATATAGTAGGTACATGTTTATTTTAAAAAGCTCAAAGATCATCTTCAAAAATATTACCCTTCTAATGATAACCAGTTGTTATGCTGATGATCGTTGACCAGTCCCAAACGTGAAACCTGTATTCAAGAGATGTAAAATGAAATATTCACTGTCCCACATCAAGAAAATAGCCCAAATTCAATAGATTGATAAGAAAGTATTATGATATAGTATAAGAGCAACCTTGGCCATAGGTGATACATTAAGATTTACAACTACAATTGAACAATAAGATATTCAGTACTATGCTTTTACAGTGAGTTTAATGGAAAGATGTGAAACATAACATAGAGAACAGTGTGTCCTCTTCTTGAATCCGAAATCTTCTTGAATCTGGAAATCTCTACTAAAATCTAAAAGCAAGGATCTAAGAGTAGAGGGGTCTTTACTGAAATTGCAGTTATGTCTATAGCTATCTCTGGAATCTTTTGTTCATGTGGTGACCACTGGCTCTTAGCATTGTGATCCAGCCCTCATTCCATCATCCTCAGTTCTTGCCTATAGTGTGCCTGAGATCCTACCTCTAGGTTACAACTTGTTTTTCACTCTGATTCTCTAGATTTCTCCTCCTTTTGGAATTGTTATAATGCTGTGATCTCAAAACTTTGCAGCTGATTCCTGCTACTGGCAGTCAGATATCCCAAATATCAAATTATTCTCTATATTGTCAATGCCTAATAACTGTTTAATGGATGAGAAGTGACCTTACGGTCCATTTGTAGCTTCTGAATAGCTATAATCCAGATTTCTTGCTGCTAGCCACTATAGAAATTGCTCTAGTGGCCATCACTTTTGAAATGCAAACCATTTTCTGCAGTGTGCATGAGACTACTCTGTGTTGACTGATGTTCCTAGGAACCTGCTCCTAAGGACCTACCAGCCAGGCCTATCCTGTTCCAGTGTGTGAGCTCTTTCAAGCTTCACTTTTTTTTCCCTCTTCTGTGGTCCCATGTTTCCATGGAAACCATCCTGCCCTGTGGCATTTGCCTGAAATACAGCATGCTATACCTGACATAGTATTCAATAGTTTATAAGATGGACCTGGAAATGAGATCTGTATCACGGTGAGGTAGTGAAAGAAAATAACTGGATTTATATGAGGCTTGTGTGCAAGTCCTGGCTGTGTCACTTTCTAAAAATTACATCATTTCTGTGAACCATACTTTCCTCATCTGTAATAAAAAAAAAAATAGGAAATTCATGTTATTTTTGTAGTTACAATGGGAAAATGAAAGGACATAATTTACATAAAGCATCTATTTCAGTGTGTATCTCATAGTGCGTATACAATAATGATTAGCTCCCTGTGTTCTCTTTAAGGAGCAATCTATTTTCAGTAAGGGTACTTTTATTGTAGAGACAGTTTATGTTTTCAGAGTTCAAATAAGGAACAAACTTGAGGGCTTCATGTATTTAGCAAAAGCTTTTAGGGGATGTGGGAAGTTCTTCTAATACTTGAAAAATGTAAAAAAAAATCTAATGTACCTCGAACTTTAGTTCTAATAATATTTCTAATAATTTAGTTCTAATACTGTTCTAAGGTGCAAAGCCACAGGTGAATGAAGACCACTGTAACTCGCGGGAGGTGGTGGTGGGGGTCATTCTGGTTAACTCTACCTGGAAAAGATTCAGAGATTTATTTGGGCTTTTCACTGTATTTAACAGAATCCAGTGTAGTTTAAGTAGTCAAGGAATCAATCAAAGGATATTGCAAATGTTTCATCATTTCAGGAGAGTTTAAGAGCCAGCTTAGAGGCTGATGGTGTTGATTTACCAGAGAAGAGCCTACTAACCCCACAACTTAGAATGCAGGGAATTTTCTAAACAGAAAATGGATCTTCTAAAAATGCTGGATGATTAAAACACGACAAATGTTCGCTTGAGTCATTTTGCAGGGGGAGGTCATATAAAGCTGGGACAGGGTTGTAAATAAAAGATATTTCTACAGAGCCTGTAAACTTGGGAAATTCTAGGTTATTTCACACCAGTCATCAGCTCACTGATGAGTTCATAATCATAGTACATTAAATGTTTTCTGCAAAGCTACTTTACATCATGTTGACATTTTGGAGAGAGCACTGACTCTTGTCCTTATACACTGATGCTCAGAGTTTAGAACATATGAGTGGATTAGACAAGAGGGAGGGAGGAAAGGAGGGGTGTAATGTTAGCCACTTTATACATAAAAAGGATAATGTGGTTTTAGGCATGTACTAACAATGGGCTTCCTAATGCTTTACTGCTCTTTTTTTTTTTTTTTAAAGTTTATTCTTGAGAGATAGAGAGAGACAGAGCATAAGCAGGGGCGGGGGAGCAAGAGGGTAGACACAGAATTCAAAGCAGGCCCCAGGCTGTCAGCACAGAGCCCAACACGGGGCTTGAACCCATGAACTGCAAGATCATGACCTGAGCCGAAGCCAGACATTTAACCAGGCACCCCTGCTTTACTGCTCTTCTAAACATATTCAAACAATGGCATGATGGGGTAATTTCACATCTGCTTTTTTAGGGAAGGCACTTGTATCAAATGCTGTGTGGAGAGAGAACTGGGAAGCCCCTCTCAGTGGAGAAGCAGAGATTGCATTGGTCCTTAGTTGCTTTCAGGGTACATTCAGTTCCCTCTTCCAGATTTGGGCAGATTCTTGCAATAGGGCAGACAGAGGTGGGGGGGGGGGGACAGTAGCATTCTTCTAAGAGAAATGTCATAAAAGTATGAATCCAGGGTAACGGTGGCCACCCTGTAACTTGGCATTTGGTGGTCATTGCTGGAAGACCCATTGGAACCATATTTTGTAAACACTTGAATATGAAAGGGGACATCTGAACATCATAGCTATTACAGGTTTTCTGTTAATATATGATCTCAGCCCTGCTTTAACAGTCATAAGTTAATCCTCTTTCTTGACTCTCTTCAGCCCCTTGTGAGTTCACTTTTTCTCGAAAAATGATTGGCATACATGTTTAGATTTTTAAACTTGTACTGAGTACACATGACTTTTACATTTCTCTATTACAGATAATAAGGTTGAAAATTTCTCCTGCAGTGCACAATGTATTGAGAGTGATTTCTTGATAAGCCCATTTAAGATAGACTTTGAAATCAGTGTCTGACTTGATAAACCCATTTAAGGTAGACTTTCAATCAGTGTTTGTGTGTCAGATACTACCAGCATTATGAAGAAGAGGATGAGTCTCTTCTCTAGATGATAGAAAGTTTTGCTTGAATTGTGAGTAGAAGAAGGGTGTTATGGAAGAGGGAGATGAGACAGAAGTGTATGCGTTCAGAGGGAAGGTGCCCATTGACCCGCTTTCTCCCTACTTTGTGACTGTAGGTAAAGTTTGCTAAAATTCATTATATGCTTTTCAGAACTTTGTGAACACCAATATTTGGAATGAATAAAGCACTACAGTGTGAAAGAGAAACACATTGGAAACAGAGAACAATTCTCAGTTCTTAGCAGAAAGTAGATGAGGCATTTTCTGCACAGGCTTTCACAGCATCCATACCTTGCTTTCAAGGACTGGAGAGGCCCCAGCCTACATTAGGTTTCAGGTGTGTGTATGCGTACCTGCTAGGGCAGTTTTCCTTTCTCCTCAGATACTCTCCACAGGAAGCAAGATGGATTTGGCTTCTGTGCAATTACTGAAGTAGAGCCAGCGACATATCCACAGTTACCGGCCATCACGCTTGTAGCATTTCTGTAAGATGAACAAAGATGTGACTCAGCAGTGATTTAATAACCATCCTGCCGCCCTTAAGAGAATTTATATGGGCCTGTTATGTCACTTGCTGCCACACAGACCTCAGCAGTGGAGCTGTTGCATGAGGGATTGCTCTGTGGGCCTGCAGGGGGAGGAAAATGAAATGGATCAGATTTCACAGAACATTCCAAGTTGGGCTTCTGGTTTTTCAGATCTGGTTTCCTACAGGGGATAGGTTTTGGTTTCTATAGTTTGGTTGCAAAGAGATGTATTTCCAGTTTACCAGGTTGCACGGATAGGGTGGATGTTACGTTACATATACACAAACACATTTTGAGCACTGAACTTCCTTTGATCATCAATTTTGTACTCAGACATGCTCAGTATAATCCCACTTAACCCACTCTTTAATCTGCGGCCAATACTTTGAATTTTCTGACGTGTTTTTTCTTTCAGATTTCTTATTTTTAGCAATGCCTATTGAGTCTTCAGAATTTCTAGTTTTGTTGAATTAATAAAAATTCTCTGCGTTTTGAAATCTAGTATAATTTATTAATATGATAAAGCAAAGTTAAAATATATTTTTAGTTATAAAATAGAGCTTCTTTCCTTTAGTTAGCTACCCCCCAACCCAATTAATTTTTTTTCTCCTATCTTTAGGCAAGAGGCTTTTCATGGTACTTGACATGCAGTCATGGATTGGCACAACATAGCTATTCGTTGAAGTAGGTGGCAAGGTAAAATGCCTTTTCTTATCAATTTTCCTCCAGGTATTCTTGTTACAGTTTTTTTTTTTTTTTTTTTTTTTTTTTTTTTTGGCATGGATTTTTTTAGTCTACACTTTGATTTGTGACACAATCCATACATACAAATGCACAGTCATGGAATGTAGTTTTATCAGGTGTATTGAATTTATGTGAATCTAAATCTGCATACTTTCCCCACAAAAAGAAAATGATTATATTTTAAGTACTTCTGGTATTTCCTTACACCTGAGCTTCCATTATGGGAAAGAAAGTGATGGGAGTTGGGAATGTACTACGTCAGAGCCCATCTCGGTTCTGAGAATCACATCTCCTTATAAACCCATATTCTAAGTGCCATTCCCATGTTTAAAGGTACAGAGATGTCTGCCAACTTCCTGTGGTCCTCAAATAAATGATGCTTTTTAAAACATGTTTTATTTATGTATTTATTTTGAGAGAGAGAGAGCGAGAGCAAGTTCGTGTGCAAGCAGGGGAGGGGCAAAGAGAGAGGGAGAAAGAGAATCCCACGCAGTCTATGCACTGTCAACATGGATCCTGATGCGGGTCTAGAACTCAGGAACCCTGAGATCATGACCTGAGTTGAAATCAGGAGTCCGACACTTCATGGACTGAGCCACCCAGGCACCCCCAAATAAATGATGTCTTATTCCTTACTCAGAAGTCTTTATTGGTTTATAAATATTGGAGGAGGGCAGGTCTGTGTTTTAAGGTGTGGCACTTCCCCTGAAGTATTTCCAAGAACTTTTCACTCTTCATGGTATAATCTAATTCATCACAAAATGAGACTTCATTGTGTATGTTCACTCTCTGTATATAATCTACTTCATATGGGTATGTATGCATTCACATGTGTAAAAATCAGTCAGTATTTGTGATAGTGTATGTATATGTATAGGTATATAGATATAATTCAGTTATATTTAAGAATTTCATGATACAAATTACAGGTGAAGAAAACTTCAAAATTCTTCACAGTTGGAAAAAACTGAAAAAATTTTTTTTTTTTTTATTTCAGTTCAAGTTTGAACAATCTTGGTTCTCTGTTTCTCTCCTGGCCTCACCCTCCAGTGAATATACATGACTATGGTAATCTGATGATGTGTATGGACCACTTTTTATACAACCCAAGCACCCTTCAGGGCTTCTTAGCTCTTTGAGATTCAGGAGGATGAGGCCGGTAACCACATTTTCCCAGCTGTGCAGATCTAGAACCTTCCTACAACCTCTGCCCCAAGGGTGGATTGATACCATTCTTTGTCTGTTGTTGGCTTTCCCATGAACCCAAACACCAATAGTACCTTGATCTCTTTGGCCTATATATTGAGGGACAGTGGGTAGCCCGGGAGGGAGCTCTTCATAGCCCACTCAACATTCTGCCCTCATCCTCAGGACCTTCATCTTTACCTTCTGTCCCTGAGCTGAGCAGTCCTCCCTCACTCATTTTCCCTACTGTTCAGACTGCGTGGGAGGCACAGTTACTCCCGCTCATATTCTTAGTGGTTGCAATGGAAAGCAACCCATTCGATCTCCGGTAAAAAAGTTGAAGTCAGAATAATTTCTTTCTCAGAGAAAAAGGAAAAGCGACGAAGGATTTTTATTGGTTGTAGCTCAGCCTCCTTTGGCTCACACTGCCATCCTGATCCTCTGCTAGTTTTTCTGGGAAGTTAGTTGGGAATCTTTTTGATTAAATGAATCTAAGTTGGCTTCTTTATTTGTGTCCTTTTAATATGCCTCTTTCTTTAAGCTCTTTTTTTTTTTTTTTTTTTTTTTCTGGGCCAGCAGTGGATTCCAAGTTTATTTTGCATTTTTCCTGATCCATTAATGGAATTAACCATATCTTCAAGGTACTGTACTTCTTTTAGAGGAGAATGCATTCAGAAGCCACACTCTAGATCACAGATATGCTTACTGTCATCAGGCTTTCGGAGTAGACAGAGCTAGAGTGTTTACATACATTTGACCCTTTATACATACTTTTATATGATCTAGAAAGATTGTATATCATGAGTTCACACTGATGTTTCTTTTTTTATTTAATGTTTATTTATTTTTGAGACAGAGACAGCATGAATGGGGGTGCATCAGAGAGAGAGAGGGAGACACAGAATCCGAAACAGGCTCCAGGCTCTGAGCTGTCAGCACGGAGCCCGACGCAGGGCTTGAACTCACAGACCACGAGATCATGACCTGAGCCGAAGTCGGATGCTTAACTGACTGAGCCACCCAGGTGCCCCAGCACACTGATGTTTCTAATTCCAGTTCAACACCTCTGGGTTTTTTTCTATTTTTTTTTTTTTTAATTTTTTTCTCTATTTCCTCTCTGACAGTGAGAATCCTGGCTCCCATTACTATCAGTATATACACAATCCCTGTGTATGTAATTAGTCACCCATCTTCATGGTTGCTCTGTCCCCATGTGGATGCCCTGTGAACCCTATTAGGTGCCTTTAAGCCTGATTTTTGTTCTCAGTTCGTGGGGCTGCATTGTCTCATGGATGCCTTCCCTATTCCTCTGAGGCTCTGATTCCTTATATCAGACTTTCTGCCCCACGTTACATGTCCCATTTAAGTTCTGAATCTTTACACCAGGCTGCCCCCATATGGGGACTCCTTCCTGCATTAAAGGTATATTTGGAAAGGCTGACAAAAATACATAAAACATTTACTCAGACACCCTGTGCTGGGCTGACCCTGGAATATGGATGCCTTCCTTACTGAGCATTCCCTCTGACCTCACATACAGGGCTACTCTTTGTGTGAATACCTTCCTCACTCTTTTAGGGCTCTAAAACCCTTCAGCAAGTTGCCGTCCGGTGTAGATTCTGTCCTCGTCCTGCTCGAGATCTCATTTCATTCACTGGACTGCCCAGATGCATGGATACCCTCCTCTGCCTGTTCTAGCTGAACAGTTCCTTCTACCCAGCCTTACCCCTAATCCCACTTCTGTCATTGTTCTTGTATTCCAGCATCCAGCTCTGGGCCACCACAGCAACTCCACCCCCTGGTCCAGATAGACCTTGTTCTGCTTCACTTAACTGTTTGGCAAGTGAGTTATTCAGAAAAGGAAAGGAACAGGCAGAAGAGGAAGAGCCCTTGCACCATTTTAAGATATCTACTTTCTTTGCTTGGTTCAGTTGTCTACAACTGCAAATGTAAAGGAAAAATCTAAAATATTTACACTGCAGTGACTAAGTAGTGTCAGAATTATAAGCTCACAGATGTCAAGTTATATATATCTCCATATTTGTATTCTCAGTATGTAGCATATGGCGTGGCACGTAGCAAATATTTATGATTAGTGAATTAAAACTTGCATGGGATGACTTCATGGTTTGCGTTTTAAACTACACTTCTAAATTTTGCAGGAGCTTAGTCTACTAACAACTTCCCCCTCCCTCATTTTTATTATTCTAAAAAATATGCTGAATAAAACAGTGTAATTTAAGTTCTAAGGCACTTTGAATCTTTATTTCTTCCGTGTGTGTGTGTGTGTGTGTGTGTGTGTGTGTGTGTCTTTACCTTTTCTCTTTCCATTGTATCATTCCTACAGATAGGCAAATAGACTGTGGTATTTAACCTCCCTTTTGCTCTATACCTCCATGTCCCTTCATCCTTTTTCATCCATCTGCCCCCAGTCTATTCTAAACCACTGTCATTTCTCATCTCAGGACTATGTTTCCTTGGGGGAAGAGGGCATATGGATTCTTTCCTGGTCTTTCTGCTTCTCTTTCCCCCTCCAGTCTTTTTTCTGAGTAGCAGTGTGAGTCTTACTCCCCACTACCTCCTCAGCCTTATTTCTGGCCACTTCCTCATGGGCAGCACCACAGACAACTAATCTCTAAATAACTCCTTAAACGCAGAAGACTACTTCCATTTGATATCTTTTCACTTCATTTGGTATCTTTGATATCTTCAAAATGTTGTCTTTTCTTCTACCTTTAGGTCCTAGCTTTCATATTGGAAGCTACTGTATCCAGAGTTGTCCTGTTTACTTCCTTCACTCTCAGTAGTTTGTAATTATGTTGTCTATTTCTTTTTTTTCACCTTTCATTCTCATAGACCATAGACTCCATCATCGTAAGGACCATGATTATCTTGTTTTCCATTGTATTCTAAGAAGAAAAGTTAGATGTTTAATAAACATCTAATGAATGTATAAATAATAATGCTGAAACATTCAAACAAAATGAGGATAGAGGAGACAGTTTTAAAAATATGTATGCTCTAGGGGCAGTTGAGTGTCTGACTCTTGATTTTGGCTCAAGTCATGATCCTGGGATCGTGGGTTCAAGCCCTTCATCAAGCTTCACGTGTGACTCCATGTTGAGCATGGAGCTTGCTTATTAGGATTCTCTCTCTTCCTTTGCCCTTCTCACTCCCTTGCACATTCTCTCTTTCTCTAAAAAATAAAAAAAATAAAAAAAATGTGCTCTGTAAGAGTAAATGTTTTATGTATTTTTGTTAGCCTTTCCAAATATTACCTCTAATTCAATTTTTAAAAATCACATAGTTTCCAAAAAACAAAAAAAAGAGAGGCATTATTGTACAACATGTATATGGACTTTTATTTGGGAAAAATGAATTTTTATGAGAATTCTTATGAGAAAACTGTACAGCTAAAATATTACCAGTTAGCATAAAATATATTTGCAATAACAAGACAGTTGACTTCCTCAGCTTAGTTCAAGGTTTTTCAAGATTTCCGTTAACTTAAAAGTATTTGGAAGCCAAGCCTAGAATTCAAGAAAACCACTAAAATGTTAACGTGTCAATTCTTACTCTGTGCCAACTGAATAGAGGCAAAAGTTTTTGAATATTTTTCTCATACATATTTAGGTGAAATGTAAGAAGGAAATATATTGAATGTATACTATGATGCCCAATTATTGTGTGTCTGCCTTTGGAGTGCTTATGGCCCAGGGTAATTGATGAGGTCCCAAATAATATCAAAAAGCAATTTATTCTAGAGCAGGGTTTTCAAACTATGGCCTGCAGCTTGTTTATGTTCAGCCCTCAAGGTAAGAATTGTATTCACATCTTGAAAGCATTATAAAAAAGAAAAACAAAGATATGAGACAGAGACTGAATGTAATATGCAAACCTTAAAATATTTATTTTATGGCCCTTAATGGGGAAAAAAAAATTGCCAACCTATTTTCAGAAGCATTACTGAGGAAAAGTAAGAGGAAAAAAAATGGAATAGATGAATCTAATATAGGTAAGAGCACATTTTGGAATGAAATACTCATAGTTAAATATTTGATTTTTGGCTCCTTTAAATTATGAAATTTTGGTCATTTTTTTTCTTCTTCCAAGTCTATTCTGTAGTTAAGACAGTTGGAGGTACCAACATTTCAAAAATGACTTGTGATGTTTCAAGATTTATCTTGGATTTTAAAAAAGGTATATGTTCTGAGGCACCTGAGTGGCTCAGGTTAAGCATCTGACTTCGGCTCAGGTCATGATCTTGTGGTCTGTGAGTTCGAGCCCCACATCAGGCTCTGTGCTGACAGCTCATATCCTAGAGCCTGCTTCAGATTCTGTGTCTCCTTCTCTTTCTGCCCCTCCCCAGCTTGTGCTCTCTTTCTCTCTCTCAATAAATAAACTTTAGAAAAATAAATAAAGAAGGAAATAATATGTTCTAAGTTCCCAAAGGAAAAACTCAACAATATTACTTGGTATTGTATATATGTGTATGTACACAATATATATACATATATAACATATGTGTATACATATATATACGTATATATATACACATGCTATATATATATGTATGTGTATATATGTATATACACACACACATACATACATACATACAACATGTATAGTGTATATATATACTGGGCAGGATTTTGTCTAGTACTACAGTTCTTACCATGCAGTGGACCTTATGAAACCTTATAAAAATATTAGTGCCAATTACCCTGATGTTATTTTTCCTCTTTTTTTTTTAAGACAGATTTTTTGAGGAATAATTGACATGCAATAATGCAGCATTGTAAGGTATAAATTTGATAACTTTTGACACAAGCATACACCATGAAACATCACTATAATCAATATAATAAATATATTCTTTACCCTTAACCATGAAAAGTGAAAAATATCTATTGTAAAATCTAGAGAAACCACTAAAAACTTAAAAGAAGTGTAGCTAGTAAGCTAAAGGGAGACATTAAATGAAATACTACAATTTAAGTAATCCAGAAAGCAAAAAAAGGAAAAAGGAAGAAAGAACAAATATAAAATTTAGAAAACTAACAGCAAGATGATAGATTTAAACCAACCCATATTAACAAATATTATAAATGTAAATGGTATAAATTCTCCACTTAAAATGTAGCAACCATAAGAGTAGAAATCTAGACATAATTATATACCTTCAAAAATTTAATGTAAATATAAAAGTAAATTTCATGACAAGAGATATTAGCAGACATAGAGACATGTCATAGTGATAAGAGTCAATTTACTAAAACTTAAAAATCCTAGATATATATAATAATCTAATAGTAGTTATTTTAAAATACATGAAACATCTGTTGACAGAAGTGAAAGGAAACATAGACAAATGAACAATTACAATTGAAGATTCAACATCTCTGTCATAGAAATTGATAGAAATGTAAGTCATAAATTATTAGGGATAAAAATACTTGAACAACACTGTCAACCAATATGACTTAGTTGATATATCTAAAGCATTCCACTCAACAGCAGAACATAAATTCTTTTCAAGCATGCAGGAAACATGCATTAAGACCATACCCTGGGCCACAAAATGAGTCTTAATGGATTTAAGCGATTGAAATAGTTTTATTTCTATACACGGGCAATAAACAACTAAAAAATAAATTGCACTTATAGTGCCATCCCACAACACAAAATAGTTGGGGATAAGGTTAACAAAATGTATATCCTAAATATGTAAATACTGACAACTAGAAAATATTTTTTGATCATTGATTTGATTGGTGTGCAGGGGACCATCCTGTATCATGTTTTAAAGAGCTAGTGTATCAGGGACCCTGGGTGGCTCAGTCGGTTAAGCCTCTGACTTAGGCTCAGGTCATGATCTCAGGGTTTGTGAGTTGCAGCCCCACGTTGGGCTCTGTGCTGACAGCTCAGAGTCTGGAGCCTAGTTAGGATTCTGTGTCTCCCTCTGTCTCTGTACTCCCACCCCACCGCTTGCTCGCTCACTATCTCTCTCTCTCTCAAAAATAAGTACACATTTAAGAAAATTAAAAAAAAAACATATTAAAGAGCTGGTGTACCGTATATACCATAAACCCAGAATGTGTCCTCTGCCCTTCTAATTTTACGTGGAGAAACTCATGTCCGGTGTACTTATTGTAAGTTGACGAATTTCTGTTTCATTTCTGCCATATACTCCTACATATCTACTTCTCTTTTCAAGGTGTAGCCTAAGGTTTACAGGTAAACTGAGTCAGGTATCAATCATTTTGTGATTATATCTGCCAGTTTTGCCTCTTTTCCTTCAGTATGTTCTACAAACTTCTTGTGACCATATTGTTATGTTCCAGGAACGGTGTTTTATAATAAGGATTTAGATTTAAAAATCCATTCCTGCCTGTAAGATCACAATTTTGTAGGAAGGCATACACAAACTAATAATTTCCATGTAATCTGCTCTAATAGTTTTAGAAACTCTCCTGATGTCAAACTGTTGCTCACATATTTCAGTGTCTTACTTTCCGTTGAGTGTTTTTTGGACGGCATAATTGCCTGGATTCTTTCTGCCATTTTCTTTCTCTGACTTTTGATCCCATGTTGGTTTTTGCACCTGATGTTTAGGTTATATTCTTATTTTACACACTTTTTTTGGAAGCCCTGCCTGACTTTGGCTGACTGTCATTGGTTGTCCTTTGGGTATTCTCAGATTTAAACCATTTCTTCTAGTTTTGGTTTAAAACTGATTATAATTGACTCTTCACCTGGTGTTAAAGCTGAAGACAGAGTTATTTTATTTTTTACAAATACTTTTACAAAGTATTTAGGCATGTCAATACCCTGAATATTATAATAATCTGTAAAAGCATGCATTTTAATTCCAGGAGTTTCTCTCTCAGGAAATATTTTATGCACTGTGTATTTCATGAAAATGCAGTGTTTTCTCTACTGAAAACTGTGCACCCTGACTGCTGAACACAGTTTAAAAGCCATCGGGAGGATTCTAGGCTGAGAGAGGGTGCTTGGTTGTTAAGGCTTTATTGATTTTACAAGTTAAAGAATGACTGACTCTTTTTTTCTCCCAAGGAATCCTATATTCTGTCTTTGCGCACACAGACTGTACCATAGAAAGGCAACAAAATGGGAGTGTCTGGCATAGTTAACACCACCAGGAGCTTTAAGAAGTCTTTGGGGAATTATACTCCATGGAGGCTTCATAATACAGTGTTTAGACTGGCTGTCTAGACAGTAGGAAATGAAAATCTGGCAGCCTCAGCTACGTAATAGACTGTTTATGAATATTGGGTTATGGTGTAGTCATGAGCTGCTTAATGTGTACAAGGAGAGCTGAGATAAAGTTAGCTTGCACCACATTTGCCATGGTGACTCATGATACTGAAATCAGGACCCACAACTTCTGACTTTATCTAGTGCTCAGAAGGTTTTATTATGCCCATATTTTCACATAACATTGAATAATTTTGTTCAGAAACTCTTACTGTCATGAGACTTAAATAATCAAGTATGTTTGGTTTTTAAAGCCATGAAACATTGATCTTTTCTCCTTTTCATAACTGGACCTGAGATTAATTATCTAAATATATGTGGTATATTTTTCATTTGGGTTTCAGCAAATAATGACTTTATATGTCTTTGTTTTGTGGAGTGACTCACTTTAAAAGTCATTGACTCAGCTAATCAGTGTAGAGCTGTGTGAATATTTGAGATATGTTCTTAGATAAAGGAATGATTGCAAAATCATGTTTATTCATTTTGCTTTTCGTTTGAGTTATTACTTCTATGAAAGAGTTGCTTTAACTTTTTAAATTCAAAGGAATTTAACCTAGGTCTATTATGGGGAACAAATATTAAAAAATAAAATTTTGTCAGTGAATAATCACCCTCTTGGCTGGTGGATTCTGAAGGGAGAAGTAATTTTTGGTAGGGTGACAGCTGTATTTTTATAATAGAATTTTAGCTTTGTTCACCAAAGTGTTGGCTTCTCTTTAATTTCCTCTGCATAACAGACAATTTGTGTCACTTGTTCCTGAAGTATGTTTTTGTTGTCCCTTTTAACAGTATCATAGTTAAGATTATGAATTTACTGGATCATTGAGGAAACAATTTTCAGATTATTGACCACAACAAATGAACCAGAAACATTTCAGACTATGAAACCATTTGAGCCACATCACTGAATAGATTATTTGCCAGTTTGGTGTCTTAACCACAAGAATGATGGATTGCTGACTAAGTTTTCAGGTTGCCATGTAATTAACTTCATTTTCTTTGGGTAGCTTAAAACTAAATCAAAATCATCTAGTCAGGGGTCTTTGTAAGGTCTGACATTTGAAATGATTATAGGAGACTGATTAAGGATACTCTGATCCATATCCCAAAAAGTTGCCATTTTCCTGGTCGAAATTCACAAAGCTGGTTGAAGGGTTAAGATATGAGATGTGAACAGTAGTCCTATTAAATAAAAATGCTCTGATAACGGTAGTAAGTTTCACTATTTATTTTAGATGACCATTCATTCTTGGAATATTGCTATAAAATAATATTTACATACTTTTTGCAGATGGAGAAAATAGTATTTTGTGGCAATTTTCACCTTTATCACCTCTCTGATGTGTTTCGATTATTGTTCACCTGAGAGACAGGAAAGACTCCATCGCTCCTGGCCATGACTCTTTGAGGGTTGTGAAAGGAAAAGTGCCCAGATTGGCTATCAGAGTCTCTGGCATGCAATTGAAGAAGCTCTCCAAAGATTGATATTTGTATCCTTGTGTCTGAAATTGAATAGCACTGTTTATTTCAATATTTAAGAGCCTACGATTCATCACTCATGGGGTTACCTTCAAACAGGTGATGTTAGGATTAACCTGTCCTTTATTCTAAGCAGAGTAGGTGGCTTAAAACATATTAATTAAAGAATGTTTAAAAGCGAATATTTCATCATCTTGTAAAACCTTACATAAAAATTAAAGTGAGAAGAAACTCCTACATTTAAAACAAAGTCTAATGGATTTCACTATTTGTCCAAGTATATCAAATGCCAACTATGTCAGGCACAGATGGAATAAAAATAATTAAGTGCAGTCTTATTTTGCCTCTAGGAAGCTTGCTTGCATTATAGTAAGAAAGACAGATATGTAACTAACCATGTTACAGTGTGGTCGACTCTATACTTTTATAGATGAAGTAATATATTATTTGACACACAAATTGTCATATTTATTTTCCTAGCTATCTAAAGCTAGTGAGAGGCAAGGTGGTAGAGAAACAGAAAGAGTCAGGAAAGTCTTCATAGAAGGAGCCCCATTAGGGTTTTTATATTTTCAGTCTTTGGGATTACATCTATACACTCAAGTAACTTGATGCTTTTGGGTGAATATGTAAACTACTTTGGTTCACACAGTCAATTTAGAGAAGCCATCATTGACTCTGATTAAACATTACAAATTCATTCAAAAAGTATTTATGGCTGGGGCGCCTGGGTGGCTCAGTCAGTTAAGCGTCTGACTTTGGCTCAGTCGTGATCTCGTGGTTTGTGGGTTTGAGCCTCATGTTAGGCTCTGTGCTGACAGCTCAGAGCCTGGAGCCTGCTTCAGATGCTGTGTATCCCTCTCTGCACATACCCCACTCATATGCTGTCTCTCTGTTTCTCTGAAAAATAAATAAAATGTTAAAAAAAACATAAAAAAAAGTATGGGCAATATTGCGGATTAAGGACTACACCAGAGACTATACATGAATAAAAAACAAAGGAAGATTTTCAATGAAAGATGATAAATATAAAGATAGGTAGATGTGTGACTTTTTAAGGACATCCTATAGGGGTGAGTCCAGCCATAGTGGAATGTGTATATTAGGGCTTAGAAGGTTCATCAGCACATGGGCAGTGTAATGAAAACCCTAATCCTGGATAAAATCATGGAGCAAAGAATACAGACCAAGGGTCTAGTTCTGGGATCCCAGATGAACACAGAAAACTGAAAAGATTTTGGCACTATGTATTCAGAAAGATATAAAAATATCTTAGAAACTGTAGGCCATTACAAAAATGAAATTCCAAAAATATTCTTTGCACTGGATAATATGGATGTCCATCATGACAAAAACCACCGGGTGACTAGAAAAGGGAAGGTGCCAGATTAATGAAATGAAGAGAAAATGAGACAAGCAGAGATGGGGGAAATGGACCACCATTTCAAGAAACATGGAGGAAAAAGGGGCACAAGAAAAATAGAGCTAGGTAGAGAAACGTAGCCAGAAATCCCAGAGTGGGAGAAAGATGAATTTTGTGTGTCTGGGGAAAGACATAGCTTAGATAGATGGAAGAGGCAGCGAGAAGGATTGCTCTTCCTTATCAGACTTGCCACATGGTAAATGGCGTATCGTAGCTGGCTTATTTACTATATTTAGCCACTTCAAGAGAACACATAACTTTTTTTGAATCTTCTCTCAGCAGTTGTTTTGTTAATTCTGTGGAGGACCCTAGTGTTGGGACTGGTTCTGTCTTTCCCAGAGTGGGATGTCTTTGCGTGAGCTATGAGAGAAAAACAAGACAAATGGCCTCTGGTTTCTCTTGCTTGGGGAGTTGTCTGCTGCTGTGGTTTATTCACCTGGGAATGCTGTTGAGGGCAGACACTTGTCCCCCAGCCCAGGGGAGGAGTGTGGTCAGGTGACTGGAGAGAGATGCTGCCTCTTCCTTAGCCTCCCCCAGAGAGAACACACACCACTCACTCAGAAAGATGTTTACAGTATGTTTTGTTATTTGTAAGTGAACAGACATGTCTGCATCCCAAAGCTATAAAAAGAGGAAATTACCAGTTGGGACTTAAGGAACTCATTCCCATGCACTTCAAAATGGGCTGGATATGGCAGAAGGACCACTGACAGTTTAGGCTCTTGGAGTGCGTGAGATAGTCCTTCTCACAACTTCACAGTATCACTCCACTGTCCTCTAGTCTAGTTTTTCTGGTTACCCGTAAATTCTTTTCAGCCTCATCTCTGCTATCAAAAATCCTCTTCCTCACAAAACTTCACACATTCCTATTTCTTGAAGGAACTTGAGACCCTTCCTTTTCCTATATCCTGCAGACTCAGGTTTCCTTAAGCATAAACTTTGCTAAGGCTCTGCATAAAGTGCCTTTGTAATACACAAAGGTACTTCCCATCTAACTCAGAAGGAAGGAAGTAAGAAAGGAAGGAAAGAAGGGAGGGAGGGAAGGGAAAGGAAGGGGGGAGGGGAAAGGGAGGGAGGGAGAGGAAGGAAGGAAGGGAGTGAGGGAGGGAGGGAAGAGAAGGAAGGGAAAGGGAAGGGAACAGAAGGGAGGGGAGGGGTGTTGGGAGGGGAAGGAAGGAAGGGAGGGAGGGCAAGCTTGTATACTGTTGCAAATTCTGATCCCATATGATCGCTCACTCAGTAGGTTGAGAAGTTTGAGCTCAGGAGTTTACTTGGTAATATATAGTTTGTGTGAAAAGTTGTCTCACATATAAAACCTTTTTTTAAAATGGTTTGAACATACACATTGGATCTTTAAAGATCAGGCGAAGCTTCTACAAAGTACTCCTTCTCCCTAGCTGGCTGTGCATCTTCCCTGTCAATCTCCTCAAAGTAAGGGCATGCATTTCAGGTTTGGGAGAGAAGAGCCGCTTCAGAGTTCATAGAGAGTATGGCAGGGGCAGGGGCAGCACTTACTCCCGTACACAGGTGTGCTGAGGTATGTGTGTGCACATTGTCTTCTGGACTGTGTTTGTGGCTGCATGTGCAGATCCCGGATATGTGCAGGCAGGGTCCCTCCCCTTCCAGCTCTAGGCTTCATCAGGGGGATTCAGAAGCTTTGCACCTGTCTGTCCGCTGATAACTTTGAGTCAGTACAGTTATGTGACTGTGATGTATATAAATGATGCCCTTAACTTTGACATCATTATGCAATATACATGTCAAAAAAAAAAAAGTCACTTTGCAGGGAACAAGTGGAGATGGGATCCCAGGGGTGGGAGGGGTGTCCACACATGGAGGCTCTACTTCTAGTCCCCACTTTCCACCAGTATGATCTGCAATCGCTCCTCTCTCAAAATATCTTTGTAATACCTATGCCTTTTTCTTCTTTAAAAAAATACAGCACCATATCGTACTTTTTGAAAAATAAAAATGCTTTCTATTTTTATAGCTTTTGTTCTACTTATTGATGAAAAATCCTCTGACTCTTGTGCTAAGGACCATTTTGATTCGTTCTGAAGCCCTAAGATTGCTTTTATTATAAAGTGCCACAACATAAGCATTGAATGTCTCTGTTTGAGCCATCTGAGAAGAATGGTTCCTAAAACCCCATTCTTCCCTATATTTTAACAGGGAAGAGGGGTTAGTCCAACCAGTTTCAAGCAGATCTTTGTAATCTGCAGGTTAAAAAAAAAAAAAATCAAATCAAACAAAACGACCAGCTTCACAGGCAGAGGCTTAATGCCGAGATGTATTGCATGCTTTCTAGATCCAAGCTTGGTGTTCTGTGTCAAGACGGCCTTTGCTGCTACTGCTCCCAGGGGCATAGAGCACAGAGATTATTGATAATCTGGAAATCCAGTTAATGGAGTTTTAACTAAGTGGAACTAAGCAGTGTATACAATACCTTCCTTGATACAGATTTTAATTAAAAATCAGACTGTATTTGTTCTGTATTGCTCTGCCACTATGATGAGTGGAGTCAGAGCTACTATTACGACTGGTGAGGTTAATTATGGGGTGTGGCCATGGGGGAGGTTTGAAATGTCCTTCTTCCTAAAAGCTAGGTAACAGGATTCCAGGGGCTCTTCCACATACCTACAATCGGCTCTTGGGACCCAGAATTGGCTACCAGGACCCACACATGAAAATAAGTCTTCCTGCACTCTAACAAGGTCACCGCTGTCAGACAGGGGGCTTAAAGACTTCTAAGTATGTTATTAAGGATCATAGATTGGTGCTCCTATGACCCCCACTTCACTCCAGCATATAGGAGGAGGAGGGGGCTTGATTTGCAGGGGAAAGGACCTGGGGAAAGATTCTTGAGTCTGTGCACTGGATAGGATTCTTGCTGAGAGACTCTTTCTCCAATGAGTAGAAGAGGAGGTGATTCATTCCCCTCCTTGAAGCCAATTGGAAAATAGAACATTAGGAAAACTTGTTCTAAACATTTAGGGACTTCTGAAAGAAGGGGAAATTAGGATGTGATTTTTCTTGGTGAATCTGCTTATATTTGGCCCAGTTCCATGGACAACCAAGAAAAGAGGGTGGGGGGAGATGGAGGAGGGGTTGGTTGTGATGCAGGCTTAGTTTCCCTAGGCAGCGGGCATAAAGAAATAGCTCAGATGGGTCTTAGTGCCCCATCCAAGCTGGCTGCTCGCTGGAGACAGGACCCCAGAAGTAAAGGGGCTATATGTGAACAGCTACAAATGGAAGAGTTGAAGCTAGATCCACATTACCCACATCAAGACATTTTTTGGATCTGAGATCCTGTAGTGCATTTCAGAGAAGCCATCTGTGCTCTCCATGAGCAGTGGTCTGAAACCAAGTAAACAGACTGTGGTCCTTTATAATCTTTCTGGTTCTCCACTACCCAGAAGAGCAAGCGTCTGTGAAAAGGAGCATGAATGTTGGGAAGGAAAGAGCTTTTCCTTGGATATGAGATTGGACGTTTTAAACAGATTATACAGTGCTTTGTAACCTAACATAACTAGGAAGAGCTTGGGCTCAGAATCCCAAGGAAGAATGGGGGTATTTTTCAGTAGGATCCAAAAGCATAGTTTAAGGAAGAATATGGAAACTTTATCCATTTTATGCAAAGAATTGAGACTGTCTAGCAGTCTAGCAGTGATCTGAACACCTCAGGTTTGGGAACTTTTAATGACTACAGTAGAAATTGTTCCTTTACTTTAAATAGTGAAGAAATCATAATGCCCTGTCCACTCTCTGAAACACACCTCATTATCTTAATAGAGAAACTGCCAAAAGACTTTCTTCTCTATTCTACTTATGTCTGTACACATGAAGTGCTCTGCATGGAAATACATGATGTGATTCAAATTGGGATCCTAATGTCCATAGTTCTTTAGCTTGGCAGGCTCAGCGAAGTTAGGATATGTCGTGAGACGCTATTGAATCATTGGTACCATATCGTTCTTTGTGAACTGGGGTGTATCTTCCCCAAATCCTTTATACGTGGACCAAAAGCCTGTCTACCTCCTTAGGGAACTCATGTAAACCAATTCTTTTATTTGAATATCATTATTAAACAATGGGAGACCCAGAAGGCTTTACATACCCCTGTCTCTGGATTGGGGTGGAGTGGAAGGGAGGAAGTCTATGAGGGCTAACCGTTCTGGGCATAGCCTGTGGAAGCCCACTTTTCGCAGCCATTTAAAAGTATGGTCTAAATATAAGTTTGAACAAAGATTGATGATGTTCTGGTTTCCTTCAGGATTTTAGATCCTCCACAGTTATTCATGGGAGCCAAGAATGTCTTAGGGCTTCCAGCACATGGTTTATCGAGTGTCATTGGGGATCCTATAGTGGATAGGTATATTATTCCTCATCATACCCTTGATTTGTAGGTCACCAGGCTTCTCACATGACTCCAAATAGGTAAGTATTACTAAAGGTCTTGGGGAGTCTTCTCTCTTTAAAATGGAATGGCTTGTCATTTTTACTTTTACAGATAATGCTTTTCTAAAAATATTGAAATTAAATGACCCAGGGTAATTCAGTCTGTACCTTCAAAATGGGCAGGTACACAGTATACATTCTGGAGCTAAGTTTACCTGCTTCACATCAGATTGGATTTCAGGATACATGCCTCAAGGCTTATTAGCTTCACAAACATATTTCCACTGATGATCTAAGATACTTATTGTGTGTGAAGCTGCGAATATCTCTAGGTCTTAACAGCTTTTAGGAGGCCAGAAAAAAAATTATGTACCTTTTCCAAAAGGCTTAGAATCTGAAGAACACAATTGAGATTAATTCACACAAGAAGTAGAGGGGCGGGGATGTAAATGTCTGTTCCTGATAGATTTATTGAGCAGTGGATTTATAGAAAAAGTCAGTCATTGAATGTTGTCAGAAAAGGATCTTGTTGCCTTAGGGATTTCTATGCATGTTTTTAGTGTAGAATTCAGTGGAGATAAAACGCAAAGGCTTTTATTCTTTTATTCTTTTAATGTAGAAAATAAAATAATCCAAGGCACCGTATATAAGGAGAATCTGATGGCTGAGGTTGTCAGGCCTGCAGAGGTCAGCGTCCATATAATGTAGGCAGCACTTGGTAACGTGATGTCAAAGATCAAAATGCGCCGTGTATAATGTGTTCAGACAGTTCTAATTAAAATCACACTTTGATTGTCATTTGAAGGACAAGAGAATACACGAATCGACTTTTGCCCGTATGTTTTAATCATGGAACCAATCCAATTATTGCTCTTGAATTGAGGAGGATCAAAAGGAAGACTTGCAGTTGCTATGTCTAGTTTTTGTTTAATTTTCCTTTTTTTCCCCTCTGCAAGACTATGGGATGCGAGTTTAGGATATTTCATCTTTTTATACTGCTGTTCTTAACTATTACTTAAAATATTGCATTCAGTCTATTTCCTGGAGGTGCTATGCAAAGCAAACTCCATCTAGTCTGTTGTACAAAATACCCAGACTTGTAGGAGTTAATCACCTAAAAACCTGGAAGGCTCTATTTGTATATTTTGGTAAATGCATAACATTTCCGGCACTTAGAGGTTGCTCCCTTTGCTTGAAACTAAATTTTTATTTACATCTGGAAGGTTCTTTATCATGCTTTGATCTGAAGGAGCCCATGGACTCTCTGTGTCAGGATCCTTTGTATAATTTTTAATATGTATACATTTAACTGAATCCCCAAAGTGCTTTTTTACCATCTACTTTCTTGATATTGATGGCCCCACATAATAAGTCAGGCACTGAATTTATTCTACCGCCAAATGAAGTGTTTCCTTTCCTTTCCTTTCCTTTCCTTTCCTTTCCTTTCCTTTCCTTTCCTTTCCTTTCCTTTCCTCCTTTCTTTTCTTTTCTTTCCTTTTTTTCTTTTGTTTTCTCTTTCTTTTCTCTTTCTTTTCTTTCTCTTCTTTCTTTTCTTTCTTTCCCTTTCTTTCTTTCTTTCTTTCTTTCTTTCTTTCTTTCAATTCTTTTCACAACTGTCAAACTCCAAGAAAGCTGGCTGAGCAAGTGGCAGAAAACTGTATGGTATAATGATGTATAAATCATATCAGTTGATACTTTCCTTTTCTGTTGTTATTATTTTTCCTCCTTATTCCTTCTGGACTGGGACTCAGTGCAGGTAGTAACTCCCAATCTTAAACTCCTGCTTCTCCTCTTATCTCCTCTCACAGGGGACCTGTTAACCAAAATATGAACATATGGATGAGAGGCAGTGAGATAGCATAAGACACTAACTCTCTTGTTAGAAAGTGGCAAACATAAATATTTTAGAATATACCATTTTAAAATGTCCCATCTACTATAATTTTGTTCACTTTTTGCATTTATGCTTTTCTTCACTTTTCTTTAATGCCAAACTTTTCAGAAGGTTTTGGGGAAAACTTTTACTAGTGTCTGGATAACCTAAGTAAAGAGTTTATTCACTGTGTCTTCTAATATGATGCCTTCCTATTTCATAAGGTGCATTGCCTTTTATTATTTTATAGGGAATACTTGATGTGTTACACATAAATTTTACCTAAATGGACCTTTGTCATTAAATGTTTAATACTTAAAAAAAAAAATAAATTGGTGACATTTGGACTTTTCGATCATTCACTGAGTCACATCCATGTATTTATTGGACGTGAGCATGTGAGCCAGAATCTGCTTAGATTTGGAAGGGATACAAGGACGACTCAGTGGCGTTTACCCTCAAGAGTACATAGTCTAATGGCAGGTGGCAGTGGCACATGCAGTTACTTTACAGTGGGATCAGTAATATAATGAAGTTAAGCAACACACTTGATAGAATTAAGAAAAGAAAATAGTGCTTTCACAGAGAGCATCTGGGGGATGAGCTCAGATAAAATATAGGAATTTTCTGGGAGAAGAAAGAAATGGGACACCCTGAAAGAAAGGCAGTATGGAAAACACCTAGAAGCTGTTAGCTTATGGATATTAACTTGGAATTGGTTTGGATCGTCTCATCATTAACTCACTTTCTCAAAACAAAATACTTGGGTGATTCCCACCATGAGTTGAAAGGGGAGATGACAGGAGGTATTTCTAGAAAGACGAATACATGTATATATAAGCTGACTTGGCGCCCATCATGTCCTAAGTGCTTCTCATGTTTCGTCTCTCTCTTTTTTTAAATTTTTAAAAAATGTTCTATTTATTTTTGAGAGAGAGAGAGACAGTGCAAGATGGGGAGGGGCAGAGAGAGAGGGAGACACAGGATCTGAAGCAGGCTTCAGGCTCTGAGTTGTCAGCACAGAGCCTGACGCGGGGCTCGAACTCATGAACCGTGAGACCATGACCTGAGCTGAAGTCGAACGTTTAACCGACTGAGCCACCCAGGTGTCCCAAGTTTTGTCTCTTTTATTCTTCACTACAGCAGTATCTCTACATTAGCTGTTTGTATACAACTTCCACAGATAAAGGAATGAATTTAAGAGATTAAATTCAATAAGTACTCACTGATTAACAGCTATTCCTTAAGCATTTGCTAACTCTTCCCACACAGTTTCTACCATACCAACAAAGGGCATTGATTTCTAGGGTAAAGAATTTCGGCTTTGTCCTCATGTAAGTGGAAAGCAAATGTTAGTGTGATTAGATCTTAGATGGAGAAAGAAATTGTAACAGCCAGCTCTCTGGATAATGGTGCTGAAACTGATAGGGATTAACAGATAAAAGGTCCTTCTAATACACATGGCAGAAGATAATAATGGTCTTAAACAGCACAGAGCATGTGACTGTCTGCACAGAGTGGGATGGAAAGATAGGAGGTACATTTAAAAGAAAGCAAGTCAGGAAGGGAAATCTTTGATGTAGTGAGTACCTTTTATGTGTCAGATACTTTATGTATATCTGTACATTGGGTCGCTTGAATCCCGAGAGTAAAACCTATTCCTTTATTTGCTCAATCAAGAAATGTTTGTGATATATTGTAAGGAGCAGGAGATACAAGAATGTATTAAAACATAGTCTCTACTGTCAAGGAATGTATAGTCTGATGTAGGGTATTGTTATGTCTCTCTTTCAAATGTGTAAAGATCAAATCAGAGAGATTATCGCCTCCAAATTCATATAACGTCTTAGCCTTACGTTGCCACATCTGTCTTCTGACCCCCTTTCTCACATCTGTACTGAGGGAGTCCAGCATCTCTACTCATTTCTGGTAGGTCAACATTGTATACAGCTTTAAGGGCTCATGCCAGCAGACAGTTAGGACTCTCTGCAGATGTCAGAACACTCAATGTCAGTTTGTGAGTGGGCTCAAGATACATTCTTCCTTGTCCAACTTGATATATATTCTGCTTCATGTTCTAGTCCAGCTCTGTAAGATCCACTTGTACGTGCATCCCCCTGGTGCCTACCCATGTGACTTAGACAAGTACTCATATTTCTTTGGCATGTGAGCTATTTTTGCCTGGAGAAGGGGCTTTATTTTACCACTTGAGCCGTCCAAAGACATGACACTATCTTCATAGAGGCAATGGGGAGAACTGGGGCAGATCTGGAAGAAACACATATTGTCATCAGATGCATCAGCTTCATCTGAAGTCATTGCATGAATTCCAGTCAGGAACGTGTTGCCCAGTGGATCAATAGGCTACTCCTAGTCATGCATCAGATTCAGAGAATTTGGGGATTCAAGATTCTCATGCTTTTTCTAACAAATACCCCCATATTAGATTTCTTAGTTTTCTCCTTTTTCTATCAAGGATCTGAATTTGACAAATTGCTTGTTGAAATTGTACATTCAGGCCTGTCTGTAATTCTTTGGTGACTGTCATAGTATATTGGGCTGATTTTCAGTATATTTAACATGTCGAGAGATGGGAGTCTCTTTACAAAGATGGAGGAGAGACCCTCTGGCTTTCAGATTGTACCTTAAGTTAGCAGATGACTGCTGTGAGCCTTTTTTTTGTTCCCCACCCCCAATATTTCCAATTCTATTAATAGAAACCAGCTTATCCCATAATTCTAAAAATTGGTGATAATCTTTATAATGCTAAAGCCACTACTTGTAGGATATAATCATGGCCCCAGTAATGGGATCCATTGTTGTCAGCCTGCGAGTAAATGAACCTCGACTTGGCTTAGTCATGTCTATCAATTATTGAACCTTCACCTCTAAATCAAGTGTGTGGAAAGGAGGAGAAGAGTGATTGTGTGATTTTGGAATTCTGTTTGGTTGGTATTTGATTCTTGGCTTTTACACTGGCATAGCTTTCTCCAGCATGCTCTGGAGAAACTTAAAACCTTCCAATTCATAACAGGTCCAGGTTCTATAGACTATTTACTTCTGTACTGTATGACCTACTCATGTACTATGAAACATTACATGGTTTATATGAAAGGAAACTGGATCTACAACATAAAATATTTTGAAGAGTGACAGTTAAATGGAGACTGAAAAGCATTCTCCTAATATTTCAGTTTATAACATCTGCCTAAGAAGGCCAGAAGTAGTTTGGATATACAACAGATGCTGGTGAGAAGTACACTGTTCCCCTCTCCTAGCCCTTGTGTCTTCTTGCCCATTCTTTAGTATCTCTGTTGGAATGCTTGTGGTTTCATGTTTCTGTGCCTCTCAGTTCATTCCTAGTGGCCCGTGACAGGAACCAGAGTCCATAGTGGAGGACATATTGAGCCCCATCTGCACCAAAACGAATCTCATTATCTGGAAAGAAATGGCTTGAAGGCAGCCGTGGTAACTCTGAAAGCTCTACATATACCTCACTTTTCTTCCAGGGAGAGACAGGAAAGCTGTGCCACACGAGCCAAGGAAGAGGGTGTTCAACCCAAATTGGACCCTTTACCTAAGTTGAAATCCCTCGAGAATCCCCAAAGGGTTGCTCCTGAGTCTGGTCAGTTTTTGGCAAAATTGCACAGAAACAACCTAAGATATTTCTCCACTTACTTTACTTTCATTTGTTCTCCCCATCACTCACCTCTTGGCTCTGTGATTTATGACTGATATTCTCTGGTTCTTTCGAATTAGGCCTTGCCCAGCAGGTGAAGCTCACTTCTTGGCTCTGATATTTCCATTCTCTGCTCATGGCATCAGTCCTGACCTTCTGGTTCTTTTCAGGTGATAACTGATTACTTGAGTCCTCAACTGGCAGAACCCAAGGTCACTCATTCACTCAGTCAGCCTCTGGCTCCATCACCCAGCATTCAGCAGGGTAGAAGGGAATTGGACAGACAACATAAAATATTTCAAAGAATGACAGTTCATTGGAGACTGAAAAGCACTCTCCTATTTCAGTTTACGATAGTCACTTGCTCCAAGAAGGCCAAAGGAGCAGTAGTTCAGATATACAACAGATGCTAGTGAGAAGTAGGCTTCGTGTTTTACTTGGCTTTCAAGCATTTTTTAGGAAGGACATGCTGCATGTATGCCAGTTATGGAACAGTTATGGTAGGCTGCCTTCCTTCATAATGCACAACCTTTTATCAGTACAGCTTGGAAACATTGTTAGTCTCCAAAATATGCCAGAAGCACTGCAGGTATTACATTCTCTGAAGGCCTTTGGCTGGATTCACGAGATGCTGGGCTCAGAGAGAATGAAGCAGAAGAAAGTTTGCTCCAAGCTTTTGCCCAAGAAGCTGATAATATATTTTTCATTTTTTTTAACGTTTATTTATTTTTGAGACAGAGACAGAGCATGAATGGGGGAGGGTCAGAGAGAGAGGGAGACACAGAATTTGAAACAGGCTCCAGGCTCTGAGCTGTCAGCGCAGAGCCCGATGCGGGGCTGTAACTCATGGACTGTGACATCATGACCTGAGCTGAAGTCAGATGCTCAACTGACTGAGCCATCCAGGAGCCCCCAAGCTGATAATATTTTTAATTACTGGTAATCTGTAACCACCCCCCTCCCCAAATCTCCAAAGAGGAATAGTATGGAGATGGAATAATGTTATCTTTGGAACTGACCCATTTTGTTCCAGAGCCACTATTTGGTTGACCACATACTGCAAAACACAGGATGTCCCACAGATATCATGATTTCCAGGAAAATGTCCGTGAGCACACTTTTTAATACTTTTTTTTAGCATAGAAGTGTGTCATTTTATGATGGCAAGTCATTAAATTTTTCAGTCTTTGGAATGTAGTGATGTTAGTGCCGTCAATTTCAGTAACATTCAGGATGAGGAAGAGGGAAAGCTTTGGATCCTAAAGAGAACAGTTCTGTTATTTAAGTACGTAGTTTAACGAAAGGTTTGTTTGTAGGTGAAAATATTTCTGTGTTTATTGTTTTGGGGACTCATTGTTTTAGCCAAATGAAACCCTCAGAAATTAGATACACCTGCAGTTAAATCTTCCAGTAGTAATTGTTGTTTTCTTCCCACTCCCTTGAGTTATGAGCAATAGTTTCTATTCTAGGAGAATTTCTCCCTGGAATGCAGAACATTAAAAAAAAAAAAAAAAAAAAAAAAGCATGCCCTGTCCCTGTCTTTGCCACTCAATCCCTAGTGAAGTTATTTATACTCTGGACTTCAGTTTTTTCACCTGTAAAATGAGGACTAGTAATTTTTTTTTAATACAGTGTTATTAGGAGAAAAATATGAATAGCACGTGAAAAACACCTGGCTTAGTGCATAGAAAATGCAGTTCAGATTAAAAAAATTTCCATTTCTATATTCTGGGTAAAAAACCATAGTAGTTTTACCTCAAGTAATACATTTTTCTTGTCTTTTGGAAGCTTCACCTCGAATTTCAGTCTTTACTTTGAAGTGGGTTAATGTTTTGTCTTTGTTGATATGACCACTCTGGTCATTTAAACACTATATGGAGAATATATATTCATCTTTACTGGATAGAGTTCCATTTATATATTTTTAGTTGAGTGCAATATAAGATATTTTTAGTTAAATCATAGTCTCTTTTTATCTTAGTTTTTAAATTAAGTGCCTACCTCTATTAATTTTCTAAATTGGAGACACATGTCAAGAAAACCATCTTTCTTGGGGCACCTGGGTGGCTCAGTTGGTTAAACGTCCAACTCTTGATTTTGGCTCAGGTCATGATCACAGGGTAATGAGATTGAGGCCCGCATCAAGCTAAGCGAGGAGTGTGGGGCCTGCTTGGGGTTCCCCCCACTCTCTATCCCTGCCCCACTCATTCTCTTTCTCTTTCTCTCTCTCAAAAATAAATAAATAAACTTAAAACAAAAGAAAACCATCTATCTTTTTTTATCTTTAAAGTTGTTATTTTAAGTCTGCCAATCCTTTCTTGGCGTTCCCTCTCACCAGTTTGTATAGGGTTGGTGAGGTTTAGCCTGGTAGGTAAACAGAGGGGCTGGAAATGGGAAGTATACATAGAGGAAAAGGAAAAGCCAGTACCTGATGTCAGTTCTGACTGGGTAGCAGCGAAGCCCTGGAAGTTGTTAATTATTTTAATTACCACCTTTGAAGCTTCATACAATTTCCATGGCTTAGAGATTGACCAAAGAAAAAAAAAAAAAAAAAAACAGTGTCTAAAAGAAACTGGGATTGAAATTAGGGTACTAGAAAAATAGTAATTTAGGATTAAATGGAATTTGAAATGCAATTTTAATGGTAAAGTTTTACATCTCTTGTGCCTGATTTTAAAGCCCACACATATGCATGCATTTCTGGTGTCTTTTAACCTCAGAAAGAGATGAGTTTGGATGCTACCTCTGTTGCTCACTTGCTGTGTTATCTTGAGTAACTTTCTCTCACGTGATTTTTTCATGAGCATTTTGAGACTCTTGTGATGCTTATGATTAAACATCATTGATATAAATGTGAACTTCTAAAACAGTGGATGCACAGTACCTTTCAGGTAACTCATCCTTCCCCTGGATCCCTGCCATGTTACTGAAAAGATTCAATTGTGGTCTACATTGCAAAGAAAACACCTAGCAAAATGACCTGCCTCCTCAGATTTGTCATTAATCTTCTGAAAATGTATAATTATATTTTATCTGGTGCCAAAAAGAAAACCTGCTTGAAGTTTGTTCTTAGAGTCAGTTAATTCCGTTTCCACAAATAAATTCTCGTCTAATTATATTTTGACGTTTTGGTTTTCAGAATGGACAGTTTTAAATACACCGTGTTACTGGAGTCTATTTAAAAGTTTTCATTATGAGTTCCTTTTCTGTTTCCAAATCTTTAGAGTCTCCATTATTTTAATTTTACTTTTCCCCTAGAGTCATCAGTCATGCTAATATTAAAGTAGCTGTTGGGGAAAATAATAAACATATTCACATAAAATTAAAAAGCATTCATTCTTAACAACAGCTTCAATTATTAATGGTGAAATGTTGATTTTTTAAAAAAAGTTTTGGTGTCTTTCATTAATTTTGTTAGTTTTCAGCATACAGGTGTTTCACATCCTTGGTTAGGTTTGTTCCAAAGTCTTGTTTTGTTTTCTGTTGCTGTTTTACATGGGATAATTTTCTTAATTTGCTTTTTGCATAGTTTGTTGTTAATATATAGAAACACAACTGATGTTCTTTTTGTATGTTGATTTTTTTTTTATCCTGCAACTTTTTTATACTCTTTTATTATTCTGTCAGCTTCCTTGTGGATTATTTAGAGTTTTTCTATGTATAAGAACATGCAATCAGCAAATGTCATCAGTAAAAAAAACAGATAATTTTACTTCTTCTTCTGTGATTTGGATGCCTTTTGTTTCTTTTTCTTGCCTAATTGCTCTGGGTAAGACTTGCAGTTCCCTACTGCATAGCAGCAAGAGTGGGAATCCTTTCCTTTCTCTTGATCTTTAGAGGAAAAGCTTTTAGTTTTTAGCTGTTGAATGTGATGTTAGCTGTGGGCTTGTTATATATGGCCTTGTTATGTTGAAGTAAATTCCCTCTATACCTAGGATGTTGAAAGTTTTTATCACGAAAAGGTGTTGAATTTTGTCATACTTTTTCTGCATTTATTGAGATGACTGATTTTTACTCTTCATTCTCTTAATGTGATGTATCATGTTAATGGATCTATGTTTGTTGAACCATCCTTGGATCTAGGTATATATCCTACTTGGTCATGGCACATGATCCTTTTAATGTGCTGTTGAATTCATTTTGTTGATACTTTTCAGGGATTTGGTGTCTGTATTTATCAGGGACATTGGCTTATAGCTTTCTTGTAGTATCTGTGCCTGGCTTTGGTAACAGGGTAATTCTTGCTTCATAAGATGGGTTTTGGAGTGTTTATTCCTCTAATTTTTGGGAAGAGTTTGAGAATGCTCAGCATTAATATATTTTTTTCAATTTTTGTTAACATTTACTAGTGAAAGCATCAGTCCTGGGCTTTTCTTTATTGTTTGTTGTTGTTGTTGTTGTTGTTGTTGTTGTTGTTAGCGAGAGACAGATTGAATGAGAACACAGTTAGGTAAGAGGGAGAGGGAGGGAATCTTAAGCAATGCCCACTGTGGAGCCTGAGGTAGGGGGCTCTATCTGACCACCATGAGATCATGACCTGAGCTGAAGTCAAGAGTTGGATGCTTAACCTAATGAGACAACCTGGTGCCCCACAAGGTTGTGATTACTAATTGAGTCTCCTTTCATGTTATTAATTTTTTTTCAGATTTTATATTTCTTCCTTTTTTTTGAAAGAGAGAGAAAGAGAGAGAGACAATGCACATGCATAAGAGGTGGAGGGTCAGAAGGAGCAGGAGAGTGAGACTCTTAAGCAGGCTCTATGCCTAGCACAGAACCCGGTACAAAGCTATCACCAACAGTGACTTCATGACCTGAGCCAAAATCAAGAGTGGGACATGTAACTGACTGAGCCACCCAGGTGCACCTCTGTTTCTTCCTGATTCAATCTTGGTAGGTTTTATACTTCTAGAATTTACCCATTTCTTTGAGGTCATTCAGTTTGTGGATGTGTAGTTGTTAATAGTGGCTTCTTATTACCCTTGTTATCTTTCTGGCAGCAGTTGTAATGTCTCCTCTTTCATTCCTGATCTTTCTTATTTGAGTGTTCTCTCCTTTTTTTCTTAGCCTAGCTAAAATTTGTGAGTTGTATTTCTCTATTCAAAAAGTCAACTTTTAGCTTTGTTGATTTTTAAATTTGCTTTCTACTCTCTGCTTTCTTTATTAAACTGAACTCATGTTACACCTTACATAAAAAATCAACTCAAAATTAAAGACTTCAGTCTAAGATTTGAAACGTATAACTTCTAGTAGAAATCCAAGAGGATAAGCTCTTGAGCTTTTCAGCTTAATGCTGAAAGCATAAGCAACAAAAGCAAAGTAGACAAGTAGGACTTGAAAAGCTTCTACACCACAAAGCAAACAATCAGCAGAGTGAAAGGGCGGCCTATGGAATGGGAAACAGTATTTGAAATGATGTATTTGACAAAGAGTTAATTAAATAGCAATAAATAAATAGGCAGAGAACTTAAATGAACATTTCTCCAAAGAAGACATATAAAGAACCAACAAGTATATAAAAAAAATGTTCAACATCACTAATCAACAGGAAAATGCAGTTCAAAACCACAGTGAGATATTATCTTGGACCTGTTATGATGGCTATTATCAAAAAACCCCAAAATATAGCAATTGTTGGCAAAGATGTAGAAAATTGGAACCTTTGTATACTGGGAAGAATGTAAAATGGTGCAGTCTCTCTGGAAAACAATATGGGGTTTCTTCAAAAAATTAAAAATAGAACTTACATATAACCCAGCAATCCCAGTTCTAGGTATTTATTCAAAAGAATTGAAATGAGGATTTCAAAGAGATATCTGTAGTCCCATGTTCATTGCAGCGTTATTCATGATAGCCAAAATGTGCAAATAATATAAGTGCCCATCAGCAGATGAATGGATAAAGGAAATGTAGTGTATACACACAATGGAATATTATTCAGCCTCAAAAAAGAAGGAAATTCTGCCATATGTAACAACATGGGTGGACCTGGAGGACGTTATACCAAATGAAATAAGCCAGTTACAGAAAGACAAATACTACTTTATTCAACTTACATGAAATATCTAAGACAGATTCACAGAAGCAGAGAGCAGAATGGCTGAGGGAAAGGGAAAATGGGAAATTTCTGTTCAACAGGTGTTAAGTATCAGTTACGTAAGATGAATGACTCTAGAGATCTGGACAACATTGTGCCTATACCTCACAATATTTATTGTGCACTTAAAGATTGCATAAGCTAGATTTCATGTTAAGTATTCTTACTGCAATAAAACAAAACAAAATAATTTAACAAATCAAGTTAAAATGTAATTCACACACAAAATTATAATAATTTCTCTTTTTCATTTTGCATTTTATTAATCCACACTCACCATGTAGTATTTCATTATATGGTTGAATACTTATTCTACAGAATTTCTTGTTCCCTCTCTAATCTTTTAATCAGACCCTCTGAAAGAAGTGGAATGAGTTACACGATTTAAAGGAGCAACATTAGCCTCCATTTTTATTTAAATTCAAACCAGTTTCAATCTCATCATGTTCTAACTTTCCTTGCATTTTTTTCTTCGATATAAATGATTCATTATAAACCTTTATAGATATCAGTTGGCTTTTCAAATTTTAGTCATAGCAACATTTATTGAGAGTATTTAATGTGACTAGTTCTTGACAACCATTATCTTCTTCTCTTTCTTCATTCCTCTGTAAGAGAAACTATCATTATTCCTATTTTGCAGATTAGAAGATCAAACCTTAAGGTGGTTAAGTGAGGAATCCATGGCAATATTGATCCACAGAGGCATAGTTGGAACCCAAATCCACATTTTAGAACATTTAAAGAAAAAGAAAGAGGAGATACAAGACAGTCACTTATTTTGGGGGTAATTTCAGAAATAAAATTGATAACTTTGGATTGGAATGTTTATATTGCATTAGGATTATTTTCATATCACAGTTAACTGCATATAGCCAATAATTATCTCTGAAATATTTAGATGTAGGGTTTTAACAGTACGATTCATGGGGTCAGTTATGATGTTGTATTTTTTTCAATTAGCAAAGACACAATCCCACATGTAAAATCATTCTTCTGAAACTGTAAAAAAAATCTGCTTATATCTTTGATATTTTGTATTTTTTCCATTGATATTGGTCTTCAGCAGTAAATTATAAATGGGCAACAAACATGTGAAAGAATGTTGACCCTCACTAAGAATAAAATAAGTGGCATAAAACTTTGAAAAATGAAATATCGTTTTCACCTGTCAGTTTGGTAAATGAAAAAGACTGATAACCCATATTAGAAAGAAAGTGTGCAAATGTTCCTTGATGGTGAGTGTGTAAATGTAAGTAACAATTTTGGAGGACAGTTTACTGATAACTCTGAAAATTAAAACATAAACTTTGGACACAGCCATTATACCTCTAGGAGAATTTCCTACATCTCAATTATGCAAATAGATAGAAAAAAAATACTCACTGAAATCATATACAAACTGTGTGAGTTTATGTTGTTAAACTATTAAAGTCTTGGGGCGCCTGGGTGGCGCAGTCGGTTAAGCGTCCGACTTCAACCAGGTCACGATCTCGTGGTCCGTGAGTTCGAGCCCCGCGTCAGGCTCTGGGCTGATGGCTCGGAGCCTGGAGCCTGTTTCCGATTCTGTGTCTCCCTCTCTCTCTGCCCCTCCCCCGTTCATGCTCTGTCTCTCTCTGTCCCAAAAATAAATAAACGATGAAAAAAAAAATTAAAAAAAAAAAAAAACTATTAAAGTCTTAAGTCCCCTATAAATTGGTGATCTTAATAGAATCTATCTTATTGAGTGTTGTACAAAGTAATGTATTAAACAATTTGCATCTAGCAGTCACAATTTTTAATGTTTAAAAAAAACAAAATTTTTATTACCTTTAATCAACCGATGTTGTAGATTCTAAGTCTAAAGTTCTCTTTTGGCCAGCAAAAGAGTGGACGCAGGATTGAAAGCAAGAGATGGCTAATGTCCGGGAAAAGTTAAGAGCCCCAAATAAGGGTCCTTGCCTCGTTTTTAGTATTATCAGAAGGCTCACAAACATGGTGATGGACATGCACAAAGGGACAATGAATCTGTGAACATTACCTTGTGGATAGGAGGGAAAGGGAGTCTTGAAGATATTCATGGTTAGGGTTTTGGGTTAATATAAAACAAAATCCAGGTGCCAGGCTGTCAGGGAAGAGGTTGTTTACACTGGACATGAGGCAGTATCTCTATTTACCTTAGCTAGCCTAGGGGATGAGACAGATAGGGGGGGTAACCTCAGGGTTGACAAGGCACCTTTTCTTTTGTTTACCATCTCTGCTCTGGGCTGCTTTGCCTGCAGTGCAGCAGTCCATAGTCCAGTTTACCTAACCTGGCCCTATTCTCCTCCTGTGCAAGCAGCTTTCTGCTATAGTACTAAATTTGGAGTGCTTTCACCCTGAATATCTAATCTTGTTATTCCTATGTATTGGGCACCTTTGCACCATTTCTATTTCAGGCCTTTGCCTCTCTCTCTCTCTTTTTGGGGGTTCTGCACGCCTCCCTGTTTTGGGGTGCCTTTGCACCTCCCTATTCCTAGCACCTTTGTGCCTCCCTGTTCTCAGGGTGTCTTTGCACAGCTCTGTTCTTGGGGTGCCTATCTGATTTACCCAAACTCGGGTGTGAGCATATTATGACTGTGTATTTCTTTATGCCTTGTCAACCCTTTGGTGTAAGCCCTGGGGGATTCCTAAGCTTATACTCCACAAACCAAACTTAATTTTTATATTGCAAAGTAATATATCTTTGTTACAACACATAAAACAGTATGAGGCATACAAATTTCCTCCTTTGACCCCAAGTAAGAAACATTTTGATTTTGAGATCTGAGCACCTGGGAAATTTTTCACTGGGGATCTTTTGTGAATTAGAAATGATTTCCAGGGGTTTTAGGTTATTCTCAATCGCTAATGTAGGGATTGAGGAAATCTCTTCATTCTATTAAGTATGATAGAGTTGGACCACAGTTTGCTAATTGGGAAATCCTTAACCAACAAAGGGATGATAATCAGCCACCCAGATCAACCCTCCAATATATCAGCATGGATACATAGAAACGGGTATCACTCCTTCCAACACAAAGCCTTTTAAGTAGTAACATCCTTTTGATTTTTTTTGCCAGATGCACATCTTTCTCAAATATGTTTTAACAGAAAAATTTTAAAATATCAGATATGCTCAATCCGAAGTAAGTAGGGTACATCATAACCATTAGGGGAAAAAGTTTGCTAAAATGTTCTCAGAATAGATTGAAGAAAGAATTTCAAAGGGACATTGGAAATGTTTAGTTTAATCCTCTTATTCTAGGAGTAAGAGAAACTGAGAGAATTTACATATTTCCACATCAGATTTTAAGACCAGACCACCAGTTAGAGGCAGAATGTGGCAATGAACTGATTACTCATCTTGATGCAAGGCCTGTCCAGGCATCACCTATGGCATTCCAATTGTCTGGTTCCAGTTAAATATACTTACAGCTTGTTGAGAAGCCTCACTTTTCCCTTAATGTTTATCCCTCTTGGCTTTTATGGACAGTGATTGAAATAAAGGACAAGAAACAAGCTCACAGGTTTATCTGTAGCCAGTCACTCATTTTACAATGATATCTTAAGCACCATCAATATACCAAATATGTTCTAGTTACCATGGATACAGAAGTGAACAAAGTGATTCTTTTAAGCAAAATGGATAAAAAAAAATATAGATGATTTTTATGGCCTCCTCTTCTGTGGACTCTGACTTTCTCGTCTCATCCATACTTAAATATTTCCCTTCATTTTTTTTTTTTTTTTTTTTTTTTTTTTGCTCATCATAGGAATTTGTTAGTTTTAGGGTGACTTGGTATATACATTATTTATAAGTAGTCATGTAATATCCAACTGGGATTTTTTTTTATTTTGGTTAAATATACAGTATCTGGGGCTAGAATTCTACCGTGTGGGTCCCAGCTCTGCCAGTTATCAGTTTTGTAACCTTGAGAAGTTTTTAAAATTCTGAATTATCTGAGCTCTCTTATTGGTAAAATGGGCACAGTAGTTCTAATGTATCATATAAAGTTTTTTGAAGATTGATAATGTAGATGGTGTCAATAACTTGCTAGCACATTTTTATTACTGCTTCTTCTGTCAGTAAACCAGGAAAGCAGGGGATGCATCACGTGTTAAAACTAGTAAAGCAGCAGACTCAATAAAAATCGGAAAATATTACACACCTATAGCACTACTTACTCCACTAAGAATTGATCATGGCATGCCTTCCTTCCAGGTCCCAACATGGCCTTTCAATTAGTGCAGTGCTCCAAGCGTCAGTGGGAGGTGATGCTTGAATTGAAACCAATTTGCCATCCGGAGTCTGTTTCTCTAGACAGAGCCCAAAGCCTCATGTGCTGACAGTCTTTCCTGGGAAAAAAGAAGTAAATTGGAAGGATTCAAAGTGTTTTGTAGCTAAGGTAATCATATTTTCCAGTTTGTCCTGGAAAGCCTCTGTTTTCAGCCCAGTATAATTAGTATATTAAAACTATTAAACGTTACCACTTTGGATAACAAATTTTATGGCATCTTTAGTTATAGCTTCTTATAAAGGGCATAATATACATTATTTTCACTGTTTTGAACTTGGTGTTTCTAATAACTTTCCTTCAGAAATGGAAACAAACAACAAATCTGGTTCTTACAATATACTCCTGCTTTATACTCTCACAGTATAGATGCTTTTCAAAGGGTAAGTCTCATCTCTTGTACTTTTATTTTCCAATAAATGTTGAAATTGTTTTGCTTTGTCAAGTACCTAATTCTTATGTGTGGGTAACAATTTGTCACAATTTCAAGAATTACAGCCCTAAAACTTTTATTCTGTGTCCTTTGAGGGGCCAATCTTTTTTAAGTGACTAAAACAATTTACTATCCTCAAGAGACTTATTAATTTCTTATCTCCAGATGAGAGTCTTTAAAATGATGGCTCATTTACAGACTATTAGACAATCTTTTATGAACCAATGCATATGTTTTATGTTTATCCTTTAATATAAATTTTTTATACCTGAGATAAATTTAACTCAGGACATATTTATATATCCTAAATCAAGTCTATGTAATAAATGTTTATTTGGATTGGTGTGGTAGAATCCCTAGTCAGAGAATAAAGTTTTCATAATAAACATTTTCATTCAACCATGGTTATTGAGTGTTAAACAACTTTCCTGACCTTTGTCTTCCTACACATGACTCATAGATTCATTTACAACAAATAATCAGATGGAAAGCATTAGTGGTTAGATGATTTTTAATTATTTTTGACTTAGCGTCTTTGAAGTTTTAAACATATTAACAAAAATCAGCGATCTAAATGTCATTCATCAAAGCAGTTATTACTCCTTAAGTAATCCCCTAATTGTTACACATGTACACACACATTTGCAAATAATTTTAGAGTTTTCTCAGGGGAAGAGGTGGTGTTACAGGTGTGGAGTATTTTCTGATTTTGGGGGAGTCTGCTCTTTTGCTAGTTTTAACACTTGATTTGCCCCGTGCTTTACTGGTTTATTGAGAGAATAAATGTTGTTGATTAGAATCAATCCAATTATTATTTTCAACTTTACTAGTTGAATTAGTATTATACTAATTCAAGCTGATTTAAATAAGAAATTCAGAAGATCAAGTGAAAACATGCCAATGGAAAACCCTAAGTTTCGGTGGATCCCTGATTAAGAAACTGAAGACCAAAGTGTAAAAAAAATCAACATATATATATGTTGATTATATATATTATAATCATATATATATTATATGATATATATGATATATATTATATATAATATATATTATATGTATATAATATATATTATATATATTATATATATATAATTTATATATATTATATATATAATTTTTTAACATTCATATTTTAGGCAGCTATGATTATATGATTTTTAGATTGAGTAACATTAGAAATTATTGATTATTTGTTACTAACAGATTCGAATTCTATTTCCTAAGGGCATTTCTTTCACATATATGTTGGATATATATTTGGATCCAATATATATTGGATATATATTTAGGTATAGTTTTTTTTTTTAATTTTTTTTTTAACGTTTATTTATTTTTGGGACAGAGAGAGACAGAGCATGAACGGGGGAGGGGCAGAGAGAGAGGGAGACACAGAATCAGAAACAGGCTCCAAGCCATCAGCCCAGAGCCTGACGCGGGGCTCGAACTCACGGATCGCAAGATCGTGACCTGAGCTGAAGTCGGACGCTTAACCGACTGCGCCACCCAGGCGCCCCTATTTAGGTATAGTTTTATAATGGGGTTTGGAGAGCATTAGAGTAGAAATGTCGGAAAAATATACTAGCCAATGGCATACCTTTTGGCCTTGTTAGTTTTTGCTAAAATTATTAGTAAAATATTTTACAAAATGTGCTAAAAATAAATCATGCCTGTGCATTATGAAAATCATCTTCTTGTCCTGAATTGAATTGACTATAAAGACATAAACTGTAAGTATTTGGGCTGTGTTGGAAAAAATCTGATCTGTGCTGTCTCTTATAAATGGTTTTCATGTGTGTTAAAAATGATTCTGTGGAGTATGTTTGTGCATTTCAACAAAATAGTGTTTTTATTTTTTTTTTAATTTTTTTAATGTTCATTTATCTTTGAGAGAGAGATAGAGTGTAAGTTGGGGAGGGGCCGAGAGAGAGGGAGACACAGAATCCAAAGCAGGCTCCAGAATCTGAGCTGTCAGCACAGAGCCCAATGAGGGCTCGAACTCATGAGCCAATTGTAAGATAATGACCTGAGCTGAAGTCAGACACTTAACCGACTGAGCCACCCAGGTGCACCAAAATAATATATATATATTTTAATGTTTATTTTTGAGAGCAAGAGAGAGAGCATGAACAGGGGAGGAGCAGAGACAGAGGGAGGCACCGAACTCTAAGCAGGCTCCAGGCTCTGAACTGTCAGCACAGAGCCCGACACGGGGCTCGAACATCACAAACCATGACATCATGACCTGAGCCAAAGTCTGATGCTTAACTGACTAAGCTACCCAGGTGCCCCCAAAATAGTATTTTTAAAGAACATATCCCATTGCCTGCAACACAGTGATTGCTTAAGGAATGTGGCAATTCTTTCTCTCTGTCTTTATGTCTCTGTCTCTCTCTTTCAGTTCTTCTTTCTCCTTCTCTTGCTGGCTTCGTCTGATTTTCTCATTCTTTGGTCTCTTGAGCGTGCATATGCCTCGGATTCTCTCTCTGACTTTGTTTCCCTTTCTTTTTCGAACTGAATTAGAAGATCTGGTTTCTAGTCTTGGTTTCATAAGCTTGTGATATTTTAGGTTGCAGCTCAAAATAAATTGGCTTTTGAAACTCTTGGGGACATTCAATCTCAGTAAAATTCCAAGAAGAGAAGGACATATTGCAAATTCTAATTCATTTGTAGGCCTCCCACTTCCTTATTCCCTGTTTGCCCACTCTTAAAAACCAGTTACATTATCTAATTCAGCTTTTACCTAATTCAATGAAAAAGATTACCAGAAGTTTATTGTATTCAAAGCAGTGATTTAATTTCTCTGAGGAATGATGGTTAATAATTTATCCTCTAAAAAGGAACAATATAGAAAGTCAATATAACAGTGCATATTTATGAATTTTTACATAAATAGCTTAAAAAAGTGTGTAAAACAGGCTGCATAAAATACTTAATAAATCAACCATTTAAACATCTCAGAGACTGACAAATCATGTAAGAAATAATAATAAAAGATATCTGAGACAAGAGCAACAGAATGAATAGAACCTTGAATTATTAATTGTAAAAGCACCTATACTAAATAAACTAGGACATTTATAAAACAGACTATGGATAGGCTAGTAAAAAGCCTGCGTGATCCATGGTATCAATATTATACACAAAAAATTCTTCAGTTATGATGCAATGCAATTAAGATTTAATAACACAAAGCTATATTAAAAATTCAGTATGCTTAGAAATCAAATGATATATTCTTAAATGATTTGCATTAAATGAAAATTAGAACACTAGAGAAGATTACAAAACTAAAAGCTATTTCATAGAAAAAATTGATATAATTTTGAAAATTAGATGAAAAATTTCTACAAAACTACAAACTGCTGAACTTAAAACAGGAGAAAATAAAACATGAAGACAGGTAAACAATAAAGATAGTATTCAAAACTTCGTGACCATAAGTATCCAAGGTCTGTTTTTATAGGAATTCTGTTAATCTGTCCACACAAACTTGAGGAAAAGAGAAAAAGGAAACCTTCCAAAGTTATTTAAGGAGACTATTGTAATCTTAATCCCAGTAGATAAAGAGGAAGAGAAAAGTATTGGCTCTTCTTATGATTATATGTGAAAAATTTGAAACAAGGCAAGAGCTAGATAAAATAAAGATGTATTTTATAATACATAATGATCAAATAATAATTACATAAGTTACAACATGATTTAACATCAGAAATTCTATCATTATAATTCATATAACTCCATTTATGTGTTAATGATTTCTAGGAAGAAAACTCTTTGATATCTTTAGATGCAGAAAATTCTTCAGTAATGTTTTGGTAAAAACCCTTCATAAATTAGGGATACTTGGGGACTGATAATTATTAAATGTATTTGTTTTTATATTATATAAGGACATGTGTGTGTGTGTGTGTATAATTGTACATATGTGCAGGTATATTCCTATAAAAACATATTCCTAATAAATATATCTAAAAACATATAAAATACATTTTTTCCCATTAAGTTCAATGATTGCTAAAAATCTACCACAAACATTATACCTACTGAAAACATTTAGATGCTCTTTTTAAAATATAGGTCAAGATTAGGACATTCGCTAGCACAACTACTGTATAATATAGTATTTGATATCTTGATCAATGCTCTGAGAATAAGTGTTAGGAATTGACAGAGAAAAGATAAAATTGGGATTTGGGGCACATTAAGTGGTTATGTACCTAAAAACAACAACAATGACCGTAAATAACGATCAGCAAAGTATTTGGACTAATAAGGGTTAGTTTTCAACACGGTTGTCGGTAAAGTACAAACATAATAAAATCAATAGCATCCCTCTCCAAACCAGTTATAACCAACTATAAATAATACACTTTTCAGAAAATTCACAAAAACTAATGTGTATTTAGGTCTTAACTAAAGCTACATGAGAAATCTATGGAAAAATTTTGAAGTTAATAACATAGAAAATGATCTGGGTAAGTGGAAAGATGTGCCTGTCCTTTAATCAAGAATAATATATATTTTTAGAATACTTAAATTAATTTTATTATTAATTACTTTGACCAATATCATGCAAACCCCCAGTTGGATACTTCTGTGAACTGTGATAAATTTAAATACAAATGGAAGGATAAAGGTTAACAGGTAGTCAAATATAATCTTCAACCTTGCCACTTAAAGTGTGGTTCTTGGACAGGCCTCATCATCATTATCATTACCATCTAAGAGTTTATGGAAAATATAGACTTTGGGGACTCACCTCAAACCCAGTAGGTCAGAATATGTATTGTATCAAGGTCCCCAAGTGATTTGTATGCATGTGTTTCTGTGTGTGTGTGTGTGTGTGTGTGTGTGTGTGTGTGTGTGTGTTTGTGTGTGTTTTACTACAGTAGAGATTACTACAAATCAGTAAGAAAAATATAAATATCTCAACATAGGATTGCAAAAATTTGGACCAGGAACTTACAGAAGAAGCCTAAAAAAATCACTAGTCTTATAAGGAGAGGCTCATGTTCATTGGTAAATACAAAAATGAAAAATTTTTTGCACACATCTACCTTTATTGTGAGCAGCTGGTGAGGGCGCTCCCAGCAGTAGTAAAACAATCAGTTTACCAAAGCAGGGGTTCCATGAAGCGACCTGATTGGAACCTTTGAGAGTTCATGCTGACCCAGAGCAGCAGGAAGGGGACTCCAAATCCCATGAGGAGCGAGGCCACCAAAGAGATGAGGAACTCTTTGTAGATATCCAGAGTGCACTTGGGGGAGGTAACCTTGCAAATGAAGAACCAGAGGGTAAAGAATATGCTAGCAGCCAATAGCACTGTGGTCAGGTGGGGGAAGAGAGCCAGTTTCACTGGGCTGGTATATCTACTCATGGCCTCGAGCTCCATTTTGCCAGGAGCAAGGTAATCCATTGCTCCACCTCTGGAATAGAAAAAAATGAAAATTACATAAAGAGATATCATTCTAGATACATTATGGGCATGGATCATGCCACATGTTTGGAGAACATAAACAACAGGAATCTTCACCTTCTGTGGTGGGAATGTGATGGCTGCAGGAGTCCTGGAAGGCACTGAAGCAGTACTTAGTAAAATTAATGCTCTCTGAGCCAGCAATCCCAGTCCTGGACATGAACCTTAAAGTTTACAAAGGAATGCACACAGATTGATTCGTGCAATGTTGCTTGTGGTACCAGCAAGCTACAGACTTTCTGGGCATCCGTAATTTCAGTACTAAATAAACACACATGTTGAAAACAACATGCTTTGTAGGAAAGTAAAAGTAGCTCTAGAACACAGTGTACTGTTTCTGTAAGTTAAGAAGGTAAGAACACGTGTCTATTAGCCATCTGACTACCTTCTTTGGAAAAATGTCTATTCATGTCTTCAGCCCATTTCTTAACTGGATTATTTGCTTTTTGGGGGGGGGGGCGGTGTTGAGGTTGATAAGTTCTTGATAGATTTTGGATACTAATCCCTTATCCGGTATGTAATTTGCAAATACCTCTTCCATTCCATAGGCTGCCTTTTAGTTTTGTTGATTGTTTCCTTTGCTGTGCAGAAGCTTTTTATTCTGATGAAGTAGTTCAGTTTTGCTTTTGTTCCCTTGCTTCCAAAGATGCATCTGGTAAGAAGTTGCTGTGGCTGAGATCAAAGAGGTTGCTGCCTGTTTTATCCTCTAGGATTTCAGTGGTTTCCTGTCTCACATTTAGGGCTTTCCCCATTTTGAATTTATTTTTGTTTATGGTATAAGAAAGTGGTCCAGGTTCATTCTTCTGCATGTCGCTGTCCAGTTTTCCCAACACCATTTGTTGCAAAGACTGTCTTTTTTTCCATTGGATAGTCTTTCCTGCTTTGTCAAAGATGAACTGACCAGATAGTTGTGGGTCCATTTGTGGGTTTTCCATTCTGTTCCACTGATCTGTGTGTCTGTTTTTGTGCCAGTACCATACTGTCTTGATGGCTGTAGCTTTTCACTATAGCTTGAAATCTGGAACTGTGATGCCTCTAGCTTCACTTTCCCTTTTCAAGATTGCTTTGGCTATGTGGGATCTTTTGTGTTTCCATACAGATACTACCTCACACCTGTCAGAATGGCTAAAATTAACAATACAGAAAACAAGTAATGTTGGCAAGGATGTAGAGAAAGGGGAACCTTCTTACACTCTTGATGGGAATACAAACTGGCACAGCCACTCTAGAAAACAGGATGGAGTTTCCTCAGAAAGTTAAAAATATAACTACCTTATGACCTAGCAACTGCACTACTAGGTACTTATCCAAGGGATACAAAAATACAGATTCAAAGGGTCACATGCAACCCAGTGTTTATCACAGCATTATCAACAATAGCCAAATTATGGAAAGAACCTAAATGTCCATTGACTGATGAATGGGTAAGGAAGATTCCATTAATATTACTCAAAAAGAATGAAATCCTGCTGTTTGCAAAGACATGGAAGGAGCTCGAGTGTATTATGTTAAGTGAAGTAAGTCAGAGAGATACAAATACCGTATGATTTCCCTCATATGTGGAGTTTGCAAAACAAAACAGATGAGCATAAGGGAAGGGAAAAACAAAAGAGGGAGGCAAACCATAAAAGATTCTTAACTACAGGGGCGCCTGGGTGGCGCAGTCGGTTAAGCGTCCGACTTCAGCCAGGTCACGATCTCGCGGTCCGTGAGTTCGAGCCCCGCGTCAGGCTCTGGGCTGATGGCTCGGAGCCTGGAGCCTGTTTCTGATTCTGTGTCTCCCTCTCTCTCTGCCCCTCCCCCGTTCATGCTCTGTCTCTCTCTGTCCCAAAAATAAATAAACATTGAAAAAAAAATTTTTTTTAAAATAAAAAAAAAAAAAGATTCTTAACTACAGAGAACAAACTGAGGGTTGATAGAGGGAGGTGGGTGGGGGTGGACTAGATGAGCGACGGGCATTAAGGAGGACACTCATTGGGATGAGCATTAGGTGTTATATGTAATTAGTGAATCACTAAATTCCGCTCCTGAAACCAGTATTACACTATATACTAAAATTTAAGTAAAACCTTGAAATATTAAAAAAGTAAAATTAAATTTAAAAAATAAGGTAGGAACAAAAACTATTTAATGTATGAGGCCACACAGAAAAGAAGTATATACATCAAATACCTTGGAATAGTTTATACTTTTAGGGAGGTATGGAATGGGATTGGGGCATAGGTGAAATCTACCAAATAATTGAGTTGAGGAAGGGACTAATGGTAATAATCTTCCATGAATTAAGGTGCATAATTCTAGAAGAGAGAGGGAGGCAGAAACAATATAAATTATAAGAATTTTATTATGCAAACTGTAATGCAATTATATAAAATGTAAAAGTCAGTGGTCTCCATATTCAAGAGTTTTGAGGTCTCACATCATCTGGTGCAATAATATAATGCTTAGGAAGTATATAATGCTTGGAAGTGATCTTTCTATTGAGCATTTTAATACATCTTTTTTAAAAATTTTTATAATTTTTATTTTGGAAAGAAAGAGAACACGAGTGGGGGAGGGGCAGAGAGAGAGGGAGACAGAATCCAAAGGAGGCTCCAGCCTCTGTGCTGTCAGCCCCAGAGCCTGACAGGGCATTCGAACTCATGAACCGTGAGATCATGATCTGAGCTGAAGTTGGATGCTTAACTGACTGAGCCACCCAGGCGCTCCTAGCATTTTAATACATTCTCAATGCATTAATATTTAGCACTCTAATCACAGGAAAACTTTTGAGAGCCATGGTTTTGCTAACATAACCTCTATAAAAATTTAAATTTTGTTGAGTGCAGTGACACCACAGTTTGCAAACTGAAGGATGAAGGGTCAAGTTGGAGTAACAGATGTGTTTTGTCTGTCCTATATGGTATTCTAAATATTGTAAGTAATCACTAAGACTTAATAATCATTAACTTTCACGTAGGAGTCAAGATTTGTGGCTTTTCTTTAGCAAATTCCAGTGCTGGCAATCCTGGCCCTCTGTTTTTATGTGATGAAGCCTTGGTAGATGCCGGGGAGCAACTTCAGTCTGAATTGGGACCATGTATTCTCCAGCATATCCTTGCCTGATGCACTATGTATGTGCATTTGTATCAGCCATCCAGCTCCTGGGGACAGTTGATTTGGTGAGGCCTTAAGCATGGAACATGCCCCAAGGCTCAGCAAAGAGGATTCTCTTTCATCATGTCCAGACTGTCTCAGACTTAACTGCCACATCTCTCACTTTTATTCTTCCACAAACCTTTAGGTTGATTACATGGGGGTCCTTCTGTCCTGCTTCTGCTTATACTCAGGTGGTTTCTAAATCCTACTGCCCACCAGTGAACTTCTGTCCTGTTGAATTTAATCTTGCCATTGCCCTTCTCAGACTGTGTTTGCTTTAGATACATTGAAATCTTTTCTTTCCCCTTTTTCGATCTCATATAAGTGCCAACAATACTATCTGTCAGACTGATGGGTAGAAAACACTAAAACCATATTTTTATAGTGTTGAGTGTGGCAACACTTGTCTCACTTAAATATAGGTTAATACGATGTCTTATGTAAGTTAACAAAAATATTCCCAGTCTTACCTCCTCTTAAATCTGTATTTATTCAGTTCTTATCCTGGGTGCTCTAGTTTTAAGAACGCTATCAATTTTATTAAGTATTATTAATGATGGTTATTAAAAGGATTTTTTTTCTAGATGTCTGTTTTTATGTATACCATTTGACCATTTATTCAACAATTTGAAACACCTTCCACGTGCTCAGCGTGACTTAGGGATGTCTATGGAAATAATGCCTTTGCTGTGCTTACAGAGCATAGAGAAAAGAGTAGGAAACAATGTGCGAAAGCCTACACAGGCAGGGTAGTATGTGAAACATAGAATGGTTGTTTCTTCCCGTAGAGACTGACTAAGGAATTGAAAGAGAAAGTTTTCATAGGTTCAGGGAGGAAGTGACTAACCAAGATCTGTTTTCTGCCCCTCATTAACCCTGGGTCTGGATCCCTTACTTGCTTTCTTTATTACTTAATTTTACTCATTTTTTTTCATTTGATTAAAATGACTTTGGAGTGCATAAACCATTGCAATAATGTAATGAACGGCATTACTTTCGTTAAAGCACTTGTAGAGAAAAAAAAAAGAAAACAACTGCACATATAGCTGTTTTCACCACCTAACTTTAATAAAAGGGATAATTACGTTGGCCTTGGAAAATAACAAGATTTCTATGTAGTTTCCATCACGTAAGGGATTTTTTTTTAATTTTAATGTTTTATTTATTTTTGAGAAGGAGAGTGCAAGCAGGGGAGGGACAGAGAGAGCAGGAAAGAAGATGTGAAGCCGGCTATGCACAGAGAGTGGCAAGCCCAATAGGGGGCTTAAACTCAGGAACTGCAAGATCATGACCTGAGCCATAGTCACACACTCAACCAACTGACTGAGCCACCAAGGCGTCCCAGGGGATTTCTTATTCTCTATTATTAACTCTCCCAATAAAAGTCTTCTCCAGTCCCTGTGAGTTACTTTGTTTAAGCATCTGCTGCATTGGTGCACAGGGTATGAGGCAATTTTAGCAGGACCCAGGGAGATTCTTTTTGTCTCTTCTTTTTTCAGCCATCAATGTATTTTAACATCCATTATAAAAAAAAAATATGTTGCGATTCAAACATACAGTTTTGTAGAAAGAATGGTGTCAGGTCAGACTGAAGTCCGTGACTAAGTAAAAAATTGGAAAAGCGATAGTACATGAACAGCCTCAGAAGAGGCATTTAATTTTTTTTTAACATTTATTTAAGAAGAGGTATTTTGAAATGAAAAAGCTCTGAGGGTAGATCTTAGTGACTAACGTTCAAAAAATTCTGGACTAGGTGCTTTTTATGATCATTTTGAACCTCAACGTTCAGTGCTTTTATGAAATATCTTTCCTTATGGGAAACCCTGAAACTTCTCAGAGACTGAAGTGTCCAGTGAGGTATGGCAAGAAATCCACATGAAGTTATACTAAGGATGCTCAGAAGTTTGCCTCAGGTATAAATTAAGTCCCTTGGGATAATGAACGTGGCCCTTAGGACATGCATTTACTTCTGCAGGACAGGAGGTTTCAGTTGATGATGAGCGAAAGTAAACTAGAATGGCTGGAGGATAAGAAGGATTCCCTGTTAGGAGTGCCTGGCTGGCTCATTCGGAAGAACAGGTGACTCTTGATCTCTGGATCATGAGTTCGAGCCCCACATTGGGTGCAGAGATCACATACATACATACATACACAAACAAAGTTAAAGACAGATTCCCTGAAGTGACATTGAAGCTTCTGGGAAATCTCTCACCACACAGCTGAGTTCCTAATACAGGTCATACTAGAAGAAACACAAAATCATCTTTTTGTCCCTTTGGTAGACAGTGGTTTGCAAATCATTATCCTATGAGGAAACTTTCAAAGAATAAAGAACAAAAAGAAATAGGAAAAGCATAGGAGTGTTTCAAGCAGTCATTTAATACAAAAGTTATGTGTGTGGATTTGTGTGACATTTGTGAGTTTTTGAAGTGGTAATTTTTTGTGATGTGTTTCTTTATTCAAAATCAGTGTTTACTCTTGTGCTTAGTTTTTTGAGGGATTTTCTAAAGATTAATATATTGTTCATATGATAAACACATCTGTGAGATAAATTCAGTAATTTCCCTAGGAGGAAGAGCACGGGATGGGCCTTCTTCCCTTTTAGTTTTTTTTTTTTTTTTTTTTTTAAATGTATGTTTATTTTGAGAGAGAACATGAGCAGGAGAGGAGCAGAGAGCGAGCCAGGGAGGGAGGGAGGGAGGAAGGAAGGGAGAGAGAGAGACAGAGAGAGAATCCCAAGCAGGCTCCACACTGTCAGTACAGAGCCTGATGTGTGCCTTGTTCTCATGAACTGTGAACTGTGAGATCATGGCCTAACCTGAGATCAAGGGTCAGATGCTTAACTAACTGAGCCACTCAAGTGCCCCATTTTGTTTTAATAGTTCTTTTATCTTTTATCTATACATGGTCTTAATAGAAAATTAAAATCTTTATTACTTATACCTAGCTTAAAAATGTTAAAATATAACATAAAATCTGCCATTTTACCTAGTTTTTAGTGTACAAATTGAAGGCATTGATTATATTCAGAGTATTGTACAACCATTATCATTGTCTATTCCTGGAAGTTTTTCATCACCCACACAGAAATTCTGTAACCATTCTGAATATTTGTGGGGCTGATAAAGCAATAACTCCCCACTGCCTCCTTAACCTTGCCCCTTATAACCTCTATTCTACTTTCTGTTTCTGTGAATTTTCCTCTTATTTATATTTCATATAAGGGGAATCATACAATATTTGCCCTTTTGTGTCTGGCTTACTTCACTTCGTATGTTTTCAAGGTTCATCCATGTTATAGTGTGTATCAGATGTATCAGATGTATCATTGTACTCCCTTTTGACACTGAATAATATTCCATTGTGCGGAGATAACATGTTTTGTTTATCCATTCATCCACTGAGGGACACTTGTTTTTTTCCTACCTTTAGCTACTGTGAATAAAGCCAAAACAAACTTTGAAATACAAATATCTCTTCCAGTCTATTTTTTCAGTTCTTTTGGGTATATGGCTGGAAGTGAAATTGCTGTCATATGCTAATTCTGTTTAGCTTTCCAAACTATTTTCTACACTGGTTGCACCGTTTGATATTCCAACCAGCAGTGTATGAGGTCCCTCATTTTTTTTCATATCCTTGCCAACGCTTGCTGTTTTCAGTATTTTTATATATACCGTCCTTATGGATATGAACTGGTATCTCATTGTGGTTTTGATTTGCTTTTCTCTTAAGACTGATAGGGTTGAGAATCTTTTCATGTACTTATTGGCAATTTATATGTCTTCTTTGGTCTATTCAAGTCTTTTGCCCCATTTTACAAGGGACTTTGTTTTTGAGTTTTAGGGGTTCTTTACATATTTTGGGCATTAACCCCTTATCAGATGCATGATGTGCAATTTTTTTCCCATTCTGTAGGTTATCTTTTTATTTTCTTGGTAATGTCATTTAATGCACAAAAGGCTTGTTTTGTTTAACTTTGTTTTGATGAGAGCAACTTTATCTGTTTTGTCTTCTGTTGCTCATGCTTTAGTGTCATATATAAGAATCCATTGTCAAATCCAAAGTAATAAAGATGAATCCTTATGATTTATTCTAAGACTTTTATTGTTCATCTCTGTATTTAGGTCACTGATTCATTCTGGGTTGATTTTTGTACATGGCATAAGGTAAGGATGTAGTTCTATTCTGTTGAATGTGGAAATCCAGTTGAAGACACTCTTTTTTCCCTGTTGAATATCTTGGTACTCTTGTCAAAAATCAACTGATCATAGATGTATGGGTTTATTTTTATTATGGACTCTCAATTCTATTTCATTGGTCTATATGTCTATACTATGTGGGTCTTAAACTTACTTTTGTATTTTTTCTTACAGTGGCCTCTTTCCTAAATTAGTTAAGGGCACACCCCCTCACAACCTGGGATCTCTCAGTTTTATCATTTGAGAACCTCTGAGGATTATCATTTTCTTATTTCTGTTTTGTGGTTCAGTTTATGTCTCTTTTAAAGATATGAACAATGCCATCTATTTCTTATTCTTTGTGCATATGCATATATGTAAACATATGTGTGTGTATAAATGTGTACTTTTTATTTTTTATTTATATCTATTTTATTTTACATAACAATATGTGTTTTTATATTTATACAAGTATTTATACAAACCAGTGACAATTCATAGTACATCATCTCACCCTTGTCAATCTCTTAAATGGCTCTGTCTATATAAAGGGCAGATTTCAAGGAGTATATCTGGATCTGGATTTCTGTACCTTAAGTGGGCTTATTATTAAAAAAAATTAGGGGCGCCTGGGTGGCTCAGTCGGTTAAGCGGCCGGCTTCGGCTCAGGTCATGATCTCGCGGTCCGTGAGTTCGAGCCCCGCGTCGGGATCTGTGCTGACAGCTTAGAGCCTGGAGCCTGTTTCGGATTCTGTGTCTCCCTCTCTCTGACCCTCCCCCGTTCATGCTCTCTCTCTGTCTCAAAAATAAATAAACATTAAAAAAAATTAAAAAAAAATTATTTGTTATTACATAGCTTATTAGTTCAGACTCTTCCATTAAGTTGAGATAGTCCGATTCTATTGATTGGTTAGTTTTCATTGTACACTATTTGTTTTGTAAAATTTCTTCTATTTTTTTTTTTATATAGATAATCTTCAGGTGACTAACAACGGGAACAACACAAGTTAGCTCTGTTAAATTAATTGTAGGATATAAGTAAAGAATTAAAAAGCTTTCATTAACCTTTATGTATGGGTGGAAGACACTTTCTGGCTGTTGCCATCTTGAGTCATGCGATCTTTGCTTATTGCATATGAAGGAATTAAAAACATAGCCTTCTCAATATCTGTAATTAGGAGTATTGCCTGTGCCTTGAATACTACTTTGCTGTTAATAATATGCCTTTTACTCTGGGCTGATGGCTCAGAGCCTGGAGCCTGTTTCCGATTCTGTGTCTCCCTCTCTCTCTGCCCCTCCCCCGTTCATGCTCTGTCTCTCTCTGTCCCAAAAATAAATAAACGTTGAAAAAAAATAAAAAAAAATAAAATAATATGCCTTTTAAATGGTTTGCATATCAGAGGCCAGTAGTGAAGGGCTGCAGTTGCTCAAGAGATTAGAATACAGAATAATATTTCCTGTCACTGTGTCTTTCTCTAAGATCTTCTTGTGTGTTATGGAAAAAAAATGTTTTGTAATTAGATAAATTTGAGAAAAAGTTATATATATATAACAGTTTTGTTTCTTCTTAATCATGATTTTCTCAGAATCTTTCATGTAAGATGTCCATGGTAACTATGTAAGACAGTGTAGAATGCAGCCTTTCCTAACTCACATCTCAGAAACTGAACTGTATAAGACAGCTATATAATACCATTTTGGATAACACTGATCAAGAAAAATATATCTAGACCATTCTAGAAGATTGAGGAACAGGTTATACTGAGTAGAAGAGGTGAATAAAAAATGACAACCCAGAAAGAATGACTTCAGGGTTTTTATAATAGAGGAGCATCCAAAAATTACAGATAGGGTCCAAAAGCCAAGATAAAATAGAAAAAACACATGGGAATGGACCAAAATGGTTGATTGTCATAGATTTGGGGCTGGCATATACCTTTTTAGAAATGGAGGTAAATCTGGTTCTTGGCCATGTTACACTTACAAACTATGTAATTAAAAGGACAGCAATGTTGGGGCCTGGGTAGCTTAGTTGATTGAATGTCCAGCTTTTGATTTTGGCTCAGGTTATGATCCTAAGCCTCATGTTGGGTGCCCTACTGAGCATGGATCCTGCTTAAGATTCTCTCCTTCTGCCCCTCTCCCCACTCTCTCAGATAAATAAAATTAAAAATATATATATAAAGAAAGGACAGAAATGAAACTTAGTTGTAATGATTTTCACATTCCACAAGTTTCGTTTGTCCTCAGGAATGTTTATTCAATGCTCATGTGTTTAGTTGGTGGACTCTGTGCGCAACCCCAGTATTAAAATGTATTATGCATGAAAGGTTCAAATGAAAGGAAAGGTCACAGAGGGATCTGAGTAAACAGATTGTCTAAGGGTTTTTTGACAGTAAACTCAGAAACACACAGAGAAAAGTGTAACCTCTGTGATTTTAAAACTAGGAATGCCTTTAAGACGGGCAAGCCTTTTGTTCCTGATGTCTGCATTTGTGTTGCATAAATATAATATAAAATTTGATCTTAGAGCTGCAAACAGTTTTTGAGAGTTTACTAATTTTAACTTAAAGCCTTCAAAATAACCAATGAATTGCTCAGAATTTCAAGCAGGCTCCATGCTTCTCAGGGGGCTAAACAGTATCTTTAATTTTTTTCAGTGTTGTGTCCCCTCTGAATGTCATTCAAAATGACAGATTTCAGGCAGTCTATGAAAGTAGCTTGTAATCTTTTTAGAATGTAAAATAATATTAGTGGTAAATCTTTACCAACTATACTGATGATATGATAAATATATATTAAAAGAAAACATTTCTTTTATAAAATAAGTCACTTCTTGTTGAGAAGTGAATTTCAGATCACTGTGCAAATCCATTGACAATGTTCATTGTCTTTTCTTATTCTTTTATATAATTCAGAATCAAAATAGGATCCTCATCTTATAGTCAACTACTTTATATATTTGGAATTTTCCATATTAATAGAGCAGGAAGGAAAAATAACTTGTAATAATATACAGCATTTCTCTTAATATCCTGAATAGGATAGCTCAAAGTACCAGATATTTAAAGAATTTTTAATCAGATGTTTTTTGTTTTTTTGTTCTTTTACCTTTGTTCAGTTCTGGCATAATGACACAATTTTGGAGTCTAATAGTGATTTAGGTTTAAGTCTTCCTCTTAATCAACTTGGAGAATAGTCAAACCCCTGAAGATTCATTGCCTTTTTTCTTTTCTTTTCTTTCTTTTTTTTTTTTTTTTTAAACCTTGGTGGCATAACTTTCCCCAAATCTGTCAGATCCTCATTGCCACCCTTTGCTTTTCTCCATTGACCATACTGTTAGGAATGGATCTGTAACTCAAAATTTAAGCTACACTGGAAATAAATTTTAGCCACCCATAATGTTATAGAGCATCAAGCCAACAGAGTAGATTGATTTTGGAGAAATTTAAGGCATCAGCCAGGACAGTTTAGGTGTATCTTTGGTAAATTATCTCTGCAATATTAGTTATAAATATTTATTTATAGAATTCCAATAATCTTGTAAGCCTGGACACTGCATATGCCTAAGGGTAAGAAACATTTTATTTCTGTGATAGCCATCCCTATGGCTCTAAAGAGTCAGTGTCCACTTCTAAATAGTCATTAGAGGGGCGCCTGGGTGGCTCAGTCAGTTGGGCGTCCGACTTCGGCTCAGGTCATGATCTCGCAGTCCGTGAGTTCGAGCCCCGCGTCCGGCTCTGTGCTGACAGCTCAGAGCCTGGAGCCTGTTTCAGATTCTGTGTCTCCCTCTCTCTCTGACCTTCCCCCATTCATGCTCTGTCTCTCTCTGTCTCAAAAATGAATAAACGTTAAAAAAATTTTTTTAAAAATAAAAAATAAATAAATAGTCATTAGAATTTCTGAGCTTTAGAAACTCCCATTCCAGCCTTCTGAGTCTTTTTCTTTTCAGCCTCTTTAGCCTCAGGTCCCTACAGCCCTTCCATAGTGGCAGGCTGAATTCTGAATTATGGGTTTATTTATTTACCAGTGGGAACTTTTTTAAGCTATGAAAATATATTGTATTTGTTTGGCATATATTTAAAACATATGTATCCTATTGATTCTGGAGAAAGCATTTATAAGTAAAAAGGAAACATTTTTTTTTCTGTAGATATGTGAGAAACAAATTAGCCTTTTGGCCACAGTGGTTGGAGTCGTGCTTTCTTAGGGCTCAGGATTCCTTGACTGGAGCACAGCAGACAAAGCTTCATCGTGGGAAGGAGCTGATCTGGAATATAAGAAATTTGGAAGGAAAGTTGGTTCCTTACACACATCTCAACCCGTCCCTCAGAAACAACCTCTGATCATTTTACCAAATTTTTCCTTTCCTGTCCTGACAGCTCCACCCGCTTTTCTGCCCTGAGACCTGTTACCTTAAAGTTTCAAGCATGAAGCATAGAAAGTAAAGAAAAGAGACAGGTGGGAAGTGGCCCCTTTGAAGAAAGGATAAATGATGAAGGAAGGAAATAGCTACATGGTCTTTTTCCTGAATTAATTTTAATCTTCCTTTTTTTTTTTTTTTTTCTTTTTCTTTCTTGGGCTTCTATTCAAATAACTGTCCATTCTTGATCACTAGCAGATTGATGCTCTTACCATTCATCATCAGGAATAAGATGAGACTTCCTGCCTTGTGTTATTTGGTGTTTGTTTTTACCTGAGGCCTAGATTTATTCTCACTCATCTCCTCTTCAGAAACACTGCTTAGAAAGCAAAAGTAACTACCATTTTGATATAACTGGAATTTAATCTTCTGAGTTCTTCCAAGGCAGTCCCTGGCTCATTATAGCCTGTTTCATACAGACTCTGGGATGGCAGCATGAACAAGTTAGAAGAGGTAGGTAGGTTTCTAAAAGCTAAGTGATCCAATTATAATTGGTTTGTCCCAGATAGTTCAAAGCCTTGGGAACAGAGACAGTCCACCGTCGTGGAACTTGCCTTATTTTAGGGTATCAACTGCCAGGAGCGAAACTGACAAAAAAATAAAAAGTTTTAGAAACAGCATTTCAAGTCAGTCAGGGGGGAAAAATAGCAAATAAACAAATGACAATGTAATGATGCAATCAGCAGTGGCTTCTGGACTTAGGCCATTAAATAAAACACATTTTGGATCTCAGGCCAATCAGGCATATGTGGAAAGAGGGAAGGTTTTGTTTTTTGTTTTTTTGTTTTTGTTTTTGTTTTTTGGTTTTTTTTGTCTCATCCATTCTCTGTTTTTTCCTGAGAGTATAGGTTAACAGGGCCAAACCCAGGTTATATTTGTCAGCTGAATGAACATAACTGGGTTTTCATTAGGGAGATGGGGATGAAAAATTCTAATAGATGATTTGAAGGAGGGAACAGTATGAAGGCATGAAGAAAGTTTTTGAATAGGATCATACAAATTCTGCCTCTAATAATGTTTAATGTCTATTTCTTAAGTCAGTTGAGGATCTGCAAGATGTTATTTTCCACTTACTTTAGCAAATGGCATTCTAAGATTTGAGTAAGTCAGATGTGTATTCCCAAATGGAAACTAACTGAACTGAAAGCAACACTAACCTCCCAGTCAAATGAGATACCCAATAACAGAATCAGATATCAGTGGGGAGTCATTCCCTTTAGGCAAAGCTCAGTATATTCAGAAATCGCTGAATTGCTGAAGAGCAGGAAATCATAAGTTACCATTAAACAAAAGAAGATAAACACTGAAATGTAGTTGAGATTATAAGGTAAACAGAAGAGAAAGCCAAAGATAGGGTACAACCCTCCCCTTTGCCTTTCTGGAGTCCATTTCTCTTGATATCTTGGCTCAAGGAATTTAGGGAAATTAAAAGTTGCTTCTTTAGGGTAAAGTAAACCAAACTTGAGAATGCCATTCCAAGTTAATTGCTATATTTTTGTTACTTGATAGAAAATAAAACATCTGTCCCAAACTTCTTTTCTTTTATTTACTTGTACAGTGAGTACAATCAATGTATCCTTGAGTTCTATATATTAATGATGTTTACCAGTTGTGTGACTTGAAGCAAGTGATTTTTTTTGTGAGCTCTTTTCCTCACCTACAAAATGAGAATTATAATGCATTCTTAAATTTGTTGAAAAGGTTGTCAGAAGATTTTAAGATAGTATATGAAAAAAATTTGGGCATAGCTTCTCAGTAAATTTCATCTCTGAGAACGTTTATTTAACTATATAAGGCTATAAACCTCCCAATACTAAGAAAATACAAAGAAAAAGAAGAATTCTCCAGAAAAACCTACAAAAAAATAAAAAACAGATCAGTGCACTAATATAATAAAATGATTGCTGTTAATTAATGATACATTTTAGAAAGAGCTATTTGGAAGACCCAATGAATATCTGAAACAGGATATGATTTTTATAACTTCTAGTGAGTTCGTAATCATTTGCAAATGATTTTAAAGTTTTGTATGCACTTTTTAAGGGAATTGGCAAGTAGATGCACATGAATGTTACAGGATGAGAATCTTTGTCCATTGGGTTTGGTAGCTTCCATCTTGTCTTAGAAGAAATTAAAAGGGAACAGAATATACCAGTCCAAAATAAGCTTCCTTCTGGTTAGAAGTTAACCCATTTGTAAAAGAAACTTACATATGTAAAAAGAGCTTTACCTATGTAAAATCTACATGTGTAAGGGTGTCTCCCTCTCTATACCTGGAAGAGGAGGACTAAATCTCCAGAAATTCTTATCTGTGGAGGAGACTTGGTCTTAACACTGTATAAGAACAATATCTTTTCCTGCAACTGGCCTTCTCTACCCATCCAATGTATTTCTTTTGTCTTTAGCTGGAGATGATATTTAAGGTGGTGGCTTTGATCATTTGGGGGAGTTATTCAGTGTTCCTGAGTATCTTTCATTTATACAGGAGGTGTACATGTTATTAAACTTGTGTTTGTTTTTCTCCTATTAATCTTTTTTTTTTTTTTTATTACACCATAGTCTCAGCCAAGAATCTAGAATGGTAGAAGAAATTTTTTTTCCTCTTCTATAGAATCCTTCGAAATCCCATGATTTGATAATATATTTGTGACTTTCTGGATCAAGAACTACCAGTGAGTGAAAGGTTACAGTTATAAAAATATTTTTAGGGCAGTGAAAATACATCATTATGTATATATTATACATGAGGTATATATGTTAAACATTTTCCCAAACCCATAGAATGTTTAGCAGCAACAGTGAACACAAGTAAATTATAGACTTTGAGTGATTATGATATGTCAGTGTAGGTTTATCCGTGGTGAAAAAATGCCCCGTTCTAGTAAATGTGGATAATGAGGAAGAATGTGCATGTGTGGGCATAGAGGAGATATGCGAAATCTCTGTATCTTTTTCTCAATTTTGCTGTTAACCTAAAACTACTCTTTAAAAAAGAAAAGCCTTTAAACAACCTTACATTGAATAACAACAAAACAGTACTTTAATGTAATTCTTATTGTTGTGATGATGTGATGACTTTATGCTACTAGACCACTAAATACAGTAAAAATAATAATAGTTTTTAAAAATCCCTAGCAGACTTGTGATACTAATTCATACACAGGTATGGCTGTAGTTCAGAAATACAAATACAAGAATCCCTGTAGTAAATTTCCTTTATTAAGCTACTTCTGATTAAAGCTGTTACTATACTACTGAGAAAGCAAATGTCCGTGGAAATATTTTGAAATTGTTGACTACCAGAAGTTTCTCATTGTTCACCAGGTGGGAGAACAATGTATATGAGGAACTCCTTTCTGTCTCAGGAGCTCTCTGATTTATACTGTACTCAGACAAGTATATATTGATTTGCAAAATGTAGGGTTGTTCTAGAGATAAACAGCTGTGTAGTCAATTGGTACTTAATTTGGGTTAGCATTCTTAGAAAATAAAATGGCTTTTGGAAACATGTCGACTCTTTCTTTGCAAATCTGTTTCATTCTACCTGTTGATTCATATTACACACATTATGTATAAATCCCTGTTGACCTTAAAAACAAAACAGCTGGTTATTTTGCCAGCACGGTGCTTTATTCAGGAAGAGCAGAGGAATTGCAATTCAGAACAGCAAGCTCTGGCAAACCATAGGCAAGCCTGGAGAAGGAAGTTGAGAAGAGCTGCTTGGAAGGAAGGTCAGGAAGGAAGTGAGCATTCAGTGTGGTGATGGCCTCTCATTTGTTGAGTTAAGGTATTTATTGGCTGAACTTGTTGCTGAGCAAGGAGAAGTTCTTCCTTTCTCCTGCAGCAGCAGTAAAGTAAGCTTCTTCCTGTTGGGAATGCAAGGTGTGTCTTTCTGTTGGGGTCTTCAATTGACAAGGAGGGGTGGTGCATTAGACCTCCCTCTTCTGGCCTCCATTTTAGATGAGGTTTCCTTTAGTCAGTTTCACATATCAGCTTGTAATTCTCTCTTGCCATGATGGATGTTAGGAGAGAGGAGAAGCTTAAAATACCTACTTTAAATACTGGAAGCAGAGACATTTGACAGAAACAGTAAGAATGTGTGCATCTAACACCACTAGTAGCATCCTTAGCAGCTAGGGACTTAGAAAGGCATATTCCTGGGTTCCACCCCAGACCTACTGGATCGGGAATTCTGAAGATGGGGCTTGAGGAACTGTTTTAACAAACCCTGTAGGTGACTTTAATGCTTGCTAAACTTTGTGAGTGACTGTTCTAAAGAACAGGGATTCCATTGCAATAAGTATTGGGAAAATATGATTATTACATAATGAATATTTGAAGCATTGTAAAACAAAAGAGGCTGTTGACTGAATTAGAGGAAATGAATAACTAATATGAAGTTCAGATCTTATGTGCCTCATAGAGACTGGGAACCAACTAAAATCCCAAATTGTTTCTGTTCTATATCCACTGACAGACTGCTTGTGGAATGTGTATGATTATTATATAATCCCAGCACATATACATACACACACACACATGCATAATTCACATGGAAGAATGGAAACAAATCAGATAGAAGTCACTTTTGACTCTGTGTTGCTCTGAATTAGCTGTGAAATTGTCTTGATTATTTAAAAATTTTTTTTTTATTGTTTATTTTTGAGACAATGCGAGAGAGTGCAGACAGTGGAGGGGCAGACAGAGGGAGACGCAGAATCTGAAGCGGGCTCCAGGCTCTGAGCTGTCAGCACAGAGCCCGATGCGGGGCTCGAACTCACCAACCATGAGATCATGACCTGAGCCGATGTCGGACGCTTAACCGACCGAACCACTCAGGTGCCCCTTGATTAATTTTTCAAAGTCTCATATCAAATCTTGTTTCACAAGCATCTTTCAAAATGAAATATGTTAATGAACATAAGAAACAATTGCTAAAGAAATGACTGTTATAATCCTGCCAGTTTTCATTTAGATCTATTTCTTTATACAAAGAGATACTTCAGTTAGCCCTAGAAATATTTTAGTTACTTAGGAAAAAATAGGACAAGTTGTCTGTTAAAAAACTCCCTTGAAAATATAACATGCAATTAGTTTTACTGCCCAGATACGCAATTTTCACTTGATGGGAAGTTAAGTTGTGTAAGGAGGTCATATCTTACATAATTTAATTTTGAATAAGTAAATGTATTTGCTGATACTTTGTTTCTACATGAATTTCTTAGATAAAACAAGATTCATGTTCTATGTAATTTATTACATGTATGCCATTTTTTTTAAAGGAAACAAGGAACAAGGAGTGAATAAAATTGAAATTAAGTTGTTTTGTTAAACTGTTTTATTTGAATAATTTCAAATTTCAGGACAAATTCCAAAGACAGCACAGAAATTTCCAATATACGATTTACCCAACTTCCCTTACGATTACCACCTTGAATAATTACGGTACATTTATCAAAACCAAGAAAGTAACATGGGTACAATGCTTCCAACTAAACTACAGACTTTCTTTAGATTTTGTCAGTTTTTCTTCCACTTTTTTTGTTTTAAGATTCAGTTCAGGATCCCACATTGCATTTAGTTGTTATGTGTGCTTAGTCTTCAGATCTGTGAAAGCGTTTCAGTGTTTTTCTTTTCCATGGAATGGACAGTGTTTTTTTAGAAGTAACAGGTAGATATTTTTAAGAGCCCCACAAGTTTGTTTTTGTGATGTTTTCTCATGTGGATACAATAAACATGAGTTCATACTGACATCTCTTACCCTTAATTCACCTCGGAAGTCATTCCACCCTCCCCCACCTCCCCTTTGCTTATTTGTAGAGTCTTTATCTGACAGTGAGAAACTGATTCTAAATATCAGAAATGCTAGCCCTTCCCCCTCTGAGAAATGAATTCACCATCTATGCTGCAGAGCTAGTGTGGTTCTCTAGTCTAATAGCATCCAGTCAAAGCACTGTTTGCCAGACTTACTGAGTCAGGCCCTTCTTGCCTACCCTTTTTGATGTCGTGTTATATAATTGTAGCTAGGTTAGTTTTTCTTATGGAGTAAGATGATGATTCAAATGTATTATTTCCAGCTTCCTTTGCCTTACTATATATAATGCCAGCTCTCATTGATACTACTTCTAAATATGAATAGAGCTCTTTGCGGGCTCTTGATTTTGTCCTTTGGTATATTTGTTCATCATATTGCTAAACCCTTTAGTGTAAATAACACTATAAAAAGTGTCATGTCTGCTAGGATATGCCTTCCTTTATTCTTAATATTTTAGCTTTATGAATTTGAAGAACACGTTTCAAATATTATGAGAAAGCCAATTAGATTTTGATAGGATATATTTTATGAATATTGTCATCTTTATTGTTCAGTTTTCCCATCCATTAAGATAGTATATTCCTACATTTTAAGTATCCCTTCATGTCCTTCTGTAATATTCTATACATTTTTAAATCATTCTTCTTATAACTTTCCTTAGTGTATTTCCAATTACTCTATACTTTTTATTTCTATTATAATAACTTTAAAAACTTCTGTTCCTAAATGTTTCTTACCAGTTTTTAGGAAAAAGATGATTTTTTGTGTGTAATAAACTTTCATACTCTTATACAGCTGATGTCACCTACCAATTTTGATAATTTGTAGATTCTTCTGGATTTTTTTATTAATACGTTGCACATTTAGTGGACAATGACACTTCTGTTTCTCCTATTCTAATCGTAAAATCAGTCTCTGTCTCTCTCTCAATCTCTCTCTTACTTTGTCTCATTGCATTACCTGAATTTTGTAGTACAGTAGTGAAGAGAATGATAATAGCAGACATCCACATGTTGCTTCTAACTTTTAAGAGATATCTTGCAACATATCACCATTACGTGTGATGTTATCTTTTTTTTTGACATAGATCCTTTATCAGTTAAAGAACTTAAATTTATTCCTTATTCACTAAGATTTTATTTTAAATCATGATTCATTAAACTTTCACCCAGTTTTTAATGCATTTATTAATATTATCATTTGGCTTTTGATTTTTTTTATGGGTCAGTTTGGTGAACTACTTAAAGGGACTGCCCACAAGGTTAAAGGATCAGTTACATTCTTGTGATTAAATTATACTTGGTAATGATTTATTCTGAGGATTTTTATGTGTTTCTATAATATCTTACTTAGGATTCTTGCATAAAAATTCATAGGTAGAATCGACCCACAATGTTTTTTGGTTTTATTTGTTTTGGTTTTTCTGCACACGTCTGATTCTGGAATCAAGATAATACAGCTTTCGTAAAGTTAGTTATATTACTATCTATTTCAAAGACCAATATGCAACATTTCTGGTTTCTTCTTGAGGGACTCAGAAATAGAAAAGTCAGGCATGAAATTCAAGTAGGGAAAACACCACCTGAGAGTGATATGTTCCTGGCCCCAGTTCTTGGCACAGGGTACCAGAATTTAGGTGCTTCTTCTGGAAAAACAGAGCATCATTGTAAGGAAAACAAATAAATATGATTGTTTTTATACACCCATGTTTGTAAACTTAAAGATCTGTACCTGATACACAAACAGTTGATGGAGTGTGTGTGTGTGTGTGTGTGTGTGTGTGACAGAAAAAGATTGAGACAGAGAGAGAAGAAGGTATGAAATCAATATGAGAAATAATAGACATACAGGGAGGATAGATCAGGAGAGAAGCAAAACAGAATTTATTAAACAAAATGATCCAGGAATCAAGTTTAAGTGAATTTGGGGTAGTACGATAAGAGAAAACCTATCAGGATACCTGACAGGGAGAGCCACTGCATGATTACCTTTTAAAGTTATTCCTCCACCTCTGAATAGAACTCTCTCATAAAATTAACATACTCCTCATTTTCATTCAAATATGTTACCTTTAAAATTTACTTGTCGCTCTTTCAGCAATTTTGGCAAAAATGTTCTTAGCCATCTGGATTTGCCATAGGACTTTGTAACTATCTGCTCCTACTGATTTGCTGAATAATAATGATCCAAGATCATTTATCTTCCTTAAATATCCACAAAATTAGCTGAGGAAAATCAAAGAAAGTTACTGCTTTGAGATCTAAAATGTACATTATTAGGGTGCCTGGGTGGCTCAGTCGGTTGAGCGTCCAACTTGGCTCAGGTCATACTCTCACAATTTGTGGGTTTGAGCCCCGCGTCAGAGTTGACAGCTCAGAGTCTGGAGCCTCCTTCGGATTCTGTCTCCCTCTCTCTCTCTGCTGTTCCCACGCTCATGTTCTGTCTCTCTCTGTCTCTCAAAAATAAACAAACATCAAAAAAATTAAAAAAAAAGAATCCTCTTCGCTTTGGGAGTCCCTTTGTGTCCATATGCTATTGTGTGATTATTACATATATAAGGACATAAGGTCATCATGAGAAAACACAGGAATAGAATTATTATTATATTAATCAAACAAAGTCTTATTAACAAAAATTTTATAAAATGAAATGTATGGGGCGCCTGGGTGGCTCAGTCGGTTAGGCGTCTGACCGGCTCAGGTCATGATCTCCCGGTCTGTGGGTTCGAGCCCCGTGTCGGGCTCTGTGCTGACAGCTCAGAGCCTGGAGCCTGTTTCAGATTCTGTGTCTCCCTCTTTCTCTGACCCTCCCTGTTCATGCTCTCTCTCTGTGTCAAAAATAAATGTTAAAAAAAAATTGAAAAAAAAAAATGAAATGTAGGGTATTATATAGAAAAATGGTTTGATAAACTTTTCTTGCTCTACTGCGAAGAAAAAAGTGAGGGAGAAGTTAAAAGAGGTAGACAAAGATTTTAATCCATCCTGCCTTGGATTTGAGTAGTTAAAAGTAAAGTAAATATTTACTTCAAACACTTCTTTGGTTTTTAACATACTTCACCTATAATTAAAGCACAAGTTTCCTTGTAAGCTGGCTTACTGCCATTTCTTTTTCCTTTTTTTTTAAATTTGTTTAATATTTATTTTTGAGAGAGAGAGAGGGAGAGAGAGAACCACTGGGGGGAGGGGCAGAAAGAGAAGGAGACACAGAATCTGAAGCAGTCTCCAGGCTCTGACCTGTCAGTACAGAGCCTGATGCATGGCTTGAACCCACAAGCCGTGAGATCTTAGCCTGAGCCTAAGTCAGACGCTTAACCAACTGAGCTACCAAGACGTCCCGTTTCTATATCATAAATAATGTAAAGTCTTGGAACTATAATTTGGTTATGTTGAAGTGATGGAAACAAAATAAACATAAATTAAATATTTTAAATAAGTGTTGAATGTTAAATAGAATCGTTCACATGAAGTAAGGAAGAGAAAAAAATGGAGCCAAGAACATTAACTCATCCTTTTATAGTGCAGAGGGAGCCTGCCATACTGTGCATTTTTAAATGTTGTCTAGAAAGAGATGCCACTTAATGGACTCATATCAAAGGAAAATATCAGGGTTCCATCGCCTTTCAGTTTAGTTGCACAGGACAGTATAGGTTTGTTTACATAGTTTTGGTTTCCTTTGCATTTCTGTGCACTCAGTCTTTTGGATTTCAGAATTGCAAGCTATGATTTGGATTAGTTTCTAAAAATGTGCAAATGACATCACTTTAGTAAGTATCAGTAATGTGACAAGCGCTGTAAGGTGGCATTACAGTAAAATATTGAGTTTTGAAAATTTACATCATAATAGGCACATTCCTCACACATATAAAAAGCTGTTCACTCTTTAGTTCTTCGGGAAAATAACCTGCTCTAAAATAATACTTAAATTTAAATATCAAGTCTGGAAATCTCTATGAAAAGCAAGATGCCAGACAGTCCTGTTTGTCTCATAATCTCCCGTCCTTATTTTAGAATGCTATGCACAAGGCATGCAACTAGAAGTGGTCCTATTTAGTTAACTTTTTGTTTACTTTTCTAAATCACAATTAACACGGCTCACATCCCTCCCATAACTTTTGCAGGAACAGCTAATGCTAGTAGTTTCCTGGAGCCCCTTCCCCAACACAAACTTTGGAGCTGAGTAATGCAGGAAATTTGGGGGAGGAATTTCTGTTGTTCTGTCCATGCTGGTCACTGATGATCGAGCTGAATTAATCTCTTCCAAAGCAGGAAGCCCCCATAAATCCAAATGTTTGCTTCCTTACTGCCATGCCACACTGCTGACCCTTGGCTATGGCTCCCAAGGGGGATGGGCGTTGTGTGTGTTCAGACCACAGGTAGCTAAGTCAACCCCTCACAGGTACCCTCTGTTCTCTGGTGCAGTGAAGGATTTTTTTTTTAAGTTAGCTGCTTTTCCAAGAGCCTTCTTCCTTCTCCATCAGTCATGAAACTCAGTTCCCTCTCTCTTTGTAGTTGAATCATCCCCTTCTCCCTTGAAGTTTTGAAGCCATGCTGGGACATCCCAAAACACCAAATAACACTTTCAGGTTCTAGGGAAAGCCAGATATTATCCAAGACCAAAAATGTGGCTGCTCTGAGAAGTAAGGAGTGAAACAGGGAAAAATCCTTTTATGTATAACAAAAGCTAAACGGATACAAAATTATCAGAAAATTATTTTGCAGTTTAGCTACTAAATCCTTCAAAAAAAACAAGAAGGATTCAGGTTGTACTTGAAAGGAAATGCTTGTTTTAGTCAGTTCAGGTTGCTATAACAAAATACCTTAGATAGGATGGCTAAAGCAATAGACATTTTTTTTTTTTTTCTTACAATTCTGGAGGCTGGGGAATCCAAGGTCAAGGTATTAACATTGGGTGCCTGGTGAGAGCTGCTTGAATGGCTTGTAGTCGGCTCCTTTCTCTCTGTGTGCTCAAAGGACCTATCCTCAAGGCTGCTTCTAGAGAGAGTTCTTGGGTCTCATCCTTTTCTTATAGGAACACTAATCCCATGAAGGTACCACCCTCACTACCTCATGAAAACCCAATCACCTCCCGAAGGGCCTGCTTTCAAGTATCATCACATTGAGGGTGAGTGTTCCAATGTGTGAATTTCAGAGGAACACAAACATTTCAGTCTGTTACAGTGCTTTATAGGAGCATTTTGTTTTCAACTTTTATTTCACACACGATTTCCAGTTTTAGTATTTGACTTTTATCATCATAGCCATGATGCAGGGTCATCATTTTTCTCTGTTGACTTCTATTGTTAATGCGATACAGTACGAATGGCCAGATCTTAATTACAACCTGGTCTTTTTCTCCCTGGAGTTACAATGTCATTTATATCTGCCACCTTGCTATTTCTCCTAATATGTCTTACCAGTTTTTCAAATTCTGTAAGCCCCAAACTGAACTTATGCTCATATTTTTCTCACAGTATCCCTGTAGGCTTTCTTAATTCTCTGGTTTGAGCCAACAATGACCCAGTCAGCCAGTCCCCAAATTCAGTCGTCTCTGAAGTATTCCTGTAGTTTACCCCATATCAAGTATGATCTCTAAGTACAATAGACTTGGTTCTTCCTTGGAGTCTTGCTGACTCCACTGTCATCTCTTTTGATTCAAGACCTTATTATTTCATGTCTGGATCATTGTGATTGCCACTTTAGTTTTCTTTCCATTTCTCTTCCTAACAGACTCTATCGTGGCCTCTTGATTTTTCTTCCTCTAGCTTACCTTAGTTCATGTTACTCCCTTGCTTAAGATTGTGTATTGTTTTCCTTATATTTCTACAATAACACTTGCTTATGTCTGGCCATCAAAGCCGTATGATCTGGGTTCATTTCACTTCTGCATTCACCTACATCAAACGCACTGCCAAAATCCTTATTTCTTGCCTTTCTTTCCCTTTCGTGGTACACTTTTGGAGCTCTTCTCTGCTTCTCAAAATTCGTCATTCCTAGAGGCCTAGTTTTAGTCACACCATCTTTATTAAATGTCCCTGATGTTCCAGCCATCAATTAGCTTCTGTCGTGAGAAGTGCCGTCCATATGGTACGCAACATCCATTGATCTAATTTGTACCTTATCTTTTTGGGGGGTTTGTGTTGGTGTTATTTTGTTTTTTTGGGGGGGTTTATTTTCATCTAAAACGATTTCAGATTTACATTTGCAACTCAAGATATGCCCATGTGCAATTTTAGTTATCCTTTCACACCACAGCTAGCTTTGCTTGGAACTAAGCCAAGTTCTGGAGTTCACATTTCTTCTGATGAAGGGTCTATTAGTTTTCAAGAATCTCATCACACACTAGGAAATCTCAGTTTCCACAGCAGGAAAGGCTCCAGGACATTTTTCTAGATCTCCTCTGTGGCTCTCTGGAAGTGTGTGAGACCAGATGGGGTGGTATGGCTGTTGTGTCTGTTGTATGCTGGCAGACTCGTAGTGTCATATGTCCAAATACATGGTTCCTCTCAGTTTTCTAAGAAGGCAGGGAGGGAACACATTTGAAGGGTCTCTTCAGATTCTCTTGGCTTTCTCTTCCTTTAAACACTTAGCAGTTTGCTTAGCCTCAGGCATAGCTATTTTGGTGTGCGTGTTTGACCGGGTCAGCTACCACTTTGCCCTGTGACTTGCCTGCTTATTCAGAGTTCTTACCACTTTTGGACTGAGACAAAACACTGCCTACTGGCATGAGACACTGCTTTTCAATAATCTACCAAGGTTGTACACTTTGGAATTGGAGGTAACTAACTTCCTATGGAGAAGACAGAACATTCTAAGAAGCTTTGCAGATAAACATGATCTCTCTTTTTCTTCCCTCTGAAAAACTTCCCTAAAGTATAGTTTCTCTATGGAGTTTATCCAGAAATGTCCTCTCTCATCGAGTGGAGACCTTTGCTTAGAAAATAGTTTATTGTGAAGACACAGCCAATATGGGGCCTTGAGGCCATTTCATGGGTTGGCTCCCTTCCTTCCATACTTCATATATTCTTTCTCTTGCTCAGACATCTTACCAAATCTTTGGGGTGTTCTGGAACCAGTTTCATTGAAGGTTGGGGTTGGTTTCCTCCACAGCACTAAGCAGTTCTTAGATACCAGCTGGACATCCTACAATTCACCTCACTTCTGACACTGTCTTTTTATATCAGTTCCCTTAGATTAAGTGTTCAGTCTTACTGGACTGCCCCCCACAAAAACTTCAGACACCAGTGTGAAGCATGGGCTCCTGACCAATCAGCTGTAGACTGGAGGTTCCAACAACTCTTGCCTTAGGTTCCAGATGCCAGTAGCAAGTCCAGGTTATTACATGTACTTCTGATCAACCGATAGAAGTCAGAGCTTCCTACAACCCCCTCCTTCTTTGGGTTTGATTAATTTGCTAGAATGGCTCATAGAACTCAGAGCAGCATTTTACTTGTTAGGTCATCAGGTTATTATAAAAAGATATAACTCAGAAATAGGCAGACAGAAGAGACACATAGGACAAGGTATGGGGAAAGGACATGGAGCTTCCATACCCTCTCCTGACATTTCCATGTGTTCATCAACCTGGAGGCTCTCTAAACCTAGTCTTTCAGGGTTTTATGGTGGCCTCATGAAGTAGGCATGATTGTTATTGGCAAATGATTCAAACTCCAGCCCATCTCCCCTCCCTGAAGTTCAGGGGGTGGGGTGGGACTAAAATTTCTAACCTAATCACATGTTTGGCAGTTCTGGCAAGAAGCCGCTATTCCTAGGTGCTTCCAAAACTGACCTCGTTAAGATAAACAAGACACTTCTATAGCTCTCATTACTTAGAAAATTCCAAGGGTTTTAGTAGCTCTGTACCAGCGATGAGGACAAAGACAAAATATTTATTATAAATCACAGTATCACACCAAGAAAGCATCAACACTTATTCCCTCCCTCAAGCTGGTTTTCTAGAAAACCTTAGCTAAGTCATTTCATATGTAATGAACTTAATTCCTAGGCTTCCCTATTGTGCTGTAGATAAGAAACTTGAAAGAAAGGTCAGGGTCAGCCTCTGCACTCAAGTGCAAACTGGTTCTCTTCTCTCTAGTCCTGTCCCTGCCCTCCCTACAGTCTAGTAAGGGTCTTTCTCTTTCTGCTTCTCTGTTCTCTCATTTTTGTCTTTATGTTTTGAACCTATAATTTCTTGGGGTACCTGGGTGGCTCAGTCGGTTGAGCATCCAACTCTTTTTTTTTTTAATTTTTTAAAAAATATGTATGCACCTTTGAGAGAGAGAGAGAGCATGAATGGAGGAGGGGCAGAGAGAGAAGGAGACACAGAATCCGAAGCAGGCTTCAGACTCTGAGGTGTCAACACAGCCCGACGCGGGGCTTGAACCCATGAACCGCGAGGTCATAACCTGAGCCAAAGTCGGTCACTTAACCAACTGAGCCACCCGGGCGCCCCAGATTATCATCTGACTCCTGATTTTGGCTCAGGTCATGATTTCACAGTTCGGAGATCAAGCCCTGTGTCAGGCTCTGCATTGACAGCACAGAGCCTGGTGGGATTCTCTTTCTCTCTCTCTCTCTCTCTCTCTCTCTCTCTCTCTCTCTGCTTTTGTCTCTCTGCCTCTCCCCTGCTCATGCACACTCTCTCTCTCAAAAAAAAAAAAAAAAGAAAAAAAAAAGTTTTCTGCTTTTAATGAAATCCAGCTCTTGCAAATGAATGCATTGTTTTCCAGACTTTTCTTTCTTTCTTTCTTTCTTTCTTTCTTTCTTTCTTTCTTTCTTTCTTTCTTTCTTCAGACTATTGTTTCCTATAAGCACTTTTAAAAACCTTTCTTAAGGTCAAGTCTAAGTGATTAGTTTTTTTGTCCCTCTAGGCAGCACCTTCTGCCTTCCTGGTCAGTGGATAGCACTGGCTCCATGTGTTCAAGGATCACATTGCAGCAGGAAATTTTCTGGAAATAAAAACCTTATTCAGTGGAAGTCATCCAACAGAGGAATGAAAAATAATGTGTTACATGTATTCAGCAGTTAAAATGAGTGAAATAGATCTATCTGTAACTATCTTTATCTCAACATAGACATATCAACGTCTAATGTTTCATAGAATTATGTCTCTAAAGAGACCAATATAATTTTAGCTGCATGATGGGTTCGTGGGCTTTTTAAAAACATTATCAATTTTCTCAGTGTCTGAAAGGTCTCATATTTTTTAGAAAAGAAAAAAATTAATCTCAATTTAATATTCGATAATAATATCCTTCTATATAGATTATATATTTAACTTGGGAGCAAAAATGTCATCTCTTGAGCTGGATCTCTTATACGATTGAACTTACTTAGATTACTAAATAGGTTCTAGGCGTGTAATAGTTTCTTTGTTTATTAACCCAATACACATTTATCAAATGGTGTTACAAAGATAAAAGATTGTGTGCGTATCAACATAGCTGTGCTTATGTGTATAAATAACAAAACATTCATTAATTCTGTAACATTTAGCCTTAAAAATATGTAGTGCATGGGGCGCCTGGGTGGCGCAGTCGGTTAAGCGTCCGACCTCAGCCAGGTCACGATCTCGCGGTCCGTGAGTTCGAGCCCCGCGTCAGGCTCTGGGCTGATGGCTCAGAGCCTGGAGCCTGTTTCCGATTCTGTGTCTCCCTCTCTCTCTGCCCCTCCCCCGTTCATGCTCTGTCTCTCTCTGTCCGAAAAATAAATAAATGTTGAAAAAAAAAATTAAAAAAAAAATATGTAGTGCATATTTCATTGAATCTCCTTTTATATTAGTTTTTCTGTTCCGTTTTTACATCTTAAATCACTAGTGTTTTGTTCAGAAATCTATGGCTTACAAGAGTCACTTTGCTCATGTTTGGAGTTTTGAAGTAGGAGAAAGAAGAGTCTATTTTCAGAGAAAAACAAAACAAAACAGGAAAGAGTCAGTCAATTCGGTTTTAACAAATGAATCATAAAAAAAGGGTCCACTCCATTTCCCCAGCTTGGCCTCTCAGTCATAGTCAAATCATGTGAATGTCTCTTTATGTATCGGTCACCCTGGGGAAAAAAAAAAAAAAAAAAGTGGTAAAGCTGGGACTACAGTTTCTGAGTACTTCAGTAAAGAGTATTTATTTATTTATTTATTTATTTATTTAAATATTTATTTTGGGGCGAGCGCAAGTGGGGGAGGGGCAGAGAGAGGAAGACAGAATATCCAAACCGGGCTCTGCGCTGATGCTGACAGGCTAATGGCAGCGAGCTGGATGTGGGGCTCAAACTCATAAACCGGGAGACCATGACCTCAGCCGAACTGGGACACTCACCCGACTGAGCCACCAAGGCTCCCCAAGAGAATTTAATTAAATCTGCTTCTCCAGGTGAAGGAATGCTTTTCAAATAGGGGAACATTTGCCCTAAAGACTGGAGCTGGTTTTGACGACAGAGACGACAGAAAGCATGCCCTTCTCTTCCCTCCATTGGCACCAAATGAAAATATAGCTAAGAGATTGAGTCCTGAAGCAGAGTAGGTGGATAGGTAATCTTCATGATGATCACCAGGCCGCATCTTCTTCCCCGCGCCCTGAGATTCTGCTATAAGTTAAAACTAATCTTGCTTGAAGCTCAGTCAAGAGTGACGATGCAGAAGTGATGTCTGCTTCACTCTGGTCATGCCTGGGGCACTGAAGGTTGCAGAGAAGGAAGATTAGACAGAGTCGGTACTTAACTGCAGTGAGATCAAACTGGCTTGTGAGGTGACAACTTTTATGTTACTTTTTAATTTTCTTGAAGCCATGAATGACTCGTTGTGTGTGTGTGTGTGTGTGTGTGTGTGTGTGTGTGTCCGTTTGTGTGTGTGGTGGGGAGACACAGCCCACAGAGAGCGGCAGAGCCCTGGGAAGGGAGAGGTGGTAATGACTACTGGTTCAGAACTGTCCAGGCCTGGCGGTACAGTGTGCATCCCAATTGTTCCTCCCACGCTCATCCCACACTTGTGCAGCACAGCAAAAAAAGAAATCTACTCCTAAGGTAGATCGTCCTTCTCTTCCAGCCTTTGTTTCTTTTCCTTTCTCTTTGAAGTATAGAAATGTGCCTCTTTCTAGGGCCTGACTCAGGCCATCATTTCTAACGGAAAGCCTTCATAGGATAGCTACTCAACTAGGGAGCCTTATGAAATCCTTAAACAAACAAACAAAAAATTAGGCATTGTATGCTAACCTTGGAAGTGCTTCCCTATTGTATCTAACACCTTTCTTTTATTGCCAGTGCTTCAGGCAAGAATGTGGCATCTTGTCTGAAGTGACTAAAAAAAAAAAAAAACAAAAAACAACTTTGAAAAACAAGGATCCATCCAGACAGTCTAACCTAATTTTCTACTGTATCACTTGAAGCATACGTCACAAAATTCAATAATCATTGTGATTTGCTTTTGGTTTTATTTTATGAAAACCTGTGGAGAAAAACAATGTGACAACTGAAAAAGAAATGATGCCAATTTAAACAACTCTCCGGTGAAGCAAAATAAGAGAATCGTGGTATAATTAACACATTTCTTAGACTGACAGATTATATTTTTCTTACATAAATCCCAGCTTTTGCTAAGAATTTCTTAATATATACTCATGATTACTTCTCTACATAAAAGATGAATTTTTTTTTTTTTTTTTCATTAAAGGTCAAATTTAATTTTGGCCCAGGGTGATAAAAGTTGCTAGTGCTTCCCTGTCAGAGATTTTTGGTATAATGTCTGGAGAGTGATGATGGTATTCTGAAAGCTGCATGGGAAACAGAAATAATTCCTGCATTTTTAGAATAAACATATCAGTATCTGACAGTGCAGGCTCTTAGGACTCTCTAGCTTTTGTTTTAGGAAATTCTAACAAACAATGGCCACAAGCTTGGTCTCTAATCATTCTAGGTAAATGCAGTCACAGCAAAGCCTTTGTGGCTTTATTTGGAGGAGGAGTAAGCATAGCCTCTTACTTACTTGAAAATCTGGGAGCAGCTGGAGACAACCAGTGTTTCCCTCTTCCCAGGTCATTTCCCCCTGACCAGGTGAATCGATAAAAGTGTTTCCTCATTTAGACACTAGAGCGAGGATTTTCAACCTTATTCTCTTTATAAAGATCCAGATGGTAAATATTTTAGACTTCACAGGCCACATGGTCTCTGTCACAACTACCCAACTTTTTTGTGCTGCCGAAGCGCAGAAGCAGCTCTTGACAGTATGTAAATAAATGAGCAAGGCTGTGTTCCAATAACATTTTATTTACAAAAGCAGACTGTGGGCTGACCAGGGTTTGCTGGCCTCTACTCTAGAGCATTGGATTATCTTCCAGGTCATCTGTCCAGTTCCCTGTATAAACAGTTTCCTAAGAAAACTGAAAACTCCCTGCTCCTCACATTTTGCACTCCTTTTCCTAGATTTGATTTCCAGCCAAAGTGATAACACGGGGGTGGGAAGTATTTGTCACTCTGGCAAGAAACAGTCCCCTATTCTTCCTGGATGGGAACATGCATTAAATTTGAAAAAGCACTTGTGAGACGAATGGCTTGAAGTAACACATGGTTCACAGGGGTTGACTATGGGAATTAGCTCTGATTACAACTGGCTTAGAGGAAAGGTGTGGAGCCAAGGACTGAATCATTGCTATAAGGTCATGACTGATGCTACTCCGGTGTCAATGCCAGACATAGGACTCCTTTGCTTAACCCAATTACCATGTGATGGAGACAGGCTTGCATGTACTCAGAGGCTAGCTGGCAGCTGGCTCTCTGCAGGGGCCACCAGCAAAAGCAGATGGTTTACAAAGGGACTAGGACTACTTATAAGAATGCTGTTACTGCTTATTGAACATATAACCTAAGCATTGTGTGAACATGATCTCATTTAATCTTCTGAGTTACTCCTTGAAGTAAATATTGGGAGCCCCCATTATGTGAAGACAAAAGAGCTTAATGGTTCCAAAGGCTTGGTTACAATAAAGCAAAAGAAGGTGGTATGTTCCTGAATTAGGACACATTCCAAGTGCGAGCGGCACTGTGCTATTCAGTCTGACAGTGACTGACCGGGACCATGACAATAATTTATTTTATGGATTCTATCTCCAAGCCCACAGCCAGAGCGGAGGGCAAGGACTCTAAGGTTCAAAGACACCAGCTCTATCAGTAAGTAGGCAGTTACATACATATTCTGGAGAGTCCACAGATTAGGATAACTAGATGTCCCAGGTTGCCTCAGACTGAAGTGTTCCTCAGAATGTGGGGCTTTCAGCACTAAAACCTGGAATGTTTCCGGCAAACCAGGAGAAGAATTCTAGGTCTTTAGGTACTTGGGGCTTTCTAGAAGCTCATAAGCAATGCTATGCCAAAGCTGCCCATGAAAACTGTTCAGTTTTCAGAAATTGTTTAAGCCATTGGCTAACCGTTATTAAAAGTTAAATTATATAAACTTACAATTAATTATACTGAAATATTAAATATTCAAAAGTCACCACTTTCTAATTTTTGAGAAGGCCTCTCACATCTGTGATTTGAGGTTATTGATGTTTACTGTGTGGATTCATACGGTTAGAACTACTACAAATGGTAGGCTACTGCCCATCTCTTCCCAGCTGTGCGTTCAGTGGCATCATACTGGTGGCACGAATTAGGAAGGGAGATGTTCTATTGTTGGTCTAGAATGCAGTGGGGAAAACGTTAATGTTGGTTAAACTTCATAGTGCATGATGTGTGTCCAACTGTTGCGTTGTATGTAGTGTACTCAATAAAGAGGAAATATTCTTCAGTGTTGGAGAACTGTTACCTTTCTCAATAAAAATGTAGCTCCCATCATTCACAGATGAGGGAAGTTTTAATTCAATTCTTCATTGCTTCCTTTTCATTTTACTCGTTAAAGGAAACCAAATACCCACCACCATTCATGCCGCTATACCACCTCATCAAGTGAAACTGTAAGTTGGCAACAAATACAAGAGGTTGGCAGAAATCAACTAAAGCATTCTGTGAGAATTAATTGACTATGTAGAAATGACAATGAGTATTTATATTTTATCATCATTTATAAATGATGTGCCATCCATTTATGAGTACAGTTTACGATGGATGTATGTCTCTCTCTATCCATCTCCGTAGATCTATAGCCGTATACTTTTTTTCGGAGAGCCAGTATTAATTATTTCCCAGTATACCACTGCTCATAAATTATGGAATGTGTAGCAACAGGAGAAAAAAAACGGAACCCCAGTAGGTAATGGGTTTGAGCTTGTAGCCTGAAGGCTGCTTTGTTCAGAGATGATGGGGTACTGGGTGTAGCTAAGTCTGTGCACTGCATCTATCCAAGGAGAAAAATGTTTTTCAAAACAATCCTGATAATAAATAATGTAAGAGGCAGCCATCTTTGTGGTGCTTATGCTCATCAGTCTTCCCAGGCTGCGTAACTATGTCCTGAAGTGGCGCTTTGTTGCCTGAAAGTCTTCTGTGGTTGAGTTCATTTAAGCCAAGCATTTGCCACATAGAATGTAAATTCCATGAAAGGAACGGCTGAGATTATTTTATTCATTGCTGACTCTTCAAGACGCATAATAGCTTCTCAATACTTATGCAGTGGGTGCATGCATAAATGATTGAATGAGTGAATTCACTTTTATCATTCTTTTGTAATGCTAGAAGTTGTGATTTCTCATTTCTCAAGGTTTTCTTGGTGGGACAGGGTAACAGTAATAATATTTTTACCATACTAACCTACTGTCATGCACTTAAATTAGAGCTGAGCTTCTCATGTTTTCCCTACCTAACTTGAAGGATAATCACGGGCTTGGTCTGGATTTGGAAGTAGCCTGCTTCATGAATACAATTTGTTTACACGTCTGTGTTTACACTCAAACCTTCACATTATCTTTTTTATGTTTATTTATTTTGAGAGAGAGAGAAAGTGAGTGAGAGAGCATGAGTAGAGCAGGAGGGGCAGAGAGAGAAGGAGAGAGAAAATCCCAAGCAGGCTTGGCACTATCAGCATCAAACCCGGCATGGGGCTCCATCTCATGAACCATGAGATCATGACCTGAGCCAGAATTAAGAGTCGAATGCTTAACTGAGCCACCCAGTCACCCCCACATTGATCTTTTAATTTTTCTTCAAAGAGTACCACATTTTTATTACCTTAAATATCCATCAAGAGCTTTTTATGGAGTATATTAACTAACTTTTCCTCTGTAAATATGTGAATAAGATTGGTATTCCAATTAAATATGCTTTATTTGTTCTGTAGGAGCTTATTCACATATACTTGGCATGTATTCCAAGATTTCATGTAACCTAACCCTGTTTGAGAAATTTTATATAGCTACTCAAAGCACTCCCTGAATAACTTACACAAATAGTAAAATATTACTCTATAAGCTTGTACGTTTTAGGTAAAAACAAATATTCCCTTCACCCTCACTCTTCAACAACAGCAACAAAAAAAAAATAGTAAAAATACTAAATATTTTAATGAAAAGGCCATTTCTTTCTGAGGGTATTAACGGACTCTACCAAATGTGAATTATTATTCTAAATTTAGAGTTATTATATTCCAGTAAAATAATTCTATTTCAAAGGGCTTAATAAGTTACTAGTTAAAATAAGATAACATTTAAAATTCCTTGAATGCTTTTGATTATTTCATACTTTATATAATTGCTTACAAATTAAAATTAAGTCACTAAAAAAAAAGAATGTGATATGATGTTCCTGTGCTAATATACTCCTGAGCCAGTTACTGACATTCTTGATTATGAAGTTATGCAGTATCGCCACCATACTCCTACATTCTTGTTTCCTTCAATGATTTTTGGAAGCAAGTTGTGTGAAGAAAGGCAGATAAGCGCTCTCAAGCACAAGCAACCTAGTTTATTTCTTGGCTCAAATTTCCTTTCTTTCCTTTCCCGTGCTAGTATTAAGCACTAGATGCAGGCAACAAGATCATTTGAGAAACAAAACAAAACAGTATCATTTGAGGCATTTCCATGCTCTTCAGCAGAATTCCCTTTCACAACATGTTTTTGGTGGAGTCTTAATTTTCCTTTTTGAGGCATAAGAATTAATGATGCCTCAACATCACAAGACCTATCGCAGCTCAAAGGCATAAAAGTAACCTCAGCTTTTCACTGAGTCCATATGGCTAATTTTAAAGTTTCATTAAGATTGAATAAGAATGCATCATCTTCTCATATTTCATCAGACTTTTTTGGACTGAAAACTTGGCCAGAATCATGTTTGTCTCATGGGATGAGCAATAAATACCATTCACTCTCTTAAATAAATTGCTCAGAAAATACCAAAAGCAATGTAAACCAATGTCTGTTAGCTTGGAGCAAGTTCAGTAAATGTCATAAATTTTAAACAGGAAAAAAATTAGGTTATAAAAATTCAATGGAACCTGAGAGCTCTTTTGGAAAATACTGTAAAACAGAAATCTTTTCCTTTCCTTTCTAAATACGCAGTCCTAATGAAAACCTTCGGCGAAGCATATTTATATAATGATTTACGTATATTGTAACTAAATAACCATATCTGGAACTACTTGTTGAATATAAAAAATGATACATAGAATCTAGGGGTATCACTTATTTCTGTATATTTTTTTTTAAATTAATGGACTTTGCGTTTGAAATTTATAGAAAATTGAGCAGACTAGAAAGGCTGGAGCTTGATATTTACACTTTGGTAATATTTTATGGAAAACCAAGGTGTTTTTCTCTAGAAATAGAACACTAAGAACTAGTGACATAGTTTCTGAAGCTTTTTCATTTGTAGCATCTGCCGTTCATTTCTCTGGATTTAGTTGATATTTCCAGGGCTATCGTCACTGCTTCCCATCATCACCATCAAACCACCCTTCTTAGGAAGTAAACTCTGGATAATCTACACATATCAGAAAAAAAAGTAATAATTTGCGAGAAATGTCCCAGAGAAAAATCATGGCACCATTGAAGCTGAATTAATGTATTTAAATACAGTTCAGACTTTCTGATTCTAAAATGGTTTGATAGGGGCATCAACAAAGCCAGAACACTGTGTAGTCTGCCTGCGTAAAGTGTGATGTTTATAAATGTAGTATGATGTTTCTTAGCAGTTGATAAGTAAAGAAACATTTTCAATAAACATTCAAAATTACATTTATTCCTATAGACACTTACAAGACTCCCCCTGAGAATCATGGTAGTGAAATATTTTATTGTTAATTTTCTGTCTGTGTGTGCCTGTGTGTACATGAGAGAGAGAAAGAGAATTTATGCACTCTGTAAATAATCTCAGTGATTTGGTTATTTCAGTAACAGAATGAGGACTATATGTTCACACACAAAAAATTCTCTTTTGAGGAAAATATTCTACATTTTCTTTCTAATCAGTTTGAAATATTGTGAATTTTAAACAGTGCTTTACCAAACATTTACCAATTGATTAAAAGAAATTCTAAACAAAGACTGCAAAGTTTTATATTAAAAAACTAGTCAAATCCAAAGAGGTAACCACTAAGTGCTTTTTTAACCCAGAATGTCTTCTCTGACCCTCTACTTCACTGTGGCTTTTTTCATTTCTAGACTTAACGCTACCTAGACTTTGTCTATTATTTTTTTTTTTTTTAACTTTATGTATTTTGAGAGTCAAGTGGAAAAGGGGCAAAGAGAGAGAGAGGAAGAGAGAGAATCCCAAGCAAGCTCCATACTGTCAACACAGAACCCTACACAGGGCTCAATCCCACAAACCAGTGAGATCATGACCAGAGCCAAAGCTGGACACTTAACTGACTGAGCCACCGAGGTGCCCCTAGGCCTTTCCTATTCTTGTCTATTCCTGCACCTCCCTCCCTGTAACCCTCTGAGAAGCCTTCAACTTTGTCATCAGAAACTTCTTCCTTACACCTCCCACATATACTTTCTCCTCTCCCCTTCTTCCTTTTTTCCTACTGATGTCACCAAGGGAAGACTTACACAAGTGGATAGTCCTAATCAAATAACTAATGGTCTTCCTCTGTTATGTAATCACTCTTCATGCTAATAAGAATGCTCTCCCAGTATTTTATATTGAAGAGCCATAGTATATCAGGAGAACCCAACGTCAAGACCTTCACCAAATTTTCAGGGTAGAAACATTATTTACACAACATTAAACTTCACAGCCATAGTTGCTCTGCTAATCCCATTTTTTATACAGTAAGAGCCTAAATGAGGAGTTCTCTAATACCACTTTAGCTTAAAGTAAGGAGAGAAATTTACCTAATCCCGTTGCCAATTAATTTTTAGAGTACACATGACTAAAACTTTCAAAATTAAATTTCCTCTTGAAATGACTCATCCCATTCTTTCTTAATCTCTTTCCCAAGGGCTTCCATATCTGTTTCAAATGTTCATTTCTTCTTGGCCATATTTCATCATCTTGATGCCTGCAGCATCCCCACTGATGACCCACGGAACTTGGAAATTTCACAGCCCCTCCTCAAATCAGGTGATACTTCATCTGAGCTGTTTCAACCATTTGCCAGCACAGCCCACCACTGAATTTGATAGTTACCTGAAGCAATTCCACCTAAACAAATCACGAAACCTTAGTGATTGCAACCAATTTCACCTATACTTCTCACATTCTTTTATTCTTCTCTTGTTGGTTTTCTATAATTTTTCCCCTACTAAGAACGTCCCATAATTTTTCAACCCTCTTCTGGCATTTAGGTCTATGTCTACAGAAGATTTTATGTAGTTGTCTTAAGCCTCTCCAAATTTTGCTCTCCTTTAGGTTATTTTGATTCAAACTACTCTCTTTGGCTAACAGTCAAGCTGTACTCTTGCTCGCCTGCTGTTCTGCGCTTTGGGGAGATTGTTCTGTCAACACTCAATTTCCTTTACCTCTTCATTATTTCCTCCTTTTCTAATATAGTGATCCTCAGAACATTGGTATTCTAAAATTTTGTCAAAGCCATAAGTGATGGAAGGAGCAGAACCAGGAAATAACACAGAAACAAAAACACAGCATTAGGTTGATGTGCCTTGGATTGTGTGGCTGGATTTATATATTCCATGTGTCACTAATTTTCTTTCTGACTTAAAAGCTCTCTCTATATATAATCCGAATATGAATCTATTTTGTAAATTCTTGGAACATTTTCATCATTTTCATTAATGACAGTGATCTAGTTTCTTCATCCTTTTTTTTTCAATAAAAGAATGTAGTTGTGGATTTTGCAGAGTATAGTGTTTCAGCATTATGAACTCCATGAGGACAGCCTCTCTAATGACCTTGTTCTCTGCTCCGTTATAAAGACAGATACCACAGCATTCTTCCCTTTTCAAGTCACATCAATTACAGTAGCACTAGAAAGGACTTAGATTGGAAATGAGATAAATCTATTTCCCCCCATGACTCTGCAAATTAGCCTTAAGATATTGGTCTTTTTATGTCCACTAATTTTTGTGCAGTGTGGAAACATGTAAGTCTGATGCATGGGTCTCCATCAGGGCTTTTTCTTTGACACCCTTGCTTTAAATATTAATTTACTTGGGGATATACCTTAGGTTTTCCTGATCGGTCCATTAGTATTTTCAGGTTGCACAATGATACAGGCAAAGACAATGAAATGACAATTTCAGAATAAAATTCTTTTTAAGGAATTTCTTTACAGAAGCTTCAAATAATAATTTGAAAATAATTTCTGTATCAGTTATAGGTAAGAACTTAAAATTGGAAAACTAATTATCCAAGGACATTAATACATTTATCTTTCATACGTTTTCTTTAGGCTTTTATTTTTTCTAGTCACATATTGAGTCAATTTTTAAAAAATGAGTTCCTGGGGCGCCTGGGTGGCGCAGTCGGTTAAGCGTCCGACTTCAGCCAGGTCACGATCTCGCGGTCCGTGAGTTCGAGCCCCGCGTCAGGCTCTGGGCTGATGGCTCGGAGCCTGGAGCCTGCTTCCGATTCTGTGACTCCCTCTCTCTCTGCCCCTCCCCCCTTCATGCTCTGTCTCTCTCTGTCCCAAAAATAAATAAACGTTGAAAAAAAAAAAAAAAAATTAAAAAAAAAAAATGAGTTCCTGTTTTTAGGTGGATTTTAATAGGCATGTGGCTAAGTAACAAGTACAGTTGGCTTTTTTTTTTTTTTTTGAGAAAAGATTTAAATAAGCCCAAGGGCCAACATTTTACCTGTACTTCTGAATCCACAGATTATGGCACAGATATGGTCATTAGTGGCCAAGCACTTTGGATAGAGTTCAATGTTATAAATGCTTTAGGAAGGAAAATCTTATAATCCTCTCTCTTTGCTGTAAATTTAACAATTTATCAAGGTATTAGGAGCACTTCAAAAGATGTATTGATTTTATCTTTAGAAATGGAAAACACAATGCAAGAAGAAAAATGATTGATGCTAGTATCTGGAGCTGAGATCCACGTAATCTTTCCCTTAAGGCAAAGGGAAATCTGTACTGCAAAAGTTTTAGGGTGGTCAAGCACGTGCAAAGACAGCTGAGTATAGGGTCAACTCAAAGGGAGGAAAGTAAAAGACCAAAGGTGTATAGCCTACGAGATAAGGAATTGACATTGGTTAATGAATGAGATGCAGGAAGAAATATTATGAGGTTGAAGGTGGTATTGCAATGTATAAAGATTTAGAATTAGATATCACAGCTTTGGGAAGAATGAATTACCACCTATTTCTGAGGTTTTTTTTTTTTTTATTTTTTAGTATAAAATAGAAGGAGTAGATTTGTTGCAATGATTATACAGAGAATGATTTCATATCATACTTTTTCTGGGTTTGGGAGAGGCACAGTTCAGAGGATTGGTCTCAAACCACTCATTACTGATGGATGGGCCAGTGGAAGGGTTGAAGTTCTGGAGTATTGGTCTGTGCTGTAAATATATTTCACAGTTTTAGATATTTCTCAACTCTTCATAAACTCTCATTAAAGTTTTTTTTCTAAATACATGTGAGTCATCTCTAATCCATTATTTCTTTTCACTTGAAACCAAATACCCTTTTCTCTTTTCCTTAATTGGAAACTCACTAAATCATAGGAACGTAAGGTATCATTGAGAAGTGCAAAAGAAAGCTCTCTTTTATCTTTTCTCTAAGGTTTTATGAAAATACTGGTTTGGGCCAGATGGAATATCAATGGAAAGGCAACAAGTGAGCAAAGCAAATGTGAGACAGTAATTATCTTAGGATGAGAAAACTAGTGCTGTTTCTATGGAAATCAGAAGAAAATAATATGCAAAAAATATTGCAGAAAGTGAAGGAATAAATTTGTGGAGATTATGTTAATGAAAAGTAATATTTTTAGGAAGCTGGGTTTTTATTTTTATTGGGCTTTTGTGAATTTCCTTTTTGGTTTCAAGTTTAGCTATGTCTTGTTCCATTTCATTTATATTCTTAAGCTATTTGTTAAAGAAGATAGTGCAAAGGTTACAAGTTTTAATTTTTCCAGTCTTATTTTAGAAAACAGGTTATACAAACATACTTTTTTTTTTTTTTAATTACTAGTAGTGAAGGACCTTCCTTTTATGGAGTATCAATTAGGAAAGTAGATACGCCATTTTTCTTCATAGAACGATAGAGTGTATGGCTATGAGGGCATTGGTGGAGAATACTGATAACTCTTGTTCATCCTTGGCATTGCAAAAACTCCATAGTATTGATGCACACTTTGTCTTACATGTTCTCGGATCAAATCATTATGAAGAAAAATTTATTATCATTTACATGTGGATTTCAGATTATCTGCCCATAAGAAGATATCTTACTTATAGGATTATTCTCCTTCAAAATTCACTTGCTAATCTTAGAATGCTTTCATTCACTTTTTCTGTGTTGAAAAAGCGAATGAAACTTTGGGGAAAAGAATGGTTTGAAGCAGTGGTTAAGAATGATATAGTCAGATCACTTTTTGTTTTTTTCTCTCTACTGCGATTTACTGTCAGTCACATCATTTACATTTTACTGATTTTTTTTTTTTCAGTGTTATAAATTTTCCATTAGGAATGTCAGAAATGAGTCAGGGGTTACTTTCTGTGTATCATCTTTCACACTAGTTTTTTTTTTTTTTTTTTTTTTTTAATTTTTTTTTTCAACGTTTTTATTTATTTTTGGGACAGAGAGAGACACAGCATGAACAGGGGAGGGGCAGAGAGAGAGGGAGACACAGAATCGGAAACAGGCTCCAGGCTCCGAGCCATCAGCCCAGAGCCTGACGCGGGGCTCGAACTCACGGACCGCGAGATCGTGACCTGGCTGAAGTCGGACGCTTAACCGACTGCGCCACCCAGGCGCCCCTCACACTAGTTTTTGAAAAAGTAGTAGATTGCCTTTTAATAGAAAGGACTACGTCCAAAACTCATTTTAAGAGATAGTATACCTAAAAACTACATCAGGTTAAAAGACTTTAAAAGGCTGCAACAGGTTTGGTTTTATAGAGCATTTGTTTATTGGTTTGGGTGTTTGGTTTTGTGTGCGCAAGCTCACATAACACAGTTTTACGTGTGCTGTGAATTGATCATGAAGCCAGGTATAAATAATGGGTTAACTACATATTCAAATTGATTTATCTTAGGTTTAGGTGTACTCTGAAAAATTATGGGTAAGGTAGGATGAAGCATGTTCAAACAGCTCATTGGAATTTTCCTTTAAAAAGAAATGATTAAGGGGCGCCTGGGTGGCGCAGTCGGTTAAGCGTCCGACTTCAGCCAGGTCACGATCTCACGGTCTGTGAGTTCGAGCCCCGCGTCGGGCTCTGGGCTGATGGCTCAGAGCCTGGAGCCTGTTTCCGATTCTGTGTCTCCCTCTCTCTCTGCCCCTCCCCCGTTCATGCTCTGTCTCTCCCTGTCCCAAAAATAAATAAACGTTGAAAAAAAAAAAAAAAAAAATTAAAAAGAAATGATTAAGTGATTACAGGAAGCCCTTTTGATGCCCACCATATGTATCTTCAGTTAACCTCTGAGTAACCACATAGACAGTTAATGTGCAGGGTGATATCTATCTACATCAAGTTCCTGAATGTTTCTTTATCTCTTCTTAAATGCTTTCTCCCACATCATGGACGTTGTAATGGAAATGGCCCAATAAAGCAGAACAGTGGAATAATAGTCTGGAAATGAATTACTCATTAGTCAGATGGCAACAAGTAATGCTTTTTGGTAGTAAATGGAATGAGTGTTAATAACCATTGGGTATGATAGCAGCTTTTTTGCCATGAAACCCATAAGTGATAAACTGGGATGACATTTAGAAGGAAGGGTAAGTTGAGGCTTATACAGTCAATAGCTGTAGCAATTCAGTTATAGGACCAATGGTGATTATAAGGACAGTGCCCTTGGCTGACTTTTGTTAACTGCCCCAAATATTTTGAAAAAAGGTAACAATAGCATCAGAGAACCAGCTGTTTACTCAGAGCATGCTTCAAAAGCTGGAGGAAATCTATGGCCATATTTAAATCTAACCTCACCAACCGAAGCAAGAGAGGATTATGCTAAAAATTAGGTCCAAGATTTGATTGTAAGAGTGGTGGAGCTATAAAGTAGATGAGCTCCATGGCCTTGAATGCCTCCTATATTAACCCTGGAGAGCCTGGTAGGGAAGTAAATGAAATGCTAAAACATTTGACCAGATAGGAGATACTCAGCACAATGGAACAATCTGGGGTGGCAGGAACAGCCTGTGGTGAACACCCACATCCACTTTCATTGATGCTATAGAAAAGTTGTTGTTTGTTTTCATTTGCTTTTTTTTTTTTTTCCTGGAAAAACTGAGAGTAATTAACTGCCACTTTTGAGCTAAGTGAGAGTGTCTGAAGTCTCCCTTGGTAGTACATAAAGAGGCTTGCCTCTCCTGCATTGGGAGAGAATAGCATGTTGAGAATCAGATCAGGTCCTAATTAGAAGAGAAGACAATTTCCCATAGAGGTTAAACTCAGCAGAAGCAGGATTTGCTTACTAAGGCCAGGACTGAAGCTAGGACAGCTTGGAGCCCAGATACATAAAATGGGAATGGTTGATGTCCCCCCAAGTCAGGAACTCCTATTCCCCTGGGCTCTTTGAGCCCACAGAAATGATGTACCCTTCTCTATTAAGATGTAGAATTTTCCTTTTGCCCTTAGATGGTACAAATGCTTCTCTTTTGTAACTCATGTGTGGTGCTCATGGTTAGTTTCCATTGCCCTTTCTGGCCACTAGACCTAAAGCTAGGGTTGAGTTATAACCTAAGACATCCTGGGATGTTCTAGGTCTAGTAAGGAAAAAAAAATTACTATACCCTGTAAGAATTGCAAAACATAACCATCATGAATTGTCAGGACCCACCACAGTTTAAGTGGGATTGCATTTTGAGTTTACTTACTTGGAACAACCCTCCTAGGATAAAGAAATAAGCAACCTGGTAAGGACCTCTGGAAAAACTGATGGCTCATGCTAAAACAAGTAGATATGGCGGTGTTGTGATGGCAGTTGTTGTGAGAAAGTAATAAAGTGTTTAGAGAAGTGGGCAAATGGAAATCTGTCAGATGATGGTATTGATGAAAAGGGCAGGAAGATAGACACAGGCTCACAAATAACTACAAGAGTGACTGAATCCTGAAAAAAGAGAATAGAGGCTGCCTGGGATCACTTAACCTCCATAAACTGGTAGATGCAGTTGTCACACAGAGTAGTAGAGTAGGAGGGGCAGCCAGAGGGGTTTAGCTACGGAGCATTATGGAGATGGTTAACAGAATATGTCATCCCCAGGGGAAAAATAGATGGGCTACCGGCAAGGGTACTGTTCGGTTTGTACCAGCAGAAGAGGGTAGGGATGGACATCTTAAAGGCTTCGTGCTGGCTTTCTAATATAAAGTCCCCATCTCTTGTCCAGTTTCCAGACCTGAGCACGTGTTTCAACCTAGAACTCCCTGAAGTGGTCACAGTGGCAGAGAAGGAGGCTATGTGTAGGCCTAACAGCATGGACTCCTTTTATCCAAGGCTCACCTGGCTGTCACCAGATGGTACCATTCCTCAGGAATTCCTGTTGACTGTGAGGTGGCAAGTTGACATATTGAATCCTTTCTATTCTATTTATTCAAATATGAAAAGACACATTCTGAATATGCAGTTGCTTTTTATCCTCTCAGGGCTCCAGTTAGGACCATTTTTCAAACAGGCTGTTTAGTGTTTGGTTTACCAACATGGGATATTACATATCAAAACAGACAAAGGGATCCTTTTCCTCTCAATGGAAGTATGGAAATGCATCCAGGATTGTGGGCTCTCCCTTTTTTACCACACATTGCACCACTCAGAAGATGCCCAGATGCTAGAGTATTGGAATATCCAACCAATGATATAATTAAAATGCCAAGTTATGGACAATACTCTGAAAGTTCATGGAATCCTTCTTCCAGTATACAATATATCACTTGTAGCAAATACTTTAATACTATACTTTGGCCCTAGCGGGAAGGGTAGATGGAGTGGAAAAGGAGTTGACTAACTTAATATCACTCCCAGTGACCCACTGGGGGGACATTTCTGAAACTCCATACTCTGTGTGATTAGAGATCCTTGTTCCCCCAAAGGGCAATCTTTTTCCAGGAAGCACATGAAAAGTCCTATTCATTTCCAAACTATGGATGCTACCTCATTTCTCTGGACTCTGCATATATATACACTAGTGGCAGGATTAGGAATGACCATCTTGCCCCGCACCCCTTTTTTTTTTTTTTTTTCTTCTTCTTCAGATTTTCTGGAAGAGTGTAAGATGTTTATTAGGGTCTGAAACCTACCAAAATAGGAGAATAGAAGCTGGGTTGGGCATGGAGAGAAGTTCAGCTGTGAAGTTTATTTGATAAAGGTTTTACCAACCCAAAGTGGGCAGCTTTGAAGCAAGCATTAAACACTAAATACTGACTATTCCAGGCAGCTGTGAGAACTGATAGTTGGCACTGTCTGTTGATTGTACTTTCCAGATGGACAAAGAGTTCTTCTGGAAGGGAGAGCTGAGTGAGGAATATCTATGTCTCCCTCAAGTGTGATCCATTGTAACACTGACTTAGATCCAAGGGCCGATTTTATAATAAACAGGTACGATAGGCATATAGTCCTATGACATTATCTGGAAGCTACCAAGGTACTAAAAATAGGGATGATTGTTCTGGGTGGAAGTGTGAAAGTATATCTGATACAGGATACAGTGTGTATTCAACCCGTGGCTATTGAATAATGCTGCCTCTCCAATAGTTTTAAGAAAGCCTGCTCTTTCTTACAGAGCAGCAGGAAAGAAGTTATTGCACTCCCTGATGTAATCAGCACTAATAAGTTATTGCACTCCCTGATGTAATCAACACTAATAAGCACGAAGACCTAAGGACCTAAGATTACTAGTAGACATTGCAGAAAGGGTAGAGTATGTGTGGAGGCTGGAAATAACTATGGTACCCCTTGATGTTTCAACAATCAATGAAAACAGTCAGTGTGCAATTGCAGCAATCTAAGATAACTAGGAGCTCATACTTCTCAGAGATTAAATCTAGGTCATTCTACTGGGTAAACAACCTGGATAAGTAGAAGTGATGACAAAGGGAAAAAGAAATCTAGAATAGGTGACAGAAGACAGTTGATGCATAGCAGTTACTACCTTAGAAACTCTTGGAGCCATAGAACTTTAGCTTGTTTGATGAGTTCTAGCTTCTTTCAAATCCTGTAGGTTTTGTTTTTCTCTTTTTAGAGAGAGATTTTGGCTGGCCCATGGCTTGAGGTATCAGTAACCAAATGTATGTAATGTGGAATATGAATAAATATGTGTGGTGCAAGTGATAGGCTATGGCAAAGATGTAAATCCTCATTCTGAATACTCTCAGCTTACCTCTGAATTCGCTTGAAACTGTAGTGTATAATTCACCCACCTCAACCAATTAGGGTAAGTACTCTTTGTCCCTGTGTAGGACAATTATGAGACAGTTCTATTCCCACATGTCCATAGTGGTAACCCCTATTTATGAAACCTGTTGGCTTTTGCTTCTCTTTTTCCCTCTCCTTTTCCACTTCCTCATTTGTGCTCCTTTATTACCTCTTAAATAAGCTACTAGTGCTCAGTGTGGTGTCTTGGTGTCTTCTCTGGGAGAGAAATTCAAACGAAGACAGTGATCATTTTCATGATTACACTCATCATTAAGTTTTATATGGAAAACCATGCTCCCGAAGAAAAATTATACTTAAGAAGCTAAAACTAATTTGTCTACTGTTAATACCAACTCCAAAAAACAGGCTTGTGAAATTAGGCACACTGAGGTTATCATGTTCCACTGGCATTTGTTTGAGTCAGCCTATTGACAAAGTATTTAATATATGAAAGAGTTGTATATGTGTATGTGACATATTTTGCCTTCTGAAACTGTTTTGCCTTTGCTCAGTGATGTGCTCTTTGAGAACTTGAATGCAGTTCAGCTAAGAGGAAAGGTAAAAAGTTGATTCTACATATCTTTAAAGAAATGAATTTGATGACCTACCTGAAGTATTTTACTCTAGTATATTACTCTAGTATTTTACTCTAGTATATTACTCTAGTATTTTACTCTAGTATATTACTCTAGTTTCCAAGCTGAAGCTATTGTTACCCTCCATGTAGATTTGGTCTCACCCTGTACGCTTGAACTGTTCCTTTTCATAGTCAGAGATGTTTAAGGAGTGGCAGGTTACTGGCCTGTCCTGGGCAGTTGGGCGCTCTTCTGACTTTACAGCAACCTTCAATATAGCTGCTGTTTTACTCTTGCTACCCTTTCCATTTTCTTTTCTAGGCCAAATTTTCACCTGCCTTCCCCCACATACACCTAAGCCCCTGTAAAATGATGATCAAAGCCAGAGCAATCAAGTGATCTCTAAAAAAACTCTATTCGTGTTTTATATGAAGGTGGATAATACAGTTGAGGGTCAAAGGACGTATTTGGACATCTCATTCATAAGACTAAAGGGATATTATCTAAGGCTATACCAATTAAATATATCTCAGCATGCCTCTAACCCACTGGTACGACAGTATTGTGCTCGGACATATTTGTTGAGAAGTTCTGCTTTATTGCTTCATAAGATTTGCTAATTAAACAACATTATGTTTTCCCCCTCATGTTTAGATTATGATTCAGGATGTTTTAGGTGTGGAAGGTAATATCATATCTGTCATTTTTCACTTTTATGAAAATGGTCTATCTCTTTAAGCAAAATTTACAATATCTATTTCTCTACAGTGAGAAATGTTAAAATGAGCATGTTTTTTCTTCCCTTCTCTTCTCCTCTTCTCTATCTCCTGATATAAAATAATAATATTATATTTCTATAATTACTTCCTTGAAATTGTTAAATATGTTAGTACATGTTTCATTTTTTAGCTGTAAATGATTTACTTTGAATCCTGACCATACTTGATTATAGTAGATGAACTGTTTTCTTCTAAGACTTTTATTATGTCTGGTCTCCTTTTCAAGCTTTTAATCATTTCTTGATTTTTGTGTGTGATGTAAGATAGTAATATAGTTTTATTTCTTTTTGCTTGTGGCTGTCCCGTTTTCCCAGCATTATTTACTGAACAGATGGCACTTTTTCCCTGGTACATTCTTGGCCCCTTTGTCAAAAATTAATTGAGCATACATTTATCAGTTTATTTCTAGGTTCTCTGTTCTGTTCCATTGATCTTTATATGTTTTTATGACAATACGATACTGTTTTGATTACTATAGCTTTGTAATATAGTTTGGATTCAGGGAATATGGTGCCTTCAGCTTTGTTTTGTTTTGTTTTGTTTTTTTTCAAGATTCTTTTGGCTATTTAGGGTCTTGTGTGATTGAATACACGTTTCAGGGTTATTTATTGTATTTCTGTGACAAATGTCATTAGGATTCTGATAGAGATTGCATTGAATCTGTAAATTTACTTTGGGTAATATGGGCATTTTAACAATATTAATTCTTCCCATCTGTGAGCACAGTTTATCTTTCCATTTACTTCTTTCATCTTCAGTTTCTTTCATTGGTGTCTTATAGTTTTCACAGTACACAGGGCACCTGGGTGGCTCAGTTGGTTAAGTGTCTGACTTTGGCTCAGGTCATGATCTTATGGTTCACAAGTTTGAGCCCCACTTTGGGGTCTGTGCTGACAGCTGGGAGCCTGGAACCTGCTTTGGATTCTGTGCTCCCTCTCTCTCTGCCCCTCCCCCACTCACTCTCTGTCTCTCAATAAAAAAAAAATGGTTTTCAGACTACAGGTTTTTCACCTCCTTTGTTAAATGTATTCCTTGACATTTCCTTTTTTTTTTTTTTTGATGCAGTTATAAATACGATTGTTTTCTTAATTTCTCTTTCTAATAGTTCATTCTTAGTGTATCGTAACACAGTTGATTTTTTGCATATTGATTTTGTAACCTGCAACTTTACTGAATTTGTTTCTTAGACCTAACAGATTTTTGGAGGAGTGTATAGACTTTTCTATATATGAAATAATGTCTTTTGTAAATAGTGGTGGTTTCATTGCTTCCTTTCAAATTTCGATGCCTTTTAGTTCTTTCTCTTGCCTAATTTGTCTGTCTAGGATTTCCAATACTGTGGTGAATAGAAGTGCCAAAAGCAAACATCTCTTTCTGGTTCCTGATCTTAGTTCCTGTCAGCTTTTCATCATTGAGTATGTTAGCTGTGGGCTTGTTGTACATGGCCTTTATTATGCTGAGGTGTGTTCACTCCATACTCACTTTGCTGAGAGTTTTTATTATAAATGGGTGTTGGATTTTGTCACATCCTTTATTCCTGCATCTACTGAGATAACATACAATTTTTATCTCTCACTTTGTTCACGTGGTGTATCATGTAGATTGATTTTCAGATCTTGAGCCATCCTTCCATCCCTGGCACAAACCCCACTTGGTCATGGTATATGATCCTTTTCATATATTGTTGAATTTGGTTTTCTCGTATTTTGTTAAGGATTTTTGAATCTCTGTTCATCAAGGATATCGGTCTGTAATTTTTGTTTGGTTGTTTGTTTTGTTTTGTTTTGTTTCTTAGGGTCCTTGTCTGGTTTTGGTAACAGAGTCATGGTGGCCTTGGAAGAATTCTTTCCTTTTCAGTTTTTTGGAAGAATTTCAGAAGGATAGGTATTGAATCTCCTTTAATGTTTAGTGTAATTCACCAGGAAATCCATCAGGTTCCAGTTGTTGAAGCTTTGCCAAGACCTGTCAGTGTTCCAAAGAAAGGAATCTCATTTGGCACCTAGCTTCAGGCTAATTGGAAGCCACACCCTTAGAAAGCCACTTTTAAACTATGCAAGTATATATATATATATATATATATATATATATATATATATAAAAAATATATATATATATATATGTATATACACACACACACATATATATATATAGTATATATATATACATATATATACAGTATATATATACTTATATATACATATACTATATATATACTATATATATACTATATATATACATATAGTATATATGTATATACATATAGTACATATAGTATATATATAGTATATATAGTAGATATATATAGTGTATATATACAGTGTATATATATAGTGTGTATATATATAGTATGTATATATAGCATATACATATAGTATATATGCATAGTATGTATATATAGCATATACATATAGTATATATGTATAGTATGTATATATATAGTATATATATATATACATACTATATATATATATATATATATATATATATATATATATATAGTCCCTTGGGGCCACAATTATACACCATTCTGGCCTCTTCTTCAGGAGATGTAGAGGTGTTCGACATTTGCAAAAATTGGGTCTTCGGATGAGTGTGTAAGCTCCTTTCCTGGAGATAGTCCCAAGCTGTAGCAAGACCTAGGGACAACACGAAGATAACTTGCCCTGGCACCTCTGTCGCCTCTTGATGTGTGGCCAACCTGAGGCCTGCCCTTCTGGCTGAAGCTATAAGACAAGTAAGTATTTTTTCACAGGAAGAGTTAGGTTATATTTCTGTCTGCTGTCTGTGCAGTGCCTGGGGGTGGTAGCCTGTCGAGAACTAACTCTTCAACTGTTTCTGTCCTGTGGGGCCCAAAGAGGCAGGCCTCCCTGACCACCAGAGCCACATAACTGGGTAGGGAGTCTCCTGTTGGACTGTATATGCCTGCCAGCTTTGCCATGGCAAGGGGAGTGCAGGGCCTGGGCATATGCACTGGATTTAGTTTTAGTGAGGCAGCTGGAGAGCACAAGGTCAGGGCACATCCACTGGTTAGGGTGCTGTGACTCTGTGTGTCTGTCAGCACTAGCTGGATGGAAGGGAAACACAAAAATGATGAATGCCCATACCTCTGTCCTGGAGAGAGTCCCAACAGAGCCCTGTCCCTCTGGCAGATGCTTTAAAGATTAGCAAATGAATCTTCTTCACAAATAGTCTAAAACAATTTTCGTTTTTTCTTTTGTTTTTAAATGTTTATTTATTTTTGAGAGAGAGAGAGCGAGGGAAGGGCAGAGAGAGAGAGGGAGACAAAGAATCTCAAGCAGGCTCCAGGCTCTGACCTGTCAGCACAGAGCCCAACATGGGGCTCAAACTCAGGAACTGCGAGATCATGGCCTGAGTCAAAGTCTGAGGCCTATCCCAAGGAGCCGCCCAGGTGCCCCTGAGGCACTTGTCAAGCACCTGCTTTTGCACTGGGTTCTGGGGTGAGTCTGCATGTAAAGCCCTTCGAAATCAGATATTCAGTTCCCTGAAGCCCTTCCTGGCTCCTGGATGTAAGCCCTGTTGGTTTTCAAAGCCAGATGTTTTGGGGGCTCATCTCTCTCTAGTTTAGGTTGCATGGATTGGCAAACCTTATGTGGGGCATGAACCCCTTGCTCCTCAGAGAAAAGCTCCATCCATGTTCGTGAGATCCCTCCTGACCAGGGCGTGGCATTTTGAGTGAGACTGTATCGCTGCCTCCCCCACTTGTCTCAATGTGGCCTTTTTATCCTTTGTTCTAAAGGAGGTTTTCAGTGGGTTTTCAGGTCTTTTTCAGAGGGAGTTGTTTGCTATGTACCTGTAAATTTGGATTGTCCATGGGAGGGGGCGAAGCGAAGGTCTTTCTATGCTGCCATCTTGGACTGCCTTATCTGTCTTTATTCCTTTGGTTGTTTTGTTACATTTCCTTTTGACTGCTTTTGAAATTATGTTTTCAAAATGACTTTATTTTATGTATTGTCTACTATTTCTTTTTCAATTCCCTAAGATATATGTCTCTTTATTTCTAACTTCCGGTAGTCTTGGATCATCTCTCTGCTCCAAGCCCCACTTCATCTTGACTTGTAAGATCTTATACAACCTTGCTTTCCTTTATTTCCCTCACTTAGGTTCCAAGTCCCTTGTCCTGATTTTCCCAATTCCAGGATACCGCTCCTTGGTGTTTTCGGAACATAGCAAGCATGTTCTTGCGAGACTTGGCCGTTTTCTTTTGCTGGAGTGTTTTCCCCTCAGATGTCAACACCCCTGTCTCACCTCCTTCTGGCCTTTTTCTCAGAAGTCATCATGAAGCCTTCCCTAGCCACCAACTCCACAACTCCACTCCTCTTCCGAAATCTGATGTTCCCCTTCCTGGTTTCTCTCCTTAGTTATTAACACTACCTGTACACTATTCCACTTTTTTACCTTGATTGTGTGTTTCCTACTAGAATAAAAAATTCTTAAAGAGATTTTGTTTTTTCACTACTTTATCTCCAGCACCGGATACAGAGTAGGAGTTCATTAAATAGCATTAAACAAACAAATGGATAGAGGAATTAGGGATCTTTTAAATTTTATTTTCCAAATATTGTATTTAAGTATTATTTTTTCACCTTCAGATTTTTAACTTGAACACATTCTTTTTCATAATCCCATGTTTTATTTCTGACAGCTTTCTCTACCACTTAATTTTATTGCTGTAATAGTTTCCCTCCTCTTTCTGAAGCTCTTAGCCATTTTTTAAACACTTTTCTTCTGATTATTGCTAGTCTTGAACTTCCTTTAATTTATTTTTTTGTTTTGTTCTCAGAAAACTACATGGGGCAGTAAAATAGCTGATTGGAAGTTTCTGCGCATGCTGTTGCTTGTGGATTACCAGGATTCATTGTAGAATATTATGGCTAGATTCTTTTTGTTTTTTTATTGTCAAATACAATAAGTATTTTTTAAGTTTTTCTCTGGGACTGGTAAAGTTCCCTAGTGAGGACTTATTCCCTCTAGTACCTAAAAGGTATAACTGACTGCCAATGTTCTCAGATCAAATAGAGGAAGGATATAGCATCTCACCATTTGATTGGAAGAATTTTCTTTCCTTTTTTAAAATTTTATTTTAGAGAACGTGCAAGCAGAGGAGAGGAGCAGAGGGAGAGACAGAGAATCTCAAGCAGGCTTCATGCTGACAGCACGGAGCCCAGTGCCAGGCTTGATCCCACGACTCTGGAACCATGACTTCAGCCTAGATCAAGAGTCAGAAGTCCAACTGACTGAACCATTCAGGTGCCCCAGGAAGAATTTTCTTTAATATCCTTCTATATTGTTCCACATCCTCAATGGGAGCCATGTTTTTCCTAATTCCCCATCTCTCCCTTGCTATAGTTCTCTAGAGAGGAAAATTCTGCTTTTATTATGACTGGGGGAAGTTGTTTTCTTACTTCTGAGATGGGGAAGAGATCTATAACCCAGCTTCAGAGAGTTATGTTGCCAGAAACTCCTTAGTTTTTCTGTGATTATTTGGTATGGTTTGCTCTGTATGTCTTCAATGGCTAGTTTAGAATCTGGCTTTCTCAGTCTCCATCATCTGCTACTAATTTGTCTGTCATTCGGATTTCAGATTTCATTTGATGATCATGTTTCCTGCTCCTTGTCCTTTTTTATCTTTTTTTTTTCCCCTTAAATATCTCTGGTGTAATTTCAGCAGGGACCAGAGAAAAATATGTGGTTCATTTTATTCATTTAAAATGGTAAAACTGGGGCTCCTCGGTGGCTCAGTCGGGTAAGCATCCAGCTTTGGCTCAGGTCATGATCTCATGGTTCATGAGTTCAAGCCCCACGTGGGGTTCTCTGCTGTCAGTGCAGAGCCCACTTGGGATCCTCTGTCCCTCTCTCTGTATCCCCTTCTCCTATTTGGTCACTCTCTCTCTCAAAAAATAAATAAAAACATAATAAATAAATAAATAAATAAATGGTAAAACTATTTAAAGTTTATATTTTGCATTGTTAATGAGCTATTTTAATATGCCTGATGCATAATAACTTTTAGTTAAGATAATTAAACCAAAAGAAGAATTTGGGTCACTTACTTTCCCATATTTCTTATTTAGAAGAAAGTGAGTTATCACAATAGAGGGGGGATAAAATAGTATAATTTTAGTATATCAAAAGGCCAGGATATGAGCCATGGCTGTGCCATGAATTCCATCCTCAGGCATTTCTCTACCTTACTGGTCCTTGGTTTCCTACTCCTTTAATTGATAGGTTTAGATAACTGGTCTCTAAGATCATTCTGGAATAAATATTTTGATTTTTATTCATATAAAGAGGGTTCCATTGGTTTGTATGTTTTAGCACAGATTCCACTGAATCACTCCCAATATATGTAAACTGATTATATTGGGATGCCACTTTATCGGGATTATTTCTATTGTTGAGAGAGAGAGGGAGAGAACATGAACTGGGGAGGGACTGAGGGAGAGGGAGGGAGAGAGAATCCCAAGCAGGCTCCCCATTGTCAGCATGGAGCCCAGGTGGGGCTAGATCCTGCAACCCCGAGATCATGACCTGAGTGGAAATCGAGTGGAAAATGAGCATGAGCAGGGGAGGGGCAAAGAGAGAAGGAGAGAGAGAGAGAATCTCAAGCAGACTTTGAGCTCCATGCTGAGCCCAACATGGGGCTAGATCTTGTGACCATGAGATCATGACCTGAGCTAATACTTAACCAACTGAGCCATCTAGGTGCCCCCTTATCAAGATCATTTCTGACTGTATTTTATTGGGTATATTAGGACTGAGTTCTGATGTTTGCTTCTCTGTAGCAATACTGGAAAGAATTTAATCAGCCTCAGCAAAATTTGCTGTGTTCACAGGCCCTCTTGAAGTTGTTATTTGTCAGATGAAAACAGACATCATTAGATGTAGACTGTTACTTAGCGATCATCTATCCAACCTCCTCCTTTCATAGAGGAGGAAACTTAGTCCTATATAGTTGGCCCTCAGTCAACATAGGTTTGAAGTGAGCACCTTCACTTGTACCCATTTTTGTTTTTTTAAAGTTAACAGCAAGCAAAACCACAAGGCATTTATTTACAGCTGCCTACCTGTCTCCACAGGACCAAACTGAAGGCAACTGATACAGAGGTTGCAAAACTTGAGTACCTAGGGAGGCCCACCAGGCCATCAGCAGCCTCTGGAGGCCCCTGGACCAGGCAGGGCTGTAGTCTGCCCCACTGGCTCACAGGGTGGTCACGTTGCATGTCTGAGGCTCGGGGGCAGGAGGCGGGACTGAAGTGGGTGAACATGCCCAGAGGGCACAGATGGTACTGCACACTAGCCCTGAGCCCCCAGGTGCCTTTGCCCCCTGAGTTTTTCATGTCCCAGAGCAGCTACGGGCCTACGATCCGCCCTGAGTGACACCTCAGCCTCCTGGCCTCCTTAAGACTATAGTCGCTGGTGGCCACAAGTTGGTGGTACATCTCCTGACAGATGGAGTAGCTATATTCCTGTAGGCCACTGTTGCCATCTGTGGGCCCGTTCTGGAAGAAGCTGCTGGTGGGCAGAGGCCACCAGGCCGTGGAGCATCACCATCCTGGGGTGAGGCCTGCCACCACACCTGATCCTGTCCTAGAGGGGTGACCTGGCCCACCTATACACAGATTTTTTTCAATAACTAGAAGTATAGTACTGTAAATGTATTTTGTATTCCTTATGATATTATTACCATTTTCTTTTCTCTAGCTTACCTTCTGTAAGGATACAATATATAATACACATAAAATCTGTGTTAATTGATAGGGTTATTGTTAAGGCATTATAATCAAAAGTAGGCTATTAGCAGTTAACTTCTTAGGGAGTCAAAAGGTATATGTGGATTGTTTTTAGTGTTTATTTATTTGGGTGACAGAGCATGAGCAGAGGAAGGGCAGAGAGAGAAAGAGAATCCCAAGCTGGCTCCACACTGTCAGCGTGGAGCCCAGTGTGGAGCTCAAACCTGCGAACCGTGAGATCATGACCTGAGCTGAAATTGAGTCAGACGCTTAACAGACTGAGTTACATTGGCACCCCTACATGGATTTTTAAAAAATAGTTGTTTTTGAGAGAGAGAGAGAGAGCATGCACGTGCAGGGGAGGGACAGAGGCAGGTGGGCAGGGTGGACAGAGGTTCCATGCTGGTCACAGACAGCCTCACGCGGGGCTTAAACCCACTAACCGTGAGCTCATGACCTGAGCCACAGTTGGACGCTCAACCTACTGAGCCACCCAGGCGCCCCCCATATGTGGATTTTTGACTGCGTGGGGAATAAGCAATCCTAACCTCTGCCTTGTTCAAGGGTCATCTGTATAGTGCTCTTGATTGCTTACCAACATAGTGAGATTTAATTAAACAGTACTGCGAAGACCTGAGCTCTTATTATTCCAAATCATAGCACATGAAAGATTCTGTCACTGCTGTTGTTGTTTTCATTTTTTTCACTTTGTTTTATTGTGTTTTTGTTGTGTTCTGTTTAGTTTTATTGGCCCAGACAGTGATGTTAAATAGGGCTCAATACTGCCCACCTTGACTCAGCTCTTAAACTGGTAATCAGGTTTGGATTCTCAACAGTAGCCACACAGCTTACTCATTCCTGTAGGCATGTTTTACTTTTCCATTATTATATACTGATTCAACACATTAATCCATAACTTCACCTCTTTTTTTGTTGAGACACTATCAAAGCATAGTGAAAGGGAGCTTACCAGACAACAAAATGTTCTCATCAGAAATTGTAGATGATAGACCGCTTAAGAAAATGAGAATCCTTGTTAAAACATTAAAGACTACTGTCCTTAGATTTGTCCAATAATTAGAATTATAGTAAAGAAATAATACTTTAGAATTTTTACTTTCTCAGAATTTTATTGCTTATCAGTTGTATATAGAAAATGATTTATTTGCTTTAAGATTTATGTATATATTTTCCTTTCAGAGTAAAAATAATCTTCAAGACTAGGTATTTTCAATGGTAACATGAAAGCTAGGGGTTTGGAATGTGGAGGGAGCGATTCAGTTTTACTGAAAACAGAAGTGCCCTATGACATAATTTACCACAGAGTAGCTCTTTTCCACACATAATAATACTCATTTGGGAGATTTCTCTATTGCCACTTTTATTTGTTTTTAATTTTTTATTCTTTTTAAGTAGGCTCTATACCCAACGTGGGGCTTGAACTCTTGACCTGAAGTTCAAGAGTCACATGCTCGGCTGACTGAGCCAGCCAGGTGTCCCTAGGAATTGTTTTAAACATACAGTGAACTGCATCAATTCCATGAGGAATGCCACTAAAAGTGTTAGATTAGGAATCAATAAGCATTAGTAAACCTACTCATTTTCTTCAAATGTCTAGGAAGTGCCCCATTAGATTTTGTGTATTCAATAAGAAATTTGAACATTTAGAAAAGTTTTACATGAAAACATTTTTTAGCATAAAAGTTTTTAAATTCATAAATTAAACTTTTCATTTTGGCCATGACAGCAGTTCTTTTTATGATGCATTCTGCTCTTGAAAGTTAGAAACAAATGCCTCATCTTCTAATGTAGAGATAAAAATGATTATCCCACATTCCTACTTTTTCTTAAGTAACTCAAGTCATAAATTAAACTTTTCAATAAAATGCGGAAAAATAACAGGCTGAATAATTGTACAGTGATTTTACATTTTGGAATTTTTAATCCACCTCATTGGATCCCAGGACTCACAAACTTGTTTTATTGATACCAAAGTTATAGAACATTCTTGAGTGTTTGCTTCTGTGATGTGGTTCCATGTATATGATGTAAGTCCTGTCTATTTCATTTGTATTCACTTTTGTTTTTTAAAGTTTGGCTACTTTCAGCTTTATAACAGTTTCTTTTTGTGTTTTTCACTCTTGTGAAGCAGTATATTTTTTCCTGGTTTTCTTTTAAAAGAGGTCATTTTCCACTGATAATACAAATCTAACCAAATGGCCAAACGGAAATAGTTAGAAGGGTCCTAAGGAAGCAGAAAAGAGGTGTAATGGCTACTCCAACTTACTGTACTCATGTAATTTTGTGTATGTTTTTTCATGACATTTTCCCCCTCTTTTAGGGTTTCTTAAATCTCTTTTATTCAGATGCAACTGGAGTTCAAATACTAAAACGAGGAAGCATCCACAGTGGGGAAAGGGAGGATTGTCACGAAAGAAAATAAAAATAGAAGGTTTTTCTGATTGTTAATGGGATACTGGTCCCTCTGTTTACCAGCAGCGCTTGCCAGTAAAGGCTGAGTCTTCCCTAAGGCCCTGCTGGTATGGGACTGTGCTGGGGGATGGAAGCAGATTGTGGAAACTTTGTTACTGCCTTATAACAGCTTCCTGTTTCTTCCTCCAGTTAAAAAAAAAATTGTAAAAAGAAAAATTATGTACATAGAAACATGAAAGGTAGCCTTGAGAGGAAGTTTATAAGCAGTGTATGATCTGAGTGGTATGTGGAAATGCAAGCATCTTAATATTGGATTTCACTAAATTTCACATTCCATGTAGACGCCATTCACTTTTTTTACCCTCTATGCTCAGCACAGGGCCCGGCACTGTCGGTCCTCAGGAGCTGCCATGATTTATTGGGTATCATTTTCATATGCTAGTTAATACCCTGTAGTTATCACAACACAGGGAGACTGAGTCATTGCTTTACCCCCTCATCTGCTCATACAGTGAATTTTCACATTTCAAAGTCAGAGGTCTGTGAGATTGCAGGGAAGACTGCAAGTGCAGGAAGGAATCCATGAGTTAGAGAGATCTATAGTAAAAAGATGAGTGGTGTGTTTTCCTCTGTCCCTTTCATAGCTAGAAACCTTTTTTTCATAGAATTTGTTTTACATCCTTCTAATTAGGAAAAGAATGTTACATCTTTTATAAAGTTTCCCAGACCTATCACAAACTGTTTAATTAAGATGGCTTTGTTTAGAGTCAGCAAGTCTACCTGAGTTTTATCGAATAAGAATTTCCAGAGGTTGAGCTAAGGCATCTGCATGTTTAGCAGTCCTTCTAGGTATTTCTGATAGGTACAGAGTAGGAGAAGGGTAAGTTAGATAAAAGGACAAGTTGAATAGGGAACTGGATGTTTGCGAATGATGACACATGATGAAGGAAAAAAATTTCTGTGTATTTAATGCTTGATAGAACTTTCCATTTGCATTTATACATTTTTCACATGAAGAAAAGTATATAAATGTGAGACTGTGGTCAGTGGTTAGTGATAATTTGAACCAAAACATAACATTAGAAAAAAATATAGGGGCTGCTGGGTGGCTCAGTAAGTTGAGCCTCTGACTTCAGGTTAGGTCATAATCTTGAGGTTCGTGCCCTTAAGCCCTGTGTCAGGCTCTGTGCTGACAGCTCAGAGCCTGGAGACTGTTTCAGATTCTGTGTCTTCCTCTCTCTCTCTGCCCCTCCTCTACTTGTGCACTTGCTCGCGCTCTCTCTCTCAAAAATAAACATTAAAAAAATTTTTAAGAAAAATATATATTCTGAAGTGTATATATTCTAAAAGCATATTCGATAGAGTAAGCTCTATATAAACTAGGATATATGTGAATAAGCAAATATGATCTTTTCCTAAAGAGTAATATCCACCTGAATATGTTGTATTAAACACTTTTTAACCCATACATCTGAAAAATTCGGCCTCATTGAAAAAAATGAGTTGAATGGATTTATAAAGGATAAAACTGATATATAAATACAATTGTTCTTTTATGCTTATCTTATAGATAGAAGAAAACATATAAATTGAAAACACACTTTTATTGCAACACCGAGCAAGAAATTTCAAGTTTCACCCTGTGTATGTCTATGTCCTTGGGTCTGTCAAGTTGAAGGTGTGAAAACATTGAATGAGTTAAATGCTGCCATGGGCAGGAAATTTTTATTATCATGATAGCTGTGGGGCCGGGGTTAGGGAGTAATTTCTCTCTTAAAATCCATCTGTAAGTATGGTAATTTTCCCAAAATATCATTACTGTGTATTTGGAAGTTAATAAAAATGTTAGCGGTAGTCACAGAAGCAATAACTCAAACACTTTTCACTTTTGCAGGATTGTTCAGTGATTGGTTCCACCATTAAACTTGAATTTAATTTTTCTTTTATGCTGTGGATATGCTGAGTTGCTTTTGCTTTGAAGCATTTATCTTTGTCCTAAAACACATTGGTATCCCTTACCTAATACTGGTGTATCTTTGGATTTACTGAGGGACGAATGAGCTTGAAAATATATTTAAGGGTAGACATTTTTTATACATGCATAAAAACAGACACAATAGCTGTGGAAATTTACTTAATAATTGCAGATAAATGTGTTAAGAATTGTAGTTCTCCTGATGTGGTAATAAGTACAGGGAAGTGTGCTATCATTAACTCTATTCTCTTTTTTTTCCTTTTTCCTTTTTCTCTCTCTCATCCCTTTTCTTTTTTTTTTTTTTTTTAATATTTATTTATTTTTAAGAGACAGACAGAGAGAGAAAGAAACACAGACTCTGAAGCAGGCTCCAGGTTCCCAGCTGTCAGCACAGAGCCTGACGTGGGGCTTGAGCTCATGAACTGTGAGATCATGACCTGAGCTGAAGTCAGAAGCTTAACCAACTGAGCCACACAGATGCCCCTCTCCCATCCCTTCTCTGTCCTTATCCATTGCAGATCATAAGCCCAATAGAGAATATACCAATCATTTGCAATGGCTTTGTTTCTTACGACCTGGTAGATAACTAATCTTAGAGAAAAGCCAAAAGAGGAAGAGGCATCTATTCAACCAACTTGCCTGGGACTGAGTCTTCTTGGAAAATTGGACTTTGCTTTCTAAAACAGGGATAGTGCAGGAAAATCTAAGTCTTTTTGGTCAATGTCCTATACACTTCTGCGGGGGGGGGGGGGGGGGGGTGTGGAGAAATGACATTTTTACTTAAAAAGCATCTTGCTGGAAAACAAAACTTTGTTTCATTGAACACTTAAGTGGCTCTGTTTGTTTCTAATCATCCTGTGGAACAAAGCCAGCAAGATATTAAAGAAAGAGGAGGTCTACATAAGGTCAATTCAACAAATTCATCAGATCATATCTGGATACTGGGAAGTCCAAAGATCAAAGTATCAGCAGGAGTAGATCCTAGTGAAGACTCTAATCCTGGCTTGCACATGATGGCCTTCTTGCTGTGTTCTCACAAAGCAACAGAGAAGGGGGGGGAAGGGGGGGGGAGGGAGAAAGATGGGTGGTATGTCTTTCTCTTTTATAAGGATACCAGTTCTGTGGGATCAGGGCTTCACCCTTATGATCTCATGTAACTTTAATCACCTCCTTAAAAGCCCTGTTTCCAATACACTCAAATGGGGGTGTAGGGCCCTAACATATAAATTTGGGGCAGACACAATTCATTCCATAACAGGCACTGTCTTCCTTGATGATTACATTTCAAAGAGACGGCTCCCAAGTCCTTGAGAAAGACATTCCTGAGTTGTAAATCTGGTGAGAGACTGGGGGAAGATTTATATCCCGAAGAGGTAAAGAAAGAATTTACAACTATGAGTTTTCCAGAGTAAATGGTCTGAGAAAAGGAAGGTCAGGGACTAAAGTTGGGGAGAAACTTGTCTAAAGTTTAGTCAAATGGAGGAGAACTTTAAGGCTGTCGTGGCCAACCTGTGGGTCATCAGTGCTTCATGTACTCTGAAAAAGAAATTGCCTTGTGTTGTCCTTTTTCATGGTAAAGCCCGCAAAGAATATCCATGCATTGGCCAAGCCTTATCCTGAGGGGCCTGGGAAGTGGTGTGTAATGCAGTAAATGGTAACAATTCAATTAATACTTTCAGATTTTTTGGCTGCTTGTTAGCTACAGGCGATAGAAATGGGATCTATGTTTGATAAAAACCTCTTTGTGTCTCTTAGGATTTCAGTGTCCTTAGTCCAATTATCTGTCTATCTATCTGTATAATGATACCCTAGGAATAAGTACCCAGGTTGAAAAACAAAGGTCAGGCCTCTATTTATGTTTGACTATAAAGGGCAAGACCAGGTTGTGTTTTGAGAGAAAAGGTGTCAAGGGAATATAAAGAGAGGATGAACGTGGGAAAGGGAAAAAAAAAAAAAAAACAAAAACAGAAAGAAGGAATGTTTTCTTTTGGTTGGGCATGATCAACTGTAAGTGCTGCTGCTGGCAAATTGCCAGAAGCCCCCTCTCCCTTCCTCTCCCCCCCCACCCCCGTCCCCAGCTGTGTTGCAGGTCAGCTGCTCACAAAGGGGCTTTTCAGTTTACTTACCATTTGATGAACTTTTAGTCAACTGGTTGAAGAACAAGGATGGGACTGAGGTGAGGGACAAGTGCCTCTGGGTGCAAAATTTAAAAGAACACACAAAAAGTCAGGGCTAATTCAGAGTGGGATTGATATTACTGATTTTTCTTTTGACTTAGGGTCCCATCTGGCTCACTAAGGCACTGTGACTGATCCTGTCTTGGTTGAAAATCTTTATATTTTATTTCCTGCGGATATTCACATTCTTTTTGGTTTTTAAAATGTCACATTAAACATTATTTATATTGATTGCCAAACTTTTTGGCGTACCCTTAAATTTTGTAGCTGAGATATGTGCCTCACTGTGTCAGCCTATCCTTACTCTGCTGGAGGCAACAGAAATGGTACTTCCTTCTAGATTTAGAATTTATTTTCTGTCTCTCTAGTTGGGTTGTGTAGGTCTAGAAAGTATTGTACTAACAGAGATGAACATTGGTGGGGTTAAAAAGAACATTGTTCATTTCCCCCCAGGTCACTCACTAACACTTTGGAAGGAAAGATTTCTGCCAAGAGGGAGGTTTGATGAAGAGAAACATCTCTGAGAGTATACAGGTAATTCAAAGCACACAATTTAATGTCACCAACAGAGAATGTTAAATGGATAAACTGTTGATTAAGAGATGGAATATGTGATTCTAATGCTATAATTTCGTCGTTATATTCATAAGTATGTGAAACCTATCTAACCATCTGTAGTGTTCTAAAGAGGGGATTTATTCAGTCTACCTGTTGACATTGTGAAAAGAAAATGAATGTACCTTAGCATGGTCCAAATATGTAAGTTCACGTTGCTGTAGGTTTAGGTGGTTAAATCTCTCACTGTTGATTAAGTTGGGTACCTGGCAACAAATGGACAAAATATATATTTGTTATTTATTTAAGGGATCCTTTCTGTTTTTATTAAGTATGTAGTCATGGTATATGTGGTTAAAATGCACAGAATTCAGATGTTAAAAGCAAAACAATAAGTGAACAAGAGAAGAGAAATATAGCATTTCTGTTGGCTTAGGAGGGACTTTACAAAACTATAACAGTTCAAATAACTCTTTTGCAGATTACATGGACTACAACTATAGTAGCATGAATTAATATGTTGTATCAAGTTGGCAAACCTTTTGTAAAGGGCCAGATAGTACATATTTTAAACTTTTCATGCTATGTGGTCTCTGTTGCATCTATTCAGTCCTGCCATAGTGGTAGGAAAGCAGCTATTAGCAGCAGTAAATAAAAGGACATGTTCCAATAAAACTTTATTTACAAAATTAGCCAGTGGGCTGGGTTTGGTCTACAGACCAGAGTTTGCCTACCCTGGTGTCAGAAGATTCTACATGCTTTATTGAAAACTATAAACTGGGTTGTCTGTAACAGTGAGGCATAAAGGATTCATGTCATTTATTGAGCTGAATATCCAAGCCGTTATCTAGATACAAATGAACCTTCATCACTAATGACTTTGAAACAGTTCATGTGTCTGTACCTAATCTTATCTCTTAGCATTCTGTATCTGACAAGATTATTTGATGTCAGATGTTACTACTAGGTAAATATGCTATCTATGTTTTGCCATGTTTTGCCCTCTTATAAAGTCTTAAAATTTCCTGAATATTTGATACTTTACTGAAGGCCATGAAGCTTACGGACATTTCTACCTGAGTAAAGTTTGTTTTACTGGCAGTAATAAATGCTTTTTTTTATTTAATGAAAAATTTTAATGTTTATTTTTGAGAGAGAGAAAGAGAGAGACAGAGCTCGAGAGGAGAAGGGCCAGAGGGAGAGGGAGACACAGAATCTGAAGCAGGTTCCAGGCTCCGAGCTGTCAGCACAGAGCCCGATGGGGGGCTCAAACTCACGAACCACAAGATCATGACCTCAGCCGAAGTCAGACCCTTAACCGACTGAGCCACCCAGGTGACCCAGTAATAAATGTCTCTTAATGGGTCTCGGTAGCTCAGCTAAAACCACAGAATTAAGGTGGCCTAATGTGGAAAGCTGGCTAACTAGATATTTGGTTTTCTTTTGTAGGAGGACATCTTCTCAATTTAAGAAAATTTATTATAGGTGTAGGGACAGTGGTTAAATCGTGCTAAATGACACTTTTTAAAATTGGGCTGCATGTTTGGAAGAGCTGTTGTGACAGAGATAGCACAGACTTTCCATTAGTGTCCTGGTTTCTTTTTTCCCTGGGTTCTATTTTTAGAAGGTGAATGGACATCCATAATTAGATATAGTCCTGGAGATACATGTGGTTGAAACCACATGAGTACATATGAACACTAAAATCCCGGGTACTTCCAGTGAGTGTGTGCAATGTTTCATGCATAGCTAGTTTCATGAAATTCGAAAGTTTGTACTCTACTTACATCTTTCCTTACTTAGTTTTAATTTATTTAAGTTATTAGGCTAGAGGTTAAAATGTCTAGGACCAAAGTATCAGGTCACTTGGATTTCCTAGAAACCATCTTTAATCTACAATTGAATGGGAGTATAGGTGTTTGGCAGGTGACATGTTAACGCTAATACACTACATTGGAGTAGATGGTTGTATATTTTCGTTTCTTGGTTATTCTTTTTGGTCAGATGGACAAACTTTTATCTCCACACCTCTCTCATGGCCAGGACTCATGTGAGACACCTGAGACACACAGGTCAAGGAGACTTGGGCTTCCTAAGATTCCCAAACTAAGTGCCTCCTTGGATTTTGTGTCCTAGAGTCTCTCCCACTCACCATATTCTCAGCACCCCCTTTATCTGTTGATTTCTTATCTGTCAGTGTATGGAGACAATGACTGGCAGATAATGTCTGCAAGGCAGTTTTAGCTCCAGAGAACAAACATGTGGCATTAACACCATATGGTATTGATTATATTTTAGTCAGAATGTTTTGTGTTTAAAATATTCAAATTGTGAGAATTAAGTAGACATAAATATGATATATAGTTCAGATAACATTCTCCTGGTTATGTGACATAGATTACCATATAACCAATGGCTTCCCCAGAAAGATCTCACCATCTGAGGAATCTCCTGATTCTTCACGTTTAATTGCAGAACGTTAGCCAGACTTTCTATGATGTTCTCTATTCCCTGTTTTATTCAAATGCCTCCTCAACTTCATATTCTTATTTCCTTCTGTGACTTTTATTCTTCTTCCTATTTACATACTGTATATACTGAAGAGATAGGGCAGAATGAAAGAAACATTTACTGAGTCTTCTGGGTGAGTCCCTCATTAGATATTGTCTATCTGATAATTTTATGTATAATTATTGTATTTCTAAGATGCCATGATTTATATTTTTTTCTAAGAAAAGAATTCTTAAGAGTCCTAGTGTTCATGACTCACAATAATAAAGGCTTTATTTCTCCCTCTCGCTCATATTTCAATAACAAAGGTATTTTTTATAGTTATATATGTATAGGTATAAAACCTAAATATCTCTGAGTACTTCTGGCATTGATTTCATCTAGCTTTAGCTCAAGAATAATGTGACTCTCTCTTTTCACCCTTAGGACTTAAACACAGGTTTCTTACTTATTGATACAGACATATATACGGATATAGATAGGTAGATAGGTAGTTCATTGTTACTATAAATAAAGTGCAAACCCTCAAGTACAGCATGTGTGTTGCAGCCACAGTTATTTATTTTGGCTGGAAATGATTGATCTGAACTGAATCAAAGCATAAGGCAAATCTTGTTCCCTCATCACCCAGTAGGTCACATTACGATCAGTTTACCTTATACAAATTTATCCTGTAACATAACTGGTGAATGTTTTCCAAGGCATATGTCAGAACAACACAATTCTGAGCATGTATGTGTTCCCTTCCCATTGAAGGCCAGAGGCCAAGGACATAGTAAATAGTAAAACAGACTCAGTGGCATTAAGTATATTAACATTGCTGTGCTACCATTCTCACCATCCAGCCATGAAAGTCTTTTCAACTTATTAAACTGAAACTCTACCCATTACACAATGACTCCTCATCTTCCCTCCCTTCAGCCCCTGTCAGCTACCACTGATTTTGACTACTCTAGATACATCATATAAATGGAATCGTACAGTATTTATCTTCTTGCAACTGGTATATTTCAACTTGAACTGTCTTCATAGTTCGTCCTTGTTGTACCATGTATCAGGATTTCCTTCTTTTTTGACATTTAATATTCCACTGTATGTATACACCACATCTTGTTTGTCCATGTTTCCATCAGTGAACACTTGGGTTGCTTTCGGGTGTTCACCATCTTTATTTATTTATTCCATGGTTGTATAAGTTGTTTTCTGTTAGAACCACAATACATTCTTTGCTGCACATGCTTTTAAATTAACATTCTAAATAACATACACTTAATCCCAACAGAGAAGAAAATGATGAGTTAATCCTAGGACTGGTGGAGGGGTTTTGAGAGTCGATTGAAATACCCCAGAAAAAGAAAATAAAGACTATGGATTCCATTGTTCTGTGTGAAGGAAACACATGGTTCCATTTGACCACAAAAAAAACAAAACAAAACAAAACAAAAAACAAAACAAAAAAAAAAACTTATGCCTCCCTGGAGCAGAGTTTCAAGGACATTTGGGGATTTGGGTCATGAAATACGTTGTAAGTTTTTACTTTTTTTTTTTTTTTTTTTAAAACCTTCTGGTAAACCAGTATAGGTAAACACATTATATAGGCAGCCTTAAAGATTGCTCAGTGGGGGAGAATCAAGTAAATGCCAGAACATTTTAAATCAAAACATATGCAACCAATATTTTCTGATAATAATTTTTATTTGAAGTTGTTGAAGTTACTGAAGTCATTTTATTCTTAAATGAAATTACTTTTTTATTTCCAAAATTGTGTGCATAACACACATGTTGACGGTATGTCTTCTTAGCTTAGAATTTTGAGTTCTGGGTTTATACCATAGGCTCAGTTTAAAAGCTCAGAATCCAGATTATTGTAGTTGCATACCCAAAGTGAGTAGAGGGCTGATAAAAAATGATTATTAGTAAATGCCCTTAAATCTGCATAATAATGACATTTTAAAATTGACATTTTAAAAAATAGTTTTTGGTTGAAGAAGATAATTCTAGAATGTCAGTGTTAAATTTTGTAACATCTTGCTTTATTAATTCATATTACTCTATAAAAGGTGCTAGTACATTTACTACTCTTTTCATGAGTTTATGTAATATTCAGAATTAACTTATGTAATATTCAGAAATTATTTTACTGGGGCTCCTGGGTGGCTCTGTCAGTTAAGCATCCGACTTCTGCTCAGGTCATGATCGAGCAGTTTGTCAGGTCCAGCCCCGCATCAGGCTCTCTGCTGAAAGCTCAGAGCCTGGAGCCTGCTTCCGTTTTCTTTGTCTCCCTCTCTCTCTATCCCTCCGCCACTCACACTCTGTCTTCCTCTCTCTCAAAAATAAATAAGCGTTAAAAAATTTTAAAAAAAAGAAACAGTTTTATTTATGAGCATTTTAAATTTTAGGCTAATAAAGTGGTCATGAAAACAAAGAAGCCAAATAATTATAATTTTATTTTTTCATTGGAAATATTCAGTGAGGAATCACTGTTTTGTTCCTTATTCTGGTTTTATAATATGTGAATACAATACTTTGATCTACACACCATGAAATTTGTGAATTATATGAACACTGATTATTTTACATTTATATTTTACTTATTTTCTGTGCATTTTCAATTGTTTATCTCTTAGACATTTTTTGAAGATTTCTTTCTTAAAGGTGTTAAAACTAAACACTCCATTTCCTAATTAATCCCATGGTACCAGATTGTATTATTTCTTTACTTTTTAACATCACACTTTTAAATCAAACTTAGAAACGCTTTTCTTCTAATATCATTTTAAGACTGTTTTTAATTCAGTTTGCTACCAAATTACCAAAGTAACCAGTAAGTTCAGTTGAAATAGTTCATTTCCTTGAGTGGAAGATATCATGGACAAGTATTCTTTACTGTCATAAAGAGTCAGGTGTAAAATGTAAATGTAAAATGATCAATTGATTGATTAAACATCTTATTTTTTAATTATTATTTTATTATTTCATTTTTATTTTATTATTATTTTATTTTCTAGGCACAGAGTAGGTAAGGAATTTTTATGTACCGTTTCTGAAGTATGTAAGTGTCTATTGTGTTTTTGGAATATGCCACTGATTCCCAAGGTTCTATTAATATAATAGAGGAGATGAGTCAGGTGAACCGAAAACCACTCAAACAAAACAAAGCAATGATAGTAACTACAGGAGTGAAAAGTACTTAGGATTTGGTACACGTTGCATCCTCAAAGGCTCTAGGTACATAAACTCTGAGACTATAGATATATCCTGAGTTTAGTCATAATGATTTATTAGTCATAATAAATCATCTGTTCTAAGGATGTGTACCCTAAGTAGGTCAATAGCTGAGAGCATCTGTGATTTCCATAGATCTGTAAGCCAGATTCCTGTGTCCCATCTCAATTCAGTTAAACAGCCACAGATTCTGAAATTTAAAAAAAAAAAAAAAAAAAAAAAAAAAAAAAAATTCCTGACGGCCATGGTCCTTCATTTGTTCCTCTAGCGTTTTTTGAACAGCTCTGGTATCCGTTGCTCTACATACTCTTAGTGGGCCCTGCAGAGGTGTCAGGACAGCTAAAACTGAGTATCGCTATGAAAATTCAGAAAAATTGATGAAATGTGAGGGAATTGACCGTGATAATTTCCCACATCTTAAGTTGAATTATATACTAATGGTAGTTTTGGGATAATGCAGAGCAAGTAGTAATAAGGGCTTTTCTTGCATGTGGAGAAGGAGAGCTGGCTTATTGGACTGGGTTTGAGAATTAAGTTAAGGATGCTCGTGTAAAAGACGAGAGGTGACACAAGGTATACTTCCCTGGAAAAGTAATCATTTATATATGCTTGCTTCCGGAGGTAATTGGAAGCCAGATCCCTTGGAAGGAATTAAAGGAAAAGAGAGTTATGTGCATAAATTTACAGAAGTCAGAAATATTAACTGGGGATGTTCATGTTTAATCCATGGACGAGATAGAGGTAGTTCAAAAAATAAATTATGCTGGAAAAAAGAATTCACTCATAGTTTCTATGTCGCAAGTTGGCATAAGTTTCTCTCAGGCCACTAAATTTATTGTTGTGCTAAAATTAGAAGTAATTAAATTATCATCTTGTTTTGATTCCCCCCCCCCCCCCCCCCCCCCCCGCCCCGGGAGCAAACCTTTACCACCAAATAGACCTGTGGTATTTGGTAAAGATAATTTTATCGTTCAGTTTGTTTGATTCGTATTAAATTCCCATCCCAAGATCTGCCTTCTTCTTACAAGGAAACAGTACTATGGACTGTGTATTTAGGTAGACATTTAAAACCTCTGTCAGCTGCCTTAGAAGAAAAACTAGCCTGTGAGATTTGAACACGTTATTGATACAGAAGCTGAGGAAGATGTTTCCATTTATTTCATACAGTATCAGGCTGTTCTGTGTTTCTGATTTCTGTTTCCTTCTTTTGCTCTGCTTTTCACCCTTTCTGCATAGTCTAAATTTTTTTAATGTTTATTTATTATTGAGAGAGAGACACAGAGAGAGAGAGAAAAAGAGAGAGCATGAGTGGGGGAGGGGCAGAAAGGGAGGGAGACACAGATTCTGAAGTAGGCTCCAGGCTCTGAGCTGTCAGCACTGACCCTGACATGGGGCTCAAACCTACAAACCCTCAAGATCCTGACCTGAGCAGAAGTTGGACGCTTAACCGCCTGAGCCACCCAGGCGCTCCTCTGTATAGTTAAACAAACTTCAAACCTGGTAAAAAAAAGAAAAAAAAAAGGAAAAACAAATTTAGCTCCACTGAATTTTTTTTCCAAGTTCACAAGAATTACATTTACCTACAATAATGCTTCATTCTGAATTGACAGATTACATCTGTCTTTCGATATATGCAGCAACACCCACTTTTATTGAAAGTTGGATGATAGGTTCATAGCACTGCATTCAGCATCATTCGAATCCAAATGACTATACAGGGGTTGTCCAGTGGCTCTGCCCACAGGATCAGGCATTCTAGTTGGTGTGACAAAACATGAGTATAGTAAACCATCCATATGCATTTCATGTTGGCTTTCTAATCTACAAAATAATCGACTCAGCAACAGAACAGAATAGAGTAATATATATATGTGTTATATATGTATAACATATATATATGTTTTTAAATTGTGGATTGACAGGAGGGGGGATATTCAGAAAAGAAAATAATAGGGGGTGCCTGAGTGGCTCAATTGGTTAAGCATCTGACTTCGGCCCAGGTCATGATCTCATGGTTCATGGGTCTGAGCCCGGCGTTGTGCTCTCTGCTGTCAGTGTAGAACAGTTAGGATCCTCTGTTCCCCCCCACCCCACCCCTGCCTCTTCCCCTCCCCGACCTGTGTGCACAAACTCTCTCAAAAAATAAATAAACCTTCAAAGAAAAAAATAGTGCTGATGCCATCAGGGAAAACTTGAGTTAGGCATCTGGACTGGAGCCTAACTTTAAAGAATTGGAAGAACGTGGTTAAAAAGAAAGAAGGCAGGATCAGCAGGTCATAACACATCAGTTACCACAGACCAGCTAGAATTGAGTGAACCTGTTGGGCTCACTGTTACATCTCTCATATTATTGGGCCTTTCTTTTCCCTTTCTAGAGCCCCTGGCTGCTGAATTCCCAGTGGAGATTTCACATCTGCTTGTCATATAAACTTCAGCTCTGGTCTAGTGAGGATTAAAGTCTCCCTGAGATCCTGACTGAGCAGCCTTTCTCCCACTTTATTTGACACCGCACTATATCACGGCAGTGCTGGCTCCTTCCCCACGCACCATGTGTAGTAAATCCTCTGCACGCCACAAGGTCAGCCGAGTATTAGATGCAGAGTCCTGTCAGAGGTGCTGACAGCTCCATCTTTCTGAGGGTAAGGGAGTGCTGGGTCCTGAAATTCGGTTGCAGTCCTGGCCCAAGAGTCAAAAAAATGCTTTCATCTTGAAAGATGTGATGATTATTATGGGCTATGTTTCTCTGATCCTTAAATCTCTTTTCAGACATGCATCTTGTGTTGTCACTTCTTCAAGTTTTTGGAAGTGCTGGGAAGGAGAAGCTGTAATTGAAATGGGCAGGCGTGGCAGGAGAAAAGTAAGTCCAGAAAGTCTCACCGAGTTACAATATATTTGTTAAGTAGCCTGTAGTTACATTATTCTTGGTCTTCCTTTAGCCCAAGATAGGAGCTTTGTTTTAGGAGTACCCATTTTTTGGGGCACCTGGGTGGTTCAGTCGCTTGCTTAAGCATTTGACTCGGCTCAGGTCATGATCTCAAGGTTTGTGAGTTCGAGTCCCACATCTGGTTCTGTGCTAACAATGTGGAGCCTGCTTAGGATTCTTTGTCTCTCTCCCTGTCTCTCTGCCCTTGCCCTGCTCATGCTCGTGTGCAATCTCTCTGTCTCCCAAAATGAATAAATAAATACATTGATTAATTAATTAAAAAGAATACCCATCATATATAATGATGCCTTTAAGGTCATTTTCTCACTCTCTGTCTTAATTTTCCTTTGCCAATTAATGATTTCACTACTTCCATATAACAAGTTATATTACAATCCAGAAAAACAAAACTATGAAGTGTGTTCTGGGTAAAATGTTATGGTTAAAGTTCTTTCTAAGTATCTTCTTTCCCTGAAATCTATAAAAATAAATTTTAAAATATAGTCTTCAGAAATAGTCGCTAGAATGTCCCAGGAACAACCAAATAAGGAAAAGAGGACAATGCCACTTCAAAAAGGAACGGCCAAGGAAGGAGACAGAAGATTCTCACGACTCAGGTTGCTATTAATAGACTACCTTTAGCCACCAAAGCTGAGGTCAGGTGTGGGAAAAGGATAATGCCACCTGGAGAATGGGTGGGCTGAAGAGACTTAGTAGGGAGACAGAAAAATGTGAAAGTAAAAAACCCACAAGAGGAAAAGCAATGAACTATTACCATTGGATCTCAGACAGGGCTAGCTTCATGGACAAGCCACCTGTGCATATTCTCAGACAGATCCCAGGCTGGATTTAATATTCTCCTATCACAGGCCTGAAATTCTTAACAATTTTTGAATAAGGGACTCTGTATTTCCACTTTGCACTGTGTGCTACAATTTATGTAGCCAGCCTTGATTTGTGGCAGAAAAAAATCCACATCTGGTCTCACGAGTTGGCAGAAAAATTCTGAATGGGGCACTAGCCATTCTGACCACATATTAGAATCACCTGGGTGGGTGGGTGGGGGGGTGCTTTTTTAAAATTTCAATGCCCAGGTCATGTTTCAGACCAATTAAATACGAGTTTTGGTAGAGGTGAGGGTAGAGATAGTAGGGTGAATTGGGACAAGGCATCGGTATTTACAAAAGCTCCCCAAGGATTACAGTGGGCAACCAAGAATAATAACCAGTAAAGGGAAGAGTAATGAGAACATGCAAACCTGGAACCAGGACCAGCATGCTGAAGTCCAAGTGAGGGGTGAAAACTCACGTGGGGATTAATACTGATGCGTTACCATTCTCTGGTTTTCTGTTTCATCTAGAAATTATTGCTACTAAGAAGAGGGTGAGAGAGACATGAATGATTAGATGATATTCTTGGGCAGAAGCTTTATCGTAAGAGGTCTACTCTGGTTTAGAGGAAAGATATACCATCTGACATCTACCGCTAGTGTATAGGAAGGACCCCAGTATAGGACATTTAAATTTCAGTCAAGGGAGCAGAACCTGAGCTTTTCTATCATTTGGCTATAGTAGAGATTTGTTGAAAATACCCAGATATCAAACTCCAGCTCGTAGGGAAACAGATTCCCAGTAAACTGTCTGCTGGTATAATTATAAATCAGCTGTTTATAGTGGTGAAACTGGAAATGGGTATTTCTCCCCTTAAATAAATGGACCTGTACACTGTGATACAGATATATAAATTATGAATTAAATTAGTTTTAATGCTCCTTCAATGATAGGGTCGGGAAGGAAGCAGTTTCTAGTCAAGTTAGGTCTCTAGGGTTACAGATTCCCAACATTCCAGGGAAGGCAGAACAACTATGAAAGTATAGAAAATGGGGGATGGTATTCTAAAATCCTTTAAGTCATTGAGGAAATGGATGGGACCAACAGAGTTCACTTATGACTGTTACTGAGTGTGGCTAGGCATTCTGGGATCAGACAGTCTTGGCCTTGGTATCTGATCAGACCTGGTGAAATATCAAACTAAAATAAGTCAGTCTCACACTTGGAACATACTATTGGTGTTTTAAATAAATTGCTAGGAATATTATCAAGTTGCTTCAATCACTTTTAAGCCCTTAATTTCTTTGAATCAGTTTAATGACTAAAGAAACAAATTCTTAGTAGAAATGCATGGAGACTTCTATTTCCTCCAAATATAGTACAACCAGCATGGACCTACATTTTTTCTTGCATGGCCCCCATTTTGGAGATGGTACTGAAGGCTTAAGGAGGCTGATGGGTAGTTTAACAACTAGTTTTAACAACAAATAGTTTAACAACTATTAGAAAGATGAGAAACACCAAGGGTGAGAAATACAAGATGGTAACAGTTTGTCTATTAAAATAACATCCATGGTGGAATAGGGAAAAACACTGCAGATGTGAGTATGGGTTGAGGAGAGGTTTTTAAGTAGTCTCTGGTCTTCGTGTCGACTTTTGTATATTAGCACCACAATATTTCCTTCTGAAAGTAGAAAACAAACAAACAAAAAATCTAGCTCTGGGCTAGCCAGACTAGTAGGGTAGCATCAGAATTATTCTCAGATGCCCCAGTTGAGGGGAGGGACTAAATAACAACACAGCACAAAGGATGATGATTACCCTGTGGAAAAAGAAGTGTCAATGCTCTCTGCCCTGAGAAACAATGCATTTCTATCCTCCAAACATGGATACTAGGACTTGGCCATGGATCTCTCCACACAGATTCAAATCATAGGCTAATGAGCCAGTTTCCCCAGGAAAAAAATGAACTCAGAAAACATTAAAAGACATTTTTGCGGAGCAACCATTAGTGAAAAAAAGACAAGAAAACACACCCTTTTAATCAGCTAAATTTGATTTACAGGAAGAGGCAAAATAAATATGGGGAATGATAACAGAAACATGAATCAAGGTAAGACATTAAAAGTATTGGTTGGAAATACTGAATCTGAAAAATAATATAGTTGATGAAAAAAACAACTCCACAGAGAAGTTGAATTGCAGAATGGATACGACCCAGGAACACATATGTGAACTAAGAGAAAAGGTAAAATAACTCTGCCATAGCAAATACAGTGCCTCAGGATCAGGGTGGGATTTATTCTAAAAATATAGGTGTTATTCAATATTAAAAAGCATAATAGTAAAATTCACCATATTATGTCCAAAGATAAATCCCACATGATAAATCTCCATAGATGCTGAAAAAGTGTGTCATAAAATTTAGCATCTTTTTGATTTTCAAATGATTAAATAAAAATTAAAATTGGTTAATATTTCCTTAACATGATAAAATATTTATCTTGAGTTAAAATCCAACAATTTAGGGAGAAAAATGAAATACTCCTCCTATGATAAAAAATACAAAAATGTTCACTATTATCTTTACTACTTACATTTTATTTGAAGTATTAACTAATACAATTAGCCAAGTTAAATATGTTAGAAAAGCAAGAATTGTGGGCTAAGCTATACATAAAATTAACTTATATATCAATCATCTTCACATGTAAAAGCATCTCTCTGGACAATATATTGAAGAGTTATACCCCATTTAAAATGACAAAGTAAAATAAAATACCTTTAAATAGTCTTAACTAGAGTTAGTTAGGTGAGAAAAATTATAATTGTTCTGAAGGAACCAAAAATCAAAAGGAGACTTGAAAAAATGACAATGCTTTCAGTATTTGGGGATATGTAGATTTAACATCAAAAAGATATCAGTTATCTCTAACTTTATTTATAAATGTAACACCAACCTGATAAATACACCAAATGAGTTCTTTGATTTTTCTCTCTAGCACTATTGCAGCTCAGGGGACACTGGGTAGGAGAGAAAGCAGTGTCCACTTGAGAGGCCGTGGAAGAAGCAATGTCATCAAGGTGATGGACGCGGAGCACACGAAGAGGGAGTTGGGGACACATAGTGAGGTGGTGTCAATGGGGCACTCCAGAAGGCTCACTGAAGGGGATTTTAGGAAATAAAGAAGCTGCAAATAGCAGTATGAGGATGCTGAATGGTATGTTGTAGAGAGAGATTTTTGACAATAGAAAAGTATTTGGGGTCTAATTTTCTCCTGGAGATATGCTAATATCCCTCCAAAGTTGAGGTTATTCTACACATAACAGTGATTGTCAAGAAGGAGGTGGAGTAGGAGGAACTGTCCATCACTTATCCCAAGCATGTATGGTGGCTTACCTACATCAATTTGGAGTGCTATGTGATCAAGGGCAATCACTTTAAAAGTCCTCTGAGTGGGCACTTGTCACAGAGCCGCTGAGCTCTTAGTGATACTACTGATGAGAACGGGGAAGCTACAAAGGTGAAACATCATCTTGGGTAAAATAATACTTCATGAGAGTAAAAGAAAAGTTGGTATTTGTTGTGGCAGTGTTCACCTTTACCTAATCTCTGTACTCCTGGAAAATAGCAATGATAAGGAAACTCCCTCCTTTTTTGTATTCCAGGCAACAGCTCAATGCAAAGAACCACCCTTCTCTGTATGACATAGATGACTCTTGGGATGTTCCTCTAGATTCCTCGTGAGAAACCTAGCCACAAAGATTCTAAATCCCCACTCTTTGTTTAGTGAACGATTACCTGCCCTGCTTATTCTCACTGGTCAATCTGAGCATGTGACCACTAAAATTTAGTTAGACTTTTCTCCTCCCCTCTAAACTCTGACTTGTTCCTGAGGTTCTTCCAAGCACTAGATCATGAAACATCTCTTCTTTATGGTCTCTCCTGAGAATTAGGACCAAAAATAAAACACACACACACACACACACGCATTCTCCTTGCTCAACTGTCTGATCATGTCACCTGTTCATCACCACCCCCTACCTCATTCCTCATAGCCTTGTTTGCTCCTCCCTGAAAATGTCCTTTCTGTCTGATCTTCAAGACTTTTAGAGAGCAGATGGTGAGAGCATTCTCTAAGTGCAAGAGTCATCCTTCATGACATTTTCCTTACTAATGTCTGGACTTGGATGTTTTCTTTGACACTTTATAAATCTTGTTTTGTTTTGCTCATTGACATCTGTGGTGGTGCTTATTCACCTCAAGTGGAATCTGATGGGTGACCAAGACCATGAGAGAACTGCAGATCCACACTTGAGGCTTACCTGAACGGTGATGGGAGGTAACCACTGACAGTGGAAGTAATCAGGTAGTTGAGAATTTCAGAAGAGTTTGCAAGGAGAGGAGAATAGACTTTGGACTAGAACCCTTAAGCATATTAGATATTTGAGCAAAACCAAGAAATCTTAGTACCCTTAATTTTCAAACATTACAGGTGTGGGGGCATCAGCCCTCTTGTAGTGGAAAGCTCAGGTACAACTTTTGAGTCTCCCCTCCCCCAAAAGAAACTTAACTACTAATAGCCTAGTATTGACTGGAAGCCTTACCGATGACATGAACAGTCAATTAACACATATTTTATATGTTGCACATATTCTGTATTGTATTCTTACAATAAAGTGAGCTAGATAAAAGTAAATGTTAATAAGAAAACTATAAGGAAGAGAAAAAATACATTTACAGTACTGTTATATTTACAAAAAGATCTCTGTATGAGTGAATCTGTATAATTCAAACTCATGTTCAAGTATATAGTGAAAGCAATAAACTAAATCTTTCCTTTTCTCTTCATCCTCTTCTTCCTTCCTGACCTCCCTGCCTTCTCCTCTTTCTCCTTCCGATTAACTCCATGAATAACTAGGCTTAATATAAAGAAATCCTTAAGAAGCACTATGATACAGTGTAAAGAGCACTAGAAATTAAAGAATTTGGAATCTTCTCCTATTTTAACAATAAATATTACTTTGACACTGAAAGTAATTTTATTTATTCATCTGTTAAATAAAAGGAGTGGAAAAAAATAAAAGGAGTGAATTTGATATTGTTCACAGAAACATCTGAAATGAAGTCGAGAATACCAAGAGGCCATAAAACGGAGCCAGAAGACCCCTGGGAAGGTTAGTCTTAGGCTCTTCCATTCTTGGATGGAATATGAACTTTTAGAATGTGCCAACCACAAAAGTACATCTTGTTGGAATTCTCAGAATGAGGCTTAATTTGCTGTATTTCAACCCAGCATTTAGCATAGTAACCTAGCCTATATGGATCAACCTTAATTATCTTTACCTATCAGTCGTAATTTTTTGAAAATAACTTACACAAGCATATGGTTTTTGCCTTTATAAATTCTGTCTTTCTCCTCCCCTTTGGAACACATTTCAGTTTCCTCCTCAATCTGTATCTCCCCAATTTGAATTCCCAAAGACCCCAAATGAGCTTTTGGTTAGCTTTGTCACCTAAATTCTTTTTTCTTCAAGGAGTCATCTGTCTAAACATCTAAAAATCAGAATTCTGCTTTGTCTTCCACAGGATTCAATGACTTTTGTAAAGAATGAAACGGATGCTAAGAAGCTGCTGTTAGAACTTTAAAAAATGCAATGCAAAATGTTACTGAAGTCATTCAAGAATACTTCAGAAGAAAATTATTCCAAGGCCAAGCAAATTATTATGATTATAATGCAAGTAAAGGATGGTGTGAAGTAATTATTATCAATGACAAAAAATGAAAAGAAACCAGACTTTTGACAAAGAAACCAGTAAATTATTTATTTATTTATTTATTTATTTATTTATTTATTTATTATGAAATTTATTGCCAAATTGGTTTCCATACAACACGAAGTGCTCCTCCCAACGGGTGCCCTCCTTAATGCCCATCACCCACCCTCCCCTCCCTCTTACCCCCCATCAACCCTCAGTTTATTGTCAGTTTTTAAGAGTCTCTTATGGTTTGGCTCCCTCCCTTTTTTTTTTTCCCTTCCCCTCCCCCATGATCTTCTGTTAAATTTTTCAGGATCCACATAAGAGTGAAACCAGATGGAACTGGAAAGTGTTATGCTAAGTGAAATAAATCATACAGAGAAACCAGTAAATAATTTAAAAGAAAAAAAAAATAGCCAAGACTGAACTTGAGCCCAAATCAGTGCACATTCCAAATTCTCCATAAAGCCTTCTGAAAAAGATAGTGTAGTTCCTCCTGAACTCCGGGATATACCTGCTGACCTCAAAATGAAAACATTAAGTGAAATTAAAAAAAAAAAAAAAAAAAAACAGCCTCATAGCCCTCATGGTAGTAGGGAATGATGCAGAGTAATTATATGAAGAAGAAAAGTTTTACAGTCCTCCATGTCTGAGGATGGTGATATGTTAGTAGTAATGGCTTCTTCATTGGGAAAGTCATTTTTCATTATAAAAGAAGAGAGTGGTTACCCTTCTTCAATTAAGGAGCAAAAAGGCCCCAAGAAGTGTTACCTGAAAAAGATACCCTTGAAACCTATTGGGTTATAAGAAATGGCAACAACTCTTCATGTCAGGAGGTTTGAATCCATGCTTTCCCATTCTTTCTCTGGATCCAGAAGCTCTAGGAAAAAAGACAGTGAACAACTGTTTCTGAAAAGCAAACTGCACTTTTTCCTCAAAATGAACCTTAGATCAAGAATCTGTTTCTTTAAGATCATAAAGCAGTTATAGCTCCCCCTTCCTTGTTTATGGGAAGCAAGCAAGAGGTGGAAGGAATAGCCATTCAACATTGTTGTGTTAGGGGAAGAATGTGCATGTGATGATTGATTAGTGAACTCTTTGTGAACATTTCTGTCTAAAATTACTTTTCTTTCTCTTTTTTTTTTCACTAGTCTGTTATTTAAATGTGTATTTGACTGTCTTTGGGCTGGTTATAAAAATGTTTGTTTTAGTCTCTGTTTTTTCCTTTTAAAGTGTATTCAGGTTATGTTTACATAAGGCTTTCACAAACCAAGTATATATTTAAATTCATTTGTAATATGCTGCAGAATATTTCCTCTATGAAATAATTTGGAGTTTATAATTATCTTATGTTTCTCATCTGTGCTTACCATGAAATGCATTTCACTGGATCAGCTCTGTTTTTGATTGGAAATAAATGTCAGGATATATTTAAAATGATAATAGAATATTATGAGGAAATTGTAGCAATTAAAAATAGATCACCTTTATTAAAAGTTGTTATTGTTAGCAAAACCTGGCTACACTTCTATTATGGATGTACAGATAATAAATTGTACAAACTAAAGTACTTTTTAATCATAGTTTAAAAAATAAATAAAATAGATCCCCCAAGAAATCTCAAATGTTGGCATCAGGCAGTTAGCCCTTATGCCTCTGTTAAAAGATTTATGTTTGCAAACCATCTGTTGGTTAGTAACTACTTTCTCCTGGGGTGATTCAGTTAGTTTATTAAAAACTTGTAGAACCTTACTTTTTCCTGTTATGCAAACTCCCATAAAGGAACTTAACTACAGGTAATTTGACAAAACGAAATGTTAAATATCCTTTTATCACCATAGGAAGAAATGTTTTTATCACCACAGGTAGTAAAAGACAGCCATTGCCAGACAACGTATAACTTTTTGCATCTAATCTGTCAGATCACCCATTTTAAAGTGCATTTAAATGATAATGGAAACATATTCATCAAAGCACAATGCCAATTTTCAAGAGAATTTTAGAAAAGCAGTACTTTCATCAGATTGTCAAAAGCAAATGAGAATTGCCATTTTGGACTAATAAAGGAGAACAGAGAGGGGAAATTGACTTAAATGACTAGCATCATTAAAATTAAGTAGGATGTGAAAATATTTAAACAGAATAAGTGCTGAAAGTAAATTAGCTATTTCAAATGTCTTCAGTTTGCATTTGCCCGATTTTCAGTGCTAAACCTGACATTTTGACTTAGATTTGTAATTCTGTATACCCATCTTATATGAAAACACTCAGCATACAGTCAACTCTTGACGCATATTTATTGAGTGTTAGCAATCATCCAAGAAGTATATTAAAATTTTTATCACTGGGGTGCCTGGGTGGTTCAGTCGGTTGAGCGCCCCCCAACTCTTGACTTTGGTCATGATCTCAGGGTTTGTGAGTTCAAGCCCCACAGTGGGCTCTATGCTGACAGCCTGCTTGGAATTCTGTTTCCCTCTCTCTCTGCCCCTTCTCTGCTTGCTGTCTGTCTCTCTCTCAAAATAAATATAACCTTAAAAAAAAAAAAAGACTTTGATCACTTAATCTTCATATCAATAAGATTGGCACCATATTTTCTTAATTTTTTTTCAATGTTGATTTATTTTTGAGAGACAGCATGAGCAGAGAAGGGGCAGAGAGAGAGAGAGAGGGAGACACAGAATTCAAAGCAGGCTCCAGGCTCTGAGCTGTCAGCACAGAGCCCGACGCGGGGCTTGAACTTATGCTCTTAAACTGCTCTGCCTTACAGTCATAAGTCTGATTCAAGCGAGGTCTTTACAGGAATCAACCTCACTCATCCCAGTTCCTTCAAGCTACACATTCACTATGGCGTAATGGCAGAACTGAAAAGAGAAAATTGGAGGCAGGGTAGGGATGTCAGCCCTCTCTCACATTCGTCTTGCTTACTCTATCCTCTGATGTTCGTTCCACCTTGCACCAGTTGTCAGAGGCAAAGGCGTTCAAATAGATAAAAATTGAAGAGGCTAACTCACATCCTTCTTTTTGCTTTCTCTTTTTCTTCCTTGTACTCACCCTCACACTTCTTTTTGGATAGCTTTGCATCGGTAGGAAGACTTGTTAACAGTAGGGTGTGACATTTATTTATTTATTTTATTTATTTTTTTTGTTTTGTTTTTATTTATTTTGGGGACAGAGAGAGACAGAGCATGAATGGGGGAGGGGCAGAGAGAGAGGGAGACACAGAATCGGAAACAGGCTCCAGGCTCCGAGCCATCAGCCCAGAGCCTGACGTGGGGCTCGAACTCACGGACCGCGAGATCGTAACCTGGCTGAAGTCGGACGCTTAACCGACTGCGCCACCCAGGCGCCCCAAAGATAAGCATTGTTAAAACTCCTGTGGCTGGTTCATTAAGTCACAATTTCCACTGATCTATTAACCTGCTAAGTAATGGCTGTAGTAAGCTTACAGTGTATTAAGAGCAGCATTCAAAACAAAATACAGCCTCTCCTAGTTTAAGGAAAAACTAATTTCATTTCATGTTAATTTAGCAGAAAGACTTTTTCCATACTCACAAAGTTCTATGACCAAGCAGATTGCTTAACTGTCTGAAGCATTCTTAACCTTTCTCTTTATATATTATGAGTCCGATCCATTCTTTTGTGAGAAGAATTATGGATGTAAATGAGTTTTAAAGTTAAAATATTCTCTGTTGGAAAAGATACGTTTTATTAGAGGAAACATTGTTTTGCCTGCTAATTTAAGTCAGGTAATTAAAGCCAGAGAAAACCACAATGCACTTCTGATTATCTGAATTTATTCATTATTATTCACTTATAGATTTATTATTTTTTTGCAATAAATCTAAAAGGTCTAACTGTTCCTGATATTAGCGTTAGAGCAATTAAGAAGGTAGGTCACAGGGGCGCCTGGGTGGCTTAGTTAAGCATCTGACTTCGGCTCAGGTCCTGATCTCACAGCTTGTGAGTTTGAGCCCCATGTCAGGCTCTGTGCTGACAGCTCAGAGCCTGGAGACTGCTTCAGATTCTGTGTCTCCCTCTCTGGCCCTCTTCTGCTGGCGCTCTGTCTCTGTTTCTCAAAAATAATTAAATGTTTAAAAAAATAATAAAAAAGAAAAGCTAGATCATAGTTCCAGCTCTTATAGGGTTTACATTTTGCTGGATAATTTCTTGAGGATGTATTTTCCCATTAAAAGTTCAGTAGGAGTTAATTTAGCCTTGACTCACCCAACTCTGTATAATTCTGGCTGTCCATTTAAAAGAATTTGTGCCATGGCCTGAATTACTATTAAATGTTACAGGGCCTATGTAAACAAACAAACATTGTTGACCTGTGAGACTGTCTTCAGGACAGGTACATCATGGGGTTGCCAGTTACATAATTATATGCATTTCACTCTCACTGGATCATGTACCAGATTAAGTAGATTAACAATGTTACTGAATGTGTTTGCTGTTCCTTTGTTGATTATTTTTTGTTGAAATCTTCCATAATTGTTATCCATTATCACACAAATTCTGTCTTGTATTTATAAGAGCACAGTCACATAAAAGTGTTTTTTAGGAGTATTATATTCCTTTAAAACTTGGAAACTTTGAGTGATATTGTTATTAAGCAAAAGTACTTTGAAAAGAGGAAGTACTCAGAGAAAGGAATGCTAAAGGAATTATCCAGTTTGCAAACTTTTTTTCCCCAGATTTACATTTTCTTTAACTTTTAGGGTGAGCTTAGTATAAGTAATACATATTAAAATGGGACCTCAAAAGTTCTTAAAAATTATGTTTTAAAATTATTCAAAATTACTCAAATGTAACCATTTTCCACATTTGTTGGATATCAAACTAGTTGAATACCCTCATTTATACCTGTATACAAGTAGATCAGTAGATGGATGGATACATAAATGAATGGATGGATGGATGGAAAGAGGAACAAAAGTTATTTTGCAGAAAACGAATTGTACTATAGTTATTAAAATATTAAATTAGGTATACCTGAACTTATCAAAAATGAAATATGCATGAAGCTAACAATGTTGATCTGTAAATGTTTCATAAACACAAATGTAGTAATATTTAAAATATCCCTATGACTAAGAATAAAGACTTTAAAAATGTTGAGATAGGTATGAATTTAAGTTTCACTCTTAGATAGTATCCATTTAATCCTGCCATTAAAGATAAAAGTAGCCCATCTGTACTCCCCTTTTCTCTCTCTGTTTTTTAGATTTTGTAGCTATTTCTGTTCTGCATTCTCTTCTGTAACTGTAATCTTTGCGCTTGCTTTATTTTATTTTTATACTTCAATGGATTCATTGCTCTTCCCCAAACAATTATACCATATCCATTGTATTTGGGGGACTTTTAAAATGTCATTTCTGGGTTGGCTGGATTTCATCATCATATTAATTTTTTTTTTGTATGCCTTTTCTTTTTTTTTTTTTTAATTTTTTTTTTTTAACGTTTATTTATTTTTTTAGGACAGAGAGAGACAGAGCATGAACGGGGGAAGGGCAGAGAGAGAGGGAGACACAGAATCGGAAACAGGCTCCAGGCTCCGAGCCACCAGCCCAGAGCCCGACGCGGGGCTCGAACTCACGGACCGCGAGATCGTGACCTGGCTGAAGTCGGCCGCTTAACCGACTGCGCCACCCAGGCGCCCCTGTATGCCTTTTCAATTAAGGCTCATGGATGATATATTTTTGAGAATTCTATTGGCTCTTAAAATGTTATAATTACTTGTGGCTTTTTTTTTTTTTTTTTTACTTGCAAGAAGACAGTGAACACTCACTACCATGTGAGAGATGTACCCACAGAAATTCCTCAATTGGGAGACTTAAAGTTGACCAAGCAACCATATACGGTACTAACTACAGTAACAGTGAAGCCCCAGATGTTGTATGAGTTTTCAAGAGTGAGAAGAGTTTGGGCACAAGCACAGAGATCAGACACAATCGTGCAGAGGTACCATCGAAATTTGGCCAGTCTGGGAGCACATGGTAAGACACCACCGGGTGACAGGAAGTCAGGGGCAGGCTCTTGACAGCCCTGAAACCCAAACTTTATTCAGAAGGAATAGTATAGTAAAACTATTATTTTCATATAGTTGTCACCACACTCCTGTCCCCACCCTCAGTTGTTTACTGTCAAAATTCTCCTGTCTTTTGGCATGGAGTATTCCATTTGTCCTTTTCTCACGGCATTGGAGTTGGCTCTATCACAGAGCTGACTTTTCCAGGCATGGCTCTTAACAGCACACATCTTTCTGAAAAAAAAAAAAAATTGATACACTTTTGACCATGTCTGCCAGTTGCTCTTGCACTTCAAAACAACTTAGCTACAAATGCTATCACAGTTTCACACCTTCTTTCTTTCAGTATCTGGGGATACTCTTCTATTTTCAAGCACTAGGTGTCGCTCTGTGGAATGGGGAAGCCAGCTTCCTGTTTACCCCTCTCAAGTGACTTGCTCCTTCTCTTAGAATACCTGAAGAATTTTGCTTGTTCCTTTTATCCTTTAAGATTATATGTCTTTTATACATTCGTGTGTGTGTGTGTGTGTGTATGTGTATATATTTATATACATATATACATATGTGTATATATATGTACGTACATATATACATATATATACATATATACATATATATTATATGTACACATATTATATATATATACATGTATATATTATGTGTACATATATATGTATATATATATAACTGGGGGTTATAAATTCCTGTAAGGCTCTCAATTTTTTTTTTTTTTTTTTTGGAAAAAATGTATACTCTTCCTTTGTGGTTCCATTCTTTCTGTATTCTAGGGATATTTTACTGTATTATATCTTGAATAACTGTCTGCTTTATTTGTTAACCTCTTTATAATTATGTATCATCATTTAGCCTTTTTATATCCATTGTCTTCTAGTTAATTACCTATTTCTCTCTTCCCTTTACACTTAAGTCAAGATGCCAGTTTTTCAATTTAAAACCTTATTTCTTTCTGGTTCTCCTTTGTTTACTTACCCTGTTTTGACCTTTTTTAGAGTCTTTGTTTTTTCCTCAGCTCTGAATTCTCCATTTTTATATCTTTGCATTGACAATGACATCTTGTCTTAGAGCTCTCGTTTTATTAAATCTAGTTGTTTAAATTCTACAGCATGGAGAAATCTCATGTAATTCTTCTTCTGTTCCTTGGGTTATGTTTAATGTCCCACTTGGGGTTGTTCCTATATTTTGCCCTGCTTTGTTTTACGCAATAGATATCCACTGTTGGTGTGTCTTTTTTTCCCCTATTGCTCTTGTTTCATTTAGGGTTTGTATTCTTACCTCACTATATTTTACTTTAGGTGAATTTACTCTCACATGCTTTGTTTTTGTCTTTCTCTGATAGCTGAAATATTCATTCTCCCTGCCCCTGGAAGAAAATGTCAAACCCCTCCCACCACCCATCCCTAGAACCTCTGAATAGGTTACTCCAAGTGTCAAAAGAGCCTTTGTAGAAGGGATTAAATTAAAGGTTTTGAAATGGGAAGGTATTCTGGATAACCTGTGTGGGACTCATGTAATCACAAGAATCATTAGTAGAGGGAGGTGGGAGAGTAATAGAACAGAAATGAGACAGTGGAAACATATTGAAGTGCTATATTTTCTTTTTAAATAATTATTTATTTTTCAGAGAGAGAGAGAGAGAGACAGAGCACAAGCAGGGGAGGAGCAGAGAGAGAGGGAGACAGAATCCGAAGCAGGCTCCAAGCTCTGAGCTGTCAGCACAGATCCCTATGTGGGGCTTGAAATCACAGACCAGGAGATCATGACCTGAGCGGAAGTCAGATGCTTAACTGACTGAGCCACCCAGGTACCCCTGAAGTGGTGTGTTTTGAAGATGAAGGGAGGGAGCAAGATCCAAAGAATTCAGGCAACTTCTAAAGCCCGGAGGAGAAAAGAGAGCAGATTCTCCCCTGGAGCCTCCAGACAGAACCGAAAACCTTGATTTCAGGATGTAAGGCCCATATTGAACTTCTGTCCTCCAGAACTGTAAGATAATACATTTGTATTTTAAGCCACCAGCTTGTGGTAATTTGCTGTAGCAGCAAAAGGAAACTAATACAGTAAAGAATCTTCAGAACAATTCTTTCTCTTGGATCTAGACATAATCTGAGGCATTTTACTTTTGGGTGAAATTACTCTTTTTTTTTCTTCCAAAAAGTATTGACTGTTGAGTTCATAATTCTGCTTAGTAACTAGTCTGGTTAAGGAAGTACTTGTGATAATTTGATTGCATTATATTTTCTTTTTATCTCTGATCACATTCTTCCCTGTAGTCATATATTTTAAGGGGCATGACTTATACCCTTGGAAATTAATTCTGTCACATGTACCTATCATACTTTGCTTGCCCTTTCTTCTTGAGTTGGAAACTAAAGTAAACAAAAATTAGCGCTCCCTGCTGGTATATATAGTGCCATGAGTATCGCTCTTGTAATGACCTCTTTATGGAATGAAATTGTAGGCTTGTGGAGTAAATGCTTATTTAATTTTACAAAATATTGACTAATTGTTCTTCACCATGGCTACATAAGTCATTTTAGATGATGAGGATTCCTTTTTTTACCCATATCTTTATAATCATTTTTTTACCAATTTTTTTACTATTTTTTTACCAATATGATACATGTAAAATAGTATCTAATTTTTGTTTTGCTAACAAGGCTGAGCATTTCTTGATAAATGTGCCTGCCATTCAGTGGCTGTAAGAGGCTGAGCCCCTGGTGAGTGAGGGGAATGTGCAGAGTCAGTGCCTACTGGGACCAAAGAAGACAGAAGGAGGCCATAGATTATGGCCTGGTTTTAGTCCAGCTGCTGAGGTGGAAGTAAATACAGATTGCCCCTAAGGGAGGGGGTGTATGCAGTGGTAGATGGGAGATAGGATGGAGCTAACCACAGAGTTCAAACCCTATACAGAGCCCCGCTCCTTCCAGAGGACATAGACTGGGGCCTGGAACAGTAGCCTGTAGAATGAGACCTTCATGCTTGAGAACAAGCTTCATTATGTGGTCCAGGGAATGTAAATGTAATCCAAGGGCTTAACTTTCCCCAAATCTCTTGGGAAATAATTAGAAAAAAGAGTAGCAAAAGAGACAAAGGCTTGTTGTCAAAATACATAAGACTATTCCCGGGAGTGGGGAATGTCAATATATTTTAGGGTTGTATAGGATTATGAGATGTCCTCAACTGCATATGTACATACCAACATATACCTTACATATAACCATTTCACATAAGTTAAATAGTACTGCTAATAAGATCTAATGTCAACTCTTTTCTACCATTCAGACCTAGTTCTCTCAGGTACGATTTTAATATCTTCCACATGGGGAGATTTAGTAATGCGGTTACTGTAGATACATAAAAGAATGTTCTTTGTTTGATCCAAGTCATGTCTAGTTTTGATATCAAGTGCAAAGTTCACAAATTCAAGTCACTGATGGGGTTTTCACTGGGGGGAAAGCAATTGCTCTAGTCAGTGGGTCATGGCACTCCTTCTGTCCTGTGAGTACCAGCTGTGTCCCTGGGGTGCACTGATGTAACGCATAGGTCACAGAATTCTGATGCTGACTTGCATCATAATAGTCCTGATGGTGTACTGAGCACTGATCAAGACAGTGATTTAGTGAGGAGGTAACTTCTCAAGTGAGTTGTTGTTCTTGAATGTACTGATTTGATTCTCTGTTATTTTCCACTGACTCTCTGAGAGCAGAGTTTCAGGGAGAAAGTTATTGATTTGAGTCACTCTGAAGAGGTGAAGCATGAAGCAGAAACAAAAAAGGAAACATCTGGAAAGTACATACTTTCCCGAAACTTCCAAGAAGTCAAGAGGTATGTGTTAAGCATCTTCTCTGAGCATAGGATACCATGGAATTGCCTCTTAAAAAAAAAGGACAAGGGTACCTGGGTGGCTCAGTCAGTTAAGTGTCCAACTCTTGATTTTGGCTCATGTCATGATCTCACAGTTTATGAGTTCAAGCCCCACATTGGGCTCACTGCTGAGGCTTCTTGGGATTCTCTCCCTCTCCCTCTCTCTCAAAATAAATAAACTTAAAAAAATAGGGAGAGAGTATACCTAGCTGTGGCAAGGGAGAGGAGGAGGGATGGGTAGGAGAGGGATGTGTATATGCTGGTTTTTCTGAGGCCACAGGTCATCTGAGAGTAAAGAGAAAGTTCAAATGGCCAAGTCCTTGTCTCTTCAGCTTAAGATCTGTACTGTTTATACCATGTCACTCACTGTGTCACAGGCGTAGTGGTTGAGTAGTACAGTTTTACTTAAAAAATCGTATTTTCCTTTATTTGATTTTTGCCTAAGGGCATTGGGTAAGTATATGATGTTATTATGAGTCTTCTAATAGTCCTTTCTTCTGTTAATGAAGAAGAAAATGTGGCTCATAAAAGTGAGAAAAAAATTAAAACATTTAAAACTGGTTGTAGAGGGATGAGAATTTAAAGTCATTATTTATTTAGAAGCAAAAAAGAATTGTTTTCCTTCAGACTATGAAAATGTAAATGTGGGGCTCCTATGTGAAATGCAAGAAAAAGGCAGAATACACATACATACCACTGTTTAGCCGTAATGGTTGAACTGAGGAGAAACTTTGTGGTTTTCTCCTGAAAAAAAATGGGAACTGAAATAATTCTGGTTACCATGGAGATTAACAGTAAACAAGTAACTTCTCTGAGGAAAGACCATTGTTCAAGGGAGTGGGGGTGGGGGACAGTTGAGAGCCAACCCCAAGGTTCCAAGTGGCAGTTGTTACTCCTGAAGAGAACTTGGCACTTCCAACAGTGTTTGGGGTTTCTGGGGAGAGAGGGCTAGAAAGTGAGTCATGTCTACCTACAATAAAATGAGTGTATGTTGAGAGATGTTATTAAGTGTAAACTATGAGAGCTGTAAAATATGCACCCACAACCATGTGTTCACATATACACACATGTAGAATGTAAATAAGCCAGGAAAATGTAGATACTAATATCACACATGCTTGGTATGTACTATGTACTATGTATTAGGTCCATTTATTTGCCCCTCAAGAACACGTTACATCTCTACTTTGGCCTTTGTAACTCATACACAAACGCATCTATTTCTTACTTATTTAATAATTCAGGGTATATGAGGAGGAGTGGGTCAAGCCTCCTGGGCTGATGGAAACCTTGCTATCATTAACATGCAGTTTTCCAATAGACCCTGGGTTATCAACATGCTCATCAGCTAGAAAAGGAAAGAGCTCAGAGAGACACAGAGGAGGTCTTTATGATTCTGGTTGGAAGTGGCACATGCCATTTCCACTCATTTCTATTGTGAAAAACATAATCACGTGGTCAGAACTACCACAAGAGAAGTTGACAAATATAATTTAGTAGTATGTCCAGGTCGAAAGGAGACAGCTTATAGTCTCTGCTCCATTTACAAAGAGTGCCCTTATATAAACCCAACCAGTCATGATATAAATACAATAAATGAGCTATATTTTGCTATCCATGAAAATGGAGTCCATGTTTGTTCACAAAACATGTCACATGGTAGACTCTTCTTGTTTGTTTAATGGATGGATAAATGTACAAACAGCAAACGTGGACTACATCTCTATTATTTTCCTGTAATTTCTCAGCATATACGAATATAAAAGTTCTGCATCATGGACACAAGGGAATGGCCCCAACTCAAGACCAGATAGCAAGGGGAGATTCTTCCTCTTCAGATTACTTCTCCTGCATCTCTTCAGAAAACATGTTTGCTGGTGCTGGTAAGGAGAGTGTATTGAATAAATTGGGATCTAGGCTGAGGCCAGAGATAAACTGGGTGATTCTGCCCATTAGTTGATACAAGGCTCCCTAGTACAGAAACAAACTCACAATGTGATCTTCTTCCATGATCAACTGTGGAAGCCATCAGTTGCAAGAGAAAAATACTTAAGAGGATTAGAATAAGCCCCAAAAGATCAGTGGAGAGTGGTGTTTTATTTGAGGAAATGGTGGGAGAGTGTTGGGTATGAGAATTTTACTAGAGAAACGTGGAAGAGAATGTCAGTATGAGCCAGCAAAGCATATATGTTATCAGGAAGGTGTGAAATTACTCAAAGCTTGAAATGGACCAAAAGAGGTAGGATCCTGGAGATCTGGACTTGAGGTAGACTTCAGAGACATCCAGTCTAAGACCTGTCCCTTTCATGTATTTTTAGAGCCAGTGTTCTCACACTTATCACCATATACACTTTTTGCACTCCTTATTCCCATCATTCATTTCTTTATAATCTTCCATATGTGTCTAAATTCTCTATGCCATATTTTTGTCCCTACCATACAAACAGTGGTAATTTCTCTGACTTCTAGAACCCTAGATTAGTTATCCCTGTTTTTTTTTTAATTTCATTTAAATAGTAGTACACAATTTATAGTTTGTGTCTGATTCCTTTAACTCATCATATCTGTGAAATTTATCTATGTTCTGTGTGTCAGATACATACATACATATATATATATATATACACATATATATATACACACACAAACACATTTTATGAATATAAATAATTTCTTTATTGATTATATTTTTCTGAGTATTTGGGTTGTTTTTAATATGGGGCTATTCTAAAAAGTGATGTTTGAATATTCTATTACATGCATTTTGCTATCTGACATATTTCTGTTTGGAGAATGCTTGAGTTAAATTGTTAGGTGGTAGTTTTCAGATTTTATCTTAATCCCTTAGACATGAGTCTTTTATGCCTTTATTTTCTTATGCAGTCACATGTCACTGTACACTTAACCTTCCACATCCTCCTCTATACCCCCATTTAATTTGGATCTTCACATAGTCTCAAAGCTCATATATTCTTTCTCTTACAATTTTTATTTTTACACCTTCTAATGTTCTTTCATTATTTCTTTAGATTTCACAAATCAACTAATTCTGTGAGTCTTAAAGAGAATATTCCTAATCATTACCTTTTACATCTGAATCATAACAGCATATACACACTCAAACATGTAATCATGGGACATGCAATCTACACACATAGATATTAGCTGAACTGAAACAGACACGAAGCATACCTACTGTTCTCACTCACGCAAAATTCATCCTGTATTCACATTCACAAACACCAAATCAATCATATATTAAATCAGTCCTGTCTTAAGCAACATGTTAGGAACTTATACACACAAATCACATTGCATCCATCACAACAGTTTGCTACAATATGTGCATTATACACATAGCAGACACATCCATAAGGGATGATCATCGTTTTTTTTTTTTTTTTTAATGTTTATTTATTTTAGAGAGACAGAGCACAAGTCAGGGAGAGGCAGAGAGAGTGGGAGACACAGCATTAGAAGAGGCTCTAGGCTCTGAGCTGTTAGCACAGAACCTGATGCAGGGCTCGAACTCACAAACTGTGAGATCATGACCTAAGCCGAAATTGGATGCATAACTGACTGAGCCACCAAGGCGCCCCAGAGGAACGATCATAATCTTAAACTATTAGTGAGCAGTGAGCTTGGTTAAGTTGGAAACAGAGACACTGGTATAATAATAAAAAATATGTTCTTCAAAAATAAAAATTCATCAATTGTTTCATTTGAGGTTATAAATCTCTAGGATGTTGAATGTGGAGGGTCAAAGAGTATTGAATGTAAAGGAAAGCAAATGGTACCAAAAATCCTAACCAGGGTGAATGGATATGAGGAGCCATAGTAGCAAGATCCAGATAGAAGAATGGAATGCTGAAGTACTGTTCAGGACAAAATAAGTATTTCCCCAGGAGGGTGCTGGCAGTGGGGAGAGTAGGTTAGGGAGAAGACAGTAGGAGGGGAACAGAATGGAACCAACTATTTTTATGACTTTGATTTCATTTTCTTTTTTTTTTTAATTTTTTTTCAACGTTTATTTATTTTTGGGACAGAGAGAGACAGAGCATGAATGGGGGAGGGGCAGAGAGAGAGGGAGACACAGAATCGGAAACAGGCTCCAGGCTCTGAGCCATCAGCCCAGAGCCCGACGTGGGGCTCGAACTCACGGACCGCGAGATCGTGACCTGGCTGAAGTTGGACGCTTAACCGACTGCGCCACCCAGGCGCCCCTGATTTCATTTTCTAGGAATCCCAAAGTTACACAAATATGATCCACCACCTGAGTACTCTTTGGAAGACAGTACTCTGGTCTCTGAGGCAAAAGATGGACACTCTGAATTGAAATACTTCTCCTGTAACTCTTCCTCTCACTATCACCCTTATGTTGGTAAGGAGAAAGAAAGGGCATTTATAAATTTTTTTTTTCAACGTTTATTTATTTTTGGGACAGAGAGAGAGACAGAGCATGAACGGGGGAGGAGCAGAGAGAGAGGGAGACACAGAATCGGAAACAGACTCCAGGCTCTGAGCCATCAGCCCAGAGCCTGATGCGGGGCTCGAACTCACCGACCGCGAGATCGTGACCTGGCTGAAGTTGGACGCTTAACCGACTGCACCACCCAGGCGCCCCAGAAAGGGCATTTAAAGTGTAGGCAGATCAGGGCAGTGGGAGTCTCAACAGACCTGTAGACGTCCAGCTCAGCATCTCTGCTAAGCCACTGGGGGAAAGGTGCACATTGGGTCCAGTTATCATATTCTCCTCCTCTCTTATTTGGGAGTCTAGGTCTCTGTTTCTGTACCCACAATAGGAATTCATTATATATAAACACTTTTCACTCGTAGGGGGTAGGAAAGTACTCTGTGCATTCATTTTGAGACACACATCATTTATTGAGGGAAGAAGTAGAATCAAAGACACAGTATCCACAATTGCTGTGGTGTCCGTTAAGCCTACAAGTTAAGAATTAATATAAAATTAAACCTTAGCTTGTAGCACTCTAGTAATACATGACCACAGAAAATATAAAAGAGCCCTGCATCATTAGTTATCTATGTTAAAGAGTCCTATAGGTAATGAATTGCTGAACTTGAGCTCACAATCGAAAACTACAAAATATATACCTTCAAGGTAGATTCTGCAAACACCGTGAACACCAAGTTTTAGCTTCAAAGTTCACTTAATTTAATAGTACTTTAGGGGTGGTAAATAATGTTTAAAACTATTAAAGATGTAAAAACTGAAAACACTACCAAGAAATAAGGTTTTTTTAAAAAAAGTGGTAGTTTTAGAAATGAGAAATAACATTTTAGAAATTATAAAAAGTGTGGGATGAATTAAACATCACATTTGACACAAATGAAAAGAAAATGTGTGACCCAGAGGACATAGCCAAGGAATTACCTACAAATAGAAATCAGAGAGATAAATAGATGGGAAGTGTGAGAGAGAGATTACAATAAATGAGGACAAAATGTGATAGTATGACATATCAAACCAAGGTTCATGAAGAGTAATATGAAGAAAGTAAGACAACATAAAGAGTTAATGGTCAAGATTTTTTTCAGAAATGATAGAAGATACAAATCCTTAGAATCAGGAAACATTATTAGGAAGCTGATCACAGGAAAGGCAAAAATAAATCCAAACCTGAGTATACTAAAACAAACATTCACAACCTCAATAACAAAGACCTTAAAGCAACTAGAGAGAAGCACACACTACTTCAAAAGAACGGTGATTTGTCAGGCAGTGTACATCTCAGCAGCGATTGTCAACACTGGAAGACAGTGTAAAATTACGTGCTGAAGGAAAAGAACAGTCATATCATAAAGAATAAGGATGAAATAAAGACATTCTTCAGGTAAAAAGAGTAAAAAATAAAATATAAAAAAGTTAAAAGCACAGAATCTATTCAGAAAGACGGAATGGAACACAGGAACAAAAGGTGAGCTGAGGAGTTGGTAAGTCTGTGATTGAATGTAAATAGGCTTGATGATTAATACACCCAGACCGGTAATCATGAATTCAGAGATGGTCAACAAAACAGGTATACCTGAAGTATTAGATGATAGTCACATGTAACATGACTGGGAGTTCAAGTATTCGAAGCTGCGTATTTTGCACAGAGTGGGCAGCACCATTGACTCACATAAGCAACTCACCCTCAGAAAAGAAAGGAAATTGGGTAAACAGAGCCTGCCCATTTTGAAAGCTCCCAGTGAATATGAAGGTCCTTAGTTTAAGGTAATTGTTATCAGCTATCAAATGCTATAACATTATGACAAATCTAGTGGATTAAAGACAACAACACTTTATCCTGTTATTATAGAGGTCAGAAGTCTAAAATATGTCATATAGATCCACACATCTAATCCGAAATAATCTTTCTACTTCAAGGTCCTTAATTTAATAACATTTGTCAAGTCCCTTGGGCCTTATAAGGTAACATTACAGGTTCTGGGGATAGGTTATGGGCATCTTTGGCTAAGGTATTATTCAGCCTGTAACCACTAAAATGAAAATGTGTTACACGCAAAGACGTGAATAGGTTAACAACAAAAATGAAAATGTGTTACACGCAATGGCAGATGTAGAGTCAGGTAAACAAATATTAAAATATATTGACTACACTCTGTCATAGGACAGTTCCCGGACACACTGTAGGGGTCTCCATGAAGACAATATACATATATCTACCTGACCATCAACACTTGGGAACATTTTTAAAAAAATTTTTGAGGGCGCCTGGGTGGCGCAGTCGGTTAAGCGTCCGACTTCAGCCAGGTCACGATCTCGCGGTCCGTGAGTTCGAGCCCCGCGTCGGGCTCTGGGCTGATGGCTCGGAGCCTGGAGCCTGTTTCCGATTCTGTGTCTCCCTCTCTCTCTGCCCCTCCCCCGTTCATGCTCTGTCTCTCTCTGTCCCAAAAATAAATTAAAAAAAAAAAAAAAAAAAAAAAAAATTTTTGAATACTTTTATTCTGGAGCTTTGGCCAGAAAAAAGACTCTATTCTCCATGCAGTATTCTTCATACGTGGCACACGTATGTCTGAGTTAGAAACCCAAATGAACTGAGTGTATGAATGATTGGATATATCTCTTTAATTTGGATGCACTTTAACAGAAATCTTAAACAAACAAAAGGAAACTACACTGATTGGTCCTATTCTCAGGCACGAAGAAAACAATGTCATTTTCTCAAACTGTTCATTCTCTGTCTCTGACAATAAGAATACTCGTAAGTAGAGATGTCTGGACTGGAGGTAGGGTGTGGCAGAGAAAGTAAGCACGGCGTTTGCTGTCTACAAACTGATATCAGCTGATCCAAGTCTACGTCTGGACTACAGTGAGAGTGCAAGGTGTCTTCCCCCTTGGGGGATACTCATTTGCATCCATATAAAATAAAACTGAGAGATTCGAGGGAAATCTCAAAAAGGACAAATAGGCCAAAGTGCAAGGATATCAGAACAGAACCGTGTTTGCAAAGATGGAGGCTAAGGAAATGTCAGACATCTCTGAGAAATGGCAAGATAAACTCAGTCTGAACCTGGGAAGATGAATTTGGTTGGTCATAATGTGGGCAGAGTTCTGACAACCAGTGTGAAATGGGCCAGCAAGGACCAGAGAGAGTATCTAAGGAGGAACCACTAGATTTTCCTTTTTTTCTTTGAGAGGAGTAAACTCCTTAGCATATGTCCTCTAATGGGTGAAGATGGGACAGAGATTTGAAAAGAATCCTTAAATTTTATCTCTAACAACCTCCTACCCCCGTAAACACACAGGAATCTTTATTCCATCACACCCACAACTAGACTCATTACCGTGTGCCCTCACATTTACACGTATTAACACTCATCCTTTCATTCAGCATTCTCTGCTCCCAATTGTTTACACTCCCAGACACTCTCATAAGCTCAGATCCTCACATAGTAAACCTTCACGTCTCATTTTGCAGCATTTGTATTCTTCATGTTTGCTTTCTCTAACCTCATTCCTTAGATACTGTAATCTCTAACTCACACAGATAATCTCACTCTTGTAGAACTTCGTATTGCACAGTAATGCATGAAGCCAACACAATCATATACCATCTTCTAAAACCTTTCTCTTCCTAGTCCCTTGGGTTCCTCATGCAATTCCACAATCTGGGAGCTCATATGAGGTCTCCCATGTATCCTTCACATGGTTAGTCTTCCAACACTTTCTCGGTGTCACCAGATCTCACAGAATCACCCAGGTTCATATAGTCTGTCATAAACCAACAGATATTATGTAACTACTTGAACTTCAATAGTATATGACACACAGATCACTCATGATACAGGGAAGATGTACTGGCTGTACCTATACAGAATTATGATGCATATCACCCAACACATCATACTCAATGCCACCTTCACATTCAATGTCCGTGTCACCCCTATACTGTCTACATAAAATTATTGAAGAAATCTGACAGACACATGCACACATCAGACTGTACTCATCAAATCTGGTACACATACGAACTCTCTGAAAGATACACCACCTCCACTGACTTGTCTCATCCTTACACCAACATGACCTACCAGTCATCCAAGAGACAAAATAGATGTATTTTGTGAAGTGAAAATTGGGGTCCAGGCTTAACTGAAGTTTTTAAACATAAGAGACTTAATCCTGAGTTACTTTATCAGGAACAAAAATTCACCTATTACTGAAAGTCCATGGAAATGTAGGAGGAAGGAAAACAAACTGGCGATTTCCATGATGTGTTTAAAGTCATGGTAGAGATAGAGGTGATCCAAGAAATATGCATATTTTAGTATTAAAATAACCAACAACCTAGAATTTACCTGTAGATTGGGAAGACTTAAAGGTAGGGTATGAGTTTGGTAAGTATAGGTGCAAAAATTGATCAGAACAATGTGTGGGGAATGTGAGAAAAGTGACACCAGTGACAGGGCCAAATGAGGGCCGAACCATTTAGCAGTCAGTAGGTGTTGACAGGGGAGCTGTGTCCATTGTTGAGAGGTGTGGTCTGAAGTCCACCTTGGGGTTCCTACTGGAGTCTCCAGGTCCTGCATTGCATACCTGTTCAGCAGGGCCCTCATGTGAGGTTCCACAAGAGTAGATAACCTGGAAGGGGAGGATAAGGACCAGCAGTGGAAGTCAGTCAATTCTTTCCTGTAAATTCTAAACCTACCATGAAGCAGCAGGACTTATATATCATAAACCACAACTGTCAAACTGAGACCTTTACCTTATCATGTACCTGGAAAGAATTTGAGCTCAGATACACTCCAGAAAACAACATAGGGTACTCATAGTTCATCAGATACTTCATTCCAACAAATATTTTTATATACCTTGATTTTAGGACTTTGAACAGAAACTAGACTATAATCTTCATGAAGATAAGTGCCATGTGTGTGATTCTATGTGGTATTTCTTGAATGTTTAGTGGAGGCAAAAAAATATCTGATTTACCTTCTCTTCCCCAGAGGTCTTAAAATCAGGTGAAGACTCTTCACATTCTGGACCCTCTAGGTTGGTCCAGTTCCACAACCAGATGGCAAAGGTTTCAGGCTCAGAACAGATCTTCGGTGTCCCTTCTCCAGACAAGCCCATTCACAGTGGTATGTGATGGGGGAGAGGAGGGGCTGAGGGGTATTCAGGCATGGTGGTGAGGCAGAGGCAGCGTGTTAGTCAAAAATTAGAATTGAGCTCCTTTGCTCAGCAATGTCCATAGATGACCTCTTCTCTCAAGGACTGCCCAGGGTCTCTGTTTATAATTGTTAGGCAGAATATACCATTTCAGCATCCCTGTCTTTGGAAGAAGCCCTTAATGGATCTGAGTGGGAAGATTAAAAATCTAAGAGAAATGTAGAAATACATTTCCAGAAGAGGAGTCTGTGAAGTCTTAATTTGACCATCTCCAGCACCAGAGTTCCGAGGGAATCTTGAAAATCGATTTTATCTGTATATATACATATCTTTGTATCTATGTTTCTCTCTTTCTCCCTCCGTCCCTCTGTCTCTCTCTCTCCATCCATCCATCCATCCATCCATCATCTATCTATCCTCACTATATGTGTGTGTAGATAGATACATATCCATATGTAAGTAGATGTAGATGCAGAGGTCTTCATACAACTTGTACCCCACATTCCCTAATTACACAATTTCCCATGAGGAAAATCAAGCTATTAATATCCAACTTAAGTGACTGCATACTGTTTTCCAGGAATGGTTCTTTCTAAGTGTTCAGTATTCTCTACACATCTCCAGAAATATCACATACGAGGTACTAAATATCATGGGCATCCACCATAAACACAATTTTAATTATTATTATTTACTTATATCTTAGAGTAAGTGAAGTTTTCAAAGGCCAACGCACCTTAAAGTTTTTGGGTTTCAAATGAGAAAGTCACCTTCATTTTAATGAGAGCAAGTCTCACGTTTGGTAATGATGTGTGGCTTCTAATGTCCACTCAACACGTGTCTTTTGAATTGACAAACTCTGGAAAATGCCACGTCTCAATGTTTTGTTTGGTTTTGTTTGTTTTTATGACTCCACAAAATGCCACCTCAATGTTTTGGGTTTTTTGTGTGTTTCTTCGTGTTTATTCCATTCTCCAGAAGTCACGAAAGGTCAAGAGGATGTCCCTCCTGCTGAGTCATGTGTAGTGGTCCCTGCCTGCAATCAGGCAGCAGAAGAAAAGTCCTCTGTCTCAGAATACTTTTCCTGTGTTTCCTCTGTACGCAAGCTCGTTCCTGTTGATGAGTGTGGTAAGAAAAACAAACAGGTGGGGTCTGAGTATGGAGAGGAGGTAAAACTGAGCTGCTTGGCCCAAGCCCTACTTATTTAGTCTCCCCTCAAAAGCAGAAAAGGGTTTCAGGGCGGAGGCATTGGGCTGAAGCCTCTGCAGAGGAACAGAGAGAGTCAGTGTCCCTTCAAAGATAAGACACAGCTCCTCATATGAACACTGGGATGGGTCATGTAGAGCACAGTGCTGGTGTGGGCAGTTCATCGGAACCTTCCCCCTCAGAGGAGCATGAATTCATATGCTCACACACACTCACTCATCTGTATTCCTTCCTACCAGGTATGGTGCCATTTCTCCTTCCTTTTACTTTTTCTACCAAACTTACCTGACTTCATTCCTCATTAACCTTCCTGTGTTCTAGTTACATGGTGTAGGTATGCCCCGGTACCTTCATTCCGACTCACCCACTTACACACTAATCCCGTAAGTAATTTATGTTGCCTCACACAGATAACTTGTTTTAACTCCCTCATGCTAAGCCAAACTGCAGAAAATTCATAGACCCTGGAGGGAATGCACTTTCATATACTGCCTTTCTAATCTATATGCCACTTGACCCACAAAGACTTCGGCCCCTCATGGAGCCACACATTCTGAGAGCTCAGGTCACTTCTGCTAACACTCGATGTCATATTGACTCGCAGCAAGAATAGGCAACGCTCCTGCACTTGTTCACATTTAACGCACATGCGCACATTCATCCGCCATCGCCTTTTACCAGTATCGAAAACACTCACCAGAGATGTCCCCAAACACACATACAACTCCGCTAGACACACCACACCCTCATTTCCCCGGTTATACCAGGTGCACCTCAAGTAAAACATACCACTCCCAGAATTCTGCAGTGTAACATGTACATATGCTTCTGCTTCACATTTCCGCATAGGAATATTCTCCTGGCCATATTAAGTCCTCCAGACATCACATACTTATTCTACTTATTTTATGTTTGGAATTTTCTTTCCTAGGAATCCATCAATTACATCAAGGTGTTTCTTGTCTTGGATACCAGTTGGAGACTTCCTCCCCCTTTCCACACGTCACCTTCCCATTCCATTTGGTCAGTGATACTAAGTCCTCTTTTACCTCAGAAGACATGAAAGAGGAAAGGCTCATGAAAATTTACTATATGCGTGTCCAGATGAAAAGGGGAGTGGCTGCCTTATGTGACACAGAGGAAGGACTGGAGCCTCCCTCAAAGAAGACAAGAATAGAAGAAATGACCTTTCTTGAAAAGAGCCCTACAGAAGCCACCCTCTCTTATGTGGGTACGAAGGAACTCCTGACTGACAGTGAGTCCAGCTGGAACAACGAAGACCAAGAGGAACAGGAGGAGGTTGAGAGTCCAGCAGAACCTCCAGCTGTAGATGAGTGTTCCAGGGCCAAGACGCCCGAATGGCTGATGTCCCAGGATAGTGGTGTCAGGTGCATGGGCTGCTGCCGAGTCTTCCCCACCGTAGAGGTCCTCCAGCAGCACGTGCAGCATGGGATCAGTGAGGGCTTTAGCTGCCGTACTTTCCATCTTACCTTGACTTGGCTGAAGAGCAAGAAGAGCAGGATGGAGAAGAAGAAGAGGAGGAACAGGAAGATAATGTTCCAATGCCAGAAAGGAAAGCATTTTGGCATGAAATCTTAACACAAATAAACAGACTACTTTTCAGCCCCTAGAAGAGAGGAAGTAGAGTAGGCCTTACTCTACTGAGGGGGCTTCATCTTCTCTAAACAGCCCTAATACCCACTGTTGTTTATTTACACCCACCCCCACCCTCACCACTATCACCACACCACCCATAGGAGCAGAGAACCATTTTCACTTTTACCCACTCCTCTCCCAAGAAGGAGGAAGAAGGGAGGTCACACCTTGCGGAACAGCAAGATGTTCTTGAGCCAACGAAAGAACAGTGAACACCAGTATATCATCGCCACCATTACAGTTGAGAAAAAGAGATTCACTGGAAGGTGGCAACTGCTAGGGGCCAAATTGTAGAAGAGGTGAGGGCCCTTGGGGTAAGAGAGCACCTCAAGGGTATTTGGGATTCAGGGTTCTGAGAAAAGGTGGCAGCCAGCAGAGATGCCTCCCAAGGTTCTCCAGTAACTGTGATGATGAATTTCCTTCAGAAGAATATAGACTTGAAAGTGGAATTAATTAGTGAGAATGCTTCCTTTTTATGCCCTTTGAGGAGACAGGAGTAAAGACAGACCAGTCTGGTAGTTCAGTAGGGCAGACAAGCCTGGGCCCATCATTCCTAGGTAAACCAAATGTCTTGGGAGTCACATCCACCCTAAATATATTCCTGGGCCTGCCTCCCTTTCAAGAGGCACAGGGCTTAGCAGGGACAAACATTGTCTCCTGGAGGAAGGGTTGGTACACAGGCCAGTCTCCCTAGGTGTGAGTGAGATCTCAGGTGTCATATTGTGAGTTGCATACCCTGAGGAATCTGCTGGGGAGTTACAACCACTTGAGAGAAACAACCAATGGAATCCTTTTTTTGTTGTTTTGTTGTTGCTGTTTTACCTCTTTGGTATATACTATTTGCCTGTAGTTCTGGTTGCTTTCTCTCAAGTGTCAGTTGCAACTGGAGGAGGAGAGGGATCGAGGGTACCCTTCTGCCAAGGATCCTTTCTGGAAGCTTTTAATGTGTTGCTTCCTGGAGGATCCTCATATTCTTTTATGAAAGTGCACAGTCCCCACATCTTATTCTTTATTTTTGCTACAGCATCAAGTGCCTTGTTCTAAGGGATCTATAGAGGGGTTAAACAGATGAAACTACAAAGACATTGCAAAGCCAGCTTCACACTACAACAAATGGGTGTATGTCTTTTTAGTTAATGGGACGAAGGAAGGGCTCATTTTCCATGCTCCAGAAATCAGTTAGACTGTAGCCCGGGAATGGCCCCAAATTTTCTGAATAATGTAGAGTGACTGAGGACTTATCACTAAAATAAGAAAAGCTGCCTTTCTCACTGAAGGGACCCTCTTCTCTGTTTTGGTTTTCTCACAGCAACACAGACCCATGGCCCAAAGATTTCAAGTGATGGTATCCAGTACCTTCCTACAGTCTGATGGGAGCACAAAAGTTCTCGTGAGCCCCATAGCAAGGAGGGCTGGCTGTAAATGGATGTCCCTGATCCTTTGCAGCTGCTCCCAAGTTACCCTGGTAAAATGTGGTGCCCGTGTCTGGAGAAAATATCCACTTGGACCTGTGAGGAGCCTGAGGAACACCAGGAATACTGTGCACTCAGGAGATCTGCAAGACAACTTTCCTGCCCCTGCCAGCCCACCTCACCCCTCCAGGAGTCCGATGCCATTGCAGGCATCTGCAAGGTTGCCTTGTGGGGAAGAGGGCAATATCCCTAGAGAGATCATAGTACTGTAGAAAGCACATTTCTCATACCTAGACCTTTCACCGGTGCAACAGAAGGTTGATGAGGACTTGGCAGGACTCCAGGGAGGAGATTGCTAACTTAACAGAAGGTTTAAAAGGATATGTCAATTTCTTTCCCAGTCTCAGTTCTACTTGTAGCTTCTCAGGTCCCTTTCATTTAGTGGAGGCTTGACCACCTGGCTTGTAGTCTTATTCTCTAGCCCAGCTGTCGCTCTTCAACCCACCAAATGTATTCCCCTCCTCCATAACTTCTATCCAGAATACATGTAGCAGAGCATGAACACTGACGGATACAGATGGTACAGATTGTCATCCATACCTTTTCACCCACACATTCCCACCAATGTAGTCTTTGTTAACAACTTGACTTATTTTTCGATATCTTTTTCTTTAAACGCACATATACCTTTCCCCTACCTTTCTCTAACATGCTCACCCACACAGTTATTTGCCTGGGGAGCCATTCTTATCATTGAGACAGGAAAAGCTAGTGTACAGACAAAACCAAAAGTAAAGAAAACCCACTCCTTGGCTTTCATGAGCTCGTGCACGTGTAGGTGTACACACACTTCTTACATGATCAAAGTAGGAAGGATGGAACGTATGACAAACATCAGAGACGATCAAGTATATGTACCCAAGGGTGTCCCAAAAGTCATAGCGCACTTTTCAAGCTTAATCATTTTAGAAACCTAAAAGCTACCAATTTTTGAACAATATAATTTGCATGTTGAATTATTTGCATGTCACTTAACACTGTAATTATACATTTTCAAAGATAAATTGTAATTTTTCTTTGTCATCTGCCATCTTCAGTCAGAGGGACAGATACACACAAAAAATGTTTTTAAAGCATTAGTGACACTTCACAAAGCTATATAAGGGAAATTAAAATAGTTCAACTTTCAGATGGTGGTGTTTATAATTTGTAGCTTTTGCATTTCTGGTATTACTAAAGCTTAAAACTGACCTATGGCATTTGGGACACCTATATGTATATATACAGTATATCCAGGTGTGTATATATATATATATATACAGATATGTATGTGTTTATATGCATATATATATCGTATATATACACATCTCTTCTATATATATGTATATATCATATATATATATGATTATCTTGAAACTATTTTTATGTCTATTGCCCCTATGGATATGTACATATAAGAAGTGTGTGTGTACCTGTGTGTCATAGAAGGGGTGGATTATAGTTGCTTTTGCTTTCATCTGTGTAATTCTTTTTCCTGCTTCCTTTGATAAGAAGCTCTACTTTCTGGCCACAAATATATGGGCAAGTAAGTCAGACTAGTGAAGTGAAGTCCTTACTTCGCTACTTGGCTTCCATGATTCACCCTGGGAATAATCATCAGTCTGGGTTGTACTGATAGCTTGGAAAATTAAAATAGAGGAGCTGGAGACTGGGGCAATTGGTGGGGAGTTCTCCTTTGTCTGCAACTCAAGGTCTATGAGCCTCTATGACTGGACACGCCTCAATTCCTCCTCTTTAGAAGACCTGGCTGTTTTAACTATTAGTTTAATATGCTAAGCACCCCCACTAACCACTTCAATAAAGTCTTGTTTTGTTTCCATTATCCTGAGTCAATTACTTTGTTTGTTACCTAATGATGCAAATCAACTTTAACATGATAATTTCTTCCATTATAATAGTTGAAATGATGTGGCCTAGAAATCAGTAATACATTATTATATTCCTCTGATTTTATATTTAAACAGTAAGAGATATGCTTATACTCAGTATGTACACTTGATTAATTAGAAAAGTGCATTACAAATATTTGGGTATATAAACAAAATGATCGGGCTTCAAAATAGTCAAACTGGACTAGATTTCTTACTGCCACTTAACATATTTGTACACTGAGTCAGTGCTCTATTTTAAAAACTGGAGATCATAGTACCTAAAGTAATAGTAATTGTGAGGTGAGTAAGATACAGGTAAAAGCACCCAACTTAGTTACTCACAAATAAAATTTCATACATTTTTAGTAACTATTTTCTTTACCTTTATCAGTAGTTTCATATGTCTGGGTAGGAATTTTTTTATGTATATTATTTTAGATATGCTGAGCTTCTTAAGAACTTTTAGGTTTTTTTTTTTTTTTTTTTTTTAGTTTAATGATTTATTTTTGTGAGAGAGAGCAGGGGAGGGGCACAGAGAGAGGGAGAGAATCTCAAGCAGGCTCCATGCTGTCAGCATAGAGCCCAACTTGGGGCTCAAACCCACAGACCATGAGATCATGACCTGAGCCGAAATCAAGAATCAGCCACCCAGGAGCACGTAAAAAATCTTTTAGTTTTGATATAAATACAAACGAAGTTGCACAAACACTCCAAAGAGGTACCATGTACCTATCACCCTGCTTCCTTCAACATAATTGTAGTGCGTTACCAAACACAGGAAATTTATTGGAACAATAAAATAAACCATCCTGTAGACCTTCCTAAGATGTCACTATTTTTTTTTTTTTTGTTTGTTTCAACGTTTATTTATTTTTGGGACAGAGAGAGACAGAGCATGAACGGGGGAGGGGCAGAGAGAGAGGGAGACACAGAATCGGAAACAGGCTCCAGGCTCTGAGCCATCAGCCCAGAGCCCGACGCGGGGCTCGATCTCACGGACCGCAAGATCGTGACCTGGCTGAAGTCAGACGCTTAACCGACTGCGCCACCCAGGCGCCCCAAGATGTCACTATTTTTACATGCACTCATTTCTTGTATGTTTTTATATATAATTCTATGACATTTTATCCCTTGTATAGAATTATATACACATCATTGCAGTCAAGGTACAAAAATGCTCTGATACCACAAAGCACTTCTCTCAAGCTGGTCATAAAGGGCACACCCATTCTCCCTTCCCCCAACTTCTGACAGCCACCTATCTGTTCTCCATCTCTATAACTTATTTACCTCACAAATTTCATATAAATGGAATGGTACCATATGTAAACGTCAGAGATTGGCATTTCCAACTAAACATAATTTTCTTAAGATCCAGCCAAAATGTCTGAATACTTTGATACTTCATTACTTTTATTGCTGAGTAGTATTCCATCGAGCTATGTAGAGCCATTTAACGTGTCAAGTGTTCAAAGGTGCTTTCACGTTTGTGGTGATTATAAAGCTTCCGTGACGAAGGTTTTTAATGTAGACGTGAGTTTTCCCCATATAAATGCCTAAGAGTGTTATTATATTAGTATAATATATGACAAATATAGATGTAAATATTTTTAAACTATTTCAGTAGATATGCAGTGGTATTTTGTGTTTTTAATTTGTGTTTCCCTATGACTAGGGATGCTGCATGTCTTTTCAGGTACTTATCATTTGCAATCTTTCTTTTGTGGATTGTGAGTATAAGACTTTTACCTATTTTTATTTATTTATTTATTTTTAATTATTTATGTATATTTATTTTGAGGAAGAGAGAGTGCGCACAAGTGAGTGGGCAAGGGGCAGACAGGCAGAGAGAATCCCAAGCAGGCTCCGTGACACGGGCTAAACCCTATAAACTGTGAGATCATGACCTAAACCAAAATCAAGAGTTGGTCACTTAACTGACTGAGCCACCCAGGTGCCCCCAGAATTCCAATTTGTATGAATCCAAATACTAAAGCTATTGTCTTTTAGGGATAGTACCTTTGGTGTCATGTCTAAAAACTTGTTACCTAACTCCAGGTCCCAAAGATTTTCCCCTATGTTTTCTTCTAAAAATTTTATACCTTGCCATTTTACATGTATATCTATGATCCATTTGAGTTAATTTTTGCACAGAATGTGAGGGTTAGATGGATGATTATGGTCACTGTTATACATTTTTTCCACCATCATTTTATATTAATATTGTAACTTTGGTCAAAAATCAGCTAGTCATATTTGTGTGGGGAACTATTTCCAAGTTCCCTATTTCAGGTCCCATCGATTTATATGTGTGTATCTCTTTGATATTCCATGCTGTTTTGGTTGCTGTAGATATTGACTAATTATTAAAAATGGGTAGTGTGGTTCTTCCAATCGGTTGCTGCTTTTCCAGTACTGTTTTAGCCATTCTAATTCCTTTGTGTTTCCACATAAATTTTAAGGTAAGCCTGTAAATATATACCCAATAATCTTACTGGGATATTAATAAGGCTTACATCTAATCTCTACATCATTTTGCTAAGAACTGACATCTTAAATATGCCTGGCATTCCAAAGCATGAATATTATATGTTTCTCCATTTATTAAGGTCTTCTTTGATTTTTTTTTTTTTTTATCAGTGCTTGTACTTTTCATTCTACAGACCCTGTGCAGGATTTACAAGACTGATTCACAAGCTTCTTGAATCTGTAAATTCTCCTTCTGGGACACCAGTGGCATAAATATCAGAACTGTTGGTATTATCCCTGTTTGTCTGAGGCTCTGTTCATTCTTTTAACATTTTTTCATTCTTTTTTTTTTTCATAATTGAATTTCTCTTTATTTACCTTCAGATTCGCTGAATCTTTCCTTTGTCATTGTGCTCTTTGGCCCAATTCATAATTTTTATTTATTTTTAAAAGTTTATTTATTTTGAGAGAAAGAGAGAGAGAGAGAGAATGCATGGGAGGGCAGAGAGACAGAAGAGAGAATTCCAAACAGGCTCTGCGCTGACTGCAGAAATCAGCATGGGGCTCAATCTAACAAACTGTGAGATCATGACCTGAGCTGAAATTAAGAGTCAGACACTTAATTGACTGCGCCAGCCAGGTGCCCCCCCCCCATTCATAATTTTTAAGATGTAAGATATTGTAATATTTAGTTCCAAAATTTCCAGTTGGCTCTTACTGCTTGTATATCTTTATAATATGCTCATTTTCTACTCGTTTAGATTTGTTTATCTTTACCTCATTGACCACAGTTAATAGTAGCTGTGTTAAAGCTTTTTTTTTTTTCTGAAAATTCCACCTGTGACATCATGAGATTGACATTTGTCAGTTATATATTACCCTGAGGGTTGATCATATTTTATGTTTCTTTGTTTTGGGGTAATTTAGAATTGTATCTGATACATTTTCAATATTGAAGTGGAAGATTTTGAATGCTATTAAAGTTGTACGACAAACGTATTTTATATTTTTGAATGCAATCAACGTGGCTAAGTTCAGAGTGCAAATTCTTTATCATTTTATGTAGGTCATGGTTTCAGTGTCAGTTCAGTTTGCAAAGCCTTTGCCATGCTCCTTCAGGTCCATCCTGCTTATGTGCTATGCAGGGGTTGGCACAAAATGTATACCCAAAATATTTTTTCATTCATTTTCAATCTTTAGTACAGCTTATTTGAAGCTGAATCATAGGGAAGTAGTGGATTTTTAAGGATCCTTAACTGTTGTCAAAAATATCATTCAGGGGCACCTGGGTGGCTCAGTCACTTGGGCATCTGACTTTGGTTTGGGTCATGATCCTGCGGTTCATGGGTTCGAGCCCCACGTCAGGCTCTGTGCTGACAGCTCAGAGCCTGGAGCCTGCTTCAGATTGTGTCTCCCTCTCTCTCTGCCCTTACCCCGCTCATGCTCTGTATCTTTTTGTCTCTCAGAAATAAATAAATGTTAAAAAAAATTTTAAATACCATTCATATCAACCTTTGCAGCAACTGGTATATTTCTTCAGTGATGGAGCATAGCATGCATTCTACAAAATGATAAATATTGAAGAGTTGCCCAGTGGGTTTTGTTAATTGGGCAAATAAAATAAAATTTCTAGCATGCTACCAAGCCCATTTTTGTCATTTACTATTATTTCCTATATGATTAATAATTTTAATATCTGTATGCATTTTATACACACACACACACACACACACACACACACACACTATTTTATTTTGTAGGAGAAGAGAGAACAGAGTTGAGCAAGTGGCGGAGGGGCAGAGAGAGAGGGAGAGAAAGAGAATCCCAAACAAATCCCATGCCATCATTGCAGAGCCCTATGCAGGGCTCATTCTCACAAATCATGAGATCATGACCTAAGCCAAGATCAAGAGCTAGTTGCTTAATTGACTGAGCTACCCGTGTGCCCCTGTATGATTACATTAACTTGATTTTCCCATTTTCCTATAAAAGTATACATATAAAAGTGTACATATGGTTCTGAGATTCACAGTCCTCCTTGTTCTTGTCTTTATTTTTCCCTCAGTTCCAATATACCTGCCATTAAGTGCAGTATAAGATAATTTTTTAAAGTCTGCTTTGTACGGTGGCAACCACAGAGTGATTTAACTATGGAAAATTATCTCTTTAGTTTAATAAAGAGCAGCTGTTTAGTTTTCCTGCATGTGTCCCATTATAAAAGATTTTCTCATAGTACAGAATTGTGCCTTCATTTTAAATCTACACTATTTTTTTTTTTTTACATTTTGTAACTTTTTCTTATGTAGCATAGAATTTTTAAAATATTTTTGCTATTACAGATAGAATGACTTGGCAAGAGTTTGCTACATTTTTATTTTTAAAATTAAAAATTCAAATGACTCTATGTCTAATCTGTTAATCTTATCGAGCATATTTTTTAGGTTTTATCTCTACAAGTGTGATTTTTGAGTCTTTTTAATGTCTTGTATTTCTCTACTTATCATATTCAGTATTTTATTTAGTTTCTTGACCATATGGAATATTATCATGATACGTATTTTAGTATCCTTATCCACTACTCCACCTTCAGTATGGTGTCATTTCTGGATCAGTGTTGATTAATATGTGTTGTATTTTCTTGCATCTCTGTGTGCCTGGTAATTTTCATTTGGATGTCAGGCATTGTGTATTTTACGTATTGCATGCTGGAGCTTTTAAATTATTATTACAGAACTTTTCTCATAGGATAAGATCAGATTACCTGGAAACATTTTGATATGCTTGATCTGACCTTTAAACTTTGATAGTTAAAGGGGCGCCTTGGTTGCTCAGTTGGTTAAGTATCCCAACTTTGGCTCAGGATGTGATATCAGCATTTTTGAGTTCAAGCCCTGCATGGGGCTCTGTGCTGACAGCTCAGAGCCTGGAGCCTGCTTTGGGTTCTGTGTCTCCCTCTCTCTCTGCCCCTCCCCCACTCTCACTCTGTCTCTCAAAAATAAATAAACATTAATTTTTTTTTCAAGTGAAAAAAAATAAACTTTGTTAGGTAGAACCAAAGCTACATTTGCATGGAGTTCTAGGATTACATTACCTCCTTCCTGCTATTTTGGGAAGACAGTTTATACTCTAATCATTGCCCATTGATTTATGACTTTTACACTCTGGCTATTAGATACTGGAATCATTCTTAGCCCTGTGTCAACTACGGACACTCTTTTCTCTAGTCCTTTCAGGGCCTAAATTTTTTTTTTCTAGTCTTGACTAATTTCATTACATGTATTCCTGGATTAGTACTCAGCTGAATATTTGACTACTGCATAAATCCAGACTCCTCTCTCTGTGCAGCTCTCTTCTCTTTTTCCTGTGTCTTACAAACTCTAGGTTCACTGGATTCCTTGTTTTCTCAACTCTGTGTCAACCTTAAGGTGTCCAGTAGGCTCTACATGGGTGTTCCCTCCCTTCACCTTGAAATTTCTACTGGGAAGTAGGATGGAGCATTTTAAGGGTTTGCTTTATTAATTTCCTGTCTCTCAAATATTACTGTTTTTCACTGCCTGATATTTTAAGCGCTGTTATATATTTTGCCCATTTTTTATTGTTTTAGGCCAGTGAGTAATCTGGCCCCTATTACCCCTTATTTTAATTATAAATTTTATTTTTATCAAAGTAAATGATAATAATTCAAATAATTATATAAATTATGAAAGTAATCTTGCAAGTTTTATGCTAAAACATGTTTTCCATCCTTTTAGTTTTTTTGGCATTTATTGCCATATGTTTAGATAATATGCCTTTGCAGGTCCTTAGTAATTTTTAGACTAATAAATTTATTCATATTTGATTGTCCATTATTTATAACATTTACTTAAACACTTTTGTGTATACATGTGCCTGCACAAACACACAGATTTCTCTTGGTTCCATTTTTGCTGACTTACATTCTCTAATCTTTGCATTTGAAGGCTTGATTTGACTGAATCAGGATTATTTACTTTATTACAGCTCCATAATTTTTCTTCCCTAAAAAGACATGTAATTATTATAATGACATTTCTTCTGTTTACAGCTACTCTTTTTATGGCATTTTTTTTCCATTTCTAGTTCATTAAGCCTTGCCCAATTATTCAACAGTACTAAAAACCTTTTTGAATGCCGCTTCTTACATATTCACAACCATCAGATGAACAGCCTCATGTTTTCCTTTGAGGCATTCCACCTACAGTCCTTCATCTCTGAGAAACAATCTGGAATAGTTACTTGCCAGATCTGCACAAATATACTCATGGGATGTATTTTCAGTGCTCTTCCTGGGAGCTATGCTTGATGGATCCCAGGTCTATCTTTGTTTGGGTCTACTCCCTTGTTTTAGTGGAGTAAAACTTCCAGGAGTTTTCTAAGAAAGAGTGTGTTTGGAGAGCTTACATGTCTGAAAATGCTTTTATCATTTGCATTTCACTGATGGTTTGGCTTTTAAATGTTTTAGAGTGAGTCATAAAAGGTTTCTTGGAACTGCTATGATCCTATGCAAGATTTGTTAACTCATGGGCTTGCCTGTGGTGTGAATGAGAGAGTACTGGCCATTTTCAATATCAGATATGTAGGGATTTCCTTAGGGGCCTTTCCCGTCTCCAGAAAAAAAAAAGTATTAAAATCTCCAGCTTGGGAATCTGTATGCTTACCAGAATATTCTTGAGGCCAAATTGTTGGAAGAGGACTAAGTAACAATTCTGTCTGAAGTAGTTCAATTTCCCTGTTTTCACAATGTATGTTTCCCTCCCTATTCTTACTGTTTTTGGTTTTCCTGATTTGGAAGCCAGGGAGGGTTTTCCCCAGAAGTGGTTCTTCAACATTACCATGCATCACAAACACCCTGAGGGCTTGATAAAACAGTTTGCAGGGACACATTTCCAGAATTTGTGTTTGGTAGTTATGGGGCCTGAAATTTGCACCTGTCACAAGTTGTGTGGTCAAGTTGATGTTGCTGGTGCTAGGACTAGGACCTAGAGAGGGAGACACAGAACTAGGTTCCTACACGAACCTTGCAAATGTTATATAATATTTTACTGAAATACATACAATTTCTCTTGCACATATTTCTCAGTACAATTTATTAAAATACATTAGCAAAATGTGCCAATCCCATGTATCCCAATGAGGGATCATTACCTGTTTGGGTAGTTTTAAGACTTTAAAGGAGAAAGTTGACCACTTGTCTCTCAGAGTTCCTGATGGGAAGTCACTTCTTCATGACAAAAGATTACAACTTTCGTAATTTGTGATTACAACTATGATCTCTGGCACCAGGCATCTAGGATCTTTTTTTTCTGTAAACTTAAGCTAAATATGCTCTCTTAATGTCCACCATCCCTTCTGGGGATAGTTCAATAAATTGTACAACTTGATGTTATTGTGAAAATTTCATAAGATTATTAATATGAATATTTAGTACAGAACCAAAACCTGGGCCACAGTGGGGTTTCCTTTTTAAAAAAAATGTTTATTTTAGGGGTGCCTGGGTGGCTCAGTCGGTTGGGCGTCCGACTTCGGCTCAGGTCATGATCTCGCGGTCCGTGAGTTCGAGCCCCGCGTCGGGCTCTGGGCTGACCGCTCAGAGCCTGGAGCCTGTTTCGGATTCTGTGTCTCCCTCTCTCTCTGACCTTCCCCCATTCATGCTCTGTCTCTGTCTCAAAAACGAATAAATGTTAAAAAAAATTTTTTTAAATGTTTATTTTAGAGACAGAGCGTGAGCAGGGGAGGGGAAAGAGAGAGGGAGACACACAATCGGAAGTAGGCTCCAGGTTCTGAGCTGTCAGAACAGAGCTTGGTGCAGGGCTTGAACTCACAGACTGCAAGATCATGACTTGAGCTGAAGGCTGATGCTTAACCCACTGAGCTACCTAGGGCTTACCCCACAGTGACCTATGTGCTCCTTGTTGTCTACAGATCATCACCTTTTTCATTATCATCCTTGATAAAATGGTGTGACTAGTAATAGCATACTCAGCCTAATGCAAAGTTTCAGTAAGTATAGCATCCAGCTGAACAACTGTGCTTCAGTTGTATGGAACAGGCAGAGCAAGAGAGACAAATGTGAGTATCATGACCCTGTTGTCTTCTGTGCCATAAGTAATAAAATCCTCTGTTCCTAACCCAGGGATCTTGTGTCTTCCACCATCATTCATGAAATTGGCAGCTAACCTTTTGGCTTTCAAGTAGAGTAAAGCCCCGAACTTTCATTGGTCTTGATAATTTTTTTTTAATGCTGGTAAAAGAAGACCTATTATCCATTAGTTGTAGTATTAATGGTCTTTTTAAAATTACTACTCTACAATATGGAATTGGAAAACACAAGTCATGTTTTATATAAATGTATATGTCATTATGTTCTTTGAAGCTTAAGATTCTGCAGATACTTACCAATATTTATTTTTTAAATAAATTTTTGTGGTCAGATGTAATTCATATAGGGGCTATTTATATATATGACTTTGAGGTTAACATAGCCAAAAATATAGGTTGCCAGTGCAATTCATTCTGATTCCATTTAAACTTCAATATTTATAAAACTAGTATCCTAATATTTCATACATGTTATTTTTTTTCACTGAGGATTGGGTTTATAGGTTTTCAGTTTGATTCTTTGTCTTTATTGGTAGTTTATTTTTCTCAATGCTGTTTGAGAATTGATTATTCTGATAATTTGTACAACATGAAATATCTGTGTCTCAAATAAATCTGGTGCCAATAAAGTAGATTTTTACTTTCTGTTAAGAAGGTAAAATTAGTTAATTATAGGGTTTAACAAAGTATTTTAAGTAGCTCTTATTTCACTCTTCTCAGAACAAATTAATATATCTATTTTACTAGATTACCTCTGGTATTTCTAAAAGCTTACATTTACCTTCAGTATTTGTTATATTATCTACCAGCATCATTTGGGAGGTCATTATTTGACTCAGACCTAGATGGAAGACTTGTACATCATGTAATTACTTCACCTTGTGTCTGCCAAATAAAGCTTTTAGCATGTCTGACATAATCACATGTTTCATAAATTCCAACATTTCACAGTATGTGTTGAGCTTCAACTTCTTGCCAAAAGAATAGGTTTTATTCTTACAATCTGTACATTGGACACCCAGTTTCAAAATTATCTTAAATCTGTTCATTACCTATGGTAGAGAAATATTTGGTTTTTAATCTGTTAAAAATTAGTAGAGTTGTGGACAATTACATTGATTAGCCACCAATGGGTACATAACAACTTACTGGCCAGCAAAATGATTCTTCCCTATGTGAATTCTTGATCTTAAATTGACTCTCAGCCTGATGACAGACCAGGAATACTAGTGGAATCTATTTCAGGGTGCAAACCTTTCTTATTTTTTATGCCTTAAAACTTATGGTTGAAAGTAGCAAAGGGAATCTTCCTGCTAGTCTGCTAGTCAAGAACAGTGGAAAATAATGCAGTGGCGTTAGTGATCCGGAAATATTGAGACCATTGCTCTAAGTGTCTGTGAGCATTGAATTGACTTTATGCATTAATACCAAACCTTGCTGATGTGATTTCAGGCACAGCAAACCATTGCTTGCCTAAAATTACAGTCTTCTGCTCATTCCTTAGTTGTAATCACCAGAGAAACAATGGATCAAAATATAAGATATAATGGCTTGTTAAAATTTAAGTATAATATACAGGTCCTGTGATCTCTGTACATGTTTATTTCGCTCCATTATTCATTTTCCTGTGCTGTTATTAGCATAGTCCTGAGCAACTGCTTTTGCTTTTCCTCTCACGACATCTTGATTTTCTTTTGTCTGCTCAGAAATTCATAGAGACCCTCTAGACAGATTTTTCCCCAGATAACAAAGATATATAGCTTTATAAAAAGAGCAGACATGATGATGTCTGTCTCTTGACTTTTACAAGAAAAATCATTTTGCTTTTGACAAAACTGCTTCTCATTCTCCTATTAATAATCTGTCATGTTCTTTTTCTCTGTTGAAATGTAATACTATGTCTTTTCTTTGATGAGATACACTGGATAACAGGGCTCATGATTCACAGATGTAAAGTTGGGGGGAAATGATATGGTTTTATTACACTTTCAGAAAAAATAAAACGATAGTTTTGGAGAAGGTAGGAGGTGAGAGAGAAAATGCTCAGTGACACTGTACCCTTTTTTCCTTCCTCGGGCCCCAGATAAATTTAAGGCTTGGTCATATTTAACACCATTAGTTTTGTAGTTATCTGTGGAGCTTTGTTTTTTTGATGGGGATTTTATTTTGAAACTATGTGAGCCTTTCTCAAGAAACCTGAGCTATTTGGGGTGCCTGGGTGGCTCAGTCGGTTAAGTGTTTGACTTTGGCTCAGGTCATGGTCTTTCACTTTGTGAGTTCAAGCCCCACGTTGGGCTCTGTGCTGCCAGCTCAGAGCCTAGAGCCTGCTTCCAATTCTGTGCCTCCCTCTCTATCTGCCCCCTGCCCTGCTTACACTCTGTCTCTGTCTCTCAAAAAGGGAATAAACATTATTATTTCTTTTAAAGAAACCTGAGCTGTTCTTTGGTGAAAAGTGGGCTAAAAAAAAACTTGTAACATATGTAATGGTCCTCCTATCTGTTACCTCTGTCTGTGCCACTGTGAGGTCATACCTTGGTTTTTTACCTCACCTACAAAGTACCTTTTCCTCAGTATATCCTCACTTGTAGCATCATCCTGCCTTTGAACTTGATACACCACCATATTCATCTGTTCTTCTATGATGATGTTTCATTCCTCCATGGCAGATTTTTTCAACTTAGGCACTATTAACATTTTGGACTAGATAATTCTTTGCTGGGGTGGGAGATGAAAAGTTGTTTTGTCCATTGTAGGATATTTACTAGCATCCCTGACCTCTAACCGCTACATGAAAGTACTCTCCCCCCTCCCTCACTACACCAGTTACAACAATAAAAAATATTGCTGGGGCACCTGTGTGGCTCCATTGTTTAATCATCAGACTCTTGATTTCAGCTCAGGTCATGATGTCACGGTTCTTGAGTTCCAGCCTCGCATCCGGTTCCGTGCTGACAGTGTGGAGCCTGCTTGGAATACTCTCTCTCCTTCTCTCTCTGCCCTCCTCTGCTCATGCTCTTTTTTAAATGAATAGAAACTTAAAAAAAAATATTGCTATACATTGCCAAATGTGTCCCCTGGGGTGAAAAAAATTGCCCCTGATTGAAAACCTAGTCCTTGTGATGTTATTGCAGTTTCTTGTTTTGTTTTGTTTTGTTTTGATTTGTTTTGTTTTGTTTTATCCTATGCAAGAAGAATTTATCTTTTAGTTGAGTTTCTTCCCTTCATTCTTCTCATTCACCTGCACCAATTCTTGAAAACACTAGATATTAGGTAGGATGTTTTCTTCTCAGCTGACCAGTGTTAAAGAGTATAGTAATCCACCCATCAACGCTGGGTTGTCTATTTCTTCTTCAAGTGCCTACATCTTTTGTTCTAGAGGCTGGGAAGCAATCCAAATATGTGACTGTCTTATTTTCATTAAACAGTAGAAGCAGTTCCTCTAACAAATCACCTCAAGGTCTTAAGTCAAATGATCTCAACTTATATCTTTAGCTTCAGACAAAACTCTTAGCAGTGTCTTTTTTTTAAAGAATTTATTTTATATTTTTAAATTTTTTTAAATGTTTATTTATTTTTGAGAGAGACAGAGACAGAGCGTGAGTGCAGGAGAGGCAGAGAGAGAGGGAGACATAGAATCCAGAGCAACTCCGGGCTCTGAGTTGTCAGCACAGAGCCTGTTGCAGGGCTCATTCTCACAGACTGTGAGACTATGACCTGAGCTGAAGTTGGACACTTAACTGACTGAGCCACCCACCTGCCCTACACACTTTGTTTTTGAGATTTACCACAAAATTTAGAGGAAAGCACAGGGATTTTCCATATAATCCCTGTCCCTCCCACACACACATGCATAGCCTTCCATATCATCAGCATCCCCCACCCAAATGGTGTACCTTTTACCAAGGATGAACCTGACCCGATACATGATAATCACTCAAAGTCCATAGTTTACCTTAGAATTCACTCTTGGATACATTATGTGGATTTGGACAAATATATAATGATGTAACATCCATTATTAGAACATACAGACTATTTCACTGCCCTAAAAATTTCTGTAGTCTGCCTATTTCTCACTTTGCAATCCTCCACTGTCTCAGTGACTCCCCAGCAACCGCTGATCTTTTTTATTGTCTCCATGGTTTCTCCTTTTCCAGAAGGTCATATAGTTGGAATCATACAGCATGAAACCTTTTCATATTGGCTTCTTTCACTCTGGATTATGCACTTAAGTTTCTTCCATGTCCTTTCATGGCTTAATAGCTCTTGTCTTTTCAGTGCTGAATAATATTCCATTGTCTGGATGAACCACAGTTTCTTGATCCATTCATCTACTGAAGGACATCTTAATTGCTTCCCAGGTTTGGCAATTATAAAAGCAGCAACTTTTTACAATATACAGGTTCTCTTATTACCCTGTCTTACCCTATGAACAGCAGTTTGTTTGGGCTTGGATTTTACCTATCAATGGCGTTATGTGCCTTGTAGTTTCAGAATATTTCTCAAAACACAGTTTATTTTCTTTTTTAAAGTTTATTTATTTTGATAGATATAGGGCAAGTGAGGGAGGGGAAGAGGGCAAAGGAGACAGAATCCCAAGCAGGCTGCACCCTGTCAGTGCAGAGCCTGATGCAGAACTCAAACTCACGAACTATGAGATCAGGACCTGAGCCAAAGTCAAGAGTTGGACGTTTAACCAACTGAGCCACCCAGATGCCCCCAAACCCAGTTTAAATCATAGTCCAGTTCTAGAGTTGGGAGATTTTAACTGCCACAGGCTATAATGCATCTCACTGCTGGGATTTGAACACTGTCTATGTAAGGGTGTAGGAGCCAGATGTTGACAGGGAATGAAATCACTAGAGATAGTTCCCACAGGGATTTCTGAAGAGGAGAAAAGCTGTGTGTGTGCATGTGTGTGTATGTGCGTGTGTGTGCGTGTGTGTGTGTGTGTGTGTGTGTGTGTGTGTGTAGGGAAAGACAGCGGGAGGGAAGGTTTTACTTCCTAACCATTGTTCTAAGCCTTTCTCTACTTCTCTTTCTTGTTACTATCTACTGTTTCTTACTAGGTTTTTCTGATAATTGTGATTATGGCATATCTTTCTGTACACAAATAGCAGAGGAGGGTGCCTCTGTATTTTAGAGGGAAGTGACCAGTTTTTCCTTGCAGTGAAGGCTGGTCCAAGCTCTGAAGTGAAAAGCCAGAAGAGCCTCTGGATATGTAAGCGGGAAGGGAGGAAATGAGACTGTGGATGCAGAAAGAAGAAAGTGTCCCTAATAGCTATTGAATATGTTACAGGAAAATGGATTCAATTAGTTCTGACATTTAGAAAGAATGCTTGCTTCTTTTATTTATTTATTATTATTATTATTATTATTATTATTATTTTGTAAAGACCTACAGAGTGTTTGAAATGAAGTTGTCTCACTGTGCAGGCTTTTAAATTTTATATATACCTCGGAGTATTATCCCTTAGGGGAGTATCTTAAATCCTCTAAAGAAATGAGGTGAAGCATCAAGACACATTACACACTGAAAACTTACTTCCTAGTTGAAAACCTGTGATTTTTAAATAAACTCTGGCTTCTTCTGGATATAAATTTTTAGAGATAAGTTAAGAAGTTGCAAAGGTAAGAATTACCACTCTGTAAACATCAAGATTAACAAAAATATACTCCCCAAGAGTGTAACTATAACCTCAACTTTATTGGATTAATATTTATCCTAGCACTCTATAAAAAAATTCAGAAGATAAAATAATTATTGTTAAAAAGCTGGGTATGTTAGTGACCTAGATAAATAATTTCCCATCAACAAAAGACCCCATTTTCATGAAAGGTTTGTTTTTGTTACCTCATGATTAATGTAATGAACTTAAACTTGAGAATGAATATAAGTGCATGTATATATTAAATATTTAAATCTGTTTTTCAGCCAAAATAATTGAATACAGTGTCCTCCCACAGCAGCCTCTAATCTCCAAGAGATTAACAGTAACAAGTACTCTCTAATGTAACATTGAGACGACAAGCAGTAAATCAAAAATAATTCTGTTACCAAATAAACCGAAGAGAAACCAAATTATGAAGTAGAAGCTTCAAATGATAAAAGTAATTCTATAAGAAGACAAAATGCAGTAGAGATACGAGAACATTTGAAACAAAGGTCATTACTAGTCTCATAAAGATAAAAGATACATAATCTTCATAAATCAAAGAGAAAAGGGTACTATTAAAAAATTGGGGTGGGGGAATGCCTGAGTGGTTCAGTCAGTTAAGCATGTGACTCTTGGTTTCAGCTCACTTCATGATCTCATGGTTTGTGAGCTCGAGCCCTATATCAGCCTGACAGTCTGGAGCCTGCTTGGGATTTTCTCTCTCCTCTCTCTTTCTGCTCCTACCCCACTTATGCTGTCTCTCTTGCAAAATAAATATACTTCATAAAAAAAATTGGGATCTTGAAATTTTTAAATTGTGGTTGCGGAAGAAAAACATACACTGAAGTAAACTTCAGTGGAAGAATGAAGTAGTGGGGCACCTGGTGGCTCGGTCATTTGAGCATCTGACTTCAGCTCAGGTCATGATCTCACAGTTTGTGGGTTTGAGCCCCACATCAGGATCACTGCTGTCTGTGTGGAGCCCCCTTCAGATCTTCTGTACCCCTGTCTCTCTGCCCCTCCCTCTCTCTCTCTCAAAAATAAACAAAAATTAAAAAAGGATTAAGTAGTAAAATGAAATAAATTAGAGAAATTATTGAGCTGGAAGATTAATCTAGGGAAATATATTGAAACTGCCACGAGGATTTCTTCTGTACAAACAGTAGAAGGGAATAGAATAAAAGGAACAAAATAACCAAGAAATAATGGGAGAAAATATCCTAATGCTTAAGAAAGACGTACTGAATGTGCTCTTACTAGCCAAAAAAGGAGTAACAAAAAACATCCTGTACAATAATGAAAGTGGCATTTTGGTCCATTCAGAAAATATATTCAGAAATCTGAGAATAAATAGAACTTTTCAGCAAACATCAGGAAAGTGTCAGAACAGTTTCAAAGTGCACATTGGTATTATTAACTGAATCTAAGAGGGAAACAAAAAAAAAAAAAAACAGAGCCATGGCTTTTAAGAGGGTTCCCCAAAATATAATACTAAATAATTATGCAAATATAATGTAAAAGACAAAACTAAAAGATAAAGAAGTACAAGTACCTTCTTGGTGGTAGACTATGTACAGCTTTGTGTACATACAAACCAAAAGACCTGGAAAGAATGTAGGATAGAGAGTCAAAAACAAACGTAACATACAACTGCACATTAGTGATCACAGTAAGTGGGTATGAGTGAAATCCTTAAACACCAGAGATTCTCATTTCAGCAAGGAATAAACCATTGCAACATAGGCCGCTCTGTGGTTTTTAAATGACATATCAAAATAAATGAGTCAGAAGACTTTAAGATAATAGCAAAGGAAAATGTGGATATGAACAATGTTTACAAAGTGATTAATCGCGGGAATATTAATATTAAGAAAATCACCTACATATCGGGACATCCAAGAGGAACTCAGATTCCACTCACAATGGATTGAAAGCACTAAAAGATAGAACAAGACTCTTAACAGGAGATGTGCAGTCCCTATTTGAAGAATTAACTAAGGCTTCACTGAGGTGTACAAGAAAAGATTTGAGTAGATGGAGATAATTATGTGCTATTTATTGGAAGAATTAAATATAATGCCTTTGTGATTTACTGTATGGCGTCAAAACACATACGCATTCTAGTAAAAGTCTTTAATGGACATCATCGTGCTAATTCCTAATTTTATGTTGAAGAGAATAACTAATGCAATAAAGTAGATGCAAATTCTCTTCCACATCGAAATGTACTATAATGTTACAATAAAATATATTTGTGTTTGCTCAGGATCAGAATTTTTTTTTCCCATTGTTTTCTTGGACTCAGTTTGAATTGCTGAAAACAAAGATTCTGAGGGAGAGTTTAGCTCACCTTCAAGATTGACAGCTGAGGAAGATGGCAGAATGAAGCAGCATTGGACAGAAGGAGGTGGTGAATGTGATACAGGCCCAACAATTGCCTCAGCCCACACCATTGAGAGCTCTGGAGCCCCAGGAGCTTGTGTAGTAGTGGCCTTTGTACTCTTCTTGGATTGGTTATTGGTGTAAACTCCCCCAACAGGTCAGGCCCTTGGGTGATGTTGCCCTGTGTAGCTGAGGAAGCCAGCAAGGAGTGACATATGATGTTGTCTGCTGACTCCCTATAGCTGTGACAAGTACTTCCTTTAAGCAGTGTGTGAAAGTCACAGTATACTGTCCTCTTGGAATATTAGTGATACATTTGTCAAAATTTTAGTGTGTCGCTTCTTGTCCACCAGACTGCATAAAAGCCTTGTCCCTTGTGAAGGTTTTGTTCAAACTGTCTCTCCTTAATTCTTTTGACTTACAACGCTCAAGCTCATGAGTTTTCAAATATTTCAACATATGGAGAGGGCAGAGAATAAACATGGTGAACTCTACGTGATAACCACTGTAGTCTCAATTTTTAAATTGCTTGATTTTATTTATAAAATTAATGTCAGTTTAGTGAAGAAAATTAGCACATGAAACACAGGACAGAAAAGTCATTACCAAAAAGGTAAATATTATTCATATAGCCATTAATGAGTACATTTTTCTAGAGTGGTCTCATCTGCTTATCATATTCTCCTATAATATAATTAGTTAACAATACAGGAAAATATTATTTGAAGTAAATAAATATGCGTATATAACATGTTTTAATCTTCTCTCCTGCATACATTATAAAGAAGTATGATCTATTTAACTAACTCTCTAGTGTTAGGAATTTATTTTGCCGTTATAAATTTACAGATAAACAATCCTGGACAATACATGTTTGCACAAAGTCAGACGACTGTTTTAGTTAAATTGGGAATGGCTGTTCTGTCCTTATTCTGTGGCCTGCTCAAGAATTGGATCATTTCATATTTTAGGAATAAAGCAGGCAAAATAGATTTGTGTCCAAATGAATAACAGAGAAGCTCTTCACAGTCAAGGTGAGAGCCAGACAGAAGTATCCTAAACCACAACCCTTTGGCTGCCTATCTAAGACTCCAGGGACAATACTTCATGAACATTAAAGGCAAATAGCATGAAAATAAGAGATAAATGCATTTCAATAGAGATGATCTTCCTAATTTTATGACTCTCTGGAAGGTCATTTCTTCACATTTCCTTCCTGCGCCCCCCCCTTGCCAACATTTTAAGTGAATCAATACAAGAAAAGAAAATAGACACTTTCTCCAGAGATTTTAAGATTAGTTTCAGTTGGATGACGTTGGAACTGAACACAAATACCTAACATAAAAGTTTATCTGGAAAAAAATTGGATACTCACATTTCATGGATGTTTTTCTTCCAATGGAAAAGAAATGAGAAAATGACATCTTAGTCTAGAACACTGGGAATTGTAAATATCTAAAAATCTTAAAAAAATAAAATAAAAACTTGTCAGAAATGTAAATACTTGTGACTAGTGCAAAGTGATCTGCAATAATTTGAAACATTTATTTTCCTAGTGATCTACTCTTTTGTTCTAACCCTATGAAAATTGTCTATTTTTGGATTACCCATATATCATCAAAACATGATGATTGTTAGTGCGCTAAAACTGAAGTTTCCTTGTATGGTTTTATGTATTGCTTTTTCTTTTAAAACAGCAAGAAAGAAAAGAAAAAAATTTCCATTTCCTTTTCATTATAATAATGTAGGATTTAAAACTCCTTTTTATTGATTCCTCCTATTATTCCTCACATCTGGTATGGATTACAACTTTAGGTCCCTGCTGAACAGAAATCTGATAGCCCATTCTTTTCTGATTTCTGCATTTATAGAAAGGAAAGGGAAAAAAAAAGCCAATATCCCCTAACATTTTAGCCCCTTTACTCTTCTTTCCACTATAACTTCACCTTATTCCTGATGTTTACTTCCATTAACTATTGCATAGTTAACCAATTGTCATGGTCAAGAGTCCTGATGTCACAGCCCTTCCTGTAGCAGGCATAAAAAAAGCAGCAGGATATAAATGGGCACGCAAAGAAACATGAAGCTCCAACGAGGATGAAAGGAATTGGGTTTTACTCCCTTCATAGCTTAAGGAAAACAAAATATATAATGGAATTTTTTGGTGTGTTTCAGCAAGTAATCTATCAGTTTACATAAATTGTTGGTAATTATAGTCCCTGTGCAAAATCTGTGTGTCCTAATGGAAACAATTTGAACTGATGAAAATGGAAAGGTTCTACCCTGATAATGATGAGACATAGTTTACAAATGATACCGCAATCCAGAAATTCAGTTGATTCTGAGCCTTTTTCCTAACCAATTGTTGCTAAATGGTTATCTGAAACCTAGTGAACAGGAATGCTGCAAAACGGGGGTCAAGTCACTGCACACAGGTTAACGTTGTGGCTTTTGGCAACAGCGTAGGAAAATGAAGGCAGCCAATATGTTCTTGTTATTTCTCCATGAGTGTAGGAAACCCGTTCCTGGCCATTGTGGTTTCACTTGAGCTGTTTGTATGACACAATTTCCCAGGCTCTCACTCTTTACCAGGAATCCGAGGATCGATATCCGTGCTTACTTTGGCTTCCTTGAGATAGGAGCCAACAAGAAGGAGTGAAACCCAAAATTTGATGATGATCAAGGGCTCTGGGCTCCTTTTAAAGTCACCACTCCACTCAACTTATTCTTTGTGTCTGTTTCCAAAGTTTCCCTTCTCTTTATCCCATGCATCTATTTAATGTGGGGACATAATGTAGTTTCTCAGAAATAGTGTGTCATCATTGTTTACCAGTGGTCGGATCCCATTGGAGAGCACAAATGTGGGAAGGGCTTAGTTCTGGCTTAGGCTCTACCACTAACCTGTGTCATTGTGATCAGGGCCTGTAAACCTTTGGCACCTAGAGAGGCACACAACAAAAAGCAACATATGAGCCTTCTAGACTCTTGTCTGACAGACAAACCAACTAATGTGTACACATTTTGTGTTTCCTTTGTGCTCAGCATTTTAATGAAATGGAATGAATATAAACACTCTTATCATATACTAGGAGCTGTGAATTTTATTTTTAAGCTGGTACTTTGTGGGCAGCATTTATAATGGCTATCATAAAGCTCCTTGCTTTTGTAAGACCACAGGCAAATGATAATATGACCGAGATAAATTAGCCCTTGTACTTTTATCTCTTTAGGACTTAGAGATTTCATCTTTCATATTAGTTCATTTCCCAGGGAAGATAGGGCATTAAAAAGGGGCAATTGGCAGGAGTTTAATAAGGGGTTTTAACAAATGTTAATGGAAACCAAGAGGGAAGGGTGAATGAGTCCAGTACTAACAGTAGTGGGAAGTTGCTCCTCTCTGTGGGCTTGTAGAGACTGAAGGGGAGAGCTATCCAATGACTGTGCAGGAGTAGTGACATTTGGAAGAATAACACCTGCTCTGTCAACCTGATGCCTTGGCAGGAAGGGAGCTGGGGAATCAGCACCCCAGTGGTTCTCTCCTCCCACCCTTTGGTCTGTGGCCAGGAGCTTAATGTTCAAACACAACCAGGCTACAATATGAAACAGTCTTTGGTAGTTGTCTGAACAGAACATGGTGAAGATGATTAGAAAAGGGACATGAGGGGACAAATGGGGAATGATCTATACATCTATAAATTGAAGCTTTTATTTTATTTTTATTTTATTTTAATGTTTATTTATTCTTGAGAGACAGAGAGTGAGCATGGGAGGGGCAGAGAGAGAAGGAGACACAGAATCAGAAGCAGGCTCCAGGCTCTGAGCTGTCAGCACAGAGCCCCACGTGGGGCTTGAACTCACAAACAGAGAGATCATGACATGAGCCAAAGTCAGAGGCTTAACCTACTGAGCTACCCAGGTGCCCCAGTACATTGAAGCTTTTAAATGTAAAGATCTCAAAGTTCCTTCCTGATCCATAATTCTGTCTCTTATGTGTATCTATTTGCTACACCTTACATATGTTTATGCGATTTCTTATATGGTCTTACTTTAGCGTATTAACTATGATTTGCCATTACCATAATGCATTATTGAAAACATGTTTTGAAACTTATGTCCTATTTGTGATTTTTTTATATTGCTATCTCCCATGTAATTGAGAGTACTACACTAATATCTTGAACAATACACAAAAACTACTATAGTAAAATTGACTTTAGAATTGTCCAGCTTTTTGTTTATGGTCAGAGAATAAACTGAAGATCTGATTCATTCTCCCATAGAATTGTTAAGATTGAGGTGTTGTTCTTTTATTTGTTTCTGTAAATCTGTACTGTACTGTGAGATCATGATCTGAGCCAAAACCAAGAGTTGGATGCTTAACTGACTGAGCCACCCAGGGGCTGAGTTTAAATTCCGGGAATCGTAAGAAACATTTATTTGTTTCTAAATTATATAAAAATATATGCATATGTATATATACACATACAGATTTTATATTACCATATATTGTTTTAAATATATTTAAATATCTACTTACATTTAGATAAATATAAATGTATATTATGTTATCATATATATTACCATATAATTTATGTAGTGCCACAGAGACAAACAACATGGAATGTCTGGGGAATGCATAGAGGTATTTTTGTTCCCTCACCATGGATGGGTGTCTATGAGGAGTAGCAGTGTGAAAAGTGGCAAGAACTACTTGCTATTATTAAAAACCTTATCAAGGAACATGTATCTCTGTGTTACTAGAAAAGTTACTGCTGGAAAATTGGAACTCAGTGCAATGAAATAATGTGTTGAAAATAAAGAATTATGTTTGAAATAGGAAGGATGGAGCACCTGGGTGGCTCAGCAACTTAAGCATCCAACTCTTGGTTTTGGCTCAGATCATGATCTCACGGTTTGTGGAATCGAGCCCTGCATTGGGTTGTGCGCTGACAACATGGAGCCTGCTTGGGATTCTCTCTCTCCTTCTCTCACTTTGCTCCTCCACTGCTTGAGCTCTCTCTCTCTCTTTCTCTCTCTCTCTCTCTCAAAATAAATAAATAAACTAAAAAAAAAGAAATAGTAAGGAGGTATGAGAATTATAAACATCGATGATATATTACTGTATTAGCTTGGGTGGCCATAACAAAATCCCACAGACTGAGCCACTTTAACAACAGAAATTTATTTTTTCACAGTTTTGGAGACAAGAAGTCCATGATCAGTTTGTACATGTAGGCTGTCTTTCTGGCTTGTGGATGGCTGGCTACCTTCTCTACTTGTCCTCAAATGGTCTTTCCACTGTACATGGGCACACACACACACACAGTGGGAGAGGGAGAGAGGGAGGGAGGGAGAGGAAGAAATTGCTCTCTGGAATCTCTTATAAAGACCTTAACTCTATTGTTAGGTCTGCTGCTTTTGTTTCTTATGTCTGTCTCCCTCCCCATCTTATATGCTCTCCCAGTCATTGCCGTATTTTTGATCCCTGCGTTTTGTGTGTAAGAGATTGACCAAACTGCATTCCAATTTGCAGTCTTCGGGCAGATGTTAATAACTTTGTTATATACATGAGCTTTATCCATATCAGAAAGATAAAAAGTAATGTGCTACAATATTGAAATATTTTACTAATCTTATAGTTTTTAAAAAAGTTTTAATCCATTTAAGTACAATTCCCAAACTAATTTCATACTCATCACTCCCTTATTCACACACACACACACACACACACACGTGGCGTGCACACACACACAAGCATATGAACCCTCACGATCTCTTTCCACAGTGAAGTGTTTGATGTTAGGCAATCGACTGGGTATATTTTTATAAGTCTGTGCTTTATTTCACTTACTTTTATATTTCCAGTATTTTTTAAAATGTAATTTATTGTCAAACTGGCTAACATACAGTGTGTAAAGTATGGTCTTGGTTTTTGGGGTACATTCCCGTGGTTCATCGCTTACCTACAACACCCAGTGCTCATCCCAACAAGTGCCCTCCTCAATGCCCATCACCCATTTTCCCCTCTTCCCCACCCCCCCATCCACCCTCAGTTTGTTCTCTGCATTTAAGAGTCTCTTATGGTTTACCTCCCTCCCTCTCTGTAACTATTTTTTCCCCTTCCCTTCCCCCATGGTCTTCTGTTAAGTATCTCAAGGTCCACATATTAGTGACAACACATGATATCTGTCTTTCTCTGACTTATTTCACTTAGCATAATACCTTCCAGTTCCATCTGTGTCTGCAAATGGCATGATTTCATTCTTTCTCATTACCAAGTAGTATTCCATTGTATATATAAACCACAACTTCTTTATCCATTCGTCAGTTGATGGACATTTAGGCTCTTTCCATAATTTGGCTAGTGTTGAAAGTGCAACATTAGGATACAAGTGCCCCTATGCATCAGCACTCCTGTATCCTTTGGATAAATTCCTAGCAGTGCTGTTTCTGGCTCTTGGGGTAGTTCTATTTTTTAATTTTGAGGAACTTCACACTGCTTTCCAGAGCGGCTACACCAATTTGCATTCCCACTGGCAGTGCAAGAGGATTCCCATTTCTCCACATCCTCTCCAGCATCTATAGTCTCCTGATTTGCTCATTTTTTCCAGTGTTGATATTAGTTTGTCCATTATAATGTTTAATGACTACTATGGTGCTGTTCTTTCTTGTTTATAATTTTCTTTATTATCTATCTCTTTTATATTCAGTTTCCCCGTTATCCAGCATTTTAGATTTCACACTTTCTTTAAATTAAATGTGGGGATGGCAGGGGTGGAATAATACAGATTTTCTAAAATTATCTTCTACTTGCTAGATGAATATGAATTGCCTCATATTTAAATGCTATCCTTTGCAAAAAAAAATTTTCTTTTTGCTTTCTCTCCTCTTTCTCCGCTTTTCCCTTCTCTCTTCTTCCTTTCTTGAATATGATTCCATGGTTCCCATTTACTTTGCTACTCATTTTTTATCAGAAGCAACAGATATCTAGACAACTATGTCTGAAAATCATGTGAGTGGGCTGTTTTTGACTAGCTGTTTACCTGGGTTCTGTTTGTGCCTAAGAGCTTGACTGAAGAATGTCTCTTCTATATTCATTCATTCAGCTGTCTGGGAGCAGAGGAAACAAACACAAATATGGGTAATGGCAGTCTGTGAAATTTTTCTTTGAGTTTCTCTAAATTATATAAAAATTGGTGAAACATGTCTACTTTTTCCCATTGACACAGAGACACTGGTGGGTGTGCCTTGTCTCCCTTGGGGTGACATGACAATGAGAACTGAATTAAAATGTGTGTTATTTACTCTTCACCCAAAGATTTCTTATGGTTGGCCACCATCATTTTCATAATATAGGCTGTTTACACCGTTTCCTACTCTCTACCTTTATTATTCAACCTCAATTTTCTTCTTTAGGGATCTAGGCCAGTGGTCAAAAATGGTTGGTATATAGCCTGGCAGTCTTTCCTTTGGTCTTCTACTGACATGTCTTGATGAAATAAGATGAAAACAATTTTTTATCCGATGCCTTCTGTACAACACACCCATATCCACAATTCTGGTTCTTCCGTGACAGAAAACATCGGTAGGGTCTTTTGCAATTTCTTCTCACAGACTTTCCCATGCCTTTGAGTATGGGAGTTATTGCTCATGTTTGCTGTCCTTTTCACTTGGTTCCAAACTCCCACTTGTTCATTTCTGCTATGAGGCTGGAGGCATTCTGCTCAGATGACAGTTTTTACTTTTTCTTCAATTTTATTCAGTTAAAATGAGGAAAGTTCCATAAACATGCCTATACACTAACTTTTACTCTATTCTCATCTAGGTTTAAACTTCAGTGACATTATTTAGAATCATTCTGTGAAAAATTCACTCTACTTTTTTCTGTTGAAAAATAAACCAATAAATCTTAACACCCTTGGTGTTAGCCAGCCCAAGAAGGGCATGCCAGTATATCCAATTTCTGTTTATAGAAAATACATTGGTCAGAGATATAGCTATAGATTTGAGATATTAAAGGGAAAAAAATAACAACACACACACACGCATGCATGCACATACACAAAAGTAATATCTCTAAAGTTACTCTAATTCTGGAAGACTGGAAAGATCATGGGGGTTAGTTACACATCTGAGAAGTGGTAATGAATTCAATTTTTAAATACATTTCTCATTTTCCTGTTCTATAGACTCGTCTCTGGATTCACACACACACACATACACATGCTTACATTAATTTATGTAAATATCTAAATGTATAAATATATGTATGTTTATAAATATATAGTATATATTTATGTTTATATAAATACAACAATTGAGTCACAGGCCCTTTGTTTTCTGATTAGTAGAAGTAGCAAATAGAGATATTTATGCCATGGTATTTACAGGTGCATTTTGCTACATTACTATCTAATGGAGATTAAAGACTGAACAATTATATTTCTGATTATTGTAGGATGTCCCATTGGACATGTTGCATATGGAGAGAATATAAGCCGAAAGAGAGGGTAATAACAAAAATGTTTAAGGATATAGGGATTTCCAGGTCATTTCAAACCAATTATTCGCTCAGTTTTAATTTATGTCGTATAGCTGTTACTTTCAACTCAGGGATTCCAGCAGAACTGCATTCCAGTGAAGGCATGGTGGGAATTTTCAATAAAATGTTTGTGATTTGTTTCTGTTGGACCTAGCTATTAAAGCCCATTAAAGATTTCGCCCTCTTCTAGATCAGGTTTCCCTACACTTGGACTCAGGAAATTTCTGTCTTCAGAATGCCTCAATTTGTACTGTTTGGTCAGATCCTGCTGGGAGATTTTTGTACATTGAAAATGTCAGTTGTTAGGATTAATTTTCAACATTAACCTAAACAAGTTTAGGAACTGTACCATATGTCAGAAATCTTCACGTTGCTGTGAAGAATGTGGTATTGGAAGCAAATTTAATTTGCTGAGACACCCTTTGAAAACTGGAATTTCCACATTTAGCTGTAGACAGTTCCTAATTATGACATGGTGAACCAGTTATAAAAAAATGCAAACTTGCACACAAAGTCTCAACCATGGCTCCTCAAACACCACAGTAAAATTGCACTAATTCCTTGTGTATATTTTTTCTGTCATGTGAACTAGTGTTTTTTGATCACCAAGGACTGAATTAGTTTAGAATTATTAAAATATTTGTATCATATTAAAATTATTTCACTTAATTACTTTGATAGATATGCCACTAATTTTTATTTATTTATTTATTTAGGAGAGAGAGAGCACAAGCAGGGGAGAGGGGCAGAGAGAGAGAGAGAGAAAGGGAGAGAGGATCTTAGGCAGGCTTCATGCTTAACTCAGAGCCTAACACAGGGCTCGATCCTAAGACCCTGGAATCATGACCTGAGCCAAAATCAAGAGTCAGGCATTCAAATGACTGAGGCACTCAGGTGCCCTGATATGTCGCTAAGTTAAAAATTTTTTTTTTGTTTTGTTTTTAACGTTTATTTATTTTTGAAAGAGAGAGAGAGAGAGCACAAGCAGGGGAGGGGCAGAGAGAGACGGAAAATCTGAAGCAGCTTCCAGGTTCTGAGCTGCCAGCACAGAGCCTGACACAGGGCTCGAACCCACCAACTATGAGATCATGACCTGAGCCAGTTGGATGCTTAATTAACTTAGCCACCCAGGCATCTGTCACTAATTTTGAATGACAGCATTTTCTACTTCATCAATATACATTCAACCCTTAATGTGACAACTGCCACATAGTAAAAAAGACATACTTGTTGAACAAATGACAACAAATGACTGGAAAACTAAAATGAATGAATTTGGCTAAAAAATATTCTTTATGTTGCTTTTCTCCAAACATCAAGAAAATTAAAGGAAAAATATTATACAAAGACACTATAATAAGCATTCAAAATAAGCAATCTGGTAAGATTTAGAAAATGCTCTACACATTCAGATAATAACTGTATTTTTCATAAATATACCTTATAATTCAAGGTAAACATCAGCTTTATGTTTGTTCTCTACTGTTGCAGTATTTTTTACCTCAATACCCAGAATTCACTGTCTCACCATTTCAAAGAATGAAGAGGTAGACACAAAATGAGCAGCAGGCAAAAATTTATTAAGAGTATAAGATTAGAAAGGAAGAATAGTAGGAAAGCTCTCTTCGCAGAGAGGGGGCACTTTTACAAGGTTCTTGTCCCCCTCCCCCCCATCCTTCCTCCTCGGTCCTTCTCAGGTTCTACCCTTATTGGCTAACTCTAGGTCTTGGGTTGTCCATTCCTGATTGGCTCGTTCCCATTCTATGAGGGGTAGTGTATGGCCATACTGTTCCTTGTGGGTCACAGGTTTTATGGTCTACTTTTTTTAGTCAGGTCTTTTGTCAAAGTCCTGAGGGAACCCTGGTGGGGGTGGGGGGTGGGGGGTGGCAGTAGGTGGTGTCTGTTACATTCTTAAAAGGAACTTTATGTCCCAAGGGGTTTGCTAGTGTCAAAATCTCCCAGCATTGCTCCCAAATAGGTGTCTTTCCCCACCCAGGACCTCAGGTCCTAATCCTTTCCATCGCTGCCTATTTTATCCTATCTTTTCATATTATACTAGTGGTGCTAAAAGAATATGATGGATAGGGGAGCCTGGGTGGCTCGGTCGGTTAAGCGTCCAACTTCGGCTCAGGTGATGATCTCACAGTCCATGAGTTCGAGCCCCGCGTCAGGCTCTGTGCTGACCGCTCAGAGCCTGGAGCCTGTTTCAGATTCTGTGTCTCCCTCTCTCTCTGCCCCTCCCCTGTTCATGCTCTGTCTCTCTCTGTCTCAAAAATAAATAAACGTAAAAAAAAATTAAAAAAAAATATGATGGATATAATTAGTTGACTCAACTTGATCATTTTATTAATGAAAATTTAAATGATTGACTCATGAAAGAATGAATAAGTATGCAGATTTTTTACTGATTATTTTTCCTTGGACAGATGCAGGAGTGTAGAATTTAGTCTGAACTCAGGCTTTTCCCCTTTACTACTTGGGTTAATAATCGGTTGATTTTATTTCTATTTCTTCAGGCCCTCTCCTCCTTAGTAGGGATAGCATTTGCTCTGATGATACATGAAAAGTTAAAATATCTAAAATTAACCATGGCAAAAAGATGATTCAAGTGGATTTCCAGTGTAATTATAATTACCAAAATTGTGTTTTTCTCATGCATCCATTCTTCTGTCATGTTTTCTTTTAACTTTTGATTAGCTAAGTACCATTTGTAACATTACCTTTTGGCAAGATGAACATGTTCCAGAGACGGGAAAAACTGCAAATGAGAAAGTCTGTACTATATTCGCACTCTTATAAGAGAGATAATTACCTGAAAATCATAAAATAAGATCCAGTGAATACTACTTTTTCATGATTATGACAAGATTTTACCGGGTAATGACCAAAATTCTGTGGTACGATACAGACTGAAAATATTAGTAAAATAAACCACAAAAATATAACAGCCATGTGAGGATTTTCGTATCACCTAGTGATACCCTTACCTCTTTCATTTGAACATGAAAATGCCTATTTTAGGTATTTTTAGTGAAGTAAATAATGAACCAAAAATGTAAGTTTTCCAAACCAACAATTTTACTGACTTACTTGATTTGTGCTTTACGTAGTGATATAATAGTATATTTTCTAAAACTGGTAGCCAGTTAAAGGCTATTAAAAAAAAAAAGTTAGAGTATCAAAAAAAGTTTCCATCTTTTAGGAAAAACAAGACTTGGGTCATTAGACTTTAATAGCTTTTAATGTCTTGGGACATTGAAACAATTACCACTTGGAGAAGATGATTTAGCTTTACAGTGAAAGCTATTCAGGAGTGGCTAAATAGTTACAAATGTTTTCCAGATTTGGTCTGTGAGTTTAATGGCCATCTCCGGACAGATGATCAGCCTTGATATTGGAATTTCCCTGCATGGTATGAGGCTCGTCCTAGAAGAGCAAGCTCAATCTTTTGGTGTGATTACCAAATGTAGAAATATTTAACGTTGTGTCTCTGGGTTTGGTCTGAGAGTTTAATGACTTTCTCTGGACAGATGACCAGCTTTGATGCTAGAATTTCTTTGCATGGTATGAAGCTTGTAGTAGAAAAGCAGGCCAGATAGTTTGGTGCTGTTACCAAATGTAGAAATGTTTAACGATGTTTAACATTGCACATACTCAAAATACAGAAAAGTTCAGAAACTCAATTTGAATTTAGTTAATAAATGTGATTCTAAATCCTTGAAAGGCTAGTTTCAACTTTTTGCCCTTGATTTATGAGTCTCTCTAAAGTGGAATCATTACGGTTCAGTAAAAATCTGACATCTGGTGTGTTTTTTGGAGAAAGCACTTTATAAAAATTCTGAGCCTTCTTTCTGTTGTGGTATCCACCCACTAATTTGCCCAAAACATTGACAATACAGTAGCTTTATATAAATTTCACTGAAAATCATGTATCTCTGACATGTTATATATATCCCAATTCCCAATGCAATATTTTCTTAAGATAAATAATCAGATGCTAGAGATTAAAGGAGCATTGGGGATCATCAGAGGATCCTCCCCCATAGGGCCTGAAACAGCTAATTTAGTACATCAGTAAGCCCAGAACAGAGGCTACCACAGTAACTGGGTCCACATCCCAAAACTAAACCTAAGTCCACCTGTGCTGATAGGAAACACCTGTGAAGGAAACCTAACCCATACCAATCACAATCTAACTCAGCTTTAGCTAATTTACCTTTCCAGAGAAAATAAGACCTTGCTAGCCTTATAAGGAAATCCCAACATCCCATGCTAGCCAATCCTGACCCATTTCCGTGTTGTCTCAGCTAAACATTCTCCAGAATTTGCTCTTGCCCAAAATCTCTCGAGAAGAGTGTGCCATTGCTTTTGATACACTGTGTTCTTCCGATCCATGGATTTTTGTCCCTTGAATAAAGGACATCAGACTCATTACTAAATTGTTTTAGTTCAGTCATTTGCTGGTTTTGGAAGCCAGAGAAGACCTTAAGACAGCTGGTGAAGATTTTGGAGGCTGCTCGTCAATGCAGGCAAATCTACCCACAGACTCCTGTTGGTTGGCTGCCTCTTTGGCTCCTCTTCTGGATCAACGGTAAGCTTCTCTCTGAGGGAGCTCCACTTATTTTGTGTTGCTGAGCTCTGAAAGTTTATTTGTGCTAATCCTCCCAGTAGAAGATTGGGATGTGAAAGACTCTAAGGTTTTCACACTGTGATCTGATATGCCACAGAGGAACTAAAACTTTTTTGGGGGGGTCTATTAGTACACATGTGGAAGTTTTCCACATTGGAAAACCTGTTATGAGGAATAATATACTTCTAGAAATTACCAAATATGTTTTTAATTTTGCCCACGCATAGAACACTAGTATAAAAGTTCACAATTTGCTTGCTTCTGAGTTTTCAACCAGGAATTAGTGATTCTGAAGGTTAATCATTTTTCTAATCAATATATGTAATTAAAACCACTTAGAAATAATAAGGATGAGAGGAAATAATGGCACATGAAAAGCAGGTAAGGAAAGGAAAACCATTGTTTTGGAATGAGAAGAGGAAAAATACAGGACAAAATCTTAATGGCTATCAAAAATATTGTAGAAAGTGTGTGGAAAAAGAGTCTTGGGAAAGGAATTTTATGAGAGGTTAAACTAAGATTGAATGGATTGAATGGATTTCATTAATGGAATGGATTTAATTAAGTTTTTCTTAAATGAATTAATATCATAAGTACACTGGTATAGAATTAGAATGTGGTTTTCTTTTTGTTGAAGGGACAAATTTCTCTTAGGTTATTGGTCTGCTCTTAATATGAAATTGTAAACAAAGGTTGTTCTTTAACTTTTAAGTACTTTGCTTCGACGCCAGTACCAAAATAATTTACTGTGCTACACATTGGATTTGAGGTCTTTTCCATTATTTAAGAAAACCCAGCCTTTTTATCGTTAAAAAAGCTAAGTTGGCTTCACAACTGAGTAACGTTCTGTATTTGTCTCTAACATCTATTGTCATTTTGGTGACTTGAATCCCATGAAAGTCAAAAAGTGCTTCATTAACTTGTCTCCTAAGGCCCATCTTCCAGCAAATATACCAGTAACATTCAAAGACGAAACTTGGTTCAGAGAGGGGGGAAAAAACAAAATACAAAAAACAAAACCAACTTTTATATTTGTAAAAGTTGTCTAAACATAAGGAAAAAAATGACCAAGGCCTATAGTGGTCTCGAGTTGTTTGTTGTGAGCCCCGTGGCAACTGGCAATGGTAACATGCTCTCTGACAGAGAGTATGTCTGGTGTGCATTCAGAAATTGTAGGGACGGGCTTTCCCCCTTGAGTCTGAGCTCTGAGGACTGGTGTATGGAACCTGATAGAGGCAACAGGATCAACAGACCCGAAGGAAAACCAGGAAGAGAAATACTCTTATAGGGATAATGGCAGATTTATGGAGTACTCCATCTTCCCTTGGCCACATGTAACTTCTGGTCCCCACAGTGAGCAGTGGGAGGAACCAAAAAGGAGTCCTTGGAGCTGATGAGAGCAGCGCTTTCTCTCCCCATTAGCTGCAAGGGCTGCTGTGTCCCCCAGATAGAAGCTTGAGAATATGAGAGTAAGTTTTCCTTCTTCAAGGCCATGTGGTAGACCAAGTAAAATGTTCAGGTATTTCTGTGAACATTTGGTCAGGACTAAATCTTTTGGGGTTGAGTAAGCAGACCAGAGATACTTACTTTTAAACTGCTAAAAGTTTGGGGGCGCCTGGGTGGCTCAGATGGTGAAGCGCCCACCTTCAACTCAGGTCATGATCTCATGGTGTGTGAGTTCGAGCCCCATGTCCGGCTCTGTGCTGACAGCTCAGAGCCTGAAGCCTGCTTTGCATTCTGTTTATCCTCCTTTCTCTCTGCCTCTCCCCTGCTCACACTTTGTCTGTCTCTCTCTCTCAAAAATAAACAAACATTAAAATTTTTTTTTAAACTGTTGAAAGTTGTAATAGGTTTGAAGGAATGTTTTTTGACAGAGAAATAGGGTTTCTGACTTTTAAACATTTGACCACTGATTTTTTTTTTTTTTCAACGTTTATTTATTTTTGGGACAGAGAGAGACAGAGCATGAACGGGGGAGGGGCAGAGAGAGAGGGAGACACAGAATCGGAAACAGGCTCCAGGCTCTGAGCCATCAGCCCAGAGCCCGACGCAGGGCTCGAACTCACGGACCGCGAGATCGTGACCTGGCTGAAGTCGGACGCTTAACCGACTGCGCCACCCAGGCGCCCCTGTTTTTTTTATTGTACTAGAAGACCTTGAATGATAGACACTAGCTCTACATTTTTATGAAGTATAGATTAATTATTTACTATATTGAAATGTCCTCTTCCAGAAGAAGTTATTAGTAATCTTGGTATAATGTGTGTATGTGTGTGTTTTCTTATGGTGAAAAAGCTCTTTACTCAAAGTTCAATCCAAATTTCTACCTAATTCTCATGTAGCCTGCTAGTGAAAACAGTGAAGAGAATTGAGCAAAAGTACTACGTGCATTGAGTTTGATAAGGGAGTATACTATATTTAGCGGTTCCATTCCTAAATGTTTAAATTTTAATCTTAAACATATTAACTGGGAAATAAACAAGTAAAAATTCTCCCCCACCCCTTGGGGCATGTGGGTGGCTCAGTCAGTTGAGCATCCCACCTCTGCCCAGGTCATGGTCTCAAGGTTCATAGGTTGGAGCCCCATGTCAGGCTCTGTGCTGACAGCTCAGAGCCTGGAGCCTGCTTCTGATTCTGTGTCTCCCTCTCTCTCTCTGCCCCTCCCTTGCTCATGCTCTGTCAATCTCTCTCTCGAAAAATAAACATTAAAAAAGTTAAAAAAAATCTCTTAATAAATTTTCATTATTTGTTTCACAGGGACCATTAGGCTCTTCCAATCTCTATCTCCTCCCTGCTCATGCTCTGTCTCTGTCTCTCTCTCTCTCTAAAAAATAAACATTTAAATAAATAAAAATACATTCCCCCTCACCTCGAATATTCTATATTTAGTAGTTCAGTTCTTAAATGTTTACATTTTAATATTAAAAATACAAATTTTGAAAGAAACATGTTAACCACCCCAAATATACTATATTTATTGGTTCAGTTCTTAAATGTTTATATTTTAATATTAAAAATAACTGATTAACAAACAAATTGAAAACTCCCCCCCCCCCCCATTATTCTGAAGTAAAATTTGGCAAAATCTGATGGATGTATATTAATATAACTAAATATTAAATACCACACTTAGACTGAAGCATTCTGCCTGGTCTGTAGAAGGATTGACTCCTGTGTGTGTGTGTGTGTGTGTGTGTGTGTGTGTGTGTGTGTGTGATTTCAAAGAAATCTGTCTTCCTAGAAACAAAAGCCATTTAAAACCTAAATTAATACCAAAAAAAGGTTTAAATGTAAGAGTCCTAAATGTCCATGTAACATTCTATAATGATGTATTCATGAAAGTCATACTTTATTAGAAATACATTGGGCAATAAATAAGCAAATTTCTTTGTTAGAGATTCCTTTTGTCATAAATGAATTTAATGTTGACTATTCAAACCAGAGAAAACAAAATACTTAATTCATTAGAAACATTAGAATGTTAGTTGGAACCTGATGTTGAACTACAGTAATTAAGGGTAGCCTTAAAGGGGTGCCTTGATTGTCCAGAAGACTCCCCATGTAATCCATGATACTTTCCAAATGTGTAAACACTTTTACAGCTTTGCATATTTATAAAATGTATTTGTAGAAAATTATCATATTGTAATGTGTTAATGAGATACCTTTTAAAGTCCTGTTTAAATATTTTGTGTGAATATTTCTTTGGCTGAAGGCATAGAGGTTTATATTTTGGTTTCTATTTGAAAAACTAAATGCTGTTTTAGAACAAATTTATTTGATACTCTAAAATTCTCATATCCCTTTACTTCATTTCATGTGGTAGAGTATATTGAAGTCAGATGTCTTTCTTGGTAGCCTTATTTGATCATTCTAATTCCTAGAAAATCTCACCCAGTCTCATGTTTTCAGTCAAAAACTTAGTCCAAGGGAATGTTTGACAAAAAGGTCTAATTCTCAGATTAGAAGATCCTTCTGTCTTTGAAATTGATTTTACTTAGTATCCTGCTAAGTATTGCCATCGTACTGTCCCATAAGAAAATTAAGATCGGCGCCTCCAAAGGAGACTTCATTATCTTATTCCACTCTAATGCTATTTCCATCTTTTTCTTTATTCCTTATCACAGTGAATAATACCTTGAGGTCACCCTGAATTCTTTTTCTCTGTCACAGATAGCATCTAAACAAACTTCATCTCTGTAGATTCCAACTTGTTCCCATCTCTCCTTTGTTTTTCCCCTATAACCTTGCTGTAGGTGACTCATTAGTTTTCGACTAGAATCTCACTTACTGCCTGTAACTAAACAATGAGGGCCATTGTTGGAGAAATCACTGAGCAAGACCAGATTGGATCCATAATTAATTCATGGTCATCAATTTAGAATGGGTCTCCACAATGGCTAGTAGTGTATGACCACTGATCTTCTGTGGTCCTGTGCACGTGTATCTACTGTATCCATCTCAATATGTTCAGGCTTTCTTTGAATGTTCAATTCACCATTTCTCCAACTCTTAGTTTCTAACTTCACCACCTACTTCAGACAGAAAAGAGAAGACACGTATTAATAATTCTCTCATTTTCATGGTACCGAATATAAAACCAATGTCCCTATGTATCAATCCTATTCTTCCTATAAATGAAACAAAACAAATAAAAGTCTCAGTTGAAACTCTTGTCCGTGATTGGCTTATCTCTTTTTGTTCCTTCAAGCATGATAATTCAATAGATATTCTGTATATGATGTTTTCATCTCCTCACTTAACTACCCTGAAGTTTAGTGTTATTTTTATATTCAGCAGTTACTGAAATGGCTCCTGTGGAAGTGTTTATGACCTCTAAGATCCTCCTTACTCTCTAACTTTGAACAGTATTGACCCAATAAAACTCCTTCATTTTTGCTTCATTTCCTAGAAATCTCTTGACTCCTGCCAGACTGAGCATCTCTCTATTCCTTTAGCTCCTCAGGACACCTTTACCTTAGTACACAGTTTTCCTTAGCCTGGACAATTTTCCCTTCCCTTACTTAGGTATCACTTCCTTCTGACCCATGCTTTTATTTTTAAAAAGCCTTTTACCTGCCATTTTAACAACAGGAGACCCAAGAAGTGAAAGGTAGAGTAAACACAGACGTGTTCAAAATGACATGATCTGGGAAAGAAAACCTACTTGTGGGGAAAACTTTAACAACCCCAAGAGGGGTGACACTATGATAAATATGTATGCTTGATTTGGTGATAATAAATTTAGACTGTTGGGTAAGTCACACCCCAACTCTGAAATCTTAACTACTGGTAAAGGAGTATACCCTGTATCAGATTGGAATGCTGAGTAATATGTATGCTAAGCTTATTAAAAGCATTCCCTGAAATTCACTCAACGCATGTTTGTTAAACTTGAGGCATTTGGCACACTGCACATTGGGGTAGAGAATCTCTAGAGACAGACCCTGTGATAAAGATGAAATCCTTCAAGGAAGGAAAGCTATGCATCTATGAACCAATTTTATGTAGGATAGGATAATGTGTTTAAGACTGATCTCAAGGGCAGTAAGAATTCAGAAAAACACTGATCATCGTGAGTGTTGGAGTTTTCTATCAAACTGGTGTCTTTTGAATTTATGGGCATCTGAATTGATAGTCTTGCTTACTTAGATCCCAGGATCTTGAAAGTTCTGCCTCATCTGTAGACACCTCCAGGATGATGAAAGAACTCAGGCCTGGGCTTTGAAGTCAGACACATCTGGGTTGGAATCTTGGCTCCCATGTGTATGTTACAACTTTGTGACCTCATTCAACTTTACTTAATCCCTGAATTTTGGTTCTTCATCTCTAAAACTGATACACATGGTGAGCTTACCATAAGGCTTTATTTTTCCTTAGCCTGGGGGCGGTCTCCTTTTCTGAGCAGATCTCTCTGTTGCCATCCTTGGGCTTGATTCTCTTGCGAATTTCATGAGTGTCCCAGCACCTGGAACAACAGCAGCTGACCTACATTTTAATTTAGTTGTAGATACATTTACACTCACACACATATTAGGGAATTGGAGATTAGGGATTCTGGGTCTAAACCTACCTCTCTGATTAATTAAAGGCATCATAGAATTTAGTTAGCAATTGTGAGTTTTCTTCCATGCAAATTTAAAAGACTGGATAATTACTCATGGACCCCACTAAGCCTAATATAGTAGAAGTTATCAAATGTAAGCAGCTATTTATGTAGGTACAGGTGAGAATTTTATATATATAATTAGTTTGAAAAGAAAAAAGAAATCAAATTTTCTAATGTTTTGTGACAATTTCTATTTCTGTCCAAATTGCACAAAGTATCAAAGTAATTACAGATACTCCAAAACATTAAAAATAGTGAAGAATGCTCAGTAAATTGTTGACTCTTTTATGAAATAAGAATGTTATTAGATTAAAATTTTACTGAAATTTTTCTTTAATGGCTATTTTAGTAAATGGTAAATTGAAAATACAACCGTGTATGCTAATTCAGTTCTTAAAATGGGTTGACTTTTTGTAAAAGGAAAATAATAAAACACACTACTTGTAGAAAGTGAAAGCAGTGTATCTGACCACCAAGTTTATGATTTTTTTTTCATTCAGGGAACATCAAATTAAGTTTAAATGATCTTTGAAAACAGAAAATACATGGACTAAGAACAAACATTGTCATCTTTTATTATAATTAAGTATTCCTTGCTATCCTTTTATATTTCTTGCTATGCTATATTTCTCTAATGGTAATTTCTGAAAATTGTATAAACTACTAGAAGCATTTTCCATTATGTAATCATATTTTAAAAAAATTGTGGTGCCATAGCTCATTATGTGACCACTAATGACAGCTCTGAAGGGTTGAGAACTTTAAACCATACAAGGGCACCTTTTGATTTCGCCTCAGGTCATGATCTCATTGTTCATGAGTTCAAGCCCCGAGTCGAGCTCTATACCCACACCACAGAGCCTGCTTGGGATTCTCTTTTTCTTTTCTTTTCTTTTCTTTTTTCTTTTCTTTTCTTTTCTTTTCTTTTCTTTTCTTTTCTTTTCTTTTCCCCTCCTCAGCTCTCTTTCTCTCCCTCTTTAAATAATAAACATGTTTTAAAAAGAGAGAAAAATCTCTAGGCATAGAAGGATGCAGAGGGTAGCAGAATTAGCTGTGTATACTTAATACAAAAACAAAAGTCACTCCAGGAGTTGTTAGCTTGTAAAGATCTATATTAGATTCCTACTACTGTTATAACTACTATAAACATAGTAGTTCACTACAAACTAGTAGCTTAAAGCAACACACACTTATTATTAAAGTTCTAGGGGTCAGGGGTGTGAAAGAGGCTTTACTGAGCTAAAACTAAGATGTCCTCTGAGTTCCTTAGCGATTAGGGAGAACGGGTGCCTTGGTCTTTTCCAGCTTTCAGAGGCCACCTGCGTTTCTTAGCTATTGGCTACTGCTCCCATTCCACATGTAGCATCTTCAGATCTTTCTCTGCCTTTGGAGCTCTTGTTTCCCTTTTACAAAAACACGTTTGGTAGGATTTGGACACTGGGTAATCTAGGATAATTGTCCCATCTCCAGACCCTTGACTTAATCACAGATAAAAATTCCCTTTTCCCCCTTGATATGAACAAGGTGCGGTGATTAGGACCTGGACATCTTTGGTTGGCTGCTGCATCGTATGTTTATGTATTTGAAGAAAACATGTGAGTTCTAGAGCAACAGTGAGGTATGGTGGAAAGGATGAAGTCTTTGTTGCCACTTAGAGTAGATTCAGACCCCAGAGCTGTTATTTGCCAGCTCTAGACCCTATGGCAAATGGTTCACTGTCTCGCTAAGTCAGTTGCATCATTTCTTGAACAGAGATATAAATAAAATGTAAATTGAAGGGTTCTCAGGAGAATCACAAACCATACCGAGTGCATTGTACAGGACTAGTTATTCATATCATTATTACACAGATTAATTACAGGCAGTCATACAGATACCAGAAATTACTAAAATTAAATTATTGTTCAGCTACTGTCCTCCTCATTTCTATATTAGTTACTGTCGTTGCTAGTTATTTAAGCACTTCTGTAAAATTTTAAATGAGAAAAAAATGTTTAGCATTTAAATAGGAAGATGGGGGAAAGATTTGACATTTATCAGTAGGGTTTTAATTCAACATCTAATTCAGCTGGTGGGAAAGGCCATTCCAGGAGGTGAAGCACTAGGAAAAATAGGCACACGTGCATGAATATACACATATGTCATCCATTCGTTGTAGATTATACAGTCCTAGATGAGAATGCTTTTTTCTACTTTCTAGAACATGAACTCATGTAATTAGGAACTTACACTCCTAGAGTGACTACAATATCCAGTGCTGTATTAGTTAAACTTTTATGTGAGCTCTAGTTAAAATGTATACACGTTTTCAGGGGCACCTGGCTGGCTCAGTTGGTTAAGTGTCCAACTTGGACTCAGGTCATAATCTCCTGGTTGGTGAGTTCAAGCACCCATTGGGCTTTGCAATGACAGTGTGGAGCGTTCTTGGGATTCTCTCTCTCCTGTCTCTGCCCCTTCCCCATTCACACTCTGTCTCTCTCTCAAAAACTAAACGTTAAAAAATTTAAAAATTAAAAAAATGAAAAAATGTAAACATGTTTTCAAAGAACAGCAAAATTGTTTTGAAAATCCACACACACACACGCACGCGCGCACACACAAGCATACGCACATGAAAAGGAAGAGGAGGAGGTGGAAGATAAAAAAGAAAAGAAAAAAAATAATACACATATTAACTTTCATACTTGATTCATCCAGCTATCTGTTCATTGTGAACCCCCGGTGTTGTAGGCATAGGAAGACTTACTAATTGAACAGACTCGAGAGAGGGGACGCCAACAGAACTGGAAAAGGGGATTGCTGTCTGAAATGAAGAGAAAGCCATGTGGACACAACAGAGATGGACAGAATGGCCTGCCATGCAAGACACTTTGTCATTTGGCAATACTAAGGCTGAGGTGCCAGTAGAGTCACTGCTGTGGGGGGGTGGGGTGGGGTACACTATAGAATATGTATATGCCTTTGCCCACATGTTCATATGCTTGGTCCTCATTGATAGCTCATGTTTCTAGATGACTCATCCCAATTTATCATTTCATTCTTTTTAAAAAATATTTTTGTATTGTTTAGTTGTCTTTGAGAGAGAGAGACAGAGAGAAAGCAAGCACAAGCAAGGGAGGGGCAGGGAGAGAGGGAGACACAGAAACTGAAGCAGGCTCCAGGCTCCCAGCTGCCAGCACAAAGCCCAACGTGGGGCTTAAACTCGGGCACAATGAGATGATGACTTAGTTTAACCACCTAAGGCACCCAGGCCCCCCTCTATCAGCTCATTCTTAAAGGCTCTCCTTGATTGCCTCTCTGGCCCAGCTCCACCACCTGAATATCCCTCTTTATCTTACCTGTTCCAGAGCACCTACTTTTAGGATCAGTTCCAGCTTCGGTTCAGTACAACCACGAGTCTTACATGTCCTGTGTATGGGATTCCAAACGCTGCAAGGGAAAACCACATGTTCTTGTGGAGTTGTGCCCCTGACTGACAACCTATGGTCTTCAGAAAGTGCTAGTTCCTAAATAGCACATTTGCCCTACCCATCACATCAGGCTGCTCTCGAATCCCCTGCTCTGTATCTCTTTCCCATATTTTGCATGAGCTTTATGCACACTTTTTAAAAATGTGTGCACTTTTAATGTGTATGCGGGCATGCAGCTCAGTTATATCACCATAGAATAGCTGTTGGTGAACTTCATAGCATATACTCGTCTTTGTCTTGATTTTTTTTTTTTGTATTTATGTAAGAATGGTAATATTTTTTCACCCATGAATGTTTAGAAGAATTCATTAGTGCAGCATGCTGTTTGTGCCTGAAGCTTTCTTTCTGGGAAGGTTTTAAACTATGAATTCAATATCTTTAGTGGATACAGGACTATTACAATTTATTTTTCTGCTGTAGATTTGTTTTCTTCAAGGAATGAATTGGTTTCATTTCTGTTTTCAAAGTGACAAAAAATTTGAGATATAATTCAGCTTTTCTAAGACATGGTCCATTCTGGTGTCTGTGAGCTCTTTTATCTAATACCTTAACTATCTTAAACATGGTTACTTTGAGGCCTTTCACTGCTACCTTTAAGGTTTGTATCCTTTATAGGTCTGCTTATATTTATTATCCTGTTTCTTGATTGTTAGTCACTTTTTTCTTTTCATGCCAAGAGATTATTATTAACGTTACTGTTACTATTATTTTTGTATGCTTGTCATTTCAGAGAATATGTTGTAAAGACTTTAGCCTCTGTGACCTTTATCTAAAACTGGTTGAAAATTTTTTCTGAGAGAAAAATTAAACTGACATTTGCCCACTTGAATCCTAAGATTTGTTTTTAGATGAGTTTGCTTCTGTTTTGTCCTATTGCTAAAGAATGTCTCTTGCTTATAGGACATTATGTTTCTTTTTCTCTTTGTTGAATGTCTGGAGTGTTTACCACAGTTACTCCATTTTAATTTTTTTTTTTCAACGTTTATTTATTTTTTTGGGACAGAGAGAGACAGAGCATGAACGGGGGAGGGGCAGAGAGAGAGGGAGACACAGAATCGGAAACAGGCTCCAGTCTCTGAGCCATCAGCCCAGAGCCTGACGCGGGGCTCGAACCCACGGACCGCGAGATTGTGACCTGGCTGAAGTCGGACGCTTAACCGACAGCGCCACCCAGGCGCCCCTCACAGTTACTCCATTTTGATAAGACTTGACCACCCAGGTCTCTAGTGTTTTTATTTTTATTTTTATTTTTTTTTTTTGCATTAGTATCATACTGTCTTCAGTACTGTGGTTTTTATGACACCTGTATATAATAGTGGAAATGCACCTTTATTATTTATTTTCACTATTATCTTGGCTATTATTTGCCTTTTAATTTTCCTAAACATTTTAGAATCAGGTAATAAACTTTGCCATAAACCCCCAAAAAATTCTGCTGGAATTTTGATTATTATTACAGTGTTTTGACAGCCTAATTTAGAGAGAATCGCCTTCTTTAAAATTTTCAACTTCATAGAAAAAGTGTATTTTCATTTGTTGGAATCTTTTCAAATTTTTCTAAGTAATTTTTATAGTTTTTTGGTACTAGAATTAGGTTTTATTAAATTTATGCCTAAATTCTTAATGTTTTTGATGATTACACATGAAATGTTTTTTTTCAAATTACCATCTTATAACTTCATGTGACTGGAACCTGGACATAAAATTGATGTTTATATATTGATTTGGGATTCAGCAGCCCTAAAATTGATCATGAATTCTAATAGTTGACTTGTAGGTTCCTTTTTCGTTTTTGTTTTTTTTTTAATATACATATTTGTTCAGTTGTGTATGTTATATTTTTTTTCCTTCCTTTTAATTTTGTTAATCATAGTGTTGATTTATTGGTCTTATAGCCCTGTATAGATTCTCCAGTGCAGTGTTGAATGAACCTAGGACTTTTTTTTTTTTCTCATTCTCAAATTGGAGACAAAGCTTACAATATTTTCTTATTAATTAGCATATATCATATGAATTTTTGGTATTTTGTTTTTCTTGTCAAGATAACTTCATGAGTATAAGGAATTTCACTTGTATTCCTACCTTGTTATTTTTTTGCTTTCATTTTATTATGTATATATATTGAATTCTATTAGAGGTTTTGAAATTATTTACTGGCATGATTACATGATTTTTATTATTTTATCAATATGGTATATTACATTAATTTTGGAGTTGGTAAACTCACAAAGTTGGAAGTGAAACAACCTTGGTCATGACATGCTCTGTTAGATTTGGCTTGATAATATATTATTTAAAATTTTGTATCTTTAGGAGAGAAATTGGTATAACTTTATCCTTTTTGTTAGTGCGTTTGTCTTGCTTTGGTATCGTTACTGTAACTTAATAACAAAAGTGGGAAACTTCCCCTCTCTGTATCTTTCTAAGATTAAAAGATTATGTATAGTATTGGCTTTCTGTTTCTGAAATATGAGGAAAAATATGTAGATGGAACCATCTAGTTCTAGAGTTACACCTGTTGGAAAGTTACTACTCAGAGATTCTCTTTATTTATGAGATAGAGGGCTGTTTTGATTTTCACATTTTCTATACTTTTTCATAAGTTGTGTTTCTGAAAGCCTTCAACTATTTCACCTACACTTTAAAATTTATTGGCATAGAGTTGTTCATAAAGTACTCTTATCTGTTCAATATTTGAAAGATCTGTACTGATGTTTATTTGTACATATTGACTTTTTATTTTGATCAGGCTTGGTAGGAAATTACCAATTTCATTAGCTTTTCAAAGAAATAACTTTGGTTTTGTGGGTTTTTCTTCTACATTACAAATTTTTACTTTCCTCTTGATTGTTTCTGTGGTTCAATCACCACTGAGTACAATTCTGTTTTATAGCTCCTTGAGCTCTGTCATTAAAACACTCATGTTCTTTTTTTCTAAAACATATATTTAGTTCTATAAATTTTCCTGAAAACATTGATTTTAATATCTCCCATGTACTTTGAATACTGTGTTTTAAAATCATTGAGCAAAAAAATGAATTTCTATTTTCAATGGTTATTTGATTATAGTTTATTTAGAAGTGTATTGCTTGATTTACAAATAAAAGGTTTTCTACTTAAATTGTAAACATTCCTTGCTGAAATACAGTATGATCAAAGAACATTTGTATGTATTTTCAGTTCTTTGAAATATGTTAAAACTTACTTCATGGCCTACTGTATGGTTTATCTTGGTAAACATTCAAATTTCACATGAAAGTAATGTGTGATCTACAATTGTATGGTAGGTGTTCCACAGATATCAGTTAAGAAATCTTAATGCCTGTTCATATTCATCTTTCTAAACTGATATTTTACCTATAGCAACCCTAGCTGGCTCAGTTGGTAGAGCGTGCAAGTCTTGATGTTGGGATCATGAGTTTGAGCCCCATCTTGGGTGTAGTGATTACTTTAAAAAAAAAAAGCTGATATTTTACCTGAATATTCTATTGGTTACTATGAAAAGTATACTAAAACCTACTTTTATAATTTTGGATTTACCCATTTCTCTATTCCATTATGCCAATTTTAGCTTTATGTATTTTGACACAGTTATTTTATGACTGGAAATTGTTAAATTTTATATCTTCCTGGTAACTTGATATTTTTTTAAATTACAACAATATTTCTTGTTTTACCTATAGTTTTTTCCTTAAAATAGAACAAGGATATTCAAACACTTTGGAGCATATATTTTTACAAACATTATAATTTCTTTTCTTTACATTTAAGTGAATCTCTCTTAAGACCTCTTTAGTTGCATTTTTAAATCCATTCCACTGATTTTTTTGAATTTTAACAGCCGTATTATTTTCTTTTCATGCAATACAATTATTGATGTATATATGATTCTACCATTGCCATCGTGGGGTGTCTGAGTGACTCGGTTAAGCATCCAACTCTTGATCTTGGCTCAGGTCATGATCTCACAGTTCATGGGTTTGAGCCCCTTGTTGGGGCTATGTGCCGACATTGTGGATCCTGCTTGGGATTCTCTCTTTCTCTCTCTCTCTCTCTCAAAATAAATAAACAAAACAAAACACCCCACCACCTTAATTTTTGTTTTTACTTCACATTCATTCCATTTTGTGTTCAAATTCATTTTTCTTTTCTTTTCTTTTTCTTTTTTTTTTTTTTTTAAGTTGCCTCAGTGTGGGTGACACTGTGATTCATTGCGATAGCCCTTAATAAAGAACTTTGTTGTAAGGTTCCTGGGATGGCTTTTGGCTGTTAACTCTTGAGACATGGCCTCAGCTGCAGAAAGCTGCCTTCCCCCCAGTTAATTACCCTTTTAAGGGCAAGTGCACACAGTAACTGACTGATGATGTAGAGACACGGCCTGGCCAGCTGTCTCTGCTTAACTTGGGACATGTCTGAAAGACCATTCTGGATCCAGAGTTGTCTATGTTTCAGAGTTGCCTTTGAGCCTCTATTGAAGCTCTGGTCATGTATCTGTCTACTCCTGCTTTCACTCCCTTCCTTCCACAGCTGCTGGTCATAAGGACACTTCTTAATCACCCCCCTGTACACTAAGAGTTGTAGTAAACTATTTCAAAGACAGGGTTTGGGAGCAGGATCCCACATTGCCTGGCTTGCAATGAGACCACCACAACTGGTCACAGTTGAAGTACAGATAGTCCCCGGGGAAAAAGCAGTCCCCCTGCTCATGCTCTGTCTCTCTCTGTTGCAAAAAAATAAATAAAAACATTAAAAAAAATAAAAAAAAGGGCATATTAGTGCAAAGGAACGTATTAGCTAGTGTGAGGTTCCCTGTGTTTGACAAAGTAACTCTAAAGACAGAGGAATTGGGGATATACTGAGAGAAGGTCACTAAAATGTCACAATAAACTAATAGCCAACTTAGAGCAAATATGAAAAGTTGAAGGGCCTCTTTGGTAGTATCTCCTGAAGGGAGAGGACTGAGGAAGCTGAGCACGTGGCCCAGGACTTCTTTTCTAGAGTAGACAAGCAACACAATAGTTGTTTATTAAGCTGTTAAAATTACCGATCAAAACAAGTCTGCTCTGTCAAGGCTTCGGAAAGTGTGGGACCAAATGGCGACAAATGAGGTGGATTCTCCTGAAAATGACAAATCCCCAAATTCCACTGAACCCTGTAAAACTACACAAAGGGCCCAGTTTTCCCCGTTAGAACCTGTTATTCTGGCCCTGGTTTTGAGTCAGTACAGAAGCCTGCCCTGCAGGACACAGTCAGGCCCTGTCCTCTCCTTCCCATTTGGCCAACATCAACTAGCCAGGCATGACCAGCACCTGATAAGCAAGGCAGTGGTGGGTCTCTAACTACCAAATACTGCCTAATAGAAACAATACATGCCTGCAAAAGCTGAGAGGGGACACTGGGGATTGTTTAGTGTGGGTGCTTCATCAAGGGATCCACCTTTTTCATTTACTGTGATTGGAAACATTTTGACCCTTTCTATTGTCTGACCAATAAATGTGTTTAAGTCAATTTTAAAATACTAAGTATTCTGGGGCACCTGAGTGGCTCAGTAAGTTAGGTGTCTGCCTCTTGATTTCAGTCCAGGTCATGATCTCATGGTTCATGAGTTCTAGCCCCCCATCAGGCTCTGAGCTGATCTGGAGTCTGCCTGGAATTCTCTTTCTCTCTCTGCTCCTCCAATGCTCATGTGAACTCTCTCTCTCTCAAAATAAATAAACTTAAAACATTTATTTAAAATATTAAATATTTACAATGTACAATTACAGATCTAGAACTATTTGTAATGTATTTTACATAGGAAGTACTCTTCCATATCCAGAGATGTAGTATGAATGAGGTATATTTCTTACTTGCAAGGAATCTACAGGTTAAGAGTGAAGAAAAATAAGCTTTGTGAGCAAAGAAAAAGAACATAGTAAGCTAATGTCAAGATTCAGTAAAGATTTTCTGGAGTATTTGTGCTGTGACCTTGTGGCCTTGATATTAAAGGTTGAATTAGAGTTGGCCAGACATCTCCCCTACCTGCCCCCCATCAACCAACCAATCAATCAATAAAACGTTGATAAAGTGTTTAGCATATAAACCAAATCTGAGAGATAAATATTCTTCTAAACTAGAGGTTAATCGACACTAGACCCACCATCCTGTCCAGCATGGGAAATTGTGAGAAAATGTACATTTCTGTTCTAGAAAAACATCTTCATAAAACTTACTTGTATAATATACTTTTTTAAGGAACCCAGAATTCAGAAATTATGTCCCATTAGGTATGATACATAACTTTTTAAAATTCAATGTGGTATTCTTATTTATGTTTGTCATGTTAATATACTATTTAGATAAACTTCTAAACTTCTAAATCATGGTGCAGTGTCTTCTTAAGACGCAAAAAGAGGTTTGGACTTCGTATCCTTTTTATTTTTTTAAACATAAAGTTGTATTTCATCATACATAAATCACTGTGTTTTTGTAATCTAATTTTACCTGGTGGCATCATCAGGGATAATTCAATGATAATATGCATCAAATTTAAATTTTATTTTATTACCATTTATCAATACCATCAGGGAGCTGGGGATAAGATTTTAGTACAGAGCAAGGCAAAAAGTAATGTTGGCATCACAAGTTCTCTTCATTTATTAAGACTTCTCACTCTTCCTTTGTTGTGAAGGGATTTTTAGAAATAAGTTATCTAAAAGAAACTATAGTCACTCAAGGAAATCTCTATATTTTATTGCTGAATTCTGCCATCAATCAGATAGTTTAATGGTGAATAATTACATCAACTATTTAGTTATGAACTGTATGTGATGCTTTTTAAAAAATATATATATTTATTTTGAGAAAGACAGAAGGAGAGAGAGAACATGAGCAGGGGAATGGGAGAGAGAGTGGTAGAGGGAGAATCCCAACCAGGCTCAATACTGGTAGCATAGAGCCCAATGTGGGGCTCAAACTCATGAACTATGAGATCATGACCTGAGCTGAAATCAAGAATTGAACATTTAACCAACTGAGCCATCCAGGCACCCTAGAACTGTACATGATTCTTGATATGAAACAGCACTAATTTTTATAACCTAAGAGGGCATATATGGCAATGTAATTGATTTTATAGATTAGAAAGCTTAGTGTCCTAAGTAACACACTATTAAAAGTAGCTATAAACATTTCAAATGGAGGGAAACCCCTTTATCTTGCCACTTTTTCACTCTTAAAGATCTCACTGCAAAGACATCCTTGAGGAACAATAATGCAAATGGCCAAGGCTGAAATTGTTAATTAAATGTCACAGCTTCTAGTGTGTTTTATATCCTGTTCTAGTGAGATTGTGACAATATAAGTAGCTTTCTTCTTTGAATTCACTCCATCTATGTTTATTAACCTACCTTGATACAGAATGGGAGAGCACCTTTGAATCTATTGTTAAATATAGATTGCAAATCAAGTTAGTCAGACATGGAGGTAAGCTCCCTGTATAGAGAACCCTCTGAAAAACAAGCAAACAAACCATTAATGTGTGTGTGTGTGTGTGTGTGTGTGTGTGTGTGTGTGTGGTATGTATGCTATTACCTTTGAATAAAATTTGAGGTGAAGAATGGGAAAAGACTAGATAAGTGTGGTTAGAGTACAACATAGAGGTTGAATTGCATATAGAAAATCAAGGGAGACACCTGACAGGGCCATGGGATGGTAATGGTTGCATTTTTAAAAAATGTATATTTATTTACTTAGAGAAAACGTGTGTGAGGGGAAGAGGGAGGGGTCAGAGAGAGAGGAAGAGAGAGAATTCTAAGCAGGCTCCATGCTGTCAGCACAGAGCCCCATGCAGGGCTCCATCTTAGGAACCGTGAGATCATGTTCTAAGCTGAAATAAGAGGCAGACAGACACTTAATCAACTGAGCCACCCAGGCGCCCCAAGGGCTGTTTTTTTTTTGGAGAAGTATTCTGACTATATTATGGACTGGGTTTGGACATCATTTGGGGATATTGCAGTAGTCAATGTGAAAAATGAAAGCAGTGTGGAACATACTAGTATATTTCAACTCTTTTGGCAACCAGTTCCTAGGAAGGTAGGGTCTTTGCCCTGATATGCCTGCCTCTTGAAAGGCAGTTTGAAGGGAAAATAGAAATGTAGTGTTCAGTTCTTATCCAAAAGGAAAGATAAAAATTGGCCTTGGCCGTCTCAGAATGTAGTTGGTTTGCTCTTAACTTGACATCCTGAAAAAAAGTCTGTAAACATAAAGGCTACGGATCAGAGAAAACTTACTTAAAATGGTAGTTTGCAAGTTAGCTCCCTGGAGATGTGTAGGCAATAAAATTAATGCAGCACTTGCCTGGCATAAATACTCACTTGTCCCCTGGGAAGTAGACAGTGGCTTATTTACAGGCTACATTTTCATAGACAGCAGTTTGTCTCAGCACTACTTAATATCCATTATACTGCACAAGGCACCCGACATTGGGTTTTAAACACAAGAATGTGACGTTGGATGTAGGATGTACAATGATTTCTTATTTTTTGAGATACTTGAATACACTGGATTATTTCAGTGCCTTATGTACTTAGGAGAGAATCCAGGCATAAAACTCAGAAGAATTCTCAAAGATTTTAAACAGGCATATTTCTAGTTCTTCAAAAGGACCACTTAAATAATAGTCATTCCTACTCAATAAAAGGCAAATATGACATCTACTGATATAAATGGATTTCTTCAGTAAGGTGTCCAGTGCACTGAAATATTCTGACGCTGTAATATTTTTATCAACTTAACAAGACAAAGCAAATAAAGTGAGAGGTTGGGAGACAGGGGAACCAGGAAACACCCAAGGAATTCTCCAATTTGTACAATGTAAATTGATAGAAATTTGAAATTATATTTTCTACCTTGGAATAGGGAAAAGAGGGGCTAACAGTTTCTATAATGAAATGAAAGTTGATATGTCAAAATTAAAAAAGGAGTTATTTGAATATCGTTGATACTCGACTATCTTTTCCTTAACTCAGACTAATTACCACTGATAGTTGAATAGGAAATTCACCGATTGAGGTGTCTCTGTGGGAGTGGAGACAGAAGAGGATGTCATAGTAACAAATGTAGATTGATGTTTCTCGTTCTCCTATGGTTCTTACTTTAAATGTTGTGATTTTCTTTTTAACTCAGCAGTTCATACGAAATATCATTCTTTGATTCTTTAAAACCTTTATCTTAGGTGACTTGGTAGCACTGTAGATAGCATGTCAGTGTCATAAAAACTTATTCAGTTTTCTATTAACAGTAATTAAGTCCTGTGTGTGTTTTGACTGACATCTGTGTCAGTGTCTCTTACTCTGGGATGTTTCCAGATCTAAAACAGAATTTATCAGTTTGTTTGATTTTTAATATGCTTTCTTGTCTAAGCTTTGTTGTGTTAGGGTTCTATTGGCTTTTTTTTTTTTTTCAGAGAGACAGCATGAGTGGGGAAGTTGGGCAGAGAGAGAGAGAGAATCTTGAGCAGGCTCCATGCTCAGTGTGGACCCCAACATGGGGTTTGATCCATGGGATCATGGGATGACATGATCATTGGGATCATGACCTAACATGAAATCAAGAGTCAGTTGGTCAACCAAATGAGCCATCCAGGTGCCCTTGGGTTCTATTTGAATGTTTAGTCTGATTCCCTTATTCACTGAAACCTCTGGCAAACAGATTTTACTGGTGTTCTTGAAGGTTAAATCTCTGATCACGGGTTTGATTAAAACCCCAAACAAGCTGATCTAATCTTAGAAAATGAATGATGAATTATGATGGAAGACAGAATCCGAATTTAAATATACCTCAGCAAGCTAAAATGATGTTTAAAAACCAAAAAGTGCAATTTAGGATGAGAAAGTACAAAGTCCTACTTTCAGGTTTTAAAAATAAAATTCAGGAATTGCAATAAATGTGATAAATGGGAAAAACAAGACTTAAAAATTTCAGTTAACTGAAAGCTGCAAGTGTTGTCTGAATTCCTGTAGGGATTCAAGACATATTTCTATCTATTTCTTCTTGTGTATCAACCACTTTTTTTAAATGGCCTTCTGGAAGGCAGCAGGAGATAAACCTAAGCATTAAGAAGAGAGGAAAGAGGGGTGCCTGGGTGGCTCAGTTGGTTAAGTATCTGACTTTGGCTCCAGTCATGATCTTGCCGTTTGTGGGTTCGAACCCTGTGTCAGGCTCTGTGCTCACAGCTCAGAGCCTGGAGCCTGCTTTAGATTCCGTGTCTCCTCTCTCTGCCCCTCCCCCTCTGAGGCCTCTCACTCTGTCTCTCTTTCTGTCTCTCAAAAGTAAATAAGCATTTAAAAAAAAAACTTAGGAAAGAAATCTGCATTTTTTGATGCCTGTGGTTTCACATCTCTTTGGACTTCAGCATCTTCATGTATCAAGAGAAGAGCCGGTCTAATTATTAACCTCTCTTTAGCTTTAATTTGCAAAATGGAATACAAGCTTGTATAACACACTTGTGTGTAAGACTGGTCTGTATCAAGAGAAGGCAGTTAAGATACTGCTGGGATTTTGCTCCTCATAAACCACTGGAAAAACTTTCTGTATTGTAAAGGGAATACATCCATCTCAGAAGCCAAAACACAAATCACTGGGAGAATACAGAAAAGTGTGTTTTATTAACACGTGTCATTTACAGCCTGCATACAGTCTGACAATCTACCAGAGAAATTTTAAAGAAAAGGTTATGGTTTTGATGTACTTTAGAATATTGACCTAGTTGTCTAACTCACCTAGTAATTTTATCTTAAGTTTATTTAATACTCAAAATTTATGTGTAATGCTCTTAGAAATAGCTTCATTATTATGAGTGCCTCTTTAGCTAAATATAGAGCTTTATGTTCATTTTATGTTTTTTGAAAATCATGTTGTAAACTTTTGTCAAGTGTATATGACGACATAAGGAATTCAACAGATAGTTTTATTTTCTAGGACCTTGGTAAGGTCTTTTGAAAGCATTTTATTTTCTTTCCTGTGAGCAACCTTTTTCTGTTCGCAGTCACATTTCATAAGGTTAGGTAAATTAAAATTAAATTATAATTACAGTAATCACTTGAACTGCATAATCAAGGTTGAGATAAGTACTTAACTTGACTACAGGAACAGAAATCCATTGGATAGTAAAAGATATTAGAATAGTAGGGGCACCTGGGTGGCCCAGTTGGTTGAGTGTCCACCTCTTGGTTTCAGGTTGGGTCATGATCCCAGGGTTGTGGAATCAAGCCTCGTGTCGAACTCTACACTGACTGTGGAGCCTGCTTGCGATTCTCCCTCTCTCTGCCCCTCCCATGCTCATGAGCGCGTGCTCTCTGCCTTTCTCTCTCTCATGGAAAATAAAATAAAATAAAATAATAAAATAAAATAAAACAAAATAAAAATAACAGTGAAATCATATGGTATTTGTCTTTCTCTGACTGGCTTATAGTACACTTAAAACTAATAAAACACTGTATATTAACTACCCTGGAATTAGAATACACATGATAGGAATGTTTATCTGGTGAACCAATGGGACATTGGTAGTTTGTTAAGAAGAGTGAAATTTTCCACGCTGATATTCGTGTAAATAATAAGATCTCTGCATGCCTCGTTTTCAAGTCTGTAAGGAAAAGGTCTGATTAGCTCATTTGCGCCAATCAATTTATTTTAATGTGTCAAATCTTTCCACTGCAATTGGTATCTACTGAAGTTTATGCTTATGTTTGTGTCTGAACACATGGTTTATATTCTAGTGCAAGGGGTGTTAAGGAAGTGGTGGAAAGTCTATTGAGCAATCTTTATCAGATCACTTATCTGATCACTTATCACTTACCTGAGGAGGAGAAAGTATTCCTGGAGAAAAAGGGGTAAGGGAGTTGTTTCAAAGGCAGAGCCCTAGCAGGGGATAATCAAGACTGGTTTTGCAGCAAAAGAAGGAAGAGCTTTTTGTTTGTTGTTGGTTTATTTGTTTTTAGAAGAAGCTTTATGGATTTAAAATTATGATAGGAAATTGCTTGAAACTAGAAAACAGTATAGAACAAAGTAGTGCCTGTTTGCCACATATTTGGTCAGTGAAAGTGGACAGCAACTGGGAAGTTGCTCCAGACAGCAGAGGATGTGGAATGCAGTGATGTTATGAACCACAGCAGGAGAAACAGCAGTTACAGCCAGATGACAAATGACAGGGATGTGCTCCTCCTCGAAGGGAGAGTAAAGGATGTGGGCTTTGGAGGACCAGTATTCTGGATTCCTTTCCAGTCTGGATAGTGAGGGTTTGAGTCCATTTTAAGTTACTTTAGACAAAGGAAGAATGTCACTGCTTCTCCTACCCTAACATGTTATCCTAGGACAAAAACTTACAGCAAATAGGACAACAAAATTCATAAAAACTCAGGCATCCATGAGCAAGATAGAGGACATTATTTAAGGGAGAAGAGACACTAAGAGATAAAGATTAAGTGCTAGGTCGAATGCTTCTACAGGTAATCATAGTACCAGGTTAACTTTGAGAGATGAGTTTTGTAACTAGTTATGCCTCAGAGAGCCTGGGTGGCTCAGTCATTTGAGCATCCGACTCTTGATTTCAGCTCAGGTCATGATTCCAGGGTCCTGGGATTGAGCCTCACATCGGACTCTGTGTGTTGAGCATGGAACCTGTTAAATATTCTCTCTCTCCTTCTGCTCCTCCCCGTTAAAGAAGGTCTGAATAAATGGAAAGATAGGGACGCCTGGGTGGCTCAGTTGGTTAAGCATCTTACTTTGGCTCAGGTCATGATCTCATGGTTTGTGGGTTTGAGCCCTGCTTTGGGCTCTGTGCTGACAGCTCAGAGCCTGGAGCCTGCTTCAGATTCTGTGTCTGCCTCTCTCTCTCTGCCCTTCCCCCACTCATGTTCTGACTCTCTCTCTCTTTCTGTCTCACACACGCGTGCACACACACACACACACACAAATATTGAAACAAATTTTTAAGAACTCTAGGAAATGGCCTCTTGAATTCTTGACATACTCCATATTATATTTCTTGAAAAGATGTTGCAAAACCTAGGTTAGAGGGGTGTCTCAGGGGCTCAGCCAGTTAAGCATCTAATTTTGGCTCAACTCATGATCTCATGGGTTCGTGGGTTTGAGCCCCACATTGGGCTCTGTGCTGACAGCTCAGAACCTGGGGCCTGCTTCAGATTCTGTGTCTCCCTCTCTCTCTGCCCCTTCCCAATCGTTCTCTCTCTCTCTCAAAAATAAATAAACATTGATAAAAACAGCCCAGATTAGAAAATTGGGCTTCCAACTTAGTGATTTATTGCCTCCAGAAAGAGTGAATTGATGAATCATTTCCCCTTCAAGTCACTTTTTTCAACAGTTGAGGCATTTTAAACTGAATGCAACTGATTACAATAAGGGCTTTAGCTGTTTAACGTGGTGATTCTATGTGTGCCAACTTCGAAGTGCAAAAAAGAATGTAGTCTTGAAATATGGTGCCCTCACTTAAAATAACCACTTTGTATGGAAATTAATGTACTTAAGGGCTAAACAAACAGACCTTTTTCTTTTCTTTTTTTCCCCCTTCCCAATGCATAGGAGAAAGGAAATGAATACCAGTATAGTTAACATATTCTATTCCATCAAGTTCTCTTGTTCACTTGTTCTTTCATTCTTCTCGTTAATAAAATCCGAAAGCCATCTGTACATAATGTGCGAGGTAAATTGAATAGACAGAGTAATTTTATTAGTGATTTAATTTACCTAGCAGCAGTGTTTCTAGAAGCCTCTGGGTTTTTCCCACTCTATATTTCCAAACCATAATTCCTTCCCTTTCATAAGTACCATTATATTAAAAGTTGTTGAAATAAACTAGATTATGTATTTTCTAACTGCACAGAATAATGGTTATCCAGCTAGGAAAATAAGTCTTTTTAATAGATGATGCCATCTTATTCATGTTTATTGAAGTTTAATGGCCAAAGCAGCAGACCTTGGAAGAATGCTGGTGTTCAGGGAATTTCCTTAAATTGGAATCTTAATCCAACTGGAAAATGGTCAGGGGAAGCACTTATATGCAGAGGATGTAATAAGTATGTTGATGCATCCCCCCACCATGCATTCCGTGGGGATTTTTTCTTTTTTTTTAAGGAGACATAGGTTTTGCTGACCATGTGAAATTATCCCTCTCTCTCAGTTGAATATTACAGGTGGGGAATCCAGAAAAATGACAAAAGAAAACACCATCAAGGTCTCAATGAAATTCTTACAAAATATCATGTATCAGAAAAGATTACATGATCTTATACAATAGCAAGAGTATTACTCAAGATAAGAATTGAATATTTTATAATTACTGGACAGTCAACTAAATCGAAGTTTTGCTATTACCCCCTAATTCTGAAGATCATTCCTTTAGTTTGCATGCATTTGGATTATAGCTTCTTTTGTATTTTAAGTTTATTTACTTATTTTGAGAGGAAGGAGGTAGGGAGAGAGAGAGAGGGAGGGAGGGAGGGAGAGGGGAGAGAGAAGGGGGGAGGGAGAGGGAGAATCCCAACCAGGCTCCATGCTGTCAGTGCAGACTGAGTCACCCAGGCACCCCTGGATCATAACGTCTGAATTCTGACTCTATTTTCAAAGCGTATTGCCAGGAGCAAGCAAAAGCTAGATAATCACCCCAGTTCACAGTGTTAAAGAGACTAAATGAGAAGGTCAGTGAGCTGAGTGATGAGTCTGTGTCCATGAGGTCAAAGGGATATAGTTGCTGCTCACAAAGAATATGTTAGAACCAAAGAAAGTGAGGCCCCAAGATGTCTCTTGAGTGACCGCTAGAGACCATCAGAGCTGGAATCAAACCAGACAGGTTGGTTCTCTGTGAGAGAAGAGTTTCTATATGTAGAATCCCAAGCCTAGCTAAACAGTCCTTGAGGTAAATGACAGAACTAATACATTTTCAGATATCTAAAGACAGGTGATTTATCCTCCATGAATTTTTCTCAAATAATTATTTGACCTTGTATTGTAGCAAGATGAAAAATAGATGAAAACAGAAATTAGGGGGAAAAATGTAGTCAGTTCCAAAAAATGCATTTAGTTAAATGAAAATAATTATTGGTTATACAAAGAAACACATGTGCTTGCAAAAAAACAAAAGATCCAAGAAAAAGGTTGAAATTACAAAACAATAGTGGCAACCTAAGAACTTCAGAAAATGTGTAAGTGAATGGAAAAAAATATTGATTTCAAAGTACACATAAACAAGCAAGTAATAGTGATACGGGTAATTTAATTTTTATAAACTTTTCCAGAATTGAGAAAAAATTTGGTATGTTGTTCTATGTTACAGAAACTTTTTTAGAGCAAAGGAAAAGGGAAAAGAAATTTTAAATCGTTTTATTAGGTCATTTTAAATTATACTAACTCTAGACAGACAAATCAATGAAAGATAGATTTAGGCAAATCTCAATTATGAAAATAAAATGCAAAAATACTAAATCAATACATACCCATTGGAATGATGTCTCATATGCTAGGAGTATGTCCTACTCCTAGTTGGAAGTCTAGAGGCAAAGAAACCCATTATATTATATAGAACCATTAAAAATGCTGGATACATTATTAGCTACATTTGTAAAGGTTTCTCAGTGATACAGGCAGTATATTTTTTTAAAACAAATCAATTTTCAAGAAAGAAAAAAAATGTTATAACTTTCACTGAATAGTTCAAAGGTAGACAAGGCAGAAGCTAATAGAATTACAAGGGAATTTAACAAATTCACCATATAGTTGTGTTTCCAAAGAATGCTTAATGCTAAATATAGAAAGCAGACAAAAATGTCTTATAGTTGTATAGTCAATATGGACTACAACAATTAACAGTTTTGATCATCACATCTAATATGTAGAAAATACAGGTTTTATTTATTTTTTTTTTATTTTTTTATTTTTTTCAACGTTTATTTATTTTTGGGACAGAGAGAGACAGAGCATGAACGGGGGAGGGGCAGAGAGAGAGGGAGACACAGAATCAGAAACAGGCTCCAGGCTCTGAGCCATCAGCCCAGAGCCCGACGCGGGGCTCGAACTCACGGACCGCGAGATCGCGACCTGGCTGAAGTCGGATGCTTAACCGACTGCGCCACCCAGGCGCCCCAGAAAATACAGGTTTTAAAAATTGAGTAACCATCTACAAAATCAATTATATACAAGTACCCAATTAACAATAAGTGTCTCAGCAACTATCACTTGCAGCACCATCTTCAAGCAAAATGAAATTAAATCACAGTATAATAGGGGAGAGGCTTGGCAAACCAAAAACACAGTATCATGTGACCTATGGATCAATTAAGAAAAAAGAATGGAAATAAGTCAATAAGTAAAATTGAAAAAACGTAAGGATGTAGTATCAAAATTTTCTAAAATTATTGCTAGAAAGGAATTTACAACTTTAATTGCTAATATTAAAATAAAAGAGGGAGTGAAAATTTGTGCGCTAAGCAGACATGCTAAGAAATTATATATATATATATATATATATACACACACACACACACACACACACACACACACAATAAAGCCAAAAGCAAAGGAAAGATAATTAAAAAGAAATCAAAGAAACATGACAGAATTATAATGACGCCAAGGCTTGAGTTGTTCCTTGAAAAGATTAACAAAATTGTCTAATTTCAGGAACAATTAATGATAGAAGAGGAGAAAGAAAAAGGCAAAGAGAAGGGGAGAGAAAGAGAAGGAGAGAGAAAGAGAGAGAAGGAAGGAAGTGAGGAAGGAAGGAGAAGAAAAGAGAAAGAAGGAATAAAAGAAAGATAGGAAAAGAAAAAGAAGGGAAGAAAAGAAAGCAAGAAGTAAAGACAGAAAGGAGAAGGAAAGAAGAAAGAGAAAGGAAGAAAGGAAGAAAGAAGAAAGAAAGAAGAAAGAAGAAAGAAAGAAAGAAAGAAAGAAGAAAAGAAAGAAGAAAGAAGAAAAAAGAAAGAAAGAAGAAGGAAGGAAGGAAAGAAAGGAAGAAAGGAAGGAAGGAAAGAAAGGAAGAAAGGAAGAAAGGAAGAAAGAGAAAGAAAGAAAGAGGCATCTGGGTGGCTCAGTCGGTTAGATGTCTGACTTCAGCTCAGGTCATGATCTTACAGCTCATGAGTTTCCAGCCCCGTGTCAGGCTCTGTGCTGACAGCTCAGAGCCTGGAGCCTGCTTCAGATTCTGTGTCTCCCTCCCTCTCTCTCTCTGCCCTTCCCTCACTTGTGCTCTGTCTCTGTCTCTAAAAAATGAATAAATGTAAAAAAAAATTAAAAAAGAAAATTAAAAAAGGAGAAGAGAGAAGGAAGGAAGGATGGAAAGAAAGATAAGGAAAGAAAAGAAAGGCAGAAAAGAGACGGAAAGGAAGATGGGAGAGAGAATCAGAAACCAAACATGTGGTAGTGTGATACAGTTACCATCTGAGGTATCTAGGTAAGGGATGCATGGGATATTTTTTGTACTGTTTTTTTGCAGTTTTCTCCAAGGCTGTAATTATGCCAAATTAAAAATGTTAAATGCTCCAAATTTTCACGAAGGATTATATTTTATGAATTTTAAGTTACTGGAATTTTGTGTTTCATTTAACAAGTTCACAGAAGCGCGTCAATTCAAGATTATCTTACTGCATAAAAAATAATCTAAAGACAGGGATTTAAAATGAAATCACAAAATGTAAAGATTTGGCATCAAGAAAGAGCATTGGATATGCAGCCTTGTTCAGGATGACAGTCAAAAAATGGAAAATATGAAATACTGTTCAATGGCATTTTGTGAAATATTTTTACTTTTGTGAGAAGTTAGTATAATACACGAAAGGCAAATGATTTGCTATACATATATTTTATATACACTGGGCTGTTTGTTAAGAGTAGTATGAAAGACATTCTCTGACAATGTCAAGAGTAATTAGTTAGGTTATATTTGAATGGGTAATTCCAAATTCCTTTGTGCTTTTCCACTTACTGCCTGCCATCCACCTGACAGCTCTCCAGGATACAAATATTCAGGAAATCATTAAGAACTTGACCATGGAATAGTGGAGGTTTCAGTGTGATTTGGGGCATTTACATGTTCTTTTCAGGACTAAGCTTTCTAAATTGATAGAACTTTGGAGTATATCAGAAGGGTGTATCATTCAGTCTGAAGTGACACCATGTTCATAACAAGAAAAGTATCACATGTAGAACAATCACCACAGAAATTAGATTTTTTTCTGACGTGATCACGAAGAAAGCCACAAAGTTGAACACATCCCATCTCCCGTATCTCAGTTACCTTGAGTGTACGTGCATAGACTAATGAATTTTAGGATGAAAAGATCCTTGTTTTCAACTTGTATCCACTAAAAATACAGTGGTACAGTTGTATGGTTCTATCATAATCTGAAATTATGATTTTTTTCTTGATAATTTTGATTTTCAATATATATTTTTTTAATTTTTTAAATTTATTTTTTTACTTGTGTGGGGGGAGGTGACGGACAGAGAGAGAGGGAGAGAGAAGATTCCAAGCAGGCTCTGCCCTGTCAGTGAAGAGCCCAAGGTGGTGCTTGATCTTACCACCTTGAGATCATGACCTAAGCTGAAATCAAGAGACATTAACTGACTGAGCCACTCAGGTGCCTCCAATATCTATATTTTTAAATGAAAAGTATTTCTCTTGCTCCTCTATCAACACCACCACTGCCACCACTGCCTCCTCCTTCTCCTCCTACTTTCCCTCCTCTCTCTCCTCTCCCTCCTCCTCTCCTTCCTCCTCCTCCTCCTCTCCCTCCTCCTCCTCCTCTCCCTCCTCCTCCTCCTCTTCCTCCTCCTCCTCCTCTTCCTCCTCCTCCTCTCCCTCTTCCTCCTCCTCCTCTCCCTCCTCCTCCTCCTCTCCCTCTTCCTCCTCTCCCTCTTCCTCCTCTCCCTCTTCCTCCTCTCCCTCTTCCTCCTCTCCCTCTTCCTCCTCCTCCTCTCCCTCCTCCTCCTCTCCCTCCTCCTCTCCCTCCTCCACCACTTTTTCTCCACCTCCTCCTCTCCCTCCTTCTCCTCCTTTTTTTCTCCTCCTCCTCCTCGTCTCCCTCCTCCTCCTCGTCTCCCTCCTCCTCCTCCTCGTCTCCCTCCTCCTCCTCCTCGTCTCCCTCCTCCTCCTCCTCGTCTCCCTCCTCCTCCTCCTCGTCTCCCTCCTCCTCGTCTCCCTCCTCCTCCTCCTCCTCGTCTCCCTCCTCCTCCTCCTCCTCGTCTCCCTCCTCCTCCTCCTCCTCCTCGTCTCCCTCCTCCTCCTCCTCCTCGTCTCCCTCCTCCTCCTCCTCCTCGTCTCCCTCCTCCTCCTCCTCCTCGTCTCCCTCCTCCTCCTCCTTGTCTCCCTCCTCCTCGTCTCCCTCCTCTTCCTCCTCCTCGTCTCCCTCCTCCTCCTCGTCTCCCTCCTCCTCCTCGTCTCCCTCCTCCTCCTCGTCTCCCTCCTCCTCCTCGTCTCCCTCCTCCTCCTCCTCCTCGTCTTCCTCGTCTTCCTCGTCTTCCTCGTCTTCCTCGTCTTCCTCGTCTTCCTCGTCTTCCTCGTCTTCCTCGTCGTCCTCGTCGTCCTCGTCGTCCTCGTCGTCCTCGTCCTCGTCGTCCTCGTCCTCGTCGTCGTCCTCGTCCTCGTCGTCGTCCTCGTCGTCGTCCTCGTCGTCGTCCTCGTCGTCGTCCTCGTCGTCGTCCTCCTCCTCGTCGTCGTCCTCCTCCTCGTCGTCGTCGTCCTCCTCCTCGTCGTCGTCCTCCTCCTCGTCGTCGTCCTCCTCCTCGTCGTCCTCCTCCTCGTCGTCCTCCTCCTCCTCGTCGTCCTCCTCCTCCTCGTCGTCCTCCTCCTCCTCGTCGTCCTCCTCCTCGTCGTCGTCCTCCTCCTCGTCGTCGTCCTCCTCCTCGTCGTCGTCCTCCTCCTCCTCCTCCTCGTCCTCCTCCTCCTCCTCCTCGTCGTCCTCCTCCTCCTCCTCCTCGTCCTCCTCCTCCTCCTCCTCCTCGTCCTCCTCCTCCTCCTCCTCGTCGTCCTCCTCCTCCTCCTCGTCGTCCTCCTCCTCCTCCTCCTCCTCGTCGTCCTCCTCCTCCTCCTCTTCCTCGTCGTCCTCCTCCTCCTCCTCCTCGTCGTCCTCCTCCTCCTCCTCCTCGTCGTCCTCCTCCTCCTCCTCCTCGTCGTCCTCCTCCTCCTCCTTGTCTCCCTCCTCCTCGTCTCCCTCCTCTTCCTCCTCCTCGTCTCCCTCCTCCTCCTCGTCTCCCTCCTCCTCCTCGTCTCCCTCCTCCTCCTCGTCTCCCTCCTCCTCCTCGTCTCCCTCCTCCTCCTCGTCTCCCTCCTCCTCCTCCTCCTCGTCTCCCTCCTCCTCGTCTCCCTCCTCCTCGTCTCCCTCCTCCTCCTCGTCTCCCTCCTCCTCCTCGTCTCCCTCCTCCTCCTCGTCTCCCTCCTCCTCCTCGTCTCCCTCCTCCTCCTCGTCTCCCTCCTCCTCCTCCTCCTCGTCTTCCTCGTCGTCCTCGTCGTCCTCGTCGTCCTCCTCCTCGTCGTCCTCCTCCTCCTCGTCGTCTTCGTCGTCCTCCTCCTCGTCGTCCTCCTCCTCCTCGTCGTCGTCCTCCTCCTCCTCCTCCTCGTCGTCCTCCTCCTCCTCGTCGTCGTCCTCCTCCTCCTCCTCCTCGTCGTCCTCCTCCTCCTCCTCCTCCTCGTCGTCCTCCTCCTCCTCCTCCTCGTCGTCCTCCTCCTCCTCCTCCTCCTCGTCGTCCTCCTCCTCCTCCTCCTCCTCGTCTCCCTCCTCCTCCTCGTCTCCCTCCTCCTCCTCGTCTCCCTCCTCCTCCTCGTCTCCCTCCTCCTCCTCCTCCTCGTCGTCCTCGTCGTCCTCCTCCTCGTCGTCCTCCTCCTCCTCCTCCTCCTCGTCGTCGTCGTCGTCGTCGTCGTCCTCCTCCTCCTCGTCGTCGTCGTCGTCGTCGTCCTCCTCCTCCTCGTCGTCCTCGTCGTCGTCGTCGTCGTCCTCCTCGTCGTCGTCGTCGTCCTCCTCGTCGTCGTCGTCGTCCTCCTCGTCGTCGTCGTCGTCCTCCTCGTCGTCGTCGTCGTCGTCGTCCTCCTCCTCCTCCTCCTCCTCCTCCTCCTCGTCGTCGTCCTCCTCCTCCTCGTCGTCCTCGTCGTCCTCCTCCTCCTCCTCGTCGTCGTCGTCGTCGTCGTCCTCCTCCTCCTCCTCGTCGTCGTCGTCGTCGTCCTCCTCCTCCTCCTCGTCGTCGTCGTCGTCGTCCTCCTCCTCCTCCTCCTCGTCGTCGTCGTCGTCCTCCTCCTCCTCGTCGTCGTCGTCGTCGTCGTCGTCGTCGTCCTCCTCCTCCTCGTCGTCGTCGTCGTCGTCGTCGTCCTCCTCCTCGTCGTCGTCGTCGTCGTCGTCGTCCTCCTCCTCCTCCTCGTCGTCGTCGTCGTCGTCGTCCTCCTCCTCCTCCTCCTCGTCGTCGTCGTCGTCGTCGTCCTCCTCCTCCTCGTCGTCGTCGTCGTCGTCGTCCTCCTCCTCCTCGTCGTCGTCGTCGTCGTCGTCGTCGTCGTCCTCCTCCTCCTCGTCGTCGTCGTCGTCGTCGTCCTCCTCCTCCTCCTCCTCCTCGTCCTCCTCCTCCTCGTCGTCGTCGTCGTCGTCGTCGTCGTCCTCCTCGTTGTCGTCATCGTCGTCGTCCTCCTCGTCGTCCTCCTCGTCGTCGTCGTCGTCGTCGTCGTCGTCGTCGTCGTCGTCATCGTCGTCGTCGTCGTCCTCCTCGTCGTCGTCCTCCTCCTCCTCGTCGTCCTCCTCCTCCTCGTCGTCCTCCTCCTCCTCCTCGGCGTCCTCCTCCTCCTCCTCGGCGTCGTCGTCGTCGTCCTCCTCGTTGTCGTCGTCCTCCTCGTTGTCGTCGTCCTCCTCGTCGTCGTCGTCCTCCTCGTCGTCGTCGTCCTCCTCGTCGTCGTCGTCCTCCTCGTCGTCGTCCTCCTCCTCCTCGTCGTCGTCCTCCTCGTCGTCGTCCTCCTCGTCGTCGTCCTCCTCCTCGTCGTCCTCCTCCTCGTCCTCCTCCTCCTCGTCCTCCTCCTCGTCGTCCTCCTCGTCGTCCTCCTCCTCGTCGTCCTCCTCCTCGTCGTCCTCCTCCTCCTCCTCGTCGTCCTCCTCCTCCTCCTCGTCGTCCTCCTCCTCCTCCTCGGCGTCCTCCTCCTCCTCCTCGGCGTCGTCGTCGTCGTCCTCCTCGTCGTCGTCGTCCTCCTCGTCGTCGTCGTCCTCCTCGTCGTCGTCCTCCTCCTCCTCCTCGTCGTCCTCCTCCTCGTCGTCCTCCTCGTCGTCCTCCTCCTCGTCGTCCTCCTCCTCGTCGTCCTCCTCCTCGTCGTCCTCCTCCTCGTCGTCGTCGTCGTCATCGTCGTCCTCCTCCTCCTCCTCCTCCTCGTCGTCGCCGTCCTCGTCCTCCTCCTCCTCCTCCTCCTCCTCCTCCTCTTCCTCTTATTCTTTTGGAAAACGGGTTTAACCTGCAGACATTGGAGGGAGTTGATTCAAATAAACAATCTGAAGGTCCCAAAGCCTCTGGTTGCACTAAATTTTTCCTTTGCTTAAACACCTGACTGTCCACATAGTCACTTTTGTATAATAAGTGAAGGCTTTCTTCAAAATGCAGTCAGGTTGTGAGAAGTTAACTAAGCCATATTCAGCACTTAACCCTTATGTTCTATTTAGAATGATAGATCAATCAAAAAATAACCCAATAAATTTGAAGAATTTTACAAAAGCCACGCAGAACAGCTTGGCAGACACCTGGCATGAAGAGAGCTGTGATGAGATATTGATTAGTTTTTGTTGATTTGCTTATTTATTTTAATAAACAACTGCACACATTTGTTCTGAACATGTCACATGGAGCCATTGGTTTGGCTCTGCTCTGAGTGTCTTTGACTTCTGGGAGGTTAACTTGGGGAGCATCCCATGTGGAACTAAAGCTCTCCTAAGAGTGCTGGACACAGACCTTAAGGCAGGATGCTCACCAGTGAGGAGAAACTGAGGCAGAGTGCACATTTCATATGTTGACAGTCCACACAAGCCATGCACTTACTGGCTTGTAGCTCTTGCTTCAGAGTGATGATTCGGTCTTTCTCAGCATTGATGATTTTACTGTCATTGATGATTTTACTGTCACCATGAGCATTTTTGAACTTCATCTGAGCCCTGTGGCCTCAGAAAGCAGCAGTGACTATGAAACCTCCCCACCATTGCATATTCCTTGCTAAGATGCTTTCCTTCTTTCCTCAGGACTCCCATCAGACTTCTGGAGGACTCCTTTATTTACCTGCCTCTACAAAACCCAGTCTCCCTTCTTTCCTTTTCTTTTTTTTCTTTTCTTTTCTTTTCTTTTCTTTTCTTTTCTTTTCTTTTCTTTTCTTTTCTTTTCTTTTCTTTATTTTCTCTTTTCTTCTCTTTATTTTCTCTTTTCTTTTCTTCTTTTTATTGTCTTTCTTTTCTTTTCTTTCTTTTTTTTTTAATTTTTTTTTCAACGTTTATTTATTTTTGGGACAGAGAGAGACACAGCATGAACGGGGGAGGGGCAGAGAGAGAGGGAGACACAGAATCGGAAACAGGCTCCAGGCTCTGAGCCATCAGCCCAGAGCCTGACGCGGGGCTTGAACTCACGGACCGCGAGATCGTGACCTGGCTGAAGTCGGACGCTTAACCGACTGCGCCACCCAGGCGCCCCTCTTTTCTTTCTTAATATCAGACAGAAGTGGGGAAGGGAGGGGCAGGGGGCAGAAGATCCGAAGTGAGCTCTGTGCTGACAACAGAGAGCCCAATGTGGGACTTGAACTCACAAACTATGAGATCATGACCTGAGCCAAAGTTGGTTGCCCAACCGACTGAACCACCCATGTGCCCCCTCCCTTCCTTTTCTTTGAAATGTTTTTCATTAATGTTCCCTCTATTGCATTAGTCTGAATAAAATCCTATCTGCATTTTGTTGTCGTTGTCGTTGTTTACACCACAAATGTTAACAAATGACAGGAGAAGCACAATATGTTTGACATTTATTTTCTTTTAATCCTCTTTTTCAAGGAGAATGTTTTACTAACTGAAACCAAAGTTTACAAATTTAGGTACATGGAAATTAAAGACCTATCTAACCAGAGATTTTCTCATTTTCCTGCTTCTTCCTAAAATCCTTTCCGTGATCCCTGTCTGATTTCTGTCACCTGGTCCTGATCTGTGTCTCCAGCCACATGTTTCACGCTAGCAAAATAGATGCTGTGTTGCCTGAACATGGCTCACTTAAGCCTTTCCGAGTCACATTGGGTTCATGGCAATATTTGTATTTGTCCTAATCATAGAATGCATCAATACTTTTCCTTCCTGAAAAGCCAAATATCTACTTGTATAAACCCTTAATATATTTTTTAAGATTTTTATTATGGTCTGAATATATGTGCTGACTCTGGCTTCCTACCTATCCCTGATAGTTTTCTGTATGTCTCTTAATACTTCTTGGTTTAAATTATTTTTAGGTTGATTTATTTATTTTTGAGAGGGGGAGGGCAGCGAGGGAGAGAGAGAATCCCAAGCAGGCTCCATGCTGTCATCATGGAGCACAATGTTGGACTTGAACTTAAAAACGGTTTGATCCTGACCTGGGCTGAAACCAAGAGTCAGATGCTTAACCCAGTGAGACACTGGGGCATCCAGGCACCCAATATTTTTTTTCAAGTACCCCTAATGATACTGTTGCTGATGGTACCCTTTTTTGTGTGAGGGCAAGATTTGTTCACTCCTTCAGGACTGTGGTTCTGACAAAGGGTAAGTCTGACATGGTACCTGGGGAAAAAAAGATTTCCTAGCTGGAGAGCTTTTTTCAAACTCCTAATTAATTGTTAGCTCACATTTCTGTTATAAGTTTCCTATGTGATCTGTGCTCAGGGAGCTCTGAATAGCTGTTGCTAATTGCCCGTGACACCTTACCAGAGGGGTGAGATGGAACAAAGGTGGTGTTCGAATGTCACTCAGACTGAGGGCTTTTGTTTGTATTTCCAGACTCTTGTTGTCCTGATATAAAACTTTTAAAATTATTTTCCGAATGATGGAAGTTGTTTCAGAGTTAGAACTGGAATTTTTCAGTGATACTGTGTATGGATTAAGAATTAAAACTTAGATAGAGCCTGACTGACCTGTTCCAATAGGACCAAGCAGAGAGAGGGCTATTCTGTATCACAGGAGGCCAGTAGCTGGGCATTTCCACTGAATTGCTTAAGTGAGAGTTTCCTTGCTGTTGCTCGCAGATAACCACCTTGGGTACACGAACAATGGTGAGTACTTATTATGAATGTGGATTTAGGAGCCCTTGAAGGCAGTGGTGAAGAGTCTTAGTGTCCTTCTTATCGCCAGCAGGGCCAAAAGCAAAAATAGGGCCATGGGAAGGGATTGTGGATCTTTGGCCACGTCGACAGAATGAACATTGGAGAGGATTCTGTCCTCTTCATGGGCATGGGTGTGGGTAAAGATGATTCTGCAAATATCAATCAGTTGTGCGTTTTTGACACACTACTGCCTTTAGCAGAAATGACAGCAATAATTTAGCCATCTGAGAGATAATATTTGTCTAAGCTTTAAAACATAAGGCATACATAATTACATACAAGAGCATGTATCCAACATTGAAGCGTGATTTAATGAATAATATAAGGTCCTCTGTACCAGTACCCAGCTAAAGAAATAGAAGTTAGAAGCCCTCTTAGTAGTCTGATTCAGTCACATCCTTTTCCCTCCTTCCAGAATTATATTAAAAAAAATTGTGTTCATTATTCTTTGGTATTGGTTATAGGATCTTGTTGTCACCTGTGTGTGCCCTAAATAATAGCTATTTGTTTTTCTGTCTTTACTGAAATAGCATCAGGCTGTACCTGACTTGTTTCTTCTTTAAATACAATGTTTTTGGGATGCTGATCTATCCAGCTGTGACTCATTGGCTTTCAGCCCTCTATGGAAACAAGTTATCCATTACTTTCCTTATGGAGAATTGGGTTGTTTTTAGCTTGGGGATGTAACATACTGCTGCTCTGAGCGTTCTTAGACGAGTCTCCAGATTCACATTTAGAGAAGTTTCTCCAGGCTTTGGATTGCTGAATCATAGTGTATGTGCTTCTTCAACCTGGTAATCTAAAATCCACTTCTGGAACTGGAAGTTTGATGAGTTTCCTTTTATTTTATAAATCATGAAATTTTGGCTCAAAGGTAATTTGTGCTTCTTTCTGGTCACACAGGGAGTCTGTATCCCATTTGGAAGCAGAAACCTCATCCCCTGATGGTCCCTTTAATGACCTTTCTGTTTTTCCTGAATGCTTAATTGTTTATTTTTGAGAGAGAGAGAGAGAGAGAGGTAGAGAAAGAGAAAAAGTGGGGGGAGGGCTAGCGAAAGAGGAGGGCTGAGACTCTGAAGCAGGCTCCACACTGTCACCGAGCAAAGTGCAAACCCAGGAGCCATGAGATCATGACCCCAGTCAAAGTGGGATGCTTAATTGACTAAGCCACCCAGGTGCCCCTCATGGCCTTTCGATGAAAGCCCTTGAATTATCACAGAAGCTTTGAATATTCCTTCTCACTAATGATCTCTCTCCTTTTTCTTGATTTTTATGATTTTACATTTGTTTCTTTTTATTCTTGTTTTTTTTCAGTAAGTTGAGAGAAATCTTAGTATGGATTGGAAAAAGAAGACACGTATGTTCAATTTGACATAATTCATGCTGGAAGGCCAAGCCTTTATTTGTGTTAGTATGAAGTTTTTCCAAGTATGTGTTAAGAGGTATAACACTGTTTTAATTTGCCCTCCTAAGGTTAGTAGAAAGTTAGATGTTTCATATAATACATATTAACGTATGTACTTATATGAGGAAGAATGCGTGTACTTGTATGAGTTATTGCTTCAGATGCATTGTCTGATTACCTTTTAGGGCTGTGACACTGTCATAAACCTGATTATATGAACCCTTAAATTATTTTAATTTTGCTCCCAATAGCTTCTTCCTGTACATGCAATTCAAATTTGCAGAAAAGAATTGAGCATGGGCAGCTAAATAAATACAATCTGCTATGTCTACATGAATAATGCGAATTAGGAAAATTTCTGTTTTGTCCTCTATTTTTCCTTTTTTTGAAAAGTGTATTCATTTATTTTGAGAGAGAGAGAGAGAGAGAGACAGAGAGAGAGAGAGAGGGAGAGATCATGAGCTGACCAGGGACAGAGAAAAACAGAGAAAGAGAATCCCAAGCAGGCCCAGGGCAGGGCTCCAACTCAAACTGTGAGATCATGACCTGAGCTGAAACCAAGAGGCAGATGCTTAACCGACTGAGCCACCCAGGTGCCCCATATCCCTTCTTTTCTAATCTTTCACCTGAACTACCAGAATTTCCGTGTTTACGTTAAATAACATCTCAGGGATCCTGCTAGATTTCCTCTTCTTCTCAGTGTTATTTTATAAAATAGTACTACTGCATTTATTCGGGATGGTTGTAATACTTCTTACACAAATTAATTTACAATAATGTGTTTATTATGGAAATGTGTACATTTTTATTTGAACAAAGACATTAACATTTTAAGCGAAAAGATTGACTAATGCTGGATATCCTAAATAGTATCATGTTGGTGCAATATTTGAATGTGTAACTGGGTGACAGTGTTACATCTCTTCTCTTCTGCTAAAATCACAGATCCTGGATTCAGATTATATCAGACACTCATTAATTGTTTAATATTGGGTGAGGTACATTTCTTCTCTGTGCTTCAGCTTCTTTACCTCTAAAGTAGAGGTAACAAGAGTACCAACTTCACAGAGTAGTTATTGATACTAAAATGAGCTAATATTTGGTAACAAATAGGGCACCTAGGTAGCTCAGCAAATTAAGCATCTGGCTCGTGATTTTGGTTCAGGTCATGATCTCATGGTTGTGCGCCCCATGTCAGTCTTGGAGCTGAGCGCAGAGCCTGCTTGGGATTCCCTCCCTCCCTCTCTCTCTCTCTCTCTCTCTCTCTCTCTGTCTCTCTGTCTCTCTCTTTCTCCTTCTTTCTCTGCCCCTCCCTCATTCATTCCCTCTCCCTCCCTCCCTCTCTCAAAAAACTAAAATGAGCTAATATTTATAAAGCTTTTAAAAGAGTTCTTAGAGCATAAACACTATACAAGTAATAGTTTTTATTAATATCATTATTGCCTATCGATATGTTAAAACTAAAAAGCTGTCAAATTCTGCTCTTTAGAATATTTCCTAGCTGCAATTAGAACTCCAGGTCTAAATATGCGAACATGCAGATGTTAAATAACTCCCAACGTGGCTTGTCTTCAGTTTTCTCTTTTCCAAGTCGTACTGAGGAGATGATTAGAGATACTTAAATGTGTATTAAGCATTGGAAACCAGAGAAAAGCATGAAAATATGCCAAGTATATGGGCTGCCAATGGTATTTGTTTTTCCTGTTACAAGGGTTTTCTCGGTACATATGAGATCTCACTAACAGTCCCATCAACAATGATGTATGACAAATGAATTTTAGCCTAGCCACCAAAGCCAGAGTTTCCATTTCCAAGAAAACAGATAAAAAGAATGACAAAATTATATTCTAAGGAACAAATCTCTTCTATTCTATAAAAGTACAGCCATGGAATAGAGCAGCACATTCCTCCTCATTGTCATTGACCATGAGAACTGAGTATTTTTACACTCCGTCAGCATTGAGGAAATAGTGATGCATAAGACAGCAAGTTCTCTTTCTCTTTTGCAGTTTAGTTTTCAGAAGACAAGCATACAAAAGCCATATACATGAATCTTAAAAATCAGACAGAAATAAGTTATATGTGTATTTATATAGAAATTAAAAAAGGTAACATGATCACAACTGGATGATTCCTTTATAGCAGAGGTCAGAAGCTCTCCTCAAAGATGTTATTTATTCCAATTTTTTTTTTAAAAATGTTTATTTATTTAGAGAGAAAGAGCTTGTGTGGATGAGAGCGGAGTAGGGACAGAGAGAAAGGAGAGAGAGAATCCCAAGCAGGCTCCGCACTGTCAGTGCAGAGCCCAACACAGGGAACTCAGGAACCATGAGATCATGACCTGAGCAGAAATCAAGAGTCAAATGCTTAACTAACTAGGTCACCCAGGTGCCTTTATGTATGGTTTTTAATTTTTAGTTTTATTTTTTTAGCCGTTCAATCATTTACTTAGTAGAAAATGCAACTTATGTTATCTTCATACTGTTTATTGCATTTCTTCAAATCACTACTCAAAGCTGTAATACTCAATGATTTTTTTAATTAAGTGATGTATATGTTCTTGCTCGTTTTACTTAAAATCTTTGATCACATAACTATTTATCTTTTCTTGTTTAAAAATTTGTTTATTGAAACTGAAGTTAGTTGACCTACGGTGTATGGTTTTGGGAGTAGAACCCAGTGATTCATCTCTTACATATGACACCAGTGTTCATCCCAACAAGTGCCCTCCTTAAGTGCCCATTACCCATTTAGCCCATCCCCCCCCCTTACCTCCCCTATAGCAACCTTCAGTTTGTCCTCTGAATTTTTTAAAAAATTTTTTAGCATTGATTTATTATTGAGAGAGAGAGAGCGAGCATGAGCAGGGGAGGGGCAGAGAGAGAGACACAGAATCTGAATCTGAAGCAGGCTCCAGGCTCTGAGCTGTCAGCACAGAGCCTGACGCAGGGCTCGAACTCACAACCGGTGAGATCATGACCTGAGCTGAAGTCGGATGCTTAACGGACTGAGCCACCCAGGCGCCCTGTCCTCTGAATTTAAGAGTCTCTTATGGCTGGCCTCTCTCTCTGTTTTTACCTTATTTTTAAATGTATTTATTTATTAACTTTGAGAGAGGGGGGAGGGGCAGAGAGAGGGAGAGAGAATCCCAAGCAGGCTCTACTCTGTCGGTGCAGTGGCTCCATTTCTGGCTGAAACCCAGAGTTAGGCACTTAACCCACTCAGCCACCCCCAGGCAACCCTAGGAGGTGTCATTTAAATTGATGCCTGGTTACATTGAATAAACCAACAATTTACTAGAAAATATTAGCAATAAGCTGATGCCTGAAATACATTAAAGAGTCAAATTTTAGATTTGAAAGTTTTGTTCTCTATGAAGTCCATCAGGGGAAAAAATTCAGAGACTTTCTTTCTGAATCCCTTCATTTCTTCTGAGGTAAATAGGTAGATTCAGTTAGCTAAAAATCATTTGCTGTCAACTATATTCATTGTGAATGTGATCTACAGAAATAAGACAGATTATTTTATTTCTCAAAGAGTAAATTCACACAAGACACTAACCATGCTATATAAGGTGGTCAGCTGACAAACCGAGAGCTTGAAATTTCCCTGCCCATTGTTGGATCTTGGGTTTCTATTCACAGAACCAATTCCTTCATTTATCTTCACATGTAAAGGCACCTGGAGGTACTGCAAGCTATATTCTCAAGAGGTTTTTATTCAAAGAGATTATTTTTTATGTTTGTTTATTTTTTTGAGAGAGAGAGTACAAACGGGGGAGGAACAGACAGAGAGGGAGACACAGAATCTGAAGCAGGCTCCAGGCTCTGAGCTGTCAGCATGTAGCCTGATGCAGGGCTCAATCTCAGCAACCATAAGATTATAACCTGAGCTGAAGTCAGACGCTTAACCAACTGAGACACCCAGGCACCCCTGTTGAAAGAGATTTTTAAGTCAAAACAAAAGTGAGATAAAAGGGTAGAATTATATAGTAATGGCTGCTGAACTTAACTGTATGTTCTAGTCCCTTGGATATTCCCAGGCTGGTATATGCCTAGTCACTTGGATATGCCTGCTGCCCAGGCTGCATGTTAGTTGATTAAGTAAAAATTTGGGAGGTAGATTCTGGGCTCCAGGTTTCAATGGTTTATTAGGTGATTCTAATATGGAGCTAGCATTGACTATCATTTTTCTAGTCTAGAAGATTCTATTCATAAGTTTTCTTTTAAATATTCTTAATTCCATTAAATGCCCTTTTCTGTGTAGAAAGGCAGAACATCACAGCAGGTTTTATCAATACCAAAAATAAATATATCTTAAATATCTGGAAGAAGCTTTGAAAAGACAAACATGACAGAATCTAAATGTCCATTAAATGGTAAGTGGATAAACAAAATATGGTACATTCATATAATGGAATATTATTTGACATTGAATAGAATGATGTGCTCATACATACATGAACTTTGAACAAAGTGTGTTAAATAACCAAAGACTATTGTATAAATTATGTTTATATTAAATGTCCAGAAAAGGCAAATATACAGAATCATAATAGATTGTTGTTGCCTGGGGCTGGATTTGGGAATGGAGAATGACTATCTAAAATGTGAATGATTGTTTTGGGTTAATGGAAATACTCTAAAAATGGATTTTTATGACAACTGAATAACTCTATAAATTAACTCATGGTCATTGAGTTGCACACTTCATATGGGCTTATTTTGTGTGTCTAAACTATACCTTGATAAAGCTATTGAAAAATGAAGGGGCACCTAGGTGGCTCAACTGGTTGAATGACCCACTCTTGATTTTGGCTCAGGGTCATGGGATTGAGCACCCGAATGGGCTTTATGCTAAACATGGAGCTTGCTTGGGATTCTCTGTCTCTGTCTCTCTCTCTCTCTCTGCACCTTTTCCCCATTCATGTCATCTCTCTCTCTCTCTCAAAATAAATAAATAAATAAATAAATAAATAAATAAATAAATAAATAAGATTACTATTTTTATTTCATTTCCAGAGATATTTATTACATTGATATAATTTTAAATAATATTTTGGGGGAAGTAAAAGATGAGTATATGTAAAAGATAAATATTTTAAATAACATTTGATATTGATGTTTGAAACCATTCTTATAACATTTTTTAGTTGCATTTTGCTCATTTAAAAAAATCTAAAAGAACAATAAAAATTGGAAAACAAGGATAACATTATTACCAAGCAAATTTAAAATTTCATGGTCATTATAAAATGCTACTAACAACTATGATGAAGAGGAATAAGGCAGTTACTTTTTCATATGTAACAATGATTAAAGTCACAGATTAAAATACTGTGTTTTTCATACATGTTAATTTTCTAATCTCAAGGCTGTAGAATGGGCATTCTAAATTTATACTGATGTTATGGGTTCCATTATAGTATTAATTATTCAAACACCAAAGAATAAAACCAGCTCTGAAAGACAATAAGACAGTATCTACATATTAGATTATTTTGTTTATTTGTCATCTATTTAATCTGCACTAGTTCCAAAGATGTTTGCAAGATCTTTCCAAGTTTTCCAAGATGTAGTTAGATCTGATCTAGGTAACAATGAAAGGGAGCAAATCACATGCTCTAAGAGGGCAGATATAAAAGAACATCTTGTGATGTAACTGTTATTGTAAAATTGAAATAATAGTTTCACTGCCATTAATCACTCTCCTTTAGGATAATAAAGGTATACTACAGATATAAAACCAGTGCTGTCCTGAACCTTTGGCTGAATTAAATTCAGTGGTTAGTGAGAAGCAGTGGACTTGCGCTAAAGAATAAAACCTGAGTTCTTTTTTTTTTTTTTTTTTAATTTTTTTTTTTTTTCAACGTTTATTTATTTTTGGGACAGAGAGAGACAGAGCATGAACGGGGGAGGGGCAGACAGAGAGGGAGACACAGAATCGGAAACAGGCTCCAGGCTCTGAGCCATCAGCCCAGAGCCGGACGCGGGGCTCGAACTCTCGGACCGCGAGATCGTGACCTGGCTGAAGTCGGATGCTTAACCGACTGCGCCACCCAGGCGCCCCGTGAGTTCTTTAACATAGAGAATGATTAGAGATAATGAAGGTAATGTGTGAGAGGGAAATTGTCAAATCTTATACGGAGTAAATTGTTCATGATATTTCCTACAGATAAATTTTCTGTGTAATATACACTTAAATGTCACTCAGAACAAATATTGAATGATTAGGAAGTTGACAAAGCCATTACATGGAAGAGAGTTTGCGCTCTGATTATTTCAGAGAAGACTGTGTTTACTTGGAAACTTAGGGAAATAATGAGTTTAAACAGTAGATTACATATTCCACTACAGTGTGAGTATTTGAGAAAAGTTATGATTTGTTTAATTATGGACCTCAAATATAGAATGATATATTCCTTGTGAGAATGTTTTTTTCTTCTTTGTATTTAAATTACCTGATTTAATAAAGCTGTTAGAAGGGGTGTCTGGGTGGCTTAATTGGTTGAGCCTACAACTTTAGATTTTGGCTCAGGTCATGATCCCAGGTTCATGGGACCAAGCCCTGCATGGGGCTCTGTTCAGAGCCTGGAGTCTGCTTAAGATTCCCTCTCCCCTTCTCTATTTGCCTCTCTCCCTCACATAAACAGGTGTGCATGCTCTCTCTCTCTCTCTCTTTCCCTCTCAGGAAAAAAAAAATACAGCTGTTAGTAAAAAACTGTTTCTGTATGTGCATAGGTTTGTAATTTCTCTACTTAAATAGTAAGTTCAGGCTCACTTGACACTATTTTTACACCATATTCTGGCAGAAGTCCCAGAAAAAGTGTTGTTAATAGACATTGCATTTGGGTTATGTGGCTTAACACTGTCTAAATTAATATGTAACTGAAAGAACATCAATGCTTGGGCTGTAGAGATGTCCTGTATGTAGACTCTGTGTGTCTCTGTGTGTTTGAGGGGAAGAATCTGTGTATCAATAAGTGTGTGTATATGTGTGTGTGTGGGGGGGGTTCAGTGTACATTAGTGGCTGATCACACGGATGCCAAGCTTTGGACTGTAATGTCAACATAAGTTAATGAATCTCTTTATGACTTGCCTCATTTGTAAAGTGGGAATAAAATAGCGCATCTATCTTGGGATTTCTTCAGTTAGTATATGAGGTAATATAAATAGATCACTCAGTACTGAACATGGTACATATCAAGCTTTGAAGAAAGTTTACCTATTTTTACCCATTATAAGTTATCATATTAATATCACTTCCTTGCTTTTCATTACATTTTGCTTGGCTAAATTGAACCCCAGCAATGTATTACCAGGTTTTGTATATTTTAGAATCTTATAAATGGGATCATATTATAGATATGAAAACTTCTTTTTTATGAAAAGTTCACTTCTTGAGATTTAGTCGTTTTGATATGTGCAGCCAGTTCATATGTTTTCGCTAGTGGTTGATAGAATACAACCTGCCACATTAACCAATTAAAGGAAGTAAGTCATACGTCCTCTGACAAACACTTGATACACCATTTACTTTTAAAATGGGCAATGGAAGAAAATGCCTTTAATCCAATAAGAGGTATCTACAAATGCTTACTCTATGCTTTACTAATATATTAAAAGTATTCCCTTGGGGGGAAAAAGGCAAATAAAAGGGTGCCCTCTAGAAGCATCTTTGTTCAGAATTTTTCTGAAGGGAACAACCAGTGCAATTAAGTGGGGAAAAGAAATAAAAGGCCTAAAAGAGTAAACAGATCAATGATAGTAGTATTTGTATTTTTTTAATATGAAATTTATTGTCAAATTGGTTTCCGTATAACACCCAGTGCTCATCCCAAAAGGTGCCCTCCTCAATGTCTATTACCCACTTTCCCCTCCCTCCCACCCCCCATCAACGCTCAGTTTGTTCTCAGTTTTTAAGAGTCTCTTATATTTTGGCTCCCTCCCTCTCTAACTTTTTTTTTCCTTCCCCTCCCCCATGGTCTTCTGTTAAGTTTCTCAGGATCCACATAAGAGTGAAAACATATGGTATCTGTATTCTGAACCACCTCTTCTAACTCTATTATGTTTTCTGGCATTCTTTTTGCTCTTCTTATTGTGAGGTTGACCTTATTTTGAACCTTATTTTTCTCACTCTCCTTTCCCTCTATGTTGTTTTGGAAGTTGCACTCCCTGTGTTTGTCAATTTAGTTGTAACCCTTAGAATTTAAACATGCATTTTAACTTATTATTTAAAGTTAGACATTTAACAACATCAAAGTTTGGTCGACATCTTTACACTCCTGTCAAAATAATTAAAGCCTCATGAAAGCTTGAACTCTGATTACTCACCTATTTTCTTTTACTATATTTGAGTTATGTCTAGTAATGTCTATGTCTTTTATTTTATTTCTATCTTGCATTTTTGATATTTTGTACAATCAGTTTTCTGGGATGCAGTTTCTTGGCTCACCTTTCTTTCTTGTATCTCAGAAATTCTTTGTCAGATGGTATTTCTTCTTCCTGAAGTACAAATTCAGAAGTTGTTTTTGCTAAGATCTCTTGGTAGTTAACTTCCCCAGCTTTGGTTTATCTAAAAATAGAGTTGGTTAACAATCATTTCTGAAATACTGCTTCACTAGGAACATAATTCTGTACTGAAAGTTATATTCAAGATGAGCGTCCTGTGCATTCTGGCTTTCTATATTGTTTTAGAAAGTCTGCTTTTGGCCTAATTGCCATTTTTGGGTTTTCTTGTCTACCTGAGAGCATTTAATGATTTCTCTCTACAGTTAGTGTTGGTAGTTTTGCTTCAAATTGTGTATACTTCTATTTCTTTTTATTATCTCATTTGCAATTTATCATATTTACCAAATCTAAGACTGGGTATCCTTCAGCAATTCAAAGCATACTTCACGGAATATCATTCTAAATATTGCCTCTTTTACATTACTTTTATTTTTTCTTCTGAAAATCTGAATGGACATGGGTTAGAATGTCTCTCTCCCTTATGTCTATTACTTTATCTTACTAGGTTTTATCTCTTTTTGTGTCTTTGTCTGGATGATTTCTTCAGATTTGTCAACCAACTCATGGTCTAAATTTTTTATCCTCTACTACTTTCTAGTTCATTGGATTTCTAATTTAATTGCTACTATTAAAAAGAAAACCAGAGGTATAATTTAGGTTAAGGTCGAAAGTCAATAAAGAAAGACTTAATGCCTAACCTAACTATAGTTCCAACCACTCAGAAATGTAACGTTTAACCTGTGATCATGGGAGTATCCTGGTCAGCCTGAGGAAATTTACTGATGAAGCATTTCCATGCCCCTCAGGAGGGTGACCTCACCTAAAACAGTGGATTCTTTGCAAATCATTTCTTTTTTTCCTACTCTTTCTCTCCCTGGAACCTCATTAAGCATCCCATTCTTGATTCATGTCATGCATGATCTCCCAGTTTGTAAGCTAGAACCTGCTTGGGATTTTCTCTCTCCCTCTCTCTCTCTGCCCTTCCCCTGCTCATATCCCCATTCCCCCCCCCCCCCACCTCTCAAAATAAATAAATAAGCATTAAAAAAAAACACTTGTCCTTCTCTGTAGCCCTTTGGAGCTCACCTCTACTTGCAAGATTGATGCTGCCCAATTTGAGAATCGGTTAATAAAGCCAATTAGATCTTTAAAATGTATGCAGTTGGGCTCTTGTTAATGTTAGTTAAATATTTTTTTACAAATTATACTGGAATCTTTCTAAGATTGGATTGCTTATTTTTGATGCTCATTCATTCATGAAGCATTCTGAAAGTTCTTTTCTTTTTAGCATATTTAAAAGCCTTTGGAAATAGTTTATTTCTGATCATTTCAGTTTCCTATGTAAAAATCTGATATTTGTCTTGGTAATATTTTGTCAGTGAGCTGTGTTTCTTCATATGTTTATTAATTTTTGTCAGTCTCTGAGCTCTTGATTACAAGTTCTGGAAATTCTGGAACTTTATCTGTGGGAATTATTTTAGGATTTAAGGTTCATATCTTCAAATAGGATTTGCATCCCTGCCAATTACTAAGCAAGACTCCCAACATATACCAATTGAAATTGTTCCATACTTTCTGTTTTTGCTTTTGTGATTCTATTTTGGGTTGTCCATTTTTTTCTTAATCCATATGGAGTATATTCTAGCACCTAACATAAGTGAAAGTAATTTTGTGGTTGTATTTTCTCAGCCAAGGTATTTTCTGCCCCCTGTCCCCTTGCTTGTGCTCTAGTAGAGCAAGGCCCGAGAAAAGTAAGTTCATTAACTGTGAAGCTGGCCTTCATTTCACTCAATGAAATAGTTACCACTTTAGACCTGTCCTTAATGGTCTGATAAACTTTCTTGTGGGTAGCAGGTTTATGTCCTGGTTCCTGATGAAATTTTAGTTCTATTAAGTCCAAATCTTAGGTTCCCTGAAATGAATTCCAGCTCCACTATTTCTTAGAATTCCCATTTTCTCATGGTTTCTGTTCTCCCCTACTTCTCTTAGTTGCCCACAGCCCAGTCACACAGTATTAAAAAAATGTTTTTGCTCTTTTATGCAGGCATGTAGTTATTTTCTTTTGAGGATATTTCTTCAAAATGTGAGGAAGGTTAAAAAATATTTCCAGAGGTTCACTTACATTCAAGACTGTTTTATAAGTTATATAACATAGGGGTGCCTGGGTGGCTCATTCAGTTAAGAGTCTGACTTTAGTCAGGTCATGATCTCACAATTTATGAGATTGAGTCCCAGATCAGGCTCTGCACTGACAGTGTGGAGTCTACTTGGGATTCTCTCTCTTTCCTTTTCTCTCTGCCCCTCACCTCTCACATATGCACTCTGTCTCTCTCTATCTCAAATAAAACTTTTAAAAATGAGTTATAAAACATAGAAGAAATAATTTGCTTAGAATTTTCTTTTATTTGGATTTTGGCACTTGAACTAGAGACCAAGGAAATCTTCATCATTTTTTGATGTGTATTTGTATATGCGTGTGTGTTTAGTGAAAAATAAACTCTATTTTTGGAACTTTTTCTGAGAAGATAAAATTGAAAGAAAAAATGTACTTGCATATGTATTTGTTTTCAGCATTGCTAATAACACACTGAAAGCATTTTAAATGTTCAACAAAGAAAGTTACTATGATGGATTGTTGAAGTTAATATATTTATGTGTAATAATTATAATGTAGAAATACTTCTTTAGTACAACCTATTGTTGATGAGAAATAAAACAGATGTAAATAAGACACAATTTTATTAAGAATACATATCTGTGGGAACACCTGGGTGGATCAGTTAAGCATCCTACTCTTGATTTTGGCTCAAGTCATGGTCTCACAGTTCATGACATTGAGACCCACATTGGGCTCTGCACTGACAGAGTCTGCTTGGGATATTCTCTCTCTCTCTCTCTCTCTCTCTCTCTCTCTCTCTCTCTCTCTGCTCCTCCCCTACCTACACTCTTTCAAATTAAATGAATAAACAGTTTTTTAAAAAGAATACACACATCTGCATAGAAAACCATTAATATTATATCAAAAGAATTCACGAATTGTCTTAGGGTTGAACAGTTATTGACACATTTGTATTCTTCCCTTTGATTCATATTTTATACATTTTGTAAAACAGACTTATATAACTCACATGAAATACTTTACAAAACTTAAAAAATACACATGAGTGAGCTCCTATGGGCAGATGACAGGTAAAGGCAGGCAGAAAAGTAAGAAATAACATTGCTTAGGTACCTGCCACTTGCTGCCAGGATACAGCACCATAAATGGCATTATTTTTACAACAGGGAGCTCACTCCATCCCTTTTAGAACAGGATTTTCATACCAGTTTTATATAAGGTAGCTTGAGTTCCAAGGAGATTTAAAACATGTAAGACTATATAATATGTGAATGTACCTTTAGTCTATTATTTTAAATACAAAATTTTGCTTTTATATAAATGGTCTTCACTGTATACATAAGTGGTATCTTATAACTGGATGATGTTGAAGGTTTGCTGTTACTCTTCTGGACCAGTGAATTAAAATCAAGTTTCTAAAAAAGTATTGCAGATTCTAAGCTACATATGCAGGTAGATGAACCGACTTTGACCCAAAACGAGGTCAAGAAGTGAGAATATGAATATATGAAATTAATTTCTTTTTTTTTTAATTTTTTTAACGTTTATTTATTTTTGAGACAGAGAGAGGCACAGCATGAACGGGGGAGGGTCAGAGAGAGGGAGACACAGAATCTGAAACAGGCTCCAGGCTCTGAGCTGTCAGCACAGAGCCAGACGCGGGGCTCGAACTCACGAGCTGTGAGATCATGACCTGAGCTGAAGTCGGCTGCTTAACCGACTGAGCCACCCAGGCGCCCCAACTTATGTTTCTTATTTATTCAGAGACAAAAGGGAGTCTTTAATAACTAAGAACAAAAGTCTGAGCATCTGAGGTTTTTAGCTATGAGCTTTGAGGTAGTATCTGGAGTTTTGTGAGGGAATTGCCTTCTACAAAGTGATTTCCCTGCTTTGATAGGGCTCCCGTGATTGGAGAGCATGTGAAAATATAATTTAAAGCACATGGGGCATATTTTGTGAAATATGAGGAATCTCAAATTTAGAACGTGCAGATTTATTTTTTAACGATTTTAGAGCACAAGTATTGAGACTTTTGATTCAGCCCAAAAGACGAAGTTTAAGTACACACTGCACACTGGCTACTACAGCATTATTAATGAGAAATGTAGTAATAAAACTGTATAGTGATCCAGTGTAGATAACATGATGTGATCATCATTTTAATACAAAGAAAAAAGCACATACTTGAAATTACTCCAATTCTACCTTTCCAACAAAAATGCTGGCTCGCGAAAGCCCTTCATACTTTGCCAGAGATACTTTTCAAGTGTCCAGGGTCTCTTACTGACAAAGTCAATTTGGCACTCCAGTCACTGTAAACCAGCCCTCGAGGGCTTTTAAAGACAGGAACTAGAGAGTTTCTTTGGCATTAGGTAAATAACAGGTGGTGATGTCTGACAGATTAAGTGGCAGCCTTTCAAGCATTTACTTCTGCTATTACTGAGAGTGGCAGGGAGTTATAAGTCTGCTTCTATGGCATGTAACCCCTTCCTGGACCACCAGGGCTAGTTGCTGTTGATCCATGGCAAAGCATGTGAGCCGAGCCTAGTCTCTTCCCGCTCTTTTAGGATCCTTATACATTCTGCCTCCTCACCTAGTGTGGTATCGCTCTTTCCTATTGGCTCCCCAGATAGACCTGAATAGAAGGGCAGGCTGTTTGCTGGAACATCTGGTAGACGGTAATGTCCTCTCACCCTGGGAGTGAGAGACATGGTTCCAGTATCGGGAAGCCATGATGCTTTTCTTTAACAACTGTCACAGAAATGTTGGCACAGTGTGTGTATTTCATAGTAAATTCCATTCCTAAAAATTGATTGCAACTCAATATAATCTTTTTTACAAAAGAAATTGTCTCCTGTCTCACAGTTTTATTTATTTACTTTTTAAGATGTTTATTTATTTATTCTGCAAGAGAGCATGAGCAGGGAAGAGAGAATTCCAAGCAGGGTCTGTGCTGTCAGCACAGAGCCCAATGTGGGGCTCAATCTTACAAACCATGAGATCATGACTGGAGTCAAAATCAAGAGTTAGATGCTCAACTGACTGAGCCATCCATGCACTCCTCTTGTCTCAGAATTTTACACAGAGAAAATCAAATAAGGTTTGTAACTAATTTAATTGCATTTTTGGTTAGAATAGCATTATAAATTAATCTAGGTAATGTAGACAGATGTTCTTTATATCAGAATATCTGGTAGGCTAATTTTATATTACAAAATTATTTTATAGGGGTACCTCGGTGGCTCGGATGGTTAAGCGTCTGATTTTGGCTCAGGTCATGATCTCATCATTCATGGGTTCAAGCCCAGCATTGGACTTTGGGCTGACAGCTCAGAGCCTGGAGCCTGCTTCGGATTCTGTGTCTCCCTCTCTCTGCCCCTCCCCCACTCAGGTTCACTCTCCCTGTCTGTCTGTCTCTCTTAATTTTGAATTTTTTTCAATGGTTATTTTTATTTTGAGCTTTATCGGTACTATAGGGCATTAAACTCATAAATTCAGATCAATTGAATGAACAGACCATCTAATTTATATTAGTGTTTTGAAAATTGCATAAAGAAGAGGTGCTAACTTAAAGACTACTAACACAGACCCAATTTAGTACCATTTTACACATTTGAAAACTCAGTAAATTAATGTGGACTATAATTAGAATGTCACATACTTACTTGAACACCACTACAAAATTGCTCATAAGTTTTTGAAGGAATTTTATTCTACAGTAAAGATGAACAATTTTTAAAAATTTTTTTTTTCAACGTTTATTTATTTTTGAGACAGAGAGAGACAGAGCATGAACAGGGGAGGGGCAGAGAGAGAGGGAGACACAGAATCGGAAACAGGCTCCAGGCTCTGAGCCATCAGCCCAGAGCCTGACGCGGGGCTCGAACTCACAGACGGTGAGATCGTGACCTGGCTGAAGTCAGACGCTTAACCGACTGCGCCACCCAGGTGCCCCAAGATGAACAATTTTAACTGACAGAAATTTCATATTTCTCAGTCAGATTGTTAGGAATTCTTTAGTCTCCCCTGACTCTGTTGATGCGTTGTTCTTTGGGTTTTCCTAAGCTGTGTGTCACAAGGCATTGTCTCCATCTCGTGCACGGCATTCATGTTCCCATCTTCACGCTGTGGCTATGTTTTGTCTCCATACATTGCTGTAAGACCGAAAACTGACACCCAATATCATGTGCTACCTTGACATCTAGTGAAACCAGGAAGGCTTGAAATGGCCCCACTACAGGGGCGCCTGGGTGGCGCAGTCGGTTAAGCGTCCGGCTTCAGCCAGGTCACGATCTCGCGGTCGGTGAGTTCGAGCCCCGCGTCGGTCTCTGGACTGATGGCTCAGAGCCTGAAGCCTGTTTCCGATTCTGTGTCTCCCTCTCTCTCTGCCCCTCCGCCGTTCATGCTCTGTCTCTCTCTGTCCCAAAAATAAATAAAAACGTTGAAAAAAAAATTAAAAAAAAAAAAAAAAAAAAGAAATGGCCCCACTACAAATTTGCCTCTCCATTATGCTCCCACGGATAAAGCCCATCGTCAAACAGTCTCCTTATCAAAGAGATCAAGCACAATTTCTACTTATTCCCAAGTAGTGGGGTTCAGTGGTCCACCAGCTTACAGAATTATTAAAACCAACCAACCATATCTTTCTGTATCAGAACCTGTCTCCCATGTCCCCTGCTTATTTCTCTCTTCCCAAATGTAAGCACCGTGTGGCCCTCCATGGTATGCTGTGTCCTTCTCCCCCAGGCTGTGAGTGTATGTGATTAATAACCTGCATTGATCTCATCTGTTTAGTGTTGTTGTTATGGGTTGATTCATCCGATAACCCTAGAGTTAGTATCTCTCCCTCATTAACAGTAAGTGTCAGAAGTGACTCATTCTTTGGCACATCTTTTATGCTCAGCTACAATCCTTCCTTTTAGAAGAAATCTTCTTCACACAGGGTAAGGCACAATCATCGGTCTTCGCAAATACCAAATTAAGTTCTGTGCCCCTTCTTTGAGCCCTTGTAATATAGTACCTTGTCTCATTTTAGGACCAGTATGACATTTTGTCTCCTTACTATGAGACACTCATATTACTTGAGCTGGTGATATCTTTGAAACTAGTCATTGGATCTGTTGTTTCTTTGTTTTGCAGAGTTCTTTAAATTGAACATTTAGTCCTCAATGGTAGAACCAAATTGATTTGGGATAATAAAGCCAGATGGTTTATTTCTTACTTTGGACCTTGCCTTCACTTCTAATATGGGCCATCTTTTTTACATATCTTGCCTCTGCATCATGAATGAAAATAAGTATATATTCTCCATGCTACTGGAAAAGAAATTTTTCAAATGTCTGGAAGAGTATATTCCCTTGATAATGCATCAGTTGCCTTATTTTTTAATATTAGAGACAGAGTAATATTATAAATTAATATTTTGTTTATTATTGTTTTTAGCTTTTTCTCTAGACTCTTTTTCTTTGTTGGCTTGAGATCCCATTTCTTAATTATGTGCAAACACCAACCTGGGTCTTTGAATCACAGCTATTTTTCTACCTGTTTTCCCTAGGTATATGCATCTTGCATTTATTCTTCGCACTTAATTTATAGTAGAAGCCCCAACCTCTTACCTGAAATGGTAGTTTCATATCCACATTGAGCAGAGATGTGTGCAAGGATATCACATAGTCTTCCTTCTAGAATTTAACTTTTTTTTTCTTTTATATAGCTTTTGCTCATTTTCTACATTTTCAACCAGAACATAACCTCTCTGCTACTTAGCCTAAAACCTTGAAATATCTCTCATTCTTGATTTCCCTTTTGTTTTGTATAATCACATGAACAGTAAAGCTTATTGGAGCAAACCCAAAGGCTGACAGATGGGAGAAACAACAATTCTTTGGGGGAGGAGAAGGTTCTTTGGTGTTTCACACAGAGTAGTTATTGGAAGGAAGAATATAATTGACCCTCTAACAACATGGGTTGTAGGGGCATCAGCACTCAGTCGAAAATCTGCATGTAACTTTGGACGCCTCCAAAAAGGTAACTACTAATAACCTACTTTGCCCAGAAGCCTTATGTAGTTACACTGGCAACATAGTCAACTAATACATATATTGTTTGTTATTTATATTATATATTGTATTCTTACAGTAAAGTAAGCTAGAGAAAAGAAAATGCTATTTAGAAAAATTGAGAGAGAATATACATTTACAATAGTGTACTGTTTATTGAAAACACACTGTAAATGGACCCAAGCAGTTCAAACCTGTGTTATTCAAGGGTCGACTGTGTATATTTTATGTGTTTACATACAGTGTTTCATTCACCTGCATTTGGATCTTTTTGGGGGAGAAAGGAAACAAGTTACCACTTTTTGGTTACTTTCATTTTTTCTTCTCACATAAGCTTAATTGACTTGATAGGATTTACAAAGCAATTTTAAATTTTTTTTTTAACGTTTATTTATTTTTGAGACAGAGAGAGAGCATGAACGGGGGAGGGTCAGAGAGAGGGAGACACAGAATCTGAAACAGGCTCCAGGCTCTGAGCTGGCAGCACAGAGCCCGACGCGGGGCTCGAACTCACGGACCGCGAGATCATGACCTGAGCTGAGGTCGGCTGCTTAACCGACTGAGCCACCCAGGCGCCCCCAAAGCAATTTTAAACAAATGTGAAAACTGTTTAATTTTTAGAAGCTTCCATCTTCTTAAAATTAATTATGCTTATTCAAAGAAGAGCAGCAATTGGACATCTAAACTATGTTTATTAGTGAAACAGGGAAAAAGATGGATTTGGTTTACCTTCTTAGATTTATTTTGAAATGACTAGAAAACAAGATCTTCATACAATCAATTTTGGTATCCTTTTTGTCTTTTTTATTGGCAACCTGGGAACTAGCTGTCGAGTAGAAAGCATAGATAGAATATGAGCAAATTTAAAAGGGAACAATGTCATATATGCGAAATGCAATTTAAAGCGTGAAATTATTTTACCAGCTTGTCTTATCAGAATCAAGCACAAAAGTATATCCACAAATATGCCACTGGTATAGACTTTTCTTTATGAGACTCTTTCAAATCTCCTAAGTAATTCACACATCTATCTCAAAAGCAAGCTAATGATTTTAACAATAATTTGATTGGAATATCTCTGCAGCAGGGTTTCCATATAGCAAGTGTGAATTGTGTTGTCTACTTTAATACTGACAAGTGTCTGCAACATAGAAAGTATGTAATAAACTTTGTTTTTCTCAGAGGTTAAACATACACTTGTGAATGCCCAAGGTTAATTTAGTAAATAATTTCATGAATTGTAAAGGAACATGTAAAATACATTTTTCTACAAACAGGGAATCCTTAAGGACACCTGTTTCCTGTGATTACTTAGAGATCATTACTAGTTAGAATAAGAAGTTATTTGATGGTCAGCATTAACTTTATTCATGACTTTATAATTTAATCCTGGGCTTCAAGGAAAGCCCATGTCTTCAAGGAAAACAAGATAGACTCATTTAAAGAAAATGAAGACAGACGTGTTTTAGGAATATTGAGACTAAAACGATAATCACAAAACCATTGAGTCAAAGAACTGTACTTAATTTTTTTTTTTACTATATATTACTGATAAAACTGAAAACAAAATGATGACTGAACTTAAGAACTAACTTCCTTAACAGATAAAGCCACTTATACCATGCAAGTGAAATTAATTTTTTTAGAAGTCTTTTACCACTGTTTTATTTATTATTTTTTTAAGAAAGAGAGAGATAGCATGAGTTGGAGAGGGACACAGAGAGAGAGAAGATCCCAAGCAGCCTCCCTGCCATCAGCTCAGAGCCTGACTAGGAATTTAAACTCAGAAACAGAAATCATGACCCGAGCCAAAATCAAGAGTCAGATGCTTAACCGACTGAGCCATCCAGGTGCCCCTGAAATTAAATTCATCTTATTCCATGAATATGCATGAAACTTAAGTTATTTCTTATAAATGCCTCTGACAATCATAAAAGAAATGTAAGTCGTCTTTCTGAAAATGGTGTGAGATAATCCCTTTTAACCAATCCCCTGCCATTTGGAAACACCTACTATAATAACTAATCATTCTGAAGGGTAGACGACTTCCTCATTTTCACTTTATAAGCCATTGTGTAACTTCATGCCATTGAGTTTGATATGATTCTCTGAATTTTAAGGCTCCCAGTCTGTGAAATGTTCTTTCATGTATAATAAACTCTTACTAAATATTATCTTCTGAACTAGAGAATTCATGGGTAAGTCTCCCTTGGATCTGAGCTCTCTCTCTTTGTGTTTTGAGCTCCCTGACATTGTTGTACAAACCTGTATTTTCTTTTTTGAAGCTTATTGACAAATCATCTTATTCTGTTCAGAAGGGGGTAAACGTGATTCCCTGTGCTTTGGAACAGCCAGTAAGAAATAGACAGCCTCAGGGCACGCGGGTGGCTCAGTTGCTTGGGCATCCAACTCTTGATTTCAGCTTATGTCATGATCTTTTGGTTTGTGAGATCTAGCCCCGCATCTGGCTCTGTGCTGACACGGAAGAACCTGCTCTGGATTCTCTCTCCCTCTCTCTCTGCCCCTCCCCAACTCACGCAATTCCCTGCCTCTCTCTCTCTGTCTCTGTATCTCTCTCTGTATCTCTCCCTCTCTCTCTCTCTCTGTCTCTGTCTCTCTCTCTGTATCTCTCCCTCTCTCTCTCTCTCTCTGTCTCTGTCTCTCTCTCTCAAATAAATTTTAAAAAAAGAAATAGGCACCCTCAGAGTTAAAAATCTTGGGGGATCAAAAGAGGAAGATGGTCTACAGTTATTCCTCCATTTCCCTCAAAAAGTCCTGCTTCCTATATGTGTACCCACGTATGGACCAGGATCTTGTGCCTTTTGGAAAATGGGTTAACTTTTGGTGAATGTGGAATTGTAGCAGTTACTTTGGGGAATCTTTAACTTAAGACCAGATAAATCCACCTTAAGAGGAACTCTTGAAAGCAGAGAATCTCAGATCTCTGTGAGACAATGGCATACATTCTCTGGTTGGGTTGCAGATGCTTTTAAGACAAAATGACTCCGAAAATAACTTCTCTAAAAGTGCCCTTACAGTATGCAGGTGACCTTAACTTAGGCCATCTGTTAGAAACAATTTGGATCCAGCAATTGTCTTGAATCTTGTATTATTATACCTTAGACATGATTAAAATTTAAAACAAAAGCTATGATCTCTGTGTCTGTTAATATGTCTATGTGTATGTGTGTATATTATGTATGTGTGATATTTTTAAGAGTTGTATTCAGTAGACTTAAAGAAAAATAAGCACTTATATAAAATAAGTATTCCTAAAACTCTCATAAATATAGAAACTAATCCAAATGTTTCATAAGTTTATATTATCTGGGATAATATTGGATAAATAAAAACTAATTTCAGTTTGTTGATTTAGTATAAACAGGCATGTTTTTAGAATTGTCAATATTAAATGTAATGCAAATATACAGCTATCTATTTTTGTCTCTGTTGATCTATCTAAATATATATCTCTATTTCTATCTCTAGCCATATGTATATCTGTCTATTCATTATGAACTGTAATTTTAAAACTATCACGACAGATTATGTATGTTATAATACTTAAGTGTATGAACTAACTGATGAAGGAGAGGGTAGTTTGTACAAAGAAAAAGTGGTTGAAGGGAGTCACTTTATTTTCTGATACTCTCAAACTTTTACAGTTAGGAGCACATTATCTTTATAATGAAAAACATTGAAAAAACAACTTAAAACAATCACATCATCATTTGAGTGAAGAATTTTTAAAACATAAAAAAAAACAAATGGAGAAAATAAATAAAATCTAAATATGTATCATAAAAACAGTGAAAATAAAAAGTTAATCCAAGAGATATTTGTTTGAAAACACCAATATGTGGGCAAGAAATACATATAAAAATAAGTAGAGTTGACAGTGAAGCTATTAAAATGGAAAATAATATTAAAGTAAATGAGGGCCACCTGGGTGGCTCAGTTGGTTGAGCATCCGACTTTGGCTCAGGTCATGATCTCATGGCTTGTGTGTTTGAGCCCCGCATCAGGCTCTGTGCTGACAGCTCAGAGCCTGGAGCCTGCTTTGAATTCTCTGTTTCCCTCTCTCCCTGCCCCTCCATCTCTTGAGCTCTCTCCCTCTCCCTCCCTCCTTCCCTCCCTCCCTCTCTTTCTCTCTCTCTTTTCCCCTCCCTTCCTCTCTCTCAAAAATAAACATTAAAAAAAATAAATGAACAAATATTGTAGTAGCAAGCACACTCTATTCATGTTTATAAATTTGTTTTATGCTGATTTAGAATTACCACAGAATACTCCCTTTTATTAACAATATTCCCTAACATACGTAGCACACATAAATATTGTAACATAAATAATGAAAAGTCAGTAATGCAGCATTCTATTTTTAGAAGTTGGAATTTCAGAACTACATAATTAGTACCTGATATTAGATTTAATTCTGAGGCAGAGGAGAACTATGATTTGTGTTAGGTTTTCATGATGGTCTGTCAAGGACTGTTACATCCAATGAACTTAGACTGCCAATTCCTTTTTTTTTTTTTTAATACCAAGTGAGACAAGATCCCCAAGTCCTTAAGTAATTTCTTTATTCTTGGTCTGCCTTCTTAAGGTTTTAGGGAGCTGCTTCTGTAAATAATCTAAAACAGAAGAAATCTTCTAAATAAGAGGCTGGGCAAGATTTATACTGAGATTAGAGTATTAATAGAGCCAGTTTAGAGTCCTGATAATAGTGTAACCATGTTTGTTCTGGATCATTCTGGGCCAGCTGGCTGAACAATGTACTGAAGTAGCAGGGCTACTAAGAGTCAGGGCAATACTCCCGGATGAAGTGTTGGAAGTTATTTCTAGGACAGGTGTCATAGATTTTAGTTATCAAAGCCTTACACAGGTAAAATATAATTGAGGGTTATTAAAACTCATCTATCAATAAGATGAAGTCTTGGCTATTCTGTAGACGGTCACTGTTGCCATCACCTGGGAACCTGTTACAGGTGCAGAATCCTGGGTCCAACCCCAGACTTACTGCATCAGATTCTGAAATATTAAAACTTGCCCAGGGGAAGTGCATGTGTATCAAAGAATGAGAAGCCCGGTCCTTATATATCTAATGTGCAGCAAGTATCTGGCCCACACTGCCAAAGACTTTTTGAAGATTTCCCTGTTGATTCTTTATTCATTTGTCAACAAATAACCAAATCTCTAAGGCCAGTTCAGTCTTCACCGATGGCATTCATTAACAGTCACACAGGCTCCTTCTAGAGCCTGTTTTTCCAAAACATGTAGATAGCATCTTCAGGCTGAAATGGTTGTTTTTCCTTTCCTTTTCCCATTTCAACTGGTGTGATACTGGATTTGGTTATCCATACATTTTGATGTGTGGCAATATTATTTTTTCTTCCTGATACTCAAAAAAGGTAGTGCTTTGTGTGCTTATTGCTTTGTTTGGAAGTGACTTTGCAGTTGGATGTGTGAATCTAATTTCCTCATCACAGTTATCAGAGTACTTTTGAAGACAGTCTGGTTTAGCCTGGTTCAGCACTGGTCAAGAGGTTTTAACACACGTTTCTCAGTCAGGACCGACTCCGTGGGTCAGATTGTACAGAAGACCTAATTGTGTAAGTTTCTCAGGGAAGGCGAACTTGACCTATAAATGGTAAGACTGAAGGCAACACTTATAACACCTTGCAAGTTGGCCAAGATCTTGAGGCCAAGGTGAGCAACTTCTTCAGCTGTTCATGATCTTTTTCTAAGTTTTTCTGTTTTGTGTGGTCCCCATCCTTTTTGGGGCAAAGGTTATTTTTCAGATTTTAATTTAGTGTAGTTACAGATTTTGGTAACTTTTTTCTTTAACATCTCATTCTTTTTCTTACTTTCTCCCAAACTTTGAAAGGATAGTGTAGGAATTTGTGATGTAATGTTTTGCTCATTTTATTTACTGTCTAAACCATGAGTAAGTTCCTGATTACTCATAGGTAAGTAGGCATTTAAATAAGAATGAAATCAGTTTTTTGTTTTTTTTTAATTTGGGTTTTTGTTTCTGGTGGCTGTGATTTAATAAACGCTTCTGTAAGAATAAACTTTAATAAATTCATATAATTGGCATACTTTTGATGTACAATATTCATATCAGTTTACCTTGGGATATTATCTAAGATGCATTTGTGAATTTAGAGAAGGTACCTAAAGGGTGTATTTGTTGCCATTAATAATGGTATAAGTTATATGCTAGAAAAGCAGCTCTCAGGGAAAAAGAAAGAAAAGATAGAAAAGAAGGAAGGAAACAGAGAGCAAGAAAGAAAGAAAGAAAGGATGGCAAAGAACCTTAATTTGTGATTTGTAGTATTTAGCGATGTATGTGGTGTAAATATTTCACCATAGTGATTACAAATTAAAGTTATATCTTGTAGGCCAGTAGAAATCTGCTTTCACACATGACTGGCCTTAAGGACTCCTGACCTACATTCTGAGCCTAATAGAGAGCTATATAGGAGAAAAGCCCAGAGAAATTTGGATACATTTTTATACAGTGAGATTTTTTCAATTTTTATTTCTCAATACCCTTTTGTTATTTTAAAACAAGCAACCCGAATATTTTAAATTAAAAAAATATTTTTTTAATGTTTAGTTTATTTTTGAGAGACAGAGCCTGAGCAGGGGAGGGGCAGAGAGAGAGGGAGACACAGAATCCAAAGCAGGCTCCAGGTGCTGAGCTGTCATCACAAAGCCCGACGCGGGACTCGAACTCATGGACTGCGACATCATGACCTGAGTTGAAGTCTGATGCTTAACCGACTGAGACACCCAGGGGCCCCTATTTTTTTTTTAATGTTTATTTATTTTTGAGAGAGAGATAGAGCAAGAGCAGGGGAGGGGCAGGGAGAGAGGGAGACACAGAATCTGAACCAGGCCCCGGGCTCCAGACTCCCAGCTGTCAGCACAGAGCCTGACACAGGGCTCAAACTCAAAACCTTGAGATCATGACCTGCGCTGATGTCAGACGCTTAACTGACTCAGCCCCCCAGGAATCGCCTGTAGTTTTAAAAAATGGGCTGCTAGCAAACCTTTGCAAAGATGTTATCTTTATTAAAATGGGTAGGGGGTGCCTGGGTGGCTCGATATCAGCTTGTCATGGTCTTGGATGGAGCCTTGTGTCAGGATCTGTGCTGGCAGCGTGAAGCCTGCTTGGGATTCTCTTGCTGTCTCCCTCTCTGCCCCTGTGGCCCTCTGCTCCTCCCCCCCCCATAAGTAAACATTTAAACTGGGCAGAAAACAAATATAATCTGATCTAGGTGCAAACACTATTTCTGTCTTCTGAGGCTCTTAACTATCTCAACATTCTTGAGCATGTATTATAGGTCAGATAAAAGCTGCTAGTGCCTTAAATTTAGGATGTGCAGAAATTTGACAGACACGCAGAGAATTGCTTCTCAATTCTTAAATGCCAGAATTGAGGTATTTCCTAGAATTCTCATTTAAATTTTTTATGTTCATGGGTAAAAGTACTATTTACCACTTAAGACAAGTAGCTTTAGAAATGAATTCCAATTTTAATGGCATTTAAATAATTATAGTAATTATCTCAGTAATGTTTTACCCCAAAATTTGAAAGCACATTAAAGATGTCAGTGTATGTAACAACATTCAGAAAAGGATTTTTAGGCTTTTAAAAATCATCCACCATATAGAAGATTTTACCTCCTCCTTATTTTATAGTATAATTTGGATTAGTGTTGGCAAACAATGGCCTGTAGGCCAAATCTGGCCTACCGTTGGTTTTTGTGAATAAAGTTTTATTGAAAGACAACCTTATACATTTGTTAAAAATTATCTATAGCTACTTTTGCACCCAAATGGAAGGATTAAGTACACATAGTTGTAACGGAGAATGTGTGGCCTATAAAGCCTAAAATATTTATTGTGTAGCTGTTTACAGAAAACTCTGATGACTCCTGATCTAGAAGCCACAAGAACTAAATAATAATAGACATTAGAATATTTCATTTGAGGGGCGCCTGGGTGGCGCAGTCAGTTAAGCGTCCGACTTCAGCCAGGTCACGATCTCGCGGTCCGTGAGTTCGAGCCCCGCGTCGGGCTCTGGGCTGATGGCTCAGAGCCTGGAGCCTGTTTCCGATTCTGTGTCTCCCTCTCTCTCTGCCCCTCCCCCGTTCATGCTCTGTCTCTCTCTGTCCCAAAAATAAATAAACGTTGAAAAAAAAAATTTAAAAAATAATATTTCATTTGATTTATTTTATGACTTCTTATTTCCATTGCAATAATGGGTGATCCATTAATAGTTTTACAAGGAATTTGGGGTGTTTTCACTCTATATTCAGAGATTTCAGCTTTTACATAACACATGTTTAGAAAAGTATAGCTATTTTCAGTACAATTATCCATAATTATTTTAAGGACTAAACCTGTTGTGTCCTTGTCCCCAACACAAAGGTATTTTCTCTAAGTTACTTGGCCAATTCATTGCAGTGAGGTTTTACCAAAATCGAAATATACTGGTTGGATTCTAGTAATTTTTTTTTTTTTTTTTTTTAGGATGCAGAATTGAAGCATGAGATTATACCATGATTTTCAAGAATTTAACCTAAACTTTTAGTCTGGGCTAATAGAGAATGCCAGTATGCATATCCATTCAGCACCTGCATTGCAAAAGGGAGAAGTTTTTCTGTGGTTTCTTGTGGTCTCCTTTGCCCTCTTCACAGTCAATTTTAGAAGGCACCCTTGGAATTCACATTTATAAGACTGGGAAGTTTGGGCCTCACGTTTTCTCTGGGCACGTCAGGAAAAGTATGTAGACCCCTTTATTTCAACCATCCGCCCCCCCCCCCCCCAACTGATCCTTTTCACACTGAATACACACTTGGGCCAACTCCTCTGATTTTATTGTTTTCACCTAGTGCCTAAATTGGAGAATATATGGTAGATGCTGTTAGAAAAAACAAAGTATCTGTGACCATTCTAACTCCATCCTCAAAAGGTTAACAGGCTTTCTGTTGATTTTAGGAGATAGGAGATAACTAATAATATGGGGTAGCAAATGATACATGGTCAATGAGAGAAGCTATTCACTAATTCATAGGGCAGAAGGATCAATTTATAGCAGCTTCAGAGAGGAGATAAGACCTAATTAAAAGCGAGTTGTAAGTTGCTTTGACTTCAACATTCTTTGGGTGGAACTAGTAATAATAATGGAGCTTAGTATTGTCACTTTCCTGTTTAGAATTCTTGAGCCAGATAATCTGCTATGTATTGCTTTATTTATTTTTGTATTCTGGTTTGTTCCTATGCTGTTATTGTCTAGCTTTGTCATCTTTATTCCCAAATAATACCCTTGAGGATAAAGGCTTATTTATGAAACTTATTTTCACATGACATTACAAACAAATATCCATGTAATAAACTGATGTGTGCAAACAGTGAAATGGCATAAAAAGGTCTATATTTGGCATCATTAGTTTGGAAGAGGCTTTGTGTCCTATTGTGTTATTAGCATTAGCCACGCCATAGTGATACATAGACACAAACTGGTTGTAGGCTCAAGCACAAAAATAATTCTCATTTGCAAAAATAGCACAGCACAAGTGTTACTGGTTGACCATTGGCTGTTCTCCACTGGTCCTTCAAGATGGCTCCGTCCATCTTGTGGATTCCTCATATCCCATGCAGTCAATGCTTTCTGCCTCTAGTAAGAAGAATGGGGAAAGACTAAGGAGGGCTCTGAACTGCTTCTTCTAAGTCTTCCACAGAAATGGTACTCATCACTTCTTCTCACATTATGTTGGCCAGGACTCTGCCACCCAACCATGTTGATGTGTGAGGCAGGCTGCAAATGCTTTTCAATTGGATGCCCAGGAAGTAGAGAAAGTGCATCTGTGGTAAAAAGGCACAAGTTTCTTCCTCAGCCAACATCGAAGCAGCCCATTTTTCAAGATAAATCTCTGCAGTTATACCATTTTCTCTGACAAATACCTGTTCTCTAGATGCTTCTGAGACAGACTAAGCTTGAGTTGACAGCCACTTAATAGCTTTCAAAGCTTCTGCTGAAAGAAATACTATTTCTGGAGAATTCTGTACAAATATTCCTTGCCTCTAGGGTGGTCTTCTTAATCAGGGCTGATTTTGCCTTCCCCACAGGGGACATGTGGCAACGTTTAGGTACCTTTTAGTTTGTCACAGTGGGGAGAGTGGGGTTACTGACATCTAGTGGGTAGAGGCCAGAGAGGATAATAAATATCCTTGAATGCCCAGGACACCTCCCCACAACAAATAAATATCAGGCTGAAAATATTAAGAGTCAAGAAATGGGAAAACTGTAACTGGATTTTATTATGATGCATTGATACATTGTATACACTGTATTATATTACTCATTGGTTTATATACTGAGGTGATACCTTTAGACTTTATTGATGGTTGTTGGAAGCAACTGTGCAGTTTATCCCAATATCTATTATAATGTAGATACAATACATAGTGTTAATTCCTTGAGGAGTTGTAGCAACTCTATCAAAAATAAAACTGGAAACAGTTATTTATTCCTTATAGATACTCATATGAGATTAATCATATTTCACCTTTTTTTTTTTTTTTGGCTGTAGAAACTTGAGAGTCAAATATGTATTTTCCTCTAAATGGGAAAAGGAGTTATGGCATATGACTGTGTGGGTTTAATCCCTGGCTTTTTCTCTACCCCCTTCATTCATTCTCTGTCTTTCTCTCTCCTACTTACCTGGATTTACATTATTTTCTGTACAGTTTTGTCACTTTAAATCATTTTCTTACTCACTTTAAGTGTATTTTATCAGGTAATATTTTTCATTTATTTTAAAATATAGATGAGTTAACTAAAAAAATAATAACAGGGGCGCCTGGGTGGCTCAGTCGGTTAAGCATCTGACTTCGGCTCAGGTCATGATCTCACAGTTCATGGGTTCGAACCCCGCGTGGGCCTCTGTGCTGACAGCTCAGAGCCTGGACCTGCTTCTGATTCTGTGTCTCCCTCTCTCTCTGCCCCTCCCCTCTTTGTACTCTGTCTCTCTTTCAAAAATAAATAAAAACATTTAAAAAATGAAATAAAATAATAATAAAAAAGGAGGCCCGTTCTTAAAACATTTGCATTTCTCCATAAATAATAGCTACTGTGAATTGGCTTGTCTAATATTCCATGGTGTATAGAAGGGTCAAGAGATGGGAAGAACTTGATACAATCAATGATTTGATTTCAGACATAGTCAAAGTGGTAAAGTGGGATCTAGAAATACTCACCTGGTTGGTTGCAGATACATTTTCCAGTCGTGTAGAAATTAGGAACATATGCCCCCAAATGACTCCAAAACCAATAGCCTCCCACCCCAATCAATTATTTCACTCATTTTATTGAGTGAAATATCCAAGCTTCAATCAAGGTCGATATTTACTTGAATTTTCATCTCAGAGCATAAGATACTCTTTAGAATGCACCAAATTAGGTTAAATGTCTTTTTAAAAAACTTTTTATTTGTCTGTTTAATATGGGAGAGAGAGAGCAAGTGGGGAGGGGCAGAGGAAAAGGGAGAGAGAGAAGGCCAAGCAGGTTCCTTAACCCAGAAGCCCATGCAGGGCTTGAATTCATGAACCGTGCAGGGCTGAAGATCATGACCTGAGTCGAAATTAAAGAGTTGAGTGCTTAACCAACTGAGCCACCCAGTCACCCTAGGTTAAATGTATTTTTTAACATACATTCTTACATCGTCATAATTACCAGATAGTTTCTCAACATTCTCTGGAGTAGCTGATTTTTCAGTCTCTTCTCCAAAATTCCATGGACTTATATAACCTGATGAATTATTGAATGTATGTATGGCTATACAAATATAAATATTTTTAAGCTCTTCATGATTCACTGTTTCATTTAAACCCAAGGGCTATTTTCAAAATGTTCTGGGTTTTATTTAAAAAAACACAAGCTGTCTTTGGAGGTATTTATATAGATTTTAAACTAAAATTCACAAACTGGCAGGCTGTTTTCTTTGGCCTGAATGGCACTTTAATTTTTTAAATTATTTGATACCTTTTAAAATTGACATATTTCTGGCAGGATAATCAGATATGTTAGGGCTTGTATTTCCAGATGGCATCAATCAAACTAAAATGAATCATACCTGCCCGCTTTCCATGTAACCACAGGCAAACTCTGCCAAGTTCACTTATTTCATTACCTTGCTGGCCTCTGAAGATAGCTCTTCTTGTGACTCACTCCTCACCCCCATGATCACAGATTTAAGAATGGCAGATAAATTTTGAGTACTGTATCCTGGATCCTGATTACTTCAGGCCTTCATATGAGTACTGGTGAGTGCTGGAGCCATACCATGGAGATCTGTGATTCTATTTCTGACTTTTCTGCAGTATCTGTAATTTTCAGCCTGGGATTAGTTGGCTCAGTTCCCCAAGATGCCTCAAAAATACATCTTTCCAGCTTTACACGGCACATTCTCTCTCTCTCTCCATGTTTCTCTCTCAGAATTAACATCGACTAAATGAGAGTGAAGCTCCAAAGATGCTAGGTGGCCTCGGATCATGAATCTTTTTGCCTTTTTGTAGGAAGTTCAGAAAACATCCTGGAAAATCTCTCTAGATAGCTCAGAAAAGAGTGGACAGCTATTGCTGAGGGGGATGTTAGGGAGTTGAGACTGATGAGAACTTTGTGGCCAAATCATTGGGCAGATTCTAAATAAGATCACTTGATTTTCCTTATATCTTGTTTACACATTCAAGGAGACCATCACTTCAAGAGAATATATAACATGCAAGATTGCAAAACCTGATAAACTAAAAACAAAACAAAACAAAACAAAACTGATGGCTGTTTAAAATGAAATCCAGGGGCATCTGGGTGGCTCACTCAGTTGGTTGAGCGTCTGACTTCGGCTCAGGTCATGATCTCATGGTTCGTGGGTGTGAGCCCCATGTGGGACTGTATGCTGACAGCTCAGAGCCTGGAGCCTGCTTCAGATTCTGTGTCTCCCTCTCACTCTGCCCCTCCCCTGCTCGCGATGTCTCTTTCTCTCACTCTCTCTCTCTCTCTCTGAAAAATATAAATAAACACTAAAAAATTTTAAAAAAAGAATTGAGAGAGTTTATCATAGTGGTCTACATACACAAAATGTGCTGGTATAAGAGTGAGGATATGAAATGAAAGACACAGAAGATGGAATCTTGTAATAAGCACCCAGACAGTAGTGATGGCCACCAGCAGAAGAAGGGTGTGTGGTATCCTAGGCCTCAAGATGGGCACCCACCTCTAGATGCCACCCATCAGTGGGTTCCAGGGAAGAGCTGTCAGCAGGAACTATCTCCCCACTCACCCCAGCCAGTATCTTGACTTCTGCAGGTGGAGTATCAGTGGAGAGGAGAGCCGCAGGGAGGGGACCCCGAGTATAAAGAGACTGGATCCTCTCTCCATCCCACCAAAAAGAGACATGTAGTGTCTTTTTTTAAGTGTCAATTCACTTTAATTGACACTTTAAGTGTCAATTTAAAAAAGTGACACTTTTTTAAGTGTCAATTCAATAAGACCATTTCTTATTCTGACTCTTTAGCATAAACTAGTGACATAACATCAAAGTGAAATTATGATAAGTCATGCTTTAGATAACCAAGAGAATGCCAGTCTTGCCCTGGGGTGATCTGAATAAGTATAAGGTAGACTACTTCAAGCTGTCCCCTTTTAATGTGATTTCTCTCAGCTGAGCCTTGGAAAAGGTGGAATGGCTGGTGAATGGAGGAGAACAGTTCTTCTACTGAGTGAACACCCACACCCCCTCCACAGTTGATTGACTATGGTTGAGATCAATGGTCCCTTGTGAGAGCTCAAGGCCAACAAAGGTTCATGCTTAATTAAGATCGTGTCAACTCTACACTGAGTGGAAGTGTAGGGTTGGTATTCCCCTTAAGCAGTTATTTAGAATTTGTCTAAATACAGAGATAAATTTATGATAAAAGTTATAGAAGTCTTTGTCATATGACATGGCCGGTAATATTTCCATCTGGAGAACGATATTAAAGTAATTATAGACATGTATCTGCTTCTCTGAAGCTCCCATAGAATGCCTGTCAGAACTGCTAATCTTTGTTGCACTCAGCAGATAAATTGTTTGCAAGGTATACGCTAGGGTAATAATACCACCACCAAAAGTAATATTAAAATTAATTCTTAATATCCAGAAGCATCTATCAGAAGTAATTAGATTTTGTATTCTTCCTTGATGAAATAACTACCTGGGTAGAAGCGTCAGTCTCAGCCATTTCTCATTTTAGAAAATGATATCATATCATCTGTTAATAAATGAGTGTTGATGTTCTTTTTTCCTGATAATGGGATGGCAGCTACCCAGTGGATCTAAAATGGTCTATTAAATCATGGAGAGAACAAAATGAAAGTATAGGAAAACATTGGTGAGATTTACAAGTATTGAAGTCCATTCAAAATCCTTTGTAAAAGCCATTCTAATGTGAAAATAAAGTTAGTACAAACTTTCTCTTAAGAGGAATAGAAGAAATATTGTAATCTCTTAGAAAGTGCTTATTGCACATCCAGGATTTAGTATCTTAACTTTTTGGTTATTTTGAAAGGCATAAAAATCTTAATAGAACTTAGTTCTTAACCTGTTGTTTAGTTTGTTTGCTTAGTTCAGAGTTCATAGCCCTAATGATCTTGAATGCTTTGTGACCCAGTCCAGCAAATCTTTATCAAGCTTCCAGATTCAAGGTACCATGTCAGTTAAACAGCTGAATAAGATGAGTAAGTCATGAGTTTTCCTTCTCAGCAAACAGAATAAGCCTCTCCAGCTTGATGGCTCAGATCATAAGTCCTATAGTCAGACTGCCTGGTTTCACATCTGACCTGTCCCATTTAACTGTTTTATTTGACTTTGGCAAAGTAGTAGATGTCTCTGGTTTCAATGTCCTTGTCAAACAATGAGGACAGTACTACTTTCCTCATAAGACTGGCATAAGGATGAAATGAGGTAACTCCTGCAAAGCCCTTAGTAAATATTCAACTGTTGATTATTAATTATTCCTATTTTTGTTGTTAGTGACATTTTGCAGACAACCTTCCATGCTTTATGAGAGTGCACAGCATTTCCCAGAGGTCCAGTCACCTAAACCAAACTCTCAAGAACTGTGAAGAAAAACAAATGATGCTTCAGGATATATGATGTGAAATGTAGCTCTCAAACAGGCTGGAATACCAGTCTTTGCCTGACTAACCTATCAGATCGTGGGAAGGCACATAGACTCACCTTGCGTGCTTGGTGAAAGCCATCTTTCAAATATGTAAGTTTTAGGCTTACAGATGTAAACATCTCCTAGTTTAAGAGAGTCATCATTTCTCCAATGAGATAGAAATGGTCAGGGTCCCTTGCCTAAAGTTACCTTTCTTCCAGATTGTGATTAAATGGACACTGCCATTATTTGCTTCAATCACTCAGATCTTTCTAGTACTGCTTAGCTCATTGTCTCTCTTCCTACTTCCCCTCCCAAAGAATGCAGCCCTTTTTAGGCTGCTCAAGACACAGCTGGGTTACAAATAGAAACTCTTGGTCTATCCAGTGCCTTTAATATGCCTTGGGATTTATCACTTAAATTATTTGGTGTGATTTTTAAAACTTAATAATAGTTCAGAGAGAGTCTCAATTGAGTGTCCCTCAGTAGTTTGCAAGCAGAAACAATAATGATCATGGATGGGAAGTAGGGAAAGGGTAAAAATCAGTACAGATTTCCATTTAGTTTGCATTTCCAATTGGGAGATCAAGAAAATGTTTTTAACATTATGTAAGAAAAAGTCAAATGACTCTCTGAAAGTACTAGCAATATAGCCCAGATTTTCATTATTTTATAACACACTTGTTTGCCTTACTGCCTTCAGAGACATTAAGAGAATGTTCCTAAAAAAGCAATTTCAATGAAAGATCTATTAAAATGTAAACACGAGGAACTTTCATATTGTTGCACCTAGAAAGATAAGTATGTTTTGAACTGAAGTGAATAAATAAGCTCTGATATGTTCACTGTTGCCTGTTAGGTGAAAGAGCTCTCTTCTCTTTGACTCTATATGAAAACAGGTGTGCATTTGACTATAAACACGCATGCGCGCGCGCACACACACACACACACACACACACACACACACACACACCAAACACATATGTATGGAATGACACAAATTATACACAAAGACTTTGTGATATACACAAAGGTTGATTTCATGCTTTCAAAAAAACTGGTTTTTATTTTGTAGACCTGTTGATCCTAATGAATAGGACTCAGGTAATTGGTCACATTTTGCTGTATCAGGAAAGAAGTCTCATATAGGAATCCTCAGCTTAAATTGTTCATAGGCTGCTTACAATGGATAGTCTTTCGTGAAAAAGAAAAAAGCACCATGTCACCTGGGACAGACTCTAACACAGACCAAGATAGAGACCCCGTTGATCCTGCATGGTCTCCTGTATTTCTCTGTACATTTCTCTTCCTAGTGAAATTAATAAAAGGACCCTTAACATGAAAACTGTATCTGGCTTTAAATATGTAAAACCAATAGCAACTGTAAATATGACTTTAATTAATTTATTGAAATATATTCAGGATTTAATGCAGTTGGAGAGCTTAGATTGGCTCTCTGGTATCTTTTAATAAGGGAAGACAGATAAATATCCTTCATATTATCTAAATATGAGCAACAAGGAAGCAAATGCCAATGCCAAGAGGTGGTACATCATAGCAATCACAATTATTATTATAATAATAGGATAATAGGTAACTTCCATTCATGTGTCCTCTATGCTGGGTACTCCTCCAAACATTTTTGTATGTACTAATGTAATTTCTCCCAGTCATGCTGTGATGAAAGTTATGTTACAGTTGTTATTAACATATTGGGAATCCAAGGCGCAGGAAGGTGCTGCCATTTTGCCCAGGATTACCCATCTGCTAAGTGACCAATCACCCATTATGTAACCAGGAAGTCTGGCTAGTGAAATCAGTAAGTTGTGAGATATATATATATATATATATATATGATATACACACACACACACACAAACACACATACACACACATACATATACATACACACACACACACGTGTATTTTAAATTTCTTTTTTAATGTTTATTCTTGAGACAGAGACAGACTGCAAGCAGGGGAGGGGCAGAGAGAGAGGGAGACCCAGAATCTAAAGCAGGCTCCAGGCTCTGAGCTGTTAGAACAGAGTCCGACGCGGGGCTTGAACTCACAAAGCGGGAGATCATGACCTGAGCCAAATTCGGACATTTAACCGATTGAGCCACCCAGGCGCTCCAGTAAGTTGCGATACCTTTTATAGCAATGAAAGATAGAAGGAAGAAAACAAGAGAAAGCAACTGTTTTAGAGGCCTACTCAGTGCCAGTACCTGAACCAGGCATTGTAATTGTTATTCGCGGGTGATACCAATTGCAAGGCCTGAAACTCTCGCTCTTGCATTTTTACCCAGAAGCCTCTTGGGCAGTTCATAATTTCCATTGCTTTCAGTGTTCTTCTCTATACATTAAGGGGTGGTACTTCCTTCTTTCTAAGAATCTTTCCAGTTCTGACCTTCTGCTTCTATGCCTAATGATCAAATAAAACAGCTTTTCCTTTTTCTGTGACTACCTATGTCTGCCTCTGTCACCTTCTTTTTAAATCTTGATAGGTTCTAACATTTACAGTCTGGTTTTGGAGAGTAACAGTCTGCTTACATTGGCTTCTATGGTATCCTACTGCTTCTCCTCCACAGTTCCGTGCCTTCGAATATAAATTCATTGGCAAAAGTATTTTGTGTAGGAAATCAAAGAAGCTTGTAGACTGCATCCTCTACAATTTGGTTTTGAAATTTAAGGGTCAGCTATGTATTTGGATCTGAGAAGGTGTTTTTTTTTAACCTCAAAACGTGATGCAGAGCAAACCTCTTAGAGTATAATGCCTTTCCTCCTGCAGAGTAAATTCCTAATGGCTGCTGGATGTACCTATAATCCCAGGATTTAGGAAAGTTTTTTTCAGGGGAAGTGGACTGTGACCCCAATTTTCCAAGGGAGATTTAATACTCAAGCTGCTTCATACCACAGATTGAGTCAGGGATACCAACAGAAACTAACTCCCACTAGAAACAAACCCCTCTTCCTTTGAACCCTATCTTGTACCCAACTTCATTAGATGAAAATGATATCACAGTTCTTAAAGTAACAAAACATGGGGAGAAAGCATTTTAAACATTTATTTTCATAAATAAGAGAGTTAGGAGTTCTTGAACAAATATTTTCTTTCCAAACAGTGCACTTTGATTTTTCTAAATGTGCAGTTTATTCAAATGAATAACAAAGAGGCAGTGATTGCATTCTGGGTAAAGCACTAGGCTCAGCCTGTGGGAAAACAGAACTCTTGCTTATAAAAATAATCAGAGCACTCTAGGATATCAGAATTTATTTAGAAAAGGAGTGAAAATGGAAAAAGTAGTAAAATATCCCACAAAGGAGACAAGAGTGCTGAAAGTTGTATGCGGATATTGTAAAGCAGTGGAGCAGATAAAGAATGTTTTGTAATGCACAGTGTATTTAGATGGATCCTGGAGAATCTGAAGGAAGCAATCATAATTGGTTAAACGTCCGACTCTTGATTTGGCTCGGGTTATGATCTCACAATTTGTGAGTTGGAGCCCTGTGTTGGGCTCTATGTTGACAGCGTGGAGCCTGCTTGGGATTCTGTGTTTCCCTCTCTCTCTCTGCCCCTCCCCAACTCATGCTGTCTCTCTCCGTCTCAAAGTAAATAAATAAACGTAAAAAAATAGGAACAATCACTTTGTTGGATAGGTAACAAGACATCACTTTCAGTTACTATTCCTTCATAAAATTAACAGTCTTTGTAATCAGAGAACCAGAAAGATGGTTGATACTTCCTAGACTCCTCACCATTTATTTTTCAGGTTGTAACACAGAAAAATGTGTCACTCAGTTTTCTCTCTCCTCATTGCACAAGCTTTTCAGAGATGTCTGCGTGTAGATACTCTTGAGCCCAGAGGAACAGGCACACACAAACAACCACAACAAGGTGACAAGTGCCAACACATGTATGAACAAACGAACAAAGTGATTTGGAAGGGCAGATGAAGAAGAACGTAAGAGAGATCACAAGATCTCAGGAATCTTCACAGAAGAAATAACATCTGAGTAATCTTTCAGGATGAAAACCAGTCTTTCAGACAGGCAAGGGGGATTGGTAGCTGCTTTAATCACACTTTACTCTTTCTACCCTGCCATAACATTAATAAAACACATGAAAGTAATGAATTAAAGATTTGTGTTGGGGTGCCTGGGTGGCTCAGCTGGTTAAGCACCTGGCTCTGGATTTTGGCTCAGGTCGTGGTCTCACAGTTTGGTTCCTGAGATCAAGCCCCACATGGGGCTCTGGGCTCACAATGCAGAGTCTGCTTGGGATTCTCTCTCTTTCCTTTCCCCACTTGTGTGCGCGCTCTCTCTCTCTCCTTATTTCAAAATAAATAATATTGAAAAAATTGTGTTAAGCTTTTATAACAAGTTACAGAATCTCAGTCCATAAACCAACTTATGAATCAAATTGTAACTTCCCATTATTAATATGTGTTCTCCATTTGTGATAGGTTTGTCTACTTTGCATTGTTTCTGTAGATGCAGCCTTGTTAGAGACCTCGAGAAAGTTGTTTTGAATTGTAGATCTATGAGTTTTAAGTAAGTAAATGCTAAGTTATAGACTCCTCTGCCTGAGTGAATTGACATACTCCACCAATCTCTGAAATGGTTTATTCTCTGGGAAAGTGCACTGATCCTTTTTGATCTGATTAGTCTTTATTAAAAGAATTGTATAATGAAATATATGTGACACATGAGAAGAGTCTACTTGCATTAATTGTTGGCATTCATCCTTAATGAACTATGGAGCTATTTGGGGTATTCTTGCTCAAGTTATTTTTTTTTTTTTTTCAAATTCTCACTTTGGAAGGCAGTTTGGCAGTTTCTTAAGAAACTAAACTTGTTACCGTAAGTAACTAAACCGTTAACTTATTAGTAACTGAACTTATTAATAAACTCTTAGCATATAATCACACTCTGTGGCATTTGCTCAAAGGAGTTGAAAACTTAGGTCCACACAAAAACTTGAACACAGATGTTTATATAGTAGCTTTCTCCATAATTGCCCAAACTGGGAAAAAAAACAAGATGTTCTTCAGCAAGTGAACGGATAAGCAAACTGGTATTTTCAGACCATGGAATATTAGTCACTGCTAAAAAGAAATGAGCTATCAAGCCATGAAAAGACACAGAGGAAACTTAAATGCATATTTCTGAGTGAAAAAAGGCAATCTGAAAAGGCTATATTCTATTTAATCTCAACTATATGACATTCTGGAAAAGACAAAATTCTGGAGACCATAAAAATATTAGTGGTCACCAGGAGTGGGTGGGGAGGGAGAGCTAAATAGGCAGAGCATAGAGGATTTTATGGCATTGAAACTAATCATGATCTAGCATTGAAACTATGATCATGGTCAGTACATGACCTAATACATTTGTCCCAATCCATAGAATGTACATCACCACGAGTGAACACTAATGTCATCTGTGCACTTTGGTGATAATGATGTGTGGACATAGGATCATCAGTTGTAATAAATGGGCCATTCTGGTGGGGAGTGTTGATAATGCTAGGAACTATGCTTGTATGAGATTAGTGGTATAGGAGAACCTTTGTACCTTCTGTTTAATTTTCATATAAACGTGAAACTACTCTATAAAGTAACATCTATTAAAATAATTTTTAGGGGTGCCTGGGTGGCTTAGTTGGTTAAACACCCAACTTTGGCTCAGGTCATGATCTCACATTTGGTGAGATAGAGTCCTGCACTGTTTTCTGTCCTGACAGTGTGGAGCCTGCTTGGGATTCTCTCTCTCCCTCTCTCTCTGCCCCTGTTTTGCTCGCTCGCTCTCTCTCTCTCTCTCTTGCTCTCTCAAAATAAATAAACTTAAGAACATTTAAAAATAATTTTAAAAAGAGCTCTGATTTGCACAATCCTCAATCTGGTTGCATGATCCACCTTTATTAATGGTTGCATGTATCCAGAAGAATTATTACACATTATTATTAGATCACCTGATTTGACTGTGTATATCATGGCATCCCCTATGTCCATTAGCATGTAAAATTATTATGTCCAACTTTTAACATGTCGTTTTATTTGGTGTTAACACTATACTATTGGTGTTAACACTCATAGTATTTTAGAGTTCTTGACTTTCCATTTTATACTTCTTTTACATAGATTCCTGCCATTAATCATTGAATTATAGAAGTTTTTGTCAGGTTGAATTACATACATTAACCCTCAAATATTCCCTGTTGAAAAAGGGCAAACAAATAATAACACTAAGACTGCTATTTGTACCAAGGTATTATCCTGATTTCTGGTCATTGTTTTAAAAAGTTTATTCATTTCGAGAGACAGGGCACACAAGAGATGGGCGGAGAGAGAGGGGGAGAGAGAATCCCAAGCAGGTTCCATGATGTCAGTGTGGAGCCTAACACGGGGCTCGATCCCATGAGCCATGAGATCATGACCCGAGCAGAGATCAAGAGTCGGATGCTTAACCATATGAGCCACTCAGGTGCCCCAGGGGTCATTTATTTTTATATTTATGATCTTTTATAGCTTAGTTAACTTGATAGATTTATTTGATACTTTACAATAATGTATTGCTTATTGGATGTTAATTATTTCTTTATTATTAATTTATTCCTTCTATATAAAATACTTCTCCCGAACTTCACTTTAGAACTCATTCCTTACATGTTTGATACTTTGTTAGTATTTCGTATAATTATCACTTACCCACTGAATGAAACCTACGGAGGTTATTTTATACAAGTGATTCTGGAACATTACACTTCAAACTTGTCTGTGGCTTTTCCTCTGGTAGCTAATGTCATTTCAGTAAAGTTCTCACACCTGTTTGGAAGAAGCATAGTCTGTTTTTTGTTTTGAAGGTCATGATTTACATTTTTATTAAAATCCCTGCCTACCTGGCTCTGTCATTTTTTATGTGTAGGTGCATATCTTTGTCCAGGTTGCTGGCCGGGAAATCACCTTTTTCCTACCAAAGGCTTGCGTTCCCCAGACTTGGAGGGTTTAAGTTTGAAATAGAGATTTAAAAAAAAATGTTTGCAGAGTATTTTGCTACTTCCGACCTCTTCTTCTTTTTTCAATGTGTTATTCATTTATTATTTAGCACTGGCCTCCTTCCCCTGTGTTTGTGATTTTACCTTGGCAGTACTGTTCTGTGTACTACATTTCTTACCTTCATGTTCACATAGCTCTCTATCACCTGAACTCTCTTATTTTTTTTTTTGTCTTTAGCTTCCCGTTTGTCTTTTCCTCTCAAAGCTTCTTTGCTTAAATAATAGATGGAGAGTTTATGATCCTAGAGAGTTGGATGTATTTTATGAATAAAGAAGGTGAGAATAGAAGCAAAGTGTATAAGCTCTCATGATCTGGTTTATGGTTATAATGTTTTGTTTTTTCCCCACAATATCTGAGGTTTCCCAAATAATTTCTGTTGTCATCCCCATATGTGACCTAAGGAAAACCTTTGGGTCGTCTCATATTATTAACCATATGCGTAAGATAGATACCCCAACTGAAGACACTCATTATTAGATTTCATTAAGAAGAACATAGAGGTTAGATAGGGTGAGAAAGTAATACCGTACAATTTTTTGAAACCAGAAGTGTAAGCCCTCGAAAAGAAATAAATGAGCCAAAGGGACTCTTATTACCTGAGTTACATGACTTCCATTCCTATTAATTCTTATATTATTATCATGAAGATGTTGGTGGTGTTTCCTTTATCATTTTGGACTCTACCTTCTAGTTGTTTTATCTGAGGGCTCCATGGTACCTGTTTACCAACTTATTCTAGTCCCCTTTCTTCCTCTTTACTCTGTATGTGACCGTTCACTGCTGCGCTATTCCACTGAATTATCTCTGCCTAGAAAGCCCCATTTCTTCTTGACATGTAGGGAAAGTGTTGCCAATAGCAGACGGCCAAGCTGAAAACTCTTCACGGCAATGTGACAGTTACTGAGTTTGAGTGATAGAGAATGCAGTTCTGAAAGGGAATGAGAACAGTTACCAGGTTAAATTAAGGAGAGCTCTAATTAACAGAAAGTCTGAAGAAAGAAATGATTTTCTAGGGCTACTCTTCAAGAAGGACAGCCTATTAATGTGCTCAAATATTTGTAAGAATCTTGTTTCTGCATAGCATATAAAGATATACCTCCTCACCAGAAACATGCCTTTCAAGTTCACTTCCAGGAAGCACTGTATTTTGTTCTTCCACCAAAATGACCATTTGCATGACTTAAATCAGTCTATGAAATATAGGAAGGTATATAACCTCGTCATATGATAAGATAATAAGTATTTATTTATTTATTTATTTATTTATTTATTTTAACATTTATTTATTTTTGAGAGACAGAGACAGAGCATGAGTGGGTGAAGGGCAGAGAGGGAGGAGGAGACACAGAATCTGAAGCAGTCTGCAGGCTCTGAGCAAGCTTTCAGCACAGAGACCGATGTGGGGCTCCAACCCACAAACCATGAGATCATGACCTGAGCTGAAATCGCTTGCTCAACTGACTGAGCCACCCAGGTGCCCCTATTTCTTTTTTTTTTTTTCAACGTTTATTTATTTTTATTTTTGGGACAGAGAGAGACAGAGCATGAACGGGGGAGGGGCAGAGAGAGAGGGAGGCACAGAATCAGAAACAGGCTCCAGGCTCTGAGCCATCAGCCCAGAGCCCGACGTGGGGCTCGAACTCACGGACCGCGAGATCGTGACCTGGCTGAAGTCAGACGCTTAACCGACTGCGCCCCCCAGGCGCCCCCTTATTTCTTGAATTAACCTCTACAGAGGATCAAGCACTCCCTAGGAATTGCTGATCTTTCTTAAGATGATGCAGCCTTTACTTTCAAGGGGTTAAGTTCATTGAAGAAGACACACACATGAACAGGTTATCACCTGTTCAACAGGTGATTAACAGGTTATGGTGTACTGAATACTCTGATAATATTTTGTACCATGTTTTACAGTCCCTGTTCATATAGTCCATTATGCCCGCTGTTCCATTTCCACATAGTAGTGCTAGACTCACCTGAATAGCGTACAGATGTACCGATGGATGTATAATGTTTGTTGGAGACCTTCTGAGTTGAAGAAAGCATTACTGGATAGCCTGGGACCTGCCACATTGGATGGATCCTTTTGCATGCCAATAGAGACAAATGATTATGTCTAAGATGCTGCCTTAGTATTTCCACTAGGGAAAAAAAAATTCAGTGTATATAGAAATGGAGAGGTAAGAAAGGTAAAGAGTATGATCAGAATGTCTTCCCAAGTCCTACTATGTTAATATTAACCTTTGGAGAAAAATAAGAAAGATGGATAAAACTGGACTTTACATCCCTTTTCATTTGAACCCATCACTTTCTTGGCCAAGCCATGTTTGAATATGTCGCACATTTTTCCATCTATGATAGTTAACTAAAATTCTTTAGAATTCCACCATGTGTATAGAATTAGATATCATAAAAGTTGGTTCACTCTCCTGGTTAGTCCAGTATACTGTGCTTTTATTTATTGTGCATATTGAGAAGAGTACTTTCATGTGTAATTCATGTGTAATTTCATGAGTAATTTCAAGCTAATCCAGGGACGCCTGGATGGCTCAGTCGGTTAAGTGTCCAACTCTTGATTTCGGCTTAGGTCACGATATCATGGTTCATGGGATCGAGCCCTGAGTCATTTTCTGTGTCGGTTTCTAACAGCGTGGAGCCTGCTTAGGATTCTCTCTCTGCCTCTCTCTGCCCCTACCCTTCTCTCTCTCTCTCAAAATAAATAAATAAACTGAAATAAAAAGAAATACAAGCTAATCCAGCAGTTAACTAAACCTGCGTGTAAACATATGTTCTTGTCCATTACATTACCCTGTTATCCCTTTGGTAATGTAATCTTACCCGTCTCAAGTCTGTTCATCATTTATACACATACCTTTTAATATGGTTTTGTGCACCTAAATATTTCCCAAGAAGTATATTTTCGTTGTTAGTTCTGTTCACATTGTTTAACGACCTCGTACTTCACATAATCTTGGAGTTAAGATTTTTTTCACTAAATATTATTTGCTGGAATTCATCCATGCTGCTGCATATTAGCATAATTTATTCATTTTGTCTGCTGTATGATAATCCATTGTCTAAATACACCATACCTGATCTGTGCTCTCATCACAAACAATTGGACTGTTTTCCATTTGATTATTTGTTTTCTATTGTGAGCAATATTCCTATGAATATTCTTGCCCATGTCTTCTGTTGTACATGGACAAGAGTTTGTTCTGTGTATATGTTTAAAAGTAGAATTATTCCCTTGTAAATTATGTGATGTTTAGCCATAGGAGATAATGGTAAACTGTTCTGAAAATAGTTGTACCTATTTATACTCTTAATACAAATGGGTAAGATTGTTTATGGCCATGTGCTCTCTAACATTTGCTACTATCACATATTTATTTTTTAATTATTATTTTTATTGGAGTACACTAGCCACACAATGTTACATTTGTTTCAAATATAGGACATAGTAATTTTCAAGTTTATACATTATCCTATTTTCATCACAAGTGTCCCTGCCATCTGCTTTGATCAATTCAGTAATGTAAAAGGACATCTCATTGTGGCTTTGATTAAATTTCCCAGACTTCTGGGGCGCCTGGGTGGCGCAGTCGGTTAAGCGTCCGACTTCAGCCAGGTCACGATCTCGCGGTCCGGGAGTTCGAGCCCCGCGTCAGGCTCTGTGTTGACAGCTCGGAGCCTGGAGCCTGCTTAGGATTCTGTGTCTCCCTCTCTCTCTGCCCCTCCCCCGTTCATGCTCTGTCTCTCTCTGTCCCAAAAATAAATAAACGTTGAAAAAAAAAAAATTTAAAAAAAAAAAAAAAATTTCCCAGACTTCTAATAGTTTTCTTATAGTTTTCTTCTTAAGCAACATGCCTATTCATAAATTTTGCCATTTATTTTTCAGTTTGATAGGTTTTGCTTTCCTTACTGATTGGTAGTTATTTTAAAAATGTTCTTCATACTACTCCTTTGGTGGTTGTTGACCTTGTAAATATTTCCCCCCATGTTTAATAGGTCCTTTTACTGTCTTGTTATCCCTTCAGATGAGAAACTGCCATTGATTTTAAAAGAGTAAAATGTATTACTTTTTTTGAACAGTGATAAATGGGTTTTGTAATTCCCTCGCCTGCTCTACACCAAAGCCCAAAATACCAGAACCTAAATTTTCAACCGGAGTTTAAAAATTTTTACATTTGAAGGGTGCTTGGGTGGCTCATGAGGTTAGGCGTCTATTGGTTTTGGCTCAGGTCATGATCTCACACTTTGTGAGAACGACCCCCCCCCCCCCCACCATGTGGGGCTCTGCGATGGCAGTGCAGAGCCTGCTTGGGATTTTTGTTCTCTCTCCCCCTCTCTCTGGCTCTCTCAAAGTAAATAAACTTTAAAAAGTTAAAAAAGATAATTACATTTGAGGAGCACCCGGGTGGCTCAGTCAGTTGAACATCCGACTTTTGGTTTTCACTCAGGACATGATCTCATGGTAATTCTCTCTTTCCCAGCTTAGACAAGTTTTACATTTGATATTAATATTCTCAATTGATCTGGAGTTGAATTGTATATATAGTATGTGTTCTTTATATTTTCTTTACCCTATATATAACCATTTTTTAGAGCATGGCTTTGTCAGTAGTCCCTCATTCTTTGAATGATCTAGTGTTCTACCTTTCATATGTTGCATAAATACATGGTTTTACTACATTAATGAATTTGTCTATTCTTTGCTAAATGCACACTGTCTAAATTTCTATTTCTTTGTAAGACCTGCTATTATCCTGGTGGATTTTGACTCTTGAATCTTCCATTTAAATGTAGAAACCAAAACATTTCATTTAAATCACTGTTGAAACTAATTTGTATTCAGTACGTAGATTACTTTGGGGGTAATTGACATATTTGTGACACTATGTGAATTCACTCTGTGAATATAGCATCTCACTTCACTGAGGTCTTCTCTAAAGTGTTGTAATCAGTTTTTAGATTTTACCTGCAAAAGGTCTTGCCCTTGGATTCATTCTTAGCTAACTTTTTTTTTTCATATTAGCATGTTCTCTTTAATTATTTTGTTCTTTTAGTTGTTTATTGTTACATAAAATGCAGGTGGTTTTTCTTTAACATTAAGCTTACAAGTAACTACCTTGTTAAATGCTAATCAAAATGATTTTGTAGATTTCTTCCCTCACTGAAGTTCCCTGAGATAGGGCCTTTCTCTGCTTCCCAACATTGAAAAGCTCACTTTACATAGTGAAAACAAGTACAAAATTTACCCGATTTATCTTATGAGTCCATAGTCCATAAAATACGTTTGGTATTAGCAGAACTTGTTCTAGTAGAAGCCTCATTAAATTTTATCAATAGAGAGTGCTACGTGCATGCTTCCAAAACCCAGGACCCTGAAACAGACAAGACCACCCACACCCATCTGGGTTTTCTCTAGGTAGGTACACTAAAAATTTACAGTAATAAAAAATATAAAGTTATACTTGTAATCTGTGATCTCACTATGTGTAATTTCATGATTGCAAGGGATAGAAATGTGATTTTTTTCACATTCCACAGAATTGGTGGTTCAATCTCCTCAGCGCTCTTTTGCTTAAAGAAATTAAGTATTGGGGCACCTCAGTGGCTCAGTCGGTTAAGCACCCAATTTCAGCTCAGGTCATGATCTCACGGTTTGTGAGTTCGAGCCCCGTGTCAGGCTCTTTGCTGACAGCTCAGAGCCTGGAGCCTGCTTGGGATTCTGTGTCTCCCTCTGTCTCTGCCCCTTCCACTACTTGTGCTCTGTCTCTGTCTCTCAAAAATGAATAAACATTAAAAAAAAAGTTGTAAGACATTCAGAATTTTCCCATTGTTCACAGAAAACAGCACCAAATATCGATTATCAATGTATCCTTTTATTTATTTACTTATTTTTGGTGTGTGTAGGCTTGTTGAGATAATCTCTTTTATTTTGGGACAAATAAAACAATGGGCTATTTGATGCTTGAAAGTCATACATTTCCCTTCAAATTACATGAATAGAGAAAATTAGCTAATTTTTGTAAGAGATAAATTTCCTTTGGAACTTGGTGTCTCCATTCCAGATGACAAATTTTGATTCTATTAGCAAATAACAAACTTTGATTCTGTAGCAAATAGCAAAGGAGACCAAGATTCAGAAAGGAAGACCATGAATAATGATACATTTGATTTAGAAAATGAATCTTGCACCCCGCCCCTCTGGCAACCTTTGGTTCTCTGTATTTATGGGTCTGTTTCTGTTTTTTGTTCATTTGTTTGTTTTATTTTTTAGATTCCACATAGAAGTGAAATCATGTTGCCTGTCTTTGTCTGACTTATTTCACTAAGCATAATTCACTCTGGGTCCATCCCTTTTATGACAAATGACAAGATCTCATCTTCTTTATCTATTCATCTGTGGATGGACACTTAGACTGCTTCCATATAATCTCTTTGAAAAATGTGTTAGCAATAAGTATTTAAACTTAAGGTATATTTACAAGAGTGCAACTGCAAAGCTTATGATCAAATAAAGTGTGTATATCTGTTCAGCAGTAAAAGCTCAATAATGCATATAACCGCACTGTTTATAATAGCTCCAAAGTGGAAGCAACACAAATGTCCATCGACAAGAGAATGGATAAATACACTGTGGGCTAATTATAACAATTTATATGGCAATGAAAATGAACCAACTATTGTTATAAGCAATAGAATGAATTGATCGCTCAAATAGAATGTTTTAAAAATACACTAGATGCAAAAGAATGTATCTGTGATTCTACTTACATAGAACTCAAAAATAGGCAAAATTAATCTAGAGTGTTAGAGGTTAATGTTTCCTCTGCACAGGGAAATAGAATGTGTGACTAGAAAGAAACAAGAAGTGCCAGAGTTCCAGGTGTTGCTCTCTTTCTGAACTTAGATGGTAGTCACACTGTCAGCTACACACTTATGATCTGCTCCCCTTTCATTATCTGTGTTACACTTCATTCAAAGGTTTATTTTAAAAGTAAATGATTTTATATATATATATATATATATATATATATATATATATACCACATCTTCTTTATCTATTCATCAATCAATGGGTATTTAGGCTCTTTCCATATTTTGGCTGTTGTTGATAGGGTTGCTATAAACTTTGGGGTGTATGTGTCCCTTTGAATCAGCATGTTTGTATCCTTTGGATAAATACCCAGTAGTGCAACTACTGGATCATAGGGTAGTTCTACTTTTAATTTTTTTAGGAACCTCCATACTGTTTTCCAGAGTGGCTGCACCAGTTTGCATTCCCACCAGCAGTGCAAAAGGGTTCCCTTTTTTCTGCATCCTCGCCAAAATCTGTAGTCTCATGAGTTGTTCATTTTAGCCATTGTGACAGACACGAAGTACTGTCTCATCATGGTTTTGATTTTTATTTCCCTGATGATGAGTGATATTGAACATCTTTTCATGTGTTTGTTAGCCATCTGGTATTTTCTTTGGAAAAGTGTCTGTTCATGTCTTCTGCCCATTTCTTCACTGGATTATTTGTTTTATGGATGTTGAGTTTGACAAGTTCTTGATGGATTTTGGATACTAACACTTTATCCAATATGTCACTTGCAAATATTTTCTTTTCCTTCAGTTGCCTTTTAGTTTTGTTGATTGTTTCCTTCTCTGTGCAGAAGCTTTTGATCTTGATGAGTTCAGAGAAAGGCAAATATCGTGTGATTTCCCTCATGTGGAATTTTAGAAACAAAGCACATGAACATAAGGGAAGGGAAGGAAAAATAGGATACAAATAGAAGGAGGCAAACCTTAAGAGACTCTTAAATACAGAGAACAAATTGAGGGTTGATGGAAGAAAGTGGGTGTGGCTACATGGGTGATGGGCATTAAGGGGGACACTTGTTGGAATGAGCATTGGGTGTTATATATAAGTGATGAATCACTAAATTCTACTCCTGAAACCAATACCACACTATATGTTAACAAACTTGCATTAAAAAAAAAAAAGAAACCGAAAAAAAATAGACAAAACATAAATGATTTTGGGTTTCCTGGGTAGTTCAGTTGGTTGAGTGTCTGACTCTTGATTTTGGCTTAGGTCATGATCCCAGTCATGGGATCAAACTCTACATTGACCTCTGTGCTGATCCTGGAGCCTGCTCAGTATTCTCTTTCATTCCCTCTGCCACTCTCTCCCTGTCATGCACACACTCTTTGTAAAATAAAAATTTAAAAGATAAATGTTTTTTGTCAACTTAATAACACTTTTGAATTAATATTATGAAAGAAAGCATGGTAAACAAAGAGCCTATGATGGAAAAATGTAATGATTGTAGTACATGATGAAACATGCATAGATTTTAAGGTTTAGATTTTATAAAGTACATTTTATTTACTTTTAAGATACATTAATTTACAAAGTAAATCATTTTTACCTGGCTGGTTTTATGGCCTAGCACCTATGAAATATGTAAAGTGGTAGAGACAACTTTGTAGATATATCTGTGTGTTTGAGTTGTTTGTGTGCTTATATATTTTTCTCATTTTAGCCCAAATGTTTGTACTCCTTTCCTGATTTTTGTCTTTAACATACTTAAGTAAAATCAATATTCAATCAGTGTAGTGTATATTAAAGGCTTGGTCTTAGTAGTTTTATAAATGTGCTTTGATCCCTCTTTCATAGAAATGACCACTGAGGGACACACATTCACTTAGTTACCAACTCCCAATAACAAGGGATGGAGTCAGTTTGAAAGTGACATCTTTTGCTGTCGTTGAATTCCCAGTTCCACAGTCCTCGCTTTCTTGAATTAGTTTTAAAATTCAGTGTCTCTCCCTTTCTAAACTTTAAGCTCCTTTACTACAGAAAGCATATCACAATACCTACAGAAAAAGTAGATACAGATATATGTTGAATAATAGAGTATATTAAATAAGCCTTCATACACACACATATACCATTATTCTTTTCCCGTTGATGAAAAACTCATTTAATCACAAAACCCTTCCAAGGCCTAATCACCAATCTAGGCTTGTCATGATCTACATACAGAACTATCATCATAGTTTTATACCTTATTTTAAAAATTTTAATGCATTTTAAAATTTTTTTTTAAAGTTTATTATTTTGAGAGAGAGAGAGAGAGAGAGAGAGAGAATGCATTTGCGAGTTGGGGAGGGGTGGAGAGAGAGGGAGAGAGAATCCCAAGCAGGGTCCATGCTGTCAATGCGGAGCCCGACATGGGGCATGAACTCACAAGCCATGCAGATAAGACCTAAGCCAAAATCAAAAGTCAGACAGATGCTCAACCGACTGAGCCACCTAGGTGCCCCTAAAACAAAAATTAATGTATTTTTGACTATTAAATTAATATGCAGGGCCCCCTGGGTTGCTCAGTCGGTTTAGACTCCAACTCTTGATTTCAGCTCAGGTCATGATCCCAGAGTTGTGAGATCGAGCCTGGCATCAGGCTCTGCTCTGAGCATGGAGCCTGCTTGGGATTCTCTCTCTCCTTCTGCCCCTCCCCTGCTTACACCTGTGCACATGCTCTCTCTGTCTAAAATTTAAAAAAAATAATAATTTTCAACTATCAACATTTTTCAAGTTTATGGTCTTTTTAAATGAAGTATATAATTGATATGCAGTGTTACATTAGTTTCAGGTTTACAGCACCGTGGTTCAACACTTCTATACATGACACAGTGCTCACCATGACATGTGTAGTCACCATGTGTCAACATTTGACATTATTGAAATATTCTTGTATGCTCTATGCTGTACTTTCCTTCTCCATGATTTGCTTATTTTATAATTGCAAGTGTGAACTTCTTAATCCCCTTCATCTCTTTAACCCATCCCCCCACCACCACCTCTGGTCTGGCCACCACCAGAGGTGGTTTGCCGTATTTATCCTGAAGTAAATTACTTTGTTCTCTGTATTTTAAGTCTGTCTGTTCTGTTTTTCTGCTTGGTTTTTTTTTTGATCTTCGTTTGTTTTTTTAATACTACTGAGTAATTACTTGATTATATGATGATAGCAAATAAAAAGTTAAGTGCACATTTTAATAAGTTATATTGAAGCCAAAACACTGTAAATGAAAAGATGGGCATTTTTTGTAGGTATACTCTTGCTGTTTTTCTCATTAACATGTTGTTGTGTTTTTCAAATAGTCACACTTATTTAAATGACAGATTTCTTTATTTTCAGATCAAAACACATAATCAAAACATATTCCCAAATAAAGTATGAATGTTGGCAGGGGTTCAATATTCTTGATTTTAAAAGAAATTCTAGGAATCAAGTGGAATGAGCCATTTCCTTTTACTAATGAAATGAGATAAGGCACTCTATTTTCCAGCTATCTGTTCTTATAAGGGTTGGAGCTAAAGTAGAATGAATTGAGTGGTTTGACTATAAATAGGAAATAGAGCAGTGCCATTTACAACATAGTACGTTGAATTGTTTACCTGCCATATCCATTGGCAAGTGTAAAGTCCTCTAGTGAATCACTTACCTTGTTCTTTATGCTGGTTTAAAAAAAATCCTCATATGTAAGGAAAAAAGAAAGTCACATGTCATTTCACTTCTTCAAATTCAATCTAGGCTTACAACTTGGTCTGCTTTTGAAAATGAATTTTGTCTAGTATTTTTCTCTCAAGTACACCCTTAACACAGAAAACATACTCACACATTGTTTTTAGACAGATTCTTGCTTTTTTCCAGGATTTCAAACGGTTCTGAAAAGGAAAGTAAGTTTATAAAAGTACTACCTACATATACCATAAGAGTTTCTTTTAAAGAGGAAAACAAATCTGGAAAGTCTGCCAAGTTATCCCAATGTATATTTGCTAACATTTTAGTAAATATTAAATGGCCTTGGTTCTGGATTTATGAAAACAAAACAAAACAAAAATACAAAAAGGACCACCTTGTCCTCCAGACAGTTTAACTATGACTGGGATATGGGTCTCGAGTGTTAGCTCAGAGATGGAGGGAAAAGACTTCATCAAGTAATTTTCCAAAATCACTTGGTAGAAATTTAGAAGAATTAGTGTAAATTATGGAATGCCCATCTTGCAAACAAGAGAAAACCGGGGCGCCTGGGTGGCGCAGTCGGTTAAGCGTCTGACTTCAGCCAGGTCACGATCTCGCGGTCCGTGAGTTCGAGCCCCGCATCAGGTTCTGGGCTGATGGCTCGGAGCCTGGAGCCTGTTTCCGATTCTGTGTCTCCCTCTCTCTCTGCCCCTCCCCCGTTCATCCTCTGTCTCTCTTTGTCCCAAAAATAAATAAACGTTAAAAAAATAATAATAATAAAAAAATAAAAAAATGGGGCGCCTGGGTGGCGCAGTCGGTTAAGCGTCCGACTTCAGCCAGGTCACGATCTCGCGGTCCGTGAGTTCGAGCCCCACGTCAGGCTCTGGGCTGATGGCTCAGAGCCTGGAGCCTGTTTCCGATTCTGTGTCTCCCTCTCTCTCTGCCCCTCCCCCGTTCATGCTCTGTCTCTCTCTGTCCCAAAAATAAATAAACGTTAAAAAAAAAAAATTAAAAAAAAAGAGAAAACCAAGCAGGGAGAAACCGTATTGCCCATTCTAGACAACACTGCACATGTCCCAGGCGGGCTCCCAATCTCTTCTCTTTAAAATTCAGATTTTACCTTCCCTTCTCTCTATAGCGGTGCCTCTATCCCACCTTTTGGAACTCCTTTTACTCTATAATTTTCTATTGAGTAAAAGTTTTTTGCATAACTCATCCATGACCTCTCCACTAGGGAACTGAAAGAAAAGAAAAAGAAAAAAAAAAAAAAGGAAAAAGAGGAGAGAAGGGAGAGGAGAGGAGTGAAGGAAGAATAAAGGAAGGAAGGAAAGAGAAAACCTTTTAATTTTCAATGATGCCATTACTGTTGTAGAGAAATAAGGAATGAGTGGCAAATTAGACGGGAAAGTGTTATAAAATGTCTAGTTATCTTAGAGAGTCCTTGTAATTATTTCTTGGTTTATATTTATTATATATATTTATAAATATATAAAAACATAGCGATTTGCTTAAAATTTCTTCCTGGTAATACTGTCCATATATCTCGAATTTCTTACCGTTCAATCTTAAAACCCTGAAATGATCTTCAAGACATTCAGTAATCTAATACCTGCTCTTTTATGGGCATCAGTCAGTTAGAAGAACATCGAGCTATAAACAACTGAATGTCCCTCCTGGTAAATGCATCCCACATGGAACTAAACAGGCATTGCATGTTTCTGCCCAGAGCTGGGTAATACTCAGGTCAATGTACCCCTTATTTTATAAGGAAAAGATCTCTCTCAGTCTTCTCGAGCTTAAGGTAGGTTTGACTACCCTTATGCTAGTTGTTAACACATTTGTATGAATGTACTACCCGCTTGTATTTTGTTCTCAGCCTATATCATCTATTTTTCATAATCTCCTTTTAACTATCCAACTGTCCCCCATAGTCTGCTCTTACCTGACATCGAGTATGTTAGGACAGAAGTGGTAAGATCCCGGAGGCAAACTTTATACTATGCAAAGTTTTAGCTCTAAGCCCAGTAAGGATTAAAATGAGACAGTTTTTGTAATCTAGTATGAAAAATAAGATGTAAATTCCATTGCTAACCAGTGCTTTTGAGCAAAAACAATTTACAGAAAGCTGGGAAAGACGAACTGTTTGGGTTTTTTTTTGACTTAGAAAAGCAGCTTACAGTTTCATAAAAATAACTATAATATTTTTGAAAGACTCCACCGTTTTGTGAAATGATACAAACCTTTCAAGTTTAGAAGGTCCATTTTCTGAACTTTTCAGAGATTAAAGCAGGCTGCAAATAGTGTGAACTCTGAGATTACCAGCCCCCTTTCCTGGTAATAGTAGTTTGTCTTTAGAGGCAAGTGATAAAAATCACCACTTAAATCACCTGAAGGAAAAATACAAACAAAAGAGAAATGCTTCTTAGTGGCTGGAAAGAATACTGGAGCAGCTTACAAAATCAAAGAAGAAACACTTAGCATGAAGGCTTCAGACAAGATCCTGGGATTCGGGGCTAGCAGGACTCTCTGATCTCTGCTAGTTTTTATTGGATTTCATTTTTTACATAAAGCTTATCTGCTTTGTGAGAAAGGTCTAATGAGAGCCCTGTAATCTTAATATTTATGATCCAAGACGATAAGAATCTTGACTTCCATTTGCAATTCAAAACTTACACGGGAAGGACTCCAAATGACCCAGCCTCGGTTGCATTTGTGCCGCTGCAGTGGCACAGAAGGCAGCCTGATGGTTGTTGATGCTGCAGGAAATGAGTAAAAGGGATAGGTTTTCCAAGGGATGTGCAGTGTTCTTAGAAGAAGGATATTAAGAAACTGTCCTGAGCCTTGTGAGTATGAGCACCAGGGTGCCTATACACACACACGCACGCACGCACGCACTCACTACTTACCATGATTTAATTCACTAATTCACTTGGGGATCCCTTTTTAGAAAGTTAAATGTGTCCAGTGGGGACTGACCGTGAATGATGTAGTACATGCAGCATCATCCAATACCAGGCTGAAGAAGAGTGAACTGGAAACAGGGCCACGTGGCAACAGTTTCTCAAATACATTCTTTTGTCCTTTGCAGAATGGTAGCAGTCATGAAAATTCCTCTCAGTGAGGCAGAGATTATTCATTGGATAGAATTATCAGAAACACACAAGAGTGTGGGCGCCTGGGTGGCTCAGTTGGCTAAGCATGTGACTCTTGATTTTGGCTCAGGTCATGATTTCATGGTTCCATCCCCATGTTGGGCTCTCTACTTGGGATTCTCTCTCTCCCTCCCTCTCTCTCTCTCTCTCTCTCTCTCTCTGCCCCTCCCCTGCTCCCTTGGTCTCTCAAAAATAAATGAATAAACTTAAAAATATATATACAAGAGTAGATTTTGCACCGTGATAGACTACCAGGTTGTAAACTAGGAATGTATATGTGAGTCCATGAGTCTAGTTTTGTATTGGAATCCTTCATTCATTTAGCTGTGTTTTGGGCATTTGTGCATTACCTGCGTGCAGAGATAAATCCCATGAAAACAAAATCCTGTCAGTTTCCTAAAAAGGCAGACATTTCTGTTCAACTTAATTCCACATATGTGCAGTACCACTTAGGCACATGATACTGAGGTGGAAGCAAAAATGAAGACTTGTTTATTCGAGAGGAATTCACAGTCTCCTGTGGCAACCTCTCCCTCCCGGCACGTGCAAATGCATAAAAATAAAAACTCATAGAGTGGTGGAGCATTTAGGACTTAGTATTGCACTGTTAACCAAATACTGTGCACACACTCATGTGTATCTCTGTGTGTGTATATGCAAGAGGGGCTGTCTAGGAGAACTTTGAAAAGAAAAAAGGCATAGTCTGAGTAATTTTCCTGTAAGTCTGAATCCTTTCCCCTCTCTACCCTGTCTGGTGAACTTGTATATAACAGAACTTGAGGATGAGATTGGAGAGGAAACCAAGAATGAGGAGACTCCAGTGTTGGGGGAAGTTGAGTTGAGAGCAGAGTCAGAAAGCAAAGTTACCACGGGCCCCAAAGAATCTGGAAATGATTGCCCCAAGTGAAGGCTACAGAAGTAACTACCAAAGCCTGAAGTGGGGTTCCAGGAATCTGCAGTTGAGGAAAATGAGGGGAAGAGGCACATGGACTGGATCAGGTGCAGATGGGTATAAGGAGAGGCACTCGGTGAGCCCCTGTTGCCTTAAATGATGTCAGTGTGAGGCTCAGTCACTAAGGTCAACACGCTGTGGGTGCAGTAGCCAGGAAATGCATGCCTTCAGAACATAGCGCTCTTCCTGGACACTGGTAAAGAAGTAGGCTTTGAATTTAGTACCTTGATATATCATATGGTATCTTACAATGCTTAAAAACAAACAAACAAACAAAACAGTTGGGACAGATTTTTAAAGCAGAATAAGTAATGGAGATGGATAATGTACCAAGGCAGATGCACGTAATTTAGATAAATTGACCATATAATTCTGGCGGCAGCAGATTCATGTTTTAGGAATATGGCAGATCCAAAAGGTCTGCAAACCTTGAAGAGCTGGCTAGAAAGGCAGTTTGGGTAGGGAATGAGGGGCGGGGGTGGGGGTGGGGAAGCCCTGTTTAGATAATAGGATTACCTGGTTGCCAGGAGTTTGTAATGAATGGTAAGAGCCTAGTGTGTTACAAACAGTATCTGCAGAACGTAATAGAGAATAAAATAATGTTTCCACAAATTAGAGCTTGCTGGAGATCCACTGCTGAAATATAAAATCACACTTTTAGACGATACAACAAATACATCACTTAGACGCTTTTCAGTGATAGGGTCTACCCATAACTGTTAAACAGACGAAACCATAAGCCAACATTATCCTCATATCAGAGTCTTTTTCTGTAAATAGTGGTTTCTTACAAGCGCTTGGCATTATGCACGTGACTAATGAAGAAGACTGTGCTTATGCCAATTATGTCAATTTGCTTTTATTTTTTTGCCCCTGATTAAAGAAACTTGGGTTTACATTTAATTCCTGTACAATGATGTCAAGCTGTGAAAAATTTTACCCAGTTTGAGGACCCCGCAGCTTTCAATTTATCCCAGTTACTAAGATAGATTGCAACTCGGAAATACCGTAGTGGTGCCTTACATAATTTTGAGTAGCGAAAATAGCTGGAGGTGATTAAATACGATGTATATTTTGAAAAGACACTTCTAAGTAACCCAGTGATTCATAAGGTAAATAAGTCACGCAAGGTTTTGTTTTGTTTGTTTTTTGCTGAGGTATGTGGAGCATCTCTGGAGCCACAGATCATTTAAACGCTATGGGATGGAGGGGCGCCTGGGTGGCGCAGTCGGTTAAGCGACCGACTTCAGCCAGGTCACGATCTCGCGGTCCATGAGTTCGAGCCCCGCGTCGGGCTCTGGGCTGATGGCTCAGAGCCTGGAGCCTGCTTCTGATTCTGTGTCTCCCTCTCTCTCTGCCCCTCCCCCGTTCATGCTCTGTCTCTCTCTGTCTCAAAAATAAATAAAAAACATTAAAAAAAAAATTAAAAAAAAAAAAAAAACGCTATGGGATGGGTCTTAAATTTCCAGCATAAGCTGCATCTAGCGGGCCGCTTGCAAGTTAGGGGCTGGTGGAGCCATTGTGGAGCTGACTTCAAATGCCTCCTACCATAAGAGGGCTTCCGGGAGGAGTAAAGAGATGGCAGAAGAAAGAGATAGGTGGGGCTCCTGGGTGGCTCAGTCAGTTAAGTGTCTCGCTCTTGATTTCAGCTTAGCTCACGATCTCATGCTTCATGAGTTCAAATCCCTCATCGGGCTCTGTGCTGACAGAGCACAGCCTGCATGGGATTCCCTCTCTCCCTCTTTTTCTGCCCCTCTCCTGCTCAGTCTCTCTCTTTCTCAAAATAAATAAATACACGTTAAAAGAAAGATACTGATGAGAATAGTTACTTCAGGAATTGAGGAAGGAGTTACAAGTGACCCCGTATTTGTTGTATTGAGTGTATTGGTCTTGTCAGGGAGCTACAGGGGAGAAGTGTCAGTGATGAGATTCCACTACAGATTCCTGGTCACATAAGACCCCTCCTGGGCCCCTTTCTCTTTTATCCTTGCTTCTCATCCAAAAACACAAGTCACAAATACAACATAAAAACAAAACATACTTGTATATATAAAACAAATCTCTATATATGTATGGAGGGAGAGAGGAAGGAAGGAAGGAACTTTTTTAACTAGCTTCTTTCTAAAGGGCCCTGAGTCCAAAGAACTGTTGCATCTTCCAAACATACTGCCTAGGGACACATGGGTAGCTCATTTGGTTGAGCAACTCCCTCTTTATTTTGGCTCAGGTCATGATCTCACAGTTCCTGGGATGGAGCCCTGTGTCGGGCTTTGTACTGACAGCATGGATCCTGTTTGGGATTCTTCCTCTGCCCCTTCCCCCTTGTGCACTCACTTACTTTCTCTCTCTCTCTCTTTCTCTCAAAAATAAATAAATAAACATTAAAAAGAAAACCATACTGCTTAAGGCCCACAACACACTGATAGCTCATGGTTTATAGCCTGATGTCCGCCTTATGTGGGCAGTCCCAGTACAACAGTTCAGCCATGTGTGACTCATTTGTTTACCTCCCCCCACCCCGCCCGAACTGAACACTTTTATGCCTGTAGGATTTATAATTAAATAATCATTGAGTTAAATACACAAAATCAAGCTGTATTTTCATATCCAAAAATACTATTGTATTCACAGTCAAGTGTAAAGGAGAATATGAAAGCCCCGCGGAGTATCCTTCTTGCATTCTGTTTATAATTCACCGTGGCGTTTGCCAAGTTTTTGCATTTGTTATAGATGGAGGTAGTATTCCGTTCAGAGGTTAAATTTTTGGTGCTGCCCGAAAGCGTTTCTTGCGGCTTGGCTTGTTACAATTCTGGGGTGTTCTCCTTTTAAAACTTTTTATAATATATTCATCTTTGGATGGGGTAAAGGGTATCGCGTTGTGGTGATGATTAATAGATGAGGTGCGAGTATGCTCAGTCTGGCCATGATGCTCACTTCTACTTTCTCCTCAGTTGCTGTTGGAGATCGTCACTCTGGCTAAAGGCCATAGGCTAGTGTTTCTCTTTGTCTAGCAAGCTCTAATCTCTCTCTTAGGGACCAAGTACCTAGCTTCTTTTTTTTTTTTTTTTTCTTTTCGTTTTCTGATTATGTGATCCCTTAATGTACTAGAAACTTCCAGAAGGAAGTAACATGGGGTTCTTCTTGTGTCTATTTGTACATAAACCTTTGACTCTGGGAACTGGAGCACCAGTATGAAATATTTCTCAGCAGTGTTCTTTAGCTTTAAAGGATTAATTTACTACTATGTTTATTAAAAAAAAAAATTAAGGGAAATAAAAGAGAGTCGAAACACACTTTTATTTTCTTGGGTTTTGTTGTTTAAAATTATAGGCAGTCAGGAGACACTGATTCATGTTCTGTTAGCTAGGTGTCCAGTTTTCACCAAAAGGCCCTCTGGTGTTTGGAGGTTGTTTTGTTTAACCCACAGAATGACATAACGCATGATACTTGCATTTTTTGTGCTTCCTCATGATATAGATTCTCTGTCCTCTAAAGACTTTGTAATTCTGCTAAAATCAAAATGTATTTTTGCAGTTCTCAAAAATTATTTAATATCTACTGTCTGTGTTGACAGTATTTCTTATTTACACTCCATATTACATTTTACGTTTTTTGTGACAGTTAAAGGTAAATCATACTATCAGTATACAAATAGATGCTTAGTTGATCCATAAACATGATTATGGCTTAAGATAAATTGTGACATATATTTACTCTCTTTTAAAGAATAAAAGGTCTTTGACTGTGGTACATTTTTTAAGTTATTTATTTATTTTGATTGAGAGGGCACAAGCGGGGCAGTGGCAGAGAGAGAGGGAGAGAAAGACAGAATCCCAAGCAGTCTCCACACTGACCTCACAGAGCCCAATGCGGCTTTTTCACGAACCCTGAAAAGACCTGAGCCGAAACCAAGAGTCAGGTGCTTAACCGACTGAGCCACCCAGGAGCCCCTTCAACTCTGATATTTAAGGATGGCCAGGGGTTTCCGCTTAGCATTGCCACACTAACTGGTGCTAATTCTTTATTTACATCTTACTATTTTTCTGAACATTGGTGGATGACCTAGACTGATCGTCAGCAGACAAAGATCAGCAGTGAGTCAAGTCTTCTGTAAAGGAAACAGGTCATCCTTCTGTGAGTTGCTCGGGGATTTTGAGGAAAGCTCAAATCTGGCTAATTCAAAGTAAAATGGTTATGGTGATTTTTACAGCAATCTTGAGATTAATCACTGCTGTTCTTGGAAAGGCTATATGTTTTTTGCTAATTATTTTGAGTACCCTGAAGAATAAATGAATAATTATAGAGAATGGCTATGTCTTTATTTAAGAACAGTAGGGGATATAATGGTACCTCGGACCCAGACTGCTACCCTCACCTCACTGTGCATAAATTGTGTACCCTATTTTATACTACTTTGCATTTTTCACTCTCACAGATAGGAAAAACCTCCATGGTAACAGCAACCAGAGGGCCTTAGTTGACAATTTTTCACCTAAGTCAGGAAATGTAAAGATAGGCCATAAAAAACAAAATATGTGACTCTCTGAAAATTGCTCTATCTGGTAAACATCTTCTATATATTCTCGCAATTTTAAGTGAAAAATAACATGTGCTTGCATCTTGAGAACAAAAGATGTAAATTATTTAAAAACAACCCATCTGCTTGATGCTATTCTACAGCACAGGATTCTAGAAGTTTTATTTGCAAACATTAAAAGTTTTGGACACTAAAAAAAATAACATTCTGATTCTCACACCAAGGTGTGATGAACCTTCAAACCAAAGTTCAGACTGTCGAGCATTCATGATTTCAGCGGAGTTTTGAAAGAGAGCTATGAGACATTAGCCATAGGGAAAAAACAGGAGGAGAGAAATAGTCATTGTAAGATGTAATTAATCCCCTGTTGTTTCTCGAGTTCTTGATAGGGATGCCTGGGGAGTGGGGAGGAAAATGAGAGCTTTGGAAAAAAAAAATGTCTGAGGATTTCCCACGGCATGTCCTCAGCTATTTATGTGTCTGGCAGAATGGATTTCTATTCTAATTCATTGAGAGCAATGCATATATTTCTGTGATTGTGTGTATCTAGGTGTTCCTATGACCCTTTGTAATTACTTCTCGGAAGAATATATAAGAGTTTCAAAATGACAAATGCTCCAAAGTGTCAGTATTACACGAATACATCTGGGCATAAGGATATTGAGAAATACTAAAGGAAATATTATATGTTACTAGCTAACCTGAGAATACCGTACACTTAGCAGTGTACGGTAAAACTACGTACCACTTTAAAGAGAAGAATTGAGAACATCTGGTTAGAAGCTTAAAACCTAAACAGTCCCTGAATATTCCATGTGTACTTGATGTTGAATCTAGTGTTCTATAAATGGCAAATAAGTCACGGTGGTTGACATTGGTGCTTAAATGATCACCTCCCCATCCTTCGTACTCTTACTGTCATATAATTCATTTTTATATATGTTCTAAGGTCAGTATTACATTGGTGTTATGTTTATTTTAAAAAGTCAGTAACATTTAAAGAGATTTTCTTTAAAGACCTTTATTTTTATAAATGTATTACTCATTCCACACTTCATTTGTTACCATAAAACTTGCTTTCTAAATGGTGTCCTTTCCTTCCAGAATAATAAAAAAGTCCTCATTCTTGTACGGCAAGCATTTTTCGGCTGTCAAGTGTCTTTATTTAATGCGTCTATTTCATTTCTAATGCCTTCATTTTTGATGACAAATTTAGCTAGTAAGAATTCCTGAGGACAGGCATTTTGTTTCTTTCAGTACTTCAGGGGTTTAATTCTGTGGTCTTCTTGACTGAGACACAATGTTTAAGATTGTTTCACTGTGTGTGATGTATTTCTTTCATTGAATCTAACACAGTTTTCTTTCTCTTTCTGGATGCGCTAATGGTTTTTGCTTTTGTTTTGGATGTTGATTATGCTGTGCTAGGTATATTATTTTTGTTGGTTTGTTTTTGTTTTTGTTTTGTTTTGTTTGTGTGTGTGTGCGTGTGTGTGTGTGTGTGTGTGTGTGCGTGTGTGTGTGTGTGTGTTTTGCGTTTTTCCTGTTTGGAGATCTGTGAACTACTTGGATTTGTGTGGGTTGACGTCTTGCATTAATTTATTATCTCTTCAAGTTATTTCTTCTGCGATTTTCTTTTTGTGGTACTTCATTACCCCTTGTTAGACTGATACCATCTTGCAGAGCTTGGGCACTCTTTTTCATCTTTAGTACACTTTTTCCCCATTATCTTTCAGTTTAGAAAATGTCTATTGCTCTGTCCTTAAAGTTCACTTTTTTTCTCTTTTATATTTAACACAATTATATATCCATTGAATGAACTCTTTATCACTAATGGCCATAATGTAACATCTGGCATTTTTTTTTTTTAATGATTTCAATCCTGAGTAAATCTCCCAGCTATTCACATATGTCATCCAACTTTTCCACTAGTTGTTTGGAAGTTCTGGTCTAAAAGTTCTACAAATGGACCATCTCTGAGTCTGCTTGTATTGACTCCTTACTCAACAGTAGGTGCCATTTTCTTGCTTTCTTCATGTCTTACACTTCTTGACTGCATATTGGATATTGTGTGTGTAGAAAACAAAACAAAACAAAACAAAACAAAACAAAACCCCAAGGGGAGCCCAGGTGGTTTGGTCAGTGAAGCGTCTGACTTCGTTTCAGGTCATAATCTCCTGGTTTGTGAATTTGAGCCCCACATTGGGCTCTGTGCTGACAGCTCAGAACCTGGTGCCTGCTTTAGATTCTGTGTCTTCCTCCCTCTCTCTGCCCCTCCCCCCTTGAGCTCTGTCTCTCTCTCACAAATAAATACACATTAATTTTAAAAAAAATGGTATGGGAGAGATAAATTTTGCTTACCCTTCCAAAAGAGCCTGCTTATTCTTCTTTTAGGCTATTAGAGTGGGGATATCAGTCAATGTATGCTGTAATTTAGCTGGGTCTGGATTTTGCTGTTGCTCTAGTTAGATGTAGTGTATATAGTTCAGTTGATTTTGGAGGGTGTGGCCGTAAGCTTCCTTTTATCAATCTCAGTGCCAGCCCATGGCACACGAAGGAGAAGCTGAGGGCTGGAAGTTTTGTCTCACATTTTCCATCCTGTCTTCCTACTTTGACTTGCCCCATGTACCTGCACCTTCGGGGTGTCCCTCCCAGTTCTACCCCTTACCTAGTGGTAGACTGTGTTTTGGTTGACCCTAAAGTGAGCTCCCAAAACCTGCTTTCCTCTGGCAATCTGGGGACTTACTGGTGGTTGTGCTAATGATGTGATGAACATGAAACATAAGAAATAAAAAATGTATTAGTCTTGACACTAGCAGAGATTCTCAAAGGAGGAGAGCCTTCAGAGGCCTGAAGTTGGCGGTGACAGGTGATTGGAGAAAAGGCAGGATTACAGCAGTGAAAGGAAGATTTCATTTCATGGGAGTTGCCAACCACTTGGGTGGATTTGAACCTTCCCTAACCCTTACAGATATTGCCAAAAACAGAGCTTCCTTTTCTAAACTGATCACAACATGCTGTAAAGACTGTTTATTGGGCCACTGGTGTGGCTCAGTCAGTTAAGTGATGGACTGTTGGTTTTGTCTCAGGTCATGATCTCATGGTTTATGGGTTTGAGCCCCACCTTGGGTCTGTGCTGGCAGCATGGAGCCTGCTTGGGATTCTCTCTCTACTGTTCTCTCTCTGTCCCTTCCCCTCTCATGCTGTCTCTGTCTCAAAGTAAATAAATTAAATTGAAAAAAAAATTTAAAGACTGCTTATAAATTTAACATACATGAGATGTTTGAGGTATCAGGTAGAGATACCAGGTAGACTTGAGGACAGGTGAGTAAGGGTCCTTTGTGGAGCATCCCTGTTTCCCAAGGGGCCTATGTAAATAGTAGTTGGTTAAACTTTACAAACTGGTAGGTTCTTCTCATTGCAGATGGCCAGTGCCTCACCCATTGTAAGAAAGACCTGGAGTATGGAGAATTTTGGAATCACTGCTCTGCCTTCAGATGATATACAGAAGGAGTGGTTTGTTTAGTTCTCAGGGATGTTTCTTTCACTTGGATTATCATACCCTGATTGTAGAAATTTGCTTGGTTTTCCTGTTCAACTTTCAGACCATCTCATACCTGGTGCACCTGTGCCTTCCAGGAGGTCTTTCTCATTTTTCTTCTTCTTCTCACCATTTTTGGAGCTTCATCAAAGCCTGTGAAAGAGAATTGGCAGGTGGGTGCAAATTCTCCTTGTGACTGGGGTACCCAAGGATTCAGGAGCTCATTCTCAACCTTTGCTAATTAGTTGAGAATCTGGGCATGTTTTCTGCATCTGTAATGGTTCCTTCCTTCCTCCACTCTCTGCCAGAACAGAAAGCTTGTGTCCATTGGGGGAAATTTCCTATTGGATTTTAGTTTATTAAGTTACTTTGCAACACCAGCTCTTTGATACGGTTAAAGTAAGCATGTTGTAGATAATTCATCTTGTTCTCACTGTTGGAGTAGGAGAGTTTTTACTTCTCTGTGGAGACTTCTTGATTATGGATCTCACTTTTTCTGCAAGCCTTTTAATTTTTGTTGAAAGCTATACATGGTAGATGATATATTATGGCAATTCTGGAGTCTTTATATTTTCCTGAAAGTTCTTTAGCATATTTTCTGTACTAAATTGATGTAATCTGTCTCCTTCTTGGTATGTGGTTGCTGTTGCTTTATTCTTCAAGTGCTTAGTTTTTATTATTTTTTGCTTGGCTTCTGAACCGTTGTCCCATTGTCTGCATGTTATTGGGTTCAGCCAATTATTTGGGTAGCAGTTATGTCTAACCTCCTTTAACCCACAAGGTTGCTAACCTCTGCATTTGGATCTGCATGGTCTGGACAATATCCTCAGAATTCAGCCTGTACTTACATCTCTCTTGGCTTTTACTTTTTTTTTGTTTTAATTTTTTAATATTTATTCTTGAGAGAGAGAGAGAGAGACAGAGCATGAGTGGGGGAGGGGCAGAGCAAGAGAGGGAGACAAAGAATCTGAAGCAGGCTCCAGGCTCTGAGCTGTTAGCACAGACCTGGATGCAGGGCTCAAACGCGGGGTTGCCATGAGATCACAACCTGAGTCTAAGTCAACATTTAACCTACTGAGCCACCCAGGCGCCCCATCTTGGCTTTTACTTTGTGTGGCACCCTGCCTGATCTTCCTTGGAAGCATGCAGAGTTTCCCAGCAAAGTATATGAGAGGGACTTACTTTGCCTTATATTTGTGGATGAAGCAAGTTTCCTTGCCCACTTGGGATAGTGACTCCACGGAAGAGTTACATGTTTTTTCCTTTTTCTTTTCTAATGTGTTTGCTATTTACACTGGCATGATACCATGGGTTTTGCCCTCCACTTCAAATTAAATCTTCCTCCTCCAAAGTAAGGCTACTGATTTTTCGCCCATATTAGTGGTTTGTGTGAGCCTCCAAACAGAAGGTTTTTGCCTATTAACATCTGATGTTGTAGAATAGTTCTGTCTGTGTTTGAACTACATATAAATAGAAGCATGGAGGGGCGGGTGGCTCAGTCAGTTAAGCATATGTAGATTTGAAGAAATAAGACAATGGAGCAAAGGAGCAAAACAAGACAGAGACAACCCAAGAAACAGGCTCTAAACTGTAGAGAACAAATTGATAGTTACTAGAGGGGAAGGGGGGCTGGGGGAATGGATGAAACAGGTGACAGGGATTAAGGAGTGCACTTACTGTGATGAGCACTGGTGTTGTATGGAGTTGTTGAATCACTATATTTTATACCTGAAATTGATATTACACTGTATGTTCACTAACTGGAATTTAAATAAAAATGTAAAAAATTATTGCAAGGAGTGCCATATTGGTGAGTCATTGTTACTTAAGAAATTGAGGATTTAGGTTTTTCCTAAAACACAGTATGATTCCCAGTGAAGTAATTGAATAAATTTGCCAAATAACTAAATGGATACATTTGGGACTGATTCTCCAGCTTGAAGGACATATTTAATTCTATCAAAATGGAATGCAACTAGAAAATATAGCTCCCCCAAATTAAAATTTATTCATAAGTATTTGAAGAACACAGTGTCACAATAAACACTGCCCAATATGATTAGCAGTTTCACAAAAATATAATATCAGAAAACATAAGCATCAGAATATCATAAGAAATGGTTTCTATTAAAGCAAGACATAATTATTTTCATATATAGTTTTGTATATATATATATATGTATATATATGCATATATATAAGGAACTATAAGTTCCTAATTACTGTGATTATATTCTGAATATTACATTTTGTTCAGTTTGATTAAACATAATTATGCTCAATTTGAACATATTTGAAATACAATTATATGAAAACTGTTTTTGTATAAATTTACCGAATGATTTTTTTTTGATATGATAGTTTATTTTTAAAATATTATTTAGTTAACATACAGTGCAATATTGGTTTTAGGAGTAGAATTCACTGATTCTTCACTTACATACAACTCCCAGTGCTCATCACAAGTGTCTTCTCTATTACCCATTACCCATTTAACCCATTCCCTGCCCACCTCTCCTCCAATAACCCTCACTTTTTTCTCAACAGTTAAGAAACTGTTTTCTGGTTTCCCTTTTCCCCCCTCCCCCACCATGTACATCTGTTTTGTTTTTTAAATTCCACATATGAGTGAAATCATATGGTATTTTTCCCTGACTTTTCTCGCTTAGCAGAATACAGTCTGGATCCATCCATGGCATTGCAAATGGCAAGATTTCATTCTTTTTACAGCTGAGTAATAGTCTATACACATGCGCGCGCACACACACACACACACCCCCCACATCTTCTTTATTCATTTATCAGTTAATGGATATTTGGGTTCTCTCCGTACTTTGCCTATTGTTGATAATGTTGCTATAAATATTGGAATGCATGTATCCCTTCCAACGTGTGTTTTTGTATCCTTTGGGTAAATACCTAAGAGGGCAGTTGCTGGATCTTAGGGTAGTTCTATCTATAGTTTTTTTGAGGAAATTCCATACTGTTTCCCAAAGTGGCTGCACCAGTTTGCATTCCCACCAACTGTGCAAGAGAATTTCCCTTTCTCTGAATCCTCGCTAACATCTTTTGTTTCCTGTGTTGTTAATTTTAGCCATTCTGACAGGTTTAAGGTACTATCTCATCATGGTTTTGATTTGTATTTCCCTCATGATGAGTGATGTTGAGCATCTTTTCATGTGTCTGTTACTCAGATGGATGTATTTGGAGAAGTGTCTGTTCATGCCTTCTGCCCATTTCTTAACTGGGTTATTTTTTTCTTGGGTGTTGAGTTTGATAAATAAGTTCTTTACAGATTTCTTTATCAGATGTGTCATTTACAAATATCTTCTCTCATTCTGTAGGCTGCCTTTTAGTTTGGTTGATTGTTTCCTTCTCTTTGCAGAAGTGTTTTTTTTTAATTTTTTTTTATCTTGATGAAGTCCCAATAGTTCATGTTTGCTTTTGTTTGCCTTGCCTTTAGAGATGTGTTTAATAAGAAATTGCTCTGGCTGAGGTCAAAGAGGTTGCTGCTGTGTTCTTCTCTAGGATTTTGAGAGTTTCCTGTATTAGATTTAGGCCTTTCACCCATGTTTATTTATTTTTATGTATGGTATAAGAAAGTGGTCCAGTTTGATTCTTCTGCATGGCACTGTCCGGTTTTCCCAACACCATTTGTTGAAGAGATTGCCTTTTTTTCCATTGAATGTTCTTTTCTGTTTTCTCAAAGATGAGTTGACCATATATTTGTGGATCCATTTCTATGTTTCCTGTTCCATTGATCTATGTGTCCATTTTTGTGCCACTACCATGCTGTCTTGGTGACTACATGTTGCTAATATGGCTTGAAATCCAGAGTCATGATGCCTCTGATTTTGTTTTTCTTTTTCAGGATTGGTTTGGCTATTCAGAGTCTTTTAGGGTTCCATACAAATTTTAGGATTGTTTGTTCTAGTTCTGCAAAAAGAAAAATGCTGGTGGTGTTTTATTAGGGATTGTATTAAAGGTGTAGATTGCTTTGGGTAGTATAGACATTTTAAATTTCTTTTTTTTAAGTTTATTTATTGTGAGAGAGAGCGAGCGAGTGCACACAAGCGCACAAACGGGAGGGTCAGAGAGAAAGGGGGAGAGAGAGAGAATCCCAAGCAGGTCCCATGCTGTCAGTGTGGAGCCTGATGTGGGGCTTGAACTCATGAACTGTGCGACCATAATCCAAGCCAAAACCAAGAGTTGCCTGCTTAACTGATCCACCCAGGTGCTGCTGGGTAGTATAGACATTTTAACAATTTTTGTTCTTCTAATCTTTGATCATGGAATCCTTTTTCATTTTTTTTTTGTGTCTTCTCCAATTTTTTTCATAAGTGTTCTATACTTTTCAGAGTATAGATCTATATTTCTTAGGTTTATTTTTAGTTATCTTACAGTTTTTGGTGCAGTTGTTAATGGGATCAATCCTTGACTTCTTTCTTTCTTTCTTTCTTTCTTTCTTTCTTTCTTTCTTTTGCTGCTTTATTATTGGTGTATAGAAATGCAACAGATTTCTGCATGTTGATTTCATATTCTGTGAGTTTGCTGGATTCATGTATCAGTTCTAGCAATTTTTTGGTAGTCTTTTGGGTTTTCTACATAAAGTATCATGTCATCTGCAAATAGTGAAAGTTTGATTTATTCCTTGCTTATTTGGATGCATTTTACTTCTTTTTGTTGATGGATTGCTGGGGCTAAGACTTCCATTACTCTGTTAAATAGTAATGGTGAGAATGGATATCCTTGTCTTACCTCTGACCGTAGGGTAAAGGCTCTCAGTTTTTTCCCATTGAGGATGATATTAGCTGTGCGTCTTTCATATATGGCCTTTTTGATGTTGAGGTATGTTCTATCTTTCCCTACTTTGTTGAGGGTTTTTATCAAGAAAATGCTCCATTTTGTCAAATGCTTTTTTGCATCTATTGACAGGATCATTTGGCTCTTATCCTTTCTTTTATTAATGTGGTGCACAATGTGGATTGATTTGGGAATATTGAACCAGCCCTGAAAACTAGGAATGAATTCCACTGATCATGGTGAATTATTCTTTTAATGTAGTATTGAATTTGATTTGCAATTATCGTGTTGAGAATTTTTGCATCCAAGTTAATAAGAGATATTGGCCTTTATATCTCCTTTTTTAGTGGGGTTTTTCTCTGGTTTTGGAATCAAGGTAATTCTGGCTACCTAGAATGAGTTGGGAAGTTTTACTTCCATTTCTATTTATTGGAACAGTTTGAGAAGAATAGATACCAACTCTTCCTTAAATGTCTGGTAAAACAATTACCCTCAGAAGCCATCTGGCCCAGGACTCTTGTTTGTTGGGAGATTTTTGATTTTACTGGTAGAATTTCTTTGCTGGTTATGGGTGTGTTCAAATTTTCTGTTTTGTTCTATTTCAGTTTTGGTAATTTGTCAGTGTCTAGGAATTTGTCCATTTCGTCCAGATTGCCCAGTTTGTTGGCATATAATTTTTCATAGTATTTTCTTATTACTATTTCTGTGCTGTTGGTTGTGATCTCTCTTTCATTCATGATTTTATCTCTTTGGGTTCCGTCTCTTTTCTTTTTTATAAGTCTGGAAATGGGTTTATCAGTTTTGTTTATTTTTTCAGAGAACCAGCTCTTAGTTTCATTGATCTGTTCTTCTGTTTTTTTTTTTTTTAAAATACCCTATTATTTATTTCTTCTCTAACCTTTATTATTTCTGGTTTTCTGCTGGCTTTAAACTTTATTTGCGATTCCTTTTCTAGCTCCGTTATGTGTAAGGTTAGGTTGTGTATTTGGGAACTTTCTTACTTGTTGAGATAGGCCTGAATTGCAATACACTTCCCTCTTAGAACTGTCCTTGGTGCATCTTTCATTTACTTCCATGCATGTTTTATATCTTCTTTAATTACCTTCTTTAACTTCCCAGGTAAGCCATTCATTCTTTAGTAGGCTGTTCTTTAACCTCCATGTATTTGAGGGCTTTCAAAATTTTTTCCTGTGATTGATTTGTAGTTTCATAGTGTTATGATCTGAAAAGACGCGAGGTATGATCTTCATCTTTTTGTACTTGTTGAGGGCTGATTTCTGACCCAGTATGTTATCTATTCTGGAGAATGTTCCATGTGCACTTTAAAAGAATGTGCATTCTGCTGCTGTAGGATGAAATGTTCTGAATCTATCTGTTAAGTCCATCTGGTCCAGTGTATCTTTCAAAGCCATTGTTTCCTTGTTGATTTTCTGTTTAGATGATCTGTCCATTGCTATAAGTGAGGTATTGAAGTCCTCCTATTACTGTATTATTACCAGTGAGTTTATGTTTGTGATTAATTCATGTCTGTATTTGGGTGCTTTCAAGCTGGGGTCATAAATACTTACAATCATTAGATCTTCTTGATGGATGGACCCCTTAATTATGATATAATGCTCTTCATCTTGTTACAGTTTTTGTTTTAAAATCTAGTTTGTCTGATATAAGTATGGCTACTCTGGCTTTCTTTTGATGTCCATTAGCATGATAAATGGTTCTCAATATTCTCACCTTCAATATGAAGGTGTGTTTAGATCTAAAATGAGTCTCTTATAGGCAGCATGTAGATGGATCTTGTTTTTTTTTTTTTAATCCATTCTGATACTTTATGTTTTTTTATTGGAGCTTTTAGTCCATTTACATTCAGAGTGATGATCGAAAGATATGAATTTAGTGCTACTGTGTTCTCTGTAGAATTGCTGTTTCTGGTGATACACTCTGGTTCTTTCTAGCCTTTGTTGCTTTGGTCTTTGTTTTTGCACTCAAAGGGTCCCCCTTAAAATTTTTTGCAGGGCTGCCTTAGTGGTCACAAACTCCTTTAGTTTTTGTTTTCTGTGAAACTACTTCTCCTTCTATTCTGAATGACAGCCTTGCTGGTTAAATTCTTGGCTGCATATTTTTCCATTCAGCACATTGAATATATCCTGCCATTCCTTTCTAGTCTGCCAAGTTTCTGTGGACAGATCTGTGAACCTTATCTCTCTTCCCTTGTAGGAGGTTAAGGACTGTTTTTTATTTTACCCTGCTACTTTCAGGATTCTTTCCTCATTGTGTATTTTGTAATTGGACTACATATGCCTTGGTGTTGATTGGCTTTTGTTGATTTAATGGAAGTTCTCTGTGCTTCTTGGATTTTGATGTCTGTGTCTTTCCCCAGATTCGGAAAGGTTTCAACTATAATTTGTTTGAATAAACCTTTTGCCCCTTTCTGTCTCTCTTCATCTTCTGTGACTCCTCTGATACAAATGTTACTATCTTTTAATCAGTTGCTGAGTTCCCTAAGTCTACCTTTATAATCCATGACCTTTTTCCTCTCTTCTTTTCAGCTTCATTATATTCCATAATTTTGTCTTCTATATCACTAAATCAATTCTCTGCCTCATCCATCCTTACTCTCATGGCATCCATTTGGATTTGCATCTAGCTATAGAAATTTTAATTTCAGTTTGACTAGATTGTAGTTCTTTTGTATTTACAGAAAGGGATTCTCTGGTATCCTCTCTGCTTTTTTTTTAAGCCCATATAATCATTGTTTTAAATTCTAGTTCACACTATTTACTTATGAGTAAATAGTGCTAGGCTGATTCTCTGGCTGACTTATTTCAGTGGAAATGTGCCTCCAGGGTATAGAGGGGTTGGGCTTGTTGTAAGGGGCTCCTGCCTCCACTAGGTGGTGCTTTTTGCTGAAGTTTTTCAACGCTGATGGATAGGATGATTATGGAAGTGCCCTGCTCTCTAGCCCTGGAGCTGAAGTATCGCACCCCCCACTCTTCAGGGAACCCTTACAGAAGAACAATTAATCACCCTTCTGGTTTCCCTGGTTTCTGTCAGAACACTGCATTCACCCCACCTATATCCAAGATTTCTTTATCTCAGGTGTGCCAATGACTTTCAAAACTCCAAATTTTAGGGACTCCTACATGTGGACTCACTCTCTTCCTCTGGGGAAGGGTCTTGCCATGCTTTTGATTGTCCAAGTGAAGAAAGCAGTTCCATAGCCACACAGCAGTTCAGAGTTTGTCAAAACAGAGGAGGGGCACCTGGAAGGCTCAGTCCGTTAAGTGTCTGACTTTGGCTCAGGTCATGATCTCCTGAGCTCGAGTCCCACGTTAGCCTCCATGCTGATGGTGAGGAGCCTGCTTGGGATTCTTTGTCTCTCCCTCTCTCTATGCCCCTTCCCAGCTCACTTGCTGTCTTTCTCTCCAAATAAATACATTAACTTAAAAAAAATAAAACAGAGCAGAAAGTTGACACCCCTGCTTTTTGCCCTCAGTCCCAGTCCCCCCTCCTATGCCTGAAAACAGTACAGCATGTTGGAACCACCCAACCATCTTGAGACCCAGGGGATCCTTAGACCACATTGTCACTCCTGAGATTCTGCCCTGCTTTGCCACCTGACTACCACCAGGCACATACCCCACTGTAGCGGACTTCTCAAAGTTCAGATTTCGCACTCTGCTGCTTAGAACACTTTGTGGTAACCTCTGTAAGCAGGCTCCCTCCCTATCACTGTACCCGCGGCTATGTCTCCCCTAAGTCAACTCTCTGCACCTCTACTTTCTAGAAGGTGGTTGCATTTCTATGTGTAAACTTGCAGTTTTTTTCTTTCAGACTTTCAATTGATTTCTTGGGTGTTCAGAATGAGTTGATAACTATCTAGCTGTGTTCAAAGGACAAGACAAGCTTACGGTCTCCCTAATCCTCCACCATCATAACTTTACAATATTGCTTGAGGAAGGGTAGCTCTACAAGTAGTGATGGTGTGTAATGGAGTCTACTGAATAGGCTTCTCACAATGAAGGATCATCACGATTCCTGAGGAACAGTTCATCACAACGTCAGCTAGTTCATGGTTGCTCTCCACTGAATAACTATTGGAAGAATAAACAGAAGGCATATAAGCATGTCTACTAATATTTTATCTGGGTGGAGTTAGAGCCTTCATTTTGCTTTAGATCTCAAATCCAGAAAGTCCAGGGTCATCAATCTTTCTGATTTTGAACTATAGCTACACAGATTTTTGACCTCCAGTTTTTAGGGAAAGTACACCTATGTTAGTAAAAATTTGCAAACTCACTTTGCAATGTCTCTAGGTATGTTTGATCTTCCTATGTTTAATACTTATGGATATAATAATCTAGGTATAATCTTTAAGGAGTTTCTACCAACTGGCATTCACACTTTTGAGCATACTTGAATCTCAGGTACATATAATTATTAGCCCATACTCTAATGATTAAGGGTTTGCATCTTCATTTGAATAAAATAAATGCAAATAAGACTCAAAGGAAAGAAGGGCATTCCCCTTACTCTAATACTGGAAAACTAGGGGAAATCACATTATAATATAGGAAACATTAAAAGTAACGCAATCCTAAAGAAATGTCCCCATAACTGATTGTCCTTGTGTATCATATCCTGGGTTACAGAAAAATATTGATTGGCAAGAACTATTCTGCCACTAACCAGACAACTAGAAGGTCACTGTCACACTCTGTATGCTCTATTTACTCTGCCAATCTCAACACTTGTTTTCTTACTTTGGAGCATCATCTTGGAGACAGTAACATTTAAAATTAGCCAGTTGTGTACTTAATTGTATTAAGAGAGAAAGATTTGAAAATAAGAAACAGCTATAGCCTTGACTGCATTATTGGCCAAAGGAATCCTATATTAATAGTTGCAGCAGACGGTAGCATAAGGAAGATGTTTATAATTAGTCATGAATTATCCAAAATCATAATGGGAGTACAAATATGAACAGATTTTGAAGCATCAGAGTACATGCTTGCGTGTGTCAAATAAAAAAAAATATGGAATTAGATAAGAGAGACTTTTTTCAAAAGAACTATGGCAATATGGCGAACTTTGATCTCAGGATGTGCAGCACCTCCAAATAAAACCTGAAAACCTGTTTTCTTTTCTAGATAGGGATAAGCAGAGTTAGCAGGCACTTTTAAGGGAAAATAGGGCAAGCAGGGCACATGAATAGATAACAGGATTGGGGGGTTGAGAGGAAATGTTTTTTGCTGAGCTCACCTCATTCTTGGGATTAACTTTTTTGGGAATGTGTTCTTGCATCTTATTGCTTGCTCAGATGTGGTGGAAGGAGGTACAAACTAAAGGTCAGGGGTCCCTGGGGAGAGAAGCCTGACTAATGTTTAGCCCATAGACAAAACAGGATGTCATATTGGATTGTTGAAGAGATGGCCTTTTTTTCCATTGAATGTTCTTTTCTGTTTTCTCAGAGCTGAGTTGACCATATATTTGTGGGTCCATTTCTATGTTTCCTGTTCCATTGATCTATGTGTCCATTTTTGTGCCACTACCATGCTGTCTTGGTGACTACATGTTGCTAATATGGCTTGAAATCCAGAGTCATGATGCCTCTGATTTTGTTTTTCTTTTTCAGGATTGGTTTGGCTATTCAGGGTCTTTTAGGGTTCCATACGAATTTTAGGATTGTTTGTTCTAGTTCTGCAAAAAAAAAAAAAGTGCTGGTGGTGTTTTATTAGGGATTGTATTAAAGGTGTAGATTGCTTTGGGTAGTATAGACATTTTAAATTTCTTTTTTTTTAGTTTATTTATTGTGAGAGAGAGAGAGAGAGAGAGAGAGCATGCAAGCACACAAACAGTGGAGGGTCAGAGAGAAAGGGAGAGAGAGAGAGAAAATCCCAAGCAGGCAGGACCCATGCTGTCAGTGTGGAGCCTGATGTGGGGCTCAAACTCATAATCCACGTTTTTATGTGTTAATGTATTTTCTTATTCATGAATTAAAAATATATACACTTATATAACATTACCAGAAAAGAGGTTTAAAGATAATATTATTTAATAAGTTGAAATTTGAGGTTTTAAAATATCATTACTTTTATCTAACCTATTGCAGAACAATATTTACAGTTCATTGATAGAACGAATTTGAATGCTAAATTGAAAAATACATTCTAAATCGATAAGAGTACATGACTGAAAAATACCTGGCACTGGGTGTTGGCCATGCAGTGTCTTTACATATTTATTCAAATTTTAATTTCTTTTGATATCTTAAGATATATAAGATATAAGATCCTTAACAAATGGTCATAGTGTTTCATTATTCCAAACACTAAAGTATATTAGAGATTTTGAGAAAACATTTTTAAGTTAATGGAATAATAAATTATAATTCATATTGGGAGTATATTTTTAAAATATGACACCTAAAACTTTATTTGGATAATGCACATTAACTTTGAGATCTAAGTATTTTTGGGGTAGGATGGGCAGGAAACAACAAACATATTTACTATGTTGGCAAATGTCATGAATATGAAATTCATAGAATTATATTTATTTCTGGTGGCCATCTGATCTACCAGGAGTTCTTTTAATTACATGGAATATATTGCTAGTACCTAAAAGCTGCATGATATCCCATAAAATTTCTCTTAATATTTAATATCCTCAAGTTGGATTTTATTCTCTAGACTAACAAATTTATATTAAGTCTTGTAGATCTCAGGGGTAAAGGAAAATAATATATGAAATAGAATTCATATTTGGTCTCAAGGCTAGTGTTGAATTATTTAAGGCTTCTGTGCTTACAGATTGCTTAAATTATAAAAAATCATGCTGTAACAATTTATCATTATCTCATTAAAATGATAATTATCATTGTGCTTTATTAGAGATAATGTAAAGAAATTATTAAGTCATTACCGAGACCTTCTGCTACTACAGAGAGCACAGATATAAATAAAAGGAGCGTGAAAAATGTATCACTCATGTACTTTTGCACTTTCTTACTCTAAAAGTGATTTTGTAAACCCATTTTCATCTTTCTGATCTCACAACATAGGAACCTTAGAGTTCTTTCTTCTGTCATTAAATTTCATCACTACCCCCCTCGCCCACCACGGGATCTCTCTAACTGCCTTGCGTGTTCTCTGGGAATAGGGAGTCACCACCTCTAATTCACACAGTCCTCTGATGCCAGACTAATCCTCTTAAAACACTGCTTTCACTGCACTTATCTTTCTCATAAACCTGCAAGATCCCCTAATGGCTTGTCACATTGAATTCGTGTTCTTAAGCCTTGTCTTATCGAATAATTTAAAAACCTATATTAACTTTTACTTTTGTTCTTCTTCCTGTGAGAATTCTCAGACTATTGTCTGAACGCATTTTGAAACAGAATGAGGATCTAGGACTAAGAACTACAGGATAAGAGGGAGAAGGTGAGGTGAGAGAGCAGGTAAAGGAACATTTTTGAAAAGAAGAAAGGAAAACAAAAGCATCCGGACCTTAGAATTCAACTCACAAAGCAGTCAGATTGAAAGAGGAACTCTCTTCTCCTGAAACTAGGCATGGCTTGGATATTTTGAGGCAGTGGGCACCAGTAATGAAGGTAATTATTCTGAAACATTCATGGCAAAGGTGGGAAGATCATCACAGAATTCCCATTTCCACTATGCTTTGAAAGTGGCCCTAGCCCCATGGTGGAATCCTATGAGTCAGATATTATAATCTTGGTAAAAAAAAAGTCTTTTTAAACTCATTTGCATGTATAATAACATTACAGAAACAATCTGTCATATGTCCACTAATGCCTTCATGTTCACATCAAGTTTCCTTTTAGGGAATCCTTCATAATTTCTACCCAAACTTCTTCCAGCCTAGGATTGCACATTCAGCTGGACTTTATTCATGTTATAAATTAGACGTTAAACTCTTGATATTACACATTATACCTTGAATTTTAATCCCTAATGCTTACCTGGCACACAGGAGGCATGTCCAAAAATAAGAAGTGTACCATTCGTATTTTAATGGAATATTGGCTTGTAACTGTGTACTTGATGATGATCTAAGAATGAAGGGAAAAGCAGTGAATCAATAAACAAACTAAAATCATTGGTTTCATAGAGTTTCTATTCCAGTGGGTAGAGATAATAGATCCATAAATGAAAATAAAATATGTCTATGGAATAATAAATACAAAAACAAAAGCATGGATTTTGTCCACATTTTAAAGACCCTTTCTTTGAATAGTATTTTCGTCCTTCAGTCTCAAAAACCTAGAAAGCTTTGAGTTCTTTGTTTCCTATTAATTCTGAAAAAGGAATACAAACGTATAAGAGAATAAAGAATGATTCATTGGGGCATTGTCGTCCACATAGAGGAGTGGATCAAATGTTCTTGAATGAGATGGGCAGATACCTGCAAAATTGTTGGAGGCTCTGAGGCTGCATCGCATTCAGATGATTGCTTCCTCTTCAGACTGTGTCTTCTCTTACCTTATTCCAGCAGTTTACTGGAAGCTAAAAAAACTGTATAGGTCGGTGGACACTGAGGTAAATATTTTTTGTGATTGTAAGCAACCACATATTTCTTTTTGTAAGGCTTTAGCTTGAGTTTTGGCATTCTTGTAGTCAGGAGTTGACATAGAATTGGAGTTTGCCATTATGGTTACACTCAGTACACGACAGGTATCACATTTCTTGAGTGATAACTTGTTTTTCATTTGATTCCTCTTTAACCATATCTACTTCACTCTTTAACCAGAATATTCTCCCTGCACTGTGCACCAGATAAAATACAGCTTCTGTGGGTCTGTCAGACACGGTCTGGTGTTATTATTAAAGTATGGTAGTATAGTGGTGGGGGGGGGTAGGATAAGGAAGGACATTTTCTGACACTCTAATTCAACCTCAGTCCAGGCAATGTAAACCTGGAACTTAACACTGTCACTTTTACATATGTCTGTGCCTCTTATCCAGCTGCAGCGACAGGTCTAGGAAGCTTTTATCCTGAGGTAGACTTTTGTAATTATTGCTCTCCTCTGGTCACAGGAAGCAGTCACTGGTGCCCCAAAGCAACACTTTCATTATGTTTCTCCACCAGAATAAAGCACTCTTTCTTCCTTAGGAGAAAAAGGAAGTTGGGTCTAGATGGAATTTTCTTTCACAGTGGCTGCTGTTCCCCTCTTAGAATTAAAAGAAAAAAAAAATGCTTTTCACAATTCCCAGATCCTCCCTGTGTGGGTCTGGTAGAATTTGTGAAGGAGAAACCTGCAAAAGAGTTCTTGTATCTGTAGCTTTCTGGCTTGATGTTCTCATGTTGGCCCACACACGGCCTTCAGCAATTTGTTAAGGATTTTTTTCACTGAATCTTCTTCATGGCTTATATCCATTCATCAACATCTGCCCCATATGCTTGGGTCTAATTTCCCCTTGAAGGCTTTTTTCTCTGCCCATATTTCAGCTGAGTTCTTGGCCCTATGCCCTCCACTCCCTCAGGAGTTACAGAAAAGGCATTTATTATCAATTCTCCCAAATTTTAAGAAAATTATTATAACAGTGGAATTCACTCTTTCTAGGTCTCTATATCTCTCAGCTAAACCTGGACATTGATATTTTTGAAACTACTCAGGTGACAGTTATGTGCAGCCTGAGTTGAGGACCCAAATTTTATAATATGCATCTCAGACAGAAAAAGTAAAAATTTGAACTATCACTTGAGTGGTCCTACATAATCTGGTCCTCTGCCTTATTTCCCTCATTTTATTTCCTACCATGCTCATCCTACCATGCTCATCATTTTTTTTTTGTTTGTTTGTTTACCTATTTTGAGAGAGAGAGAGATAGCGTGAGAGCACGCTAGCTCACGAGTGGGGTGGGGCCAGAGAGAGAGAGGGAGAAAGAGAATCCCAAGCAAGCTCCATGTTGTCAGCCCAGAGACCAATGAAGGGCTTGATCCCGAGAACCATGAGATCATGACCTGAGCCGAAATCAAGAGTCAGATGCTTGGGGTGCCTGCATGGCTCAGTCACCTTGGTGACATCTGACTTTGGCTCAGGTCATGATCTCACAGCTCCTGGGCTCAAGCCCCACATCAGCCTCTGCACTGACAGCCCCTCCCCCCTTTTGTGTGATTGGTCGCTCTACCTCAAAAATAAGTAAATAAACATTAAAAACAATAAAGGAGAATATGTATATTGAAACTCTCTGGCTTATTTTACCAACACTTCTGTAACTCTAAAATTATTTCAAGTAAAAATTAAGACCAAAATACTTTCTCAGTCAAAAATTGAGGCAATGTATGGCCTGCAGACTAACTCTTCAAGCAATGTTAAAGGAAATTATGGAGGCAGAAAGAATGTCATAAAAGTCAGAAATGTGTCTACTCAAGGAAATGAAGAACATTGGAAATACAATTTTGAAAAGATAAATTCCTTTTTCCTCTCATTTCTAATTTTTCTAAAAGATGACCATTTAAAGCAAAGCAGTAGCAATGTATCGTGTGCTTAAAGCATACAAGAAAGCGTATACAAACATATATAATGTTAGTAGCATAAAGAATGAGAGGGAGGGATTTGGGTTCTTTTGTAAGGTCCTAACAAAACATGAAGCAGTGTCATTATATTCAATGGCATAGGAAATTATTTAAATGTTTCTTATAAACACTGTCAATCCTCCTAAAAGTCTTTTTAATGAGTTATACAGAGTAATTCTAAATAGATAAAGTGGGATATAAAACATACAAAAATATTAAGCACATAGAAAACACAAAAAGTGAAAAAAAATACACAACGAGTGCATCAAATGGAAAAGATCTAGAATAAGAATATTAATTAAATCTTATCAATATTCACTTTAAATTATAACCAAAAGAAAGCTGGAAGAGCTGCATTAATTTCAGAAAAGTAGGTACCAGAACAAGTAACCTAATCAAGGATAAAGAGTAAAATGATGTATAAATAGAGGTAATTAAAATAATTAATAGTGTGTATACACTTAACAGACTTTGAAAATTGTGTGAGGCAAAAGGTATATGTAAAAGAAGGAATAGAAAAATTCACGACTATAGTCATGTACTTGAGCACATCTCTGCCAGTAATAACATAAAAGGACACACATGAGTAAGAATATAGGTGACCTGAACACCACTGTCAACCATCTTTACATAACTGACATTTATAGACCTACGCAAATAGAGTCGGCTCCTTTGACAATGATTCACAGCCATTTTCATGAAGAAATGATAGCTTTTTCCATTTGCCTCCTTGGACATCCATATGCCAGTAAATTAACCTTGACACGTATTTCATACCTTGGACCTCTATTAGCTCAAAGTATACTAGATGCCTAAATGTAAAATGTAAGACTATAAAACATCTTGGACACAAGTTTATATGACCTTGTGTTTGATGATATAAGGTACTTTACAAGGGAGTATTTAGGATGATGATACTACTCTGTGTGACATTTTGATGGTGGAGACGTGACTATGCCATTTATCTAAACCCATAGAAAGGTACATCCCAAAGATAAACTTTTACTGTCTGCCTACTTAAAAATGTATCTACAAAGGTACAGGTGAAATCCAGGATGAAGTGTAGAGTATAGCAAATGAATCCAGTCGTATTATGAATGTATGGTAGACACTCAGTACGGGAGATAAGAGAAAAGAAAGCAGAGCTAAATAACTCTGGCAGCAGTGTCTTGTCTAGATATTGTAAGGCTAAATATAAAAAGAACTATACGTAAACACTCTGCTTGAGTTGGTAAATTTATTTTTCACATGGGTATGGTTTAATAATCCGGAAGCACCTTGACATGCATGCTAGGAATGAACAAATAAGCAAATAAATTATAGATAACAGAAGCCAGGTTTTCTACTGTCACAGAAAAGAAGTTACAAATAATCAAGAGGAAGTCTATCATGGAGGCTGCAGTGCTGGATTATAGTCACAGATACAATTATGAACTCATATTTACTGTAATGTACTTATAAATAGAGACAGAAATAAATATAGCCATGTACATACACATAGACATATTTTCTCTGTGAGAGGTTAGAAACAGGGATATCCCAGGAGCAATGATTTCAGGTAGATCTTGGTTTTCAAAGGACACTGGGCCATTAAAGAAATGTCTGATTTGAAGTCTGGGCGAGGGAAATCTGAACTAAACCAAGGGCAGCATAAGACACAAAGTAAAAAGGTACAAAACAAGCAATACATGAGGTATTTTATTTTATTTTATTTTATTTTTCAACGTTTTTATTTATTTTGGGGACAGAGAGAGACAGAGCATGAACGGGGGAGGGGCAGAGAGAGAGGGAGACACAGAATCGGAAACAGGCTCCAGGCTCCGAGCCATCAGCCCAGAGCCTGACGCGGGGCTCGAACTCACGGACCGCGAGATCGTGACCTGGCTGAAGTCGGACGCTTAACCGACTGCGCCACCCAGGCGCCCCTAGATGAGGTATTTTAAAAGGATACAGGAGACTGGGACACCTGGGTGGCTTAGTCAGTTGATTGTCCGACTTGGGCTCAGGTCAGGAACTCATGGTTTGTAAGTTCAAGTCTAGCATTGGGATCTCTGCTGTCATCGCAAAGCCTAGTTTGGATCCTCTGCCCTCCTCTCTCTCTATCCCTTCCCCACTCATGGTCTTTATCTCAGAAATGAATAAACATTAATAAAACTAAAAGGATACAGGAGACAGTCTGAAAGGGCCCCCAGTGGACAAAAATCAAACAATTTGGGAAAAAAATTGTAGTTATAATTAAATAGTGAAATCACTATTCATGAATCCATACTAGTATACATAAATGGTTGAGTAAGTAACTAAATAGGGAAAAGATTTCCAAATAAAGCACATAAAAACAATGAAGGAATTATAAAATTACTAGAACACCCCAGTAAACATAGCTGAGGAACACTAAAATTAGTTGGCAAAAATTAGTTGGTGAGACTTTAAGAAGAAACAGGACAGTTGCAGTTAAAAAGAACTCTCTGCCTGTTATCTATTAATTATTATAGTAGTTTCTGACTTAAGTCCACAGTTCCTTGGATACTCTTCCTATCAGGAGATGGATTTTACTGTTTTGTTCTTTTTATATGGTTAAGACATAGTTAATCATTCCTAACCCAGTGGGGAAAGGAAAAAATAGTAAGTTTACAGAGGAAAAATTTGGCCAACATGACCTTAACCAAGTAATCCAGGTTGGTATGACTAATAATAAGTCATGTTTATGTCATGTATCCCATGACATGGTGCAGTGAGAAAGGCACATCACTTCTGTGATAGTCTTTCCAAAACTTTATAACCTCAGTCTAATTAAGAGAAAATCAACAAACCAAGTCAATGGATATTCTACAGAAAGAGGGATGTTCTAGCCTTCTTCAAAAAATATCTAAGGCAGTAAAAACAAACAAGCAAAAACAAGGGAAGGTGAAGAATCTTTACAGATTATGGGAGGCTAAGAACATAAGGACTAAATCCAGTATGACATCCTGGATTAGATCCTGGAACACACGAAGAGCATTAGTGGAAAAACAGATGGAATCCAAATAAAGTGTCCAGTTTAGTTAATAATCCTGAATCCGTGTTAGTTTTGATCAATGTAGCATAGTTACGTAAGATGTTATATGAGAACTGTCTGTAGTATCTTCTGCTTTTCTGTAAGTCTAAAATAGTTTCAAAATAAAACTATTAAAATTAAAAAAGAAAAATCCAGTTCCTATCTTTACCACCATATTTTAAATTTAATTGGTTTAGCTCAAACCTATCAAGGAGGGTTTCATTTTAATATTTACAAAGACGGTTTTTAAAAAAATGGTTGTGAAGCAAGTTTTCATTAAATAGTGGTAATTATTACTCTAAATAAAAGAGATAATCAGCATTAAATATTTTTGGTGGCAAGACTATTATTCCTCATTCATGGTCAGTGTTGGATCTTGTGTGATGACCCCCTTGAGTATGCGGATCTTTTAAAAACTGAATTTAGTCCTAGCTGCATGACAGCATATTAAAATTTCTTGGGTAGGTTTGAAAATATACAATCACTATCTCTTAATTGAACTTTTTCTCTTTTTGTTTTTACTGAAGTGGGATTAACATGCAGCGTTCTCTTAGTTTTAGGTGTACAGTATGATTCAACCATTCTGTATAATGCTTAGTGCTCATCACGATTAAGTGTACTCTTAATCCCCTTTACCTCTTTCACTTACTTTAACTTTTAAAATTAACTTTCAATAATCATCTTTATTCACCATTATAAACAGTGAAATGCAAGCATTTTGAATGTGCCGTTGGGTTAATTTTGAGAAATGTATGCATCCATGTAACCTCCATGTCAATCAAGATACACAACGTTTCTATCACAGAACCTTCCTCTTACCCCCTTGTATTAAATTCATAAGCCAATATCCCCCTTACACACCCAAATTCGGGGAGATGCTGATATGTTTCATTCAGTATTGAGTAGTTTTGCCTCTTTTAGAATTTTACATAAATGAAATAGAACAGTATGTAACATTTTGTATCTGGCTTCTTTCTCTCAGCATAAGCAGGTTATTGGGTATATCAGTTTCTCATGCCTTTTTTTAAAAATAATGTTTATTTATTTTTAAGAGAGAGATGGACAAAGGACAAGCAGGGGAGGTGCAGAGAGGGAGACACATAATCCGAAGCAGGCTCTAGGCTCTGAGCGGTCAGCACAGAGCCTGAGGTGGGACTCGAACCCATGAACCATGAGATCATGACCTGAGCCGAAGTCTGACGCCCAACCTACTGAGCCACCCAGGTGCCCCAAGCTCATGCCTATTTATAGACTTTTGAGTTGTGTCCAGTTTGGCACCATTATGAGTTTTCGTGTGGTCATGTGTTTTTATGACTCTTGGATAAATTAGTAGGGGTTTAATCATATGGTAAATCTATGTTAAACTTTATAAGAAACTGCCAGGTTCTTTTTGAAAATGGCTACACAGTGTTATGCTCTATTAATAATTCACGGGAGTTCAATTACACTGCATTATTGCTGAGACTTTATATTGTCAAACTTTTATCATGTAATCTTGTGCAGTGGTATCTCATTTTACTTTGCATTTTTCCTGAATTAGTTATATCGAGCACTTTTTCATGTGTTTACGTTTCACAGAACTGTTTTTTAAAGTCCCTGTCTAAATCTTTTTGTGATTTTCTTAATGCTTTACATTCTAATTGTTGAATTATCAGCATTCTTCATATTTTCTAGATATAAATATTTTGTCACATGCGTATTAGAAATACTTTCTCCCAGGCTGTGGCTTGCTTTTTCATTTCCTTAACATGTTCTTTCCAAAAGCATGTGTTTTTAATTTTGATGAAACTGAATTTATCATCTATAATTTTTATCAGTTTTTTCCATTTATCTTTTTTTACCTTTCATGATTAGTGCTGTGAAGTCCCAAGAAATAGTTGCCTAAATTTCCCAAGTTCTTTTTTCCACAGTTTTTCTCAAGTACTTGAATTGTTCTAGATGCAATATTTTGTGAAATTGAAATTATTTTTCCTCTGAAATAGCTACCTAATTAGAAGCACTGCCTTATTTAAAATGCCATCCTCTTAGGATTAGATTAGCATAAATTAAGATGTCCTTTATCCTCCTTTATCTCTCTCAGAAGCTGTATAAATAATTTAATTAAGTTCTGTAAGCTTTGCTGCAAAGAATGACTCAAAATACGTCTGTAGACCTCTGGGGGGTTGGGCCCTCAATTTATTTATAAACCAGACAATCATGCTGAAAAATATGTGGTTATTGAATTTATTTTCCCTTAAAGGATTGAATTACAACCTTCAAAAAGGGCAGGTGATATAATTAAGTTTGTTTATAGCTCATACTGTCTGTATCTGATTAACATTCAACGAGCTCTCAATCTTCTATTATTTCTAGGTGCTTTAGTGTGTTTGATTACTAGTTCTGATGAATTTGGTGTATATTGTCTGTTTCAATCTTTCATGCTTCCTTCTGGGCAATGTTAAGAGGGTAAGTAACTAAAGAATGGATAAGTCTGGGAATCTGACCTGTGAATCACACTGTTAGCCTTGGGGAGCTTGTCTGAATATTCCCCCACATCTGGGAGTCCTTAGTAAGCACAGCTGACAGAATTGTAGAACATTTCTGGAATATCATTTACTTGGCAAAGAGTTGCTCTAGTCACTGTCTTTCCAAGCACATGTCAAACATAATTTCATGGGAAAATGTGGTGTCCAGAATAGGATTCTTGTGAGACCAGTGTTTCTGGGTGGAGTGATGAGAAAAATCAACTTTGTTAATGCAATATCAGAACATAAATTATTTTTAAAAATCTAATAGAAATCCAATTTAAAGTCCCAGCAAATAAATGAATTTATATTTTTATGTGAAGTCTAAGGATTGAATGCTGCTTATTCCTAATGGCTTATGCTTATATATGTATATATATCCATACGTACACACATATGTATGTGTGTGTATATATACAGAGAGAGAGAGACTAGGGAGTAGGATTTTTTATTAGAATGTTGAATCTTGGAAAAACAGTAGACAGGATTTTTGTAGTGATTGCTGCCTTTCTCTATACACTTACGTTACATGGACTTTATACCATATGATTCAGCATGTATGTAGTCGAAGATTATTTACTTTTTCCTCTTCTGGATTAACTGTCTTCCCAAATTTGCTTCATTTATATTTTAATGCCTTACTAAAAACTGACCATGACCAGCTGACTCTCTTGTCAAGTTAAGGTAACCATCCATCCTGGGTCTATGTCCTGCATCCCCCTCTGGATGAGAAGGAATGTTTTGGTTGGGCTTGTTTATTGTAACAGCTAACTTAAGAAGAAATATAAATTGTTTAAAGTAAGGTAGTTTTCTCACAAAGAAATAGGGAATCAGGCCATAGAAAAGTAGAAGAGGCAAGAGAGTTTCTGTTGAAGGAAGCACAGCCATGGTCATTCCTCAAGACCTGTCTGGTTAAGAAACTTCCTAGAACAATAGAGGTCTATGCCCTTGGAAACTTGAAAAAATTTAAACTCTTTGTGTACCTGTTACTTTCCAGAGAAGCACAGATCCCCAGAAGGGACATTCTGCTATCTAACACTTATCAATGCCTGCATTCTCTTGCTAGGACAAGGTTGGGAAGAAGTAGTAGAAGGTTTCTCGACTTTCTTTCGTGGGTAGAGGAGATTTCCTCCTCCTAAGACACAGCAGTCGTGATTGTATCAAATAAGAATTTTCTTCGGATAAGTGTAGTATAATAAGCATTAAATTACCACAGGCTGCATAGATTCCAGGGTTTTCCATTCATGTGCAAACCTCCCCACAGTATATTGGGCAGCCTTTTGGATTCTTGCATGTTGATGTAAGGTAGTTAGGGAAATGGGGCTGAGCTAACTCAGGACAAAATCCATGAGCTTCAGAGGGATGAGGAAAAAAGACTTCACAGCTGAGGCCTGTAGTTTGATAAAGAATGGGAGAAAAGGGGTGCCTGGGTGGCTCAATTGGTTAAGCATCCGACTTCAGCTCAGGTCATGATTTCACAGTTCGTGGATTCAAGGCCCATGTTGGGCTCTGTGCTTATAGCCCAGAGCCTGGAGCCTGCTTCAGATTCTGTTTCCCTCTCTCTCTGCCCTTCCCCTGCTCTCACTCTATCGCTGTGTCTGTCAAAAATAAATAAAAATTGAAAGAAGTTTTTTTAATGGGAGAAAAAGTGAAGATGAGGCAAAATCTGAATCTCCTTTCGATAGAATTGTCAAAAAGTCAACATATACCCCTTTTCTCCCTCTATTTTTACTTAAACTATGAAATGAATGCTATTTCCATAGTTCTATGAGGTCCTGAAAGTGTTTTGTTTTTTTTTTTTTAATTTTTTTTTTCAACGTTTTTTATTTATTTTTGGGACAGAGAGAGACAGAGCATGAATGGGGGAGGGGCAGAGAGAGAGGGAGACACAGAATCGGAAACAGGCTCCAGGCTCCGAGCCATCAGCCCAGAGCCTGACGTGGGGCTCGAACTCACAGACCGCGAGATAGTGACCTGGCTAAAGTCGGATGCTTAACCGACTGCGCCACCCAGGCGCCCCAGAAAGTGGTTTTGTTTTTGTTTTCATCTTACCATAAGCATACATAAATCTATTTTAGTAGATTTAAATAAGAAAGTGTATGTTAACTTCCTAGTACTGTCATAAGCACATAAGAGAAGTGCATCTTCTAATATACTATCAAAATCTCACAGTGTATTTTTCTTTTAGTTTATTTATTTTTGAGGAAGACAGAGACAGCATGAGTGGGGGAGGGGCAGAGAGAGAGAGGGAGAGGGAGAATCCCAAGTAGGCTCCATGCTGTCAACACAGAGTTCAATGCAGGGCTTGAACTCATAAAAGTATGAGATCATGACCTGAGCTGAAACCAAGAATCATACACTTAACTGACTGAGACACCCAGGGGCCCCTAACACAGTGCATTTTAAATATTTCTAATCATTTGCCTCCTGTGTCCTAATGCAGGCCCATGGTCAGTAGTTTATAATGGTTGCCAAATGAATAATTTTTTTATTCATTCTTCCTCTCCCTTTACTTTGTTTCTTTTCCTTTCTTTCTTTATTCCTTGTCTGTTTAAAGCACTTCTTTCAAGATGTCAAAAAATTGTAGAGTGACAACAAGTTTTGAAAGAAAAACAGATGCTAAATTATAATACTGGACAAAGAGAAATATATTTTCATAGATAATATGTACTTGCATATTTCTCTCTTCTGAGAGAAAAAAAATGGAAATCTTCCATTTTACAGATGAAGGAATTAAGAAGGACAATGAAAAGCAACCCCCTCCCCCCAATTTATTTGTTTCAATATTGTCCCTTACTGTGATCTTTTATCAAGTTGAAAGCATATATTAAAAAATAATAATAACTGGAGGCACCTGGATGGCTCAGTTGGTTGAGTGTCCAACTCTTGATTTTGGCTCAGGTCAGGATCCCATGGTTGTGGGATCAAGCCCTGCATTGGACTCCATGCTGAGCATGGAACCTGCTTAAGATTCTCTCTCTCTCTCTCTCTCTCTCCCTCCCTCCCTCCCTCCCTCCCTCTCCCTCTCCATCTCCCTCACCTTCCTGCCCTCTGCTCCTCCCCCTCCCCTTGAGCACTCTCTCACTCTCTCTCTCTCTCTCTCTGGAAGAAAGAAAGAAAAAATGAAAGAAAGAAAAAATGAAAGAAGGGAAAAGAAAGGGGAGAGGAAAAGGGAAAGGAAAGGGGAGAGGAAAAGGAAAAAGGGAAAGGGAAGACAAAAAGGGAAAAGGGAAAGGAGAGGATAGGGGAGGAAACTGCTTAAAAAACAACTAGTATGCTTTTTGAGCCTTTCCTTTCCCCCCTTTAATATGTTGGCGAGATGGTGAACGATTAAAGCTAATACGACAAACATTACCCATGAAATTAATCAAACACTAGAATAACTGAGAGGATTATAATTTATTCTTTCTTACCCAGTGTTAAATTTGGAAAAAAAATTATCTTTGAAACTAAGTTAATATAACAAACTTTTTAAAATATAATTTATTATCAAATTGGTTTACATACAACACCCAGTGCTCATCCCAACAGGTGCCCTCCTCAATGCCCATCACCCACTTTCCCCTGTCCCCCACCCCCCATCAACCCTAAGTTTGTTCTCTGTATTTAAGAGACTTTTAGGGTTTGCCTCCCTCCCTCTCTGTAACTATTGGTGTTTTTCCCTTCCCTCCCCCCATGGTCTTCTGTTAAGTTTTTCAGGATCTGCATATGAGTGAAAACATATGGTATTTGCCTTCCTCTGACTGACTTATTTTATTTAGCATAATACTCTCCAGTTCCATACATGTTGCTGCAAATGGCAGGATTTTATTCTTTATCATTGCCAAGTAGTATTCCATTGTATATATAAACCACAACTTCTTTATCCATTCATCAGCTGATGGACATTTAGGCTTTTTCCATAATTAGGCTATTGTTGAGAGTGCTGCTATAAACATTGGGGTACAAGTGCCCCTATGCATCAGTACTCCTATATCCCTTGGGTAAATTCCTAGCAGTGCTATTGCTGGGTCATAGGGTAGATCTATTTTTAATTTTTTGAGGAACCTCCACACTGTTTTCCAGAGTAGCTGTACCAGTTTGCATTCTGACCAATAGTGCAAGAGGGTTCCCATTTCTCCACATCCTCACCAGCCTCTATAGTTTCCTGATTTTTTCATTTTAGCAACTCTGACTGGCGTGAGGTGATATCTGAGTGTGGCTTTGATTTGTATTTTCCTGATGATGAGTGACGTTGAGCATCGTTTCATGTGTCTGTTGGCCATCTGGATGTCTTCTTTGGAAAAGTGTCTATTCGTGTCTTCTGTCCATTTCATCACTGGATTATTTGTTTTTAAGGTGTAGAGTTTGGTGAGTTCTTTATAGATTTTGGGTACTAGCCCTTTATCTGATATGTCATTTGCAAATAGCTTTTCCCATTCCGTTGGTTGCCTTTTAGTTTTGTTGATTGTTTCCTTTGCAGTGCAGAAGCTTTTTAATCTTAGGCAGAGATACTGAATCATCTTATAAGAGAAATAATCAGAACCTAGAGGCCAAATTTTTGTATGGGGACAAGTTTTATTGAACATGCAATTTCTGAGTCATGTGAATTTTTTATGAAAATGTGAGTTAATTTGTGTATGTCTATGTGGTAGGAAGGTGGTGTATTCCAGATTTTCTGGGAAGTTAGGGGGTAGACATTAGAGAGATGGAGTGAAGGATTGAATCCACTAGTGTTTTTTTTTTCCTCTTTTATCTTAGAATGATAATTATATTCATATATAAGTTCACACTTTTGCCAGTTAATCTTTATTTTTCAGCATGACTTAAAATCAGGACCAAATTTAATAACTAGAGGTACTGGTGCAAAGAATACAAGTTATAACTACACTGACATTTCTGTAGGTCATATATCCTTCCTTAATTTCAATAGCATTACAAAAATTTGCAACAAGGGGCAAGTGCTGCTAAGTTAAAAAAAAAAAAAAGAAAACAAAACCAAAAACTATTTAATCAGCTACTCTTCAGTAAGGGAGACAAAAGTCTTTAGCTTTAAATCCCATCAGTACAAGCAACTTCCCTTTTTCAAGTTATATGTCCATTCAGGGATATTTCTTTTTTCTTTTTTATAGAAACTAAGGGTTTTTTTTGTATTTTTTTACGTTTTTTTTTTTCTTTTTTTGAGAGAGAGAGAGAGACAGACAGACAGACATGGGGCTCAATCCCATGAACCGTGAGATCTTAACCTGAGCCAAAACCAAGAGTCAGACACCCAACAACTGAATCATCCAGGCACCCCTTATTCAGGGATATATCTAAACCATACATTTCATTTGATACTTGCTATAACTTAATTACATCAGGAACTATTTCAAATTTGCCATATATAAAAAGTAGATACAGATAAATTGATACATAGGTAGCTATTATGTGATGCACATATAATCATAATAATGTATAGATACTGGATAGTATAAATAATTATCTAAGTAATTTTAAAAAGGAGATTTTTCTTTTATGCATGTATCTATTTAAAAAAATAAGTGATCTAGATTATAATGTGACAAAGAATCACCAGTAACATTATTTGTAAAGATCTAGAATTCCAGCCTCCCAGAATAAACATCTTGAATAGCACAGAAACTGAATTTTTAAAAACAATTTATTAGCATAATGTGGTTTTTAGACATGAACAGATTGATCTAGACTAAAATGGTGGTTAGAAATCCAACGGGGCGCCTGGGTGGCGCAGTCGGTTAAGCGTCCGACTTCAGCCAGGTCACGATCTCGCGGTCCGTGAGTTCGAGCCCCGCGTCGGGCTCTGGGCTGATGGCTCGGAGCCTGGGGCCTGTTTCCGATTCTGTGTCTCCCTCTCTCTCTGCCCCTCCCCCGTTCATGCTCTGTCTCTCTCTGTCCCAAAAATAAATAAACGTTGAAAAAAAAAAAAAAATTTAAAAAAGAAATCCAAGGCAACAATTAATATTAATACACACAGAAGTCTACGTAGAAAAACGTTAGTTATAAAGACCTAAAATGTATTAATCTTTCATATTAATAAATCATCAGGAGGGAGATGGATAGGGATGGGCTAGATGGGTGATAGGTAATTAATAAAATAAATCATGAAATGTGTGTGTGTGTGTGTGTGTGTTTCTGTATAGTTGTTACATCATAAGAGACATGGTATTCAATGATTACACAGTGAAAAATTCAGATAATTATTGAAATATTAGCATGTTCTAGGAAAAAAAAGCTCAAACATTTGGGACAAAAATGGCCATGTCTTTTGTTACTTGATTTGGAAGACTTCTTTGCTTCAGATGTATTTCACAACATGAGCTCAGGTAGATATTTTTCTTCATGTTTTAAAATTGACCACTTTTGTAGTTTTTACATATATTCTAAAGGATGTTGAAGTATATACACAGGAAAAATTTACTGCCTAAGCAGAGGTTAATATGTTTGTTGTTTCATGTTGAGTACTTCTTCTAGTATGTAGTTATGCATTGTTATTTTCAAATAGTTTTTAAAATCACGGTGGTTGATAGAAGGGTCTTTACTACAAAGTTAAAGAACACAAAGTACTCATTGCTTTCCCAAAATAGTCTCAAATACTATTACATCTTCTGAATATTATGATCCATACACTATTTTTCATGATCTAGTGATCCTAAGTCTGTTTTATGACAGTATTTACATAAGTAATTGGGAGGGAGTTACTTTGAAAAGAACATCTAGCTATTTTGGGGAAGGAAATTTAAGTCCTCCTTGGTGAGAGAACAGTTCTTGTAGCTGCAAAACACTCTGAGCTTAAACATTACCTGACTGACCAATTGAAAACCTCGTTGGAAAAGATGAAGTATTTCCTTGGAAATGAAATGATCAACTCAACAATACACTATTGTTTACTTTGCTGTGAGTAGTTCATATTTCACATTCCTGTTTTTTACATTTTTAAAGTTGCTTATTTGGGCAATAAAATAAACCAATATCACATTTATCTAGTATAAAATGCTCAGTTTGTAACCACATGATTTTTTTTGTCAATACATTACCTAATAAATTAGAGCTATTCAAAATGCAGAATCAATAAATTTTCTTCATTAGAATCCCAGCTGCCTCTTAGGGGCTGAGACTCATTCTGGCCTCTATGTTATGATTCTCTTCTCCACTCAGAGGGGAAGGAGAATAGAGATTTTAGGGTTGAAAAATTGGCCTTTTCACAGGCAGAGTTACATGAACTTTGTCTTACTGTCTGTCTTGTCTCTCAATTCTTATAGTTAGTAATACAAAATAACTCAGGAGGGCTTTACCTTAAGAAAGACAGAGAGAATTAACATTTGTGTTTATGAAAAATGATACTGCTTCCATGGGAGGAGGAGGAAAACCTGGTCTGCTTTTGAGGCTCCTCCCCCTGCTGTTAATAATACTAATTTAGAGTTCTGGTGCGGACCTTATATATAAGAGGCTCTAATAAAAGTTATTACCCTTTTAATTTCTCATGTTGTTTAGACATTACTAAACTAGATGACAGCTCCTGAAAATTACATCACCTTATAGATGCTAATCAGCTTATAATTTTTAGGTAATACACTTATATTTTAAGAGCAGTCTTTTGAAATTATAACAACGTAGGTAGAATGAGTCATCCTCTAGTGAACAGGGTAAATTTGATTGCTGGTCGTCAGGGGGAAAGGATATTCTGGTACTAATTCTACCCAGCATATCACACTAGGTAGGACACCAGCCCCTCTGACTGAGGTGATACTGAAAAAGTAGTGAGTTACATTCCCCAAAATTCATCAGAGAGACTTTTAGCTTCCTGCATCCTTTTTATCACTTGTAATATTTCATTGTTTGATGACTACAGTTAATATGTCTACTACAAATACAGAATATTTCTTTAATCATTGCTTTGCAGTGACATTCAACTTAGGTAAGGTTCAGTGATAAAACTATAAGTCTGCAGTTTAAAGGTCACCTGCCCCTGGCTCTTTGTCCTGGAGAGATAACAGATAAACTTACTGGGTTTGAAATATTTTAGGATAATTGGAACGGTTGGTGTTTTGGAGAATATATTGTGGTTTTGTAAGGTGCTTACCTAATGATATAGTTTTCAATAAAATGCTGTAATGTGTCACCCACAGTATAGCGTATTTCAATTCTCCATCATTAATTTGCTGTCAGGATTGCATAATTGATATCATCGGTGACAGTTTAGTGCTTATACTGGTAATTCTAGGACTACGTGATAAGCGTGATTGTGTTGCTCTGTTTTTTCTTAAATTCGTTTTTATGATTTGTGATAGTTTCATGTCTTCTACAGAAAAACATAATAGCCAAAGATGTCAAGCAAGGGCTCTGCTTAGACATCATATGACCTAGGATTAATTTTTCATTCAAAAATAACATATTGGAGGTTATCATTAAAATTGCTATGTTCACTAGTTTGTTAGGATCCCATCGATGTTGCATAGATGCATTATTTTAAATGCATTTTTATTTTTCCTCAATTCAGACCTTGATTAAGCAAAAAATGAAGCTCTGTAATTTCTATATAAAGGACTGGTTAATAATGAGAGTGTTTTAAAGGCTTTTGGGGGTAGAGGTGGGTGGGGAATGACTCCTGACCAGGGATATGTAAAGTATTTACATGCAGTGCTGACGATACTCCTGATGATACTGCGGAAGTTGGGGAACATAAATTTTTGTGGCTCTAATTCCAACAATTGTGTACTTTTCCCTGGCAGTGCTCAGCAACCCAGGTTTAAAAGCTTAATTATATTAACAAGACACAATGTAATCAAGAGTTAATTGTGCTTATAAATAAAATGGTGGATTCAGCTCTCATTGAGTCACTTTCCTGCTTGAATACCTGTTTTGCTCTCCATCCCTTGCTGAATGAAATCTTAAATCTTTACCTTGGTATTCAGTGCACACACACCCCCATCACTGTCCTATATGTAAGCATTTTTCTTCAGCCCCTTTCACTCTCAACAGTGATTATTGTCCATTCTGCTTGCTGCTCTCTTAACTGAATTGAGTCACTCACAACTCCACGAACAATCCTTTTTTTCTAGCCTTATTTGCAAAAGACATGTCTGATAAAGGGCTATTTTACAAAAAATACAAAGACGCAACCATAAACGAACACACACACACACACAGTTTAAAATAGTTGCAAGACCTTAACACAACTCACCTAAGAAGATACACAAGTGGAAAATAAACACGTGAAAAATCACATGTCACCGGGGCAATGAAAATGAAAACGAGATATCACCACAGTAGTATTAGAATGACCCAAGTCTGTTATAACATTCACAACACCACATGCTGGTGAGGATGTGGAACAATAAGAACTCTCATTCATTGTTGATGGGAATGCAAAATGGAACACCGTATGGAGGACAGTTTGGTGGTTTCTTATAAAACTAAATATACTCATAACATATGATCCAGCAATCATGCTCCTTGGTCTTGACCAAAGAAGTAGAAAGATTAGGTTTATATCAAAGCCCACATACCCAGTATTTCATGGAAATTTTATTCATAATTGCCAAAACTTGGAAGTAACCAAGAGGTCCTTTAAGTGGAGGCAGAAATAAACTGTGGTACCCCCAAACAATGGAAATATCATTCAACACTAAAAAGAAATGAGCTACCCAGCTATGATATGACATGGAAGAAACTTCATTGCCACTTAATGGAACTAAATGAAGTAAATGAACAGTGAACTAAATGAAACAAGTTTCTAAATGAAACCAATCTGAAAAGGCTACATACTATACAATTCCAGTTGTATTATATCCTGAAAAATGCACACTATAAAGTTATTTTTTAAGTGTTTATTTATTTTTGAGAGAGAGAAAGAGAGAAGACCACAAGCAGAGGAGGAGCCAAGAGAGAGGGAGACACAGAATCTGAAGCAGGCTCCAGGCTCTGAGCTGTCAGCAGAGATCCCTGTCACAAACCCAAGATCATGACCTGAGCAGAAGTTGGACTCTTAACCAACTGAGCCACCCAGGTGCCCTTGGAAAATGCACACTGTGGAGATAGTAAAATGATCAGTGGTTATTGAGAGTTAAGGAGGTAAGGTAGGGATGAATAGGCAGAGAACGTAGGATTTTTAGGGTAGTGAAAATACTCTGTATGATACCACAATAAGGAATAACTATCATTTTACATTTTTCCAAACCCATAGAACGTGGAACAGCCCAAGTGAACTGAACTGTAGATTATGGGCTCTCAGTAATAATCATGTGTCAATGGTGATGATAAGGGAGGCAGTGCATGTGTGGGGGCAGAGAGTTTATGGGAAATCTCTGTACCTCCCTCTCAATTTTTCTGTGAATTTTAAACTGCTGTAAAAAAAATAGTCTTAATTTTTTTTTAAAAAAGTGAAAAAAAAGTGGGCAGAGTTTCTGAAGAAAAAATTTTAGAATCTTTTTTTAAATGTGTATTTTTGTGGGGCGCCTGGGTGGCGCAGTCGGTTAAGCGTCCGACTTCAGCCAGGTCACGATCTCGCGGTCCGTGAGTTCGAGCCCCGCGTCGGGCTCTGGGCTGATGGCTCAGAGCCTGGAGCCTGTTTCCAATTCTGTGTCTCCCTCTCTCTCTGCCCCTCCCCCGTTCATGCTCTGTCCCTCTCTGTCCCAAAAATAAATAAATGTTGAAAAAAAAAAAAATTAAAAAAAAAAAAATGTGTATTTTTGAGAGAGAGAGCATGAGTGGGAGAAGGGCAGAGAGAGAGGGGGACAGAGGATCAGAAGTGGTTCTGTGCTGACAGCAGAGAGCCTGATGTGGGGTCAAACTCCCTCTTGAACTTGGATATCCTGGCCTGAGCCAAGATCATGACATGAGCCAAAGTGGGATGCTCAACTGACTGAGCGAACCAGGCACCTGTGGAGTTGTTTTTTACAGCCCTTAACTGCTGTCATCCCCAGGGGTCCGTTCTAAGGACTCTTCCTTTTTCTGCTTCTTGGAAGTTTTCTCAGCTCTCTGGTTTCCAGTGCAATCTCTATGCTGATAAATTCTAAATGCAGTGATCTCCCCTTTTCCGTTGGGGGATACACTTAAGACCCCTAGCGCATACCTGAAACTGTGGATAATACCAAACCCTACGTAGAATATTTTCTCCTATACACGCACACTTACAATAAAGCTTCATTTATAGATTAGGCACTGTAAGAAATTAAAACAATAACCAGTAAAATGGAACAGGTATAACAATATACAAAATTAAAAGTTCCACAAATGTGATCCCTCTCTCCTGAAGGATACTACTGTACTATGCTCACCCTTCTTCTTGTGCTGACGTGGACATGATAAGACAGCTATGTGATGAAGCGAAGGATGTGGACGCGGCGATGTAGTTAGGCTACTTTTGACCTTCTGACAATATATCCTGAGAGCCATCTGCCCTTTAGACCATAGGTAACTGCAACCACAGAGAGCAAAACTGTGGATAAGGGGGTGTTACTGCATCTTTTGAGTTACATTTATGTACCCTTTTTGTGAAGGGAAATTTTCACTTGAATATTCATGAGGAACCACAATTTAAGTATTTCAAATACTCTTCTCTCTTCCCAAAGTGTTTGTACTCTACTGTTTCCTGTTTGAGTAAAGGGCATTGCAATTCAACTAGTAACCTAAAATCAGAATCTTAGGCATCTCTCATAACTGCTTTTAACTCAGTCATCCCCTATCCAGCCAATCGTTCCATCCTGTCATTCATCACCAAATGTGTTTGGACTCTGTGCTCCTTTTCTTTTTCTTTTTCCTATTTCTATAACCATCATGGTAGTGCCACACTAAAATATTGAAATATGTATTGGAATTATTTCTCTCTCACATATTCTCTCTCACCTGTAATCTGCAGACCTATTGATCTCTTCTCCCCCACAAAAAAGTAAAATGAAATCTGATTTTACCACTCTTTGTATTAAAGCACTACCTTTTTTTTTAAATCTTTGTTTATTTTTGAGAGAGAGAGAATTCCAAGCAGGCTCCTCACTGTCAGTGCAGAGCCCAGCCTGGGGCTTGAACCCACAAACCGTGAGATCATGACCTCAGCTGAAACCAGTGAAATCAAGAGTTGGACGCTTACCTGACTAGGCCACCCACGTACCCCTAAAAACACTTCCTTTAATGGTACTCCCATAATTTTAGGATAGCTAAACCTCTTGGGACAAGGCTTTCAGTGACTGATGTAATCTGCCCATCTCTTTAGATTCTCTGTCTCCATATTCAATCTCACCTTCTGTTCCCTAGCCAGCTAATTGACTTTTAGGTTTTCAAGCTGCTCTGTTTCCTTTGATACTGGGCTTTGCCCCGCGTTGGATGTTTACTGTCCTGCTCAAAGTCACCTGCCCAGCTCTTACATATCCCTTAGGTGTGTCCTATGTCCAGAATGCAGCTTTCATTTTCAGATCCAAGCAAAGAATCTGGAACACAGTAGGAGAACGTAAGACATGTTCACTTCTCAATAAATACCTACTGAGTGAGTTTTTCTTACCTCACAGTGTCTCAAGGTTCTTACTAGACTTTTGTTTACATTTCTAATGTTGTATCAATATTATTTAACCAAGGGTATCCCACAATGTGAAATTCTCTACCTGTGATTCTTGCTTATTTGACTTTATTGTGTTGTCTTCCTCCAAGTATGCTTAATGACCTATTGTTTTATAAATACTACTATTTATAATACTACTATCCCTATTATTGCCAATGCTGATAACAATGATATACATGGTAATTATAATAACTAATATGCATTGAACCATTGTGGTAGAATTATATTGTGTCTTCTTTTACACAACTGTAATGGATATTGTACATTTGAGTAATCAAAAGGACTAGAAAACTGGCACTAAACAGCCTCTAGAGAGATGTATTTGGTGACAGAAGTATCAAGTTGGATTTCATATTTAATCTATTTTGTTTCATTTTTTTACAGTGTTAATTCATTTAGTATGTGTGTAATTAAAAGATAAGACAAAACCAACAAGCAGGACAACCAATGAGATGAATAACATAACCAAGGTTCTAGGTAAAAAGAAAATAGGAACCGTCTAGAAAACAATAAGAACTTGCCATTATGAATTTAAGGCAATATTTTCCAAGAACTAAGCTAAATTTTTTACATAAATCATTTCATTTAAATGTCATTGTGTGAGGTAAGTCATGAGTGTCATTGTTTATGAATTGTATTCCCGTCTAGGTAGATAAATAAATTATTATGAATTCTGTCTAGATCATTTTGATTTCATAGGCATGGAACCTCTAAACTCAAGAGACATGGAAAAATTTACATAGAACTGAGCAGAAAATAAGGAAAAACAACAACAACACTCATTACATTTCAGAAACCAAATCAAGGCAGCCCAAACCATCTGTTAAGTGATGAAAAGAAACTGTTAGTACAACAAGGTGTCTGAGTGGGGGCAGAACCTCACCCTCCAGGGCAGATAGAAAAATAACTTAGGTTAAAAAAAAATGGCTTGAGAAAGCACAGATAGAATGAAGACACAATTTACATTTAAAAAGAGGAAATTTAAATTTCATAGAAAAGATAACTCAGATAGCCCACCCTTTGCTATGTTTCTCTTTCCCTCTTAAACAGATAGATGAACAAATAGGTAGCCAAATAACAAGGCATCTGAGTTTCTGTTCCTTCCTTCCTTTACATTTCTTAGTATTGATCACCTTGTCTGCTTTCTGCCAATTGTATCGTTTCACATTGTCAATAGAAAAATAATTACCTCTACAATTAGTTGTCAGTTTAAAATACCTAACTGAAAGATTTAGTGTCAATGAGATCTTTTGTGATGCCTCCTTTTATATGTTCATGTCACCATTGCCGTTCATTTCTGTAACATTTTTGGAACCTTTTTACTACCTGCATTCTTAACCTTATTTAGCATTGCTCTTCCTAGGGATCTGGGGTTTCCATTTGCAGTATTGGTTATTAATTTGTAATAACTGCACTTTTTCTTATTAACAGAGGTAGGCTGAAATTCAGAATTAATCTCCCTAAGTTAGGAGGAGCACACAGTTTTCAAGGCTGCCATATTTGCTAAAGTAAAGGACTGTAATTCGAAGTGATCTATTTAATTATTAAATTTTCTTTCACTCTTTTTGATAAATGAGCTGTACTTGTTGGCTTGGAAAATGCATTTAAATTTAAATGAATTAAGAATAATAATTTTTGAAGACCTCTTAATCTTCCTAAAAAGTCACTGCCTACATGGATCTTCACTAAAAAAAATAAATCTCACATAAACACCTAGTCCCATTTTCTTGTTTGGCACAGACCTTGCTATTTAAAAATGTGTATTTAAATAAAACTCTAGGGACCCAAAGGAAACTGTTAAGGAATTACCTAATCATTCAAGATGCAGGTTGATTTCAGGTGCCTGGGTGGCTCAGTTGGTTAAGCGTCAGACTTTGGCTCAGGTCAGGATCCCACAGTTTGTGAGTTTGAGTCTCGCGTGGGGCTCTGTTCTGACAGGTCAAAGCCTGGAGCCTGCTTGGGTTCCTGTGTCTCCCTTTCTCTCCGCCCCTCCCCCATTCTTGCTCTGTCTGTCTCTCTCTCTCTCTCTTACAAATAAACAAACATTAAAAAAAAAAAAAAGATGCAAGTTGATTAAATTGTACTTGCATGGCTTTCTAATGTACTTACTTTTATAGAAAAAAAAAAAAAAAATCTAAGTGGAAAGGTTGTTTTCATTCACTATTCCCTGAGAAGACTCACTGCAAACAGTGTAGTTAGTTAGGTTTCTCAGTGTATTATAACCAAACCAACAGTGAGTTCGCTTTTTGGTGAGTCAGAAGCTGTGCCAGGTTGAGTTGATGCACAAAAGAAACCTTGATTTGTAGCAAATAAGGAGTTCAGGGGGAAGGCTTGCCTCCAGGGCAAGGATGGATGGGTTCCTTTTATTTAGGGTTAGGATGAATATTTAGATAGGGAAGCCAGGTCATTGGATATAGAGGTGGGCATAAGGTCACACATGTGCCTTAAGGGAACGTGCCTATACACACATATGTTATGCCACTGAGGCTTGTGCTCCTCCTTGGGCAGAGTTTTTTGTATCCTAATGAGGTAAGGGTATTTGTATGTCATTCTAGAAGTCACTCCATGGGGGGCGCCTAGGTGGCTCTGGGTTAAGATTCCGACTTTACCTCAGGTCATGATCTCGGTGAGTTCGAGCTCCCTGAAGACTGCTTCAGATTCTGTGTCTCCCTCTTTCTGCGCCTCCCCCACTCACGCTCTCTCTCTTTCTCAAAAATAAATAAACATTACATTAAAAAAAATTAGAAGTCACTCCATCGTCCACAAGTACGAGTCAGAGTTTGGCTCAAAGTGGTCTGGGTGGTCTGGGCCAGGTGGAGGTCTTGTCCAGTCAAGTGCTTTTGCTCAAGGGGTGGTTTTGCTTTCCATTTACCGGAACTAAGAGAGGAGCTGGAAACAAGAGAGCTTCAGAAGGAATGTGGATCAAAGGTCAGTGAGTACAAGCAGGTGGGCAGTAAGGGTCAGGTCTTGGGGTCTAGCTGGTGACAGTACGACATCGTGTAAATTACACCTGTTCCTTATATTGTAACACTGACACAGTAAGTTCAGCATACTTCAGAAATTCAATATTGGAACTCTTCTGTTGTAGTATTTCAAAAGTCAATTTGAAATATTAAGCTGTATTGAGTTTGTGTGTGTGTGTGTATATATATATATATATGTGTGTGTGTGTGTGTGTATAATTATGATGAGCATATGCATATATAATATATAAAGTTATATTAACATTTTCTTACATAAGGTAATTTACAATTTCCTCAGTTCAGCAGTTCAACTTAAAAAAACTTGCCAATTAGAAAATGATGTTATTTTCTTCCTTTACTATTTTTTCTTTTACTATTATCTTAAAATAACATTAAACATATATAAAAATAACATCCACACTTTGGGCTTTGTGCTGCCAGCTCAGAGCCTGGAGCCTGCTTTGGATTCTGTGTCTCCCTCTCTCTCTGCCCCTTCCCGGCTTGTGCTCTGTTTCTCTCTATCAAAAATAAATAAACGTAAAAAATATTTAAAAAAATAACATTAGATGATGCTATCAAGTGGATTACTCCTGTATTGGCTTATTTCTCTTGTTCTCTTTAATATGGTGACTTCCTCAACATCTGATCATGTGTTTTATTTTCTCAGAAAATCAAGAGCACTCTATCTATCTATATTTCTTAATTCATAAGAATAAAAACACAAGAACATATATGAACAACTGTTAAGTGGTATGTATATGAAGCTTTCTCTCACTGTGTAATTTAAAACTTTTTTATCTTGTTACTGATATTTAGCATTTGGGCACCAGTAGCCAGGCATGATGGACAATTCTGATTGGTCAGATGACTGTTCTGATACAGGTCTATATATACTTTTACATTTTTTTTATGCTTTATTATTTGTTCTTGAGAGAGAGAAAGATGGAGCACAAGCAGGGGAGGAGCAGAGAGAGAGGGAGACAGAATCTGAAGCAGGCTCCAGGCTCTGAGCTGTCAGTGCAGAGAGCCTGATGCAGAGCTGGAACTCACAAGCTGTGAGATCATGACCTGAGCCGAAGCTGGATTGCTTCACCGACTAAGCCATCCAGGTGCCCCTATGTATATTTTTATATACTGTACTGGTCAGTGTATATTTTGAATACCATTTCTGCATATAATATGGAATGAGTAGGTCCATAGAGGTATTTTCACTATTGAAAAATATAAACCAGTCACAATAGACCATCAGTCTCCAGTTTGCATTTATTGAGTACTGGTCCATACCAGATACTGTGCCGAAAGCTTTTTGTTCATTAATTATTTAAATCTTCACAGCTACTACACGAGTAAGCTACTATAGTTAGCCCCGTTTATTTTTTATTTTTTATTTATTTTTAATGTTTATTCATTTTTGAGAGAGAGAGAGACAGAGCATGAGTCAGGGAGGGGCAGAGAGAGAGGGAGACACAGAATCCGAAGCGGGCTCCAGGCTCTGAGCTGTCAGCACAGAGCCCCATGTGAGACTCGGACCCACAAACTGTGAGATCATGACCTGAGCCAAAGTCAGTTGCTTAACCAACTGAGCCACCCAGGGGCCACTGTAGGTAGCCCTTTAAAGGGAAAACAGAAACACCAGAGATTAATCAAATTTTGTAGAATTCTTCGGTAATAGTGAGTTGAAACACTAATCCACTACTGTTTGATACCAACATCCATATTGTTTTAGTCCCAAACTGCATTGTGTCTTGAAAAAACACGAAATGCATTCTTATCTCTTAAAACTAAAACATAGTTTGTCCACTTCAGTATTTTAACTGATCCCGACTCATAGAAGATTGTTTGTAAATGTTTTTATGGTGACCAACATACTTTACTTAAGTTGATACTGCGGTACTACTCTGATTTAGACTCTGGAGTGGTTATTTTTTTCCTACGTGAATGTGTTGAAGAAAAGACAATAATAGCTATTATTTTGTGAGCTCTGGAAATGATGAAATCACCGAACCAGAACTAGTGGCCCTTTTGTTATCTGCTTGACTTAGCTTGTGTGCAAGTATGTATTTTAAAGTAATTTTCGTTGTTGTTTCTTGTGCTGACAGTTATGGAAAATTTAATGAAATTAGGCATATAAATTGCCTTGGAACTTCCCATACAATGACAGTGAATATAGTGATGGCGCAATCTTGGTACCGTTTTCTGGAATAATCATCCTGCGGTGTGAAAGCTTGATTTATTCTTACATTAATTAGGATGGTCAGTCCAAGTATTTCTTAGAGTTCATATTGATACTCTTATTTTTGGTGTTATGGTTTCTGTTTTTCTGTGTGAGAATTACTATAGATGTTGCTATTAAGCAGAATAAAATGTCATAAATAATAATGAAATCCTTTACTAATTTAATAATCAGTGGTGATAAAATCTGAATTTAAAATCTTAATTTCATGAACACATACTGGCAAGCAGAAGTGCTTAGGAGTAGAATAAAAACACGCTCATTTCCTTGTGTTATATGACTGATTGGGCGAGTGCAGCTTATTGTTTATATTCAAATTAGGGAAATATAGGTTCAAGTATGGGTATGTAAATTAACAACATTTAGGTGTTTCAAATGTCATGTTGCAAAGTGGATAACAACAGAGATGCATTTCACATTTTAAAAAAGCAAACAACAATATTTTTAAAAACCAGAAAGTCGAAAAAATTAAAAAACAAACAAACACCCAAACTCAGTGCCTATTATAGTACTTACGAGTTGCATCAGAAACTGAGGTTAAAAGTTCACTAAACTTGTTGGGGTGCCTGGGTGGCTCCGTCGGTTAAGCGTCCAACTTTGGCTCAGGTCATGATATCATAGTTTGTCAGTTTGAACCCCACATATGGCTCTGAGGAGCCTGGAACCTGCTTCAGATTCTGTGTCTCCCCCTCTCTCTGCCCCTCTCCAGCTTGCACTCCATCTCTATTTCTCTTAAATGTAAATAAACATTGAAAAAAATTAAAACAAAAAAACACTCACTAAATTTGCTTAAAAGCAAAATTAAGTAAGGTTGCTTAGAAGACGCATAAAAATGAAATGGTGCAGGTTAAAACTGAAAACATGAAAAGAGGTATATCATTGACTCTTGAACTGCATACTTCAGTTAGGGGAACTGACCCCTGTGCAGTATAAAATTTGTATATAACTTTAATTTCCCAAAAAGTTAACTGCTAATAGCCTACCCTTCCTTGGAAGCTTTACCAATAAACCCAGTAGTTGATGAGATCCTATTTTGTGTTTTTTGTACATTGTATTCTTACGATAAAGAAAGCTAGAGAAAAGAAAATGTTATTAAGAAAATCATAGGAAGAGAAAATATATTTACAGTACTGAACTGTATTTACTGAAAAATGTGTGCACATAAGTGGGCCAAGTGCAATTCATACCTGTGTTCAAAGGGCAACTGTATAAAATACATAATATAAAGGCAAGAGATGTTACAATTCCAATAGAAACTTTACTAATAAAACATCATTACATTAAACCAAAAAGGTCATTGTATAAAAATGTAAATAATGTAAAATTCAGTATATCGCATGGGAATGCAAGCTGGTGCAGCTGCTTTGGAAAACAGTATGGAGGTTCCTCAAAAAACTAAAAATAGAACTACCCTACCACCCAGCAAGTGCAATACTAGGCATTTATCCAAGGGATACAGGATGCTGTTTCGAAGGGACTTTTTTAGATGTAAATTTAAAATAATAAAAAATAGAACGAGTTAAATAAAAAAATCGCATATCTCATTCATGTATCAAAATACCACATTAAACAAACTAGAAAAGGATAAACAGATATACATTGAAAAAAAGTTGTTAAGAATACAGTTTTACTGTGGAAGTTTAACAATTTTTCTGTCTTTGATATGACATTTACCAAAAAGTTAACTTTTTTGTATAGATACATATATTTTATCCTTATCATTATGAAAGGTAGTTAATAGTTAGACATGACATTGAATAGACATGACAATGAAAAGGGAGATAATTTGTCTTCTTTGCAAAATCAAACTATTTACATATAAAATGCATATATTCAACCAGTTAAAACTTCCCTAATTTGTAAATAATACAAAATATAGACTGTATTTTATCATAATTTTAGGACATTATCATTCAATTTTAAATAATAGCAAAAAAGAATACAACTACAAAGGAAAATAAAACTCACAAATTAAAGAAAACGAAGAGATAAAAACTAAAATTATAGAATGTGAATTGGTGAGAGAGAAATGACATCTAACAATACTTATGGAATGACATCGTATTAATAATTGATAAAAAAATCACTAAGAGTGTAGATTATGAATCTGAAATATTGAAGCCAAATTAGCTGAACATTGGCTGGATTTTAGGATCATATGAAGAATCCCACCTGAGTCTATCTGGTTAAATTAGAAAGAAAGTCTGGCTATGGATCTTGGCATTCACGGTATTTTGTCTTTTATAAACACGGAGCGTGGTTGCAATGTGCAGCAAATGTTAAGAAACACCGATCAGAACATCATAATGAGACATTACCAACTAACAAAAGAACAGAAATTAAAGAAAGGTAAAAATGAAAGCAAAGGACAAATTTATTAGAAAACAAAAAATAACGTAATTGAAAAATCCGTAAACTCTTTGTAGAAAGGTCACTGAAGTAGATTAATGCTCAAGAACCTGGTTGCTAAAAAGAGAAAGTGAACATCGGGATCAAGATAAGAAATTAATCAGAAGGGATATTATCTTAATAGATTTCATAAAGGCTCATAATAAGAATCATACATTTATTGTATTTATTTAGTTAATTTTACCTTCTTATGCTCAAGTTAGTTAACGTACAGTGTAATCTTGGCCTCAGGAGTAGAATCCAGAGACTTACCTCTTACATATGATGCCTGCTTCATCCTGAAAAGTGCCGTCCTTAATGCCGGTCCCCATTTAATACCCCCTACCTCCCTTCAGCCCTCAGTTTGTTCTCTGTATTTAAGAGTCTCCATGGTTTGCCTGCCTAAGAGTCACATACTTCTGATTACAAACATAAATTATTTATAAAATGGGAAAGTTGAAAAATCAACATTCAAAAATAAATAACAAATATTTACTAATTAGAAATGAATGCTTTTTAAAATCTCCTTTCATAATAGCAACTACAAAGCAGTAAAAATCAGAAGAAATGTTCAAAATCTCTATGAATGAAAATAAAGGTTTTCATTTCAAAACAAAAGAGAATCGGAATCAATTGAGAGTGACCCTTGGGTCTTGTATAGGAAGGCTTAATTTTCAAAGGACTGAATAATTCTTCAAATTTACCTCTAAACTTGGAATTATTTCACTGAGATTGTTACTAAAAATTAAATGAATCCAAAATTCCGTCTGACAAAAAGTAAACAAAAATTGAGATTACGTGGAATTTTTTTCAAAGTAAAGATGGGAATACATGCACTGTCATCTACTAAACATATTATCAAATTACTCTGAAAGCAACAAGCTGATAATATCTGCTTGATGTTAGGAATACTCACTGGAGCAGAAGAAGATGTCTGGGATAGAAGTCATCATTCATGGCGCATGACAAAATTGGCATCTCAAATCATAAGGACCTTTTGTTTAAAAACAATTTTTTTTTTCAAATTATATATTAGATTCCAGGTTAATTCTAGTTATGATTATACGATTTTTAAAATGACTATAAATTGCACGCTGAAAATATATATCTGATCATTGTTAGAAAATATTTTCTAATCATAAAAACAAAAGTAGTTTATGATTCCACTTAGAATGTAGAAATTGACAAGAGAGGGTCGCTTACACACTAACAGCAAGTAATAGATAATTTAAATGCTTAATTTGATAAAGCCCATGAAGGAGCTGAGTCACAAGACAGCCAGTTGAATTAACAAAGATGACAGGTCAGGGCACCTAGGTGGCTCAGTCGGTTGAGCTTCCGGCCCGACTTCCACCCAGGTCATGATCTCAATGGGTTCGTGAGTCTGAGCCCCACATCAGGCTTTGTGCTGACAGCTCTGAGCCTGGAGCCTGCTTAGGACTGTGTATGTGTCTCTCTCTTTGACCCTCCCCTCCCCCATCTCAAAAATAAATAAACATTAAAAAATTTTTTGAAAGATGACACATCTCTCTCTCAGAGAAAGGACTGGATGCAAGAAAAGTTTTGCCTTTTGGTGAGCACAGAAGGAAGAGGTAGCAATCGTAAAAGACAATAAAGTTTCACTGAACAGAAAGGGCATAAAAATACAATTTAATAAATGCTATTAATGTATACCAGCTGGAGTAGGAAAACAGCTAAATGCCCAGGAAATTGTAACTCACAGACGATACGATATTTTTAAAGGTCAGAATTCAGTTACAGAGAACAGAATACACTATGGCTGGTTTAAGCAGAAAGAGCCTTGATTCCTGTATACTTAAGTCAGATGCTAAATCTTTAGGACATCTGAAGAATCAAGAAGTTTGGCTTTTAGGATTGGCCCCCAAAGCCACCCTCCAGACCTGAGCCATTGAGAAACTTCATCTCCTGGGATCAGGAATCTGCATGACTATTCAGCAAGTTTCAGTGGTAGCTGGTGGAGTTAGAACCAGATCACCACTCTGCAGTGGGGAAGGCAGGTAGGAACTGACTTTTTTAACCGCCCAGCATGAGAACAATTCCATGCTTGGGGTGCTTGGGTGGCTCAGTCAGTTAAGGGTCCGACTTCTGCACAGGTCACGATCTCATGGTTCCTGGGGTCAAGCCCTGTGTTGGGCTCTGTGCTGATAGCTCGGAGCCTGAAGCCTGCTTCTCATTCTGTGTCTCCCTCTCTCTCTGTCCGTCCCCCAGTTGTGCTCTCTCTCTGCCTATCAAAAATTTTTTAAAAAATGTAAAAATTAAAAAAAAAAAAAACCAACAGTTCCTACTTGCCATCACCCTTACCATCAGATCAAATGCTCCACACCTGTGAAAGCCATAAAGCCAATGACTACACATTGCAACCGCAGTTAATATTTCCCCAGGAAAAAATAATTTCACCCAGATTTTATTTGCCAATAAAAACAGCAGTAGGATTCAAATCTATGTCTCCCTTCTGAGTTCCACATTTGGAGTACATCTGACTGGTAGATACCAAATTCCTTCTAGCCGCGACCCTGGCTGCAGAGGATTCTAGAAAATGTAATTTTTAGCCTCCCAGTCTCTACCGAGGAGGTTTTTCCATTGGAAGCGGGTTGAGATGGGCTGCATGGTTAATGCCATTTCACCCTAGACACTACTAAAATGTTTGCACTGGGCATTAAAGAAGAATAAAAATGTGCCAGGAGAGGAAACTGGAAGTTCTTAGGCAGAAGAAGATGTTGGCAACTGTAAAGTAGGAAAATAAATAAAAACGAACTGAAGTTTATTTTTGAGAAGCACAAATAGATGGGGTGAGCGAAAAATGTTTGTGTGGATGGCTGGTGGGGGATTGGAAGGATTTTGAATACTATTTTACAGTAATTGCATTTTGCTTTCGGAGGAATGGGAAGCTGATAAGTCTTTAAAACTAAAAAAGTGCTGAATCCTACTTTTAGAGAAAATCAGGATGATATTAATGACCCAAGAACTTTTAGTGTTTCTTTTAATGTTCCTCCTTAAGGGATCTTGATGTACCCAAGAACATGTTAGCTTTCCAGCCTGAAATCTGAGCTGCGATGTAGAAAGAATGCTCAGCATATGTGTGTAACTGGCCTGAATGTCCTAGGAACCAAGAAGTAATTTAAATAAGAAAAATACCAAGAGCCTAAAAATTAAATGTAGGCTTATCTGATATGGTATGTATTTTTATAGAGTGTATAAAAACATGTGTATATTAGGGCACCTGGGTGGCTCAGTTGGTTGAGCATCCGACTTCGGCTCAGGTCATGATCTCGCCCCTCGTGGGTTCGGGCCCCTCATCAGGCTCTGTGCTGACAACTCGGAGCCTGGAGCCTGCCTCGGATTTTGTGCCTCCCTCTCTCTCTGCCCCAACCCACTCGCATTCTGTCTCTGTCTCTCTCAAAAATAAATAAACGTTAAAAAATTTTTAAAAAAAAATGTGTATGTTATATATATGATATCTGTATTAAATGAGCTCAGGAAAGAGAATCATAAACTAGCAAGAAAAGTTCCTTAGAAAAGCAAATTTGGGAATTACGGAGTTAAACACATTCTCGTGGTTTACTGCAAAATGCTCAGGTTTTATAACCTAATGTGCAGTTTGAATCTTCATGTTGCTGATGTATTATGCATCATTTTTCACAATTATTTGACAAGGGAAGTATATTTTCCTATAGCATTTTGGAGGACTAGTGTTTCACAGAACAGATTTTGGGTATACTGACTTAAAGACATTGGATTTCTTAATTATTTCCAGACCCCTTGGGAAATAATATATTTTAAAAATTTAGGTTAAGCCATCAGTTAGTTTATCTTTGGATATTTGTATTCATTTTTAATGTGTTTCCCTGAGCATTTACAAAACTAGGCACTTCTTAATTTAACTTGGCAGCTGGAAGGGAAATACAGCATGCACAATTAAATTTATAGATTATTTTTTAAAACATCCTTTACCCATTTTCTTTATATCTCCCCACATAACAAACATATTTTTCTAAGAAATGGTAACAATTTTTGTAAACTTCTCAGTATCTACTCTACTTTCTTATGTTTACCTACTAGGACAAAACAAAACAAACAAAAAAACAAAGCCTTAAACAGACGACAGGAAATTGGACAAATGAAATGTTTGGGAAACCCACAGGCAGAATTTGATACTCATTATTTCAAATGAAGAATGTTGATTTAAATATATGGAAAAGACGTAGAATTGATATTTTAGCAGATGTCAGCACAAAAACTGCTGAACATAAATTGGACCAAGTTGAACAGGTAAAGGAAGGCTTTTATTCAAGGATAAATAAATGGTTGGAGAAGCCATTCTGAGCTCAACTTTCCTTGAAATATTGGGCTGGAAAAAAAATTTTTTTTCCAAATTTTTACTTAAATTCCAGTTAGTTAACATACAGTGTAATGTTAGTTTCAAGTGTACAAGTGAATGATTTCATTACAGGCAACACCCTGTGCTCATCACAGGTACACTCCTTAAACCCCATTACCCCCTTTTTCTAAAAATTTTAAATTCTAGCTAGTTAACATATAATGTAATATTGGTTTCAGGAGTAGAATTTAGTGGTACATCACTTACATAGAACACCCAGTGCTCATCTCAACAAGTGCCCTCCTTAGTGCCCGTCACCCATTTGGCCCATCCCCTCACCCACCTCCCCTCCATCCACATTCAGTTTGTTCTCTATCATTAAGTGTCTCTTGTGGTTTGTTTCTCACTCTTTTCTCCCCCCCACCCTTGTTCATCTGTTTTGTTTTTTAATTCCTCATATGAGTGAAATCATATGGTATTTTTCTTTCTCTTCCTGATTTATTTCACTTAGCATAATACTCTTGCCCCATCGACATCATTGCACATGGCAACATTTCATTCTTTTTTATGCCTGAGTCATACAGGCTCACGAATTTCTAAAAGCTAAGTTGGGGAGATCATAGGACATCTCTACTTGATAATTGCCTTTAATCGGAGCAACAGTAAACTTTCTCTTATTTTCGTAATGGGAGGTAGTTTTAGAATTTGGAGTAAGTTGTTTTGCAGAAGGTGGGCTCCTGTCCTCCCACAGATAATGAGAAATTGGGGATCGATCTTCCTGGATGAACTACACTTCCAAGGGAGGGCTCCCAAGTCCTTGAGAAAGACTGCCTAGATCATAAAACTTGCAAGCAGCCTTTTAAAAGATTTACATCTAAAAGGGCAGTGAAGGGATTTACAAGGAAATGTTTTCTGAAGTAAATGTTCTAAGAAAAGGGAGATCAGAGGTCTGCAGTGAGGAAGAAACCTATCTAAAGTTGAGTCAAGCTGAGAGGGAGATGAAGGCTGTCTTGGGCACAAAATACAACCAGAGATGGTGGGTGTACCAGTTTCTAGGCATTTCCACAATAGTAAATTTAGAATGTATGGATTGCAAGATACACAGATCAGTTGGAGAATATATCTTCTCAAGGACTGGACTAAACCAATATTTTTACTATTTCTTTGTTTCCAAAGAGTCTGTTCACTGAAAAGCAAAACAAGAAGGGACATATTTTATGACACTCCTTTGAAATTGCTGTCTGAAAAAATAAAGTATAAAGATTGTAATCCTAAAATTCCCACTGCAAACAAAAAGCAGCTACATGCTAATACTTAACACTTTTCTGTGTTAAGTTATGTAATAATGTATTCACATTAGAAAATGTGTATAAAATGTTGTCATTCTCTCTTATGATTTACTGTAGTTTCCTAATTTTCACGTGTGTAATTAGCCAGCAGTTACAAATGAGACCACATCTCCTGGCTTTATATGTCTCTTTTATTGGCACTGTTTAGGTTAAATACTTTTAGGAATGCCCAGGGTTAACTCCTTTGTGCTCATGCACAAGTCTGGTCAGCCACCTTGTGACGTCATTTTTACACAATTTCTGCCATTGAACTTGCTTTCTCCGTGGCTGGATTTCACTGCACACTCAGGGAACAGTGTCAAGATGTGCTGGGTGTCTTAATCTGGTCTCTTGATAATGTCCTAATGTTCTTTCAGTGATGTTTCTGACACCCTGGGGTTTGTGATTTTCTTTCTTATTTTTGCGTGAAATTATTTTTAGAAAGTCATGAAACTTTTGCTATGTGTGCTTTTATATGTTACAGAATTGTAAGTTACCATTTTTTCCCCATATTTATTAGTGGTTCTTCTCATTAGGACCCTTAGAGAAGTCCATGATGAAATAAATACTACATTGACTACACTTCTCCACATTCATCTCCTGTCTGTCCTTGAGGCTTTATGAGTGTGTTATCCATGTCACATGTGCCTCTGTCTTCTTTTGGGATTAGTTCTTTCCAAGAGTCTCATAAGATACTCATGCATACATATCTGACTGAGCCACCCTATGCATTTTCCGTACACAGACATGTCTGATCTGTAGTTTAGGTTTAGTCTCGAATCTGTAATACTTGATTTTTGGAAGCACAAATTCTCTTACTCATTCTTTTTCTTCTTGTATTGGTTCCATTAATTCAAGGGTATCAAATTGTGGTCCCCCAAATGTATTCATTTTAAGTAGGTATGTAAATTTTAGTTTTATTTTGTATAAATATTGCACACACTTTTCAGAAATAGTTAGAACATGGCTATATTGTACAATTTGCAAGAAAGTTGTGGCCCATGTACCACTTGAACTTGAAACCTCTGCTCTTTCCTTCAACAAAATACCCATCTTGTGTTAGATCTAGGAATGTGGCTACACTACTGAACAAAAGAGGCTAATATTCTTGTCTGCAAGAAGAATATATATGTTATATGTATATAATAAATTATATATTGTGTGTAAATATACATATATATTCCATATAAAAAATTGAGAAAAGATTAAGAATTTATCTTCCACATGTGCTCCAATAACTCCTTATTGCTTCTTTTAGCCTTACTGTTTTCATAATGTTTTTCTTAATAGAATACAAATTTGCATTTCCTCATTAACTGTGACAGCTGCTTCACTGTCAATGAGGGTTCCTTTTATAGGAGACTGTCACTTAATCTTTTTTTTTTTAATTTTATTTTTTATTTTTTAAAATTGACATCCAAATTTACATCCAAAATAGTGCAACAATGATTTCAGGAGTAGATTCCTTAGTGCCCCTTCCCCATTTAGCCCATCCCCCCTCCCACCTACCTCATGTAACCCTCAGTTTGTTCTCCATATTTATGAGTCTCTTCTGTTTTGTCCCCCTCCCTGTTTTTATATTATTTTTGTTTCCCTTCCCTTATGTTCATCTGTTTTGTCTCTTAAAGTCCTCATCTGAGTGAAGTCATATCATTTTTGTCTTTATCTGACTAATTTCACTTAGCATCATACCCTCCAGTTCCATCCATGTGGTTGCAAATGGCAAGATTTCATTCTTTTTGATTGCCGAGTAATACTCCATCGTGTATTTATACCACCTCTTCTTTATCCATTCATCCATCCATTTGGGCTCTTTACATACTTGGCTATTGTTGATAGTGCTGCTCTAAACATGGTGATGCATGTGTCCCTTTGAAACAGCACACCTATATCTCAGACTGTCACTTAATCTTAGGAGGAAAAATATAAACGTGTTCTGTTTTTTCCTAAACAAACACTCATGGTAAAAAAGGCAAGACAACGAAAAAGATTTCAAATCCAAGAGTTCTCTTCCTTCTATTTTTTTCTTTTTTTGTAGGTCAGTAACCAGGGACTAACTACCTGACTATTGTGACTCGCTTTCCTCATCTGTAAAATACAGCTAGTAATAACTTATTGAAAAGGTTGTTGTAGCAATCAAAGAGCATAGTAACTATGGGCTGATGTTGCACGTGGGACTTGATGGGCACTTACAACGTTGATTAGGTTCCCTTTCACTCCAGGTCTCAAAAACTGGGACTGGCTATTTGCAGGGGCACCTGGTTTTCTCTGTGGGATAAACGTCTGACTCTTGATTTCGGCTCAGGTCTTGATCTCACGATTGGTGAGTTCAAGCTCTGCATTGGGCTCTGCTCTGACCACACTGAGCCTGCTTGGGATTCTCTGTGTGCCTTGCTCTTTGCCCCTCCCTCAAGATCTCACTCTCTTAAAAAAAAAAAAAAAAAAGACTGGCCACTTGCAAATCAGATTTGTGCTGCAAAAACTTAAGAAACCCGATAAGATTGAAATAAAAATGGCCCTAGGAAATTTGAATCTCTATTCTTCATTCTGTCTTATACTTAAATTTTGAATGAAACACTTAATCATACTGTCTTGTGTTATGTTTTTTTTTTCTTATCTCATGTGTCCTGCTATAGTATGAAATCCTTGATGGTCATGGAAAAGGAGCATCACCTCTTTATTCTGAAGTGCCCTTGGAAAGGACTTCGTACCAAATCCACTCTTCATATGTAATTTTTCTGTTTTTAATCTGTGTCTGTATCTCTCTCAGTTCACATAGATCACCCCTTCCCATATCCATAATTAAAACAATAAGAGTATGCCTTATTTTAGTAGTTTATCAGGAAGAGTTGATAATATTCACCTTTAAAAGAAGTTCTTGGGGCACCTGGGTGACTCAGCCTGTGCAGTATCTGACTCTTGATTTTTGGCTCAGGTCATGATCTCACTGTTCTGTGCCATCAGCACAGAGCCTCCTTGGGATTCTCTCTCTCCCTCTCTCTCTGTCCCTCCCCCGCTCGCTTGCACACTCTCTCTTTCTCCCTGTCTCAAAAATAAATATTAAAAAAATTTTTTAAGATTTTCTCATTTTATTTTCCTCAATTTAGCTTTTAATTGTCAGCATTTTCAAATGCATGCAGACATAAATTCCATTTCTTTCTGTATCCCTGGGTGTCTCTTAAATATATTGCTTCTGTTGTTAGGGACAACCAAGATAAATTATATAGTATTGTTATGCATGATAGAGCAGCAGGGCACCACTGGGCCCAATTCACTCAATTTCTAAAAGTCTGTTAGGAGCTTTCACAGCTAGAAGCAGGGGGTTATATACACAGAGAGAGTTATGTATCCCAACTAGCTACTCCCTCTCCTGTTGTAAGTGGAATCCATGCTTTGCCACATCCGGCCTCCTCAACCACGTGCCTCAGGGGTAAATAAAGCACCGAGGAGATCAAGTAGGCAAGATTTGCCTGTCAGTCAGTAATGGCACTCACAGGGAAGAAGTTCTCAAAAGTATCTGAATATGCCAGATGCCTATTCACACAGGAGAAACCATAAACGGTGGCTCTGTTATGCCTCATGTTACTTCACCTTCACCAAACTAAAAAAACTTTCTCTGAACAACCTTCAGTAAGATCTAGAAAGGTACGGGTATCTGGGAGTTTGGGATTCTATCCTCCTTTCCTTCCTTACTGACAAGGTCATTTCAGCAAGTTCTTGAAAGGTTCTATGTCCTTTTAATTCATTCCAGAAAGCCAGAATTGAGAATTGGATATCTTCTACTAAGTGGACAGGAAAACAATGAAGAAATCAGATTTTAGTTTGCCCAGAAATACTTCACTGACCAAAATGACCAAATGGCATGTAAATTTAGATCTGTTAGGCTTTCATCTAAAGGCCTGAGGAATGCAGTACTTCGAGTAGAAGAGTCTGGAAGTACAGTAGGGAAGCTATGAGTGCTAAAATTGGCATAATTTATTGTCTTAAAGATTCCATGGTTATTAGGGTTCATGAGCAGCTCAGTCACTTGGGCATCGACTCTTGGTTTAGGCTCAGGTCATGATCTCACAGTCTGTGAGTTCGAGCCTTGCCTCAGGCTCTGCACTGTCAGCATAGAACCTGCTTGGGATTCTTTCCCTCTCTCTCTGCCACTCTCCTGCTTGTGTTCTCTGTCTCTCTCTCATAGTGAATAAATAAACTTAAAACACAAAAGATTTCTTAATTATTGTCATCTCTTTTCATATATGGGCCATACTCATCCAGTCTTCCAGCAATAGTAGCAAGAAAGGGTGGTGGGAGAATATATTACGATTGGGAGAGAGGGGCACCTGGGTGGCTCAGTCAGTCAGAAGCTCAGTAAGAAGCGTGTGCACCTTGATTTTGGCTCAGGCCATGACCTCACAGTTCATGGCTTCGAGCCCGGTGTAGGACTCCATGTTGATAGTGCGGAGCCTGCTCGGGATTCTCTCCCTCCCTGTTGCCCTGCCTCTCTCTTGCTCTTTCTCTCTCCTTCTGTCTCTCTCAAAAATAAATAAACAAGCTTAACAAAGAAGATTGGGAGAGAGACACAGAGTTAGGGAGGAAGGGAGAGAGGGATAACTGAGGTGCTTTGTTTTGTTTTAATTAGATTTGCTGGTTTCATCATGACTGTTCACCACAACTAAACATTTTACCTGATAGAATGAGTATAACACCTGGTTTAGAAAACTGAAACTGGGGTACGCTGGCTACATTGTTGGCTCTGAGAAAGGTCTCTTGCTGTTCTTGAACAGTCGCTCTGCTTTCAGGGAAGCCACGAAAACATGACCGATGATTAGAAGTAACTAATATTTATATGTTGGCATCACTTTGTTCTTTAATTCTGATTACCTATGAGGTAGGTCCTTTATGATTCCTGTTTTGCAGATGAGGAATAGGAGACTCATAAAAGTGAAGAGAAATTTTCCACTTTACATGCCAATTATTTTTATATCTAGAACTTGGTTCTCTTGATAGCATAGTCCAGTTCGTTCCTAACTTTATATAATAGCATTGTTTTGTTAGTTCATTGAGTATATATAAAGATGCAGCCGTAGATGAGCACTTACTATTTAGAAAATCATAAAATTTATTAAATATATTGATTTCTTTTGTGATAGGAAGTGAGACAGTCTATCCAAATTAAACATAATACTGAAGATCCATATTTCAACAAATAAACTGATGAAACAGAGAAATGCCTGTCAAAACATGCCAAAAATATTACTGAAGTTAGTGCACTAAATTAGGTTTTTACTTTTCTAAATGCTAAATCCAACTATTGCGTTGTGTTAAAAGAAAATATGTGGGGAGCTTTGTTGGCTCAGTTGTTGACTGTCCAGCTATTGATTTTGGCCTACATCATTATTTCACAGTTTTGTGGACTTGAGCCCCACATGTGCTGACACTGTGGAGCCTGCTTGGGACTCTCCTTCTCTCTCTGTGCTCCTCTGCCACTCATGCTCTCTCTGTCTCTCTCAAAGTAAGTAAACTCTAAAAAAATTTTTTTAAAAAGAAAATATATAAGCTCACACATAGAGAAATGTTTCCTTTTAATATTACATTATAGAAGTACTTTGTTGTTATTTCATTCTTTAAAAGGGGGTGTTGGGCTATAACAACAATAAAAAATGGTATCTACTGTCATTTTGCTGAAAGATATATTTTTAAAATATATGTTAATTTTTTGTCATGATGTAAAAATAAAGAGTTGAAGATACAAATGAGGGAAGCTAGTTCTTGGGAGGTTAAACTTACATGACCTCACTTTACTTCTTTGGATCATGTAATTCCACGTTTCCTAAAATGTGCAAAATAGCTTAGCAGGATGACAGCGATTCCTGGTTAAAAAGCCCCCAAGAGAAATAAGCTTGGAAATTCTGGGTCAGATTGAATAGTTTCCTCATGGTGACCAGATCTTGAGTTGTGAGAGTGGTTACTTCAGTTTTTGGAGGTAATTATGGTGGACAGTGTTTCCCAACATCAGCGACCATACCACATTATTCTGGACCATCTTTTGGGAACCCACTTTGGAAAAGGAAAGATCTAATTTACTGCTGTGGTAGGACATGGGCAGTCCAAAGCATTAATGACACCTGCCTTATGGTTTCTCCCTAAGTGCTAACTTACAACAAAGTCATGATTGTAACCCATCATAAATGCTCTGCATTGTTCATTAAGTTGTGTTCCAGATCCTTTAGTTAGCGGATACATATCATGCCTTTTAAAATAGAAAAAAGCAGTGCTTGCTTTAGAATCCCACTAGTTTATTTCCTCGAGATGCAGGAGGATAGTATTGCCCAACTATCAGTCTTTTTAGCTTTTTTTTTTTATTAGTTTGTATTCACATATTTTTTTCGACTATCTGCTACAAAAAAGAAAAAAAAGTGTGAGACACAGGATGTGGAAGAGATTATTTTGTCTTGGGCAACTGTAAGGATAGGATTACCTCTACTCTGTTTTATCTATCAGAATTCTTTGCTAGGTAAAGTTGTAGTGTCAACAAACCCCAAATAGGTAGCTTACAAAAAGATTGATTTCTTCCTCATACTGTTGTTTATCTACAGGTTGAGTCTTCTGTAGTTCTGTTCTGTGTTTCCTATTCCAGGATCCAAACAGAAAACAAAGCTTCTGTATATGGCTCGTGTCTCTTTCTTCTTTGCGGCAAACACTACTACTGCTCACGTGCCCTGGTTAAAACCAACAGTGAGGCTAAGCCTAATGTCAACGGATGGGAAGTGCATTATTGGGGAGCAGTATTTAAACCTCTTATAGGAGGGTGCACTTTTTTTTTTTTTTTTGAGAGAGAGAAAGGGCATGAGTGGAGGTAGGGGCAGAGAGAGATGGAAAGATAACTCTACGAAAAGTCAGTGCTGTCAGTGAAGAGCCCCATGTGAGGACTGAACTCATAAGATCACAACCTGAGCTGAGATCAAGAGTCGGACACTAAGCTGAGTCATCTATGTGCCCCAATACATTTTTTTTTCAAATAAGTTATTACGTTTTGATGTTGTAATATTTGTCACAGAAAAGAATGGAGTTTGTTGTTTTTGTCATGTTCAAGAAGGCTCTCTCAACTCATATATATAGTATCTTTTTTACTGCATTTCTGATTAATTATGTTGAATGCTTCAGTCACTTGCAAGTTAATGTTTACATTTAATATATCAATTTTATTCCAAATTATTGTGATATAAAATAACACTTGTTGTCTTACACATTTCTTTTCACACAAATTTTAAATGTCAATTCTTATATGAATCTCTAAATACAAATTTTTCACTTTAAATTTTATGTTGCCATATTTGACACTTAGCAATACCTCACTACAGTATTTGCCACAGAACTTTTTATTGTATGTTTTCATAATATGGCTGCAAAATTTGTATTTACTCCTTGTGTTTTACATATTGTTCATAATATCTTGAATCCTTTGTGCACTGTTTCTCCTAATAAGTTTTAGAATACTCTGTCTCTCTCTTTTTTTTTTTAACTGAAATAGAGATAAAATTGGTCCATCTTTGATTGCATTTGCAGTAATATTACAGAGTAATGTCAAGAGAAGTGATGGTCATTCATCTCACATTTTGTTTTGGATTCTCTTCCATGTAGGGAAGATGAGCAAAAGCAAAATATTACAATAGGCCTAGAACATTATAGATAATATGTTAAGAGAATGGATAAATAATGATAGCATGGAGTTTATGATGACCATAGACATGTGTTACTACAATATCTTGGGTGAGGGCCATAATTTACTGACCCTGCTGCACACCTCTGGATCCATCACTGCCTTTACGGTGTGGACACGTGCAACACAGGAAGCTCCACTCAGTGGCTGAGCATGGCAGAGATCCATCATGGCAAGATGTGGACTCCTCCAGTGGCTAAATCTGGAGGGAAGACTCTTTGCTCCAGGCAGAAATTTCTTGAAACATGGTTCCTGTAGTCTGAAACCTTTCCTGTCCAATTTTCTTCCTTCTCTCTTTCCTTTTATAAGGTTTCAGATCCACATCTTGGTTTGTAGGCTTTCTCGTGTTCACACCCCCAACATATTTTTTGGCACATGTTATCGTTTCCTGGAATCTCCTTTTCATAACTGAGACTTGTGCATGGTAGATATCTAATAAAATTAATTCATTTTTAAGGCTGTAGCTACTATTGTCTCTAAGCAACATGAAAGTGCAATGTGCACGGTTACAGGAATATTTATTTATGAATAGATAGTCGTTCTTTGAAATTAATTTGAACCCGACCTAATAGTCACGGCGTGAATATTTTGTTCAAGGAGATTGAAAAGCAGTTTAATTTCTGCCCTGCCCATTTCTCTGTTGCTTTTCACATGGCATTCTGTCTTAGATATACCATCAGAATGTCATATAGTGTTTGCATTTCAAAAATTATTTCCTCCTGGGTTTGATGTTGCCTCCAAAGCCTGAATCAGGGAAATAGGCACTAACTACTACTTAAGTGGAGAGGGTAAAAATTGTCCACTTGTTTAAGATTAACATGTATTTCAGGTTGTCAAAGTTATAATTAATTATAACACACAAAAGGTGCTTTTCTTAAGGATTTACCTGTCTCCCCAATATTATACAGGTTGTACATTTTTTTAGGTGATATTAATATGTCACATTTGTGATACAGGTCAGTACAGAGGAATTTTAGACAAAAAATGAATCTTTGACCTACCTGTGATACATATATATAATTAGGTAAGTTCACAATTGAATAAGTCTATGTTCAAGCTTAAAATTATTCAATGTGAGCCATGATCAGCATTAAGGACTCAAATGACTGACAGACTTCTTAAGGTTCTGTCACTGTACAAATAGTGAATCAAGTTTTTAAAAATATCGAAACTGTATAACCTCCTTTTTTTCCCACTTTCTGTGGTGGAATTTTATGAGAATGTCCCTGTCTGGCCTTGCTAATCAGTGTGGCTAACTGACTTGTAACAAATTCCTTTGTGAAGCCATCATTTACTCTGAAGGTGTTGCAGTTCAACTAATGACTTGGTGGATGGGTTTGTCAGGACATTCTGCTGGGATTAATGTTATCTGTCTTCCCTGACAAGTTAAAGAACAAAAAAAAATTAAGAAATAAAATGCAGAAAGATATGAGGAAATAATGATCAATATTTAATGTTATTGGGAATTTCAACTATTCTCATTAGAATTGATCCTAATATTCACCATTTATATTATAAATGTTAGGATAAATTTCACTGGTTTATTATTTCCATGTAGCATAGTAATTTACTTTATTTATCCAAAATAAGTATACATGAAGCTACATTTTTTTAATAACTATTTTTGCGCTTGGCAAAAGCAATAAACCCAAGATGTTAGAAAAGAATAAAATATCGCCTGAATTAATGGTACCAAAGTATGAATGAAAATAACATTAATGCAACATAAAATACAAACAAACAAAAACAGCTAATGAGATAGGGATTCAAATAGAAAAAGTTTAGATTCAAGAGAACTCACAAATTAGAATTACACTAAAATACAGTCACCTATTGAGACAAGGCAGTAAAACCAATAGTATACATTGTTTCCTAAAAAGATGGTAAATCAGCATTATTTCTGTTTCCAGGTATCAATTAAATGTGTTAAATCATACTGTTTGTTATGGTAGCAAGAGATAGAGAGGTTTGAACAAAATTATTTTGGATCAAGGTGATGGGGAAATCATCTTCGGTAATCATTTCTGCTATTTAACTGAGGAGATTATTATTCCAGTGAAGCTAAGTAAATAGAGGTGAATGAGAAAATAAAGAGCACTGTGTTTAAATGAATTCATTTATTTTTGCTAATGTGGAAGAAATGTTAACGGTAAAGCTGGTGAACCTAGGATACATGTGCTTGATTACTGTAGGTTTGTTCATTTTATTTTCTTGCTAAATACACTGAAATTAAGCTTTACTGAGGGAAAATAAAGGATAAGGGTTACTTTGAAGTGATGCTCTAATCCCTTTTGTTTGCTAATGTATGTGGAAATAGCTTAGTCAGCCCTGGTGTTATCATAAAATACTATAGACTGGGTGGCCTCAACTGTAGGCAGTGATTTCTCATAGTTAAAAGCTGGAGGTCCACATTCAAGGTACTAGCCACCTGGATCCTGGTGAGAGCTCTCTTCTGTTCATAGGCACTTTTTCACTGTGTCTTCTTCATCTAGTCAAGAGACAACTATGGAGTCTCTTCCTTTCCTTAGAAGGACGCTGACGCCACTGGGAGAGCCCCACTCTCATGAAGCCACTTTTACCTGAACCTGTCTCATTTCCAACCACTGTCACATTGGGATTTAAATTTGGGAGGGCACAACACAGGCCATAGCAGTCAGGTCTCAAATCATTAGTCGTCTGTAATTCATTTTGTGCTTATAGGCTTGAATACAGAGAAAAGAAAAAACTTGAACTTTTCCATACTCCTTTCTTTAGAAAGGATAAGAAGCTGCTGGAGCCTTGCCCACTTTTTTCTTTCTTTCTTTTCTTTTTTTTCTGAATGTCCATCTGGTGACAGGATTTGGAGACGAGTACGTATCGGCCAGAGGACCCATCAAGGTGGGAAAAGGCTGTGTTTTTCTTATCCGTACGTGTGCCTTAAAGTTAGTTATTAGAATGTCCATATGGCAGTAGGAAAAATAGCACTCAGTAGACAGATGTTGAAACAGCAGACAGTGATGCGGTTCAGTTTGCTTCGTGCTGCCTTGAATTCATTTTTTTATTAATTGAGTGCGGTGCTGCAGGGAAAGGAGGGAGTACGGTGTACCTGTGTGATTTTCAGATGTGCAGTAACATTTGTATTTCCTCTCCACGTCTGGCTGGTTCTTGTTTAATGTTTTAATATCTTAAGTTGTGATACTAGATTTAGATCTCTGTTCCCATTTGAATATTATTTTTAAATAAATAATTCGGAAGTTCCTTTGATATTCTTCAGTAGATTATTTTTCTTACTATTTACTTTTGAGGGGCGCCTGGGTGGCTCAGTCTGTTAAGAGTCCACCTGGGGCTCAGGTCATGATTTCACAATCTGTGAGTTTGAGCCCCATGTTGGGCTCTATGCTGACGGGTGAGAGCCTGGAGCCTGCTTCAGTTTCTGTGTCTCCCCGTCTCTCTGCCCCTCCCACTCTTGTGCTCTGTTTCTCTTTCTCTCTCTCTCTCAAAACTAAATACACATTTAAAAAAAAAAACCTAAATATTTATTTTTGAGAAAGCACGAACGGGGGAGGAGCAGAAAGAGGGGGGACAGAGGATCCAAAGTGGACTCTGCATTGACAGCAGAGACCCCAGTGCAGGTCTTGAGCTCATGGACCAGGAGATCATGACCTGAGCTGAAGTCAGATGCTCAACCAAATGAGCCACCCAGGTGCCCCTCTTCAGTAGATTATTGATGTGCCTTAGAATATCTGTCCATTGAATGCCAGGTCAGATCTTCAATTCTCTGGAGTCACAAGACAGTATGGAAAAGTGATGGCTTACATGTTGGGTTAATCGAAAAGAGACAAAGTGGCAAACCATGAAATAGTCTGATTCAGATCTTTAAATGTTTACCCTGACCCATAATCTAAATCAGTGCATTCACAAAGTAGGTTCACAGCTGTCACGAGGAAAGACTCGATACTGATTCTTGCCTGATCGTTTTACACGCTGTAATATGGTAACAAACAGGGCTCTTTATTTATTTTTGTCTGTTTATTTATTTATTTTTGAGAAAGAGAGGGGAGTAAGGCAGAAAGGAAGAGAGAGACAGAGAATCCCAAGCAGAGTCCAAGCTGTCAGTGCAGAGCCCGGCGTGGGGCTGGAACTCATGAACCGCGAGATCATGAACTGAGCCAAAATCAAGATTTGGTGGCTTGACGGACTGAGCCAGCCCATGCGCCCCAAAAGGTTGTCTTTGTTGTCGCTCTCGCATGTGTGTATTCGGGAGTGTGAATCCCCTTCTGTGTTTGTGGTAATAATTTCAGGAGCAATTTGTTGCTTCAAAGATGATGATAATTTTGAAGTATGCATACCTCTGTTACTGGCTTCTTTTGCTCGACATAATGCCCTCAAAAGATTCATCCACTTATGTGAAGTATCTAAGGTAGTCAAATTCAAAGAAATACAAAGTAGAACGAATGGTGGTTTCCAGGGGCTGGGTGAAGAAACTGAGTGCTGACTGTTCAGTGTGTTCAGAGTTTCAGTCAAGCAACATGAGAGTTCTGGATTCTTTTGGGCTTAGAGTTGACAGAACTGTACTGTACAATGACATTGACTATACTCTCCACCTAAAAATTTGTTAAAGGGGTAAATCTTATGGATTGTGGAGGTTTTTTTTTTTTTTTTAATGACAATTAAAAGGTAAAAAATAAAAATAAGTAAAAAAGAAAAGTGTTGAGGGGCGGGGCTCCTGGATGGCTCATTTGTTTGTGTCTGATTTTTGATTTCGGCTCAGAACATGACCTCATTGTTCATGAGTTCGAGCCCATATTGGGCTCTGTGCTGGCAGGGCAGAGCCTGCTTGGGATTCCCTGTCTCCCTCTCCCTATGCCTCTGCCCTAGCTCTCTCTTGCTGTCTCAAAATAAAGAAAAACTTAAAAAAGAAAAAGAAAACAGACAGTGTTCCTGCCGGAGTAAACAGTGCTGCAAACAGTGCTGCAACAGTTTGCAAACAGTGCTGCAAAATATATGTGTATATTTATATTTATAATTTTTTTTCTTTTAACGTTTATTTATTTTTGAGACAGAGACAGAGCATGAATGGGGGAGGGTCAGAGACAGAGGGAGACACAGAATCCAAAACAGGCTCCAGGCTCTGAGCTGTCAGCACAGAGCCTGACGCGAGATCATGACCTGAGCTGAAGTCGGACGCTCAACCGACTGAGTCACCCAGGCACCCCCTAAACCCAGGAAATTTGAAGGCACATAAATTATCAGAGTGTAACTGGTTTACAACCTGCAGTAGCCATCTAGCTTCTGAACGGCCCTTTCTGTCTCAGTAACTGACATTTCATCAGGAGGATAAATACATTTGTGCCCCTAAAAAAATAATTTGATGATCTTGATAATGCATATGATAATCATATATAATAAATTAGTTTAATTTACAAATGATGACATTTAAAGAAGAGGAACCCAACTGTAACAAAGAAAGATGCATAAGCCTAAGTGAGATGTGAGACACTTGCTTTTTATTAGAAAAAGGGAATTGTCAGTGCCAGGAAAATGAATTTGTAAGGAAACCTCTGTAGACGATTACGCTGGGATAACTTGAAATATATGCAGTGTCTGTATATGTTTTCAGATTTCCACAATCCTGCACAACAAGTATACGGGCCCCTCTCACACCTATTATAGCCATCACCTGTACAATCCACTTAAAGTAAGGTCACTAAATGTGGCTTGAGCCGAAGGTTAACACATGTCATAAGATTTGCTTGAGTCATCAGGTCTTGTACTGTGGGGGAAAAAAAATCCATCTTTGAAAAGAGTTTGAATAGTCACATGGTGGCACCTGCTATAAGAATTTTCTTCATTAATCATTCATTTCAAGGACCAACGTCTTCATTTCCCATTCAATTGCCATATCACGCTTATGACCCTGAAAATGTCAGTATCTCGTTCTTTCGCCTTGTTGCCCTGGGGTTAGAGAATACTGAAGTTGTAACTCTGCTCTGTTGGAAGAATTACAAAGGCAATGTGTAGTAAATTTTAGTCTTGCTGGTAATACTGTGTTTCTCAAAGAAAGTATCTAAAATAAGAAAAAAGATTATATATATTTGGTGGCACTAGTTTCATCATGTACATTCCTTTACTTTTCAACTGTTGAAATACAAAATGTGTGGGGTGCCTGGGTGGCTCACTTAATTGAGCTTCTGACTCGATTTTGGCTCAGGTCATGATCCCAGGGTCGTGGGGTCGAACCCCACATTAGGCTCCATGCTGAGCGTGGAACCTGCTTAAGTTGCACTCTCCCCCTCTGCCCCTCTCCCCTACGTGCATGCTCTCTTGCCAAAATAAAAATAAAAAGTAACATTCTCATGTGGAGCAATTCTGTTTCAGTGTCACCTTGGTACACGATGACAGCTATAAACTCAGGAGCCTGGGTTTTAATCCTTTATCAGTTTCTGTACCAGTTATCAATTACTGTGTAACAATTCACCCCAGTACTTACTACCTAAGAACAGAAAAAAAAAGTTTATCATCTTGCAGTTTATTTTCTGTGGATGAGTAATGTGCAAACAGTTTAGCTAAGTGGTTTTAGTTCAGGCTATCTCAAAGGTGTGCAATCTATATATTGACTGAGGCTACAGTTAATTTAAGGCTTGTCTAGGTTGGGGAGTGTGTGTTTCCAAGCTAACTCACGTAGCCCTTTCCACAGGGCTGGCTCGGACCATGGCAACTGACTTGCCCCAGAGCAAAAGAGTCAAATAGAGTAAGAGAGCTTGCAAGACAGACACTACAGTCTTCTACAATCTAATCTTAGGAGTGACGTTTGATCACTTCTGCCATGTTTTTTGTTGTTGCTGATGTTGTTAGAAGAAAGTCAGTAAATCCAACCCAAACTCAGGGGGAGCAATTACACAAGGGTGTGAATATTAGGAGGGAGAGATCACTGAAGGTTGTTTTAGATGTTGGTCCCTACGATCCTTAGCACATGTCACGGTTTTTTGTTTTTTGTTTTTTGGTTTTTTTTTTTTTTTTTTTGCTTGCATAATAGGACTAATGATACTAGTCTCACGTAAATGAATTGGTCTTTGTAAAGCATACAGAGCAGAGTAAGCTTTCAATAAGTGTCACTGTGATAAGGACTTCTTTTGCCTGAGTCTCTCTTATCTTTAGTCCTAATTTCTCTGTCTAGCTTCAGGTTTTCTCTGCTTCCATCACTTCTCCTTTTAGGCCACCAGACTATTTTTATTGAAACACAACATTTATTGTTCACTTGTATGATTTAGACTCAAAGTCTCTCTCACAAAGTTTACACCCTACCTTTTGCTGTCTTTTATAATCTGGTCTCTATTTCTCAGGTACCCAAACAGACTTGGTTTTAGTTGGGGGAGTATCCTGATTTTCCTTGTATCACATTGGGTTTTACCTTTTCCCATAGTTTTGTCTACATTAAGTCTTTAATGCAAGTCTCCCTGACTAATACTGCTTTTTTAGCACTATGAAGACAATGTTGAACAAGGTAATGCTTGTCCTCAGGGAACTTCTGATTTCATGGAAAAACAGTGACATAATGGAAGATTATGATGGAGTAGGGTACATTTTTCCAATAGGTAATGGGCATTGCTGCTACAGAAAATCCATGTTAACACATCATAACCTAGGTTAAGGATTAAAGAGTACATCCTGAAAGCAGTTACATTTAATATTATTAGATGGGAAGGAGAAGAGGAGATAACTAGTCAGAAAGTATAAGAACTGATGGGTTGGGAAGAAATGATGGATGGAAAAGCAATTTTAGGGCATATGCAAATAAAAAGCTAGTCACTAGTTGTTTCATTTGAATAGGTTATACTTAACCAATGTGATTACAACTAACCCATCTAGTAAGAACATTCTTCCTAATTCTCCTCCATATCTTCCACTCCTAGATTCAGAAACAATAGACGTTGCATAGTAAGAGCTTAACAAAATACTCATTTGATTAATTTAGTGTTAATGAGAGATTCTCCTTCAGGCTATGCTCATATTCCACATTACCTGATGATTTTTCATAAGCGATTAAAACATGTATTAATAGGAACACGACACTGTAACTTTCAATATCCCTAATGATTTTATGTTTATTTCTATGATAGTGTATATACCTATAATAATTTTAAGAAAATATAATTTCCAGTAGGGGTTCATTTTAGATTGTGGTACTATGCAAGGAACCTTACAAGTCTAAGTCCATTTTAAAGAGGGAGTTCTCGGCATTTGCCTTTTACTCTAGTTTGCCATTTTTATATGATGACTTTGGAGTCAGACTGTCTGGGTTCAACGTAGAGGAAGCTAGATAAATGAGTATATTTTATATTGAGGAATAACTAACATATAACATTTTATGAGATTCAGGTATACAACCTAATGTTCTGATCATTGTATATATTGGGAAGTGATGATCACAGTGTCTAGTGAACAGTGGTCATCACACCATTACAATGTGTTTTTTTTTTCTTGCAATGAGAACTTAAAAAAAAGATGTTTATTTTTGAGAGAGAATGAGCTAAAGTATGTGTGGAGGAGAGGCAGAAGGGGCGGAGAGAACGAATCCCCAGCAGGCACTGAGCTAAGACCCCCACATGGAGGCTCCCTCTAATGAATTTCGAGATTATGACCTGAGCCGAAATCCAAAGTCATATGATTAACCGACCGGGCCACCCAGGTGCCACACTTGGGATGAGAACTTTTAAGATCTCTCTTAGCAACTTTCAAATATACATATGGCATTATTAACTTTAGTCATCATGCTCTACATTATAATCCCAAGACAAACATATTTTATTATTGGAAATTTGAACTGGAACTTTGAACCTCTTCAACCGTTTCACCCACACTTCCTTATCCCTAGCTCTCATAATCACCAATCTATTATCTGTATCTATAAACTCGGATTTTTGTTTTCTGGCTTTTTTTTAAGATGCTCTATATAAGTTAGTAGATATGGTATTTGTCTTTCTCTGTCTGACTTATTCTATGTACCATAATGTCCTCCAGGTTCACCCATGTTGTCACTAATGGCAAGATTTTGTTATTTGTTAGAGCTGAATAATATTCCATTGTGTGTGTGTGTGTGTGTGTGTGTGTGTGTGTGTGTGTGTGCACATGTGTTTGTAACAATTTCTTTATTCATTCCTCTATTGGTGGACACTTAGGTTGTTTACATACCTTGGTTATTGTAGACAATGCTGCAGTGAACATTGGGGTGCATTATTCTTTTGGAGTTAGCATTTTCATTTTCTTTGCAAAATGGCCAGAAGAAGACTTAATGGATCGTATGGTAATTCTATTATTTTTAATGTTTACTTATTTTTGAGAGAGAGAGAGAGAGAGAGAGAGAGAGAGAGAGAAAGAGAGAATGAGTGGGGGAGGGACAGAGAGCGAGGTAGACACAGAATCCAGAGCAGGCTTCCGCATAGAGCCCGATGTGGGGCTCAAATTCATCAACTGTCAAATCATAACCCGATCCAAAGTCAGACACTTAACTGACTGAACCAGCCAGGCACCCCTAGTAGTTTTTATTTGTAATGGTTTGAGGAACCTCTGTACTATTTTCCATAGTGCTCCACAATTTTACATTTCTACCAACAGTACATGCGGGTTTCCTTTTCTCCATATCCTCACCAATACTTATTTCTTCTCTTTTTAATAATAGCCATTTTAATGAGTATGAAGTGAAATCTCATTGCAGTTTTGATTTAGTTCCCTGATGATCAGTGATGTTGAGCATCTCTTCACATAACTGTTGGCCATCTGTGTGTCTATTCAGATCTTTTGCCTGTTTTAAATTAGATTGTTTTTTGGCGATTGAGTTCTATGAGTTCTTTATATACTTTGTATATTAACCTTTTCTCAAGTATAAGATTTGCAAATAATTTCTTAAATTTGGTTGCCTTTTCTTTTTCTTTTCTTTTTTTTTTTTTTTTTTTTTGATGATTTCCTTTGCTGGGCAGAAGCTTTTCAGTCCGATTTAGTTTCACTGTATTTTTGCTTCTGCTGTCTTTGCCTAAATATTTTAAGATAAGTTACTTAACCTCTCAGTCTCACTATTTTCATATCTAAAATGTAAGTAAAACGGCCACTTTATGAAGTTTTAATAATTACATCATGTAATGCACTTGGCACTGTGAAGGTATCTCCAGCCTAAAATGCATGATTTAATGAGCATTCATAGTGTTGAAGAAATTTTGACTTAGTATCCATTGTTTTTATCTCAGGGTGATGCTGAATTCATTCATTCATTCATTCATTCATTCATTCACTCAGACATCTATTCATTTATTATAAATCTGTCTATTCATTTATTATTATAAGATAGAGTATCTACCATGTGTCGGGCTTCTGTTGGGTGCAAGTGAGGCAGAGACGGATAATAAACATTCCCTGCCCTGTAGTTGCTTATAGGATACAATGTAGAATCGATATTAGGTCTGTTGGATGGAACAGTTTGGCAAATGTGGTAATAGAGCCAGTGTGGTGGTGTAAAGAAAAGTTGATCAACTTTGTTTCAGGAGGAATAAGGCAAGAAATGCTTCCTGGAGTAAAAGCATGTTTGATCTGAGTCTCAAACAATAGGAATTTACATTGAAGAACATACAAGGAAATCCATTCCCAAAAGAGGAAAAGTGTGTAAAGAATACCCAGGTAGCATGGTGATTGTAAAAACTATAAATAGTTTGGTATGGATAAATACTGAATTCAGGCATGATGTTTTGTTTTAGGAAATATGTGCGTGTTGTCTATTATCATGCATGGCATCATTCTTCCTGTGTGCATCAAAACACTGTGTCTCTTCAGTCATATTCTTGTCATCGTTTCATCCTAGTTCTTTTTTTTTAAATGTTTATTTATTTTGAAAGAGACAGATAGACAGCGAGTAGAGGAGGGGCAAAGAGCAAGGGAGAGACAGAGAATCTTAAGCAGGCTCCCGGGGGTCAGCACAGAGCCTGACATGCGGCTCAAACTTGCAAACTGTGAGATTACGACCTGAGCCGAAATCAAGAATCAAATGCTTAACCTACTGAGCCACCCAGGCACCCCTTGTCTCAGTTCCTATTATCTTAAAGGCAACATCCAAATTTAACACAGGTTAAAAATAATATCTGATAAAGAGGCTATGGGTGAATTTCTGTGACAGCACTTTCTTCTCTTCTTCCAGTGTATATAACATGCATTTGGGCAGGATAGGGAATAGGTAGTGTCCAGGGAGGGCAAAGGCATGGATGGGAGTGGGCAGGTTATTTACTAAATAAATAACAGAGTTCTGGTGGGCCAGAACTACCATAAAAGCAGCATCATTTACTCTTGGAATAGGGACAGAGTGGAATGACCTGCTCCATTCTGAAGATGAGCCGTAAACTCTGTTTGCCTCAGTCATTTTGGACCGGTTACATTTACTACTGTGGAAATAAGTACAAAATAACATTCATCCTTGAAAAAATATACATAAGGCCGAATCTAAATGAATAAAAAGAGAGGTGTCAAATTTAAATTGCTGAAAACAGCTGAAGCAAGAAACTATTGTCTTTTGAAATAAAGACTATTGTCTTTCTAGAACAAATAACAATGCCTACTGGGCTGATTAAAAAAAAAAAACCGGGGTGCCTGGGTTGCTCCGTTGGTTAAGCATCGACTTTGGCTCAGGTCATGATCTCACGGTTCCTGAGTTCGAACCCCGCATTGGGCTCTTTGCTGACAGCTTGGAGCCTGGAACCTGCTACAGATTCTGTGACTCTCTCTCTCTCTGCCCCTCCCCCACTCGCACTCTGTCTCTGTCTCTCTCAAAAATAAATAAAACATTAAAAAAACCCTACATTTTGTCATACTCGCAAAAAAAGATGTTTTACTGCCAATGTAGACGTAGCAGTGAAATATAGCTGTCCCCTCCTGCCATACCTCCAAAAGGAAGCAGAAAATCTTGTGTGTTTCAGGGATAACTATGCTTACCTCTACAATGCCATCAGTATAGCTCAGAAAATGGACATTAAATACATTTAGAAATAGCATAAACACTTTACGACTTGTGAACTGTGAAAGTGTAAATAGGCTTTCTTTGTGTAGCTGAAATAAAATTGAATCTTCAGTATGTTCTTTTAATACGAATTAAAGCAATTCATGGTCTTTCAAATGAATTTAAGCTATAAGCATGATGGATGATAGGTAGTTATTTATAACCATATTTTAGTCCCAATTTATATATCACATGACTTCATTTTGAACAGCAAAATATCACTAAATAAACTGATAAACATTATTGAGTTTGTGTCTTTCTTTCTTGATCTCAATGATCACATCTTAGGTTTGTGGATTTAGAAAACACAGAATTTTATTGTAAACTAATTTCATAAAAATGTTGCCATAATATTCCTAAAATAACGGACATTTTAAGTTAACTTGTATGGGTCTAGGCTTCGAGTGTGTCTTAAAATATTGCATTGATGTTTAAAAAAACTATTGATACAATGATTTATAAGACATATTTCAGATAATGTCACTTTGGAAATATTCATTTTAGTAACTACAAGTAAAGTACAAAGAGACTTCCACACATTGGGTTGAGACTTCCTGATTCACTATGTATAAGACTGTTTTGCAGAAGTAAAAATAAATCTCTAGATATGTCCATTTATAATTGGTTTTTTGGAACTTGGTTGCTTAGTATCTATATTGTGACTCAAAAGAGACCTAGCACATAAAGTGGGCTTTTAAAGAAAAAAAATAGGGGTACCTGGGTTGCTCAGTCAGTTGAGCATCCGACTTCGGCTCAGGTCATGATCTCACAGCTTTTGAGTTCAAGCTCCACGTCCGACTCTGTGCTGACAGCTCAGAGCTTGGAGAGTGCTTTGGATTCTGCGTCCCCCTCTCTCTCTGCCCCTGTCCCCTTTGTGCTCTCTCTCTCAAAAATAAATACACATTAAAACAAAATGAAAAAATAATACAAAGAAAAAAAATAAACATAAGTCACCCATACTTGAATTATGAACAGTCTGGAAATGTCTAATACATAATAATGACTCTATTCACTGTCTTTATTTCTCCATCCCATGCTGTCAGAATTGTTCCAGATAAGACCTGAACCAGCCTTATGCAATAAGAATAGGGCTACCTGCGGTCAATCCTTAGATCTCTAATCCAGATTTTCTTACTGTATGTTTCTTCTCAGATATACTTCAGGTAATTCCTTTTTTTTTTTTTTTTTTTTACAGCTAGGTAGATATTTAATTTTTTGATAAATTTTCTTCACCCTCTCAGTAAAACAATAGGACATTCATCTTCTCCCCCATTTTCTTTCACTTGCAAATCAATTTTAAGTCCTGATTTTAACTGGGAAGTAGCTGAGGACATTTAGAAATAGAGCTCTATGAAGGTACATGAAAGAAATATAGGTCACATTTTAAAAACAGAAATTAAAAAAAAGAGATCTCTGTGGTTTAATAAAAGACATCAACGACTTAACTGGAGATTCCATATGGAAATTTTGGAAACATTCAAACACTTTCATTACCTCCTGTTTCCTAGCTAACTAAATTTATGTTTTTCAGGTTCAGGAGTTTAGTTACGCTTAAAACAATGATATTTATTACACAGTTTGACACTTTTGTAAGTAGTATTTTTATTTCAGTTTCTGACTTGTCATTTGTAGCATGTAGAAATATTTATTTTTATATATTGCCCTTTTATTCTGCAAACTTCTTAAACTTAGTAGTTACAGTTACTTTGTGTAGATCCCATGAAATTTTCTTCATAAGACAGTCCTCTAATTTGTAAGTAAAGAGAACTTTGCTTCCTACCTTTCATTATGGACAATTTTCTTTTCTTGCCTATTAGGGTGTGTAGAACCTCCATAACAATGTTAAATAGAATAAGTGAGAGCAAACATCCTTGTTTCTTCCAGTTTTATCTGAAAAAAAAAGTCTTTCACCATGAACTGTAGTTTTGTTGTCTACAGTTGTCTACAGAAGAGTTAAATCCTCTTCTGTAGTTTACTGAGAGTTTTTATCAGGAATGAATGTCAACTTTTATATAATGCTAGTTTTGCATTTGTTGGTAGGATCATATGGTTTTCCTCCTCACTCTGTTAATGGGATGAATAACATTGGTTTTCAAATGTTAACCATACTTATATTCTGGTTAAGAATTTTTGCATCTGGGGTCACCTGGGTGGCTCAGTCGGTTAAGCGACCTACTTCCGCTCAGGTCATGATTTTACCGCTGGTGAGTTTGAGCCCCGCGATGGGCTCTATGCTGACAGCTCAGAGCCTGGAGCCTGCTTCAGATTCTGTGTCTCCTCTCTCTGCCCCTCCCTAACTCACGCTCGCACCCTCTCTCTCTCTGTCAAAAATAAATAAACTTAAAAAAAAAAAAGAATTTTTGCATCTATATTTTTGAGGGATGACAATCTATAGTTTTCTTCCATTTTATACCCTCATGTAGTTATAGTACTAGGGTAAGGTTGGTCTCATGGCATTAGTTGGAAAGTGTTGTTTTAATTTTTTCGAAGAGTTTAGGTAGAATTACATCTTGCTTAAATGTTTCAAAGAATTGAAATCATTATTTTTGTGGCATTTCCTTTTAGGGAAGATTTTTAGCTATAAAATCAATTTCTTTTTATTTTTTATTTAAAAAAAAATTTTTTTAACATTTATTTATTTTTGAGTCAGAGAGAGACAGAGCATGAACGGGGGAGGGTCAGAGAGAGAGAGGGAGACAGGCTGAAACAGGCTCCAGGCTCTGAGCTGTCAGCACAGAGCCCGACTCGGGGCTCAAACTCACAAACTGCTAGATCATGACCTGAGGCAAAGTCGGAGGCTTAACCAACTGAGCCACCCAGGTGCCCCTAAATTCAATTTCTTTAATAGATCTAAGGCTATTCACATTACTTTTTTTTTTTTTAAGTTTGTTTATTTATTTATTTATTTATTTATTGAGGGTGTATATAACCCAGGGAGAGATAGAGAGAGGGAGAGAGGGATTCCCCAGCAGGATCCACCCAGTCAGAGCAGAACCCAGGATGGGGTCCACCTCAAGAAATATTAAATCGTGACCTGAGCCCTAAGCAAGAGTCAGAGGCTTCACTGACTGAACCACCTAGGTACCCATCACAGTACTTCATGAGTGAGTTTTGGTAGTTTGAGACTTTAATGGAAATTTCTCTCTCTTCTTTTCTCTTCTCCCTCTTTCTTTCTGTATATTATTTGTATAATTAAGTTATAGATTTATTGCTTATATTTGTCAATAATGTTTCTTCATTATTTTATAATATCTGTGGAGTCTGTATTGATGTCTCCTCCCTCATTCCTGTTAATGTTAACTTGTGTTCTCTGTTTATATTCCAGTCAGTCTGGTTCCAGGTTCCTCAGTTTATTGATCTAAGAGCCACCTTTTGGTCTCATTGATGGTTCCCTATTATTTTTCCTTTTACCATCTCATTGATTTTCCACTAAGGTAATTATTATTTCACTTCAGTAACTTTCTTTGCATTTATTTCTGTTCAGTTTTTTTTTAAATTTATTTTTGAGACAGAGACCATGAGGGGGTGAGGCAGAGAGAGAGCGACAGAGGATCTGAAGCAGGCTCTGAGCTTACAGCAGTGAGCCTGATGTAGGGCTCAAACTCACAAACTGTGAGATCATGACCTGAGCTGAAGTCAATGCTGAACCCACTAAGCCACTGAGGTGCCCCTCCCTTCAGTTTTATAAAGGAAGGGAAGGCACTGATTTTAAATCTTTTGTAATCTAATGTTATCAATTTCCTGCTTCAGTTGCATTCCACAAATTTTGGTGTGCTTTGTTTTCTTTTCCTTCAGTTTCCAGTGTTTTCTTTTTTAAGTTTATTTATTTTGGAAGGGAGAGAGAGAGAGAGAGAGAGAGAGAGAGAGAGAGAGAGAGAGAGAACAAGCGAGCCTGTAGAAGGGGCAGAGAGAGAGAGAGGTAGACAGAGAATGCCAAGTAGGCTCTATGCTTTCAGCATGAACTGGGTCCAGGGCTCAAACTCATGAACCATGAGATCATGACCCATGCCAAAATACAGAGTTGGATGCTTAACTGACCGAGTGACTCAGTTGCCACTGGTTCCAAATATTTTCTAATTTCTATTTAGATTTCTCACTTGACCCGCTGTTTTTTTTTAAAGTGTATTGTTTACTTTTCAAATATTTGAAAAATTTTAGTTAATCTTCCTATCATTGATTTTTTTATTTAATTACATTGTCCACAAGGCATACATTGTATGAAATGTATGTATGCTTGTATCTTTTTATATTTATTTATATTTATTTATGTACTAGAATATACTCTGGTAAATATTCTATGTCCACACAGAAAGAACATATATTGCTGTTGTTGAATGAAGTGTTTTATAACACCAATTAAACAAAGTTGTGTGATAATGTTGCTTATAGATTTTGTTTGTGGTATTTTCTTTTTACTCTAGCAATTATTTTTATTTATTTATTTATTTTATTTTTTTTTTTTTTTTTTAAAGTAATATATAACTTAAAACCCTGAGATCATGAGTCACATGCTCCATTCACCAAGCCAGACAGGGACCCCTCACTAGCAATTATTTAGAGAAAAGTATTAAAATCTCCCATTATAATTGTGAATTTTAAAAATTTCCCTTGCATATCATTCAGCTTATCTTCTGGAATGTATCATGTATCTTGAAGGTCTTTTATTAGATGCATTAACATAAATGATTCTTATATCCTCTTCAGGAATTGACCCCTTTATGAAATCACCACAATTTTTTCCTCCTGTAATATTTTTCCTCTGAAATGTATTTTATGTGATATTACTATGGTTATTCCAACTTTGATTACTGTTAGCATTGTTTTTTCTTTACATAGCATGCAGATGAGTCTTTATTCTATGATCTGGCCATCACTTTTCATTGAGGTGTTTAAACCATTTACATTTAATGTGATTATCCGTATTTTAGGTTTAGTTCTACCATCTTGATTCTTGTTTTTCTCCTTGTTCCATTTGTTCTTTGTTCACTTTTCTGCCTTATTTTCAATTTACTGAGTAATACTTTAAACTTCTAAGGGGCACCTGGGTGGCTCAGTAGGTTAAATGTCTGACTCTTGATTTCAGTTCAGGTAATGATCTCATGGTTCATGGGTTCAAGCCCTGCATCAGGTTCTGCACTGACAGCCTGCTTAGTATGCTTGCTCTCTCTCTCTTTCTCTCTCTATGTCTCTCCCTCTCCCACTCTCTCTCTGCCCCTCCCCTGCTTGTGCTCACTCTCTCTCAAAAATAAATAAATAAAACTTAAAAACAACTTCTATTTTACCTTCATTTTTGGCTTACTAGCTATAATTCTGTTACATGTACGTGTGACCATATGCTTGTATATCTGTGTTTTATTGGTTGCTTTAGGATTTACATTATAAAACATTAACTTCTTATTACAGTCAGTGTTCAAGTTGCATTAGGGTACTTGACTTAGGAGGAACTTGATACAGTAAGCTTTCACTTCTTCTTACCCTATTTGTATTTTATTTTTGTTTTAAGTACTTTATTTATTTATTTATTTATTTATTTATTTATTTATTTATTTTTTAATGGAATTTATTGTTAAATTGGCTTACATATAACACCCAGTGCACATCCCAAAAAGTGCCCACCTCAATGCTCTATTTTTTAAAGATATATAAGGAATTAGAATATTGTCTTTATATTTCCCCATATAGTTGCTGTTTCTGCTACTTATTCATTTGTGTGGATCCATGTGTTCGTGTGTTCATCTGGCATCATTTCCTTTTTTTTTTTTTTTTTAAGGACGACTTTTATTTATTCACTAAAAAGTTTTTTTTAATGTTTGCTTATTTTTGAGAGAGGGAGAGAGACAGAGCCTGGATGGTGGAGGGGCAGAGAGACAGAGGGAGACACAGAATCTGAAGCAGGGTCCAGGCTCTGAGCTGTCAGCACAGAGGCTCTGGAACCCACAGACTGTGAGATCATGACCTGAGCTAAAGTCGGATGCCCAACCAACTCAGCCACCCAGGTGCCCCTTATTTATTCATTTTTTAATGTTTACTTATTTTTGCGAGAGAGAGATAGACAGGGCACCTGCAGGGGAGGGGCAGAGAGGGAGGGAGACACAGACTCCGAAGCAGGCTCCAGGCTCCGAGCTGTCAGCACAGAGCCCGACGCGGGGCTCGAACTCACAAACTGCAAGATCATGACCTGAGCTGAAGTCAGACGCTTAACCGACTGAGCCACCTACCCCATCTCTCATGTTTTCTAACAAGGAATTTATTATTTTATTTTTTTTTTTTCTCTAGCTTCTAAGATTTTTTATATTTGTTACCGTGTATTATTTGTCAACTATTTAATAACAAATTACTCCAAAGTCTACTGGCTGAAAACAATGAATGTTTGTTACCTAATAGTTTATGTGAGTCAGGAATTTGGGCACAGCTTAAATGGTGGGTGTGGTTTAAGTCTCTCATGAGTTTGTAGTCAAGCTCTCAGCTGTGGCTGGGGCTTTACCTGAAGACTTGACTGGAGGAGAATCTTTTTCTAAATTTTCTCACATGCTTATCGGTAGGCCTCAGAATATCTATCTCTACAATCATCCATGAGAAATCCCCCATAATGCTGCCTTAGAATATGTCATCAATTTTCTTCACAGAGAGCCACTGAAGAACAGAAAGGGGACAGAGCCATATTTAAAGAAGTGATAGGCAAAAATGCATCAAATTTGATGCAATTATAAACAAATAGATTCAAGAAAATTGAAGAAATAACTAGGGCAGGAAAGTAGCTTAAAAATATATTAGATCACATCATTATCAAGTTGTTTATAATATATATACACACATTTATACACACACATTAATACATTTTGCTGCTTGGTGTTCACCACTCTTCATTGATACCATGTTTCCTTTTTCTGTTTAATTTTCCTCTCTTATTTTATTTTGGATACTTTCTGTTATTTTATTTTCAGGTTTATTCATATTTTTTTCCTCCAATATCTTATCTGCCACTTTATTTCAGCAAATGTATTTGCTATTTTTAACTCCATAAGTTTGATTTGTCTCTTTTTAACATATCTTGTGTCCCTAGTTAACACATTAAATCTTTACTCTAGCTTCTTGAGGGGCAGTTGAATAACTTTTAATATTGCCCATGTCATTTCTGGTTTAGTTTGATCAGTTGGTTTCTCTTTTCATTATGAATTTTAATTGGATGCCAGACACTGTGAATTTTACCCTCTTGAGTGTGGATATTTTTGTATCCTCAAAAATATTCTCGAGCTTTATTCTGGCATATGGTTAAGTTACGTGGAAGCAGTTTCATAATTTGGGGTCTTATATTTAAGCTTTGTTATGTGAGACAAGAGCGGTGTCATGTCTAGCATTATTTTTTTTTCCTGACTTGTAAGACAGAATCCTTTTGAATTCTAGAAAGTTCTGTGAGTTAGGAGGATTTTCAGTCTACCTGACAGAAGCAGGCACTTATCCCAGTCCTGTCTGATCTGTACACACTGTTGTTTCTAAGTCTTTGGGGGTGGTTCTTTTCCTACTCTTGGAGTAGTTTGCTCATGTATACGTGCTGCTCAGTACCCAACTGAATCCGTGAGCATCCTGTGTAAATTTCCAGAGTTCCCTCTATGAGTAGTTCTCTCTTCTCTAATAGTCTCCTTCAGAAAGTTCAGTTGCCTTGTTTTCTCTGGACTCTTTCTCCTCAGGTCACGTAGATTATTGGGCTCTGTCTGGCTTCCAACTGCCTGAACCAAGATCTGTCGATTTACTTCAGGCATAGAGCTGGGACAGTTGTAAGTTTTACATGTCTATTTATCTCTCTCAGAGAGCATGATCTCTAATTACCTCATTTCCAAAATGTTGAAGAGCATTGTTTCATCTATTTTGTCCGTATTTTTCGTTGTTTCTGGCAAGAGGGTAAAGCAGGTCCCATGCTCATCTTGGCCACAGAAGCTCTATGCCCCCTTTTAAAGTGGCTGATGAGGGGCGCCTGGGTGGCGCAGTCGGTTAAGCGTCTGACTTCAACCAGGTCACGATCTCACGGTCCGTGAGTTCGAGCCCCGCGTCGGGCTCTGGGCTGATGGCTCAGAGCCTGGAGCCTGTTTCCGATTCTGTGTCTCCCTCTCTCTCTGCCCCTCGCCCGTTCATGCTCTGTCTCTCTCTGTCCCAAAAATAAATAAACGTTGAAAAAAAAAAAAATAAAGTGGCTGATGAGTAGATACATGCTGTGATAGAGATGTTAACAGTGTCTAATACAAACTCATCATGTCCAGCCATGAGCTTCTCTTCATTTTTTTCTCATTTTTATTCATGGGCCTATTATTCAACCTGTAACTACAGCTTTTTGTTTCTATCAACTTCTCGTATCAGCCAATTGGTTGCCCTGTTCTGACAAACTTATCTTTTTTTAAACTTAAATTTTTATAAACTCTTGGGTCATCTTATTTTCATTTCTCTTGTTATCACCCGTGTTCACTATTATTTGTGTTTTACCTGGGCATAATGTAATCTTTAAGCTAAAATACATCAACCTGACTCTTAGATCTAAAAGTCGTGTATAAGTTGGTTGCATGTAGGATAAAAGATAAAAATTTTAAGTGGGCTTTACAGCCCTTAGTATCTAGTGTCTTCATAAGGCTGTAAATTTATCTCATGTTGTTCTGTCTACAAATTGCTTGTCATGTTTTTCTTCTCTCAGCCACTTGGAGACTTTTCCCACGTTGAATTCCATACACATGCTGTCCCCTCTGCTTCAAGAGTTCTTTTACTCCTTTGTCTCCTTCAGGATTTAGCTTGGATACTATTTCCTGAAAGAAAACTTAAGTTACCACCCAACCCCAAACAAGCCTGTCTTCCAGATTAATCTCCCTCTTTATCTTTCTGCTTCTAGGGATAACTGTAACTTTTAAGAAATAGATTTTAAATTAGGTTTGCAGCTTTTAACTGTTTTTCCCTTACCATAAACTACATAGCTTACGCATTTGTCTCTTCCCATTACTGTGGCTGGCACATAGTCCATGAACGCTCAGGAATATTTGAATAAACAAATGAATGAATGAGCTGTATTCCATGACTCTTTTCTTAGCTTCCATTCTGACTTCCACTTTGCTTTCAGAGAAATCTTCCACAACAAACTCCAGGTCACTTTTTTTTTAATCTAAATATTATCAAAATTCTCTAAGTTCTTACGAAATTTAGAATGATTAAAAAATACTGACAACTAATACTGACTTCTAAAAGAAGTCCCAGACTTACCAGTGTATTTTTATGTGATACTCTGACAAAGCTTATTTTCTCAATGTATGGTTTTCACAGAGTTATTCTCTCTGGGTGAAACAAAAACAAAGAAACAGAATTCTGTTGCTCTATACCTCTGCTTGTTCTTTCTGAGCCCAGCTAAGCTCCACTGTTCAGTGAAGCTATCTCCCCATGCGCTCCATGTAGAAGACATCCTAGCAACTTCTAAATCCCCAAATCTCTCTTCCCAAATATCTTTGTAATACGCTCATCTGTAAGATTGCTTCACATTACTCTGATGCTATATGCACTTCACAAAGGGTATGGGGCTATCCTAGTCTCTTTAGTGTTTACCTCTAGAATTAGATGAATATTTTTACTAGAATAATTGCCACAATTTCATACACCACGGTGAGTACAGATGAAAGTGTATACTTGAGGAAATACATATAATTTTTTAGACCAACACCTATAATTTACTTTCAGATTCGTCCACACACTGTGATACATGGTGTGTGTTTTGCAGTTTAAACTATAATTCAGGTACAGGAAGTGTTCCCATTAAGATCACACATTCCAGGGGAGGTCAGATGTTGTTCTAATCAGGAAGTCCTGTCTCGACGCTGCTAATTAGTATTCTGAATATCAGGTTTTTTTTTTTTTTTTTTTCTTTTTGTAGGACAGTGGTTGAATGTTTCCTCACATTACGAGTGTTCAAGTAGACTGTTCATAAAATTCAGCGTAGTGAAGTTAGTGGGTTTGCATCAAATATCTTAGAGTTATGCCTCAGTCTACATGAACTAAGTATGGGAATGCAGCCAAGTGTGGAGCCTAAACTACTAGGCTTTAGGAATGAGAGTCAGGTCCTGGCCCTGTGTTCAGTCAGGGGCTTAAATTTCAGCTCCTCTGATGCTGAAGAAAGGGTAACAGTTGTGCCTCTGGGATGCTGCTGTGTGCGATATCAAAGAATCCTAGAAGTTGTCACACCTGCATTTGACATATTATGCCAAAAGTATTTTATCCTTCAAGGAATATTTTTCTTCTCCTTTGCTTTAGGAAATGTTTTGGAAAATATATCTATATTCGTATTAAAATTTAAAAACTTTTTCCCTGACTTGATGATGAAGCAAAGTAATTCATGAAGTTTTTCTGGATCTTTTATTAAGCTAATTTTGCCTCAAAAGTATATAATTCATGATAAGGAAAGCACACATATTTTATTTAAATATGATTATGTATTACTACTAAGGCAGATTCTCTCAGAGGTGAAAAATATATATTCAAATGCTAACAAAACTATCCACATCAGCATCAGTTTAAGCGAAACTCTATAAAGGAATTTGTTTCTTCCTATGAAAGATTAACTGATATTTTCACTTTAGAACATTTTAGAATAATGTTTTCTGATGCCTACAGAACACTTCAACAATGTGGCCCAAAAAATTTTTTTGTAGGTCTATCTTTTCCTTTTATGTTGCAGAACCTCCCTTTTGTTATAAGGCTCAGCATACTTGTTGATGTCCAAAATGCTGGGCACAATCTTCCCTAACTTTCTATCCCTGTTGAGTTACTCTTTTTTTAATCTGTTTTGTAAATCACAGATGGCCTTCAATTGCACTTGCTATATTCCACTTCCAGTCAGCTGTCTCAGCCTACAGTCTTTTGACCCAGGGTGGCCCGCTATTTTTTTATTAAATTTGTTTTAAGTTTATTTTTGAAAGAGAGCGGGACAGAGCATGAATGGGGGAAGGGCAGAGAGGAGACGCAGAATCCAAAGCAGGCTCCAGGCTCTGAACTGTCAGCCCAGGACCAACGCAGGGCCCCACCTCGCGAACTGCTGAGATCATGATCTGAGCCGAAGTCGGACACTTAGCTGACTGAGCCACCCAGGTGCTCCCCAGGGTAGCCGCCCCCCCCGCCTTTTTCAATTATCATGTATTGTCTGAAATTTCTGTTTTCAGTGTTTTAATATATATCTTAGATTTATGATTTAACTGGAATTCTTGGAGCTTTGTTATTATTCACACTGTGCCCAGAACTGTGTCTTAAGCCTAAAAAACACTCCATAGGTAACTCTGTTGATTATGACAACAAGGTAGTACTCTAAAAAGAGCGATTTAAAGATTTAAAGTGATTTAAATTATGCCACTAATTTGTACATCAGGTTATTGTCTATAGATGTTCAGTTTTCATCAAATATCACTTGTTTACTTGTTTTTTAATCTGCATTCCTTTCCATCATTGTAATATTTCCATTGGGCAAAACTCTCAAAAGATATTTTGATAAGTTATAGTATCTTTTGTTAGAACTGATTTTGTAATAGGAAATCAGATCCAGAGCAAGATGGCCCTGAGCTAGTAATGAACACATTTGCCAATTTTCCAGAAACTAATATTTTGGAAACAAATTAATATTTCCAAACAATATTTGGAAATGAATGGAAATTTCAGAAAGGAGCCACATCTCAAAGGAGCCACTAAAATTTAAAATAAGTTTGTCTAAATGTAAGTAGGGGGGCGCCTGGGTGGCGCAGTCGGTTAAGCGTCCGACTTCAGCCAGGTCACGATCTCGCGGTCCCTGAGTTCGAGCCCCGCGTCAGGCTCTGGGCTGATGGCTCAGAGCCTGGAGCCTGTTTCCGATTCTGTGTCTCCCTCTCTCTCTGCCCCTCCCCCATTCATGCTCTGTCTCTCTCTGTCCCAAAAATAAATAAACGTTGAAAAAAAATTTAATAAATAAATAAATAAATAAATAAATAAATGTAAGTAGGGAACAAAGTAAATGGAGAAACAAATGTCCTCTCATACTTTTTAAACATATCCTTAAACTAATAGTTAATTTGAAAATATTAGTACATATCTACTATGTGCCAGACACTGTTCTTAGTGCCTGGGATAAATCATCAACAGGAACCCTTGCGTCAGTTTTCTATTATGGGCCAAGTACTGGCAACAGAAACCTGTGGATTGTATATACTACTAAGCAGTGATAATCACCTTGACTAAAGTTCAGGGTAGGTCAAGCAATAAGTGGTAGAAAGTAAGGAGGACAGCAGCGATGGAGGAGAGGCTACTGTAAAGAACGTCCTTGGAGAAGGCTTCCCTGGGAAAGCAGTGCTTGAGTTTATGCACGAATGAAATAAGGGGGATATATGGAAGAATCAGATAGAATAAAGAGGTAAGAGCAGGGGCAGAGTTCTGGGGAGGGCCTGAGTTTGGAGATTTCCTTTCTGAAGAAATCCAAGATGGCTGGGGTGACGAACGCTGATAACCACGTATGGCTCTCTAACTTAGAAAGGAGTAAGGATTATTTTCTAAATGGGATTGAAAGCCAATGGGTGGTTTTAAGCAGACGAATGACAAATGACTCGTTTTAAGGTCTCTTTCCTTTTTTGCTCTCTATTCACCTTGTGCCGTCTCCACATGTCCCGAGTGCACGATAAATAGTCAGAGGGAGAGTCACATGGCTTCAAACAAGCTGGACTCTGATCACAGCGCATGGCTGGCTCATCCATGTTACCTGACAGTCTGAATAATCGACTGGTCACAAGAAACTATGACAGTTTTCCCATTTTGTTCAAATTTGTCAACTGATTTATTAATGTCTGTCTGGAATTAGAGAATAACTTAAATTGAGATATTGGGATAATGAGTAGAATTTTTTTTCTTGGAGGAGCGAGAAATAATTCTGAGTGCTGGGTTTTAAAGCTCCCCAAGCCTTTGAGACAAATATCCATGATGACAGAAGACAGACAGGCAGAAAGAAGTATCTCTTCCTCTCCTCTAAGGGACAGGATCTCTGTTGGGCTAATTGAGGGTGCTTAAAGGCCCTGGGTTGTATTTCTCTTCCCAGACCCACCTGATAAAAAGATATTTTTTTATAGTATTTTGTTAATCATTATAAGTTTTATAAATATACTTTTTTATGGAGTCTAGTATTGTATATTGCTTTAATGATAGCTACCTTGTCTTAGGTGGACTTCAATATATCATCTTTATCTTCCTGACAGGTACTTTCTCAGAATTCACTGTCTGTGCATTTAAGTAAGATGAAGTACTCTGTTCCCTATCACACTGTATCCCTGGGTGGTTCGTTTTATGATGACAATGACATGATGTTGATACTGAAGTGATATGGAAAGTCACGTCTTAGGATGCAGACAGACAGGGCTTTATTTTAGGTGCTGAAATGGTGAACATGAACTTCGTATCAAACGACATACATGGGGAATCATTCAGTATTTTTAACATCTGCCGTCATAGTTTATTCCATGTTAAAACATGCACAGATCCAGACTCTGTTGCTAGGTCTTGTTCTCTTCAAGATTTTATGTCACAAACTGACCAGTAAGTACTTCATTGTCTAGACACCTCAGAACCCATGAAAACTCATTAATTCTTTGCCCTATTCCTGTGGACATTGTTCTCCTAGTAGGGCAAGAAAGTCAGCACTCCCAGCATGTTGACTATCTCTTGATCTAAAATGCATTTTAATTTGTTAATGAATTCAAGAAGTATAAATAGAGCCATAGAGGCCGACTAAGTCAGTATTGTTGTTATTATTGTTATTTTTATGAATTTAGCATGAATGTATAAATGTAATAGTGCTTTTCAATATGTCCTAGGCATTCTTCATGAACTTCTTTTTTTTCTGTGTAATTAAAAAAAAAATTTTAATGTTTATTTATTTTTGAGAGAGAGAGAGAGACAGAGTGTGAGCTGGGGAGGGGCAGAGAGAGAGGGAGACACAGAATCTGAAGCAGATTCCAGGCTCTGAGCTGTCAGCGCAGAGCCCAATATGGGGCTTGAACCCACAAACTGGGAGATCATGACCTGAGCTGAAGTCAGACACTTAACTGACTGAACCACTCAGGCACCCACTTTTTAAAATTAAAAAAAAAAGTTTTTCTGTGTAGTTTTAAAAATCTACTAAGGTGCCGTGAGTGAGACCATGGACAAGCTTATATAGAAGCTTGACCCTAGGATTTCTTTATTCATTAAAAATGACATGAAAGAAAGAAACAGTTGAGATAGCCATCCGTAGTTTTTGTTGTTTGGAAAAATACAAATGGAGCCACCATCAACTGAGAGGTTTTAGACAGGTTTAGCTTGAGGCATCTTAACATTTAGTGGAAACGTCGTGTAGGTAGCTGCATATAAGAGTTCAGAGTTCTTCAGAAAGATCTGTGTTAGAGTTAGACATTTTTTAATAATCATCATACAGATTTTATTTAAAGACTCAATGAGAAAATTAATGCTATAAGTTTAAATAGACGACTCATAAGTGAGTTTTGGGATACTTCAATGTTAAGAGGTCCATTAGATTCAAAATAAGATATACTTGAACTCGGTAACTGCGCATTAATAATTTGCTCCAAAATGAATCAAGGAAGAGACAAGATATTCAATGCACACACAATGGGACTATAAGTGGATACATAGGTTTTTTTTACATTAATATTCTACAATTAGGTACATGATAGATTTCTAGAGAGCAAGAACTATGCTCTTCTCAAATTATTTTGATGATTTATAATGTTTTCAAAATATTGACCTCAATTTATAGTAGAGAAATAAGAACTGTATATTTTTAGATAATAATTTCTATGTTCTCAAGAGGATATCTGGAGATAGGGCACTTATTTCTTAAATTCCTATTTTCATTAAAGAAACCTTAAAATGATATCTAAAATTGAAAATCTTTGCAATTTTTATTACATTATTATCAGCTCTTTTCAGGTGTTGCATACTTTATTCCCTTATTTTTATTAAGACTTTGAACATTTCCTTCAATTATTTAATTAAAGTCGTAGAAAAATAACATAGGTTTCATTCTAGGACATATACTCTAAGATTTCTTAACTTCTTTGGCTCTATTAAATGTTATTTGTGTCATGAAATAGTATGTTTTGGATATGATTGACTTAGATTGTATGTTAGCATCTACTCAAACTTAATACACATAGGCTTTTGCAAATTGAAATTTGCTCTTAATCAAGAGTTATCATGGGAATTAGGGTGGTCAGGTATGTATTTCCGTGCATGTGCTTGTGTGTATATGCATTGTATCTCATGTGTCTATGTGTGTGGTATATGTTTGTCTGAGGGCACAGTGTTACTGTTTACTGCTTTTTATATTAATCTTCATAAAACAGGCATAGATATGTATAAGCAATGCAAAATTAGTATATATTGATCATCTGTTAGAAGCCAGCCATCAAGGAAGGTAGTAGTTATACCAAAAAAGGCACTATGTCGTCTCATAAACTTCTCATTTACCTCTTGCAGAATTTAAAAACTGCAGTTATTTGTTTCTCTAAATTTGCAAAGAAAGTTCCCTCATAGCAACTGTTCCTTTAGAGAGCTCAGTAGGGTAAAAACATACCAAACATTATTATGATATAGTGTGAAAAGTGAGGCAGTAGAAAATGAACAGCTAAAGGGACTGATGGACTTTACTGGGCATAACAGGAAGGGTTTCCATATGGTAGGGGCAGTCGCTATACTTCTGGAAGCCTGTCTTAAATTCCTGCCATCCCATCCCTTTCTTCTTAGTTAACCGCTTGTCATCCACCAGGTCTCAGTTCCTGTCATTTCTTGGAGATGCCTTCCCCGACCCTCCAGTTTATCATCTTCCTTTGTTCATTTCCTACCACTGATCTGGTCTGGTGTTTGCTTTTTCCTTTTTCTTTTCCCTTCCCATTCCTGTCCCTTGCCTTGCCTTGCCTTGCCTTGCCTTGCCTTCCCTTCCCTTCCCTTCCCTTCCCTTCCCTTCCCTTCCCATACCCTTTGCTCTTCCCCTTTCCTTCTCTTCCCTTATTTATTTTGAGAGAGAGAGAGACAGAGACAGAGACAAAGGGAGAGGGAGAGAGAGGAAGGGAGGGAGGGGGGCAGAGAGAAAGGGAGAGAGAGAGAATGCCAAAGAGGCTCCACACTGTCAGTGAGGAGCTCCTTGCAGGGCTTGAACCCATGAACCATGAGATCATGACCTGAGTTGAAGTTAGATGCTTCACTGACTGAGCCACCCAGGTGCCCCTGGTCTTTCTTTTCTTAATTTATAGTAATGAATTCACCACTGAAATGATGTGCATGCATTTCCCTGAAGTACCTTCCCTTTTGGATGCCTCAGTGTGTCACTTTGTTTGCTTTGGTATCTCAGCCCCTAGCAGAGTGTCTGGCCTGACCAATAGGAAGAACTCATTAACTGCTTCCTGGATGAAAAATTAAGACATTAAAAAAGGAGTTGAACTTTTGGATACCTTGGTAAAATAGAAGTGTATAGTCCTATTAGATCCTTTAAATAAGTAATTGACATTTTCATACCTCTTTGTACTAATTTTATGCAATTTGAGTGATAATTGGCGGCTATTAGATATAGTACTTCCCAAACACATTTATTCATTTTGCTCTCTAGTGAGTTTACATATTGTCTTAGTAATTCATACATTTTTCTCTCTGTTGATCTTCAGTGTCTCCTCATAATTTAAGTCTTTTCCACTTCAGCTTCTTCATATTTCATCCAAAGTATTATATTCTGGATTTTTTTTCTTGGCAATGTTTTTTTTTAATTTTTTTAATGTTTATTTATTTTTGAGAGAGTGAGAGAGGGGCAGAGAGAGGGGGAGACACAGAATCTGAAGCAGGCTCTAGCCTCTGAGCTGTCAGCACAGAGCCCGACATGGGGCTCAAACTCATGAATCACAAGATCATGACCTGAACCAAAGTCGGATGCTTAACTAACTGAGCCACTCAGGCACCCCGATTCTTGGCAATGTTTTTAACCTTAGCCTCTTCCCACCCCCAAACATAGTACGCTGGGCCTGTCACTCATAATTTATTCTAAATTCTCTTTGCAAAATTGACAGTAATTATAATAGATGACTGTTTGCATTTAAAAGTGATGTTTAATTTTTAATCATTATCCAGTGTTGAAATTCTAACATCAGAAAAAAAAAAAAATGTTTCACCTCTGGAATGCACTTTCCAAAGGAAATGGCTCTTGTTGAGTGTATTGTTTTTTCCACAAAGAAGTTGTCATTTTTGGTGCATGATTACTTAGAATCAGTTTTAACTAATGAGACTAATTGCTTTTGTCAGACAGAAATGAGAGAACTTGGTCTTTCATAGCATTACAAAGATTCTCACTTGTTGGCATTTTTTCCTTTTGAATTTCTTTAATCAAAGATGAAACATGTAAATTGCCATCAAAAGGAGAATAACCTACAGTGCTTTATGAGAAATCAAGTTGGGGCAAAGAATATTAGAATCCTAGGGAATTGCAGTGCATTAAGTTAAAAGATATTACATATTTATGGGAAAGAGCATCATACACATTTTATAGAAAATGAAGGCGGTCAAATCTGTGCATGGGCAAAAGCTAACTCTCAGTTGTTTCTGAAAGGAATTTTTTGAAGACAGTGGCCTCTGTCCACCCCTAAAATAACATCTCTAAAATTTCCACTGCTTACATTAGAAAATTTCCCTTACAGCGAACCCTTTGTTGTGAGCATATCTCAATGATACATATTGGTGAATGGACATCAACTGTGTATCGATTAGTCAGTTAACTAAAATCAGATAGTGGAGCAAGAAGATAACGTTGAACTACTTAGATGTATAGTGTAAATATCATGCTGTGAGGACTCTGGATTCTGCTGTGCTTCTTGGAAGAGTATCGATGTCTTCATTTCAGCCTAGTAGGCAGTAAATTAGTTGGACTCAAACTGTCAACTCTTGTATTTCAGTGTCAGGTCAAAAGTCTCCATCTGTTCTTCTATTCCTGGCTGGGCTGCTTTGGGGTACGACCTACTCATGCATGACTCTGGTTTGCTTGGAGATTCTGGAAGAGTTTACATACAGATTTGGAATATTTCCTCTCTAGTTCTATTCTTGATGTGATTCTCCCTACATCTCCGAGTTTGTTGTCTCATATTCTCTCCAGCTCCTCAGGCCATTTAGAGTTTCTCCTGGTTCAACCATATCTGGCCTCAGTCCAGAAGGCACAAAAATGCGAAATTCACCCACTGCCACTCTCTTCTTCCAAATATCATCCCCTTTCCAGAATCATCTGCCTCTTAATTTTTTTTTTCTTAAGTTTATTTATTTTGAGAAAGAGAGAGAGAGAGTGCATACACACAAGCAGGGGGAGGCAGAGAGAGAGGGAGAGAGAGAATCCTAAGGCAGCTCCACGCTGTCAGTGCAGAAGCCCAATGCAGGGCTGGATCCCACAAACCGTGAGATCATGACCTGAGCCAAAATCAAGAGTCGGACGCTTAACCGACTGAGCCACCCAGGCACCCCATCTGCCTCTGTTCTCCCTTTACTACTTTGAGAGGCCATGTTCTGTATTCTGTCCAGAGCTTACACTTATCTCCAGGGAGAGAGTTGTTCTAACAGAAGCTTATTTCGTCCTCTGTATGGTTTTACAATCAAAGTGATTGATTCATTCTAATTTTGTCTGAGGTCATCTATGTATCAAGAATATTATATGGGCTTCTTTTCCACTGCAGTTTATAAAATCTCCATATTTATAAAATAAAACTTAAAGATTTAAAATAGTATGCCATAGCTTTGAGAGCTCAACGTTTCTTATTTTTAAAGCCATTAATAAGTCATTATGAAACTGAAAGTGACGACTTTGCCTTTCTTTAAACTGCAGTTTTTAGCCAGATGAAATGATACCGGCATCTCTTAATCGTTGAAATTTACTTTGGGCTCCTTCTGCCAAATGTTATGGTGTGTTAGATCTGTTTATCTGGATAACATACACTTTGAGTACCCATAACATGAGAGCAGAAGCTTGTGGTGGCGTAACCTCCAAAGTTTTCCCAGAGAGAGAGGGAGAAAGGAGAGCGGACAAAAAGGACTGTGACCGAGAGCTGCCTATGGCCAGAAATAGAGATGGTGGCAATTGGTGCTTTAGTCCGAGGCAGAAGGTCTGAGCAGGGTGAGCTGTAATTCTGAGGTTTACTTCTGAGAAGCAAAGAGACAGTGGAAGGGACTTTGCTGGGTATACAGAACCGTTTGTGTTAAAAGATCGTTTCTGAGATTGTCTTATTAAAGGTATTTCTTGCCATTTCTTGCACTTTTACTTGTATCGTTGGAAAACTGGGTGTCAGCTGTCACAGAATAGAACATTGATGCTTCCAGTGACCTTCTTATGTATGATACTGACAGTTTTCCATTTTCGGACTACACCAATGAATAAATGCAGGAAGGAATGAATGACCAATTAGAATTGGTTAGGAAGGCCTGGAATGTATCTGGCCAGGATGAGAGTGAATTCTTCAACAAATTTTTCTTTTCCGTGCTAGGACTTAGCAAGTCCTTAACCATGATACAGAGAATTGAACTAAATCAGGGTTTAAAGATTTTATATTAGGAAACATTTCAGTCCCTTTTATTAGAAGATTACAATATTAAGCGATACTAATGTAGTATAAACACTTCAGCAGACGGAGCAGAAGGGAAATGTAAGGAGGAAAAAAATGTGTGAAATGAGCTTTGGTGGATTACCCTAAGGAAATATTAAGTTTCTCACATTTGTAATAGTTTTAGCTGAAGAGTCTTTTTAGTGAGATGATTCTAGAATTCGAATTGCATTTCAGAGTCTCATAGTGTTTCAGAAATGCAGACCATTAGATATGCAAGATCTTTTTTGTTCTAATGTGCCCCTCAAATAAATAATATTGTTTATGCTACAAAGTGCCTCAAAATAACTCTAACATGTCCTTAGTGGAAGTATGACAGTGCATAGATCTATATGACATGAGGTCCATTATAATATGAAAAGATGATGTGGTGTATCGCCCAGAAGTGGCACAGAAGTACATTGACATGACCCAATGTGACACTTAAAAGCTATAGAAGAGGGGTGCCTGGGTGACTCATTTGGTTAACAGTCCAACTCTTGGTTTCGGCTCAGGTCATGATCTCGTGGTTCCTAAGTTTGAGCCTCACATCGGACTCCACGCTGATAGTGCGGAGCCTGCTTGGGATTGTCTCTCTTACCTCTCTCTGCCCCTCCTCTGCTTGTGCTCTCTTTCTCTCAAAATAAATACATAAACTTAAAAACAAAGACTTTCGGGGCGCCTGGGTGGCGCAGTCGGTTAAAGCGTCCGACTTCAGCCAGGTCACGATCTCGCGGTCCGTGAGTTCGAGCCCCGCGTCGGGCTCTGGGCTGATGGCTCAGAGCCTGGAGCCTGTTTCCGATTCTGTGTCTCCCTCTCTCTCTGCCCCTCCCCCGTTCATGCTCTGTCTCTCTCTGTCCCAAAAATAAATAAGAAACGTTTGGAAAAAAAAAAAAATTAAAAAAAACAAAAAAACAAAAAACAAAGACTTTCTTAAAAGAAACAAAAGCTATAGAAGATCGTACTTATGCAACCTAATGTCTCTAGCATCTGGCCAAATTTGCAGAAATAACAAGGATTCTCAGATCTGCAAACTATGACAAGGTTAGGAATCTGAGGTGAGGATCTGGAGATGATGAGTTTAGATTATTCTTTTAATAAATTGATTGATTAAACTATCTATCTATCTATTATTTATTTATTTATTTAGAGAGTGGGCATGTGAGCAGAGGGTTTGGGGGAGGGGGCGAGAGAGAGAGAGAGAGAGAGAGGCAGGGCGCAACAGACAGAGAGAGAGAATATCCCAAGGAGCTGATGTGGAGCTGGATCCCATGACCCTGGGATCATGATCTGAGCTGAAATCAGAAATCAGTTGCTCAACTGAATGTGCCATCCAGGTGCCCCTAGATTATTACTAAAAATTTTTTTAATGTTTATTTATTTTTGACAGAGAGAGAGACAGAGCATGAGACAGGGAGGGGCAGAGAGAGAGGGGGAGACACAGAATCCGAAGCAGGCTTCAGGCTCCGAACTGTCAGCACAGAGCCTGACGCGGTTTCGAACTCACAGACTGCGAGATCATGACCTGAGCCCAAGTTGGACGCTCAACCGACTGAGCCACCCAGGTGCCCCAAATTATTTGAAGACATTTTGAAGGAAATGAGAAAAATAAAGTGCCTGAAGACAATGAAAGTTGGGTTTTCATTGCATTCACTGTTTTAAGAACATAGTGATCTTTGCCTATTGACAATAGAGATAGAAAGTAGCTGAGAGAAAGATCATTTAGGTGTCAGGAAAAGGAAGGTGAAGCCACAATATTTGAGGAGTGATTCCCTTTAATGGGAGGAGACACCAGTTTTGTAAGAAGAGCAGAAAAGGAGAAAATGACTTGAGAAAGCAAAAATTGGCAGAAGAAAATTAGCATGGGGGAAGCCTTGAATAGTATGTGCTATTAAATGATCACTAGAAGCTTCAAATACCCAGAGGTTGGGAACCTTTTTTTGAATTATATGGATGTTATGCACTTTCTCCAATCTAAATCTTTTATTCACCCTTTGTCTTATAGGAAATGGAATGAACTTTTCTGTGTTCTGTAGACTATAGTAATCAACTGATAAACTTAACAAAATGAACTTAGTATCTTGAGGACACTCCCAGAGTGGAATGTCATAATTACTCTAAGTCTGTAGTTTGCACTATGGTTCAGTCTTGGTGGTTTACATTTTGTAGGTTTGTACAAATTCTTAAGACATATTACTGCCATTATAGTATCATACAGGGTAGTTTCACTGTCCTAAAATTCTTCTCTGTTCTGCCTCTTCATCCTTCCTACTCCCCAAACTCTGGCAACCACTGATCTTTCACTGTCTCTAGTTTTGCCCTTTCCAGAATGTCATATAGTTAGAATCATTAAATAGGTAGCCTTTTCAGATTGTGTTCTTTCACTTAGTTGTAGAAGAACCGTTAGTATTGTTTATGTCTACTGAGCATACACTTCATGAATAATACACATCTAAGTTTTCTCCATATCTTTTGATGGGTTGATAGTTCATTTGTTGCTTTATTTATTTATTTATTTATTTATTTAACATTTTCTATTTTTTATTTTTAATTTTATTTTTTATCTTATTAAAAAATATGTTTATTTTTGAGAGAGAGACCTAGTGTGAGTCGGGGAGGGGCAGAGAGAGAGGGAGACACAGAATCTGAAGTGGGCTCCAGGCTCTGAGATGTCAGCACAGAGACTCAGGTGGGGCTCCAACTCACCACTATGAGATCATGATCTGAGGTGAAATCAAGAGTTACATGCTTAACTGACTGAGCCACCCAGACTGATTTATTTTCAGTACTCATTTGTTTTCAGTACTGGTTAATATTTCATTATCTGGCTGTACCACGTTTTACTTATCCATTCAGTTACTGAAAGAACACCTTGCTTCTAGGTTTTGCCAGTTGTGAGTAAAGCTGCTGTAAGCATTCCCATGTGTAGGTTTTTGTGTAAACACATGTTTTCAGCCCTTTTCAGTCAATACGAAGAAGCACAATGGCTAGTTTGGATAGTATGGTAAAAGTATGTTTAGTTTGGTAAGAAACCACCAAAGTGTCTTCCAAAGTGGTGGTACCATTTTGCATTCCCACTAACAATGAATGAGAATTCCCTTTGCTCCACAAACATCCTCACCAGTATTTTGTGCTGTCAGTGTTCTGGATTTTGGCTATTCCAATAGGTATGTATTAGTTTCTTACTGTTGTTTTACTTTGCATTTCCCTGATGACATGTGATGTAGAACATCTTTTCATATGCTTACTTGTTTGCTATCTGTATCTCTTTTCTGGTCAGGTGTCTCTCACAAAATTTGACCTATTTCTTAATTGGGTTGTTTATTATTTGATTATTCATTTTAAGAGTTCTTTTTATATTTTGGACAACCATCCTTTTTCAGACGTGCCTTTTGCAAATATTTTCCCCCAGTTTGGCTTGCTTTTCGTTCTCTTGACAGTGTCTTTCATAAAGCAAAAAGTTTTAGTTTAATGAAGCCCAATTTATCATTTCTTTCTTTCGTGGATTGTGGCTTTGGTATTGTATCTCAAAAGTCAACACCAAGGGGCGCCTGGGGTGCTCAGTCGATTAAGCGTCCGACTTCAGGCCACGATCTCACAGTTTGTGAGTTCGAGTCCCATGTCGGGCTCTGTGCTGACAGCTCGGAGCCTGGAGCTTGCTTCGGACTCTGTCTCCCTCTCTCTCTGTCCCTCCACTGCTCACACTTTCTTGGTCTCTATCTCTCTGTCTCTCTCTCAGAAATAAACATTAAAAAAAAAAAAAAAAGTCAGTGCCAAACCCAAGATCATCTAGATTTTCTCCTGTATTATCTTCTATGAGTTTTATATTTTTGCATTTTACATTTAAGTCTGTGATCCAGTTTGAGTTAACCTTTGTGAAGGGTGTAACGCTTGTATCTAGGTTCATTTTGTGCATATCAATGTCTAGTTGTTCCCCAACTAGCAATAAATATCATTCCTCCATTTTATTTCCTTTTGCTCCTTCGTCAAAGATCTGTTGACTCTATTTATGGGGTTTATTTCTGGTCTCTCTGTTTTGTTCCATTTATCTATTTTTCTGTTTTTTGCCAATATCACACTATTTGGCAATTGTACCTTAATTGTAATCTTTTTTTTTTTCAACGTTTATTTATTTTTGGGACAGAGAGAGACAGAGCATGAACGGGGGAGGGGCAGAGAGAGAGGGAGACAGAGAATTGGAAACAGGCTCCAGGCTCTGAGCCATCAGCCCAGAGCCTGACGCGGGGCTGGAACTCACGGAGCGCGAGATCGTGACCTGGCTGAAGTCGGACGCTTAACCGACTGCGCCACCCAGGCGCCCCTTAATTGTAATCTTAAAGTCTGGTAATGTCAGTCCTCCAACTTTGTTCTTTTCCTTCATTATTGTGTTGGCGATTCTGGGTCTTTTTCCTCTCCACATAAATTTTAAAATTAGCTTGTTGATATCTACAAATAGCTTGCTGGGATTTTATTAAGACTACATTGATTCTATAGATCAATTTTGGAAGAATTGACCTCTTGACAAGGGTGAGTCTTCCAATCTCTGAACAGGAACAGCCGTCTTTCCAAGTTTTATTTGATGTTTTTGGGAAGACACAATCTCAGGTTGATAAGGAAATGACAAGCCTAGTATCAAATCTTAAACATCTGATTCTATTGTCTTCACTTCCAGTTTTCCTATTAATAATATTTCCAGGGATACAGTTCTCATAGTAGAGGCAAAATTATGAACATCTCTGAATATAAGCATTGCTGACACTGCCTTCCCCTCTCTTCATCTTGAACTTCTCTTTCTCTACAATTAAATATATATTTTAAGCTTTCATATCACATCCAACTATAATTTTTATTCATACTCTTATAGAATATGTCTTCCCTACATGGTTAAAAAAACCCTGTGAAAGAGTCATCAGTGGGGATGACCCTGGCTGTGATAAACTACTCTTTAGTGGTAAATTGCTTTTACAAATAATAAGAATGAACAGCTTTAATGATTTAGTGATTTGCTGTTTCCACTAGTCCAAATGTTTCCAGCAGAGAGTTAAATGTATTGAATTCTCTAAATGTATATTTCTCAAGGGGATCAGCAGGGCATCAAGAAATAGTAATAATAATTAATAGTATAACTATAACAACCTGACATTTTATAGGGATAGAGTGTACAGTTCAGTGACTGACACTGTAATTCTTAATATATTTGTAATGGAAGATAAGTTGAAAGTTTTTTAGAGCTGGTATTTTCCTAGTTCTAGAAAGAAAGAACATGGTTTGTGAAATTAAGAAAGAAATTGCCTTGCCTGGAAAAATGTCGAGAGCATACCACATATAATTGACTTTACACTTATTAATGCATCAAGGTATATTCTGGGGGCACCTGGGTGGCTCAGTCAGTTAGGCATCTGCTCTTGATTTTGACTCAGGTCATGATCTCACAGTTTGTGAGATCAAGCCCCGTGTCAGGCTCTGGGCTGGCGGTGTGGAGCCTGCTTGGAATTCTCTCTCTCCTCCCTCTGCCTTTCTCCTACTCGCATGCTCTCGTTCTCTCAAAATAAATAAACTTTCAAAACCTAAATATAGTAAAACCTTGGATTTCAAGTAACTTGTTCTATGAGTGTTTCACAAGACGAGTAAACATTTCTAATAAATTGTAACTTGATAAACGAGCAATGCCTTACAATACGAGTACTACATGATGTTGAACATCACATCACAACTTAGTGGTTCTTGAAGTTCACTTTGATATACACGTGCTTTGGACTACAAGCATGTTTGCAGAATGAATTATGTTCACAAACCAAGGTTTTACTGTCTTCTAAAGACACTGTTGTGGGGATATAATTATCAGGAATGAATAAAACTTGTCTCCTTATAGTTCACAATCAAAAATAGAGATTAAAAAAATGCAGCATAATTAAGACCTAATGAGCAAATATAAGTAATTTTTGAATTTCTGATTATTTTGTGATAAAACCAAGTTCAGATAAGCTGATGACAGAAACAGCACACATTTATTTGGCTTTGGGACCTTATAGGAGATATCCACCACATTTGACTGGCTGTTCTGATGTAGCTTCTTGGATAACTGAAAGGCTAACAGCTCTGGAATGAAGGAAGAGTAGCAAAGTCTCTGCGGTTGGTGCATACTGTGGTGAAAGGAATTCTCCCACTTGGCCCCTGTGACCCACCCATACTGTTTATTCACCTTGAATATGTTGTTGGCAGATCGAGCCCATGTCTACTTCCTCAGGAGCCCTGCCTGAACTGCAGTGGAATGGTTTGGAGTTTGTTTACAAAGCATCCCAGTTTGGCCAAGGAAGGCAGAGGTAGCTGTCACTAGGGATGTAGCTTTGCAAAATAATAAAGGCCAATTATAGGACAGTGGTTTGTTAGGAGAACCAAATAAGAACAGGAAAATAAAGAAGCTGTATTTTTGGAGCAATGGGGGGGCTCAGTCAGTTGAGGGTCCAACTTCGGCTCAGGTCATGATCTCACCACTGGTGGGTTTGAGCCCCGCGTTGGGCTCTGGGCTGACAGCTCAGAGCCTGGAGCCTGCTTCAGATTCTGTATCTCCCTCTCTCTCTGCTCCTCCCCCGCTCTCACTCTTTCTCTCTCTCTCTCTCACAAATAAACATTAAAAACAATTTTAACAAAAGAAGCTGTATTTTCATTTTTGAATGTATTGTAATTAAATTTCTCCATAAAGTTTCATCTGGGGGCACAAGGGATTTTGAGTGTGGGGAAAAATACACACAGAAATGCCTTTATATGTGGAAGGGTATACTAATCTCTTTTCAGATATAAGTTGGTTAAATTAGTGTTATCTTATTTGTGAAAGAATAATGCTAGTTAATTCTTAATTTTGGAAGTTTTTAGTGACTGAAATGGTTCTTCAGATAATAGAGGGGGGATTGTACGTGGGATAGGAAACTGAGGTCCTAAAATAAGTATGGCTGACTTGGAGAGCAAACTGAACCAAAGTAATGCAAAAGCAGGTGGGAATACAAGTAAAAGTGGTGATGATGATGTAAATAGGAAATCTAAGATGCCAGTGATCATTCTGACACACTGGCCAACTCTGTTCTAGGGAAAGGAAATTATACTTCATTATAATGCTGCTGGCTTAATAATCTGTTTTAAATGATGGGGTTACCAGATGTTTCTCTCTGGATATGCTCTTGGGCCTAATTCACCAAACAAGTTTGACTTTGGTGATATTCTAACTAGATTTCCACATTGTTGTATCTGTAATCATTTCTTTTCCCTCAGTGCATTCATTTGACTATGCAGCAGTTTTTCAGTACATAGTAACATGAGAGTTCATGCCTAGGTGCTGTGTTCACATTGATGAACAGAAATGATACCTGTTCTCATGAAGTACATGTGTTCATTTAGAATCATATTTGATGTTGACACTGGCACTACTTTTTAAAATTAATATGACATAATAAGCCTAATTTAGACTCAATAATAGTAGGGTTGAGGTATATACCAGTCTTTGAATCTTCTTCGTACTTCCTGTTTTAGATAGATAGCCTGTATAGATGTAAAAAGCATATATATATATTTCATTTAACCTTTAAAAGTAGAAGAAAAATCGTCAGTTCATACTTAGAGCACATTGACACATACTACTGTATCAGCCAGATATGTACTTGATCATATATCTGACAGATGTTTATATTCTACGTAAGTACATACAATAAGGTCGAGAAGTATAAAAACCTGATAATAGAGGTGAGCCTTGATAGGGACTTAAAGGATTCATAGAGTTTAAGCAATTCTTTGGTATCATTTCCGGTTTTCAAAGTTTTTCAATTCAGTGTATTACTTGTATATTTTAAAGGTCCTTTATTAGTCCTGTTTCTGAGAACATGCCTCATGCCACCTGCCAGACAGCAAAAGGTTAACTGGAGCTTAGCTGCCTGGAATGTGGATTCATGATTGTACATCTTATTTCACAATGACCTGACATCAGGCCAAGGGATGAGGAATAACATTCACCTCTAGAATTTTCACCAAGGAAGTTTTAAACCTAAGTACATTAAATTGTCATCTCTTTTCGTGGTCTTCCATGGGACTAAATTGACAATCAAGTTAAAACAAGTCAAGGTATAACCGACTTAGTTCCCAAACGGACTGATACAGTAAAAACTGTTAGAGACACAGTCTTAGTAGATGCACCAAAAATCCTCTTTAGAAATCATTCATTTCAATATGCAGTGTTCCGTTTAATAGAATACAAAACTAAGCCAGAAATTTGGACTTATTTATGTAAATCTGACTTACTTCACATAAGTAAGATATGTGGCTTAAGCCAGTTATTGACTTGTGAACTTTTGTAGGCTTTTTTCTGGATTTATTTAAAATGAAATAAATATTGAGTGAAAATACCAGGAAATGTATCATTTACTTAAAGGATTACGAAGAATTGACATAAATTAATGACTTTGAAATTGGCTAAGTTGTTAAAATCAAGGGGTTAAGCATAAAAAAACACATTTGCATCAGTGTATATTCTTTAATCTTTTTCTTGATACAGACAAAATTCTGTTAGAAGATTAACAGGTTGAACATTCACAGCATTTCAAGTATTTGCTATAAATAGGAATAACAGTAAACATGAGCAATTTAGACTACAGGAGAAACAACACGTTAGAATATTACTAAATGTTGAATGAAAGAAAGATTTGTTTGAAGGCAAACTTTGTGTATGTTGTGTTTGTATATGTGTGTGTGTTTGTTTTCTACATGCTAACTCACTGCATTTCTCTGAGCATCATGAGTTTGCATAGCTCTTCTGTATATCCTCACATCATATGTCCATTACTCCAGGCATACAAGCTTCCTTCCTATTCCTAATGCATACTAAATGCAACTTACATACATGGCTTTTACACTTCCCTGTCTGCCTTGCTTACTTCCTCACTTCTTTCAGTTATGTGTCCAAAGAACACTTATGAGGTCTTCTCTAACAACTAATAAAATAGCGAAACACTTAAAGGATTCCCAATCTAAGAACACCTGCCCCGCCACCACCATGACCCCCATGACCACGAGCACCACTATATCTTTACGTTCTTTACCATCCCCGTCATCCCAGCCTCTCAGCCCCACCCCTGCCTCAGTGTCACGTGACCACCATCACAACCTCCTAGCCTCTTTACTGACTCTTTTTCTCAGTGAGCATGCCACCATGTGACATATCATATATTTCTTTCCTTAATTACTTTTTTCTTCCACCAGACTGTGATTTCTATAAAGGTTGAGACTTTGGTTCATGAATGTATCTTTGGTCCTTGAAACAGATGGTAAAGCTTGGCATTTATAAGGTGTTCAGTCAATATTTGTAGATTGAATTAACAAATGATGTATAATTTCTTTTTCTCCATAGAGAAAGCCAGTTTCCTGAACACTGTCTTCAGTATAGTTTCCACGGCCCCCTTTGGCAGTATAAAATTGTGTTACAGTATGAATATAGCTAAATTCTGCCTTAATCCCATTTGTCTTTTGTCTCTTCTGAAAGTGTTAGCATATTTTTTAGTTTCTGAAATTTGATAATATATCTCAATTAGTTGGAGAGCAAATACCATTTCTTTGTTATTCATTTTCAGTGAATAACTATTTGCATTCAAATAGTTGTCTTTGCATTTGTCTTTATTGTGTTTGAAATGCATTGCATTTGTCGTTATTTTGTTTCAATAAAAATAAGATTAATCTGGTTAATATCCTATAACAATACACCAGAAATTTGTTTTGTAGCTGCAGAGAATTGAGACCTCCATTAGGGAAAATAGGCATTTGAAATAATTTTGGTACCTAAGGATGTTATTAGGTAGCGATTTGGTACTTAGGGACTATGTCAGTAGATACAGCACTTTCTTTTTGATGAGTTCTAGTTCTAGGGGTCACACTTAAAAAAGGTCATGCCCACTCCTAGATTTAAACTACAACTAGTACAACTTTCTATTGTTTCCTTCTATTATTTTTGTATTCTCCATATCTTACTGGTCTTCTTATTTACATTTAAGTCTCCATCTGTATTCCCATATAAGATGTGAGATCCGAGTCTAAATTTATTTTTCCACAAATATCTCATCCATTTTGCAAAGCTATTTCTGGAGTTCGCATTTCTTCCACGCTGATGTAGCCATTGTTTTCCTGCTTTTCTTGTGCAGATGATAGTCTTGCACAATTATAGCACTCGTACCGGTCAATTCCAAACCTGGACTTCTTATTTCTTCCTCTTATTTTAATGATGTCTTATGTCTAACAGCAGTGACTAAATAGTAGTTTATATAGCGATGTCTTGAGCTCAGTCTTACAGGGAAGATTTCTCCATTAAACATAATATTTATCATACATTTTCTCACTGTGTGGCCTGCCTCCTCACTCTCTTAATGATAACTTTTGATAAACACAAGATTAAAACATCTTAACAAGCTTTACGTAATGAGCATGTGTAGACTTTTGCACTCAGTGACTATATAATACCCTTGTTTTCGTGAAGGACAAATGATAATTACAAAAAATGGACCACAGACTGGAAAGTAGAGAAAGTTAGAGTACCTTTCAAACAATTAGAATCACAAAGAGCATTTTCTTTGGCCTGAGTGGAAACGGCTGAAAAATAAAACTAAAAAAATGATAATGGAAAAATCCCCAAACACTAGCATATATATTTCTCAAAAACCCATGGATTTTTTAAATGTAATGTAAAAAAATTTTTTTTAGAGAGCATGAACTGGGGAGAGGGTCAGAGGTAGCAAGAGTCTTAAGCAGGCTTCGTGTTTTGCACAGAGTCTTACACCAGCCTTGATCTCATGACGTTGGGATCATGACCTCAGCCGATATCAAGTGTTGGTCACTCAACCAACTGAGCCACCCAGGTGCCCCTAACACACAGATCTTTAATAATATCATGATACAACTTAGAAAATGTTTTCAGCTGAATAGTAATGAAATTGTGGCACATATGGACTTAAGAGAACCAACTAAAACAGTACTTACAGGCAAAATTATAGATATACATATATATATATATGTGTGTATATATGTATATGTATATATTTGATTTGATTCTCAACATCTGATTTTAGCTGCATGAATTTTACCAAGCCAATTAAAATTACCTTGCTTCAGTTTATCACTTTATTTTTTTTAGATGTTCATTTACTTATTTTGAGAAAGAGAGCATGAGCAGGAGGAGGGGAAGAGGGAGAGGGAAAGAAAGAATCCCAGGCAGGTTCCATGCTGCCCGAGCAGAGCCCGACCCAAGGCTCGATCTCATGAAATGTGAGATGCTGACCTGAGCCAAAACGAAGAGTCAGACCTTTAACTGACTGAGCCACCCAGGTACCCCTCAATTTATCCCTGTGGAACAGAAAAAAACAAACAAACAAAAACAAACAAACAACTATTTGTCTCTTTAGATGGTTGTGAAGATTACAGAAGATTTATTTTATCAAAAATGTTTTTCTTATAAAGGAAAACATAAATATAACAACTACTTAGACACAAGTACAGTTTCAGCCAAACTTTTCATTTTTCATCTTGAAGTGAAAACAGGGAACAATAGTCCTGTGTAAATATAAATCTCTTACTATACTAAGTAACACCCATTGAGGTCATGATATAGTTAAAATGCTTTGGTTATCCCTCAAATATTATGAAAAAATAGTTCATTGCCAAATGGATCTATTACTTTAAGTGAAACCTCTATGAACCCTAAAACAGATTTTGGATTGTGATTTTTATTTCCACATTCTCACTATTAACTAATTACAGTCTGCCTGGGGAAATATAGTAATGCTTTAAAAGTAGATTGGACGAGTCAATGATGGAAAAAGAGTGACCGTGAGCCAACATCAAGCTGAGAAAACAGGAACCCATAATCTCCATATGAGATGAAACTATGTGGAAAGAGGAATTCAATGGGTCTGGGCTCAAGCAGTAAAAACATGATGGGTGTAGTTAAAGTACAACTTTAAAAATCATCCTTGGGAAAATAGAGCAAGGACATTCAATTTTATTAACAGGGAATTAATTTAATTTTAAATCAAAGTAAAAAATACAACCATTATGCTATAGAGGTGGTCAGTGGAGTTGACATGGTAAGAAACTGGTTAGTGCTTTCAGAGGGCTTCAACGTTTTAAAGTCATAATAATGTTTATCTTGGACTAGGTTAAAATCATAAAGATATCAAAATTCAAAGTAAGAAGTTAAATGCCTTTTTGGGGTCAGGAAGTTTGGGAGTCAGTAACACACATATTATCTTTTATTCATAAGAAATTAAACCCAGCCTTTTATTTTTCTTCCCATTTAATATAGCAATATGGCAACTTTTGCCAAGTAAGAAATACAAACATTGGGGTTGCTCTGGGTAAGTCTTTCTCTTTATTTTTCTTCTTAAGAGCAGCCATGCTTTCCATTTTTATGTAACACTGGAAACGTTTCACTGTAATTTTCTTTTCTGCAAATCATCTCTCAATTCTGCTTTATTACTTTTCAAACATTATCTCTCAAGTTCATTTTCTTTGTTTACATTGTAAGCAACGTTGTTTTAATTTATTCACATTTACATTATAAATGATAGCTTTAACATTCTGATTCTAATCCTGGTTCTTATTTAAAAATTAAAACACCATTTTTCCCACTTAACCTTTTTGCATTTTGATTACGTGATTGATTTTAGTTTATATGTAAATATTTCTGTCCTACCATCTTCATATTTCATGTTTTATTCCAGTTTGTTCCCAAGGTGCCTCTGTTTTCAGTTTCAAAACTTTGGGGGAGAAGTAGTTTCATTTTTCTTGAGGAAGTGGAAATATTTTAAAAATTGTATTTCCTGTTATTTATGGGGCAGCTACGCTTTGTTAATCCTTGTATTTAGAATAGGCCCAGTCCTCAAAATTTACGATAGTTTGTATTAAGCAAATGAAATACATGTGAAGAGTAAAGATAACAGAAGCTAAGTTGCCAGAGTCACCTAGCGACTGAGCATTGAAATCAGAATTTGAACTTGCTTGGTACGCCATGGTTTTTGTCTGTTTCATTATATCAGGTTGTTGTAGAAGAAGCAGAAGATTAAAGATCTGACCTTAGCACTTTTGCGATTTTTCTTTGTCACATCCTTTAGCATTTGTTCCTTATATTATTTAAATTTGTACTAATCTGACAAGTTGCACAGTGAGTGAATAGTGTTTAATAGAAGTTTAGTGGATTTTATATATGTTATGAATTTGTCAAATTAATACCTACTAGGTGAAGCACAGGCTGCAAGATGGTGAGCCTTGGCTCCACAATGGATCTCAAGAGGACTTGAAATAGAGAAGTTTATTATTCATAGGTTCCAGAGGAAAAACCTGAGGCACTTTGAGAGGCCACATAGCGAGGTCAAGACACAATGCAGACAGTAGGGCAAAATCTGGGGGCACATACTTTTATTAGAGCCCATGTGTAGCATGCTTTGGGGTTCCCAGACTAATGCCATATTGGTCAATACAAACTTAACAAGCCGGGTTTTGGCAAGCCACATGGTTGTTTTACCGAAAAGGCACATAGCAAAAGGCCCTGTGAGACAGGGGAGACTATTTTGATCATGAGGGTTGTTGGAGAAGTCATATCAAGAATTTGTGTTGCCTTATGACTCTGCAGGCTGTTATCTGGGGCATATGCTTACATGAAGGGGCTAGTGTCAGTATAAGGTCACTGCACACTGGCTGGCCAAACAAAATGGATGCCAAGACAGCTTAGCTAAACTCTCGACAATAGAAATTTATGTTATGTACTTTGTTGTTGTTGTGTGTGTATACCATTGTATTATTTTATGTATTTATATATTACATATTTATAAAATCTTATATACAAATACCAAAGGGCATGTATTAAATTACCTCTTCTCAATGAATACCATTTGCTTCTGGATCTGCGAACTGAGAATAACAGTTTAAAATGTGAAAGTAGACCTAAGTTTAAATCTCAGGTTTATTGCCTGGTATTTAACTTACAGAGTTATTATGCCATTTAAGTAAATAGCTAATAAATAGAAAGCACTTGGCACAGTGCTGGATAGCCAGGACTGATCAATTAAACAATAGTGATGTTGTGAAATACCACTATGTCCATTTTACAAAGTCCTGGGGCATAGTCTGTATTATAACCTTGAATGTCAGGACACCCTAGCGTGGAGTTTTGTTGTGGATGGAGTGATAAAGGAAGGTGGGAGGCATGGAGTGGTAGTTGAGCTAATTTCACTTTCATGTTGCTACAGCAGTGTACCCTGTCCCAAAAATGTCCCACCAACTCACAGCCAAGTTGGTTGTCCCACCAACTCACAGCCAAGTTGGTTGTCCCACCAACTCACACAGTTTTCTGAAAGTTCTTGGTGTCTGGTAGTTGCAGATGATGATGAAGAGGTGTCAGTTCAGTGAAACCCTCTTCAGCATTTCCAGTGTGAGGTACTCACTTCTTCCTCAGAGCGAATCTGGCAGAGAGTCCTCTGTCCTCCCACTGCCTCAACACCTCGATGCTACTCTCTGTAAGATTTTCAAAAACGTGATCAGATCCCAGTTTCTCAAGGAACTCTTTGCTGCCAAATTATCCCAAATATATTTCTGTGTTTATTATGTCTCAACTCAAAACTCATATATCTAAGTTAACTTCCCCTTGTTTTGTTACGTGTATGTTTCTCCTAATACAACCTACATTCTACAGAAAGTAGTTTTGTAATTTGACTCATTTAAGTTGCATATACTTATTCTATAAAATCATTCAGCATTTATTCAGTGCCTGGAAAAAGTCTTGCAGCTAACATTAAATAAGTACGTCGTCATTTTATTTATGCCATAAATAAATAAAGATTTGGCAAGGAGTGATACAAAGGAATAATTGAAACTTTCCTCAATGATTCAAGGGAACAGGTAAACAGTTTTCTTAGAAACAAACTGGAAATACCTTTTAAACAATCTGTGTAAATAATATGCCAGTTGACGTAAGTTTTTAGCTTTCAAAGATGAAATAATTAGGTTTTTTTCCCCCTAAATTAATAAAATAGAGTGGAAACATCATCTGTCTGTCCTACAAAAGTAAACTGTACTCCAAGGGCATAAATAATAAAAGTCTGCTCAAGCAAATGCAGTCTTTGTTTTTAAAGTGTTCACTAAAATGTGGCTTTGGAACAAGCAAAAAATAAATCCAATGTCAGACTTTTCTAGTTTTGTTTCCAAACATTTGTTTGTCCTCCAGTAGTGTATTCAAAATAAAATCACTGTACATTCCCAAGTGCAATCTTTTCTCGTATGAAATAGCAATTTTGATAGAGGCTGGATTAGTGAGGTAAGATTCTCAGCAATTTGGAATATATTTTGAAATAAATATTGGTGAAAGTGTTTAGACAATAGAAAGGGAGGGAGAAAAAAGGTGAGGGTGTCAAATATTTTATTAAGTGGGATAAACAAGGGATAGGAAATGCTCCTTGTCTCAGAAGCACTCTATGAAAGTGATCGATATGGATGGTTTATGCAACTTTTACAGTGATTTTCTAAGCAATTAGGTCATCCTAAGCTTTGATTTTTCAGCAAAGCATTCTCTCCAACAGTAGGTTTAAGCCTTACCATTTGTTTCTACAGTTGGGGCATTTAAGAAAAGGGTATATTCTTTGCAATGTGTGTAAGGTACCTGAAACGTTTAGGGCAACATACTTCTCTGGTTACTTTTAAAGATAGTTGTGAATGCCAGTGTTGGTGATGGCGTGTGGGCATGGGAAGGATGAATGTTTTGCATAAGTGTGTGTGGAAGAAGGCTAGAATTAAAATAATGCCTCTGTGTCTAACAATTTTACTTTGCTTTCCTTATCCTCTAATTTGATAAAGAATTTAATGGCTTACCTAAGCTTCATGCCATGTATTTTTTTTTTAATTTTTTTTTCAACGTTTATTTATTTTTTTTTTTGGGACAGAGAGAGACAGAGCATGAACGGGGGAGGGGCAGAGAGAGAGGGAGACACAGAATCGGAAACAGGCTCCAGGCTCTGAGCCATCAGCCCAGAGCCTGACGCGGGGCTTGAACTCACAGACCGCGAGATCGTGACCTGGCTGAGGTCGGACGCTTAACCGACTGCGCCACCCAGGCGCCCCCATGCCATGTATTTTAAGCTTTTATTCTAAATCTTCTATCGATCTATCCATCCCAAGGAGCCGTATAACATATGTCATATGTTTGATGTGAACTACTTGTAAAAAAAAGTGACGTATTATCAACGCTTTCCCTGTAACAATAACCAGGGAAACAATTGTGTTTGAAACTAACAGATATTCTGTATTAACATAATCATTGTCGTCCTACAAACAGGAGACAGATCACCTTAATCTTAGCAAGAGCAAGTTCAGGTAAGTATGTAGGTCTCAATAAAAACCATGTAGAATCTTACATTTATTTCCATTCAGTTGAATGCTTTAATATTGCACAGTTTTATTTGCACAGATAACAAATAATCTTATAAAAATATAGGAACAGATCCCATTTAGTGTATAGCTAGTCAAAATAAGAACTAGTAACGTCAACAAGTAGTAGATGCATAGAGCAAATATACACCATGCAGTAGCTTCTAAATATTGTTTCTGTTCGTCCAAGGCTAACTATCTATGATTCAAGGCCCAATATCAGCTGAAACTGTCATTAGCATTTATTTCAAATACATTAACTTGTATATCAGAGAAATTATAATGTGTTTTGCCTTATTGATTTCATATTTGTTATGAGTACTAAATTAAGTTCTAAAATTTCTTTTTAATGCTTTAAGCTCATGTTTTATTACTTTTGGAGAATGCAGGTATGAAACATATTTTTTAAAAGTATTCTAAAAATTACTTCACCCTCAAACCTTGCCAACCTTACATTTGTGAAATAAAAAAATTGCTTTGATAAGATACTGTGAAGTAATACGTGTTTTAAGATCAGGTGTTTAGATTCATTCCCTGATTTTTTTTTAACAAATAATATATACACTCAATATATAGCACTCAAGCATTTTGTGTATCTTCCTTTTAATTCCAAATATATGCCTTTGTTGGGTTTGGCTTCTTTTTTTTTTTTTTTTTTTGTAGATCAAAAGGTCTTCCATTTCCCATATACCTCTCTAAATTAGTTTCATTTCTAAGAAAAAGTATTCTTACTGGCATTGAACTATATTATAATTGGTTTTGGTTTCATTATGTAGGCCCCAACAGCTGGAGGAAAAGAGCTTCTATAGAATATACCAAATTCTGTCTTACAGCTTTGAGCACAATATATATTTTCATAGCCACTTTCATTCATCATAATGTGGTGTATATTTATGCCAAAATGACAGAAAGGAAAAATCACATTGTTTTTTCTTAATACTATAGAGTCCAGAGTGTAGTCTTAACTGAATCAGAATTCTGATTTAATTAAGATATTCAGTTGATATTATTCCCTGAAGCTTTGAGATTACTCAGTGTGTAGTTATTGTCTTACCACTAAGGGAAATATTGGAATAGTATAGTCATCTGAAACAATGCTAATTGAAAGAAGAGGGAAACCCATAAATCTTGTCTGTTAGGAAAGGTTAACACAGCCATGATGAATATATATTCCATGAAAAGAACTCTGGCACTTAACTCTTAAATTTACAGTGATATTTCTCTATCTGCATGAGAAAATGTTTCTTTAATAAAGAGGTATGGGGTAAAAAATATAAAGCACACAGGGTGCCTGGGTGGCTCAGTCAGTTAAGCACCTGACTCTTGGTTTTGGCTCAGGTCATGATCTCATGGTTTGTGAGTTCAAGCCCCACATCTGGACTCCAACCTGACTACAGAGCCTGCTTGGGGTTTTCTCTCTCCCCTTTTCTCTTTGCCCCTCACCCACTTGTGCTCCCCCCCCCCACTCTCTATTTCTCAAAATAAATAAATAAACTTTAAAAATATGTATGTAGCACATAGGAAAAAAAAATAGAAGAGCATTAACCTTGAAGCAGACAAAGAATTCTTAAATTCACACAAAAAAAGCTTTATTTGGTAAGCATTTACAAATTGGACTTTATTATAACTAAGGAATTGTTCATCTGGGAGCACCACTTACAATATAAGAAATATATATGGAGAGACGATATATGCAATATATAGATTCGACAAAAAGCATATCTAGCATAAATGTGTATATATATGTGTGTGTATATACATATATAATTATGTGTATGTGTGTTCATTATTCCCTATCAGTAACACAGAAGAGTCTATAGAAAAATAGGCAAAAGAATTATGTAGGCACTTTGTAGAAGAGACGAAACATAAGAAAATAATAACATCATGAATGACCAGGAAATATTTAAGTTATAGTATTATACCACTAACATAACAGAATGGCTAACATTGAAAAGACAAACAGTCAGTACCAAGTGCTGGGGAAGATGGGAAAATGTGGAACTCTTGCAGTATCGAGGAAAACACAGTATAACGAAAACATACTTAGATGCAAAACTTGTACCATACTAACATGTATGGTATCTATATGACAATTACAAAATGCTAATGAAATAAATTTTTGAAAAGAACTAAATAATGAAGATTTGATTTTTGAAAAAAATCAAGATAGTGACGATGTTAATTCTCCCCTAACTGATCTGTAGGTTTCATGAAATTCCTACTAAAATACCAGAATTTTTTGTTTGTTTGTTTGTTTTAGACAAGAAGTATGGCTGGCCAAAGAGTTCTTAGAGTTGACACCAAAATCATGACCCATACGTGGAAAAATTTATAAGCTGGATTTCATACAAATACTACAAAATAAGAACTTTTGTTCTGTGAAAGTTCTTGTAAAGAATATGGGAAAATTCACTGCCTACTCGGAAAAAATATTTGCAAAATGCTTATCTGACAAAAAAAAATGTAGGTAGGTTATATAATGAACTCTGAAAACAAAAATATGTAATCTATTTAAGTGGGAAATAACACTACACAGACATTTCACTAACGAAGATATGCAGATGGCAAGTAAGCACATGAAATTGTTCGACATTATTAGCCATCTTAAGAAAATGAAAGTTGAAACCACGGTCGGTGCCATTAAACCCCTATCAGAATGGATAAAATAAAAAGGAGTGAGAACACCACATGCTAGCAAGGGTGTGGAGAAACCAAATCACTCTTACATCAGTGGGAATATAAAACGGTACAGACACTCTGGAAATGAGCTGGGCAGTGTGTGAAAAAACAGAACAAAACTAAGCATACACCTGCATATGATCTGGCAGTTGCTTTCCTGCTCAGTGATCCCAGGGAACTGAGAAATTATGTTCACACAAAACATGTGTATGAATGTTCAGAGTACCTCTATTTACCATAACAGAACACTGGAAACAGCTCAAATGTCCTTGAGTGGGTGATTTATTTTTCCCACTGGGTGCATTTTTAAACAACTGTGGACATCTATAACATGGAATACTACTTAGTAATTAAAAGGAACAAACTATTGAAATATGCTACAGCTTGGATGGATCTCAGGAAATTACGCTAAGTGAAATAAGCGAATCTCAAAAGCTATATGCCATGCAATTACATTCGTGTAAGTTCTTGAAGAGACAAAATAATGGAGATAGAAAATGGACTCCTGGTTCCCAGGGTTAGGGATAAGGGTGAAGGAGAGGGAGGATGGGAGAGAATGCTATAGGAAGTGGATGTGTCTACGCAAGCGATAGCAAAGCATGAGGGATCCTTGTAACATTACAACTGTTCTTGGAGCTTGGCTATACTTACATGTACTTATATCTTGGCTATACTTCTAGTTACATGAATATAGACATGTAACAAAATTTCAGAGAACACAATACGTGCACATATGAATATGCAAAATGTGAGATCTGAGTAAGTTTGTTGAATTGTATTAATGTCAGTTTTCCAGTTGTGATATGGTACTACAATTGTGCGCAATGTTACCATTGGGGAAAACTGGGAGAAGGGTGTATGTAATCTGTATATACTATTTCTTAAGCCTGCATGTGAATTTACAACTATGGCAAAATAAATAGTTTAATTGAAAATAAGTTTATAAATAAAGCAACCACAAAAGTAAGTCCGGATTGGCAGAAACAATCCATGGCATTACAAGTCAGGATAGTGGAGAGGGTCATGAATGAAAATGATCATAAGAAGAACTTCTCAATATTTTGTTTCTTGATCTGGTTCTAAGTTCTTCCATTTTGTGAAAATTCATTAAGTCATATACCTATGATTTGTGTATTCTTTTGTTCATATCTTTTTTTTTTTTTTTAATTAAAAAATAGTTTGCCAGGGGCGCCTGGGTGGCTCAGTCAGTTAAGTGTCCGATTTCAGCAGAGGTCATGATCTCAAGATTCCTGGGTTTGAGCCCTGCATTGTGCTCTGTGCTGACAGCTCAGAGCCTGGAGCCTGCTTCGGATTCTGTGTCTCCCTCTCTTTCTGCCTTTGCCTGCTCATACTCTATTTCTCTCTCTCTCAAAAATAAATAAACATTAAAAAAATTAATAAAAGTTTACCAATAAACTTTGGGCCTAGTACGGGAAAAAGTGAGATCAATAATTAAATCTTTTTTATTAAAAAATGTTTAATGCTTATTTATTTTTGAATGGCAGAGAAAAAGCATGAGTGGGGGAGGGCAGAGAGAGGGAGACCCAGAATCCGAAGCAGGTTCCAGGCTGTGAGCTGTTAGCACATAGCCCAATGCGGGGCTAGCACTCATGAACCGTGAGATTATGACCTCAGCTGAAGTTGGACCTTCAACCAGTTTAGCCACCCAGGCACCCCAATAATTTAATTATTTCAACCATTTGATTGAGGTAAAGTTGACTTGCAAAAAGCTGTATTTAATGTATACAACTTGATGAGTTTGGAGATACACGCCCATAAAACTATCACCAGAATCAATGCCATAAACATCCTCATCACAGTAAAAAAGGTTCTTATTAATCGTGTAGTAAATACACCAGTTTAATCTCTTCTCCAAAGTTATAAGCACAAGATTTCTCTAAACAGTTGGATCACAGAACTATTTAAAAAATACATGTATATATATGTATATAAGTTGGGTATTTCATGAAACAATTTGAGGAATTTTGAATTAGTGAGTCAGAAGGCTGTGTGTACAAATACCTGTGAAATCCTTGAGACGTTAAAACCCCAGAGTTCTGAAAAATCTCTGAGATATGGACAAGAGTAATTAAAAAGCAAGGATAGGATCGCTTCATGATATCATTACCTACCTTTTGAAAAGAGAGAGTTTGTAATTAAATAACTTACCTTTTAACATTAATCTACGTATAACAGTTTGGAGGGAAATTTATTACTGATTAAAAGACAGTTTGGGAATATTCTGTGGATTTCACTTCTTCACTTTGTATCTGTTTTCCAGTCAGCTGGGAAATAATCTGTAAAATACAGAATATGAGGGTGGGTGGGGGGGAAGAATTCTGAGACAAATGACAAGAAATGTGTAAAAGACTGGAGGTGTTTTCATTCAAACTGGACTTCAGTTATGAGTACATTGGTATGTAGAACATTCACATACTTTGGTTACATTTGAGCATAAAAAGTGTGGGGATGTAACTCTTGGGGAAAGATGAAAAACATGGTTATTGAGTAGTAAAAATAGCAGGTCTACCTCTTTCTGTATTTATCCACACTCTGTAGTAGACTCTAGGTCCTAAGACTCTAATTCTTATTAATATATTTGCCAAGAGGCACTGGTTATCAATGGCCTATTGTGGCTCTAGAATACTCTAGAATAGAAGCTGATGGAACTATATTGGTTATTCTTATATAAAATAATATCTAAATGCACACACAAATACACAATTCCCTTCTCTGTTTCTTATCTTCCTCTAACGCTATTGAATTTTACGCTCTTTTTAAAAGTCCTATGATCTTACTATTGGAGGTGATTATTTGTCTGACATAGTTGCATTTTTCTGAGTTGAATTTCATTTTCTTCTGTTTATTACTATATTCATAGTCTGTGTGGTTCGATTTATTTCTCTGTTTATTCTCCTCTTTAGTACACCTGCCAGTTTATTATCGTTCACACCTCCCACGAATGTGCAGTTTGCTTCCCTTTTTACCTCATTAATTTAATACTAAAGAACATTACAACTTAAGCCAGCCCTTCTAGACATTCTCTCGACACTCACCACATCCCAATTCAATGACAGGTGTGATTACCCTCTCTTTATAAATTTAGAGCCCTTTGTCAGTCTACATAATTGTTCTTCTCCAAACCCATTCAAGCTAATTTTGCAAATATTATTTTAAGACGTGATGTCAAATAATTCATAAACAGATAGGATTTTACAGGATAATACACACAATATCTGGTATATGTCATTCATTGTCTCAGGAGATAATCTACAAATCTGTATTTTTAAGTTGCTGACCATTACATCAATTTTGAAACCTCAAATAGGGATATAATTGGTTCCTTATAAATTCAGTCAGTGTTATCATATCAACCTATATTTATCTGTCCATCCATCTATCAATGCATGTATCTCCATAAGCAAATAGAGACACACATTCACATACACACACACTTTAAGTTATTTAATTTCTCACTTGAAATGTAGTATTAAACATAATTAGTCTGGGGGCTCCTGGGTGACTCAGTTGGTTAAGTGTTGGACTCTTGATGTTGGCTCAGATCAGGATCTCACGGTTAGTGAGTTCAAGCTCTGCATCAGGCACCATGCTGACAGCGTGGAGCCTTCTTAGGATTCTCTTTCTCTTTCTCTCTCTGCCCCCCCCCCCTCAAAATAAATAAATAAACATTAAAAATAATTAGTTAGATTCCCTTTGCCGCCCCAAAGTTGTCCTCAGTCAGAAAGAATACAGTTGAGTCCATTCTTGGTTTTTCAGATTGTAGTTGTGGCCAGTATACATTTGCCAGTTCCTTTCGGTTCACTTGTATTCTGTAAAGCACCCTTCATAATGATTTTTTAATAGCTTCTACCATAAATACTGTATCTCCACAAAACGTGTGGTTAGCATAGTAACTGTTAGCGCTCGTTTTGGTAAATAAACCAAGTCTGTGTATTAGCACAAGTGTGAACAAGTTGGGTTGGTGAATAATCTCAACCTTTTATCCATTTGGTATGTATTTTATGTAGCACCAATTAATTTTTCATGCAGTCTTGTGGACTCTGAAGATATCATAGAAAACATCATTTTAAAAAACAAAATTTTAAGGATATGATAGTCTGCCTGAAAAATATTTCTGGGCACTCAGGATGAGAGCAAATGGGAACCACATAAATGTACATTGTAACTTCTTTATGCTAATTTTGTTTTCATAGAACACTTTAGTCATTTTTCTGACATTCAATTAGGGTAGGTCATATATATATATATATTTAAATACTGTAATTAGCAAAACTGTGAGAAATCAGATGAGTATTTTCATTGCCTGGAAATAATTCTATTTTATCACTTTAGTCTTCATTTTATTTATCTTTTAATTCATTTTCTGAAGCCATATATTGTTTGGTATTTTTAAATTTATGACTTAAGCCATATATCTTTTCCCTAACAGTGAGAATTTGCCTCTATCTGCCTTTTTCTATTCACTTCTTAGTAAAGGTAGAATCTTCCTAGTCTATATAAAATCCTTCTCCACTGGAATATAAAATCTATATTTTTTTTTAGGAAATCACAAGATTTCTCATTTTCCATTGGCCAACCACAGCAAATTTTTTTGAGGTAACTCTCCTGAGATTCTTTATTATTAGAAATTCAGATATTTCCCTGATGACTATTTAAATCCATAGCAATTTCTGGTTTTCTGTGTCACACTTATGCTTCCAGTTTTCTTTTTTTTCTCCTGCCCTCATATGTCATACAGGAAATAAGTGGATTTCAATTCACTCCATTTTACCACTTCTTATTACTTCTAGGGAGGGAGGTAATTTGAAGACAGATATTTTTGTTATAATCAAGTTTTGGTATAACTTCTAAGTAGCCTCCAGTTTCAATTTTTTTTTTCTATTAAAATAGAAATTATTTCAAAGAAAAAGCTTTTTGGGGCACCTGGGTGGTTCAGTCGGTTGAGCTTCTGACTTTGGCTCAGGTCATGATCTCAGGGTTTGTGAGTTCAGGCCGCACCCGGGGCTCTGTGCTGACAGCTCAGAGCCTGGAGCCTGCTTCGGATTCTGTGTCTCCCTCTATCTCCTCCCCTGCTCGTGCTTTGTCTCTCTCTTTCTCTCTCAAAAATAAACATTAAAAATTAAAAAAAAAAAAGCTTTTCCTATTGAACTGGGGGCCAACTTTTCCTTTAACTACAGTGCTGGGGGGCTCATTACTTTTAGGGACCCACAAAAATGCTTTGACTTAGTTTAAAATCACAAGAAAAGAATGAGCTCTTAGGTCAAATAATACATATTGAATATAATATTAATATATTCATGTTTATATTCATGTACTTACAAAACAGAACTTTGAATATTTTTGTGCGTGTTTTCATGCAGAAGGGGCAAAGGAAGGCAAAATTGCCTACGACCCACAGAAGTCATAATACAATCCTAGTTGATCCTGTTTCTCTTTATTGAAACATGGGAAGCTGTGGAATTATTGATAAATCTAATCAATGAATATATGTGGAAGATTCTGCTATATACATGCATCCATGCATGCTATTATGTGTATAGTTAATGAGTAAAAGCCATTTACAAGAATTTTGTATACTCTTCTAATTCTCACTAGTTCCTTACATTAAAGAATTAATTGTGGGGGCACCTGGGTGGCTGTCGGTTGAGCGTCCGACTTCAGCTCAGGTCATGGTCTCACAGTCTGTGAGTTCGAGCCCTGCATTGGGCTCTGTGCTGATGGCTCAGAGTCTGGAGCCTGCTTCTGATTCTGTGTCTCCCTCTCTCTCTGCCCCTTCCCTGCTCATGCTCTGTTTCTCTCTGTCTCAAAAATAAATAAAAAAAATTAAGAAAAAAAGAATTAATTGTGAGGGAAATGCAGTTAAAGGGGCAAGTTGATTTTGTGTAGAGAACTCCAAGTGAACCCTAAAGCATGCAACTTTAGTATTAAAATTAACCAAATATATAGATTAATTTCATAATCAATATTCTCTCTGGTAGTGGGAGTCTCACATTTTTATAAAGTCTTGCTCTGAATTGTCTTCTTTGTAGTTTGGAGATAATTAAGTACAGAGGTCTTTCAAAACTAACTCAGAAATCACTAGTAAGTGCCCTGATTGGTCTTTAAAGTTAAAAAAGAAAAAAAAATAGGAAGAAAATTGCTTCTAATTGTTTTGTTTTGTTTTGTTTTTTTGGTGGAATACTTAGGGTTTTCTATGTATAGTATCTTGTCTGCAAATAGTGACAGTTTAATTTCTTCTTTACCAATATTTAGATGCCTTTTATTTATTTTTCTTGTCTGATTGCTCTGGCTAGGACTTCCAGGACCATGCTGAATAAGAGTAGCAAGAGTGGACATCCTTGTCTTGTTCCTAATCTTAGAGGGAAATCTCTGTTTTTCACCATTCAGTATGATGTTAGCTGTGGGGCTTTCTTTCATATGTGGCCTTTATTTTGTTGAGGTATGCTCCCTCTAAATCCACTTTGCTGAGACTTTTTATCATAAACAGATTTTTTGATCAAATGCATACTTTGCATTTATTGACATGGTCCTATGATTTTTATCCTTAGATGTGTTGATATGGTATGTCACGTTGATTTGTGAATAGTGAGCCATGGTTGCATTCATGGAATAAATCCCATTTGATTGTGGTGAATGATCCTTTTTAATTTATATTGAATGCAGTTTTCTAATAATTTTTGAGAATTTTTCTTCAGGGATATTGACCTATAGTTTTCTTTTTTTGTGATGTCTTTGTCTTAGTTTAATATCAGGATAATGCTGGACTCTAAGGATGTATTTACATTCCATACTAAACAAATAATAATAATAATCTGATTAAAAATGATTATGGGACCTGAATAGATTTTTTTTCCACGGAAGACCTACAGCTGGCCAATAGATACATGAAAAGATCCTCAATATCACTCATCATCAGAGAAATAGAAATCAAAACCACAGTGAGATATCACCTTAAACCTGTCAGACTAGCTAAAATCTAAAATATAAGAAATAACAAGTGTTGGCGAAGAAGCGGAGAAAAAGGAACCCTTGTCCACTGTTTGTAGGAGTGGAAATTGTGGAAAACAGTATTAAGGTTCCTCAACATATTAAAAAGAGAAACACAGTATGATCCAGTGTTCCATTATTGAGTATTAAAACAAAAATTAAATAATGTCATTACTCTGATCAAACTCTCCAAAGGCACTCCAACTCCTTTATGACAAAATCTTTGTGACAAAATCTTTTTAAAGAAAAACAAAAATGCTAATTTGAAAAGATAAATGTACCTCTTGGTTTAATGCAACATTTTTACAGTAGTGAAGATATGGAAGCACCCTAAGTGACCATTGACAGGCAAATAGATAAAGAAGATATTGTGTGTGTGTGTGTGTGTGTGTGTGTGTGTGTGTGTGTGATAGAATATTCCTCAGCCATAAGAACAGATGCGCTCATGCCATTCATAACAACATGGAAAGACCTAGAGGTTATTATGCTAAGTGAAATGAGTCAGGCTGAAAGACAAATATTATATGACTTCACTTACATATGGAATCTAAGAAACAAATAAAGGAAAAAGCAGAGTCAGACCTATAAATACAGAGAACGAGTTGATGGTTGTCAAACGGATGGGCTTGTGGGGAGGAGCCAAAGGGTGCAGGGAAGTGGTACAGGCTTCCAGGTAAAAAGTGAACAAATCAGGGAAATTTGCCTTTTAGGTATAGGCGATATAGTCCGTGTTATTAATAGCACTGTTAATACATTGTTACCAATAGCAGCCTAGAGTCGCAGATGGCACCTACACTTGAAGTGAGTATAACAATATTTAAAGAAGTTGAATCACTATGTTGTATACCTGAAACTAATGTAACATTGCATGACAGTTATACTCAATAAATAAATTAATTAATTAATAAATAAATAAAATTGCTAATTACTTTATATAATAATCCAAAGATCACTGTTCTGTAATTTACATCACCATCTCATTGTTTGTATTGTTGTTTATGTGTGACCATAATTATTAAAAATATCTTCATTAATTAATAATGTGGCCTCCTGTTCTTATTCTTAATTCAGTTATTAATCTTTCCTTCAGATTTAGTTTTAAGAATACTGATATGCAAAATATAATTAAACTGTCTAATTGAAATGCATACAGTTTAATCTCACTGGAGATGATGTGGAAGCATTCATACACATGTTGATTTTGTAATTTTCTGAATCTCGAAGCAAAAATATATCAGAAATTGAATTTTAGGTTTTAAAGTTTGTATATTTCTCTACTATCAAAAAAATGTATAATTGTCTTGTTATGTGGTATTAATTTACTTAAACTGTGATTTTTGGGGGCGCCTGGGTAGCTCAGTCGGTCAAGTGTCCGACTTCACAAACGTGGTTTGTGAGTTGAAACCCCACATTGGGCTCTGTGCTGACAGCTCAGAGCCTGGAGCCTGCTTCAGATCCTGTGTCTCCTTCTCTCTCTTCCCTCCTCTGTTTTCACTCTGTCTCACTCTCTCAAAAATAAATAAACATAAGAAAAAAAAATTAAACTGTGATTTTCGGGTGGGGAACATTCTAGGCAAGATTAAAATTCATTAGGATGATCACATTAACTTTTATTAAAAATATTTCAAAGATGTTCACTACTAAAATAATACCATGGAAAATAAATGGATATTATTTAATGATCTGGTTAATTTCATCATTTCGGGCAATCAACATGTGTTATTTTTTTAAATTAGTTTCTTTTTTTAATTTTTTTCAACGTTCATTTATTTTTGGGACAGAGAGAGACAGAGCATGAACGGGGGAGGAGCAGAGAGAGAGGGAGACACAGAATCAGAAGCAGGCTCCAGGCTCTGAGCCATCAGCCCAGAGCCCCATGCGGGGCTCCAACTCACGGACTGCGAGATCGTGACCTGAGCTGAAGTCGGATGCTTAACCGACTGAGCCACGCAGGCACCCCTAAATTAGTTTCTTTAGATGATATACAATGTCACATTAATTTCAGATGTACAACATAGTGATTCAACATGTTTATACATTATGTTATACTCACCATAGGTTATTTGATCCCTACCTTGTACACAGAAAGAGGACACTGGGACTGAGGTATATATAAAGTAATTTTCCCCAATACATTTGTCCTGTATTTGTTTGCCAAGCTGCCCGGACTCGGTTTTGCCCAGTAAATCTTTTGTCAGATCTGTCACAAGGTTTCTGGGAAAATGTTTCTTCCTGAATAAAAAGAGTATGTCTAAAGAGGGGCACTCTTTCAGCTATATTCCTTTGATTGTCTTTTTTCCCTATGGTGGATGTAATCTTTAGGGCATTGGCATATATAGGACATATGTAGGACAACATTTAAGAATAAAACGCATGTATATTGCAAATAGTAGAGCAGAAAGGCAGAGTGCTGGATCCTTGATCTTTTTGATGAGCTGTACCAAACCCAAAAAAACCTACTTCTACATCAAAGTGTTGTCTTATAAACCACTCTTTTCTTTAAGTGTGTTTATTTATTTTGAGAGAGAGAGAGAGAGAGAGAGAGAGAGCGCGCGCTCGTACATGCATGTGTGCATGGTGTGGGAGAGGAGCAGAGAGTGAGGGGCAGACAGAGAATTCCAAGTAGGTTCTGCGCTGTCAGCATGGAGTCCAACCTGATGCCAGGAAATCATGACCTGAGCTGAAATCAAGAGTCGGACACCTAACTGACGGAGACACCTAGGCATCCCCTTACAAACAGTTCTTATTTGTGCCTCCATTTTATCACAGCCTAAGGAATAAATAATTTCTGTTAAACTCATTCTATAACTTCTTATTTATATTCCTTTCTTGGAGTACCTTTGGAAGCAATCTTCCACTTACTTGATTGGCATATTTAGCTACTATGAAAATAATTAAGAATTTTGTTGTTGCACAGGTATGCTCAGACTTGGATTTATGTAAGTTTTCATAGTTTTGATATTGCTACATTTATTTATTCATGCCAAACTAATGGTGATGAGAGGTTTAATTTGCAGTTCCCTGATTACCAGCGTGATGAAACTTCCTTTCATATGTGCGTTGGCCTATTGTGTTTCTTTTCCAGTGAATTGCCCTTCATATTCTTTGCTCATTTTTTATTGTTATTTTGTTCTCACAGATTTCTTTGTATTCTTTACAGTTTATAAATACATACATCAAACTTGTTAATATTTTACTCTTAAAATGCCCTTGCTTTTTGGTGCCTCATCAATAAAAATCTTTCTTCATTAACATGATTAAAATATTTTCTTCTTTTGGGAAAACATGGATGGAACTTGAAGGCATTGTGTTATGAAATAAGTCAGACAAGAAAGACAAATACTGTATGATCTTAAAACACACACACACAGCCAAACTCATAGAAACAGAGAGTTTCTAGGGTTGGGGGGGGTGGTGGTGAGTGGGGTAGAGGTATGAGATGGGTAGAGGCAGAGAGAGAAGGAAACAGAGACTCTGAAGCAGGCTCCTCACTGTCAGAGCAAAGCATGAAGTGGGGCTTAAACACGAACTGTGAGATCATGACCTGAGCTGAGGTCAGATGCTCAACTGACTGAGCCACCCAGGTGACCTGACAATATTATATTTTATACTTGACAAAAGAGTAGATCTTGAATGTTCTCACCTCACCAAAACATTTTTTCATGGCAGGTGATGGATGTGCTAACTAAGTTTTGGAGATAATCATTTTGCAATGTGTGTGTATATCAAATCATCCTATTGTATATCTTAAAGTTACACAGTGTTATATGTCCGTTATATGTCACCAAAGCTGGAAAAGATGAAGATCATATGGTCTCTATTGGATCCTCTTTCCTTCATGTTGAACTTATTTGGTACAACTAAATGTCATATTGCAGAGACATAATGAATAGTTTGGGTGATGATGGAAATAAGACACAAATATGGCAGAGTGAATTTATCCCACGTGGGAAAAGATTCAGGTAATATACTACAGATTGAAAACTTAAATCCATGCCATTGTTAAAAGTAAACTGGAGGAATAATGGAAGTAGAAAATTTTTCACAAGAAAGACTAATTACTATTGCTTGCTTGATTGATTTGGAAAAATGTTATTTTGTCTCATCAAATATTAGCAAGCAGGTCATTTGACTATACTTTAACGAGATGTTCTTTATAAATTTGGACATATGATATTTCTCTTTGGGACTTTGACATTGCCAATAGCTCCTGCTTACACAGGGTTCTTTTATCATCTCTCTTGTTCTCGGGTTTCAGTATCAGACACTGTGCAATGGTTTCGCCATGTGGCTGATCATGTTGCATACCAATTCACAGCTTTTTAAAGGCAGATAAACATACTTCAACAATGATTACTAGTTTATTTCATTGCTCGGATTACTCGAAAGATCTGGTTTGTTGTCCTTTTAAAGATCAAATATTCTGTCTAAATCCCAATCGCATTAATGACTTATTTTCTAAATGTTACATACTGTGTTGTGTATAAATACAACTTCACTTCAAAAGCCATTAACCTGAATTTTAAAATTCCTACTGTAGGACAGGAATAAAGCACCAGTATAAAGTAGAATGTGTTTTCAGGTAGCTTGTTTCTCTACAGTCATCTCATTTTATTGCCTATAATTATTCCATGCTCATTGAAACCCACTGTTGGGTTTTTTCCATGCTTTTAACATGAGACCACAGCCTAGCCCTGGATATTTAGCATCTGATACTATAAGAGCACATGCACATAAACTCTATTCATACAAAATAGCTTATCTCTGAATATCCTTGTCTTTCTCTTCTCAATCATGGTAGTAGAACTCGGCCTCTAAAGCCACTTACTTTTGGACAGAGTTTTTCTTTGTTGAAATAGAATGTGTTTATATTTTGTCTATATTTGCGACATGTGTTTGCTATGTAGTGAAACACTAATATTAGCTGTTAAATTATAAAAGGAATCCATGAAGAGACATGGGATAGCGTAATTCCACTTGATCCTCAAACAACAAAAGGGTTGGAATATCAATCCCCTGCACAGTTGAAAATCTGTGTCTAACTTTTGACTCCCCCCAAATTTCACTACTAATAACCTGTTGACCAGAAATCTTACCAGTAACATAAACAGTCAGTTAACACATATTTTATGTAAGTATTATATACTGTGTTCTTATAAGATGGTAAGCAAGAGCAAAGAAAATGTTAAGAAGTCATAAGGAAGAGAAAGTGCATTTATAGTACTCTACTGTATTTATTGGAAAATAATCCACGTGTCATTGGACCCTCATTTCAAACCTATGTTGTTCAAGGGTCAACTGTAATAGTATATGTGACTGTGGATTTGCAAAAATATGAAAAACATTCTTGAAATAGATATTTTCTAAAGTGTCAAGGGCATAAATATGTTTATTTATATAAATATATTTATATAGTATTTAATAATAAATAAATATATTTATTTATATACTTTTATTTATATAAATCATACTTTTAGGGATATTATTTCACAAGGATCAAAGAATAAATCACGCAGGTATTTGGTTTTCTTTTTACTTAACTGTGGAATTTTTAGAGTTGAAAGGCGCGCTTCTACAAACAAGTTGTCTCCAAACTTGGAAACTCATCTAAATCTCTTATGAGACTGCAGATAAATAGATTTTTGTTGTTTTCCAAAAGATTATGATTTTATATGTCTAGGATATAGGAGTTCATATTTTTGCTTTTCCTTTTTACTATTATTATTATTTTTAATTTAGAGAGAGAGTGAGAGTGTGAACAGTGAAGAGGGGCAGAGGGAGAAAGAGAGAGAGAGAGAGAGAGAGAGAGCGTACTTCTTAAGCAGTCTCCATGTTGAGCATGGAGCCCAAGGCAGGGCTTGATTCCACAACCTTGGGGTCACGACCTGAGCTGAAATCAAGAGCTTGGAGGCTCACTGACTGAGCCACCCAGGTGCCCCAAGAGTTCATATTTTTAATAAGCTTTCATTTGAAAACACCACTTTAGATTCCTTCTTTATCTCTCTCTAATACAAAAGTCTAAAGAGAGCTTTCAGAAAGCATTAAATTATAGCCATTTGATATGGAGGCAGAACACAGGAGTGACTCTTTCTGATGAAGGCTGTCATTTATTTTTTCCTTCAGAGAGAAGCTTTATACACTGAGTTTTTGGACATGTGTTCATTGCAGCTTTGTAGTAAAGTAACAAAAAGGATGAAAAATCACCCCTTGATCAGGAATGTAATAAGAGTTGATAACAGCAGTCTGTTGCCTAAGTTATAAATGAATATCACTGTACCCATTATAGAAAATAGATATTACATGATAATTATCTTCTAGTTCCCACTCTACCCCTGAATTCAGAAAGGTTTGGCTAGTTTGGTAATGATAGACAGTATAAGATAATAAAAAAGAACTGAACTCAAATAATTAAATAATAATAAAAAGATTAATGATATTAACTAATAATAATAGTTATTACTCTTATGGTACAATTGATGCTAGTTTATCCTAAGAATTGACAGCATGGATAAGAATGAGGTGTTTTGTTGATTACATACTGGTATGTGATATTTAAACATGAAAGATGGAGGGACTGCTGTAAATGCCCAAATGTAATACTATTTATTATGTGTTGTTTTCTCAGTGATAGAATATATATCCATCAGAAATAGAATCATTGGACCTAACACATGCTTGCTTCTTCTGAAAGATCTTTTGAGAAACATGCATTCTGAGAAACATTTTTTAGAGAAATATATTCCAACAGTTCCCACAGGTAAAGTTGGCCTCAAGTTTTAAGGTATCAAGGAAATTAACAGATCTGTAGTATAAAAGTCTTCAGTATACATATTTTTTTCATGAGAGTTGACCACACTCTGAGTTCATAGTTCATCTTGTTTCATGTTAAGTGTCAGTCAAGGTTAAAATAAATGGCAAATTTGAGGCTAAGATACTATCTAGTTTTTTTCTGTATTTGAGATTTTTATTAAGATATTTCCAAGTAAATAGAGTTAAAGAATCCCAGTAACTATCTCAGTAAATATACTTAAAGTTAAAGAATCCAAGGAAGATCTACAATATGTGAAGTGTTTGTAGTGGTAAATGTTTACTGACCTTCTAAGGTAAAAGCAGCTCTGATCTGTAGCATCTGCCAATTTGAGTGGTGTAAATACACTAACAGTGGCTGATGTCAACTTACTAGTTTTATGCCACTGAACCTGAGGTTGGGAAGGGATACAGGATTAGTTCCACAACAGGTATCTTCCCAACTTCAGGAGTGGTGGGTATTACGGTGTTCCTTCTTGCATCTATCTCTTGGTGATAGAAGGGAGATGGTAGTAGTAAGAAGCAGATGTCCCCTCCTCCTGCTTGACTGACTGTACCAAATTTGCTGAGCTCTTTCAGTTTGTTATTTCTTCCCCATTTAGTGTTAACTAGAAGGTGGTCTCTTGTGGCAGCAGTCACTGAAGTGTTGATTCTTTTGAGATTATTTGTTTGTTCTTCTGGAACCTTACTTATTGCCAGAGATCTGTCTAAGCTTTCTTCAAAGCTCTTCAAGTCACCTTACTACCTCTGTCCTTTGCTACTGGTGATCCTTTGCATAAGCTGACTTTTGCTCTATAACAAACCACTCTAAAAGTTAGTGACCTTATTGTTGTTTATAGTTATTGTTATGTGGTTCTTCTCTATGGACAAATTTGTCTAATCTCTGCTTGGCTAACTCTTGTATCTGTAGTCACCTGGCCAATGAGATAATCTGAAACAACATTGCTCATGAGTTTTGAGGTTGATTAGTGAAGAACCAGAGATCTTATCCATGTGTTGTTGTTATTGTTTCATTTTCCAGAAAGTTAGATCAGGCTTGTTCACATGGTCATTTAAATTTTTCAAGAACTGTATGTACAAGAACTTTCCAGACTAATGCTTCTTTAGGAAGATGCTACTTAGATATCTCATGCTTTTTTCCATATAAGTAAGCTCAAGAGAGGCATTTTTGGCAATGCAAAGGAACAGATAATGTTCTAGTTCTTACAATTTGGTAGTTTCTTCTGTGTTCACTCTTCCTCTTTAAATTCCTTAAATTTGTTGTATAATTTGTTGTATATATGTTATTTTGTTGTCGTAGACTCTAAGTCTAAAGTTCTCTTTTGGCCAGCAAAAGAGTGGATGCAGGATTAAAATGTGAGAGATGGTTAATGTCTGGGAAAAGACAAGAGCCCTGAATAAGGGTTTTCGCCCCGTATTTATTAAGATCAGAAGGCTTACAAATGTGATGGGTATGCACAAAGAGACAAAGAAACTGGGAACATTAACTTGGGGACTTGAGGGCAAAGGGGGTTTTGAAAACATATGGTGTTTGGGGTTTGGGTCAGTATAAAACAAAATCCTGGCACTGGGCAGATGGGTAGATGGTTGTTAATGGCAGACAGGAGGCGCCTTGTCTGTTTATCTTAGATAAATTAGAGGATAAGGCAGATAGGCGAAATAGCCTCAGGGTTAACAAGGCACCTTTTCTTTTGTTAATCATCTCCACTCTGGGCTCCTTCACCTGCAGTGCAGGGGTCTATAGCCCAATTTACCTGTTTACCTAACTTGGTCTATCCTGTGAAAGCAGCTTTCTGCTATAGTACTAAATTGGGGGACACTTTTGCCCTGAATACCTAATCTTGTTTATTTCATATACCTATGTATTGAGTGCCTTTGCACCCCTCTCTATTCTGGGGTGCCTTATCTTGTTTACCCAAACTCAGGTGGGAGCATCCTATGGCTTTGTAATTCTTTATGTCTTGTTAACCCATTGGTGTAAGCCCAGGAAATTGCTAAGCTTATTCCCCACATTTTGTAAGATATATTTCAATATACACATTTTTTAAAAACATTGGTAACAGAAGAAATTTGCAGACCTATAAATTAAATAGACCGACTCATTTGGCACCTAGCACTCGTTAACGTTAGCAGTATGAGAATTAATCAGTTACTCACTGAAAAATAATTGAAGACAAATAAGAGTGAAACAATAGATATAAGAAAGTTGGACTCCTTTACAGAGAAAGTGCATGACTAAAATTAAAGCTAGTAATATTTACCTTCCCAAATTCCTATTTTGTGTCTGATTGAATGAAATTAAACTGGAAATATACAAAAGAAAGATATCTAGGAAATTTCCCCCCAATTTAAAATGAAATGGTACACTTATGAATTGCATATGGGTCCACAAGTATAGAGCAAATGTTTTGAATCAAATCCATAGAATGTCCTTATTAGAAATATTAATCCTTTGTGTGGTTGCAAATAACTTTCTATTCAGGGCTTGTATTTTCACTGTGTGATGTTTTTAATTTTAGTATAGTCTTCTTAGTCCTCTCACTTATAATCTGTGCTTTTGTGTCTTGATTAAACTATTTCCCTTTGTCCTAAAGTTTAGTAGACACTTCTAACCCAATTTTTAAAAATTTATTTATTTATTTATTTATTTATTTATTTATTTATTTATATATTTTGAGAGAAAAGCATGGAAGAGGGACAGAGATAGGAAAAGAGAGCGAACCCCAAGCAGGCTCTATGCTGTAAGCACAGAGCCCAACGTGGGCCTCAAACTGATGAACCATGAGATCATGACCTGAGCCAAAACTAAGAGTCGGATGATTAATTGACTGGGCCACCCAGGTACCCCAAAGCCAAAGAATTTCTTATAGTACTTCTAAGCCTCCTCCTTCTATATTATTCTCCATCTCAAATGATAGAAATGCTATCCTTTTAGTTGGCCAACCTCCGAATTGTGGATTTATCTATGGCAACTCTCTTCCACTCACATTTCCCTCTTAGCGTATCAGGAAATCCAGTCAACCTTCTCTCCAAAATATTTCCCAAGATTGACATCTGTTATCTCCACTGTCATAAACTTGGTCTTGTTATCACACTCAGACTAATACTATACCATCTCAACTTTATCCTGCTTCTCATCCCATTTATGTCAATATCTTCTCAACATAGCACACAGGGTGATAATTTAAATGCAAGTCACTCGTGTCACTCTTTTTTTTTTTTAACTGTGTCTCCTGTTTTAACTGTGTCTCCTGTTCACTGTTTTCACTGTTGAAAAATTTTAACTATGTATTAAATTGTTTAAAATCTCCTAGGTAAATTCATTTTTTTAAACTTTATTCTTGGCATAAAAACAGAGAGATCAAATGGAACTGAATGAGGAGACCAGAAATAAACCCACACATATATGGTCAATTAATTTATGACAGGGAAGCCAAGAATAGTCAGTGGGGAAAGAACAGTCTCTTCAATAAATGGTGCTGGGAAAACTGGATAACTAAATGCAAAAGAATAAAATTGGACCACTACTTACAGTATAGACAAAATGAACTCAAAATTGATTAAAGACTTGAAACTATAAAACTACTAGAAGAAAATGTAGGCTGTTCCCACTTTGGCACAGGTCTTGGCAATGACTTTTTTGGATCTGATGGCAAAAGCAAAGGTAACAAAAGCAAAAACAAACTATTGGGAATATATTATACTACAACGCTTTTGTACAGGAAAGAAAACAATTTTAAAAATGAGAAATTAACCTATGGAATGGGAGAAAATATTTGTAATCCATGCATTTGAGAGTGGATTAATATCCAAAATATGTAAGGAACTCATACAGCTCAATTGCACAAAACCAAACAGCTCAATTAAAACTGGGCAAAGGACATGAAAAGTCATTTTTTCAAAGGCATACAGATGGCCAGCATACATATGAAAAGCTGCCCAGCATCAATCATCATTAGGGAAATGCAAATCAAAACCACAATGAGATAGCACTTCATACCTATTAGGGTGTCTGTTATCAAAAAACCAAGAAATAACAAATATGTTGAAGATATGCACTGTTGATGGGAATGTTAATTGGTTCAGCCACGATGGAAAACAGTATGAAATTTCCTTAAGAATTTAAAAATACAACTATCGTGTGATCCAGACATCACACTTCCTGGTATATTTCCAAAGGAAACAAAATGATCTTGAAGAGATATATGCATTCCTATGTTTATTACAGTGTTATTCACAATAGCCAAGGTAGAGAAACAAACTGAATGTCCATTGTTCACTGACAGATGAATGGATAAAGAAAATGTGGTATATGTATTTGCATTTATATATTTAAAACATGTACTGAGTGGAGTATTATTCATTTGTACAAAATAAGGAAATTGTGTCATTTGATACTGCATGGATGAATTTGGAAGGCATTATGCTAAGTGAAATAAGCCAGACAGAGAAAGACAAATACTGCATGGTATGAAATATTTGTGAAATCTTAAAAAAAAAAAAAAAAAGAAAAAAAAAGGTCAAACTCACAGACAGAGAGCAGAGAATTAGAGAAATAGTTTGCCAGTGGGTAGAATAAGTAGAGAAGTTAGTAACAAGAGAAAGTCATTCTTTTTCAGTCCATATTGGTAACTTTCAAGGTATTTCTCTATTTGCATAGATTATAAGTTTATTGGCATAAAATTTCTATAATATTCATTATGATCATTTCATTGTCTGTGGCACTCGTGAAAATTACTGTTACCTTCTTTTTTTGTGATCAATTATAAGACAGGTTTTTAAAAATATGTATTATTTTTTAATAGAAATAATTTGTTTTGTTCATACTCTATGTTGCATTAATTTCTCTGTTATTTTTGCTGTCCTTTTTCTATTTTCTATTTTAGCTTTTAATTTTTTCCTTTGTTATTCCAATAGAAGCATTGGAATCTTTGATTTTTCCTTCAAAACACTCTTTTAATGGCATTCCACAACTTTTATTGTGTCATATTGTTGTTAAAATTAAGTCCCAAATACTGTCTTACTATGTTAGTAATTTTCTTTTGGCCCAATAATTGTTTATAAATGGACTTATTAATTTACAGAAACACAGGAATGTTCTAGTTATATTTTAGCTGTTAATTTTTTTAATTAATTGCACTGTAGGCACAGGAAATTTTCTGTAACTTCAGTATTTGAAATTTATCGAGATTTGGTATGAATCAGTATACGGTATTTATAAATGTTTCATGAAGGCTTTAAAAAATGTGTGTGTGGCATATGTCTAGAGTATAGTGCTCTGTACATATCTATTAAGATGTTTGTTAATTACAGTCTTCAATACTTTATATACTTAATGCACGTGGCCTTTTTATTTTGTAAGTTACTGAGAGATGTATTAAACATCTCCCAGTATAATTGTTGATTTGTTTTTTTATATATTTATGTAATTTGTTTTCTTTTCTACATTTCATTTCTGGGTTATAGACAATTTTTATATTTTTGGTAACTATATGTATCTATTTATGAGACACTCATTTATATCTCAAACTTTTATATAAAATCTGTTGTATCTATAGTAATATAGCTACATCAACTCTTTTTAATCAATTTGCATACCATATCATTACTATCTTTCCACCTTTTATATTTCTACATTCTTTTTATTCTCTGTTTGTTTGTTTGGTTGATTGTTTGTTTAAAGTAAGCTTTAAGGCCAGTGTGGGGCTTGAACTCATGACCTTGAAATCAAAAGTCACATCCTCTACTGATTGAGCCAGCTGGACATCCCTATGTTTTACACTCTTTTCTTGATATTTGATGTATTCTTCATGAATCAGTGACATTAATGTGTGCATTCATTTAATTAGCTCTGTAACCTGTCTCATTGTTCTATTTGCCTGCTTTTTGCCAAGCTCTCACTCTTACATTTGTAAGTCTTTAAATTTGGCAGCTGTTGTGTCCTCCAGTAGTGTTATTTTTCTTCAAGATTGACTTAGCAGAGCTTCTCCTCTGCCTGGGATGTAGAAAGCTGAAAAAGAAACTCACTCAGTTTTAACAAATGAGTAAAAGTTGGATGGTCTACAAAACCATAACTTTTATTGAGTCCATCAAAGTTGAAGGCAATCAAGGGAACTGAATTCCAAAAAATGACATAATCCTGTGAAGAAAGACAAGACATGAACCATTTCACCTTTGACAAATTATGGAAGGAAAAATTGGCTGCCATAGTTAGAGGGAAGAATAAATTATCTCAAACTTAAATAAATTTCTGAAATTGAGTTTGGGCTACGACATCAGTTTAGAACAACTGGGTTTCCAGATACAAGGGTAGCTTGTAGACACACGTGCTTTTCTGCAAAGACCTCCAGTAATTGTTCCAGAAAGAAAAATCTCTTGCTCCTGGGACCTTGTATCAATATAAAGAAGAGAGTTGGTACAGATGTGGGCAGAGAAAGGAAATTTATTCCTGCCTAATCCACTAGGCTTGAAAAACACAGAATGGTGGTCATGTACTGGAAAGGATTAGGAATGCCGGGACATTCCTCCCACCAACCACCACCACCATTCCCAAGTGCACAGAACTTCCTAAGACTATGATCTGACAAAGAAACTGAGAATATTCTTTTGGCTTAAACAGAGTTATCCATGAATAGTACACAACTGCAATTTGCTACTGGGAGATGGGCGAGAAGATTGTGAAGGCAGGAGCTCTCTGTAATGCAGGCAAGCTTCCAAAATATGCTGGAAGAAAATAAAGAAAACTTAAATCATGTGGATGGATGAAAAAGGTCAATTTTGTTAAGATGCCAATTGTCCTAAACATTTACAGGCCCAACAAATGACATCAAATTATATAAAGTAGTAACTGAAAGAACTGAAAGGAAAAACTGACCCACAGTTATACCTGAAATATAAGTGTAAGGTACAGAGTGGTCCTCTCTCTGTAACTGACAGAGCACATAGACAAAAAATTAATAAGGATGTATGGGACATGAACAACAAAATGAAATAATTTTATCTTTTTAGCTTTTAGCGGACTACCCAGCAATTCAAGGGCACCCGCTGATTTTAAGTAAACCTGGACATTGACAAGGATCATATTACTTAGGTTATTGAAATATACAATGTATATTTTCTGACCCCAGTAGAATTGAACTATAAATCAACAGCGAAAAAATACCTGGAAAATCTCCTTTAATTTAAATACACAGTACATGGATTCAAAAAAATTACAGATGATATTAGCAAATATTTATATTGAATGAAAAGGGAAACACAAAAAACTTGAAAGATGCAGTGAAAGCAATGCTTAGAAGGAAATGCATAGCATTATATTCTTACAGTAGAAAATTAGAGCTATCCCAAAAGTCTTCCTTACATAGAAAGAAAGAGCAAATGTAATGCAAAGCAAGAAGAAAGGTGATGATGAAGAGCAGAAAACAGTGAAATATACACAAACACACTCCTGCCCACACAAAAAATACATACTCAAACACACACAAAGACATACACACACAGAAAATCAAGAAAACCAAAAGCTGATTCTTTCTAAAAAATAATAAAAGTGATAAAACTCTAGCAAGATTAATAGATAAAATTAAAACAATGTCATGAATGAAGGGGGAAGCATACATCTTACAATAAAATTATAATAAGTAAATAGCTTGAACAACTTTATACCAAAATTTTGATAATGTAAATAACACAGAAAAATTCCTTTGGGCTGAAACTAACAACTTATTCAAGAAGAAGTAGATACTTTGTATAATCTTAGCCATTATATAAATTGGGTTCATTGTTAAATATCATCCTATAAAGAAAACTCTTGGTCCAGATAAATTTGTTACTGAATTCTACCCAACATCTAAGCAAACAAATACAATTTATACACAAACTTTTCCCATAAATAAGAGGGAACATGTCTGAATTTATTTTATAAGGCAGCATTTATAAGGACCCTGATACAAAACCAGTCAAAAGCATTATAAGAAATGTATCTATAGACCATTATCCCTCATGAATAAAGACACAATATTTTAAAAATTATAGAAAATAGAATTCAGCAATATATAAAAATGACAATATATTATGACCAAATTTTTCAGAAATGGAAGTTTGTGCCAGTGTGCCAGTGTTTAAAAACCAATCAATATAATGCACTATATCACAGTACTGTAATGAAGTAAAATGATTATCTCAATACATGGAGAAAGAGCGTTAGTCAAACTTTAATTCATGATTTAAAAGAAATTTCTGGTGAGTGTAGATAGAAGGAATCTATGGTCCTCCATCGAACACAAAACATCCACTAGGAAACTGATCCTGAAGTATTAAGTACTTTCCCAACACTCCCTTCCCTATGAAGACCACAAAGAAAGGATATCTACTCTTATGAGATTTTTTTCAACATTTGATTGGCAGACCTAATCAGGACCAGAAAAGAAAAAAAATATAAAAAGCACAGAGATTGTAAAGAAAGAAACTGTCTTTATTCATTTAGGACATATTTTCCTATGTAGAAAATCCCGAAGAAACTACAATAAAGGTAGTACAACAAATAAGTGAGCTGAGTAGTGTTAGAAAATACAAAAGCAAAATACAAAAATAGATTATATATCTCTACAATGACCAGGAAGAGTTGGAAATTGAGATTATGATAATGGCATATATTTTAATAACATGAAAGTATGAAATACTTAGGAATTAATAAAACAAAATATATACAAGATTTGTATGCTTAAATAAATAAAACATTGATGAAAGAAACTAAGAATTCAGTATATGAAGTAATACGCTGTTCATGCAGTTACACAATATTATTAAGATGTCAGTAGTCTCCCACAAGTGTACATTACATGTGCTCTCAATCAAAATCGTAGATTTTTTTTTAGAAGTTGACAATCTAACTTGAAAATTTATAATGAAAAGCAAAGAAAGCCAAAATAGTTTTAAAAATATAAAGTTGTTGGACTCTACTGTCTGATTCCAAGACTTACCCTAAAACTAAGATAATCAAGACAGTATGGTATTGGAATAAAAATAAACATATGAATCATTGGGACAGAATAGAGAGTCTACGAATAGACCCTCATATTTATAGTGCCAAGGTAATATAATAAAAAGAGTAATTTCAACAAATAATGGTGGAATACTTCAAAGATAATGAAAACAAATAAACCTTGTCCCTCCTTACAGCCATATACAAAAATCAAATTAAATGTGGTCAAAGGCCTAAATGCAAAGAGAATACTTATGATAGAAAAAATAGAAGAAAGTTAGTGACCTTGATGGACAAAAATCAAAATCATGAATGATAATTATATATTGATCATCCTTCACATTAAAAGTTTTTTGCTTTTTGCAAATTACTATACCAAAATACAAAATCAAGCCAATACTTTGAGAAAATATTTGTATACACATATCTAACAAATGACTAGAGTCAAAGTTATCTGCAAAATCCTCATAAATAAGACAATGTAATAAAAATGGGCAAAAATGCGAGCACTTAACCAAAGAATATTTTTGAATGAAAATGTGTACATGGCAAGATATTCAATGTCATTAGTCATTAAGGAAATGACAGTTAAAACTAAAGCCAATACCACGAATACATCTTCACAGGAATGACTAAATGAAAAACAGAAAGGCAGTTAGTAGGGTGGGCTCAATTGTGGACCAAGTAGAATTCTCATACGTGGTGGTGGAATGCATAGCACCTGAAAAGGTGTTAGCTCTTGGAGAGATTTTTCCAACTCATTGGCCATAGTTTTTCCAGAAATACAAGAATCCTAGAATAATAATTTACTACCGTACGCATACTTTCCACTCTCATAGACCTCACAAAGCATAGTTTACATATTCATTATACATATTTTTTAAAATAATGAGATTGGTACCATTACGTTATTACTTCTAAGTCAATTATCAAAATTAGGAAGTAAATTATCTACTTATATTCTAGAGAAAGATTATCATTTGCTCATAAAAATTTGTCATGAAACCAGACTGGAGTGAATACTGCATAGGCAAGTATATTTGCATCCATTCAAATTTTCATTTTTAAATTACGTATTTGCTCTACATGTTTTGTTAGATGAACCACGTACGGAAATGGTGAAGAAAAGGGTACTTGTGCTATTGTGTGAACCCAACTTGGTGAATATCATACCCACAGGTTTAACCAAGGATTCTTTTCAGTCATACTCGGTCTCTGGAAAATATTGACCCATATGTTTTGCTTCATTTCATTATATTTGCTGTGGCCTTTCAGTATTCCCGTACTTTGTAAGGGTCTAAGAGAGATTGGTGGTGACCATCCATCTACCCTTTCACCCGGTTGGTTTTATGTGAATACTATTAGCTTCTTTCTCCTGTTTATTGAAAGAAAGATGTACAAAGAGTAGGAGAATACCTGTTACACACTTATTGAATTTACATGCTCTTGTACAAGGGTGAGATTATGCTCATTAATACTGCAATTTCCTGGCTATTTTATGTCATGTTTTCTAAAAATCTTTTTTTTTTCTTGTTGTTCCTTTAAGTCACAAAGCATTTGAAGACTGGAAAACATTGTAATAATTTCTGGGCACTTGGATAAAATTTACAACAATGCTGCGTTATACATGCCAAAACAGTTCATTTCACTCAATGACAAAAGAAAAATCTGTATAAGCATGGGATCCCTTTATAAACATGTTTTAAATGAGTAAATTATGAAACTTTCTATTTGCCTCTATAAAGCAATTTGTCAGCCTATGTGCTTGGCATGGTTATGAAATATTTGTCCATAATGTTTATAAGAACGAGACATTCTGCTTCAGTTCTCACAACTGTGGAGGCAAGATAATTGTCTCCATAATTGATAGCAGTTTTGTCTGACTAATCATCAAACTTTGTAGACTGTGCAGAAGCAACCCTTGCTGCTTTGGATAATTACATCTTGATATTCATCAGTGTCTTCATAGGGCATCAAGTGAGTGGGTAAAAGTTCTGTCAAAGTGATTCTATTCAAATTATCAACACTTTATTTTAAGGTCACTTCAGCTGTGCTGCTCGGATATAACGTAGATGATGGTTAATGTACAATTAATATTAAAAGAGTTAAAATTTACATACAGATGACTCTTTAAATTTTTTTTTCAACGTTTATTTATTTTTATTTTTGGGACAGAGAGAGACAGAGCATGAACGGGGGAGGGGCAGAGAGAGAGGGAGACACAGAATCGGAAACAGGCTCCAGGCTCTGAGCCATCAGCCCAGAGCCCGATGCGGGGCTCGAACTCACGGACTGTGAGATCGTGACCTGGCTGAAGTCGGACGCTTAACCGACTGCGCCACCCAGGCACCCCGAGATGACTCTTTAGAGCATAAAATAAGTCCATGTAAGGAAGCAAAATAGTTTACTAATTTAAAGCATTTCTAATTTAAAGATCTGTGGTAAATAATTTCTAGAAGCATGAGGTATTTCAAATTTCTCAAGAGATTTAATATGTACCCAGAACAAGGCATTGCTATGAGAGGATGCAGGGCATTGTCAATTTACAAAACATGTTTTACTGCCCAAGATTCACATTTACTACCATGAAGTCAGATGTAATTCATGGATGCAGAATTAAAATATTCTAGAAATCTCTACAGCCCGAACTCAAGGCTGTGTAACTTCAAACTCCCGTGATTTTTTGCCCTGTTCCACTGCGGTCTAGAGCCTCTGTATTAAGGAACTCAGCTCTACTGAGGATCCCTGACATATATGCTCTTTGCTTGAGAGAAATGTGTAAACCAGAAGCGCCTGGGTGGCTCAGCCAGTTAAGCGTCTGACTCTTAATTTTGTCTCAGGTCATGATCTCATGGTTCATTAGATCAAGTCCCAGGTCAGTCTCTGTGCTGACTGCGCAGAGCCTGCTTGGGATTCTCTCTCTCCCTCTCTCTCTCTCTGCCCGTCTCCTGCTCATGTTCACTCACTTTCTAAATAAATAAACTTAAAAACAGAGAAATATATAAACCAGTAGTGGTTGTAATTATCTGGCACATTCTTGACTTTCTGCGTATCACATTCTGCTGTTTCCTTCGTTGGGGTCTGACAGCTAGGTAATTGTAAAAGCAGCAACTTCCGTGCAGTCTAAAATTGAGAGTGCGTAAAATTCTGCATTTCAGAGTGGAGACTTCTGTGGCATGGACCCCTGACTGCAGGAAAGTGTGAAATAATAAATATGGATTGTTTTAAGTCACCAAGTTTGTGATAATTGGTGACACAACAATCCAATAGTAGTACAGTAAATGCTCAACAAATATTTGTTAAACATTTTATTTCAAAATGTCAACTGAACCCTGGACACTGGCCTTTGCCTTGATTGTCAATCCACCGTTAAGCCAGCAGGCATAATTTAACTTCGATCATGAATGATAACAAGCAGTGGGATGTTTCTGGTGTATATCACGTGAACACAATCTTACACATAAAGCTTTTCTGACTTCTAGATTGATGTGCATTTAGCGAGATGGTTTTGAAAGTCTATTGTTTTTTTGATTCTGTACATTGATAGTGTGATCAATAAGCACTTTTGCTCGCTAAATTTCCTGTCAGTTGTTTGTTGATTATTTAAAAGAGTTTTGCAGTGATGTGCTTCCAAGGTAGAGTCTGGTATTCAACTGTGAGCTTTGGTTTGGCAGGAAATGTATGTAATTAAGTGTTGCGTGTTCACCACCTCGCCGTTTCTGATGCATACCAGGGCCACACTCAAAGTTTCTTAAAAATTGGTGTGCACAGTACGTAATAGTAGAGCATTGTATTTTCTAAAAATACATCAGATGATAGATTTTGAACAATTTTATTCATACAGGGTAATTATAAATTATAAAGCAAGCGTCACTGGTATGTGACATCTCTAATATATAATGTGTAGGTGTCCAAATGGGAAGCTTCCAATATAAATTACAAACGTGGCGTAGATCTGTTCCTTGCTCATATTCCCTTTTCCTGGAAGTTACACCCATCTCCCACTTACTGTGCCTGTTGGTTGCTGATTTGCTGAATCTCTTTCCAGGGAATGCCTCAAAGATGTGACAGTTCTTTGTTGTGATTGACACTCCATTGACTGATAATGGAGAAGTTCACTGAAGATTACTTCTTTGGTTTACCCTGTCTTGTTTTCCTTTCTGTCTTCTAGGTTTATTTCTAAAAAAAAAATCGTTTTTAATGTTTGTTTATTTTTTAGAGAGAGAGAGAGAGACAGACAGAATGTAAGCAAGGGAGGGGCAGAGAGGGAGAGAGATGGAGACACAGAATCCGAAGCAGGCTCCAGGCTCTGAGCTGTCAGCACAGAGCCTGACTCGGGGTTCGAACTCAGAAACAGTGAGATTATGACCTGAGCCGAAGTCAGGGGCTTAACCAACTGAGCCACCCAGATGCCCCTAGGTTTATTTTTAAAGAGTACTGTGTAAGTCACGTGCATCTGTATCACAATCCATGATTTCATGATCTATATATGATCCATATGTGAAAGAAGCTTCTAGGATGCCCCTTGTCCCAGGTCCTTCCTCTTTATTCTCCCCACCTAAAACTAAAAAGATACACTATCCACCACCAGTCCCTCTGCCCTCAACACACATACAGTGGTCAGACGTTGGCAGGATAGCCGCATTCAAAAAGAATGGAAATGGAAAATACTGTACGAGTCACTGGCTCATAGCATTACGGAAAGGCATCTGAGCACATCTGTCTAGGTCCTTTTGTTTCAAAATGGAATGTTCTTTGAATCTTGAACAGTTCCGCTACCTGGGAGTTGTTCCCTTTAATCCGCTATTCGCCACATCTCTTTGCTAAACCCTCAGAGCGTTTCCTTCTTTTCCATAAGAAGTGTCCAATGTTTGGAATGCACAGCTTTCTTAATCTGTTTCCTGTTTGTACAACGTTGTCAGCCAGAACCTGCTTTTCTTTCTTTCTTTGTTTCTTTATTTTTTTTTTTAAGTTTACTTATTTATTTTGAGAAAGAGAGAGAAAGAGCATGTGTGCAAGCAGGGAAGGGGCAGAGAAAGAGGGAGACAGAGAATCCCAAGCAGGCTCTGTGCTATCTGCTCTGTGTTATCTGCTCTCTGTGCTACATGGGGTTTGATACGAAGAAACGTGAAATCATGACCTGAGCCAAAATCAAGAGTCAGATGCTCAACTGACTGAGTCACCCAGGCGTTCCATACTTTTCATTTTTATTCTCTCATGCCTTTATCGTCTGTGCTGGTGGTGCTTAGGCCAGGACACCTCTCTTAAAAACATTGTTATAGTTCTGTGAATCTCTCTGTCCCAAAAGTGATATCCAGAACTATTTCTGAGATTCATCTCTCTCTAATTGCAGTGAGGTAGGCTGCTATGGGATAACGCTCTTAAGGTTCGTTTAAGTCCTCTGTATTTCTTAGAAATTAGTATCTGCTTTGCTTATTTCTTTTTTGCAGTATCTTCTAAGCACTCAGTGGGAAAACTCATTTGGCACTTTCAACATTTTAACCGGATACCTCCTTGTCCAGATCAACAAGTCTCTTAAAGAGTTTTACTAACTTCCAGATTCCCTCAGCTCATACTTTCTGCCACTTTGTTTGTTTTTTTTGTTTTTGTTTTTTGTTTTTTGTTTTTTTTTTCCTACCAACACTGGGCTTGATTCACCTTTTTTGAGACTCCAATGACATCTTCCTTTCTGTCTCTTCATGCTCCACAAGAGTTTGCCATTTATTCATCCTTCTCAGCCCCCTTATCAGTGTTCTAGCCTTTTCCTGCTGTCTTATCCCAAATTCAGTGCCACATCCTTCAGGGTTTTGTTACAATGCTGACTACCAATTCCTGTGTTATTTATCCATTTCTACATAATAGATCATCCCTGAGTAGAGTAGTATCTTCAAATAATAATCATTTGTTTGTTCTCGATTGGGATCAGTAGTTTGGCCTGTATTTACTCATGAAGATGCAGTCATCTGGCCTCTCAGATGTGTCTGTATTTTGCAAAGTGGCCCCAGTACCTGCTCTGTTTGTCAGCCTGGCTTTTCTTTCCATGTCGTCTTTTAACATACGGGCTTTCTTATATAGAAGCAAAAGGGTAGGCTTTCTCACCTCCTGAGAGGGTGGAAGGTGCAAGGCCTATTAAAAGCTAGGCTGGAAAGTCACAAAACTTCATTTTTGTTGAGTACTATAGGTCATAGTATGTCACAAAGCCAACCCAGATTTAAGGATGTAAAAACAGACTCTGTACTTCATAGGAGGAGATGAAAAGGATTATGATACAGGTATGAAAGGGATTGTTGTGGCCATATTTGCAAATAATCTACCACCATTGAAGAATTTAATTGATGGATTAGCCTGCATGATGTATTTTATCCTACGATTCCTAATAACAAAAAAATGGTTGCTTTATAGTGCTAGAACTTAACATTGACAGAGATTTCAAGCAACTCATCAAACATAATTCTCTGGACCAAATTCTCATATCAGAGATAGTTTCATGTGCCATTACCAAATTATTATTAAGTAGGCAAGTAAATTAAACTCCCAAGAGATAATTTGACTTATAAATATTTATTTTTGTTTGTGTTTATTATAATTTTTTTCCTCGGTGTTATATTTTTTTCTTATTTTCCCAAATTGTCTACTCTTTGTCATAGTTACCCTGTTTAACATTATTGTACTTTGACATTTTCACGTATCCTATTTTATTTGAGCTTTTTAGTTACATTTGCTAACTTTAAACTGCAATTAAAGAGATGTTATTCTCTAATGGTTAAAGTGTTCTTTACCTAGCTAATTGAAATAATCTCGGAACATAATTTTTCCTAATATATTTAAGTCCATTAAAATGTTTTAATAGCATGCTAAAAATCTTAGCAGATTGTTAATAGTTATAGTTTACATCCTGAGTATTTTGAGAGGTGGTTTGTAAGCTCATAGTAACTTTAACAAATTAATGCCATGAAACTGACTCATGTTTACTGTGTAAAAGTCTCAACTGACTTTTGAGACATTCTCTGTGCCGTTCAAAATTGTGTTGAAAACCCTTGTTTTGATTGCAGAGTTCCCCTAGAAATTATAATCATTATTATCCCAAGTATCTGCCATACATTTTACCTGGTCCAAATATAGAGTAGATCATTGTGTTTATGAATATTTATAGAGAAGAACAATCTTAAAGTCATTTGCAGCTTATGAAATGATGCTCTAATGGGCTTCCTTTAACTTTATATTAACGTTTATAAGAAAGTGGTCTAGAAAAAGTATTTTACTCTTTCTATTCTCTTTTATTGAAGTATTATTACCTATACTCTGATAAGTTATAAAATATCAGACTAACTCTGTTCTAGTTTGCCTTCTTTGTTTTCTCTCTTTGTTTTGGCTTACGACTTACTGTCTCTGCTAAAAATATCAAGAATATAGATTTCAAATTTCTCTAAAAAATGCTAAACTAACATTGAAAAATTAAGCTAGTAACTAAAATCTAGTTTTTCTGGCATATGTCTTCAGTAACTCTTGTGTAAAAATTAAAGAATTGCAATCACAAGTAATGTTTATGTGTTTAGAGATAGTAATTCTCATGTTGTTTGGTATAGACTGAATTGTGTTTGTTCCTCCCAAATTCATATGCTGAACCCAACCCCCCAAATGACTGTATTTGAGATATGGTGTTTAGGAAGTAATTTAGGTAAGCCAAGGTCATAAGGGTAGTATCTTAATCCTATAGGATGTGTGGCCTTATCACATGTGGAAGAGAGAGACTCCTGGGTGTCTGAGTCAGTTAAGTGTCTGATTCTTGATTTCAGCTCAGGTCATTATCTCAAGGTCATGAGATTAAGCTTTGAGTCAGGGTCTGCGCTGGTGTGGAGCCTGCTTAAGATTTTCTCTCTTTTCCTCTGCCCCTCCCCTGCCCTTGTGCACCAGCATGGGCTCTTTCTCTGAAAAAATAAAAAATAAAGGAAATTTTAAAAATTGAAAAAGAAGAAGAGAGAGTGATGACTCTCCACTCTCATGCACCAAGGAAAGGCTATGTGAGCACACAGAAGACTGCCATCTGCAAGCCAGGAAAAGAGATCTCATCAGAACGTGACCATATTAGCACTGTGATCTCAGACTTTAAGGCTCCAAAACTCTTAAGAAATTAAGTTTCTATTGTTGAAGCCACCTGGTCTATGGTATTTTGTTATGGCAACAAATATAGTGCTTTAAAGTTTAGTTCTGTGTAGATTTTAATTAAATGGCTTAAAATTGTGAAGCCTTATTCCCCAATCTGGTTCTTCGAGGAATGATTTCACAAAATTTTCCTGGAGGAAAGCTTCTGCGATTAAATAAATTGGGCCAGGCTGCATAATGTAGGACCCTCTTGGAAATTCACAGTATGCATTCATGCATCATACGTGGGCTGCTGTCATCCCACTGTTTACTGCTATGTAGCCCAGATAAAGCTAAAGTTTCTTAAGATAAAATTTTTAATTCAAATTTCATCTCAGCATAAAGAAATAAGTAAATAAAACCCATTCAAAACATTGAAAAGCAGTATGTTCTTTCCCTGAAAATTTATTGAAGACATGGAAGAGAGGAGTCACAGAAGTCATTACACAGTAACACTGACTAAAATTCTGGTTAGCAATGTAGCACTCAAAATTCCACACCAACTGTAGTCAACACCTCTTTCACCTTTCCCTCTAAAAAGTTCCTTGAAAAGTCCTATTTCCATGCCTGTTTTGATTTTCTTCTCTTCTTCCATATTTAGATCTCCCAATGGTGAGTTTACTTCCTTAATATACAGAGATTTATTTATTTTATTTTATTTTGTTTTATTTTATTTTATTTCATTTCATTTCATTTCATTTCATTTCATTTCATTTCATTTCATTTCATTTATTTACACAGGACATTTTAGACCTGCTCTCACTTCTCTCATGTTGTCCCATAGTTTGATAAGTAACAAAGATATCTGCTTATAAGACCATGTTTTGACATTTTGTTGTTTCACACAGTTGCTTATTCTGTACTCCATACACTTTATGTTATAACACACCTATCAATATCATAAGGAATGAGTATTTTATTGGATGCAAACTAGGAATATGTGTTATGAGCATAGTTTTGTGTCCACATGGGTTGAAACTTCAGTTATTCCTACCAATGTACCTTCCAAATAGCAGGTGGATAATAAATGCACATTTAAAAAGTAATTGAATGTTGACATGCCAGCATTAAAAGAAGTACACCAAGCTTAAATGTTCACTTCTGGGGCAAAATATAATCACATTGAGATTCTGATGGCCTACAAATACTTAACTAGTGTGGGAAAAATGAAACAGAGTCAAAACCAATTCCCCTTTTCTAGATTTATTAATAATCCTTGTCCTTTTTAACAGTGTGCACGTGGGGTGGTAATCTTATGTATGCACATGTCTGAAACATAGTGAAGTACCTTCTTTAATATCCTAATTATAATCCATTTCCAAGCAATTACAATACCACTTTTCCAAAGAGCTTAATGTCCCTTTCTGCAAGGCCTCATAGTTCATAGCCAGATATTTTAGTTTAAAATACACAACACAGTTCTACTCATGAAGGATTGACTGCTAAAAAAACCAGCTCTCTCTCGGTAAACAACTAGAAAACTGAAAGAAGACATAAAACAAGTTTTTACACATTGGATAACAGGCCCCATAAGTCAGATCCCTGAGAAAAGAATTTCACCAGCTTGCTACCCGGAGAGTTTCCAGGCCATATCCAAGGAAGATGAGAGTGAATGTTCTCAGTGAGTTAAGTTGGTGTATTTGAAGGGCAGGGAGGTCAAGAAACCAAAAATTTGTGAAGAAGATTATCAGAGAGCTACAAAGAGAACAAACTTTGGTGATGGGCACAGCCTGTGGCTGAACGCCAATCTATGCATCAGTGAGAGAAAAACTCCCTGAGGCTGTTAGGGAGCGCCATGAGAAATCAGTAGGCTGAAATATTCCCAAGGCTCATACAAGCCTAGGAGTAGTTAATTCCCATCAGCCATAGATAAGAGATGTCACATTACTTGCAGCATTGAATGGATTCCCCAGAAAGGTGTAACCTTTGTAGTGATGATAAATTAGTTCCAACAAAAAGGCTGCTTGGGGTTCACCATGGCAAAGCTTAATAAAGTAATCATTAATGGGGCCAAATTGGTTTAAAATTTATTTGACTACACATCTCTTGCTAAAACCAAAGACAGAATTTTAAAAGCAGCAAGAGGAAATAAATCTTCACATCCAAGGAAATCCCCTTTAGGCTATCAGATTTCTCAGGAGAGCCACAAATATCTGCGGCCATACCACCCTGAATGCACCCAATCTCGGAAGCTAAACAGTGTCTGGCCTGGTTAGAACTTGGATGGGAGATTTCTCAGGAGAAATCTTGCAGGCCAGCAAAGAGTGGGGGGATATATTTAAAGTGCCAAAAGGAAAAAAAAAAGCCAATCAAGGACACTTTACCTGGAAAAGCTGTCTTTCAGATTGAAGGAGAAATAAAGATATTCTCAGACAAAAAAAAAAAAAAAAAAAAAAGAAAAAAGAAAAAAAGCTGAAGATGTTCATCACATCACCATTAGACCTGCCTTATAGGAAAGAAATGCTAAAGGGAGTTTTAAAAACTGTAACTAATAATTTGAAATTCCATGAAAATATATAACTCACTGATAAAGTTAAGTGGTAAGTATGTAGTCAAATTCAGAATGCCCCAACACTGGAATGTGCCAGTGTGCTATTACTTAAGTCTAGTAGAGAGGTTAAAAGACAAAAGTATTAAAAATGACTATAGCTACAATAATTTATTAATAAATGCACAGACAAAAAGAGGTAAATTATAACGTTAAAACATAAAATGTAAAGAGGGAGGTGAAAGGGTGTGTGTGTGTGTGTGTGTGTGTGTGTGTTTTGTTTTTTTTTTTTTTTTTCAACGTTTATTTATTTTTGGGACAGAGAGAGACAGAGCATGAACGGGGGAGGGGCAGAGAGAGAGGGAGACACAGAATCGGAAACAGGCTCCAGGCTCTGAGCCATTAGCCCAGAGCCCGACGCGGGGCTCGAACTCCCGGACCGCGAGATCGTGACCTGGCTGAAGTCGGACGCTTAACCGACTGCGCCACCCAGGCGCCCCATGTGTGTGTGTTTTAGTGTTTATTTTCGAGACAGAGCATGAATAGGGGAGAGGCAGAGAGCAAAGGGGACAGAGGATCCAAAGCGGGCTCTGTGCCAACAGCAGAGAGCCCTATGTAGGGCTCGATCTAATGAGCCATGAGATCATGACCTGAGCCAATGTCAGACCCTTAACTGACTGAGTCACCCAGGCACCTCAAGAGTAGCAGTTTTTTATATAACTTTATCATATTAAAGAATTTATAACTCTTGGGGCGCCTGGGTGGCGCAGTCGGTTAAGCGTCCGACTTCAGCCAGGTCACGATCTCGCGGTCCGTGGGTTCGAGCCCCGTGTCGAGCTCTGGGCTGATGGCTCAGAGCCTGGAGCCTGTTTCCGATTCTGTGTCTCCCTCTCTCTCTGCCCCTCCCCCATTCATGCTCTGTCTCTCTCTGTCCCCAAAATAAATAAACGTTGAAAAAAAAAAAAAAAGAATTTATAACTCTAGACTGTTACAACTACATGATATTTTATGTATGCTTCATGATAACCATAAAGCTTAAAAAACTGCACTAAATATGCAAAAGATGAAGAGAGGGAATCAAAGAGTGGCTCTACGGAAAATTATAAATTCTCAAGGGAAAACGGTAAGAGAGTAGGAAAGAACAGAACTATAAACCAGCAAAGAAACAGCAAGATGGCATTGGTAAGTCCTTACAGATTACTCTAAATAGATTAAATTTTCTAATCAAAACACATAGAATGAATGATTGAATGGATTAAAAAATAAAAAAAAAAAACACAAAAAGACCAAACTGTATAATGCCTATAAGAGACATACTTTAGCTTAAGGATGTACATCGGATTGAAGTAGGGGTACAGGGAAAAAAATTTCCATGCAAATGAAAGCTAAAATAAATAATGATATTTATCCTTATAATAGACAAAACAGACTCAGTAAAAATAATTGTAACAAGAGGTTAAAAAAATCATTATATAATAATAAGAGGGTCAGTTAATCAAAAGGACATAACAAGCTATGCACCCAGTATCAGAGCACCTAAATGTATTAAACAAACACTGACAGCTATTTCATTGATCTAAGCAAAGAAGTGAGAGATTGGTACCCTGAAACCTAGAAGACACCGATGAAAGAAATTGAGGAAAATATGAAAAATGGAAGGGTATCTTGTGCTCATGGATTGAAAGAATGAATATTGTTAATAAGTTCACAACACCCAAAGCTATCTGCAACTTTAAAAGGACTCCTATCAAAACTTGTTTGGCATTTCCTAAAGAAAGAGAACAAACAATCCTAAAATTGTATGGAATGACAAAAAACCCTCAATATCCAAAGCAATCTTGAGAAGTAAGAATGAACCTGGAGACATCACAGTTCTCGATGTCAGACTACATTGTGTAGCTGTGGTAGTGGTGACAGTGTGGTGTTGGCATAAAAACAAACACATGGATCACTGCAGCAGAATACAGAGCCCAGAAATAAACCCACGCGTATAGGGTCACTCATCTTTAACAAGGGTGCCGAAGACACACCGGAAAGAAAGAGAATCTCTTCAATAAATGGTGCTGGAAAAACTGGATTTGCACATGCAAAATCACAAAACTGGATACTTATCTTACAGCATTCACGAAAATTAACTCAAAATGGATTAAAGACTTAATTAAGTGTAAGAGCTGAAATCACAAAATACCTAGAAGAAAATATAAGGAAACAGCTTTTTGACATTGGTCTTGAATGCACCCATGTAACTACACCCAAAAAAACTCATCCACCTCAAACCTGTTTTATTTGATAATATCATGGACTTCAAGCCTGAAACAAGTATTGTCATAGATGTAGGAAGTTTTTGAGGATGCGTATGTTTTGAATGTGAAGGAATATGCCTCATTCAGGTCAGGGGGATAATTGTCACAGCTGGTCTTCAAGGCTGCTACCAAGAGAATCTTACTTCTTGGCCTTAAAACCCGATTACATATAACCCTTTCCACGTTGACTCTGGGTTACCTTTGCATAACTGATAGAGTGTGGCCAAAGTGAAAAAGTGAAACTTCCTCAGGTCATAAGAAAACTTAGTTTCCACCTTGGTCACTTGTTTTGGATAGAGTGAGCTTGCATGGATGTTTACTCAGAGACTACTGCCGGGGCATGAGAAACATCAAACTAGCCACATAGAGAGGTCACGTGTAGAAACCTCCCCTGAGGTGGTCAACCTGTTCCAGATTTGTAGGCATCCCTGCTGAAATAACAGATGTAGAAGTAAATAAGCCGTCTTAGACTGAGTCATAAGGTACCATGATTCCAGTCCACTACTTACTCCAACTTTATGAGGCATACCCAAGTATGAACTGTCTGCATAAGTTCATAAGTATGAACTGTCAGTCAATCCATAGAGCTTGAAAGATAACAAATTATTATTTTTTTTTTTATTTTTTAAATTTTTTTAACGTTTTATTTATTTTTGAGACAAAGAGAGACAGAGCATGAACGGGGGAGGGGCAGAGAGAGAGGGAGACACAGAATCGGAAGCAGGCTCCAGGCTCTGAGCCGTCAGCCCAGAGCCCGACGCGGGGCTCAAACTCACGGACTGTGAGATCGTGACCTGAGCCGAAGTCGGCCGCCCAACCGACTGAGCCACCCAGGCGCCCCAACAAATTATTATTTAAGGCACATAATTTTGGCATGGGTTATTAGGTAGAAATAACTAAAGACCGCCTTAAAAAAAACATTATAGTGGGCATTATGGACCATTTTTAATTCCATATGTATGTTAGAAGCAACTTGTTAGTTACTTCAAAATGCCTCCTGTGTTTCTTACATGAATTCCGTTGAAGCCAAAGGTTGGATGTAATAGTTGTGAGTGTTTCTACCCATGAACAATGCATCCCTGATTTCATTTAGGTCTTACTTCATTTATCTTAGAAATGTTTTAGAATTTCAGTGTTAAGAGCTCTTGTATGGGTTTTGCTCAATTTATTCTGAAGCATGTTGTATGTATGATGCTATTGTAAATTACACTTTTTGAAAAAGTTTTATTTTCTAATTGCTTATGGTTTGTATACAGAAATAAGATTAATTTTTTAAAAAACTGGTGTTCTTAAACTTCCAACCCAGGTAAATTCACTTTTTAGTCCTAGTAGATTGTTTCCCTTTTAAATGCAGGAGATTTTTTTTTTTTTTTTAATTTTTTTTTTTCAACGTTTATTTATTTTTGGGACAGAGAGAGACAGAGCGTGAACGGGGGAGGGGCAGAGAGAGAGGGAGACACAGAATCGGAAACAGGCTCCAGGCTCTGAGCCATCAGCCCAGAGCCTGACGCGGGGCTCAAACTCACGGACCGCGAGATCGTGACCTGGCTGAAGTCGGACGCTTAACCGACTGCGCCACCCAGGCGCCCCTTTTTTTTTTTTTTAACATTTATTTATTTTTGAGACAGAGAGAGACAGAGCATGAACGGGGGAGGGGCAGAGAGAGAGGGAGACACAGAATCGGAAACAGGCTCCAGGCTCCGAGCCATCAGCCCAGAGCCTGACGCGGGGCTCGAACTCACGGACCGCGAGATCATGACCTGAGCCAAAGTCGGACGCTCAACCGACTGAGCCACCCAGGCGCCCCTAAACCCAGGAGATTTTTATAGAGTCAAGAATTTTCTATATAAATCATGTCATCTGAGAAAAAAAAAATATTTCCTTCCTTTTACTTTTTATCCATTTCTTTTTCCTCTTTATACTAGTGAAAGCTTCCATTGAAATGCTAGATAAAGGGGCGCCTGGGTGGCGCAGTCGGTTAAGCGTCCGACTTCAGCCAGGTCACGATCTTGTGGTCCGTGAGTTCGAGCCCCGCGTCAGGCTCTGGGCTGATGGCTGGGAGCCTGGAGCCTGTTTCCAATTCTGTGTCTCCCTCTCTCTCTGCCCCTCCCCCGTTCATGCTCTGTCTCTCTCTGTCTCTCTCTGTCTCTCTCTGTCCCAAAAAATAAATAAAAAACGTTGAAAAAAAAAAAAAAAGAAATGCTAGATAAAAATTATGAGAACAATTGTACTTGCCCTCTTGCTTTTATGAGAAAAATACTTAACCTTTCCATATTATGTATATTATGTTATTTTGTAGATTTTATTGTAAGACTCAGGTGATTTCCTTCTATTCCTGCTTTACTGTGAATACTTACCATGAATGGCTTTTTCATATACTAAAGACAATTTTTCATGATTTAAAAAATTTATCTATATAAGTTTTAATGACTGCATATGCTCTATTGTATGTCTGTACCTAACTTTTAGCAAAACCCCAGTTATTTAGAGTTAGAATTCTTATGCTCTTTTGTATACATTGCATTAAATAATTCATAGGAGAGATTTGCTAGACAAAATGGTGTGCATTGTTTAGAATTTTGATATATTTGGCATGAGGTTAGTTTTGACTAAAAATAAGAACCCTGAAACTTGGAAAGCTTACCAAAAATAGGGAATAAAACAAAATCTTTTGAAAATGAGAATATCTAAAAAGTTTTTCCTGTACTTTACTAAATAAGATGAAACATAATGTATGAGAGAGAAAAATACAGTTTTTCATTATTTACACAGACATCTGCACCTTAAAAATCACTTTTCTGTGAAATGTGTCCTCAAGTGTCAGCTATATTTTGGCCCAATATATAAAAACCTTTATGTAGTTATGCACACCTATTCGTATTTTTTCATTTTTAATGAGATATAATCTGATTTTGAACATGAAACTGAATAGTCTGAAATTCAGTTGTTTTTATATAATGAAATTAATGAGTACGTTAGTTGTTAATCAAATTACCTTTAATTTTTTTTGAATTTAAAAAATTTGTGCTAAACTCAAATATAGGGATGCATGGGTGGCTCACTTGCTTAGGCACCCAACTCTTGGTTTCAGCTCTGGTCATGATCTCACGGTTTTGGGAGTTCAAGCCCCTCATCGGGCTCTCTACTGGCAATGTGGAGTCTGCTCGGAATTCTCTCTCTCTCCCTCTTTCTCTGCCTCCATCCCCCACTTGCACTATTTCTGTCTGTCTCAAAATAAATAGGTCACCTTTGAAATAAATAAACTCAAATATATATATATATATATGTATATATATATATATGTGTGTAGGTATATATATATATATATATATATATATATATATATATATATAGTAATTGGTAGATTTAACAATTTAGCAAGTACAGTGAAACCTTGGTTTGTGAGCATACTTGTTCTGAAAACATGCTTGTCATCTAAAGCACTTATATATCAAAGCGAATTTCCCCATAAGAAGTAATGGAAACTCAGAAGATACGTTCCACAACCCAAAAATATTCACATTAAAATTATTACAATACTGTAATATAATATAAAACAATATAGACAATACAAAATATAAAGAAAAAATAATCATATTAACCTGCACTTACCTTTGAAAACCTTAGAGGCTGGTGTGAGGGAGACAAGAAAGTAGAGGGTTATTGTGGAGGACAACTTTCGCTGTCACTAACCGATGTTGACTATAGTACGGTTTTGATGAACTCTGATCATCTCGTGCATTGAATGTAACTGGCAATAAGGCAGCAGAGGAAAGGGTCTCTATCTGCAGGCGGCCTGACCTGGAATGAAACAAAGCATTTCTAAGCTTACTTACCATGGAAAAGCAAAAGACTGTCCATAGTGCTTTGAGGTGACAAAAAAAATACTTTCGTGCCAGTCGTGGGTACTTTCCAACGTTCTGAAAAATCGCTGATTTCTGCCAAACACTGTGGCCTGAGACCAAGCATATGAGCATGGGAGACAGTCACTCACAATCCCACAGAGAGAGAAGAAACAGTGGCTCAGTTGTGATCATGTGACCTTTGGCATCAGGTAGTACTTGCATTGCAAGATATTGCTCACTTACCAATTTAAAATTTATTAGCAATGTTTGCTGATCTTGGGGAACATTCACAGAACAAGTTGCTCGCAATCCAAGATTCCGTGTATCTCCCTAGGATTTTTTCTTTTTCAAAAAACTAATTAGATACAGCCGGTAAACTAAAAAGTAGAAAGCTAAGCATTAATTGGATTCTTTTTTGGTAATTAAAAAATATTCCTTAATGTGGTATTTTTATTACTATTGGTATGTCTTAACCTTGTATAAAGTCTAATATACTAAGAGCCACTGTCAGCATTTCTATCAATAAATTAAGTCCCCTTTCTAGGCCTTCTAAAATGGTATTCACATTTTTTCTTTTGCTACTAGAGTGTAACTTATGTGAAGAATAGAACTGTTCCTTTGGTTGAATGATGCTTCTCACTCAGGTATTCTGGAACATAGTAGGTGCCCAATATGTGTTTCTTAACAAAATAAATAATATGTACACATTTTAATTGAAATATCCATTGCAGAAATGTCACATCTTAAATACCAACTTAATGATATAAGAAAATGGAGGCTTAAGAAATTCAAGTTACCTTCTATGTGTATACTTTTAATATGGTATTTCAATTACAATGTCGATTTCCATTAAGAAATTTAAGACAGTCCACCAACAGTGCACTTCTCACTTTTCAACTTTATTTTTCTCTTCTAGTAAACATACTTGGTTGGGTCAGAAAGGTCATGTCATATCTCAGAAAGGAAAATCATGAGAAGAGATAAGTTTTAATTTCAGGTGTCAGAAATTCTGGTATGAAATCAACTCCTCCCTTCCCCAGTAAGGGAGACGGCTTATTTTAATAGTATTTTGTGAATAATGTTAGGTGGGAAACTGGTATTTGTTACATGGTTAATAATTGCCAGTTAGTTCAAAAATTGTAGGTTGAGCTTAAGAAATTAATTATCTGAAACATTCACACAAATTGGATTTCTGAAAAGAGTATCCCAGAGGAACGAACGAATAGCTAAATTTTTCTCAAACCAGAGTACTTTTAATTTAGACAACTTGATTTTTAGTACATAAAAAGTGATGTATTAAGAGTACTCTAATACATTTTAATATTTCCAAAGGCACACAGTGTCAGCCTTTTGAAATGTTTGGATACTTCTGAGGTTCTTAGACATGCTTTATGACAAGATGAAATGGATTCCACAGGTATAATGGGACTTAAGTTTTAATTTGCCTTTTTATATTGTCTTCTGATAAATTGCTTTTAGCAAATGTAAAATTAATAAACAGTGATTTCTGAGCTTTTTATTAATTCCTCTGTGTAGCAGATTATTTATAAATTTATAGTAGCTTACATTACTTCTAGATAAATTATTAATGAACTGTGAGAGTTTAAAGCCTTACAAATCTCTTACATGCTCAACTATTGTTTTAGTAGGAAAATTTGGTTTAATAATTATTAGATTTAATAAGATTGTATTCAATTACCTTATCTATAGTTGCATTGTTCTCACAGATTATCTCTTGGGATTCTTTTTTTTTTTTTTTTTTTTTTTTTAGAGAGAGAGAAAAGTTAGAAGTTAAAAAAAAAAAAAAGAAAAGAAACAACATTTCATGGTCAAATAAGTGTGAGCAACTCATGTGTATTGTTAATGTTTTTTTATCATTTAAAATTTTTAACAGTTATTTATTTTTGAGAATGAGACAGAGTGCCTGCAGGAGAGGGTCCGAGAGAGAGGGAGACACAGAATCCTAAGTAGACTCAAGGCTCAAGGCTCTGAGCTGTCAGCGCAAAGCCCAACCCAGGGCTCAAACCTGCAAACCGTGAGATCATGACCTGAGCTGAAGTTGGCTGTTCAACTGACTGAGACACCCAGGCACCTCTGTTTTCTTTATCATTTAACATAACGTATACTCAAAGTAGTTCTCCAAAAAATTGTTAAATTATATTAACTGTATTTATATCTAGTAAAGTAGGAGCTCAATACATCTGCCCTGTCAGTGTCCAGCAATTTACATGAGAAGTTTCTAATCCCAAATTGCACACAGAATTCTAATGTCAATCCTGACCCAAAGTGAGTACCTTGAATGATTAAGTCTTCAATGCTACACTCAAATAAAATAGTTTCACATATGACTTGGTGATTTACCCCATATAGTAATATATCTGATAGTATTGCCTCTAAAATATCACCCTCAGCTTATTGAGTGTAACATGAATAATGTATTTTTTTATTTTAATGTTTATTTGTTTTTTAATTAAAATTTCTATTTTGAGATAATTACAGATTTACCTGCAGTTGTAGAAAATAATATAGAGATACCACATTATCCTTTACCTAGTTTCCACCAATGGCAATATGTTGCAAAACTGTAATACACCATCACGGCCAGGATATTGACATTGATACAGTGAAGAGAAGGGACATTTTCATTACCATAATAATCCCTCATATTGCTCTTGTGTAGACAGCACATATTTGGATTATGTCTTGTAGTCCCATCCTGCCATTCCCTGTCTTTAATTAGCGTTTTCATATGATTTACATATGATTTAGTTATTGAAATGTTAAGGATTAAATCTGGCTTTTTTTTTTTTTGGTTTCTATTCTCTCCGTTTTTCATGGCTTTGTTTTCTTTTTCCTGCCTTCCTTGAGGTTACTCGAACATTTTTTTTAGAATTCCAGTTAGATTTATCTATAGGATTTTTGAAGTGATTTCATTGTGTAAGTTCATTAATGGTTGCTGTAGGTATTATTCATACAAAACTTGTCACTGTCTATTGGTAGTATAATTTTATCAGTTCAGATGAAATAGGAGAGTCTTGCTTCCCTTTATGTACATTGGCCATCCGCCATTTATAATCTATTCATATTTAATATTCACTTGAATAATATATTCAAGATATATCCAATTCAATATAATTAATTATAAGATATATATTATACATATAATATATATCATATATAATATAATGTATTAGTTTGAATATAACCACATTAAATAGTATTATAATTTTTGTCTGATTAAGCATAATTTGGAAACCTCAAGATGAGAAAGAAGGAAAGCCTGTTATATATACCCATTTTTTGCTGACCATGTTCTCTCTTCCTTCCTGATGTTCTAAGTTTCTTTCTTTTGTTATTCTCTTTCTATTTACAAAACTTGTTTTAATTACTCCTTTAGGGTAGATCTGTTGGTAATAAAGTCTCAATTTCCTTCATCTTAGGATGTCCTGATTCTTCATACCCTCAAAATATTTTCTTTGCATAAAGTATTTCAGATTAACGACTGTATTCTTTTAGCACCTCAAAAATATTATGCTCCTTCTTTTTGGGGTCCTTTGTGCCTTATGAGAAAACGGGTTTCATTCTATTTGTTTTTCCCTGTAGGTAAAATGCTGCTTCCTCTGGCTACTTCAAGATGCTCGTCTTTAGTTTTCAGAAGCTTAGTTATGTTGTGTCTTGCCATGTATTCTTTGGGATTGTCGTATGTGGGGTTTGCTTAGTTTTTTAAACCTGTAGCACTGTGTCTTTTGACCAATTTGGGAAGTTTCAGTGACAATTTCTTTATACACTTTTCCAGTGTTGCCCTCTTCCTCTCTCTTTCCAGGATTCTGATAACATCTTGGATGTTTTGTTACCATTCCATAAGTTCCCTGAGGCTCTACCCACTTTTTCCCAGATTACTCTGTTTTGTTCAGATTTAGTCACTTCTATTGTCCTGTCTTCAAGTTCATGGATACTTTTCTTTGTCCTTACCAGTCTACTACTGTTCTTGTCTGATGAGCTTTTTATTTGCATGGCTGTATTTTTTAGTTGTAAAATTTTCATTTGATTCTTACTTATGTCTCATATTTGTTTGCTAGTACTTTGTGTCTTTGGAGAGATTTCATATTTTTACACCTGTGTCAGGAGTGTTCATCTTGACAGTGTTTTGTTTTTGTTTTTGTTTTTATGGTTGCTTTATCTATTTCTTTTTCTAATAATTCTAACATCTGTGTCCTTTTGGTTGTTGTCTTTTGCTGCTCATTTTTCCCGTGCATTTTTAGGTCTTTCTGTTCCTTGGCATAACAAGTAATTTTCTGTTGCAATGTGGATGTGTTAAGTATTATATTACACAACTCTGGATCTTATTTAAACCTTCTCTTTGGCTTGGTTTCCTATGATGCCAGTCTGGTAGGGGAAATGGAGGCATTGCCTCATTACTGCCAATAGGGGTAAAAATCCAGTTTCTGCACTCAGCCTCCATTGATACTTGATGGGGAGAGTTTCTAGTTACTGTTGGGTCAGTCTATGAGTGTCATTTCCTCATTAGGCCTCTACTCATACCTCTCTGGTTGAGAGGCATAAAGGTGTGTCACTATTACTCCCTATGTGACTTCCACTGATGTCGTGGGGAAAGTATGGTAGCCTTGTTCACATTGGGTGAAGATAAAAGTCGTGACCATCCTATGGCAGGGTGTAGGATGCCTCATTACTACTGGGGAGAGGGTAAAAGCACAGTCTTTCCTTGTGGTCTTTACTCACTCCTGAGGCAGAAAGGGGCATCATTACTTTGTAGCCAGGGATGAAAGTCCACATCCCTATTCAGCCTTCTTTGATGCTACCCCGATGGGAATTTGGGTGCCTTGTCATAGCCACGCAAGGGTAGAAGTCTAGTCTGTCTTCTCAGCCTTTGGTAGGGATGGATGGGGTTTTTCTCTGCTGTTCTTTGGAATAGAAGAATTGTGGTTTAAAAGTTTTCTGTATTGTCACATTTCTCTGCTCCTGGCTCCCTGCTGAAGTGACCAGTCTTTTATTCTGGCTTTTCATTTGTCTATACCAGTTGGTGTTTTCAGGTTGATGGTTTCTTCTGCTCTAAGCCTCGGATATGTGAGGCAAAAGAAAAGCCAGTGAACTCACCTCAGTGTCGTTCCTGAGGATTTGAAGTTTCTAGCCAATCTGCCACTTTTTCTACCTCTCAGAACCACCTCCTATCGAGAAGCATCTTCCTAGAAGCTGAAGAAGTCTCTGGGCCATTATAAAGGCTTACAGTCAAAAGTGTAAAGAGGCTAGCTAGTGAATGTATGTATGTATCCCTTGAGAAGCTTTTGATTGATTTACTGTGTTGGTTATAAGGACAAAAAAAAAAAAGAGAACAGTTTTGAAATTTTATTGCACAGATAAAATGTTTATTTCACTGTCTGAATTAAAACAGCTCTGTGTCTGTGTCAGGATACGTGCTTTGGAAACTTGGGTCTTGACACCTGATCATAAACGGATAGTTAAAAGCACTAAAGAAGTTCCTTGCCCTCAAAGAAGTAACGCTATTAATGTCAAGGGGAGGAAGTAGGAGCCTTTTGGAGGAATGAGACAGAAGTGAAGTAAGAGGTCATTTGGATATATTCTTGCTTCACCCCCTGTACCAACTCAAATTCAAGGGTAAACCCAATACAGGGAGAAATAGTGCCCTGGTTGTTTTTTGGGGCTAGAATGGAGACCACCTGATAGAAAGTTTGACACCAATCGCAGTATCGACTGCAAAGTTGATACACACAGAACTAGAAGTGGCTCTAATGTGCTTTAGTAAAAGTTCACAAATCTCTTTTCCTCCCCTTTGGGAGGCTAAATGAAAGTTAATAGACAGTGAGCTTGGAATGGGGCAGTAGTAGCAAGGGGGAAGTGATGACACAGTGTTGTGACACAGGTCTGGAATTGATAGCTACTCCACAGGCCAGATGGAGAATGTGAATGAGACTTCGAGGCTCTTCAGGGTGAGCCATGGTGGAGGTGGAGATAAGTCAGGGACAGAAGGCAGTATATTTGACTCCTAGTGTGCGGAGGGATTACACCATGGGTTCTGTTAGCTTTGGACTTGAGGAGTGAAATGCAGGAGCACATCCAGTCTCTGTGACAAAATTTCATGTCCATGAAGGTCAGTGAGAGATCAGAGGAACAGCAAAGAAAATGCTCAGCTTGGGTTTCCTGTGGCGTCTGCTTATACCCCAACTTCCGTGTGGAGAAGGAAAATTATAGAGATGTGTATGACAAGAAAATTAGTCCTTAAGTAGAATTTATAACTTAAAATCTTATTAAAACTTACCCAAACAAGGATGAAATAAACCAACCTAAGTAAGAAGACTGATAGACTTTTAAAATAAATGGCAAGTGTGTGTGTGTGTGTGTGTGTGTGTGTGTGTGTGTACAAAGGTCAGGATTAGAATGTTGTAATAGTTATGCATTATGTTGTATATTTTTGGACACTCTTCTCTCTTTGTTCACATCCAACTAATATGTCTGTAAAAGCCACTTATTTAACATAAATGCTTTACCTGGGCCGGATGGGAGAAAATAGTTCTAAGTTACTAATATTGGCTCTTAGTATGCAAGTGCCTACTTAGATTGCCTTGTAAAATACTGTTCAGATACTGCAAACAGCCCCTCCACCCTGCAAATATCTGTTGTGGCACTCCTAAATTTTTTGGTAAAGATCTCTCTTCTCCACAAGGCAGAATGAGCCATCTTTGAACCAGTTAGAAGGTTTAGAGAGTCACTCGCTGATACACAGCCTAAAATTATCTCCTCATTACCTCTATAAATGGTCTAGAGTTACCTCTGCGGGTCTATTCTTTCATTTTAAAATCTTTTATATTGAAAATGAATGTCTTACACCCCAGTAATTTATTATAGAGCCTGTTTTGGCTTTCCTTACTGCTGTCATTATTGTACCCTGAATGAGTTCCATTTTGTACATTCCATCGGAATTGTAGTAATTAGGATTAAATGCTGTATTTCTGATAGAACCTGGCCAGCTCCAAATGCACTGCAGGCGACTGTTTCTAGAAAACACTGAACCGCTTGACTTGCAATCTGTATCTGATGGTCTTTCCTTTCTTTATTTCACTTATTTATTTTCCTTTTCCATTATAGTAGTAATGTACTTCATAGAACATTATATGTTGTTTTTTTTCCTGCACACAGTATTATACTTTTCTTAAAAATAAAAGTTATCTAAAAACGTTCTTTGGCATCCTGACGAGAAGGTCGAACTCCCAATTAGTCACACCTGCCGTAGTAAAATTGTAATTTGGGGACGAGTCATCAACAAGCGAAAGCAATGGAACAGATGAGGCTGGAGGCTGAGAGGGTTTCAAAGCGTGACGTCAATCACTGACAATCATTGGTGTCAACATTGATGTCAATCTCTTTCAGGAAGAGATTACAGGAATAGGAAATACATTGCTTACATAGGTAAACAATGGGAGAGTTATCATCACATATCAGCTCGAGTTTGGGTCTCCCAGGAATTTGGAGATAACTAAGCAATTCCTAAAGCCCAGGTTGTGATGAAAAAAAAAAAAAAAGTCCTAGATACTAGAGGGAGCATGTGCCTGAATGAATGCCATCAATAAGCTGCAAACCTGGTGTTCCACTTTGCAGTTTTGGGCTCAAAGATAGAAGATCCATATTCTGGCTTACTCTTTGTTTCAGCTGGCTAATCTCATAAAAATGTGACGTAACCAACCACCTAGATTTTAGTGGCTTAAATCTGAATATTGTATTCTCTTCCGCTATGGGTCCCCCAAGAGTCCCGTGATGTAGGCTTTGCTCAGCTGGACAACTCTGCCAGCGGAGGCGGCAGCTGGTGAGCACCTGTTTCTCATTGCAAATCTATGATTGAGCTCGCTGGCTCCAGGTGCTTCTCATGCTCAAGGAACCAGTGGGCTAGCTTGGAGCACACGGGTCTCGTGGCAGAACAGAGATAAAAGAGTGTCTCCTGGGTCTTTTAAGGTCTTGGTTTGGAACTGACCCTGCGTTCTTTCCGCGTCGCCAGGGGGCAAAGGAAATCGTCTGATGTAAAGCCCCAAAGCAAGACACGCAGAAGTGTTACCCACCCACAGCGAGCCTTCGGCAAATGTAAGATTAATAAGGGGTGTCCCTTCCTCTGCCCTACTCTGTGTTAAGACCAGAAATTGACGACAAACACTGAACAGTAGTGACCGCGGGGATGGTGAGTGGTGCGGGAGAGCCCCAGGTGCCGGTGCAGACCCGCTGCCCCGGCCTTCAAAACAAACAAGCAAACAAACAACCAGAACACCGTAGTTTCTCTGCTCCATCTCAAGCTGACCAGTCTGAAGGTCTTAATTTTTGCACCTGATGTAAAATAAACTTAGATCCAGAAACTTGAGCCCCTGTGAATAGTAAGATTAAAAACTAGAAATGGAGGGGGGAAATGAGAATTCCACACACTTTTCTTTGTTAATCTTGATTTCTCTCTGATCCTGAATTCAATTTCCCTTTACTTTGCAATTCAATTCATTCTGTCTTCTCTTTCTGAATTCATTATGCTTGTCTTAAATTTTTATTTATGTTCAAGATAAATAGAATATTACTCCATTTGATTTCTGCAGTAAAATAATATATTTTTGAGTAAGCCTCTCAGAAAACACACGATGTTGTAATCGTGTTTCAAGTGTCTCAGTCAATTTTTTGCCATAAGACGTCATTGAATTTTTGAGAAGTTTTTTTGGATCCACCACGTTGGAGGGCATTGAGAATGAGCCATCTTGGAACCAGGTACAAGGTTTAGAGAGTGACTTGCGATACACAGCTTAAAATTATCTCTTTGTAACCTCTATAAATGGTCTAGAGTTGCCTCTCAGGGTCTGTTCTTTCAGTCACAAATCTTTTATATTGAAAATGACCTTGAGAGTAAAAGAATATAAAAATCACATTTGCCTGAGTTTTGATGATGAGCCTTTTTTTTCTCTTTTAATGTTTGTTTGCTTGTTTTGAGAGAGAGTGGGGGGGGAAGGGAGAGAGAGAGAATCCTAAACAGACTTTGCTATCAAGGCAGAGCTCCACTGGAGGCTCAATCCCATGAACAAAGAGATCATGCCCTGAGCCGAAATCAAGAGTCTGACACTTAACCGACTGGGCCACCCAGGCATCCCGAAAATAAAGGGCTTTAAGAGCTTCTTGACTCATTGCTTTCATCCTGATAAAGCAATGTCTCTCACCTGTGCCAGGAAATGCCAAGAGACTTTCAAACTTCTTCTTAGATGGAGAGTTGAAATAAACTTGGAATTTATGCATAAATGTTCGCAAGGATACCAATATGTGATGATTTTTAAAAAGGGGCTTAAATATAATATTCTAAAATTCTTTCCAAAATCTTGCAGTCACCCTCAACCTGAACACAGTTTTACTTGTAATTTTTAAACAGGTACGGTATATGCACATGACATACTTTCTAGTATCTATTATAATGTTCCATGAAAATGATACTCAAAATGAGGATAAATGTTAACTTCCAGTTACTATATTTTTTATTTATGCCACGATGTTCCTATAAAAAGCAGCTTATCTTAAAATCTGTCCTATAAGTAAACTACCAGAAACTAGCTAAGCAAGCGCTTTTGTAACCCATGAGGTCAGTACAGTGAAACACCAGTAATATAAATTGCAAAGATCAAGGTGAAAGCAAACATTATTTTAAACCTTTAAGCAAATTGAGTGGACATCTGTATGTGGACGTAGAATACTTTGTTGTGGTGCCTGGGTGGCGTAGTCGGTTAAACGTCAGACTTCAGCTTAGGTCATGATCTCAGGGTACTTAGGTTTTAGCCCGGTATTGGGCTCTGTGTTAACAGCTCAGAGCCTGGAGCCTACTTCGGATTCTGTGTCTCCCTCTCTCTGTCTGCTCCTTCCCGCTCACGCTTTGTCTCTGTCTCTCACATAAACAAGGAAACAAACAAACAAACAAACATTAAAAGAAAAAAAAAGGATACTTTGTCAAAGTGGTTAGCTTTTTGACACTTAACAACTTGTTTCCAGGTCTGATCTCTACCTCTGGGGTTTAGACCTGAGGTACCCTCAATCATCTGATGAATCCAGATACTGAGATAACAAAAGAAAAATTGTGATTCCAGGGAAAACCTTAAACTGATGGTTTCCATTTCACATAGTGCTGTCTGCCAGTGCTTGTGAGTACAGGGCTGGAGAACGGGTCCTCTCCACCACTTCAAACAGAGTTGTCTTCGCATTCAGCCAATGCTTATATCCCAAAATGCCAGTCTTGGTGCCCTGTCATTTGGACACCAGCCTGACAGCACCCCTAGTTTCTATTGAGCAGGATAGCTTTCGGGTACCTGCAGCCTGAGCAAATTCTAGACACGCTGCTCCCTGACTCTTGATGCCGACTTCTCTTTTCTTAAAGCATTTACGTTAGAAAACTTGGAATTGTACGTTCCTCCTCTGCCTCTTTGAGAGACAAATCTCCTAGACTTTTGCCAGTTTTACGACCCAGAAATAGCTTTCTCAAGGACTGGGAGCCATCCCTTTGAAATGTAATCATGGAGAAATAGAGTGTCTCCGTCTCCTAGTCTGTGTGGGAAGGTAGAAGACTCCATTCAGTTAGTAAATTAGTGTCACTTAGCAAACACCAATGGTCCAATCACCTTGGCCAATGTGCCTTTGTCTACCTCCCAGTACTTTTTCTGCTAGCTCACTCCACCCTCTGTTTCATTGGAGTTGAATTCAATCTCTTTTCAGTGGAATCGTTTTGAATTAAGTCTTGGCTGTTTCACATCATCCGTTCAGTGCAGTTTTTCTTGGACATACATACAGAGAGGTATAGCTCTGTCCTGTATCTCTATCCATCAAGGTATATCTCTTGTTCTATTTGTGGGAGGGACCTTGAGAAATGTGTACCCAGAGTGGATGTGGCAGCTTGTGATAGCAACAAGAGTTCAATTTGAAACCTGTCTTAAAGAACCATTCCACTATAATTCATGTTTAGTCTTTAAAGTCTCATTTTTGTATTTTAGAGGCCGCAATTGCTATGGAAATCGTGAAGTTACCTCTTTGAATAGTCAATGGCATTGCAGTGCAAAAACAGGAAAACTGTTCACTGGCAGAGGAAGGACTCTGAGTCTGGAGCTTTTGACAGTAGGGCTAACGTGACTATTCAATCATTTTTGGCCTCGTGTGACTCCTCTATTTCTTTGGGCTCTACTTACCCCCACCCCCCCCCCCCCAATGTTTATTTCTTTTTGAGAGAGAGAGAGAGAGAGAGAAGCATGGGGTAGGGGCAGAGAGAGAGGGAGACAGAGGATCCAAACGGGGTTCCTCGCTGACAACAAGGAGCTTGACATGGGTTCAGACCATGAGCCCCCAAATCATGACTTGAGCAGAGTCTGAGCTACCCAGACCCCCCTGGGCTCTACTTTAAATAGAAGGATTGGAGAAGAGCTGTAGGAAGGCAATGGAATAAGGGACAATGTAGGATCCTTCTCTTGAGGAATAAAAAGGAAGTGACTAAAGGTAAGGCATGAATTAGAAAGTTGACACTATGACCAGTCATACCTGAGCATTTAGACTCAGATTACATATTCATCATCTCTGGGTTTTTTTTCAACGTTTTTTATTTATTTTTGGGACAGAGAGAGACCGAGCATGAACAGGGGAGGGGCAGGGAGAGAGGGAGACACAGAATCGGAAACAGGCTCCAGGCTCTGAGCCATCAGCCCAGAGCCCGACGCGGGGCTCGAACTCATGGACCGCGAGATCGTGACCTGGCTGAAGTCGGACGCTCAACCAACTGCGCCACCCAGGCTCCCCTCATCATCTCTGTTTTAAAGTGAACAAAACTTGGGGTGCCTGAGTGGCCCTGTCAGGCATCCAACTCTTGGTTTCAGCTCAGGTCATGATTTCACGGTCCCTGAGTCCAAGCCCCATACAGGACTCTGTGCTGACAGCGCAGAGCCTGCTTGGGATTCTCTCTCTCCCTCTCTGTGCCCCTCCCCTGCTTGTGCTCTTTCTCTCAACTAAACGCTAAAAAGATAAAAAAAAAATGCATTAAAAATAGGATAAAACTTACATTTCTATGGGTAAGATTTCTACCTACCTTGGTGAGTAAAGCTATATGAAGTTCTGATAAATAGGGTGCTTTGATTAAAGATGCCTTATTTCATCATTTTCATGAAGGCTTATGTTGACCTGAAAATCCTAAGTACAAAAGACCATCTTTTTCTATTGAAAGATTGTACAAGCCATTTCTCAGGGCTCCTGGCTGGCTTAGTCAGAAGAGTGTGATTCCTGATCTTGGGGTTGTGAGTCCTCACCCTATAGAATCAATAAAGGAATAAGTTACATATTTCATACATGCAACCTAAAAATACAAGTATCCCAGAATGCTAAACCAATATATTAACAAAATAATTAACATTGACTTATTCTCAAACATGGAGCTATTTCAAATACTTCAGTTTTTTTCACAAAATAGAAAGTCTAATGCTACCAATTTTTAAGAAGGTTGTGAGAAAGAGAAGTCCTAACCTACCTCTGATGGATATAAAAATAAGATTTCTCGGAAAAAGTAGGAAAACTGTGGCAACATTTTTTTGATGATAAACGTGAATATATTCCATACAACAGCCATTCAATTTATGCACATTCAAAGTGTTAATGTGCATTTGTTCACAATTAAACATGTGGGAGCATTTTTGTCTCCATTTGTAAAAGTCAAACTTTGGAAACAAACAAAATAGCCAACTATGGAGAAATGCATGAACAAAACCCAGTGTCTTACCCAAAGTCAAAATGGATAAACCCGGTCTGTATCTGTCCATATAGCCCAGTCTTGACAGTCATAGGTGTCTATATGCTGAGAGGGAAAAAGTGAAAGCAAGTTAGAAGAATGAACGCAGGAAGAAGAGAGTCTTACATACAGTGAACAAACTGAAGGTTGCTGGTGGGGTCTTGGGTGGGGGTGACAGGCTAAATGGGTGATGGGTATTAGGGACGGGTTTGTTGGTATGAGTACTGGGTGTTATACGTAAGTGATGAATCACTAAGTTCTATGCCTGAAACCATTATTACACTGTATGTTAACTAACTTGGATTTAAATAAAATTTTAAAAAATTAAAATAACTAAAAGAAAAAAAAGAAATGGAATAGAACACAATTATGGCTATGAAAAATAAGATACTGCAGTATTGTCCATGGATTCACATAAAGTTTTAAATTTCTTTAAAAGATGCATTAGAAGGGGGCGCCTGGGTGGCGCAGTGGGTTAAGCGTCCGACTTCAGCCAGGTCACGATCTCGCGGTCCGTGAGTTTGAGCCCCGCGTCGGGCTCTGGGCTGATGGCTCAGAGCCTGGAGCCTGTTTCTGATTCTGTGTCTCCCTCTCTCTCTGCCCCTCCCCCGTTCATGCTCTGTCTCTCTCTGTCCCAAAAAAATAAATAAACGTTAAAAAAAATTAAAAAAAAAAAAAAAAAGATGCATTAGAAGAAGCTGCATTGAGTTGAGGAAGGAGAGTGAGGACAGTTAAAAGAGCAGTGAAACTTCAGCTTACTTTCAGTACTTAATTTCTTAAAGTCTGAAATCTGCAAATATGTTCAAGTTATTTACTTCACTTAAAAATAGAGCTTGACAAACATGAAAAAAGTAAGAATTTTAAGTTTAAATCAACTGATAAATAGTATCACAACCGTTTTAGCATTTTTTATGTAATCAGGTGGTCAAGTAAACAAGTTTTTATATTTTACTATAAAAATATTTGGTGGAGGGGCGCCTGGGTGGCGCAGTCGGTTAAGCGTCCGACTTCAGCCAGGTCACGATCTCGCGGTCTGTGAGTTCGAGCCCCGCGTCGGGCTCTGGGCTGATGGCTCAGAGCCTGGAGCCTGTTTCCCATTCTGTGTCTCCCTCTCTCTCTGCCCCTCCCCCGTTCATGCTCTGTCTCTCTCTGTCCCAAAAATAAATAAACGTTGAAAAAAAAAATTAAAAAAAAAAAAAATATTTGGTGGATTAGAAATCAAAAAAAAAATCCATACTGTGTACTGACTCCATGGAATATGAAGCAAAAATGTATCTAATGCTGGAATGTGATGAGAAAAATATGTAATGCTTAGAAGGAAAATATGGAATTGTGCATTTTTGTGTTTTTTTTTTTTTTTTCTTTTAAGACTTCAGGTAATCTTTGCATCCAACATGGGGCTTGAACTCATGACCCCAAGATCAAGAGTTGCATGTGGCACCAACTGAGCCAGGTAGGCGCCCCGTGTGTTCTTTTAAATGAAATAAAACCACATAACTTCTCAAAGTCTCTTCTCAGCGCAGACATACTTTCTAAATTTCAGAATTACTAGTGTTTCTTTTAATTTGAATTTGGGGCCAAAAACAAATCACGTATTTTCTTTTTGTTTGTTTGTTTGGGTTTGTTTTTTGTTGTTTTTGTTTTTGACTTGTATGATCTTCCAAAAACACTTGGGGTTAAAACCAATTGAATAGATGCCATCTGAAGCAATTGGAGATCTTCTGTCATTCTTCATGTTTCTACAGATGAATAGCCTCATTGTTCGGATTATCTGTATTTTCGGTCCTTGTTCCTGATCTTGGCGGGCCACACCCTTGTTGATCTGGCCCAAATTATTCCCCGCTCATTTTCCATCAGTCTTCCTTCACTGACATGGTCATAATCTTACTGTCATTCAAACAGGTTATATTTTGTACCTTATTTGCTTCTTCACATGTCTGTCACCTAATCCCATTTTTTTTCTCTAAAACATGAAGTTCCATAACCCCCTGCATTGAAGTAGATTTGGATCTCAAGCTATAAACATGTTGTATGGTTTACAGTTGGTGAAATATACTTTAAACATCTTCATTTTATAATATGAAAGCTTTTGCATAGTTGTAAACATTACATTAATCTTAATCATTAGCTACCTGCCACAAGAATATGTCTTACTGAGTAAGAGACTAATTAGATATCCTTTTTTACCATAGTTTGATCTTGAACACATATGCCATCTGTTCATATTACTCAAAGAAAAACTTAAAGTAATTTGTCTCCCTAATTGAAATACTAATGAGTTCTGAGCTGTAGTTTATTTATGCAAAAGTATACCATCTGAAGACAGGAGCATGGTATGTGGATTAAAAGATCAGACCAGCTTTGGGGTGCCTGGGTGGCTCAGTCAGTGGAGCTCCTGGGTCTTACTTATTTTTAGCTCAGATCATGATCCCCGGCTTGTGAGATCAAGCCCCATGTCAGGCTCCACAGTGAACATGGAGCCTGTTTAGGATTTTGTCTCTCTTTCCTTTCACCCCTTTCCCCAGCTCATGCTCTTTCCCTCTCTTAAGAAAAAAAAAAAAAAAAAAAAAAAACAGCTTTCACCAAGATTTTCTATTTTGCATATTAAATCATTTTCTTAATGAATCTTGTTGGAAACGATAAATATTCTTCAGATTCATTTTATTGACCAAACGTTTTAAAATTCCATATTGTGGGGCGCCTGGGTGGCGCAGTCGGTTGAGCGGCCGACTTCAGCCAGGTCACGATCTCGCGGTCCTTGAGTTCCAGCCCCGCTTCAGGCTCTGGGCTGATGGCTCGGAGCCTGGAGCCTGTTTCCGGTTCTGTGCCTCCCTCTCTCTCTGCCCCTCCCCCGTTCATGCTCTGTCTCTCTCTGTCCCAAAAATAAATAAAAAACGTTGAAAAATAAATTAAAAAAAAAAATTCCATATTGTGCACCGAAGCTTCAAATACGCTGTTTTCCCACATTAACTGTACCGTGGGGTTACATTTCACCTATGAGGTATCCTCGGGTACTTAAATATGTGAGAACATGTATTGGCAAGTATATGTTTTATGTGTAAAACGGACGTTTATGAGTAGTGTCCTAGGTCATATCATGGTTAAATTCCAGATGTAGAATTGTGGCTGATCTAAGTTCCAACAAATAATATTTTAACGCATTCTCCCAGGTTCACAATGACCCAAGGAAGACATACTTTTCCTTTACCTAAATGTTAATATCTATGTTTTTAAGGTTTTCACTTTTTCTATTGACTACTTATTCTATTTCTTTTTAATATATAGCTTTAATAATTTTTATGATAATGGAATTAATCTTAACATTTGGTTACTCTTTTATAGACTAATTGAAGTCCTTTGTAATCTTCTATGTAGAATGTGGAGACATAAATTTGGGATAATCATTTAGTAACTTAATTGTCTAAAGATCTTAGCAATTACTGGTTGAGAAATAATCAGGAGAAATACTTCGATAATAAAATAGTAAAATATAGGGGCGCCTGGGTGGCTCAGTCGGTTAAGCGTCCGACTTCAGCCAGGTCACGATCTCGCGGTCCGTGAGTTCGAGCCCCGCGCCGGGCTCTGGGCTGATGGCTCAGAGCCTGGAGCCTGTTTCCGATTCTGTGTCTCCCTCTCTCTCTCTGCCCCTCCCCCGTTCATGCTCTGTCTCTCTCTGTCCCAAAAATAAATAAACGTTGAAAATAGTAAAATATAAAGTCAGTGATAGGTGCAGTACCAACATTAAAGTTACTTATAGTAAATGAAGAAACAAAAATATGCCTTTATCTTTGATAGTTCTCTTTGCTCCAAAGTTTGTCTTACATTATATAGCCATTTTTGCCTCCATTTAAATAGTGTTACTAATGATTTTCCCCCATCCTTTTAGTTTCAGCCTATCTATATCATTATAGTTCTAACAAGTTTTTTGTTGATTGCATATAGTTACATCATGTGTTACTTAACCCATTATGATAAATTCTGTGTTTTAATTGATATTTTTATTTATTTTTGAGCAAGAGTGAGAGTGTGATAGGGAGGGAGGAAGAAGGGGGGAGAGAGAGAGAGAGAGAGAGAGAGAGCCAGCGCGCGCGAGCGAATATCTTAATTAGGCTCCATATTCAGCACAGAGCCCAAACCTGGGTTCACTCTCACGACCGTGAGATCATGACTTGAGCCAAAATCTAGAGGTGGACGCTTAATAGACTGAGCCACCCAGGCACCCTAACTGGTGTCTTTAGATGATTTATTTTAACATAATTGTGTGGCTTTGAGTTTAGTATTTTACATTTTATTTTCTGTTGATTTTCTCCTACTTAATGCTTGCTGCTTTCTTGGAGGTTTATGAAAAATTTGTAGTATTCTATTTTAACTTCTATATTGTGACTTTTAATAGATCTCACAGTTTTTAATTGTTAATCTGGGGTTTACAAAATACAAAAAGAGCTCTGTTGAGAGTCAGTTCTTTCTTTTTTTTTTTTTTTTTTACTTGAATTGGAATGTAGAAATGTTACCATCATAGGGATTTCTTCACTTTCTTGTTTTAATGCTGCTGTTGTCTTAAGTGCTACGTCTCCATATATTTAAGATTTCTTTTAATTTTTTTGATTGTTTCCTTTGTGCAGAAGCATTTTACCTTGATGAAGTCCCAATAATTGACTTTTGCTTTTGTTTCCTACCTCCAATGACATGTCTGGTAAGATGTTTCTCCAACTGCCTGTGTTCTCTTCTAGGATTTTGATGGTTTTCTGTCTCACATTTAGGTCTTTCATCCATTTCAAATTTATGTGTGTAGTGTAAGAAAGTGGTCCAGTTTCATTCTTTTACATGTTATTGTCCAGCTTTCCCAGCACCATTTATTGAAGAGACTGTCTTTTGTCAACTGGATATTCTTTCCTGCTTTGTCAAACATGACTTGACCATACAGTCATGGGTCCATTTCGGGGTTTTCTGTTCTGTTCCACTGATATCTGTACCTGTTTTTGTGCCAGTACCATAGTGTTTTGATCACTACAGCTTTATAATACAGCTTGAAGACCGAAATTGTGATGCCTCCCACTTTGTTTTTCTTTTTCAAGATTGCTTTGGCTATTCAGGGTCTTTTATGGTTCCATACAAATTTTAAAGTTGTTTGTTCTGGCTCTCTGAAAAATTCTGGTGGTATTTTGATATTCATTGCCTTAAATGTATAGATTTCTTTGGAGAGTATAGGCATTTGAACAATATGTGTTCTTCTAATCTCAGAGCATAGAATGTTTTTCCAAAAAGAAAAAAAAAATCCTGCTAAGCAATGGTTTAAGTGTTGCAAATGTCAAACCTATTTTGAAGTCTTCAGAGAAGAGTAGCTGATTTACAATTCTCTTTTTTTCTTATATTCCAAGGTTCCTTCTGAAATCATTTCTTTCTATATTAAGAATTTTCTTTAGCAGTTCTTTAAGGTCATGTCGGTTGGCTACAATTTTCTTCATTTTCTTGATAAGAAAATATTGTCATTTTAACTTGATTACTTATGGTTATTATCTCTGGATTCAGAATTCTAAGTTGACAGAGTTTTTTATTTAGTATTTTGAAAATATGCCACTTAAGTCAATGGTCATGAAGAACATGATGCAAAGAGAAGTAAGCTAGACAGAAAAAGACAAATAATATCTGATCAGACTTATGTGTAGAATCTAAAAGAGAAAAAAAAAAGGCAAACTCAAAGAAATAGAGTAGAATGGTGGTTCCTGGGGGCTGATGGGCAAAGGAGGTAGAAATGGGGAGATGTTGATAAAAGGGTACAGAGTAAGTGTTGAATAGGATATGTCTAGATATCTAATATACACACATGATGCCTATATTTAATAATAATGTGTGGAGCCCCGAAAATATGCCAAGAGAATAGATTTCAGGTACAAGTGTCTCATACACAGGGGCGCCTGGGTGGTTCAGTTGGTTAAGGGTCTGATGTGGGGTTTGTAAGTTTGAGCTCCACATCAGGATGTCTGCTGTCAGCGCAGAGCTAGTTTTGAATCCTCTGTCTCCCTCTCTGCCCCTCCTACATCTCAAAAATAAACACTTCTTTAAAAAAAAAGTCTCATACACAAAATAACTAAAGAAATATGTTAGCTTGGTAGTAATTATTAACATATGTGTTGTACCCCTTAAATATATATAATTTCTATTTAAAAATAAATGAAAACAAGATGCCCCTCTTCTACTCTTTGTAGTTTTGCTGAGAAATCTACAGCCCTTTGAATTGTTTGCTATTGTTAATATGGCTTTTTTTTTTTTTTTTCCTGGCTGCTTCCGTATTTTTCTCTGTGTTTTGTTTTCAACAGTTTGATTATGATGGCTCTGGAGAAAGATCTATTGAGTCTATTACATTTTTAATTCATTGAATTCCTGGAATTTAGAAATTTGTGTTTCACTAAATTAAAGAAGTTTTCAGACAGCATTTCTTGAAATACTTTTTAGTACCGCACTCTTTCTTCTTGGCTTTTGGATACCTAGAACCTGAACTTGAGAGTGCTTAGGAATGTCTAACAATGTCTAAAGCTCTATTCATTTTTTTTCCATCCCTTTCCTGTGCTATTTAGATAGATCAACAGAAAATAGTCTCCAGGAGTTCATTGACTCTTTACTCTGTTCCATCCATTCTGCTACTGAGAAACAATCCAGCGAGATTTTGACTTCCCTTATTAAATTTTTCAGTTCTAAAATTGCCATTTCTTTGTTAATCTTCTTCCCTTGACTTTCTAAATGTTTCAATGTTTTAAAAAAAATTTTAATGTTTTTATTTATTTTTGAAGGAGGGAGAGAGAGAGAGCATGAGCAGGGAAGGGGCAGAGAGAGAGGGAGACACAGAATTGGAAACAGGCTTCAGGCTCTGAGCTGTCAGCACAGCTGGTCTTGAACCCACAAACAGTGAGATCATGACCTGAGCCGAAGTAAGATGCTTAACCCACTGAGCCACCCAGGTGCCCTTAATTTTTCTATTTTTAAAGGAAAAATCACCTGTTGGAGCATTTTTATAATAGTCACTTCAAAGTCTACCATATAGTAGATTGCCTGTGTAATTTTAGTGTGAGTTTAATTTTTTTTGTGTTTCTTTGTATTCCAAATAAATATAAATTGTAACCTGGTTATTTTTAGTATTACATTAACAGACTCTGGGTCTTGTCCAGTTTCTACTGAGGATGGGGTCATTTTTGTGCCGCTAAGCAATGAACATGGTGAAGTTCAGGCCACAAGTTCTAACATACTTTTGTTGGCTCCAGTTTCATTGTTAAGTTTATTTTTCCAAATCTTTGCATTGCTCTTTGAATTAATGCAATATGTGTACTACCCAAGTGATCATTCTAGAACCTGGGTTATTGTCTATCCATTAAATCAGTTTTCTAGGTTTTTGACTAGCTTATTAAGAACAAATCCAGGGGTCCTGGGTGGCTCACTTGCTTAAGCATCCAACTTCAGCTCAGTCATGATCTCATGATTCGGGAGTTCAAGCCTCACCTTGGGCTTGGTGCTGACAGCTCAGAGCCTGGAGCCTACTTCGGATTCTGTGTCTCCCTCTCTCTTTGCCCTTCCCCACTCGCACTCTGTTTCTCTCCCTCCCTCCCTTCCTCCCTCCCCCACCTCCCTCTCCCTCTGTCTCTCTCAAAAGTAAATAAACATTAGAAAATTTAAAAAAAACGGAAAAAAAATCGATGCATGTTCAACATGGTGTGAGCCCAGTGTATTAAAAAACAAAACAAAACAAAAAAACAAAAAAAAACTGTATACTGTTTCTTTTCTGAATTTCATTCACTTTGCAGTCTTCCCTGTAACTTCCTCTTCAATGAGATTACCCTTGTCATTCAGCCAAAAACTTAGAGGAATAATTAACTTGCTTGCTGTACACTTCTTTGATTATGTCTGTGTCTGGCACGGAGTAAAGGAAGAAGGGAAAGTGAGGAAAAATAAAACAATGTGGAATGGCCCTGCCCTCTTGGAACTGTGGTTTCACTGAACGAAGAAGAAAGTTTCTATTCCTTAATTTTGAGCCTCGTGTAGTTACCATTAGCTTCTGCTGCCCCCACGGAAATGGGCTGGTGAGTTGGACACTGAGAGAACAGAGAAAGGAAAACACACAATAAAAGGTCTCTATCGATCCCTCACTGAGCATTAGGAGTTCCTTTTGTTTCCTCAAGAGAATATCTCGGAGAGCTATGTATGTGCCGCTGTACGGACTGTGGTTTCTGTTCTCGAGTTCAGGCTACAGAATGTTGGGGGCGCTGAGAACACTGGTAACTCTGTTAACTGCTCAGTGATAATTTAAATTTGGTGTTTTTCCTCAGTCTGCCTGCTACTATTTCTTTTCATAGTCTTCCAACAGCTGTTCTCCGCAGTCCTTTCAGGTTTAATAATTGGATTCATTGGCAGAGAGCAGATGGAGTATGGTTACTCAGTATTACCCAGAACCAGAATGGATACAAATATATTTATGTTCACAGAAATGTTGAGAATCCATGATTCAGACGCTACAGAGTTAGATTGTGGTATCCAGGAAAGTTGGGTGTTGTTTTTTTGTTTTGTTTTGTTTTTTTAAATAATCCTGTACTATGGTGAAAAATGTTTCTTTGGCATGTGTTCATTCAGTTAGTAAAAACTATCTGTGGTATACTGTTTGCCAAAATGACCTTGATTATTCTTCTACTTGTATTCACTTTCCATGAAATTAATGTATAGATGGTCTTGCCATGGTATAGAGACTGTTTTTCTATCCCTTCAATTTGTTTGCCCCTGAGATTTTCTTGGATACATAGGGTCTGGCACAAGTGATAATGTGCTCGTGTGAGCCTAAGCGTTAAGACGTCTGTCATGTTTTTGCCTTTTTTGACTGAAAGTATATGCGTGAGTCCAGTTTGAGACCAGCTCGAATTGCTGACCTGAAGAACTAGATCCAAATAAATTGTTGTACTTCTGAGTCTAAATAAGGTAGAATTATAGAGCAATACCATAGTGAACTGTAATAGGTACATACACCTGTAATTATAAATTTGGGACTTTCAGACTTGACCCTTTCCCCATCAGGTGACCTATGCTTTGACTAAATAATTGAGTGTTTGGGGAAATGGTATAAGTTGGGACAGGTAGAGTTCCATGTGGTCCCATAAACAAAAATACTTTGTGACATCTCATATTTGCACATCTTTTTGTCCTACACCAGATTGTCTATTTTGCAAAGTAAAATAAATTTGCTTTTCTCCAAGGCTCGGATTGCCAAAAAAAAAAAAAACTAAAAGTGACTAATTTTACTCGCTTTAATGGATCAATCTTATTATGCTGTGTTGCTTTTCTGCTCAGTTCAGTGGAGTCGCCAATTAAAATAACAGGTTCAAGCAGATGGGCTTTGAGGTGATGAGAGGTCATTTTCCTGTGTCAAGGAATAACGAAAGGAACCACATTAAAGCAGTTTAGTAAGAAGTCATTTCAAAGAGCTCATACTTCAAATTGAAGTGTGTTCTCCAGCGTTACTCATTTATAACTTTTTAGTATATTGCATTAATTATCAATTAAATTCAACATTCTATCTCTTGTGGAATTTTATTTCTTTTGGGCACGTATAGCTACAAAAAATAGACTTGCTTCCTTGAAACACATGTTTTTACAATTAATGAAATGTTTCTTCATTTTGAAGATTTCTGGGCACAGTTGTTGGACTCTTGGTAACTGGCATAACATTTGACCTCATTCTAATTTGCAGAACATAATTGGAGCTGAGGGATATCATTATTCATAATACTTTTCTAATTGTATCAAAAAAGAGATAAACTTTGAATCAAGAATGACATTCAAAGAAAACTGGCTGTTCCTTCTCTTAAATGTGGATAAATCAGGACCACTTTTTGCTAATTTTTCTGTTACTAATACTTTATAAAATATGCATATGGTCTCAGTGTTAGTCTTGGGAAAGTATTGACCTACACATGTTGGATGTTTGGTAAAATAGACCCTTCATAAATTTATGAGCTTTTTTTTTCACATTAATGTCCTCATATTGAGTTAAATTTGAAGACTGGAAAAAGAGTGTAAGTTTTTGGCACATGTTATTGCTAAGGTGAATTGCTTTCCTAAAATTTGGTTAAGTTCTTAGACTCATGTCTACTTCTGAGATGAGTCCCTTGAAAACCAATCAAAAAGTGTTTTCAGGACCAGAATTTATCGCAATATATAGCAATAAATTTAGTCTGTACACACACACACACACACACACACACACACACACACACACACTATATGGTACATATATATTATATACAATATATATATAATATATATTATAAAATTTAGTGTGTGTGTGTGTATACACACACTACAATTGCCATTTTATTTGTAGCCTTAGAGACTTAATATATTATACTGCATAATTTAAAAATGTAACCCTTAAAGAAAGAGTGACCTCTCATGAAGCAGGATGTTTAGTTTTGCAATCAACTTATTTAAATTCTGTAGCTCTTAGATTATTATAAATAAAATGAAGATCAATCTGTTTTTCCCAATTCTGAGATTTTATAACTGATGAACTCTTCTAAGAAAATTACTGATAGATTTATTGCTCTCATTTGTGGCTCTTGTTTGTGAAAGAATTGAAAACACCTAAAAGCTAGCTATTGATTAGAGGTTTATTAAAAATAACAGCTACTGTTTAAGGATTTCTTTCTGTAATAAGTTAGAAAAATGTGCATGTGATTGTATTTAATTATCAGAAAATCAATTTGTGGTTCTGAGAGTTGATGTAACTTGTTTTTGGTAAACAGCTAATGTTTGGAAGAATAGGAATTATAATTGGGGCACCTGGGTGGTCAAGTCAGTTAAGCATTCAGCTTCAGCTCAGGTCATGATATCTTGGTTCTTGGGTATAAGGCGCTCATTGAGCTCTGAGCTGACAGGCAGAGCCTGGAGACTGCTTCAAATTCAGGTGCTCCCTGTCTGTCTCTGCCCCTCTCCCTCTAGTACTCACTCTCACTCTCTGTCTCTCTCAAAAATAAATAAACCTTCAAAAGAAAAAAAGAAATTATAATCCATGATTATCTTATACCATGTCTACTGTGCTATTTTTTATTGAGATACAATTAATACACAACATTTGAATTATAGGTGTACAACATAACGATTCGGACTTTGTGTATAATGCCCAATGATCACAATAAGTCTAGTCAATATCTGTTACATTCTCAACTTTAGCATATGCAGTACATATTAAGTGTAGTCAGTGTGTTATATAGTACATCCACATGACTAATCCCTGAAAGTTTCTAGTTTCCTACCCTTTAGTGCATTCCCTACAACCTTTTACTGGTAACCGCCAAACTGTTGTCTGTATCTATGAAATCAGTTTGCCGTTGTTTTTGTTTTTGTTTTGTTTTTAAGATTACACATACAAGCGAGACCTTAAAGTATTGGCTTCTTTCTGTCTTTGCTTAATTCCCCTTAGGAAACAGCAGTGGCTGTAAAAGTACTCAAGGTCCATCCTGATGTTGAAAATTCTTTCTCACGGCTGAATAATAGTCTATTGTGCATTTGTCTGTATGTATACATAGTATATAGAGAGACACACATTTTCTTTTTCCATTGCTTCCTTGATAGAGTTTGTTTGCATGTCTTGACTATTGTAAATGATGGCAAAATGAACACAGGGGGTGCATACATGTTTTTGAGTTGGTGTTTTCATTCTCTTTGGATAAATACCCAGAACTGTAATTGCTGGTTCACATGATCATTTTTCATTTTTTGAACAACCTCCATAGGGTTTGCCATAATGGTGACACCAAATGACATTCACAGCAACAATGCACAAAGGTTTCATTTGCTGTACATCCTCATGAACACTTCTTAGTTTTTCGTCTTTTTGATAATGGCCTTTTTTTTTTAAGTTCTATTTATTTAAGTACTCTCTACACTCAACATGGGTCACCTGATAATGGCATCTCTAACAAGTATGAGGGAACCTCTCATTGTAGTTTTGACTTATATTTCCCTGATTATCAGCCGCATTGAGAACCTATCATGCATCTGTTGACCATCTGTATGTCTTCTGTGGAAAATGTGTATTTGGATCCTCTGGCCGTCTTTTAACCTGATTTTTTCCCACATATCTGTGGATTTTGGATATTGGCTTTTTGTTGGATATGATTTGCAATTCCATAAGTTGCCTTTTAATTTTGTCAATGGTTTCCTTTGTTGTACAAGAAGCTTTTTAGTTTGATACAATTTCACTTGTTTGGCTTTTGTTGCTTTTGCATTTGGGGGTCAAATATAGAAAATCTTAAGCAACACAAATGTCAAAGAGCTTTCCACCTACGTTTTCTTCCAGGAGGAAGGTTTCAGGTTGTACTTTCAAGCCATTCATCCATTTCGAGTTAATTTTTGTGTGTAAGGTGGGGGTTCAGTTTCATTCTTTTGATGATAGTTTTCCAGTTCTGCCAACACTATATTCAAGATATTGGCCTTTCCCCCTTATATAATTGGCACTCTTTATTTGATTTTGTTTAAAAAAAATTTTTTAATGTTTGTTTTTGAAGGAGAGAGTGACAGAGCATGAGTGGGGGAAGGGAAGAGAGACAGGGAGACACAGAATCTGAAGCAGGCTCCAGGCTCTGAGCTGTCAGCACAGAGACTGACTCAGGTCTCAAACTCACAAACCGTGAGATCATGACCTGAGCAGAAGTCAGATGCCCAACCGACTGGGCCACCCAGGCGCCACAGTATTTTCCTGTTTTTGATGCTACTATGAATATGAATGTTTTTTTTTTCCTTAGATTTTTCATTGTTAGTGCTCCAAAATGAAACTAATAGGTTTGTTGATTCTGTATCTTGCACTTTTACTGAATTACTTCATTGGTTCTACCAGCTTTTTGGTAGCGTCTTTGGATATTTCTCTATATAAGATTACATCATAAAATTTGGGTGTTTTTTATTCCCCTTATCGTATTGCTCTGGCTAGGACTTTGCGTACTCTGTTGAATGAGAATAGTGAAAATACGCACCCTTATTTTGTTCTTGATCTCTGAGGAAAAGCTTTTAACACTTTACAGCGAAGTGTGATCCTAGCTGTGGGTTTGTCATACACGTCCTTAATTATGTTGAAGTAGGTCCCTTGCATCCTAAATGTCTAAACTTTTTTATAATAAAAACATGTTGAGTTTTGTTAAATGTGGAGAAAGATGAGATTCAGGATAAAGTAACATGTGAGTTGAAATAAAACAGTTCAAAATTAGCATTATTTTTTCCTTTAAAAAGTGTTTGAAGTGCAGAGATGTTTGGCTGATAATGAAAAATATCCCAGCAAGACTTGGCTAACTCTGTTCCACACATAGCTAAAAATATAATTACCAGAAATATCACATTAAGTTTGGCTTCAACTAGATTTTTTTTTTTATTCCTCTTCACAAAGAGATTTCAGAAAAGCTCATTAATTGGGTTAGGAAAGAGTATTTTTAGAGCCACACATTCTACGGAGTCGTAAGGATTATGATCACAATTCTTCTCTCTAGAGCTCAGTAGAACATGAAGTATTTCTTAGAAATAGGTTCTATTTGTGCATGTGTTAGGAGATGGCAGGCAAAATGTTGAAGTGTCAGTGTTGTCCTTAACATATCTAATGGTTCCTCTAATAACTGCAACATGTGGATTTTTTTTAAAATTTTTGGGCATGTCCTTTGCCCTCCAAGTATATAATCAGACTCTTGGCTGGATATCCTAGTAGTCTCAGATTATCTTGGCTGCATTGTCAATTGTAACCGATGAGGTGTTAGGAAATATGGCAGACTTGGCGGAAGACTGAACTGTGTGTATGTGTAGGTGATGTGTCTTTTTTATGTAACACAAAATACCAAGAACTTTAAATTTGGATACCTGCCAGTTCTTGTGGCCAACTTTTCTACAAGCCTTAATAAATAGTGCGAGAGCCATCTTTACCAATGTTCATTCCCCCTACTTGATATAAGTGCTAGGTATGCCCTTGGAAGAATAGTGCTATAATGAATTGTTAACTGTATAATAAGAGTTGAGGCAGTTGGGTTCCCACAGAATCACTTTTAAAGCCTGGGGCCCCATAGAAGATGGGTGTTTTGGTCTTTCATAGATGAGTCAGTGACTATGCTGCAGGGATATGGAAAAAAGCATCTGTTCCCTGAAGATTAAAAATAAGGATTCCAAAAATGCATGTACACATTACTGCCTTAAGATTGAGGCAACAGTATTGAGGTGATGACTTTGTAATGGGATGCGAAGCACAATGTGTACTGGCAGACTATAGTGTAACTACAGAATTGGAGAACAGCCCTAAATAGTGGCTGTGGTTGGAAAGAAACATGGTGGCCAAAGTGAACTACTTTGTGGTTTTGTGTCCGTTAGTGAGGCATAGTGTGGCATGCATCTCCGTGAATCCCATAGTCCAAGAACAAGGAGAATTTGAACAGGCAAACCAAATAGGGCTTGTTGGGGGATGAGGCAAACCATTAAGCACACTGAGTAATGTAAGGACATAACCATATTTGCCCTCTTTATTCTCAAAAACTTCTTCCCTGTCATCCTAAATAGAGGAAGTCATTCTGTGATTAGGAATACATTTAAAGAAAGCTTTATATACAATTTGAGATGGGAGTTTTAAAGTAAACTAGAGTAGGAAAGTACAATGAAAAGTATTTTAGTAACTTAAAACTAACAGCAACTCAAGAGAATTGTACTGAGAATTCAATGAAGAAGTGATTATCAAAATGGAATCCATGTGTGGAATGGAGGATTTATTTTATTTTATTTTATTTTATTTTATTTTATTTTATTTTATTTTATTTTATTTTATTTTATTTATGTTTATTTTTTTGGGAGAGAGACAGAGTATGAGTGAGGGAGGGGCAGAGAGAGAGGGAGACACAGAATTCGAAGTAGGCTCCATGCTCTGAGCTGTCAGCACAGAGCCTGATGTGGGACTCCAACTCACAAACTCCGAGATCATGACCTGAGCTGAAGTAGGACGCTGAACTGACTGAGTCTCCCAGGCACCCCAAGGATACATTTTAAATAGAAATATATAGAGGCATCTGAGTGGCTTAGTTGGGTAAGCATCTGACTCATGATTTCAGCTCAGGTCATGATCTCAAAGTAGGTTCAGGCTCTGCACTGGATTCTGCATTGACAGCATGGAGACTACTTGGGATTCTCCCTCTCTTTCTGACCCTCCCCTGCTCATGTTTGTGGTCTCTCAAAATGAACATTAAAAAAAAGAAATATATAAAATCTTGTTTATCCTTAAATGATTGGGAATTCCTTCTCAACTCCATTAATCTAAAATTGTGGATAAATAATAAGGTGCATAGTTAAACCAAATGAGAAAATTTGTTCCTGGTATTATGTAAAGTGAGAACAGAGTACTTTACCATGGGTATTAGTAAAACTAAAATTATAAAGTATAAGGAAATTCTTCACATAACATGTTGGTTTAAGAATCAAAGAAAATGAGAAAAAAAATTCCAACTGAGTAATAGGAAAATAAACCATATCAACCTGAATTAGTGACAACAAAAGGTTTGTTTAGATGGATGTTGATAGCATTAAATGTTTATAACAGAAAGGAAAAATGATTTCAAATCACTCCACCAGGCAGCTAGGAATATTACAGTGACACAATGTCCAAGTATGTCCACAAAACTGAAATAGTAAAGAAGACAACAAACGAGAAAAACGGGCAAACAATTGAGAAAATAAAGCCCAAGGCTGATTTATTCAAAAGATTAATAAATTGCATAAAATCTAAGCTAAACTGGTCAAGAAAAAAAAATCAGGAAAGAAATCAGTAGCAGCAAGAATGAAAGAAAAGATACCAATGCACATCTTACCAACTTAAAAACAGTAATCTGAGAATAGTAGAAAGTGTGCCAACAAAAATTAGAGGTAATGATAAAACTAGCGAAAGACACAAACTTGAGAAGAAGCAAGTAAATTGAGTAGTTCTGTTATCTGTTAAGGAAATTGAATTTTCAGGGGTGCCTGGGTGTCCGACTTTGGCTCAGTTCGTGGGTTCGAGCCTGTGCTGAATGCTTGCTCAGAGCCTGGAGCCTGTTTTAGATTCTGTGTCTCCTCTCTCTGTCCATCCTCCACTCATGCTCTGTCTCATTCTGTCTCTCAAAAATAAATAAATGTAAACAAAAAATATTGAATTTTTAGCTTAGAGGTAGTATGGGCTGAATTTGCCCCCCCCCCCCCCCCCCCCCCCCCCCGCCCCTAACATTCACAGGTTCAAATAGTAATCTCCTCAGAGGTCGTTTTCCACAGAGGATTTCCTCTCCAAAATGTATTCTATTGTCGCTTATATCCCCTGGTGAAAATCCTTTGTCTGAAACAGAACCTGAGGACTCACAGGTTACCCGCATACAGTAGAAAACTGTCAAGCTGGCTTCAAAGAAGGCTCCCCGGGTCTCTTTCTTGAAATAAAGCTTAATCTGTTGTTTTGAAGTCTCTGGTAGGGTCAAGTTAAAATACACATTTACCCTAGAAAATTCATTACACTGGGAGGAAGGCAACATTTAAATCCATGCTGAGGAAATGGGAACTAAATATGACTTTAATGGGCATGTTGCTTGCTTTTCAGATAAGGTCACTGGATTCACTTATTATTCAGGGTGGGGGGTGGGGCATAGGTTTCCTACCTGAAGCACCCTGACCCACCCTGTAATTAAAAGGGATTATTTTCTATTAATTGCTGATGTACATATGTATGTATGTATGTATGTAATTATGAGAAGGAGCACACAGGAGCAAGATGGGGAAGGACAGAGGGAGAGGGAGAGAGAGAATCTGAAGTAGGTTTCACACCCAGTGAAAAGCCCAACACAGGGCTAGATCCCAAGACCATGAGATCATGACCTGAGCTGAAATCAAGAGCCAGACAGTTACCCTACTGAGCTACCCAGGCACCCGTGTCAATCTCTGTATTATGTCAGAAGATCAGAAAAGACCGTTGTTTTCCTCCTAACGTTTAGTGGTGGTGGCCACACTGTGTTATACAATAACATGAAAAGCCAGATGCCAGAGTGTTCAAAGTGTATCCAAAGTCGCCACATGGAGACTATAGTATGCAAATTAATATTCAGAGTATCTTTTGCAAATCCTGATAACTAACAATTATTTAGGTTTTTAGCATGTGCTAGAGACTATTCTAAATGAGTTATGTGTACCGTCACATTCCAGGTAGATAAAATTTTTATGTGTATTTTACATAATAAACGGAGGTACAGGAAGGTTGAGAAATTTGATGAAGATCTCACAAAGTGTGGAGGATCCATAATTGAAAACGAAGCCTCTGACAATTCTATCCTCCATTACGGAAATAAAATAAGTGGGAGGTATCTGTTACCTTTATATAATTATTTAGCATAGTCTAACTTTCTATTAGCAATAAATTAACCAGAACCTAATGAAGTCTGAGAATGCCAGTTTCTACAGGAAATGATGCCATGAGTGGTTAGCCACATAGTGAATGTTGTATATCTGCTATTCTCTGAAGTGGGGGAGAATATTGGGACTTAGATCCCAACCCAAGCCAAGTAAAATGGGCTCAAATAAAATTTCCTATAGCCCTCATGTCTGGATTCTTCTACCTCTGTTACAGGCTAGACGACTTTCCCTAATACTCCCTTCTCGGTGTCATGAGCCCAGAGTAGCATTTGGTGAGGGAGTTGTCAGGAATACCTGAAAGAGGTTTCGTGGATTTGAGAACACAGGTGAACAGAGAGGCTGGATCCTACTGTCTCCCCAACAAACTTTCTGTAACCACAAAAATGAGACAAAAGGATTACATTTTCAGCTCCCATGAAGATATTTTACAGAGAAAATGGTGGAGTACATGAAATCAACTAGTTGGGCCTTACTGGGTCTAATCTTCCTAAATTTCCCCATGGGAATTTCCTTCACTGAGTCCCAGTTTCTTAAATACTCCTTTGTGAGAAGTTCACACAACTGTTGTACTAGGTATATTTTCCTAGGGGCAATCAAATGTCTATCCATGCATTATAAACAAAGTTGAGTGTGTGTCTCAGGTCACAAAATCTCTCTTGAGGCCTTGGGGAGGAATTCAACTCTATCAGCCTTGAAGCCACTTTGACATATTCTTTCCAAAACTTTAATTTGTGTGCATGTAAATCATGTGATATTTAAAGAGGTGATTAAAAGTGAGTGATTTCATATTATGATTGCTATTCCTATCAGGAAAGCTTTCTAAAAGATACCAGATGTGAATTAAACTCTTCAAGGTATATCAGTGTTGTTTCTTGGTCTGTCACATGATAAAATGTCAAAAGGGAGATAAGGAAACAAATTGGTTAAGACGGTATATTTGGCATGATGGAACATGGAGGTTTTATCTCCATGAACAGATTAGATCAAATTGGATCTTAAAATTCTGATTTAATTTGACCTGCCTTGCCTGTCTACAAGCAGATTGTTACGAATTGGAATATCCAGTGCCATATAAAAAAGATAAAGCAAAACGTTCTTACTTTGGTTCCAAGGTATGATCAGTAATTTTCCTTTAGGCGCTTTCTGCCTTTCAAAACCACATCCCTCAGCTTGGCGTTGTGCCATGGGTACGCCTAATGAAAAAAAAAAATTCAGTCAGATAAAATGCTATTACCACTTGTTTTCCTCTGATACTTAGCTTATCAGAAATAACAAGTATTTTTCTCCTGAATACACTATCATCCCACCTGGGAATATCTGGGAAGGTATTTTCATTATTTAAAATTACGGCAGTGCAAATATGATCTCCAAATTGGGACTATCATCTTAGATTCTCTCAATAAAACTTTATTGATATTTTTAAAAAAGAAATAATGATTAAAGATAGAAAGAGGTTTGATTCTTTATGAATTAAAATCTGGCTATCAAATATGTATGACAAGGAATTGTACACATGTTTAAGTGTGTCTTAAATCAGAAAAACATGATCTCAAGTAATGATAATTGTTTTTGGGAGTCCATTAAAATACAAAGGTGGCCTAGGGTATATACATATATTGATACATGAGAATATTTTTTTTATGTTTATTTATTTTGAGAGAGAAAGAGATTGTGCACACACAAATACATACACAAGTGGGGGAGGGGCAGACAGAAAGGGAGAGAAAGAAAATCCCAAGCAGGTTCTGCACTGAAAGCACAGAGCCCAATGTGGGGATCTATCTCAGGAACTGTGAGATCATGACTTGAGCCCAAAACTACCAGTCAGATACTTGAACCTACTGAGCCTCCCAGGTGCTCTGACACTTGTGAAGATCTTAAAGAAAAAGATCTTTAGGAAACAAAAGACCTTTATTACACTCAATTTCCTCCCAAATTATATCTCACTGTGAGAGCACAGTTCAACAGACTCAGTGTAAATAACTTGTCCATGAGTAGGAATGTGTGGAAGATAAATTGTTTTTGTAATTCTTAAATATGTTTGGAAAGAAGCATTCATTGCTCTAGATGCCATTTGAAATTGGTTGTTCACAGTTTCAATCTATACCCAGGGTTTTGGATATCACGAAGTCAAGAGAGGAAAAACAATTCCCTGTTTATATTTAGAGTTTGGCAATTTTTCTTATACAGATACTTGTCTGCAGCTCATCTGTATGTTCACCAGGGAAAAAAGGATGTTGCAGACTTTTTTGCTTGGAGGATTTCAAATAATCCTCTAAATAGATTAATTGGGGCTCAGTCTGGGTGGCTTAGCCTGTTAAACATCTGACTGTTGATTTTGGCTCAGCTCATGATCTCATGCGCTGGGCTACGTGCTATCAGCACGGAGCCTACTTGAGATTTTCTTTCCCATTCTCTCTCTGTTCCTTCCCTGCATGCATTCTCTCTCTCTCAAAATTCAAATAAATAAATAAATAAATAAATAAATAAATAAATAAATAAAATTAATAAATAATAACAGCAAAAGAAAAAAATGATTTACACTTATATAACTGTGAAGTAAATTTCATTTGAGTGGTACATTTTTCTTGAAACACCAAGCAAGATATATTGTCTGCAGTGTCTTGTACGCTGAGGTGACTTAAAGCTTTTCTAGAAACACGTGGTACTTTGGTCTTCGTTGAATAAAGATAATTGTTGAAATTAATACAGGATATGTGCTCCCTGTTCATGTAATTCATACATGTACATGGTTTTTGTTTTGCATTAAATTGAAGAGAAATTTCCACTGAATATGACAGTTTGTTTTCATGAGCAAAGTAGAAAGGTAGAATGTGCAGAGAACTTGGCAGAACAATTCCCTAGATCCAGACCAAGTCACTAAACTGACTCAGAGGTAGGATGACTGAAATGCTGTTTTTGTGTGCTAGATTATTATGTACCTAGTTGTATTAAACATAAGTATTTTTATGAACAGAATTGACAGAAGATACATAACAGGTAAACAGGTGAACAGTGGGGAAGGACCCCTGTTTTGTGCAATGTGTTAAGTCAGTCTGATGCTACAATTCCTTAGGGTGAGTAGTTGAAAAAGTCTTACTATTTTCTGTATGTTCGCCAATTGATTGAATACTCTCCTAATGGGTATCCATTGAGGTAATACTGGTATTTCTTACCATAAAATGTGTGTTGGTTATAATAGGAGATTTCCCTTCTCTGAGTGATTGTATTAATTTGCTGGGGCTGCCTTAACAAAGTCTCATAGACTGGGTGTCTTAAACAAGAGACGTTTACTTTCTCACAGTTCTGGAAGCCAGAAGTCCAAAGCCAAGGTGTTGGGATTTGGGTTCTTTCTGAGACATTTTCCCTGGCAATCTTCTCCCTATGTTTTTGCACACGGACATGTCTGCGTCCTATTTACTCTTCTTATAAAGACACTGGTCCTAGTGGATTAAGGCCCACTCTGATGATTTCATGTTAGACTAATGACTGCTTTAAAGGCCCTATCTCCAAATAAAGTTCGATTGTGAGGGCCTGGGTGTTAGGACTTCACCATATGTGTTTAGGGAAGGATACTGCTCAGCCTGTAACAATGACCCTGTGCTTTTTTTTTATGGGCCTGGGTTCTGCCCTCCACCTGTGTGTTTCAGACCAGGATCACAGACCTTCATAAGATACACTGACTGTGATAAACAGTATATCAGTTGTGATGCCTTATCACCCTTATTCAGGGTCAACCCAGGCCCCTCCATCATTTCTCTGTTCACACCTGACTCTAGCGGGAGTGTGGGAATTTCTTTTTCCTAGTGATGGTGACACTCTAAAAATGCACATCTCCCAGTGCAGCTGTTTTCTGCCACGGGGGGAAAAAAGCAGCTATAGTAGAAGAAAATAAAAACAGCATGCCTGTGTTAGCTGGGATGAGAAGCAGAGAAAGGGAGTCCTGACAGTATTGCAATTAATTTCTGCAGGAGTCCCACACTTGCTTTGCTGTGTATTTTGGTTGTAGGAGTTGGTGACTGTGCTTGTTGCCTTCTTTGTTTTTGTTAAGTTAATACACAAAATGGAATAACCTTGAATAATCATTCAAGCTATATAAGCCTGTGGGTTTTAACCTTCTTTCTTCTTTGGTATATTGGATCTATATATCTATATCTATATCATCTATATCTGTGTATATACATATCTCTATCTCTATATCTGTATCTCTATATCTGTATCTATATCTATATATCTATGTCTATTTATACATTGTACTTAATAATCTTTCAGCGTAGCAACGGAAAATAGGGAGACTTCTCTATTTTGGGTTCGGTTTGAAACCTAATTATTCAAATAAGTACATGTGGGTCAGAAAACACTATGTATCCACCACAATGTCAATACATAAAATGTTAATCTGGAAGCATACAGATGAAATAGATTATTTCAGTACAATAATTTACAGTGTCAGAAAATAAAACTCTTTTAAAACATGAAATGCACCTCTCACATACTCAGTTAATGTACATCTAATGTCAACTTAGAGGTTGTTCTTTTATTCTGTAATCTGTGTACCTGGTAGAGTGAGGAACAGGATGATTGGATTTATTAAGTATGCTTAAAGCCTGAAGCTGCTGCGAATATCACATTATCCCTTAAATTGAATATATTATACTAAGAAATGCCACATGCACATAGTTCTCAAGTACTTATTTTCAAATAGGAAAACCCACTAAGATAATTTGTGCAAAAATTACATCAAATCTAATTTATATGTTATTTAATTCAGACATCAGTTCAAAATAATTCTCGATTTTTTTTGGATTTTTGTTTAATGTGTTTGTTTATTTTTGAGAAGAGAAAGACAGAACATGAGCAGGGAGGGGTAGAGAGAGAGAAGGAGACACAGAATCCAAAGCAGGCTCCAGGCTCTGAGCTGTCAGCCCAGAGCCTGACACAAGGCTCAAACTCACAAGCCATGAGATCGTGACCTGAGCTGAAGCTGGACACTTAACCGACTGAGCCACCCAGGCGCCCCAATAGTTCTAGACTTTGAACATCATAAAAAGTATTAAATTCATCAGAATACTAGGGAACATTAAAAAACCAGAATTACTTGTTAACAGGTACCATGTTGCATACCTGTTGTGTATATCTGTAAGATCCAAATAGAAAGAGTGGAGAAAAAGTCCATCAGAAGAGAATATAAGAGAGACCTCTGAATTGAAACTACTTCCTGGGTGGCTCAGTCAGTTAAGTGTGCACCTCTTAATTTTGGCTCAGGTCATGATCTCACAGATCATGATCTCACAGTTCACTTCATGAGATAAAGACCCGAGTCAGGCTCCTTGCTGTCCCTGTAGAGGCTGCTTAGGATTCTCTCTCTGCCCCTCTCCTTGCTTATGTTCTCTTTCTCATCCTCTCTCAAAATAAATAACTAAGCATTAAGAAAAGCTATTTTATTATTCTGAAAACTTGGAAAATACTTGTCTATTTTAGTAATACTGGTGGCAATAGCTTACTCATCTACCAAGTAATGCTTTATGAATCAGTTAAGCTTTATCGCTAAAACCATATATAAAGGGGGTTACAATAAGCTTTTTGGACTGCGAAGGTAAAACATAAATATGAAAATGTTTATAACAGCACATTAGAAGGGGAAGATGACACCTGGGGCATGGCAGAATTTCTAATATCCTCAAATGTCCACACAGAAAACAGTAAGGTTTGCAAACTTAAAAATAAAATTACAAGACTGATAACAAGGATATATCAAAAAGAACATGAAATAACCTAATTAAGAGGCTAAAGGAAATGAAATGTGTGCCAAGGCCTTTACATGTAGAAAACAAAATTGAATTACAGGTATGAAGGTCACAGGTACACTGTTATCCTGTATAAAAACCTCAGAGAATATTTAGGAAGATTCTCTTCATTGGTTTCTTAAAGCATTTCTTTTCAAACCTAGATCTGTGTAGGAATTCCTGGAGATCTTTTGGAAGTGTGGGTTGTGATTCAGTAGGTCTGGGGCAGGGTATGGAAATCAGCATTTCAATAAGCAGCTTCAAGTAGTATAGTGCTGTTGGTCCATGGGCCATATTTGTACAGCGAAGACTTAGGTCCATGAACTGCATAACCATTCTCCAAAGGGAATCCTTGTCTAAAATCACATTAATTACATTGCAGAAAAATATTAAAAGCCTTCATACAATAATAATCACCTTCCTGGAAGGTGAATTATCTCCTGCAAATATATATTTTTCTTTTAAGTAGAGAAAATATTTGCTGCGTGTATAGACAAAGACTCTCCTCAGACAAATAAGCCCCATAGACCACGGCTTCATGGTCTGTTCTTGTTGGGCCTCCTGGATCACTAACAGCCAGAATCTAGGGAAGTCAATTTTGCAAGAATGCTCACCCTAGATGTCTGATATCCAATATATCCAAGAACCCAAGAACATTGTAACTGTGCTTATAATCTATTAAGAAGTAAACCAGGAGCATTTTTGCACTTGTGAATCTTCACAGTCAAAGCCAACCAGAACAAAGAAAGAAATGTTGAGCTGAGTCATTTCTAAGAAAACTAATACTTGAAAATATGCATAAATACTGAAAATTTGCAGTACTAGCAATAAAAGAATGTGAATAATTTTTTTTTAAACATAAATAATATATTTGAACACTAAAAAAACGACAGCAACTGAAACAACAGCAATCTTTGAAAACTGTTACTAGTGGGAAATAATTTCGACCGCAAGTAACAAAGACAACCTGACAGGAACCTGAACAAGACAAATTGAATTTTCTCCCAGAACTGAGAGATCTGAAAACAGACTGTCGTAGATTTGGTTAAACTGTTCAAAGATGCCATCAAGGACACAACCTCTTCTTACTTCATGTCAAAAGGTATTTCACACACACACACACTCGCACACACACAGACTATTAACTATAGAGAATAAACCGATGGTTACCAACAGGGATATGGATAGGATGAATGAAATAGGTGAAGGTGTTAAAAGTACAGTTACCTTGATAAGCATGGATTAATTTATGGAAATGTGAAAGTAAAATAGCACTGTGTGTTAACTACCCTGGAATGAAAAGAGAAAAAGGGGAAAAGGGAGTTCAGTAGGAACAAAGAAGAATGAGACAACTCTTAGTCTTTTCCTCCTTCTCCTCCTCCTCCTTCTTCTTCAAGCAAGTGAAAACTTTAACACAACCACCTCTTGCCTGGAGTGGTCCTCTTTTGTTTCTTTCTGTCTCTCTCTAGATACACAGGAAACAGGAAATGACCAAAAAGGAAGTCATGTCTTAAGATCAACACTTACATGTAAGATTAGAGGAAAGTAGCCTAGGATAGTGAGATGCTCCATGGTGTCTCCGTATCCAGATCCTTTCTTCATGGTGCTGGGCTAGATATCAGTGAACAATGGTCTTGGGCCAATCCAGATGACCATCTGCTTTTGTAAACTTTTATTAGAGCACAGCACATCTATTGGCTTCTATATTGTCTGTGATAACTTCTCCACCCTGCCCCCCCTCCACCACTAAAATGCCAGAGTAGATTTAACAGAGACTATGTGGACAGACTAGAAAGTTTAAAACGTTGATTCTGTAGCCCTGGAAAGAAAATGTTTGCCAATGGCTCTGTGCAGCCATCTTTAGCACAAGACTGTCTTTGATGGTTCAAGGGTTTTTTGAGTTCCACACTACATGTTCAACTTCAAAGTAGCTTTAAAAAAAAAAATGGGGGGCGCCTGGGTGGCGCAGTCGGTTAAGCGTCCGACTTCAGCCAGGTCACGATCTCGCAGTCCGTGAGTTCGAGCCCCGCGTCGGGCTCTGGGCTGATGGCTCAGAGCCTGGAGCCTGTTTCAGATTCTGTGTCTCCCTCTCTCTCTGCCCCTCCCCCGTTCATGCTCTGTCTCTCTCTGTCCCAAAAATAAATAAACGTTGAAAAAAAAAAATTAAAAAAAAAAAAAATGGAGCAAAGATCATAATTCCTTTTCCCTATCAGAATACCCCATGTGTGTCCCTTGTGGTTCTTTGGCTGCCTGTGACTTTGTGAGAAATTAATCATGTAGCCACGATGGGAAATGTGAACTTACATGTCAAGATTCTCCCAAAATGGCAGCCTCAAATAGCCTCTGCTTTAAACTGTAGACAGTCACAAACTCCTTGTTTAGTCTTTGGGTCTTGACCATGTAAAATGTATGAACTGGATTGTGAGGTTAACCATCACCAAGACTCCCAGTGTGAAAAAAAAAAATTTTTTTTAATGGAATAGAAGGGAAGAGGTGAAAATGGTCAAAGGACAAGGACTTCCAGTTATAAGACGAAAGAGTTCTGGGGATGAAATGTGCATCATGGTGACTACAGTCACCAGTACTCTGTATATTTGAAAGTTGCTAAGAGTAGGACGTAAGAATTGTCATCACAAGAAATTAAAATTGTAACCACGTGAGGAGATGGATGTTAACAAAACTTGCAGTGGTCATCATTTTGCAGTCTGTACATCTATCATTATGATGTATACCTTGAACTAACACAATCTTATGTGCCAATTATATCTATAAACTGAAAAAATGAAGAGACAGAAGGAGAAATAAAATAATAAAAATAAAAACGTAGAAGATCTCTAGAAGTAGAACACATAAATAGCTCCTATCATCCTTTTTTTCTGCCACTGGTCACAAGGCAACAATGTATTCTTTAAATATTTCCTTGTTTGTCATTTTGGCTTTCTGGCTTAGTTTACCTAAGTCCTTATCCTGAAGGATAGAAATTCTTCACAATCCTTCTTGTATTGAATTTCTAGTCTGTCATCAACGTTAACCACTGAATACGGCGGTGGGAGGAGATGCCCCAGAGGATCCCCTAGATGTCAAATACAGAGGCATTTATATAGATAGGTATAAAAAATATGTAGATGGAAATTGGGGGTTCTCTGTGGAGGCGCTGTTAACATTATGAGCTTGATAATACCCATTTCTTGGAAAAGTATGTGCAAACCTGCTACTCTGTTTCTTTATTTTGGTATGCTTGGCTTTACATTTTTTAAAAAATTTAGTTCCAGTATGGTTAGCATACAGTATTATACTTCAGATGTACAATATAGTGATTCAACAATTCTATAAATTACTCAGTGCTCATCACAATAAGTATATTTTTAATCCCCTTCACCTATTTCACCCCTTCCTACCTTCCCTCAGGTAACCGTCCGTTCTCTATAATTAAGACTCTTTCTTGGCTTGTCTGGGTTTTTTTTTTCCCCTTTGTTCATTTATTCTTTTTCTTAAATTACACATGAGTGAAATCATACTGTATTTGTCTTTCTCTGACTTGTTTCACCTAGCATTATAGTCGTTAGATCCATCCATTCTGTCATGGGTGAATATTACTCCTGTTATGTTTATTTATAATTTTTAAAATTTTTAAATGTTTATTTTTGAGAGAGAGAGAGACAATATGAGTGTGGGAGGGGCAGAGAGAGAGAGGACACATGGAATCCGAAGCAGGCTCTAGGCTCTGAGCTGTCAGCACAGAGCCTGACATGGGGCTTGAACTCATAAACTATGAGATCATGACCTGAGCCAAAGTCCGACATTTAAGTGACTGAGCCACCCAGGCGCCCCTACTCCTGTTATGTTTAGTGATGCTTTGTTTTTCATAGATAGATGGATGGAGACCTCAAAAGAGTTTATTTTGTTTTTTTAAAGTTTATTCTTTTGTGTTGGGGGGAGAGGGGCGGAAACAGGGAGAGAGAGAATCCCAAGCAAGCTCCACACTGTCAGCACAGGGCCCAACATGGGGCTCCAACTCAAAAAGGTGGCATCATGACCTGAGCTGAAACTGAGTCAGATGTTTAACCAACTGAGCCACCCAGGTGCCCCTCAACATTTTTAAATCCCTGTTTTACTGTATATCTGCACACCCTTAACTAGTAAAATAGGCATTTAGAAATCTTGATATCTAGACCAGCTCTTTGAAGTTATGTAGTATACATAGACGTTTGTGACAAAGGATACAAATCTAGAGAAATAGAGATGACAGACTGCGACATAGCAGATAGTAATCTGCATATTTTTAGTATAAAGTCATTGCTTCACTTTTTTTTTTTTAACTTCTTTAGATCTCTATTCGTTCCCCTTACCACCTTCAACAGAGAAGAAGACCATTTTTGTGGGCCAGCGTCAAAAAACAGAGGAAATTTCTTATTTCAGCTGAATGTCAAGGAGGGGAGCAAACAAGCTGTAAGTACTTACCCCTTCTTTCAGTATGAGATTTTCTACATATTCGTTTGAAAAGATCATTGAAAAGGGTGAGCTTCCACTTCAGTGGTATTGACTCAGAATAGAGTTGGAAACAGAATGTGCCAACAACATAGAAAAATTGAGTAGGTAGGAAACTGTATCCTTGCTCCTGTAGAACAACAGAGTCGGGTGGTTGTGAATAACAGTAGCCTTGCAGGATGGATTATGAACTGGTGCTAAGGGACCATCCATTCTCAGTAGGAGCCTCTGATTTATTTGTCAAGAACATAAAGTGTACACAAGTGAATTGGTGTTTGGGTATCTCTGGTTATATTACAAACCCTCCCAGGACTTAATGGTTTTAAGGCACCATTTGTTTTCACCTGTGCTTTGGTGAGTCAGGAGTTTGGAGAGAACTTCTCTGATGGCTTCCTTTCTGATTCGCGAGGTGTCTGTTGCATGAGCTGGGGGTAAGGAATCGGCTTCCAAAGTGGTTTCTTCCCTTTTCTCCAGGATTAGACAAAACTAGACAGAAGAATAAAGAGTTTAAATAAAATTTATGAACATTGACAAAAATATGAAATAAGGACTTAAACATATAAGTATGCCCACTTCAAATAATAATATCAATAAATATCAATAAAATTATCAATTAACGTATTTTATCTCAGGAATGGAATAAGGATTATCTCATTCTTTGGATATCTATGAATAGAGTTTACAATAGAAGGGTAAGTATGATAAAATTCATATGATCATCTTGATGGATGTTTAAGAATTTGGTAATATTTCTAAATAAAAAATGTTAGCAATTTAAGAACAAAGAGCTATTTCCTTACTTGGCCTAACGTATCTAACCAAAAGTCATATCAAATGATAGGAAAAAATCAAAATGTTTTACATATAAACTTTAAAATTATTGCATTACTACTGTGATTTTACTGTGATGGGTTTTAGAGGTTTTAACAAGATTCTGCAACTTTCATCAATTTTCTTCAGAATGTAAACTACTAAGTTTTTGACTCTATTGTAGCCTTGCTCTTTCACACCTCCATTCATTATTTGCATTTATCTTTTCTGGTTTTTCTGACTGGGGACTTCTAAATCCCCATCCACTTCTCAGCACAAGTTTTATCCCTTGACTCCTTTAGAGTTGTTAAGTTCATTCTCTCTGACCCTGTTCTGTAATGCTCTTGAGATTGAATTGTAATTATGTCTTAATGTCAGTTTTTTCCCCACCAGAATAAGTGCTCTTTGAGGGCAGGGGCAAAACATTAATCATTGCATACCTGAAATTTAACACAGTGAGTGGTGAATTGTAGGGCTTAAATGTGGGCTTTTAAAACTATAGATAAATCTAGAAGGTTTACATGATGCTTTTAAAGGAACTTGATGGGGGCGCCTGGGTGGTGCAGTCGGTTAAGCGTCCGACTTCAGCCAGGTCACGATCTCACGGTCCGTGAGTTCGAGCCCCGCGTCGGGCTCTGGGCTGATGGCTCAGAGCCTGGAGCCTGTTTCCAATTCTGTGTCTCCCTCTCTCTCTGCCCCTCCCCCGTTCATGCTCTGTCTCTCTCTGTCCCCAAAATAAATAAACGTTGAAAAAAAAAAAATTAAAAAAAAAAAAAAATAAAGGAACTTGATGTTTTTCTCTTCAAAATCTTGATATGTTTCTCTGTGAAATTACATGGTGTTATTGTGTGTCATATATATCAATTTACGGTTCTTACATTTTAGATGTAATAAAAGGTCACATACTCCCTCCTGTGTGGTGATGGAAAAATGACTGTCATTGTCTTGTAAGTAAATAATTATTTCTGTTAGGTCATCTATTATCTCAAGTATCAGTTAATATATATTAGCAAAGTAAGATGGTTTTCAATAACCACCTTTAGAAAGGCAATAAAAGTACCTCTAAAAGACAGCGCATACAGAAAAATACCGTGTATTTAAAAAGAGATTGGACATAGGATGGTTTACAAAAGTGGTTTGACAGATTATCTTAAATAGGTAGATACATACGTATAATGTATGTGTAGTATAAAATTGTATATGTAATATACATGGTATATTTATAGTAGAAATATGCTTTATATTTTATTCTATAAGGCATGCACTGTGAATATTCTGTATATAATATATACGCTGTCCGTACATTGTAGTAAACCTGTGTGTGTATATATGTGCACAGATGATATATACACACGCTTATTATTCAACTTGAAAGAAAAATGATTCATTTCCCCTCCTAGTATGATTGTCACATTATGCTCTTGCTTGGTTTCTTCAAATTATGGTATGAAACATTTGATATCATTGAGATAAGTGGGGATGTATCAAGGTTAATGATCCTGTCTATTGATAGTGAGGAAATTAATAGAGAAAAAAATCTGCCTAGGTAGGCATTGGAAGTGACAGTCTAAAGTAAGGGTGAGCACGTAAGAAGAACCGTGAGGACGACTTGAGCTGATTAGTTATTGTCCGCGTGAGCTTATTTGACCACAGTGTTGTCCCCTTGGGTAAAGCCTCAGCCTCATGCCATGGCATCTTGGTAGCAGTCACCTGCGTCCCTTTCCTCTTTATGGCACCTCTGCAATTATAGCTGACTCCAAGCCAGGTTAAAATGTCCGACTAGTCGTTTGAACATGGTGGAAGACTTTGAATTCTCATACAGCATTATTGCCTTGGACGTTAATACATTAATACTCTTGAAAGATCACACCCACAGATAACCTTCAGAAACTGAAAACTGTTCTCAGATTTTCATGATAGTATGCATTCAATTTAATGGTTTTCTCATTACCTAAAGCACAAAGGTTTCATTGAAAACGATGTACTTAAATTCTCTTTTTGAACAAAATTATCTTATTGGCATCATTCATGTGGGATATATCAATAGAGGCTATTGCTTTTAGGAAAAAAAATTAAAGTAGAAAAGGACAGGGCAATATTTGTGCCTTCTGACTCATCCTTGAAAATATGATAGATTCCTCAGGGCATCTGGGTGGCTCAGCTGGTTATGTTTCCGACTTGGACTCAGATCATGGTCTCATGGTTCACAGGTCAGAACCCTGCATCAGGCTCTGTGCTTACAGCTCAGAGCCTGGAGCCTGCTTTGGATTCTGTGTCTCCCTCTCTCTCTGTCCCTTCCTCCTTCCCTCCCTCATGCTCTGTCTCTGAAAAATAAATGTTAGAAAAGATTTTTAAAGAAAATATGACATATTCCACTTTTTTTTTCTCTTACCATGAACATTGGTTAAAAAAAAATAAAAGAAAAAAAAAGAGCCAATAGGATGCCATAGAATACAAAGCGATTTTATCAGTTTATGTCCATTTAGAAACATGCACTATCAAAACACAGTGTAGCTCTCCCTTGTAACATGATTCTGCTTGAATCTTGAATGGAACAAACACGAAAAGAGTTTGAACAGAATTCCAAGAGTGCAGAGATATAGTTTCCAGGGAAATAAGCCATTACAACTGCACTACGGTTTATTTTGTGCTATAAAACTGGGGGAAAAAAAACTCTTCTAATTCCCATAACCTATTGAGGTACACCAGATCCACATGTTTATTTACAGATCTTTGGGTGATAGGTATAGATTCTTTTCCCAGATAACTGTACTTTATAAATCATAATCTACCATAAATTGACCAGTTTTACATGTAATCTTCTGTAATCCATTTGCAAGAGTTAAATAATCAAGGTTTGTTTTAGGGGCTTATGTACCAGGCTTGGGGCCCTTTGAAGTATGGGAGTACCTAAATCCTTCTAGATTAAATGACCTGGGACAACACAGACAAAACTAGAATGGATGCAGGCATGCTTCCCTTATAATGAGGATCTGGAAGACCCCTGCCCCTCATCCTTCAGTGTCTATTCATTGACTTGCTTCCAGAAATATGTGAGAATTTAGGATACATCCAACAGGCCAGAGAATAAGTCTTAATGATTTGAGTGAAACCCATAAAGCACGGTGCCTGGGTGGCTCAGTAGGTTAAGCGCCTGACTTTTGATTTCAGCTCAGGTCATGATATCTTCGTTCTTGAGACCAAGTCCCATGTCGGGCTCTGCGCTGACATTGCAGAGCCTGCTTGGGTTTCTCTCTCTGCCTGTCTCTGCCCCTTCCCTGCTTGTTACTATGCTCGCTCACTTTCTCTCTCTCTCTCTCTCTCTCTCTCTCAAAAAATAAATAAATATTCAAACGGTTTTAAAAAGTTTTTGTGGTTTGATTACTACCATTTGTTACTCTATTTACTTATTTATTTATGTTGTGAGTTCAAGTCCCGCATCATGTTCTGTGTTAACAGTGGTAACAGTCCGTGGGATTCTCTCTCTCTCTCTCTCTCTCTCTCTCTCTCTCTCCCCCTCTCCCCCTCTCCTCCTCCTCCTCCTCCTCCTCCTCCTCCTCCTCCTCCTCCCCAGCTTGTGTGCTCTCTCTCTACCACTAATTCACTGGGATGAGATTTGCATGATGCTCAGAATTAAGACTTTGAAATTGATACTTACTCTTTTGAGCCTCTAAGTACTATTCAACCTGCTCACAATGGTCTATGCACAAGAACGATAAATGGACTGAAAGGAAAACCTGACTTCTCCAAACAGACTATTTTCAGTCCATAATTTTATTTGAATGAGGGTCTCTTTTTTTAAGTAATTATTTTCTTTGTCCTTTCTAAATTTTCAAGAACTTCTAGTGAATGAGGACTATTGCATATCATGTAAGATGTGGGGTACTTGGGATGGCTTGCTGAAGAATAACATGACTCACAAAGATGAAAACAATTTTGATGATCTATAGCAGCTTCTTCAGTGTGCAGTTGAGTAAAGATAGGAGCCCCCTTGTCTGCGTTAGTTTTCAAGAGAACTCAAGACTGTTTGGGGAATAAAGCTGGGGAATAAAATGCTTCTGTGTTAGAAAAAGAGGAAAACAAATAGAATATAATAAAAAATAGGAAATGGTTGACCTAACCGAGAGAAGCTCACAACTGACTTGACTGAAAACCCAGAAGATAAAGAAAAATAAATCGGAAAAACTATGCAGAAGCTTATTATGTCATACCTAAAAAGAAAGTGACTTTGATTAATACTGACAAGGACTCATTAAGCTGAATATGTGTTATCTTTTTCATAAATTTGCAGACATGAAGAAAGTCAGACCCGTTTCCCCATTCAGGAATATAGCATTTTTTTCTATAGACAGGCTTCGAGAATTGTACTGTGGAGCATAACAATATTCATAGATGAAATAAGAGGCCAAATGAGATCCTCGCAGCCCAATTTATAGAAAGGTGGAAGAGCCCTGGTTTCACCCTGACAAAAAAAGGAAAAAAAAAGGTCAGATAATCAGCAGAGTCATAATTGTCCTTGAACGGCTTCCGTGAGGTCATGTGGCCGGGCAAATAGCTAATCTGAAATTGCAAGATAAGCAGCTTCAAAGAGAAATAAAACACAAGCCCCAGTTTACCTATGGTAGGGCAAAGAGGAAAACCTGGCTGCAATGCATGGAGAAAAAAATGGGGTAAGAGTTTTAAGAAATTGCTGAAGATTGAATGCGGTCTATCAGGAAATTGTAGAAGTCATGGATAGAGCAGGTGAAAGGGGAGTTTGTGTCCAATTATGGGTTATGGACCGTACTAGATATTCGGGAGAAATCCTAAGGACAGTGCTGGATCCTGGAGAAAACTCCACATGATGGGCTAGTCTGGAAGACGGGACCAGCTCCCAGTGTAGGAGATGCCAAAACCTTGGATAGATCCTCCTCCTGTATAGACAAAATCCTTCTGGCCCCTTGCCTGCCTTAGGGCAGCAGGTGAAGATGTAAAGCAGCAAGGGAAAGAAAAAGAAACTTCTCATTGACAGTGTTCCTCTGGAGTTTTCTTGTGATAATGATGGGTGTTGGTTTGGCAGAGTTTTCTGTTTTCCCGTTCACCCCTGACTTGAAGCCACGTCAATGCACCTGGACATCAGAGCATGCCTCCCTCCACATTCGTTCTCTCACCAGTGGTCTTGCTTTTCACTTAGTGTTTATTAGCCTAGTGGAAGATTTTTTGAGGATAGGGAAGCTGAGCTCCCTGGGTAAGGCTTTCTCTACAACCTACCCTTCTCCTAACAGCACTACCTCAAATGGTCAGGGCCCAAGGTGAAAGAATTAGCAGCTGGGGAGCAAAGGATTCTAGACCACAGGAACTGTCAGTACAAGGACTTAGGATAGGGAACTTGTCGCGTCATAGTCAGGGTACATCAAGGAGGTCAGCATGGCTAGATTGAAATAAGTGAGATGAATCAGAGAATTGTGTTTTATCTTGTGAGATCTTAGATATCACTAGAAGGTCTTTGGCATGGACTCTGATTGAAAAGAGAAGTATTGGAGAATTTTAAACAAGGAAGTGACTTGATATGACTTTTGACTTAAAAGAATTATTCTGGCTGAGGAGAGAAGATGAAATCAGGATGATTGGATAGGAGACTAGTATTATAATTCCATAGTTGTTGGAGGCTGCTCAGAACAGAATGGTGGCTATGGAGACAGTGGGTAGACTTTGAACATGGAAATATCATGATAGTCTAATGCATGTCAGATGTGTATTGTGAATGTAATGTTAGGAGTATATGTAAAACTTTTGCTTTGCATTTTCCTTAAGACTTAGAGCTGCAGTAAAACCTTGGTTTGCGAGCCTAATTTATTCCAGAAACATGCTTGTAATCCAAAGCACTCATATATCAAAGTGAATTTCAAGAACCATTGGTTCAGCTGTGATCATGATCACATACGACTCATATTGCAAGCCATTGCTTGTTTGTCAAGTTAAAATTTATTAGAAATATTTGCTTGTCTTGCAGAACACTCGTCAAGCAAGTTATTCACACTCCCAGTATTATACTTAAATATACAATAGTCTGTTTTAACCTGATGATAACTTAAATTTCGATGTGTTCAGAACAACTTTTTTATTCTTCCTCCTCCTATGTTTTATGTTTTTCATTGTGCATTTTTTATCATTTTGTATATCCCTAAACTACTATACTTGTAGTTGTTTTTACTACTCTTGTAATTTTAATACTAGTTTCATAAGTCATTATCTGCCAACATTAATATATACTTGGTATTTTCTTATATGTTCTCTCATTACTGATGTTTTGACTGTGTTAGTGTATTCTTCTCCATACAGTAAAGATGTTTATGAGCATTATTTTGGACTTTTTATCAGGTAAATCACTTTTATCTGTTTTGTTAAAGATTCTTTCTGTTTTATCTTCTTTGATTTGGACCATATTCTTCTGTTTCTTCATTTTCATGGACTCTCTGTGGTTGGTTTCTGTCTTATATGAAACAGCTACCTTTCCCAGATGTGAAGGGGCGGCCTTGTGTAGAAGATGAGCTTTATTTTTCAACCATGCACTCTAACTCGGTTGACTTTCACACCTTTGTATTTGTCCCACCAGCTTTATTTTATTTTCAATGTCTCCCAATAGTTTAGGGTATGCTAAGACTGGTCATTGTCCCAAAGGGGGAATCTCATTCAAAACCTCAATTCAGACTTACTGAAAGCAAGAACCTCAGGCAGCAGCTTTAATAATATGCACATATGCACAGGACTGTAGGATCAGGAGCGTAAGCCCCCTTAGCCACCAGACCCAGATGATTAAGAGACGTCCTGGGGTACAAGCTGTCAAAACAGCACACCAGACTTTCAAAGGGAGGAACCAGATGCATATGTGACTGTGGTGTTCTGAAGCAGGGTGCCAGGAGTGTGAAACAGGTACCATAGCACCTGCGGGTCTGAGGTCTCTGGAAAGGATTATAGTCAGCCCTTCAGTGAGTGTTTAATTAAAGCCTGCCCTCAGGCCACTGCTCTGAAGATAAGTTAACAGGCCTCTTTCATAGGCAAACTAGGCTCCTGGATCTGTTGCCTCTAGCTGTGCCATGGAAAGCTTGCCAGGAGGCCCCTAGATGTGTGTCAAATTAGATGCCTGCCTGTCTGTTGCTTTAAGATAAGCAAATAAGCCTCTTTAATATACAATTAAACATTAAGTTGCCTCTTCATCAGCTGCTGCTTACCTTGGGTCTGGGCTGAGTGAGTCCAAGTGTGAGGCTCTTTAAGAGCTACCTCTTAATTCTCTGAAGCCTATAGGTCTTAGGAGGTGAGCCCCATTGTTTTTCAAAGCTAGGTGTTCGGGGAACCTGTTTCTCAGGTGTAGGTCTTGAAAGCAGGGGTGGCTGATACTGAAATCAAACCTTGCACTCCTCAGGGAGAAGCTCCAGGTTGATTTCCCTCCTCATTTTATGTCCCTGTCCCAAGAGTGGAGCTTATGGAAGGTCCTGGTTCAGACTCTTCTCCCTGCTTTGATGTACGTTTTTTTCTTGTTTGCCTGATGTGCCCGCTAGTTTTGATGTTTGGGTTTTTGAGGGTTTTTTATTTTGTTTTTGTTTTGGAAAATTGTTTCATATGTAGCTGTCACCTGAGTGAGGGTGTCTGTGGGAGGTGGTGACTCCAGGATCTTCCCGTGTCACCATCTTGTACCAGAACCCATATCACACTTGATCCATTCATGTGTCAGCAGACATTGGGATTTTAGTGACGCCATGAACATGGAAACCCTAAAATCTTTTTGAGATCCCGATTCAGTTCCTTTGGATGTATACCCAGAAATGGGATTGTTGTGTCATTTGGTAGTTTTAATTGTAATTTTTTGAGGAACTTGCATACTATTTTCCATAGACGCTGTACCCCTTTGTGTTTTCAGTAATATGGCACAACATTTCCAATTTCTCCACATCCTTGCGTACATTTTTTTTTTTTTTACTAATAGCCCTCCTGCTGGGCTGTTGTTGCATCATTGTGGTTTTGCTTTGCACTGCTCTGATTATTAGTGATGTTGAGCATTTTTTCATTGGTGTGTCTGCCGTTAGTGTATCTTCTTTAGCAAAATATTTGGGTCAAGTTTTTTGCCCATTAAAAAAAATTTTTTAACGTTTATTTATTTTTAAAAGAGAGAGACACAGAGTGCGAGAGGGGGAGGGGCAGAGAGAGGGAGGCTTACAATCCAAAGCAGGCTCCAGGCTCTGGGCTGTCAGCACAGAGCTGAACTTGGGGCTCAAACTCAGAAACCACAGATCATGACCTGAACCAGTCTCTTAACCTACTGAGCCACCCAGGAGCCCCTTGCCCTTTTTTTATTTTTTTATTTTTATTTTTTTTTAACATTTATTTATTTTTGAGACAGACAGAGCATGAACGGGGGAGGGGCAGAGAGAGAGGGAGACACAGAATCGGAAGCAGGCTCCAGGCTCTGAGCCATCAGCCCAGAGCCTGATGCGGGGCTCGAACTCACGGACCGCGAGATCGTGACCTGAACCGAAGTCGGACGCTCAACCGACTGAGCCACCCAGGCGCCCCCCCCCTTGCCCTTTTTTTAATTAGGTTATGTTTCATTTGTTGTTGATTGCAGGAATCCCCTTCTATATGTAATTTTTAATTGTATTTAGATCCACATTAGTTAACATACAGTATAACAATGGGTTTAGGACTTGTCCTTCTATATTTTGAAGATTAATCCTTTATCAGATATATGGTTTGCAGATGATTTCTTTCATACCATATATTATCTTTTTACTGTCTTGATTGTTTCCTATGCTGCATGGAAGAGAATAAAAATTACTATAATTAGAGCTGAAAGGGGGTTTTAATAGGCAGACAGGAGAACTGAATATCTGATTTTGTATTAATATTTCTTAAATGTCCATGGGGCGCCTGGGTGGCGCAGTCGGTTAAGCGTCCGACTTCAGCCAGGTCACGATCTCGCAGTCCGTGAGTTCGAGCCCCGCGTCAGGCTCTGGGCTGATGGCTCAGAGCCTGGAGCCTGTTTCCGATTCTGTGTCTCCCTCACTCTCTGCCCCTCCCCCGTTCATGCTCTGTCTCTCTCTGTCCCAAAAATAAATAAATGTAAAAAAAAAAAAAAAAAAAAAAAAATATTTCTTAAATGTCCAGTGGGTAATTTGAGGGACATAAACTGTATAATCATTAAAATATATGGACAGATTTATTATATTTTAATAATGCCTTGAGTTTTAAAGACAAGATTTTTCTGAAATCACTGCTGAAATATTAACAACTTGTCCCTTCCAGCTTTCAAGCAATAGGAAATTCTCATGTTAGACCTATTGTTTCAATATTGACAGTAACATTAAAGTTACAAAATTCATTTTAAGAAGTTGGCAACAATGAAATAACCAAAGTAATCATATCTTAGGTCCACTTTTTGCAACAAACAAAAAATAAAACACAAATTTTCAAACATAAAAAATACAAAAACCTAGGTGCCTAAAATAGATGAAAGAAACATTCTATTTTAAGCAGGGATTTAGAGCTAACATCAGCTAAGTACCCCCTCTGCAGCCTTTACTCATTTATTGGTCGTGAATATCCTCCAGTATTCTGTAAGGCAGGTCAGATCCTAGTTTGATACACCCTGTGAGACAGAATTAAGAAGAGAACACTTTGGTTTATTTAATAAATTAGATCACATCTATGGGTCTATTAAAAAAAAAAAAAAATTCTGCCTCAAAAGGTGTTGAAAATGGCTTCCAAGACACTGTCCCATAACACATCTTAGAAAACTTGAATTCAAAGTTGATTCCTCAACTTAGTAAAAGGCATCTATTTTGTTTTAATTTTATTTAAATCCAAGATATATATATATATATATGGTACAATAATGGTTTCAGGAGTGGAATTTAGAACAGACACCATACTTATTACCAAAATAAAATAATCTCAACCAAAATCTCAATTCCATTTTCATTTGGTTTTAATGAAATAATTCTGAAGTTTTTCTAAAAGCATAAAACTGCAATGAGCTAAGAATATGAAAAAGAGAGGAAACGGGGACTTGTCAGTTAGATTCTAAAGCATATAATAAAAATAATAAAGGGAGCATAACACTGATGTGGGAATTTTTAAATAGTTTATTAAAATGTGTAGACATACATATACATAACTATAATTATACATATATATAAAATATATGTATACATATATATAAAATCAATGGAGAAAAAATCAAAATTATATATCTGTGGGGAGAAAACAGTCAAATTAAAAAAAAAAATCAGGGGTGCCTGGGTGGCTCAGTTGGTTAAACGTCCGACTTCAGCTCGGGTTATGATCTCGTGGTCCGTGAGTTCGAGCCCTGTGTCGGGCTCTGTGCTGACAGCTCAGAGCCTGGAGCCTGTTTCAGATTCCCTCTCTCTCTGACCCTCCTCCATTCATGCTCTGTCTCTCTCTGTCTCAAAAATAAATAAACGCTTAAAAAAAAATCAAAGGCAAAAACTTCACCACATTGCAAAAAATGTCCAGAGCCATTAAAGAAAAGAGATTTAGGGCACCTGGGTGGCTCATTTGGTTAAGTGTGTGACTCTTGATTTCAGCTCAGGTCATGATCTCCTGGTTTGTGAGTTCGACCCTATGTCATGCTCTACGCTGATAGTGCAAAACCTGCTTGGGATTCTGTCTCCTTCTCTCTCCACCCCTTCCCGACTCATGCTCACTCACTCTCTTTCTATCAAAAATAAATAAACACTAAAAAAAAAAAAAAAAAGAAAAGAAAAGAAAAGAAAGCACCCAAGCCTAATATTTATATAGTTATTATTAATTTATCAAATATAGTTGTGAATAATTAATTTCAAGTTCAGCAGTGACCTTGTGAAGACAAAGGCATGAATCCATGAAGAAGGGATGGAAATATTTGCTACATGTTAAAGTCAAACAGCTGTTTATTTACAAAAAAAAGGAATAAAAATGACAATAAACAAAGCCAACGTGACCAAAGATGAATGTCCTAAACATATCTAGAGTCCCTCGTAACCTAACATTATTAAAAAGAAAATATAAATATAACCTATCACATCAACAGGTTAAAAGCAAAATTGCATAATCATGTCAATAGATTTAAAAGAAGTATTAAATCCAAAATCCAACACTCTTTAATGATAAAACTGCCAGTAAACTCAGAGTAGAGGGGCACTCCCTCATCTTGATAAGGAACATCAGCTAAAAACCTCTGGCTAATAGCATACTTAATGGTAAGAAAGATGAAGTTTTCCCATGGAGATCAGGAACAAGGCAGTATATATTTTTTTCTTTGATAACATTGTAGCAGAAGTGATAGTTGATCTAATAAGACTTGAAAAGGAAATAAAAGGTAAATACATATAGGGCATCTGGGTGGCTCATTCGGTGAAGCGTCCAACTTCGGCTCAGGTCATTATCTCACGGTTCCTGGCGGTTCAAGCCCCGCATTGGGCTCTAGGCTGACAATGCAGAGCCTGCTGGGATTCTCTGTCTCCCTCTCTCTCTGTCCCTCCTCTCCTCTCTCTCTCTCTCTCTCTCTCTCAAAAAATAAACATTAAAAAAAGGCATACACATATGGAAGGAAAAAATAAAACGGTCTTTGTTCACAAATGACGTGATAATCTACGTAGAGAATCCAAAAGAGTAGATTGAGAAGCAATCTCCTGAAACTAAGTGGTTGATAATAAGGGGAAGAGGGATAAATAGGCAGAGCCCAGAGAATTTCTAGGGCATACTCTGTATGATACTGTAATGATGGATAATATGTCATTATACCTTTGTTCAAGTCCACAGAATGTATAGCACATGTATAGCCTTAGGGTGGCCATGATGTGCCCAAGTTAATCGATAGTAATGAATGTACCTCCCTCGTGGTGGGGGTGTTGATAAGGAAGGAGGTTATGCATGTGTAGGGACAGGTAACATATGGAGATCTTTGTTCTTTCCTCTTATTTTGCTGTGAACTTAAACTGTTCCAAAAAGTCTAAAATAAAAACTAAAGGGCGTCTGGGTGGCTCAATTGGTTAAGTGTCTGACTTCAGCTCAGGTCATGATCTCACAGTTCATGGGCTCAAGCCCCGCGTCAGTCTCTGTGCTGACAGCTCAGAGCCTGGGGCCTGTTTTGGATCCTGTGTGTCCCTCTTTCTCTGCCCCTCCCCGGCTAGGTCGCACTTACTCTCTGTCTCTCAAAAATAGACATTAAAAAATAAAAAAAAAAGAAGTATAGTTTAGGGGTGCCTGGGTGGCTCAGTCAGTAGGGTGTCTGACTTTGGCCTAGGTCATGATCTCACATTTTGTGGGTTTGAGCCCCACATCAGGCTCTGTGCTGACAGCTCAGAGCCTGCAGTCTGCTTCAGATTCTATGTCTCCCTCTCTCTCTGTCCTTCCCCCACTTGCACTCTGTCTCCCTTTGCCTCAAAAAATAAATAAAACATTAAAAAATGTTAAAAAAAAAAGAAGTATACTTGAGAAGAAAAATTAAATATCATCCAGGCAATGTGTCAAATATTTGTTCAAGACCAGTAGTGATCAAAGAAATGCAATTTAGTGTTTTCCTTTTGTACCTCTCTGTGCAATTACAGTGACATTAATATAATTGTATATATATGCGTGTACATTTATGATGTATATACGTTTTTATATACTTTTTCTGATTATGGGTGGGGTTTCATGGTGTAAACTTCTATTCACTCTCAGAAGGCATATAAATTAGTACAGCTTTGGGGCATCTGGGTGGCTCAGTCAGTTGAGCATCCGACTTTGGCTCAGGTCTTAAATCTCACAGTTCATGGGTTCGAGCCCCACATCGGGCTCTGTGCTGACAGCTCAGAGCCTGGAGCCTGTTTCAGATTCTGTGTCTCCCTCTCTCTCTGCCCCTCCCCACTTGCACTCTGTCTCCCTCTGTCTCAAAAATAAATAAACATTAAAATTTTTTTTTAATTATATTTAAATAAATTAGTACAGCTTTTTTGTTTGGTTTGGCTTTTTTAATGGTCCCAGTTATATTTTTATTTTTATTTATTCAAATTTTTCTTTAAATTCTAGTTAGTTAATATACAGTGCAATTATTGGTTTCAAGAGTAGGATTCAGTAATTCATCACATACATACAACACCCGTTGATCATCATAACAAGTGCCCTTAGTACCTATCACCCATTTTGCCTATCTCCCATGTACCTCCCCCCATGAACCCTCAATCTGTTCTCTATCGTCAGGAGTCTCTCATGGTTTGTTTCCTTCTGTTTTCACCACCTGTCATATGGTCCTCTGTTTTGTTTCTCAAATTCCACATATAAATGAAATCATGCGGTATTTGTCTTTCTCTGATTGACTTATCTTGCTTAGCATAATACACTCTAGCTCCTTCCATGTCATTGCAAATAGCAAGATGTCATTCTTTTTGATGGTTTAGTAATATTCAATTACATGTGTAGATATGGTATGCATACATATACACACACACACATACCATATCTTCTTTATCAATGCATTCCTCAATGGACGTTTGACTTGGCTATTGTTGATAATGCTGATATAAACATCGGGGTACATGTACCCCTTCAAATCTGTATTTTTGTATCCTTTGGATAAATGCCTAATAATGTGATTGCTAGATCATAAGGTAGTTCTATTTTTAACTTTTTGAGGAATCTTTATACTGTTCTCCACAGTGGCTGCATCAGTTTGCCTTCCCACCAACAGTGCAAGAGGATTCATCCTTCTTTGCGTCCTCGCCAATACCTGTGTTGTGAATTTCAGCCATTCTCACAGGTTTGAGGTGGTATCTCATCATGATTTTGATTTGTATTCCCCTGATAATGAATGACATTGAGCATCTTTTCATGTGTCTGTTACCCATCTGGATATCTTCTTTGGAAAAGTGTCTGTTCATGTCTTCTGCCCATTTCTTCACTGGATGTTTTTTTTTTGGTTGTTGGGTTTGCTAAGTTCTTTGTAGATGTTGGATACTAACCCTTTATCAGATATGTCATTTGCAAATATCTTCTCCTATTCCACAGGCTACCTTTTTTTTTTTTTAACGTTTATTTATTTTTGAGACAGAGACAGAGCATGAACAGGGGAGGGGCAGAGAGAGAGGGCGACACAGAATCTGAAACGGGCTCCAGGCTCTGAGCTGTCAGAGCCCAATGTGGGGCTCGAACTCACGGACCGCGAGATCATGACCTGAGCCAAAGTCGGACGCTTAACCGACTGAGCCACCCAGGCGCCCCTCCACAGGCTACCTTTTAATTTTATTGAGTGATTCCTTCGTTGTGCAGAAGCGTTTTATTTTGATGAAAGTACAGCTTTTTTGAATGGCAATTTGAGACTATATTTCAGTATCCTTGATGTGTTCCTGCCAATATACACAGCATTTCTACTCTTTCAAATCTCTTACAAAACTAATACAGCACAGAAAACAATTTATACAAGGATATTCATTAGAGCATTGTCTACAAAAGCAAAATTTAAACAACCTGTATGTTCAACAATACTAACATGGTAGGATAATGTATGACCTCTGTATGTGTTTGAATGTTTTATTACAAATTAGATGTTTATTTAAAAACATAATGACACAGGGGAAAACTTGGAATATTGTTTATGGAACACAGCAGAAAGCTTATGTATACTGTATTATTTTTTTATTGCTGGTCGTAAATTACTATGAACTTAGCAACTTCAAATAACACACAGTTATTATTTCATTTTGGACCCAGTAAACCGGGTCCTCTTGCCTGAGTCTCCTAAGACCTCTGTCACAGAGTTAGCTGTACTGCATTCCTCCCCAGGGCTCTGGGTCCATCTGGGGTTAATTTCAGAATTCAATTTCTTAGAGTTCAAGGAGTGATGTCTCCCTTGCTTGCTTGTGGTCAGCCAGGGTCTGCTCTGCACAACTAGCAGCCCCTGAAGCCCCTGGCTGCATGGTCCAGTCACAGTGCCTCTCACAACTTGGCAGCTTACTTCAAAGCCAGCAAAAGCCTCTCTTGCTGCAGTCTGCAAAGAGGGAGTCTTAGTTAATACGATATAATCACGATAGTGACTATCCATTACTTTTGCCATATTACGTAACTTATTAAGAGAGTGACTATTTTATCACCTTTGCCATAGGCTATTAGCTGGAAGAAAGTGACAACAAAAGCGGGTACACAAGGGCATGTCTTCTTGGGGTTCATCTTAGAAATCTGCTTACCACATAGAGTGTGCTGTTGATTTTTGTAATCTGATTGTTTATCACTATATATATATACAAGTAGGATTCTAGAAAAAAATACTGAGTATGAGTGTGGATTGAGAACATCAAATATTTTGTATTTCTTAACACGATTCCTCAGACTCTAATTTATGAACTGTAGTCCCATAACTGATAAGCTATGAATTGGTTCAACTCCTCAATACATTAAATACACTAATACCTTATATTGTCCCCTTTACTGGAAGTCATTTTGTTTTATAATATCAGTTATCTCTTTGTTCTCCAAGTGTATATATTATTAAAAAAATATTTATATCTAATATACATAAATATAAGAATAAATTAATATATATAAACATATGTATTTATACATGTACATAGAAATAGCTTCATCTCACTTTTGAATTATTAAGTGTGTTTTATTGGAGTATATTAATATCGCAGTGCAAATTAAATTATGCATTACAGTACAATCCAGTGCTTATAAATTGTGCTGTCTATCATTATCACCAAATGAAATTGGTGAAATCCTAGTTCTGGCTTCACTTTTTTTTTTTTTAACCTAGTTTCAGGGGCACAACACATTGGAAGTGTTTTGTTTTGTTTTGTTTTGTTTTCCCATAATTATTCTTTTAATATCTTAAGCTGAAGGCACTTATTTCATACTGCACTGGCATTCCAGGCAAGTATTTGGGTATTTGAGTCTGGGGTTAGCATGCAGGAGGTACATAAATCCGTGCCACTGAACGAGAGCATCTAAGTAGAGCGATTTCAGTGGAATGATGAAGACGTAGGTCAGATTGGATTACAGTGTCAGTGAGGTGTGAGGAATTGGCTGAAAAGAGATGTGAGGGAAAGAGGGGTTATATAGAAGGAGAAGTTATTCATAGGGTAGAGGGATAAATGACCGAAAAAAATATTTGAAAAGGGAAAAAAAATGAGTTTCATGTCCAAAATGGAAGGAAAATAATAATAGAGAAATAAATATATTTGGTTTTGGAACAACAAGGGATTCCTCTCTGGTAGCTTTATTATCTCAGTAAATCATAAAATAAGTCATGAATCAATTTCTCTGTGCTTTTTAAAAAGTGATATTGCTAAGAATGCCCAATGATATCTCTCAGAATCTCAAGAAAGGTTGAAAACTAAGTAATGTTTTCTTATACTAACAACATATTAAGCAACTTTTAGGGATAGTGCATTTCGAGGAGATTTTTTGTTTGTTTTTCCCCTCCCATCCTGTGTCCTGAGCAATTGAAGTATTTTAAATACTTTCCTATTTTACTTTTTTATATATGCTAATCTATTTGCCTTGGAGAAGAAATAAAACTGAAAGACAATTTGTTCCTGATCTGTAGACCTAAAACTATTATTTGATTTGTGTTTCTGGAAAAAGTGTTATTTAGGCAATATACTTTACTTAAAATGTGATTTGCTGAAATGTCACTGGTCACACACTTAAATCTAGGGACAGAAGTTGGCCACGTACATAATTTGATAAGGTCAAACTTTGTTCACATGATCACCTTCCTATCTCTAGACAGTTTGTTGACATTCTCACATACCTCCTTTCAGAAACATCATAAGGTGGAAATACCCAGTAGATGGAATACCATATAGGGTTATTATCATTTGTTTTCATTTTAGCAAATAGGACTTCAAACAATTAATTCTACTAAAGAATTGAAAGGAGACGGAGTAAGGCAGGTCTAATATGAGACCGAGTGAATGAAGAAACCAGGAGAGGCCTTGACGAATCAATTATTGCTTAAGGAATACAGGCTTTTAAGAAAGATGCCCGGGAATCGTGAGCTTCAAGGACAATTTTAGGCATACACTGAGTGTTTAAATGAAAGAAAGAAGAGAAAGAATGATTCATGAGTTTCTAAATATTTAACTTACTCTCCAAGTTAAATATATCAGTATATGGTATATAAAGCATTGTCTGACCCCAGCCTACTTCAACAGAACCTTCTACTCTTCTCTCTTTTCCTCACTTTATCTAGACAGGTGTACCTTTGTTCTGTTCCTCTGATGATCCAAACTCTCTACAGTCCATCCCTTTGAACATGCTTATATCTTTACTATTCTTCATTTGTATTACTATTACTTATTCTCTAAGTCTCCATCAGAGTGTTTTCCAAAGAGAAATCATCCCGACCCACATCTAAATTCATTCTCCCATGCTTCTCTTTGATTCCATTTTTTTGCTTTTATTTCAAAGTATTTTATTGATTTTTAATTACCTATATATTTCACTAAGAATAGTCTTATTAATCATTGTAAGCTGCCTTCACTGAATTCACTATTATACAGTCAGGGCTTAACTGATTAAATAAGCATGTGACCTTTATTGAATGAATGAATTAATATATTTAGTAGAACATCTTAGGTAAAAAAAAAATAATAATAACAAATAGGGACACACACTTCATCTCTGTAGTGAAGTTGAGGAAAAAGGTGAAGAAGGTGATCTGACCCTGGAAAGATCAGATTTTTGTCACTTAGCCGTCCTGATTATATAAGTGACTGATCAGATCTAACTTGAAATTTGCAATGAATTATTTGCATTTCCATTTTGCCATGGTAATTACGTGATATTTTAAGTGCATCATAAAAATAATGACATGTAATGTTATGCATACAGAAATATATGCCCCAAACATATAATCATAACTTCTGAGCCAATGTATGGACATTCTGACTGTATAAACAACAGCCAATGGCATGTACGTCTGTATCAAACGTGAAGAAAAGGACTTCTTTACAGATTACTTGGTCTTGACTTTTTCCCAAAGATCCATTCCTTTGAATTTGCTTTTTGGTTGAAACACACAAAGCAGACCAGAATAAAACATTGACCTTGGAAAATATATTTAAAATAAAGAAGGCAAGTTTCAAAACTTGGGAAGTAATTCCTGTGCTAACTTTTAATAGTGTTTTCTGTCTGAAATTCTAAGATAGTTATTATGTATTTGATTTATAGAATGATAACTGTATATTGTCAGGCTTTATGATTATTTATATCTTAGGCCATTAAACATAATGTAGACATTTTTAGATGCATATTTTTTAATAGAGGTGGTTCATCTTTGTCACATAAAGAGCATAGACAGACACTGTAGGCATCAGGCAAAGGTTACTGTGGAATGCTTAAAATCAGTGCGCTCATGACCTCCCATCCCCCAGCTTTCTGTATAGAATAATGAGGTGTGCTGAAGTCAGTGCCGCCAAACTATGGAAAGTGCTCCAGTAGAGGGACAAGGTGTCATTATTGAGTATATATACAGGAGAACTAGGAGGGGGCCATGTAACAATGAGTGTTTTCTTTGATGGGAAACTAGTTTCATTTAAAAGGGAAGCAACAGATCTGAGGAAGAGGAATTTGTATAAAACACATCTTTTATCACAGCTAGACACTCTTGTTCTTTGTCGAGCTGGCTCAATTACACCAAAGGACAAAAAGCAGTAAGGGAAAGGTTAGTGCCACCCAGGAAAGAAAAGCATTGTGTCTTTTTGATGTTCATATGGAAAATAAAACACAATGAATTCTATTGACACTTTTGAATAATGGCAAGAGAATGAGGTAGTATCACTAAAATCTATCTCTCATCACCTAACCACAATGGTTAAAAATACTGAAAGTAAACAAATAACTCACAAGTAACAACACAAAACCATTATTAAAAAGTATAAAACCTTAAGGGGCACCTGGGTGGCTAAGTGGGTTTGGCATCTGACTTTGGCTCAGGTCATGATCTCACGGCTCATGAGTTTCAGCCCCGCGTTGGGTTCTGTGCTGACGGCTCAGAGCCTGTAGCCTGCTTTGGATTCTGTGTCTCCCTCTCTCTCTCTGCCCCTCCTCTTCTCATGCTCTGTCTCTGTCTCTCAAAAATAAAATAAACATTAATTAAAAAAAATAAGTATACAACCTTAAAAAGTAAACACTTAGGAGAGGTTGTAACAGATGACTGTATCCTGCATTGGCAAAAAAGTACAAGGATCGAGGTTGGGGAGAGAAGAAGGTGCGGAGAAGTGAAACCTTGCTGAATTCATCAGTTGATGAAGAAGCAGCTTGCAGTTTGGGCCAATATGTAACTTACACTTGGATGATTACCCATAATGCTATGTGCTCTTGAAAGGTAGTGTTGCACCCACCTCCTAAAGTATGATCTGGATGAACATGCTATTAAAGCCTTAGCTAGGAAAGCATCAAGGAGAATTTCTCCAGATGATAACGGAGTACGTAGAAATGAATGGAGTTGCCCATATTAAGGATATAAATAAAAAGACATGCAAGGCAAATTTAGAAACACATTAAATGGGAAGAGTGTGTGTGTGTGTGTGTGTGTGTGTGTGTGTGTGTGTGTGTATGAATGCACACACGCACGTTCCTGGGAAATAGAAAAAAAGAAAAATATCCTCCAACCCAACCCTCCCCCAACAAAGATAGTAGCAATTGAAAGCATTTGTATTTTTGAATGAACATTAAACCACAGTGTAAGGCATGTAACAGGCTTATAGCTGACTGACTGCAAAGGCATGAATCCCACATCCTCATACAGCCACACAGAGATGATCCAGTAAATACATCTTTTCAAGGTGGACTTCTGGTCCTCAAGTAAGAGGACTTGACCGCTTCGTTTGTCACACATAGATGATTCAACTTTACCAAATATCGGGGATGACCACCTGTGTTCACTTTTTGGCTTTCTCCAGAGAGAAACAAACTTTTCCCGTCTTGATGGCAGAAGGCAGTTTAGGTATTTCGAGCAATGGTTAGGCACCTCTAAGAACCTAGGCTTCCTGTCCTTGATGTTTCCATTTCAGAGAAATGGCTTCTTGGTCCTTGAGATAAATGTTTCTGCATTTTAGAACTGACAAAAGGCCTATCTAGTTTTCTACAGTCAAAAAAAGAAAAAAATGTGAAATTACAAAATTTCCAAAACATCTGAGTAAAAGAAGTTGGAAGAAGATGTTTTCCCCCTTGTTTTGAACAGAGAGATTAAGTATTTTATTTTTACCTGTATTTTTCCTAACAGAATGTATGTGTATGAACATATGGTAAAGATTTCAGCCTGGAAGAAAACATAATCTATCAGAAATTTCCTAAAATACCTAAAAAATAAGGTATGCCGGAATATAGATATGGGTAGATCACTCATGGGATTGTGTTTTCATGTTTCAGCAACTAATTTATTCACACTAAATCTAATCAATAAAGCTGGGTAAAAACATATTAATTGTAGTTATAGGAAAAATAAAGAATTTAAATCTAAGTGCATTTACCTGTGGGAAATGGGGAGAATGGATAAAGAGACTAATATTTGATTTTATACCTTTATTATTGTTTTTAGTTTAAAAAGAAACCAGATGTGGGGCACTTGTCTGGCTCAGTCGGTAGAGCTTGGGACTCCTGATCTCCAGGTTGTCAGTTCAAGCCTCATGTTAAGTGTGGGGTTTGAAGAGATTACATCAAAATAAGATCTTAAAAAAGTGTATTAATATCTAACTAGCAGGTAAATCAATAACTACAAAGTGACAGTAGAGGGGCGCCTGGGTGGTTCAGTCCGGTTAAGCATCTGACCTCAGCTCAGGTCATGATCTCTTGGTTAGTGAGTTTGAGCCCAGTGTCAGGCTCTGTGCTGACAGCTTGGATCCTGGAGCCTGCCTTGGATTCTGTGTCTCTCTCTGACTTTCCCCTACTCATATACTCATTGTGTCTCTGTCTCCTCTCTCTCTCAAACATAACCATTATTTTTTTTTAAAGTGACATTAGAAAAAACATACATTAGAAGTACTTAGAACCAGAATGGACATGATTTGTACTTTAATCAGTGATGACCCTCCTTCTCAGAGTTGTTGGCCCTATAGAAGAGGTCTGTGCTATACTCTCACATTCTTTAATGTGAGGTTTATAGTGTGCATATAACTCATACCCTTTTATGTCTCTAAATGTTGACTTTTTAATTCTCTAGGATTAAAATGGTCTAAGTTATCTGTGCAATAAAGGCATTTGTTTTACAAGGAATTTTCTATTAATATGTATGGTACTTGTGAGTATAACAAACCAAAACTCCAAAACAATGCCTGGAAAACCCAGCAAAACTAGAAAGGATTTCCAAGTAAGAATTGATGGTTCAAATAATATACATATTTTTAACAGCATATCTTAGTTTATGTTGTTTCTCCAAATTTTTCTACTGATTTGTGTAACACTTAAAAAAATTAGGTTTTATATATCATCTATATACTTTTTTTAGATTCTGCTTTTTCACTGAATAGTTATGAGTATTTTCTCAATTAAAGTTCATAGAAATTATTAATAGCTGACATTTCATTTTTCTAGAGGGGCTGTCATTTTAAACACATTCTTGGGGATTTTGTTGAAACATAATTGACATAAAGTATTCTGTTAGTTTCAGGTGCACATTACAGTAATTCAATATTTTTACACATTAGGATGTATAATTACCATTTCTCACCATACAGTTACTACCATGTTATTCCCTATATTCCCCATCCTGTACATTATATCCCCATGACTTACTTTATAACTGGAAGTTTATCCCTCTTAATCTCCCTCACCTGTATCCCCCCTACGCTTACCCTCTGCTTTCTAGCAACCAGTAGTTTCTTTTCTGTAATTATGACTATGTTTCTGTTTTGTTCATTTGTTTTTATTTTAGATTCTACATATAAGTGAAAACATGATATTGGTCTTGCTGTGACTTATTTCATTTAGTGTAATACTTCGTAGGTCCATCCATTGTGTTGTAAATGGCAAGACTTTATTCTTTTTTTAATAGCTGAGTAATAGTCCAGAGTGTGTGTGTGTGTGTGTGTGTGTGTGTGTGTGTGTGTGTGAGATTTTTTTTTCATTAATCTGTCAGTGAACACTTAGGTTTGTCACATATCTTGACTATTATAAATAATGTTGCAATAAATGTATGGGTGTATATGTTTCTTTGAGTTGTTTTTCATTTTCTTCAGATAAATGCCCAGAAATAGAATTGTTAGATCGCATGGTATTTCTATCTTTATTTTTTTGAGAAGACACTGTTTTACATAGTGGCTATGCCAGTTTACATTCCCATGAACAGCATACAAGGGTTCCCTTTACTCCATAGCCTTAACAACACTTGTTTGTTTGTTTTCCTTTTTCTTTTCTTTTTTTCTTTTTTTGTCTTTTTCATAAAGCCATTCTGACTGCTGGGAGGTATTCTCTCATTGTAGTTTGGATTGCATTTCCCTGGTGACTAGTGATTTTGAGCTGCTTCTCATGAACCTGTTGGCTATATGTGTCTTCTTTAGAAAAGTATCTATTCAAGTCTTCTTCCCATTTTTAATCCTTTTAAAAATACTAACTTGTGAAACTTCTTTATATATTTTGGATATTAACCCCTTATCAGATATATTATTGGCAAATATCTTCTCTCCTTAGTAGTTTGCTTTTTCATTTTGCTACTAAGATTTTTATCCTTCACTTTGTGAATGTAGTACATCATGTTGATGGATATACTGATGTTAACCCATCCTTTAGACTCAGGAATAAAACCCACTTGGTCATGTTATGCGATTCTTTCAATGTTTTTTTTTTTTTTTTAATTTAAATGCCAATTAGTTAACATACAGTGCAATAGTAGTCAGGTGTACAGTGTAGTGATTCAACACTTTTATATAATACTTGGTGCTCATCACAAGTGCACTCCTTTTGCTAGTATTTTGTTGAGAATTTTTCCGTCTAAGTTCTTTAGGAATATTGGTCTTTAATTTGCCTTATCATTATTATTGTTTTTTGATGTCTCTCTGATTTTGGAATCAAGGCAATGCTGGCCATGTTGGAAGGATTTTGGAAGCATGCTTACCTCTTCAATTTTTAAAAATAATTTGGGAAGTATATGTAGTAACTCTTCTTGAGATACCAGGTAGAATCTACCTGTAAAGAAGCTTACTGGTCCTGAATTTCTGTTTGGGGAGAGGTTTAAAATTACTGATTCAGTTCCATTACTTGTAATCAGTCTGTTTAGATTTTGTATTTCTTCCTGATTCAGTCTTGGAAGGCTGTACGTTTGTAGGAATTCATCCATTTCTTCTAGGTTTTTCACTCTGTTGGTATATAATTGTTTACAGTTGTCTCTTAGAATCCTTTGTATTTCTGTGATATAAGTTGTTATTTCTTGTATTTCTCATTTTATTTATTTGGGCCCTCTTTTTTTCTGAATCTTCCTAGAGATTTACTAATTTATCTTCTCAAACAACCATGTTTCATTTCATTGATCTTTTATCTTGTGTTTTTAGTTTCTCTTTTTATATTTCTGCTTTGATCTTTATTATTTACATTCTTCTACTTAGTGGTTTTGTTTGTCCTTTGCCTAGTTCATTTAGATGTAAGGGTAGATTCTTTTTTTTTTTTTTTTTTTTTTTTTACTGTTTATTTTTGAAAGAGAGAGAGACAGAGTATGAGTGGGGGGAGGGGCAGAGAGAAAGGGGCACAAAGAATCTGATGCAGGCTCCAGGCTCTGAGCTGTCAGCACAGAGCCTGATGTGGGGCTTGAACCCATGAGATTAGGACCTGAGCTGAAGTCTGATGTTTGAACGACTGAGCCACCCAGGAGCTCCAAGGATAGATTCCTTTTTTTTGAGGTTTTTCTGGTTTCTTGAGGTAGGCCTGTGTCACTCTGAGTTTTCTCTTAGAACTGGTTTTGCCACACCTGATAAGTTTTGTGAAGTTGTATTTTTATATTTGAGTCAAAGTATTTCCTGTTTGGTTTCTTCATTGACCCACTGGTTGTTCAGTAGCATGTTGTTTAGCCTCCCTGTGTTTACGTGTGTGTGTGTGTGTGTGTGTGTGTGTGTGTGTGTGTTTCCATTTTTCTTCTTGTAGTTGATTTCTCATTTCCTACCATCATGGTCAGAACAGATGGTTGATATGATTTCAGTCTTTTAGAATTTGTTGAGATTTGTTTTGTGGTTTAACATGATATATCCTGGAGCGTATTCCATGTGCCCTTAAAAGTACATAAATTCTGCAGTTTTGGAGTGAAATGTTCTGTATATATAGCCAGTAAATCCATCTGGTCTAATGTTTCAAAGCCACTACTTCCTTACTGATTTTCTGTCTGGATGTTCCATCTTCTGGTATCAGTGGGGTTGTAAATACCCCTACTATTACTGTATGACTGTCATGTTCTCCCTTTAGGTCTACTAATAATTGTTTTATATATTTAGATGTTCCTCTGTTGAATGTGTAAATATTTATAAATGTTGTATCCTTTCTTGGATTGACTCCTTTACCATTACATAACACTCTTCTTTGTCTTTTGTTAAAGTATTTATTTGAAAGTATTTTGTCTGATACATGTATTGCTACTCCAGCTTTCTTTTTATTTCCATTTGTGGGGAATATTTTTTCCATCCCTTCACTTGCAGCCCATGTAGGTCAGTAGATCTGTTGTGAGTCTCCTGTTCATTCAGCCACCCTGTATTTTTTTTAAGTTTATGTATTTATTTCGAGAGAGAGAGAGAATACAAGTGAGGGACGTGCAGAGAGAAAGGGGGAGAAAGAGAGAATCTCAAGCATCCCTCACTCTAGTGCAGGGCCTGGAGCGTAATGCGGAGCTAGAACTCATGAACTGTGAGATCATGACCCGAGCTGAAGTTGGATGCTTACCTGACTGAACCATCCAGGTTCCTCAACGCTTTATTGGAGCATTTAGTTCATTTACATATAAAGGAATTATTGATAGGTATATAATCATGACCATTTTGTTAATTATTTTCTCTGTTTCTTTCTTCTTGGTCTCTTTGATTATAATCTGATGGTTTTCTTTAGTGTCATATTTGGGTTCCTTTCTCTTAATTTTTTTTGCAGGTTTTGCTTATGTGATTACCATAAAGTTTATATATATTGACCTATACATATAGCCATCTATTAGAAGCTAGTAGTCACTTAAGCTCAAAAGTATTCTAAATTTTTTTAAATATTTATTTATTTTTGAGAGAGAGAGAGAGAGATCGAGCATGAGCTGGGGAGGGGCAGAGAGAGAGGAGACCAAATATCTGAAGCAGACTCCAAGCTCTGAGCTATCAGCACAGAGCCCAATGTGAGGCTTGAACCCACAAACTGTGAGATCATGACATGAGCCGAAGTCTGACGCCTAAGCCACTGAATCACCCAAGCACGCCAAGTTCAAAACTATTCTAAAAGCAGTTTCTTTTTACTCCTCCTCCTTACATTTTCTGCTTTTGACGTGACATTTTATATCTTTTTATTTTGTATATCCCTTAACTACTGGTCGATGATATGACATTTTTTTGTCTTACACTTTCATAATTGCATTTTAAGTGTTTTTTCCATTGCCTTTACTATATACGTGCCTTCACCGGTAAGATTTTTTTTTTCTTGCATATATTTTCTCATCAACAGTTAAGGGATTTTCGTTTCTACTTAAAGAAACTTTTACATTTCTTGTAAGGCCAGTTTAGGAGTGATGAACTCCTTAAGTTTCGTTGGTCTGGGAAACTGTCACTGTGGTTCATTCTAAATGATAACCTTGTTAGGTGGAGAATTCTTGCTTGTACATTTGTCCCTTTAAGCCCATGAAGTATATCTTGCCACTTCCTTCTTGCCTGCAGGGTTTCTGCTTAAAAATAAGCTAATAGTTTTACCAGGTTTCCTTTCTTGGTGACTATTTGTTTTTCTCTTGCCACCATTATGATTCTCCCTTTATTGTTAATTTTGCCATTTTAATTGTAACATTTCTTGGTGTGGATATCTTTGGGTTTATGTTGTTTGGGACTCACTGTGCTTCCTGGACCTGCAGGTTTGTTTCCTTCCCCGGGTGGGGGAAGTTTTCAGTCATTATTTCTTCCAAGAAGTTTCTGCCCCTTTCTCTCCCTCTTCTCTTTCTAGAACTCTGATAATATAAAAGTTAGTGTATTTGATGTTGTCTGAGAGGTCTCTTAAACTTGTGTCATTTTTTTATTCACATTGCTTTCCCCTGATTTGGTAATTTCCACTACTCAGACTTTCAGATTCTCTCAAGTGTATTTTTTTTTGTATTTCATTTATTGTATTCTTCAGCTCTTTGCTTCCTTATTATACTTTTTATCTCTTTTTTGAAGTTCTTGCTGAATTCATCATTTTGTTCCCCTCAAGTCTGGTGAACATCAGTAACACCATAACTTTGACCTCTTTATCAGGTAAATGACTTACCTCCATTTCATTAGATTTTTTTTCCCCTGTGGCTTTATCTTATTCTTTCACTTTGAACATATTCCTGTCTTGCCTTTTTGTTTGACTTTCTGTATTCGTGTCTATGAATTAGAAGGAACAGCTACCTATCAGAGTCTTGAAGGAATGCCCTTCTGTAAGAGTGTCCCCTGTGTAGACCATGTGTGCTTACTGGTTTTGGGAGGCTGACTGGAATCGGCAGTAGGCACAGGCTGGGGGAATTCTATTTCTACCTGGGAAACATGCTTGGAGCTAGCATGAGCACAAGGGGGAGGTGTCCCAGGTCACACCATGCCAGGGTGACCCTAGCAGGATGGCTGGACCAAGTGGTGCAAGCCAGGACTGTCCCTAGATATACCATGCCTTGGTCGCCTTGGCAGGACAGTTAGGAGATATAAATTCTTCAAATGTATTACATTATAAATAATTCCAGGACAACAGTTTATATAGCAATAGATCTGTCTGGTATTCCTACTTACTTTCTCATGTTAAGGAAGTGCAATAATTTCTTACAATTTTGAAAACATTTTGAGGTTTCCTAGACAGAATGGCAGAATATCCCTCAGGAGGTTTGAATAACTTAGTATTTAAATAAATTAATAAGAATAAAAATGGATTTTTGCATATCTCTGTCTGGAGTTTTTATAGTGGTCCGAAAGCTATCTATTACCTGCTTATCCATGACCTTTCTTCATTGTCGAGATTACCCTCCTTTTCCAAGTTAGTGCTGTTCCATCTCATTCACCTTCTTTACACTTTCGGTGACAAATGAAGTTGTCAAAATAAATGGGAGAAAAGTATGGGGAGGGTCATTGCTGGTGAAGAGCTGTTACGTATTTAAGTTTGTTCCGTGTCAGCAATTCTCCTTCCAAGCATTCTGTGACAGTGATGTTCAAGGAATGAAGTGCTGTTGGAGAACCTGCTTTCAAAGGAGTTTTGATCCGGTGTGACGGCAATGTAATGCTACTATGATGTGGTGAACAGTTTATTTCTTTGTTTAAGTTATACTTTTCACCGTAACATTTCATTTGCATTGGTATGGAAGGCCCATGAAGATACCTTGGTCCTTGTCATTTACAAGTTTCATTAACTTGGGCAAGTCCCTTAAAACAACAACAACAACAACAACAACAACAACAAAAATGCCTTGGGGATCCTGGGTGGCTCTGTCAGTTAAGCATCTGACTCTTGATTTCCACTCAGGTCATGATCTCAAGGTTTGTGAGTTGGAGCCCCACATCAGGCTCCGCGCACTGACTGTGCAGAGCCTACTTGAGATTCTCTCTCTCCCTCTCTCTCTCTGCCTCTACCCCATTTGTCCTCTGTCTCTCTCAACGTAAATAAAATTAAAAACAAAATGAAAAGCTTGAGACATCTGGGTGGCTCAGTCGGTTAAGCATCCAGCTTTGGTTGGCTCAGGTCACGACCTCAGATTGTGGGTTCCAGCCCTGCATCAGGCTCTGTGCTGACAGCTCAGAGCCTGGAGCCTGCTTCAGATTCTGTGTCTCCCTTTCTCTCTGCTCTATCTCTGCTTGTGCTTTGTATCTCTCTTTCAAAAATACACATTTAAAAAAAACTTACTCTCAGTTTCCTTTTTCATATGTAACACTTGATCACATACTGTGAAAATCAGCTTATGTAGTTGCAAGAACAGAAAAGGAGTAAGGGAAGAAAGGATACAGACAGGAGACAGAATAAGAAAGGAAGAGAAGGGAGCCTGGGTGGTTCAGTCGGTTAACTAAATTCAGCTCAGGTTTGATCTCGTGGTTCATCGGTTCATTTCCTGTGTCGAGCTCTGTGCTGACAACTCTGAGCCTGGAACCTGCTTCAGATTCTGTGTCTCCCTCTCTCTCTCTCTCTCTGCTCCTCCCCTGCTCATGCTCACACTCACGTGCTCTCTCTCTCTCTCTCTCTCTCTCTCTCTCCCTCTCTCAAAAATAAATAAAAACATTAAAAAATTGAAAGAAATAGAGAAGAAGAAGAACAAAGACAGAGAAACAGAAATTGACAGGAAAATTAAGAATATTGAGGTAAAATTTCTTTATTTCTTCATGGTTGTCTACATACTCAGTGGAGGACCCATGGGCTAGTCCTGTCTGACTGGGGAGGCACCAAAGGAAGACCATGCAACAGAACGAAAAGAGTAGCCTCTGTTTATTCTTGGAAAGCATAAAGAAAATCATAGATACAGTGCCATAAATTCTTTTAACTTTCATGTTTCTACTTATACTTACAAATACACACATAATTAAATGTCACTGTTAAAAAAGTAAACTGTACCACATAACAGAATGCTAAAGTTAGCAAACAATTTTAAATGATCAAGTGCATACTGGGTTCCTCATCAGTCATTCATTTTCTCTCACTGGCTTCATTCGTTATACTTGAGTCATGTCACCCCATGAAGATTTCATTTGTTTGTCATAATATAGAATGGGTTAACATTAGTTGTTAAATTATTTTCTATCTTCTGTGAAGTTAATCGCATCTACACCCTCTAGCTTTAAGTTTTATCTTTCTTTTTCTCTCTGGCCTTCACACATGGACTTATGCCAGTTTGATTGATGCTTAAGCTGTGTAGTAAAGTAGGTCTCCTAGAAAATCACATTTACCTTTTAGGACAATAGCTTTTCAGGTTGAAAGCTCCAGAAACAGCCTATAAAGCGATTTCCCATGGTCAAAAGAGTCATTTTTTTTTAACATCTAAAATGGCCTCTGGGGCCCTAAAATTATTTAATCGTTGGGATAAATTAGGTAGAAAATTTAGACAAATAACCAATTTGTCTTTTTATTGCATGGAATTTTTTGAATGAGTTAATTGGTCGGTCAGTTGTAAAATTTGATTTAGTAAAACCAATCTAGCAATGCTTTATAATCAGAGAATAATAGCAAAGAAATTAAAATACCTGGGTCACCTAATGTCATTCTTTCATTTTTTTGAGAAGTCTATCCTGTGTTCTCAGCTGCAGGATCCTTTCCATCCAACCCGGGCATTTTGAGAAATTTACCAGTGATACGATTACTGTGTACTATGATTTCTTGAGCTGAGACGCTTCACTGAAAGTACTGGGTCAGTAAACATGGCTTTTGGATCCCTGTGTCTGAAAACTAACTTGAACTACTTAGTAAAAGCAAAATCAGGGCTATAATAACCCACATAACCTGGGAAGTAGAGAATTTAACTTGGCTTATCATGTGACAGATTTAAGGTACCAAAGAGTGTGCTCATAGCCCAGTTTCAAAAAAAAAAAAAAAAAAATCCCTCTCCGTATTCATCTGTGTAGAGAGAGCTGCTTACAGATGCCTAGGGAAAATGGTCATCAGCCAGTTTAAATATAAATGGTCCTTATAGTTTATGGCTTAAGAAGGTGGCTTCTTTGATTTTTTTTTTTTTTAATCTCATGACCCTCTCAACCATACCTTTAGTATTGTAAGGAGTTGAGTTGGATACTATGATGGGCATGCTATCAAAGAGATAGAACTAGGAAGAGGTGATTTGCAGAGTAAAAAAGTGTTAAGTTTTTTAGATTATACGGGAAGATTTGTTTGGGACAGCCAAACAATAAATACTATTTTTAGCAGCTCTGCTATTTGGCACTGCGTCTAAAAGCTTGAGTTTGTGTGACATCTTCACTTAAAAGCACTTCTTAAAACCAAAAAAAAAAAAAAGTTACAGGGATGTTTTCTACTTAAAATTGCAATGACTGAACAGTTGCCATTGTGCTAATGAAGCTGAAAGAAAAGCAATTAAAAATCCTAATGTCTGAAAAATGACATCCATTAAACCTTCATTATACTGCTATTAACTAAGGGAGTCTATTATGTCACACAGTAGATGTTTGAGATGATCAGTTTGGAAGATACAAGTGCCTTATTTAAATATATTTATTTTTTTATATTTACCATAGGTAAGTTTTTTTTTTAATTTTTATAAAACACATTAGCCACAAATTGTATTTAATTTTGTTATGAATCTCTAAATACATCCTTATGAAGAAATTTTAGATGTGAACACTCAAATTAGTAGCTTTACATTGATAGCATTATGTATAGTTGTATCTATAAGTTGCACATTTTTTTCATGCTTAATTTTGACATGCTCCAACATTTACCTAGCTCAACTAAATATTTAACTAGAATTGAAGAACATGGGCCCTGTTAAATAGGACCATATTAAACATCGATATGTATCTCTGAAATAAAGTAAGCATACCTAGTAGCAACACCTTAGGAAAACATGCCCTTCAAGTGAGAATAATACCTCTGAAGCCACACAGTGCCAGATTTTGAACTCAAAAAATGGTTGGAAGTGAAAACAGTGTAGTTGATTCTTTAGGATACTGAAACGTGTATTGAAACATAGACTGTTTGTTCATAAAACTGGATATAAGGACAATTGATAGACAAAATTGGAAAATATTCCTGCATTTACCTCTACTTTAAAGGAAGAGCACATTCATAGGTCAGCTCTCCAATTTAGAATTCTACTTTCTTGTTCAGGCATATTACTTATGTCTGTTATGTTTAGATCCCTGGGCTTGACCTCTTCTTGGAGATTTCTGCTTTCTTGGTCATCTTACCTTTCCTAAATTCTGTCCTTTCCTGGATTAGCTTATTCCCCCTTTGACTTTATTCTCTTTGGTTGTCTTTATGGTCTGCAAACATGTAAGAAAAGAAAAAGATTTTTTTGAAAAGGAGACATATCCTTTCCTTCCTCAGTGTTCATCTGTTGTGTTTCTCAAATTCCGCCTGAGTGAAATCATATGGCACATTTCTTTCTCTGACTGATTTATTTCACTTAGCATAATATCCTCTAGCTCCATCCATGTTGTTGCAAATGGCAAGATTTCATTCTTTTTCATCTCTGAGCAGTGTTCTGTTGTGTATATGTACACCACATCTTCTTTATCCACTCATTTAAGAGGCTCTTAAATACAGAGGACAAACTGAGGGTTGCTGGAGGGGAGGTGGGTAGGGGGGTGGGTTAAATGGGTGATGGACATTAAGGAGGGCCCTTTTGGGGACGAGTACTAGGTGTCCTTTGTAAGAAATGAATCGATGGGTTCTACTCCTGAAGCCAGAATATACTGTACATTAACTAACTTGAATTTAATTTTTTTTAAAAAAGGTCCCTCATCACGGGTAAAGAATTTATTTTACCTTGGTAATTTCATATTATGGGCTCATAGAACTATAATTCGGTTGCTACTATCTGCCTAGAGGCAGTGAAATGCAGAAATTAAGGTTATTGGCTTTGGAGTCACACACATTGGAGTATTACCAGTATTAAGTAAATTAAGTTTCTGATACCTACTTTCTTCATGTGTAAATAAATACAATATTAATACAAGTTCAACCTCATAGATAGGTAAACACTCAATAATTGCTTCACATTAATAGCTATAGTAGTAATTTGCTTCTGTGGAACAGGAATGTCTAAGTTTCAGAGGCACAAATAGGAGACACATGATATGATAATCTTCAGCTCTGTTGCTTAATGTTCTCAGAATAAGATGCTTTAATAAGCAAAACCATTATCCAGGATGCCAAAGAATAATCTAAAAACTATGCCCTATCCCAAGTTATTTTGGTATACTCTCAAATATGTATAAGACATTGAATAAATATCCTTTCCATTTCTTCAATTTTCTATCATTTATTTAACAGAACTAAACTCCATTGATCATCAGGGCGTAAACTACCAAGGAACCGAGTGCAATTGCTTTCTGGAACTTCTATCTAGCATCTAACACCATACTCCTGTTAAATACCAACTATGAAAAGACCCAAATAACCCAAGGTTATAATGGAGCTATTTCATATCTATTTTATTGCATTTCCACAGGAAAATCTTTTGTTCTTCCCTGACCAGCTTTCTCCTCTACTTTACCCCAAACTAAAGCATGAGCCATGGACATGTTGAGTCTTGTAATATTTGGGTATTTTTACTGAGGCTTAGTTGTTGTGACCACATTAGCTTCTGACTTGTTCTAGGTTGTAAGTCAAATTATGTCCACAAATTTTCAAAAAATGGTACTGTGCAACAATAATAGCAAATATATATAACCTACCTCTGTGGAGTAACCAGATGATACAGACAATAAACTATAAACCTTAGTTTGAGTGGCAAAATGAATATCTGAGATCAGCAGAACCCAGGTCACTACCTGCAGATGGGCTATAAGTCTGATGATAGATGCACAAAAGAATAGGGAACAGTAAGGCCTTAATAGTAGAAGAAGCCAGGCAACTTGAGCAAAGGTACTTCCTGAAGAAGGTGATTGCGTTCACCATCCAAACTCCGTGCCCATCTGTGTGAAGGCACAGTTCAGAGCCATCTCAGCAGATGAATTGAAAGGAAAATGTGTGGCACAGTGTGTTTTCTGGGGGGGAAGAAGCAGCTATTAAGGAAATGGACTAAAACCACTAAGGCTAAGAACTGGTTTAAAATATAGTAGAGGGGCACCAAGGTGGTTCAGTTGATTAGAGTCTTACTCTTGATTTCGGCTCAGGTCACGATTCTACGGTCATGGGATCAAGCCCTGTGTCGGGCTTCTTGCTGAGCATGGAGCCTGCTTGGGATTCCCTGTCTCTCTCCCTCTGCCTCTTTCCTCAGCTAGTGTGCTCTCTCTCAACATTAAAATCAAACCATACAGGGGCGCCTGGGTGGCGCAGTCGGTTGAGCGTCCGACTTCAGCCAGGTCACGATCTCGCGGTCCGTGAGTTCGAGCCCCGCCTAGGGCTCTGGGCTGATGGCTCAGAGCCTGGAGCCTGTTTCCGATTCTGTGTCTCCCTCTCTCTCTGCCCCTCCCCCGTTCATGCTCTGTCTCTCTCTGTCCCAAAAATAAATAAAAAACGTTGGAAAAAAAAAATTTAAAATCAAACCATACAAAATAAAATAATAGAGAAAACTACCAACAACAACCGCATTTATCTCTTGGAAATTTCAGTTGCTGGAGGAACTCATAGGGAACAGAAACAGTAATAGGGAATAGAAACAACAATCACAGAGATGTTGGCATTTGTGGACATAAACCTTAAAATAGTTATTTTATATAAAGCTTTTTATGTTCAGAGTTCAAAAGAAAACCTGAACATAATAAGGAGAAAAGTAGATGCTATAAGAAAAAGAATCAAATGGAAACTCCAGACCAGAACTAAACAATATGGAAGAGAAAATTTTTAAGAGATCACAGTAACAAAAAGTTAAGGGTGGTGGAAGAGATCATACAAATACTTATCAGTAGAAAGCTAGCGTGGCTATATTACCATCAACTAGGTCACATGGGGCATGTTTTATAATAATTTATTCTGTATCTTTAATATAGATTTCTGTGTATATGTAAATATGTAAAATATAAAAAATTAAACACGCACTGAAGATATTAGTCAATGAAATCAAACAAGAGAAAGCAATTTGATGTATAACAAATGTGAAAAAAGTGGTGGAAGTAACTCGGTTAAGAGATGACTTTTTTGTATAGCTGAAAAACTGAAAAGACTCCATGGAAAAGCTATTACAACCATGAGAAAATTCATTAAGTGAACAGGATATAAAATTGAATCTATCTAGGGGCGCCTGGGTGGCTCAGTCGGTTAAGTGTCCCACTTAGGCTCAGGTCGTGATCTCATGGTTGATGAGTTCAAGCCCCACATTGGGCTCTGTACTAATAGAATAGGGTCTGGAGCCTGCTTCAGATTCTGTGACTCCCTTGCTCTCTGCCCCTCCCCCACTCACACTTTGTCTCTCAAAAAAAAAAAAGTTAAATTTTTTTTAAATTAAATCTGTCTTCATGTATGCAAACACTATCAATTTGAAGACACAGCGGAAGAGAAAATGCCATTTTCAATATAAAAATAGGAAATATGACAGTAAGAAATATGTTAAACTTACAGGAAGAAAGTGTTAAGTAGATCCTAGTAGGCTTGAGGAATGTTGGAATACCAGAGTAACACTGCCTAAAAAACCTAAGATACCAAAACCTAAGATGAAGCCTGAATAATCAAATCTAGATGGAGAGCCCAGTACATAAGAAGTTTAATATGGGTGACATTTCAAATCAGTGAGAAAACAGTAGACTTTTTAATAAATGGTGTTGGGCCACCTACATAGCTGTTTATAAAATGTTACCTCACATTGTATCTTAGGGTCATTTCCACATGGTCAGAGATTTAAAAATGTAAACCGTACCATTACTTAAAACAACATTGGTTGAATTCTTTCATAAACTTGAGTGAAAAGAAATTTTTGTTTGAATTCCAGAAACTGTGCAAGAAAATGGCAATTATTTTGATACTAAAATTCAAAGACTTTTATTTAAAAAATAAGCAAAATACAAATAAAAAGTTACAGGAAATTAATTTCTAATTCTATGACAGGAAAAAGCTTAATCTCACAAACTCATTAAAACCTCCATGTTTTCAAGTAGAAAATGTCCAAGTTCCTGATCACGCAATGGTCAAAGACCATTCTTAATTAAAGAAATGCCAATAACCTTTAAGCACGTGAAAACAATGTTTAGATTCACCCTTGATAAGAAAAAAATCAAAACAACTCTGAAAATGTTTTCTAATGTCTCAGGGTAATGAAAACCAGACAGACAACAAACTTAGTAGAAAAGGGATCATTTTATTTATCGCTATATGGATGGTGTTCAACAATATCTATCTTATCATTTCAAAGCAAGCTTTTTTTTAATGTTTGTTTATTTTTGAGAGACAAAGCACAAATTGGGGGGGGGGGGCAGGAGAGAAAGGGAGACACAGACTGGGAAGCAGGCTCCAGGCTCCGAGCTGTCAGCACAGAGCCCAACACGGGGCTCAAACCCACGAATTGGGAGATCATGACCTGAGCCAAAGTTGGCACTTAACTGACTGAGCCACCCAGGTGTGCCAGGGTAGTTACATTTTTAACTTTTTGAGGAACCTCCCTACTGTTTTCCACAGTGGCTACCCCAGTTTACATTCCCACAAACAGTTCAAGAGGGGTCCCAACAATTGTTGTTTCCTATGTTGTTGATTTTAGCCATTCTGACAGGTGTGAGGTGATACCTTGCTGTAGTTTTGATTTGCATTTCCCTGATGATCAGTGATGTTGAGCACCTCTTCACGTGTCTGTTGGCCATCTGGTTGTCTTCTTGAAGAAATACCTGTTCATGTCTTCTGTCAATTCTTAACTGGATACTTTGTGTTTTTTGTTTGTTTGGTGTTGTGTTTTATAAGCTCTTTGTATATTTTGGAAACTCCCTTTTTATCAGATAATGCCATTTGCAAGTATCTTCTCACTTTCTATAGGTTGCCTTTTATTTATTCTTTATTGTTTGCTTCCCTGTGCAGAATCTTTTTATTTTGACTTAGTCCCAATAGTTTATTTTTGATTTTGTTTCTTTTGCTTCTGGAGGCATATCTAGAAAGAAATTGCTATGGCAGCATATTGATATCTTAATAGTCTTTTTTTCATCATCTCAGTGGAGATATGTGCAGAGTTGATAGAGCACGTGTTGGAATTGTACACCACACAGTGCCACTGAAGGCAAAAGGGGTTGCCAAATTTATCCGTATAACTGAAGACTTCTAAAGCAATAGTAAGCTAGCGTCACTGATGCATGCATTAGTCAGAATCACCTCTGAGATCGTCTTTAAACACTATCTGGTGAATTTGAGTGGAAATTGTAAGTTTTACCTGCTTCATAAAGAACAAAACTAAGTTTGCACTAAGAGCAGTTATTGTCACTCTTTTAAGTCAGAGATAAATCTCAACATCACCAATGGTGGGAGAACGGAGCAGGACAGGCCTCCTGACGCGATGAAATCTGAAATGTACAGCATCATCTCTTCAGTAATCTTGCCCAAATCATTTTAACCTGAATCTCTTTGGGTCTTAAGATAAAACATCATTTTTCCAGTAATAAAAGGTTGTTGGATTGTGAAATGCCACTGTAACAGACCGATGCAGAAGGTAGGAAACCTCTACAGAGCAAAGCATTCATTCCCGTGTCAAAGGGAAGACACACTAAACAGACAGATTAAAACATTAAACAGATTGAAAAGGCCACCGAAGGGTTAGATTATTGGGTAATTATCACTTCAATGAGCTATAGATGATAGTGGGGGAAATAGAGAAAATATGAATATAGATTGGCTATTAGATATAGTTAGAAGATAATTGCTCCTTTTGTTATGTCTGCTAATCATGTCACAGTTATTATGTAAAGGAGTTCTTATTTTTTAGAGATTCACAGAAAAGTATTCATTGTTGAAATGTAATGATGCCTGCAGTTTATTTTAGAATACTCTTGAAAACATAGTTGAGGTGAATAGTTTTAATTCTTCAAGCTAATATACCTACAGGTTTTCATTTTCTTCTGCACATTCCATTTGTTTCAAGTTTTTTTAATGTTTATTTATTTTTGAGAGAGAGTGTGACCATATGAGAGACAGAGCACAAGCAGGACAGGGGCAGAGAGAGAGGGAGACACAAAATCCAAAGCAGGTTCCAGGCTCTGAGCTGTCAGCACGGAGCCCAATTCGGGGCTCGAATCCACGAACCGCGAGATCATGACTTGAGCTGAAGTTGGAAGCTTAACCAACTGAGCCACCTGGGCACACCTTGCATATTCTATTTGTTTTAAATGTTTCTGTAACTAAAAGGAAAAACAAAAAGACTGATTGGAGTTTTATTGCTTCTTGTACTTTTCTTTTCACCCATCCACATAAACTCCAGAAGGAATCTGAACTCCTTCCATAACGACATTATTAAACTCAGACATGTAGATGACTCCTGTAAGAAAAAAAAAATTAAATTCAAACCCACCTTTATAATTGTTTGAAGACAAGGACATGTGTTTTGTAACTGAAAAATAAAAATATATGTTATCAGGGTGCCTGGGTGACTCAGCTGGTTAAGCATCCAACTCTTGGTTTTGGCTCAGGTCATGATCTCACAGTTCATGAGTTCGAGCCCTGCATCAGGCTCTGCACTGACAGCTCAGAGACTGTCTGGGATTCTCTCTTCCCCTCTCTCTCTGCCCCTCCTCTGCTTTCTCTGTCTCTAAAAATAAACACACACACACACACACATATATACACACATATATTATCATATATATATATATACATATATATTACCATAGATATGAGGATATTTAACTTATTGTCAGTCTTTCAAAAAGACTAGGGATCAGCAGCTACCTTGGAAAGTGAATAAACACCTGAGAATCGTAAATGTTTGAAATTTGTATTGATCTATAAAATTATTATCCATCTGTTTTCTTAAATATATTCAAATACTTTTTTAAACCCATTTTGTGTTTATTTGGCAACCTTACCATTTTTGTAGAAAATAAACTTTATTTTCCCTAATCCCTTTCACCTTCCTCTTTGATCTTATTCTAGTAGGGGATAGGGAAGAATTTAATGAGTAATACCAGTATAAAAATTAGTTTATAGCCAGTATAACTAATCTGTTTGATCATTCGAAAAATATAGCTACAGTGTAGTGTGTATAAATCTGGATCTATGTACTAAATTGAGCTAACTATCAAATCATGAAATAAATTGAATCACCTCAAATTGCCTTTTAGTTAATCTCTACTGTGTCAAGCAAGTGAGTTAAACTCCTGAGTTTGAAATTTGTGGGATGTGATGAAATTTTCTATCATTCCCCACCCACACTAGCCATTTGATCTCATCAGCTCTTATGTTTGTACACAGTAGATGAAACATAATTAACGCAGGGTAAGAGCCTTAGGAAAAAGTCAATTCCATCAAAGAGAAAAAAAAAATGTACAACATAACCCAAAGCTAAAATCAAATAAAATGCAGATTTGCAACTGGCTCAAAATGAATACAACAACTGCACCCTGGAAAAGAAGATTTAATAGCTTGTGTTATTACAATTTCTCTATTATTAGAAGGGATATTGTTTGGAGCAATATTAAAAATCCAATCAAGCAACACTGGAACTTACTCTTTAAAGAGAAATATTAAGAAAATATAATATCTTATTAAAATCACCTGTGGAAACAACAAAACCACAGCATATCATCAAAATAAGAAAACATGTTATTCACTAATGCAAATTAGGAATTTAATAAATTCAGAAATTTAAATTTTTATGCAAGTCAAAGAATCTTGTGATCCTGGATCTGTAGTATATGTTATTTTCATAAAGATGATTATGAAGTTTAATGCTTAATTAGCATGCAACTAATAATAGTAGGATAATTGACTAGTATGCAGGTATGATACATATAGATCCATACCTCTTATATAAAAATAATTTCCATTCTAACCATTTGAAATGGACTTTTCAATTCCACCTAATCAACAGAAGGGTGAAGTATATCTGGCATTTAACTTTATTTAAAAATGAAATAATGTCGGGGCGCCTGGGTGGCGCAGTCGGTTAAGCATCCGTCTTCAGCCAGGTCATGATCTCGCAGTCCCTGAGTTCGAGCCCCGCGTCAGGCTCTGGGCTGATGTCTCGGAGCCTGGAGCCTGTTTCCAATTCTGTGTCTCCCTCTCTTTTTGCCCCTCCCCCGTTCATGCTCTGTCTCTCTCTGTCCCAAAAAATAAATAAATAAACGTTGAAAAAAAAAATAATGTGAGATCATCAAATAGATTAAGCTTTTCTGTTGATGTTGTTTAATTTTTTTGTGTTTCCTTTCGGGTTAGCTTTTTGTAAATAAAACCTCTTCAGAGGATCCAGAATAGCACCTGGTGTTTAGGTAGACTTGCCCCATCATGACTAATACGTACTTAGTGTTTCTATAGCAGTCAGCGTTGTAATTTATTGGTCTATATTGTTTTTCACAAAACAAAATAAGCAAACTTATTTTTTTAGGAGAAAAGGCACAAAAAAGTTATGAAAAACAAAAGGGAGTGGTCAGCTTTAAACATGCTGGGGAATGTTTTCCTCCTCTACAAACCTTTATAAATGGCTTCTCAAATGTCATCGTGATAGACTTAGCTTTTTTGTATGTTAACACTGAACTACCAAAACGCACTTCTACTGTCAAATGGTAGTTACCCTGAGTAATCATAATCAGTATTTGTTTCCCTCAATTAGTTACCTGAAAACGTTACCGGATAGGTTTTTAAAAGAAATCAAATAAATACACACTCTTGGAGAATTGTCTACATAAAATATTAAGTCGCTATAGGTTAGTAGATAGTAGAGATTCGTTACTCACTTTTAAAATTAACCTATTACTCAAGTGAATCCATATAAATAGGTGTTATTAAGAATTTTTCTTCTTTTAAAAATTTTTAATTTTTTTCAAATTTTTAAAATTTTTTTTGAGAGGGAGGGAGAGAGCGCGCACGCACACACAAGCAGGGGAGGGGCAGAGAGAGAGGGAGACACAGAATCTGAAGCAGGCTCCAGGCTCTGAGCTGTCAGCACAGGGCCCCACACGGGGCTCAGAATCATGAACTGCGAGATCATGATCTTAGCCGAAATCAGATGCTTAACCGACTGAGCCAACCTGGCACCCCAGATTTGTTCATATTTAGTATGTTCAAGGGATTTAACTCAAATTGAAGTGAGTTGATACGTAACTGTGCAGACTATGGTACCAAATCACTTGTGTATTACCTTGGCTATCTCTCTCACTTTGTGGCTTTGGGCAATTTACTAATGCAGTGTGTGCCAATTTCCCAAGGTGCAAATGGGGGACATAATGCCTAATTTTCCCAGCATTAGTTGGAATACTGTTTGCATATACCAAGTGTTCAATAGAGGTTGCCCATTAATAGCATTTGTTCAGGTATTTAAAACAATAACAACAACAATTTCCAGATGGTACACATGTTTTAAATGCCAAAAAATAAATCAGAAGATAATTTGTTTTATTATGTTGGAGGAGAGAACCCTTTCGAATTATGTCCCAGCCTATAAGAAATGTAAGAATATGAGGGAAATGGTCAGCAGCTGGCTTGAAATCTAATCCCTCCTTTTACCAAGAGGTTGCCGCCAGCAATGAAAGAAGGAAAGTGACCCAGACAAGTCGGGAAAATACACGAATGGCAGACCTGCGGGCAAGTTCACTTAATGGTATTTCTACGGTAGAGACAGACAGCCCTTATCTCTAGTGCGCTTTAGGAGCGTGTAATTGGTGTGTCTAGATTATTTATGGTAAATTCAAAGGGAGTCGATATAATTATGGGTCATATAAAACACTATGTTAGGGGCGCCTGGGTGGCGCAGTCAGTTAAGCGTCCGACTTCATCCAGGTCACGATCTCGCGGTCTGTGGGTTCGAGCCCCGCGTCAGGCTCTGGGCTGATGGCTCAGAGCCTGGAGCCTGTTTCCTATTCTGTGTCTCCCTCTCTCTCTGCCCCTCCCCCGTTCATGCTCTGTCTCTCTCTGTCCCAAAAATAAATAAACGTTGAAAAAAAAATATTTAAAACACTATGTTATTTATACTGTCAGAGTATAAAGCAATGGTATGCTGTAAGACAGCCCCCTTCTGCATAAACGATCTGATCACATACAAAACTTGAAGACCTCACACTTTAATTAATCTGACCCAGGCAAAGAAAATCCTAATATCGAAAGCAGGGACCTGGGGGGTTCTCTTGGTGAACTCAACTACTTAAGGCTCTGCAGCAGGACAGTGTCTTCCTATATTCACTCAGTTATCACTAAAACTTAATACTGGTTAAAATCTCTTAATTTGTGCTGATCTAAGCAGCCTGGGGCTTGAAAAGGTGTCTCCTTGAGAGGTTGGCCTCAGGGATACTGAGCCTCATGCCATCTCTTCTCAAGCAGCTGATTCTCACGGTGATGCAAAATGCCTCGTTCCATGTCATTATTCCAGATTGTTGTCTTCCAGAGACTGGATGCTTGTAGGAAGATTTGTATGTAATAAAGTATCTTTATGTTTCCATAGTCTCAGTTTTGTATGAATTTCTTCATCTACCCTTTCCTGAAGTAGATTTTGAGGTCTCTCTAATGCCAGAGTCCATGTTATTCCTTACCTACATGTGCTGAACTTTGCCCCCGACAAATCATCACTCCTCCCCCACCATGTCCAATGTATGTGGCTGATGTCATGATGAAGAGCCAGCACATTGTGCTACCAATCCCCCTATAGTTCACAACACAGGTAAATGGTACTTTAACACTTCAGGAAGCCCTGTTGATCTATAAAGTTCAGTTCTCAGAGTGAATTGTGTTTGTGATCCCCAGTTTTACGGTACTGTCTATGAGGAGCAGTCTGACTGTCCAGGCAGACTGAGCATTAGAAATAGAAATAAAATACTGGGAAAGAAAGGCTTGGGACATGTCTAGGGATGGAGAGAGGATTGCTGAGTCAGGGGCAAAGTCACGGTGAGAAATAAAACAGAGTCCAAAGAAGTAGAAACATTTCAGTTTGGAATGTCCTGGAACTATTTTCCTGTACATATGGGTCAGCGTTTATAAATATAACACATCAACTTTCAATCAAGAATGCATTCACCCCATGTAAAAGTACTTGACTTAGCTCTCTGGAGGTACAAGCGTGGCTGAGAATGTGTCCCGCAGCTCTCAGAGGAAGCTTTATGTGTATACATTCGATACATTAAAAGATATTCAGCATCAGTGCACTATTAATTAATGTGCTGTTTGCAGGATGGGTGTGTGTTCCATGCACTGCCTCTGGCTAAAACACCCGCCTGTTAATTTCATCTCTGTGTTGTATAAGGATCCTGTGCTTTGTTGTTTGCCTTTTTAAAAGCATGCATATGCCATGTTAGTCGACTTCAGTACCTAAATACAAGAATACGGTAAGTGTTCTGTAACATAGATCCAGCCAGGCAACAAAGGTGGTGACGACAGGCTCTCATGAAAACCAGCAGGCATAAGATGTATTAAACAGCAGCACTATTTCTGGAAAAGCATAAGTAGCAGGATGAGCAAAGGTAGTTAATGCATCAAGTACTGAACTTTAGGGAAGTCTGGGTGACTCAATCAGTCAGGCGTCCGACTCTTGGTTTCAGCTCAGGTCATGATCTAGCGGTTCATGGGTTCAAGCCCCAAGTCAGGCTCTGCGCTGACAGCTTGGATCCTTCTTGGCACTGACTCTCTCTCTCTCTCTCTCTCTCTCTCAAAATAAATAAATAAAACTAAAAAAAATACAGAACTTTAATAAAAATCTCTTGTGACAGTATGTTTTTTTTATTGCCAAGTGCTTAAACCAAAAACTAGCAGAAAAAGCTGGCTTGTTTCAAATGTCCACTTTGTCCTGAGCCAAATCTTGAAGTGCACACAGAATTTTTATAATAAAACCCCTAATATGTGAATAGATGGTGATTAAAAGTGAACTTGACCTTGTGCATAATATAGAAGTAAATCAAAATCTTCCACGGTCTCTGCTTCAGTTACACCAGACTTTTTTCATGTCGCCAAGTGTCTGGTTTTTTGGTTTGTTTGTTTGGGGTTTTTTCCCCCTGTACTTCACAGTCCTTGCTACTCCACTGCCTTTATGTGAGAAAAACAGAAGTGCTTACTGATTGGCCTTAGTGATTTATGGGGGGTTTTTGGCAACAAGCTACCTTGGAAAGAAAGCATGTCCTTATAGAGTGATTTCATCTGAACTCAGTTTCCTGCAGGACTGGGCCCCTAGGTGCTGGGTAGACTGCATTTCCAGCCCTTCTACCCCTGTAAGTGAGCTCAGCTGCTTGTGTGTTCAAGTAGTCTGTTTCTCTTTCAGTCCCAAACCACTCTCATGCTAACCCTGTAACATGGAAGCATAGAAAAAGGAGCAAGGTCCTCCCCAACAGCCCACATGGCACTCTGCACTCCATTGTGCCGTTCTGCAAGTTTCAGAGTGAATGGGTGGCCATGCTTCATTTCATCCTGACTTGTTTCTTCAGTACCAGGTAGAAACCTTGCTGGTTGCCCCAAGACCTTCATACATCATGGTGCTCGGGAAGATGTACCCCACATCTTGCTAATTCATTTCACTGTTCAGATCTCAGCTTATATACTTTTTTTCACAGGTTTTTCTAAATCCCCCTAGTTCATTTCATTTACACACTCTTAAAGCTTCCTACAATTTTTATAGGTGTATTTGTGTAGCACTCATAATACTCTAGGTAGGGATATTTATTTAAACATTGTCTTCCATATGGGCTGTAATATTCTTGAGAGCCAGGATAAAGTGTATTTTCCTTACTGTTGAATACATGGATTATGGAAAAGACTCAGTTCAAATAAGCAGTTGTTAAATAAATGGTTGAAGGGAATACCAACTGAGTAAAGAAAGTATAGATATTTATTATCTATGAGTGTTATTATCCACTTCTTGTTGGATAAGATAAACAAGTATAGCCCATTTTCAGAATTTCGGTGAATGGATTTGATAAACCGTGCATTAAGGAGTTAATTGATATTCATGGATTCATTCTATAGCTACTTAGAAATTGCTCGTTGTATGCCTGGCCCTGTCCTGGGCCCTGGGGATATAGTGTTGGGCAACACATACAGTTTCTAACGTGGCTTACAGCTCTGTGGGCAAGACAGACAACAATTGATGATACCAATAAATACTTCATATACTTAATATTCACCTGACATATCTGATATGAAGGATATGCAGGGTCTAAAGTGCAATATAATAGAGCAATGGCATAGTTTAAACTTGAGACTGGTAAATTCAAGTAAGAATGAGTTCTGAATCGCAAAGTTGAGTCATTCTTATAAACATGACAGCATCAGGGGAAGACGGTAAACAATGTTCTGGGACTGTGAATCAAGAACTTGTCAGAGTCACTGTTCCACCAGGCAAAATTCATCATGTGATGGTCTTTGAAATATATCATTTTAGTGTTCTAACAAATGTAGTAGAGGTAGCCACAGCCAACCATGGGATCTATGAGAAACTTTGGAATTGACTCTGTTGAATTACTCACGCTTCTCTAAAACCCTCATACACGGCACATAAAATGAGATATCAGCTGATGGTTTTGTTTTTTGGATTTACTGTTTTAAAACCTCACTGTGAAAATTTCCCTTTATAGAGGATCAGTGAATAAATCATATATAAAGTAAATAGTTGCTAGATTACATTCGGGATATTACATTTTCTCTGACAATCCAAGGCATGGGTTTGTCGAAAGAAATCTCACCTGCCCTGTTTATTGTTAGCTAATGAGTAGACAGTGCATATTTATAGCTAAGATGGCATAACAAAGTAAGCTCTCCCTGTTCTGCCATAAAGAGTAGCTACTTTAATACTTGCAGTTCATCTAATACAGTGTGACAGAATTATGGCATACCTGTCTGCATGTAAATGAAAATAAACAGTTGAAAAGTAAACACAAGGGATGCAGTGACTCATTATGGTAATAGTTAGAATACACTGAAAAGCACAATGCACAAACCACAAAAAATAAAAACGGGTACCAGACTTGATTCCCTCCCCCTTTTTTATGGAAGTAGAGTAGACCCACGGTGTCACATTAGTTTCACACATACATAACGGCGATTCAACATCTCTGTGCTTTATGCTGTGCTTACCACCACGGGAGCTACCATCTGTTACCTACGACACTATTAGGACACCATTCACCATTCACCATTCCCCATTCCCCTTGTGCACCTTTTATTCCTGTGTCTTATTCATTCCATAACTGGAAGCTTGTATCGCCCACTTCTCATCACCCATTTCTCCCTGCCTTTTCCCCTCTGGCAACCGCCAGTTTGTTGCCCGTGTTTATGGCTCTGTTTCTGCTTTGTTTATTCGTTTTCTTTTTTTGATTCCACATGTAAGTGAATAAGAAGGTATTTGTCTTTCTCTGTTCAACTTATTCCACTCACATCTTCTAGGTCTGTCCATGTTCTTGAAAATGTCAAACTCTTATTCTTTTAAGTGACTAATATCCCATTGTGTATATATACTATATCTTCTTTATCCATCTAGTATCAGTGGATAAAGTTAGATTACTTCCATATCTTGGCTATTTTAAATAATGCTGTATTATATGTAGAGGTGCATATATCTTTTTAAGTTACTAGTGTTTTTACTTTCTTTGGGTATATGCCCAGCAGTGGAATTACTGCATCGTATGTTATTTCCATTTTTAATTTTTGGTGCATCTTCCATATTGTTTTTCACAGTGACTGTCCTAACAGACATTCTCACTAACAGTACAGAACACTTGCTTTTTTCTCCACATCTTTGCCAACACTTACCATTTATTGTCACTTTAATACTAGTCATTCTGACTGCTCAGAGGTGATACCTCATTGTGGTTTGGGTTTTCATTTCCCTGATGACGAGTGATGTTGAGCACCCTTTCATGTGTCTTTGGCTATTTGTATATCTTATTTGGGAAAAAAAAAAGTCTATTCTGGTCCTCTGTCCATTTCTTTTTTTTTTCTCTGTCCATTTCTTAAATGGATTATTTGTGGGTTTGGTGTTGAGTTGTACAACTTCTGCATATATTTTTGGTGTTAATTCTGTATTAGATGTATCAATTGTGAATACGTTGTCCCATTTGGTAGGTTGCCTTTTCATTTTCTTGATGTTTTACTTCTCTGTGCAAAATCTTTTTATTTTGGTGTAGTCCCAGTAGTTACTTTTTGTTTTTGTTTCCCTTGCCTGAAGCAACATCTAGAAAAATGTTGGTAAGGCCAATTTCAAAAAGATTACTGCCTGTTTTCTTTTATGGGTTTTATGATTTCACATCTACTATTTTGGTCTTCTGAGTTTACTTTTATGTTTGATATAAGCAAGTGGTCCAATTTCATTGATTTGCATGTAGCTATCCTGTTTTCCCAGCACCACTTAGTGAAAAGACTGTCTTTTCCCCATTATGTATTCTTACCCTCTTTTCTCATACATTAATTGACCATATATTTGTGATTTTATTTCTGAGCTCTCCATGTGAGCTCACTGATCTATGTGTCTGTTTTTATGTCAGTACCATATTGTTTTGATTACTATAACTTTGTAATATAGTATGAAACCAGGGAATGTGAAACCTTTCAAGATTAATTTTGACATTCAAGGTCTTTTGTGGTTCCACACAAATTTTAGAATACTTTGTTCCCATTCTATGAAACGTGCCATTGGTATTTTAATTGAGATTGAATTAAATATGTAGATTATGTGGGTGTAGCATGGACATTTTAAAGTAGAATAATTTAATCTTCCCTTTAGATATAAGTGGTTTACTCTAATATTTAGCTCTCGAGATGACATTGAATAAACACATTAAGGGTGTCAGGGTATGGGTTCACTAAAGAGGAAAGAATAGGAAAATAGTACATCTTGTTTCAGTACAGATTGTATTGAAAAGAGAACATAAAAAAAAAAAAATGAAAGTGAACATTTCTATCAAAGGATCCTAATGCCTAACTTAGCAAAATTTGCAGAAAGTAGTACAACTTTGTTGTGGATCCTCTTGTATGCTACCCAGATCCACATCAAAACTGAGAAATTGATCTCCCTGAGGATGGAAAGACTTTTGAGTAACAGATTTTGAACCCTTAGAATTCTACTCAGCTGAAGAGAGCCTACCCCAATGTAGGCCTTTGTCAGAGACAGCCTGACTTTTTGCGACAGGGGCCTAAAGACCTAGGTCCCAAACAGAAATCCTCACAACTCAGTTGGGTCATCATTGCAGTGTTGGTTGAACCCTTCCTGGGACGGACTGCATTGCTGTCCATCTTCATTCTCTGTAGAAACTTGTATATTTATTTTCCCTTCCTTTGATGTTGATTCCAGTACACCCCCTAATGATTTTCCAATGGCAACCTGTAAGTCCACTTCCCCAGAAACACAGCCTTGACATTCTCCAACCCTCTCCTCCTAACTGCCATTATTAGTATATCGAGTAACTAAAGGACATGTCTCTCCCTGGCCTTTCCATTCTTCCTTTGGCAATATATCCACGCCTTTAAGTGAGGGTAAAGAATGTAAATTCATTGTAAAAATACTTGTTCCAGAGTTGGAGTTGTCGATGACAGGCTAGCTTTCTCCTGACTATTCTTGTCTAAAACCTCAAGATAAAATCTCCCATAAGGGAATTTAGTTGTTATGAATTGGTTTTTCTTCTACCACCCCTATTGTATTAATCCTTAAGTCTGTTACTTTACAAGTGTCATCACAAAAGTCATATGAGAGTTTTATGAGTTACCTGTCCTGAGTAAAATTTGCAATAAAAACCATGAGGAAGACATCATAAGAAAGGGAGGGAATACTATCACCAGAATTTCATGCATCAGAGCAATCTGGTACAGGGACAATTTTATTTGCATGAAAGGGGTCTTCTTGTGGTCCTTTGTATTGCTTTAATTTTGGGTGACGTCTAATCCTACCTGTTAAATCTCAATCCTTTTAACCTTTCATGATGATAGAATTTTCAAATATTCCTTATCATTTTTCTATCTATAATTACATAAATATTATCTTACCCAAATAATTTGGTCATTTCCATCTGCAAAGCTAGAAGGTACATTAAGGAATTATATAGGAGACATTTAGTCATGACCTGTTATGCTGGAAGTTATCCCTCTGAAGATATTTTTTCACATGGGATGAATTACAGACCTTCAGTGACCCTCCCTCACCTATTTGAGCTCTCACCATCCAATACTAGGCTTTTAGCCTTTGCACACCACAGAAGGGAAAGCTACCTGCTCCTTTTCAGATAGGCTAAAGAAGATAAGCTGTGTGGATGTAATAAAATTGGTAATAGCCATGGGTGTTGCTTATATCCAGGCAGTGCTAATCCTATGAGAAAGACTATACCCTTATGATCTCTTACATGCAAGCACATGTCTGATGTTGATATGCAGACTGCATAATTGTAAATTACTTACAGCATCAGTTGAATCCTTGAGGATCTTATCTAAAATCTTAGGCCTTTTCACTTCTTGCATATGACTTCTTAATGTACTGCAGAGGCCAAATGAAAGCATTTCTCAGATGTTATCCACAGTAAAATGTGACAAAACTGTATACACAAGAATGTTTTCTTGCTCATATTTTTGTCTGTTTGGAAGGTATAGGTGGATCTGCCAATTCTCCATGAGAAAGATTGCTGGATATAAGACCTTTGAACAGATTATTTCCACATGCATCCATAGTCCTTCACATGCACCAAGCTGAGAGCTGACCAAAACACTATAGGGTAAGACATCAAAAAACAATGCTACATAAGCAACTTATTTAGCTGCTCATGTACCTTTTACTCTTTATTCAAGGATTTGCAACCTTAAATCAGTTGTGTTTCAGTCAACAGTTCTGGACATCATTTGCTAGGTACTAGAAATTATAAGATAAATAAAGTGTCCTCAAGGACTGAGTTTAATGCAACTGAAAATCATAACTCAAGAATTAATTACAGCTCTAGGCCATAGAAAGGAGTTAGTTTCAATGCCACTGTGACTTGAATATTCTTCTGGTTTTACCTGAGATGGGTTGATGTGAGCTGTAAGACAAAGACAAGAGTGAGCATAATCCTTTGAAGAGATTTTGTGTTTGCCCTTACCCCATCTCTTTGGAGTAGAAGAACCATTTGAGAGTAATTTCTCTTCATCCCAGTGCTCCCCCATCTATGGTGCTACTTTTGAAAAAATATTTTCTTTATTAGTCCCTTTATTAGTTCTTGGGAGAGGACGACAGAGATTGAGCACATTAGAGAACGGAATGGTGATGATATCTGTTGTTTGTGGAGAAATTTAGAAACTAAGAAACTAAGAAATTTACAGATGGGAAGACTGTCCTCAACTTGAAACAATGTCTTTCCTGGAGATAAGCTCTGGTTATTAGGGAATTTATTTTACTTTTAAAAAGAATATCTAACTGAACAGGTGGTTGGAACTGTCTGTCTTGGAAAGATTTTTTCCTATCAAAAAGGAAGTCAAACAAGCAAGCTAACTTCTGCATCCATCAAAACTCTCTTGCTTACCCTCTCCAATTCTTTCCCTTGGTAGTAAAAAGAAACTGCAGCAAAGTTGACAGATAATTCCTAAAATCCTAGATTTGTTCTAATATTTCTTTGCTCAGGTTAAAATGTATTAATCCAACATTTTAAAGATGATATTATGTGAAATTCACTTATAAAATATATTTGCTATAACACTTCTTTAGTAGTGGTTCCTTTGGATGCTGCAATGCATGTCCAGTTCTAGATTCTCCTTTGTACTTAACCAGTAAGGCACAATTTTCACATTTCAACACATCGTTTAGGAGCACACAGGTTTGTACGTTTCCAATTTTCTTTTTCATTACTCTAGTGCCACAATATAATTGGATCTGCAATTACTAACATAGATCTCCTCTTAGAATCTCCCACCCTTAGAAATTTAGAGACTGAAATTCTGAGAAATGCTTTAATGGCATTCTCTTGATGTCTCCCTTATTCAAAGGAAAATTTACCCTGAAGTGCCACAAGGCTCTTTCATCAGCAGTGAAGCTATATTGATTTATGAAATAGAGTACTTGCCATGCATTAGTATGAAGGAAGAGTAGCCGTGTGTAGTGAATAATAGGGAGAAAGAGAGACAGACACACAGACACCTGGAAGAAACAGAATGATAGATGCACTTAATATGGTTCTGCAGAAAACCAAGGAGTTCTCTTTTAGAGGAATAATAGAGAAATGATCTCTAGTAATAGTTCTGGATGTCATTCTCTCACATGTACAACACACTCCACAAAAATAGAAGCATTACATTCAACACCCAGTGCTCATCCCAACAAGTGCGGGCTGTTGCATATGAGCAATGAGCCACGGGAATTTACCCCCAAAAACCAAGAGCACACTTTACACGCTGTATGTCAGCCAATTTGACAGTGACTTTTAGTAAAAACTAATTTAAAAATATAAACAATAGAAAAATAAAATAAATACAATAAAATATTTTATATGATGTAAAATATTATGCTGGGAAGTTCTTTAACTTTGTAAGTTAACCAGAAAAGTAAATAATTTTTACAAATACTCTACATGAGCATGCAATTAATAATTTTGCCCCCAAAATTACCTTCCTCTGAATCTGGCTTTTCTCAAAGAACCTGTATTGTATTTTTTCTGCCTTTCCCTTGCTCACCCTCTCCTTTTTTTTTCTCTTACATGTACTGTGTGTGTGTGTGTGTGTGTGTGTGTGTGTGTGCGCGCGCACGCGTGTGTGTGTGTAGCTTAAAAAGTTAAGATCCAGGTGTGTGCTTACTGTGACCTGCCATATTTGTATTTGGTGTGTACCTAACATGTTAGCCAGCTGAATACACAATGGTCAACCTGATTGTGCACATAGGTGCCAAAATATACAATCCTCTTTGTTTATTCTTCCAAATTATTACCCCAAATAAGACCCCCTCTTAATGAGGAGCTCATTACAGTAATTCCTCTTGATCTGCAGAGTATGTGTTCCAAGACATCCAGCCCCCAGTCGACGTCTGAAACCTAGATAGTACCAAACTCTGTGTATACTATGTTTTTTCCTAAACATGCATACGTAGGATAAAGTATAATTTATAAAGTAGACACAGTAATAGATTAGCAACAATAACTGGTAATAAAATAGAACAATTATAACAGTATGCTGTAATAAAATTATGTGAATGCAGTCTCTCCACACCTCACTGTCAAAATACTGTACCAGATTCACCCTCCTTGTGTTGATGCGACTTTACAAAGTGCCTATGTGATGAGAAGAAGTTAGGTTCATGACACAGGCACTGTGACTTAGTGCTTGATAAGACGTAAGGAGGATCACCTGCTTTGGGGCCTCTGTTAACTGTGAATTAACTGAAACTATGGAAAACAAAACGATGCATGAGGAAGGACTAACGTATTCCCAAAGAGTTCTGTTCCATAATCAGATTTGGATAATATTAAAATTCTTTCTATTACATCAAAATCCATTACCCTGTATTTTCTGCCCATTTAACCTACTTGAAACCATTTCAGTAGTTGTAGTTAACTGAGTGCTATGGTCTGAATATGTGTGTGTGTGTGTGTGTGTGTGTGTGTGTGTGTGTGTGTCCCACACCCTGCCAAATTCATATATTGAAAACCTAATGCCCAAAGGTATTGGGACCTTTGGGATGTGATTAGCTCATGAGGGCACAGCCCTTGTGTATAAGATTAATTTCTTTATAAACAAGACTCTGGAGAGGTAGCTCCTCCCTTCTGTCTTGTGAAGATATGAGAAGTGTATGGAAGGGCCTCACCCAACCATGCCAGCATCTTGATCTGGGACTTCTGGTTTCCAATACTGTGGCAAATAACTTTCTCTTAAATATAAACTGCCTAGCTCACAGTAATGTGGTATAGAAGCCTGATGGACCATGACCCTGGGGGGGAGTAGTCCCCAAGCCCCTCCCCCCAAGTCCTTCACTCCGGGTTTGCTGATAGGCTACTATCACTCACATATCCTACCAGAAGTATGCTTTGTTCTAACTTCATCTACAACCCCCTAACTTGAGGTGGCTTATCTTCCAGGACACATGGTTTTCCTCTAGCCTCATTTCATTTTTTTCCCCAGCAGTTGCATCATCTGAATGGAAGTAGAAACTTGTTCCACAGTAGTTACTGTGTTTCCACAAGGAGTACACTCTTCTATTATTTCTTCCATGTTTTCTACATTTTTAAAAAATATTTTACAGGTTTCTCTTAGAAATAGTATATTTGTAATAGTTGTGACATTTAAAGTTCTTGGGGCTCCTGGGTGGCTCAGCCAGATAAGCAAACCACTCGTGATTGCCGCTCAGGTCATTATCTCACAGTTAGTGGGTTCGAGCCCTGCATCGGGCTCTGCACTGACAGCGCAAAGCCAGCTTGGAATTCTGTCTCTCCCTCTCTCTCTCTGCCCCTCTCTGGTGTGTACTCTCTCTTTCTTTCTCTCTCTCAAAAATAAATAATCATTAAAAAAATAAGATTCTAATATGATGTTATCTTTTCCCATAGGAATTCATGAACATAAATTCTACATATCCCATAATTCCTTGTTTCTTTATGTTGCATCTCATCTATGTTTCCTGCCCCCCACCTGTTTCTTACATTTTTTGGATATGAATAGTTTACTATTCTTTTTAAGGTTTATCTATTTATTTATTTTATTTTTGAGAGAGAGAGAAAGAGAGAGAGAGAGACAGAGCATAAGTGGGGGAGGGGCAGAGAGAAAGGGAAACACAGAATCTGAAGCAGGCTCCAGGCTCTGAGCTGTCAGCACAGAGCCTGACGTGGGGCTTGAACCCACTAATCATGAGATCATGACCTGGGCCACAGTTGAATGCTCAACCACCTGAGCCACCCAGGTGCCCCAAGAGTTGATTTTAATTTAAACATTTTTTATTTGTCTGTACTCTTCTTTTTTAGTTTTTATTTAAACTCCAGTTAGTTACCATTTATTCTGTACTAATTTCAAAGTGATACAACCTGTTTCTAACTTTTACTTCTTACCCAAGAAACTGCAATATGAATATTTAGTTTAATTTTGTCATCTTTAATCGCATGTGACTTACACTTGTTGTTGGAATACTTGTTAATTCTATATTTTTAAAATTTGATCCCTAGGATATATCATTATGTTTTCAAGTAGTCTATATTTAATTAAGTTTCCTACCATTTTCCTAGTTACTTTTCCCCGTATCTTTCCTGTTCTTTAAATCTTCCAGCTGGAATGGAAATTCAGCATTCAAAAGTCCTCCAGGTATTTCTACATTTTGTTTTCTGGAAACAGTTTCCTTGTGGCCATACTCTTGAAATAAATCTTCACCAGGAATCTGTTCCTTATTCCAGCACAGAAGGAAAGACCGTTTGTCTGTCTTCTGGATCCAGCTGTGGCTTCTGGGAAGTCCCTTCTCAGTCTGAATGTTACTTTTTAAAGATATTTTTGTCTATTTCTAAAATGATCTTTTTATCTTATAGGGTTTGAAATTGCACCATAAAGTGTCTGGATGTAAATCTCCTTATATCTGTCACACTTGAGATTTTCTCTTTGTCTTGGTCCATTTGGGCAACTCTAACAAAAATATCATAAACTGGATGGCTTCTAAGCAACACCCATTTCTCAGAATTTTCTATAACATTACATGGCAGGAGAGGCAAGGGAATGTTCTCAGGCATCTTTAATAAGGGCACTCACCCCATTCATGAGGGATCCACTTTCGTGATTTAATCACCTCCCAGTAACCCGACCTCCTAATACTATCACCTTAGGGGTAAAATTTCAACATAGGAATTTTGAGGGACACAAGCACAGGGATCATAGGAATTTTTCTTTGATTCTGGATGAGTGAGTGGAGATCTTTCAGCACTTCTGAAAAATTCTCTGGTAAGATCTTTTCTGCTATGGTTTTTCCCAACGCACTCTGTGATCTTCTATAACATTGGTAGGACAAATATTTGATGCATTTTATATTCATATATTTTACATCCCTCTAATAGTTTGCATCCTTTGTGGTGCCTGGGTGGCTCAGTTGGTTAAGCATCTGACTTCGGCTCAGGTTATGATCTCGCGGTTGGTGAGTTGAGCCCTGCGTCGGGCTCTGTGCTGACAGTTCAGAGCCTGGAGCCCACTTTTCATTCTTTGTTTCCCTCTCTCTGTCTGCCCCTCTCCTGCTCACGCTCTGTCTGTCTCTCTCAAAAATGAATAAACTTAAAAATATATATATTTTGCCTCCTTTATCCTTCTTTGGTATATTATTTGGCATATCCTTCTTTGGTATATTTTCTGCTGTCTGTTCAAATCTAGCATAATATAAAAATTATCCACTGGCACACACAAAATGGGCAATTGAAGAGATTTTTCTTATATATTTATTTCTTTAATTCCAGTATAGTTAAAATGCAGTGTTATATTAGTTTCAGGTATACATTAGAGTGATTCAACACTTCCACCCATCACCTAGTGCTCATCATGGTAAGTGTGCTCTTAATCCCCTGAACTTCTTTCACTCACCCCTCCACCCACCTCCCCTCTGGTAACGACCATTTCTCTGTATTTAAGAGTCTATTTTTTGGTTGGTCTCATTTTTAATTAGTTCTTTTTTTCTTTCATTCTACATACGAGTGAAAACATATAATATGTCTTTCTCTGAGTGACTTAATTTCACTTAGCATTATAAACCCTAGATACATCCATGTTGTTGCAATGGCAAGATTTCTTTTCAATGTCTGAGTAATATTCCAGCGTGTGTGTGTGTGTGTGTGTATGTGTGTGTGTGTGGATAGATAGATAGATAGATCACCTCTTCTTTATCCACTCATTTATCAATGCACACTTGGGTTGCTTCTATATTTTGGCTAGTGTAAATAATGCTGCAATAAACAGAGAGGTACATATGTCTTTTGAAATTAGTGTTTTCATAGTCTTGAAGTAACTACCCAGTGGTGGAATTACTGGATCATATGTTAGGTAATTCCTTTTGTTAATTTTTTTATTCAAATTTCAGTTAGTTAACTTACAGTGTAAGGTTAGTTTCAGGCGTACAATATGGTGATTCAACACCCACTGCTCATCACAACAAGTGCACGCCTTCATCTCCATCACCTGCCTAACACATCCCCCTACCAATCTCCCCTCTGGTAACCATCAGCTTATTGTCTATACTTAAAAGTCTGTTTCTTGGTTTTGCTCTCTTTCTCTTTTTTTCCCTCTTTGCTCGTTTGATTTGCCTCCTAAATTCCACATACAAATGAAATCGTATGGTTTTTGTCTTCCTTTTATTTATTCCATTTAGTCTAATATGCTCTAGTTCCTTCTATGTCATTGCATATGGAAAGATTTAATTCTTTTTTCTTCTATTTCACCGCCATTTTTATTTAAGTAGCAGAAGTATAATAGAAGATTAGTTTGCTCTAGTGAAAATTTGTCCTTTTTTTCACAAACCAAGGAAGAAAATGGAACTGATAATCAAACGGGGGGCAATGTCACAGAGACATAATATTTTAATTATTATTTGTTATAAATTATGCTTTGAAAAAGCTAGACTTTTTCTTTTAATTTTTAAATTTTATTTAAATCCATGTTAGTTAATATATGGTGTAATAATGATTTCAGGGGTAGAATTTAGTGATTAACCATTTACATTTAACAACCAGTGTTCATCCAAACAAGTGCCCTCCTTAAGGACCATCACCCATTTAGCCCATACCCCCAACCGACACCCCTCCAGCAACCCTCACTTTGTTCTCTGCATTTAAGAGTCTCTTATGGTTTGCCTCCCTTTCTCTTTTAACTTATTTTTCTTTCCCTTCCCCTATGTTCATCTGTTTTGTTTCTTAAATTCCACATGAGTGAAATCATATATTTACCTTTCTCTGAATGACTTATTTCACTTAGCATAATACACTCTTCCATCTACATTGTTGGAAATGTCAAGATTTCATTCTTTTTGATCACCAAGTAATATTCCATTGTATATATATACCATATCTTCTTTATCCACTCATCCATTGATGGACATTTGGGCTCTTTCCATCCTTTGGCTATGGTTGATAGTGCTGCTATAAACATTGGGTTGCATGTGCACCTATGAATCAGCATTTTTGTGTCCTTTGTATAAATGCCTACAAGTGTAATTGCTGGGTCATAGGGTAGGTCTATTTTTAACTTTTTGAGTAATCCTCATACTGTCTTCCAGAGAGGCTGCACCATTTTGCATTGACACCAACAGTGCAAAAGTGTTCCACTTTTTCCACATCCTCGCTAACATCTGTTTTTTTTTTTCCTGAGTTGTTAATTTTAGCCATTCTGACAGGTGTGAAGCAGTATCTCATTGTGGTTTTGATTTGTATTTTCCTGATGAGTGATGTTGAGCATTTTCTCATGTGTCTGTTAGCCATCTGGATGTCTTCTTTGGAAAAGTATCTGTTCACATCTTCTGCCCATTTCTTCCCTGGGTTATTTGTTTTTTGGGTGTTGGTTTGATAAGATGTTTATAGATTTTGGATACTAACCCTTTATCTGATATGTCATTTGCAAATATCTTCTCCCATTCCACTGATTGCCTTTTAGTTTTGTGGACTGTTTCCTGTGCTGTGCAGAAGCTTTTGATCTTGATGAAGTCCCAATAGTTCATGTTTGCTTTTGTTTTCCTTGCCTCTGGACAGTTGTCTAGTACGAAGTTACTGCGGCTGATATCAAAGAAGTTATTCTCTCCTGTAGGATTTTGATAATTTAGGCCTTTCATCCATTTTGAATTTATTTTTGTGTTTGGTATAGGAAAGCAGTCCAGTTTCCTTCTTCTTCATATCACTGTCTGGTTTTCCCAACACCATTTACTGAAGAGGCTTTTTTTTTTTCCCCCAGTGGATATTCTTTCCTGCTTTGTATTTGTCAAAAAGTAGTTGGCTATATGTTTGTGGGTCCATTTCTGGATTCTCTTTTCTGTTCCATTGATCTATGTATCCGTTTTTGTGCCAATACAGTACTGTCTTGACAATTACAGCTTTGTCATGCAGCATTAAGTCCAGAATTGTGATGCCTCCGGCTTTGGTTTTGTTTCTTAACATTACTCTAGCTATTTGGGGTCTTTTCTGGTTCCATACAATTTTTTAGCATTGCCTCTTCTAGCTCTGTGAAGAAGGCTGGTGCTATTTTGATAGGGATTGTATTGAATATGTAGGTTGCTTTGGGTAATATCAACATTTTAACAATATTTGTTCTTCTAATCCATGATCATGGAATGATTTTCCATTTCTTTGTGTCTTCTTCAATTTCTTTCATAAGATTTCTATAATTTTCAGCATACAGATCTTTTACCTCTTTGGCTAAGTTTATTCCTAGGTATGTTACGGTTTTGGGTGCAATTGTAAATGGGATTTATTTCTTGATTTCTCTTTCTGCTGCTTCATTATTGGTGTATATAAATGCCACAGATGCCTGTATATTAATTTTGTATCTTGTGACTTTATTAAATTCATTTATGAGTTCTGGTAGTTTCCTTAGTGGTGTCTTTAGGGTTTTCTATATATAGTATCATGCCATCTGCCAATAGTCAAAGTTTTACTTGTGCCTTACCATTATAGATGACTTTTGTTTCTTTTCTTCTTCATATGAATGTTGTGGCTAGGACTTCCAGTACTATGTTGATAAAAAGTAGAGTGGACATCCTTGTCTTGTTCCTGATATTAGAGGCAAATCTCTCAGTTTTTGACCATTGAGTATAAGGTTAGCTGTGAGTTTTTTGTATATAGACTTTATTATGTGGCACTGTGTTCCCTCTATACATACTTGCTGAGGGTTTTTTGTTTTTTGGTTTTTTTTTTTTTGGTTTTTTGTTTTTTGTTTTTTGTTTGTTTTTTTAGCATGAATGGTTGTTGTACTTTGTCAAATGCTTTTCTTGTATCTCTTGGAAGAATCATAAGGTTTTTATCCTTTCTCTTGATGTGATACATCATATTGATTGATTTGCAAATATTGAACCACCCTTGCATCTCAGGAATAAATTCCACTTGATCATGACGAATGGCTTTTTAATATGTATTCTTGTATGTGGTTTGCTAGTATTTTGTTGAGGATTTTTGCATCTACGTTCATCAGAGATATTTGCCTGTGGTTCTTTTTTTTTTAGTCCCTTTATCTGGTTTTGGTGTCAGGATAATGCTGGCCTCATAGAATGAATCTGGAAGCTTTCCTTCCTCTTCTATTTTTGGAATACTTTCAGAAGAATAGGTATTAACTTTTCTTTTAATGGTTGGTAGAATTCACCTGTGATGCCATCTGGTTCTGGAATTTTGTTTGAGGAGGTTTTACTATAGTTTCTTTCTTTCTTTTTTTTTTTAAAGAGGTTTTAATGAAGGAGCTTTTGACATAGGTGCAAACAGAATTCAGGCAAATCAAAAAAAGATGATGACATACACCTGGTATAGTAGCAGCAGCAAGCAGACTACCACCTCTAGACCTGAAGGGGCAAGTGGAGTGGGTTCTAACATCCAGCAAGACTCATAGCTATTAGGGAGCTGCCATGGTCTAGCAGCACAGGAGCCAGGGGACGAAATCCAAATTTCCCACTTCTCCCACTTTTAATATCTTAATGGTCTTTAATGAGCTCCTAATGGCAAAACCCAACTGAGAGACATGGGAACAATAAAGCCTGGACTGTAGGGTAGGAAGGAAACAATGGAGGATACACTTAAAGGAGCCACAGGAGAGTATCCTGCTATGTGTGCGGTTTAAGGAAATGATACCTTGAAAACTAAGACAGATCTATTAGTCTATAAACATGCAGACTCATTACACTGATAAAGAAGAAATAACATTAGAAGGTAAATAATGCCTAATTTTCTAAAAGCTATAGATATTTCTAGAGTTTGTGTAAAATACTACCAACAAAATTTCTCTTAAGCATAGACTCTAAAGTGACTTAAAGCATGTTCTTGTTTTCTTTTATGGGTCTATACGTTTGAGTTCTCATAAAACTTAAGGTTGTATTATGAGCAAAGACAAGATCTAGTCCGAACATTTAGCAATAAATACTCATAAATAAAAGGCTTTATACGAATTGTATATATATTTTATTTTTGTTAGAAATAGTGTTACAATTTTACATCATGAATGAGAGAACTAGTTTCCAAGAATATTAAATTATATAGTTCTTTTACTAAAGTATGACCAAAGGAGACAAAATTAGGCTCATTGAGACATCTTGTTAAAAAACAAATATAAAACACAGGCACACCTTTATACCCTATGGGGCTGAAATTGACGGAGTGAAGAAGGCAAGTGAGAATCAACACAAAGATGACAGAAATTGGATTTCTCTTGCCTATAATAGAGTTTTCTACCTTCTTCCATTAATAATGAAATAATGCTAGATTCTGGAACTTTTCATTATATTTTAATTTCAGTTATTTCTGTGTTCTTCCTTTATATTAAAGAAAAAAACCCAAAAATTATCCATCACTGCCCTGTTAATCTTGTTTGTATTTAATTCAACTTAATACAACTTGGAACTTCTCCACCTTTATAATTTAAATGACATAAAAACCTTCTGATTTAAAATCTACAATTTTGAATTCCATTCCTCATATTGTCCATGCTTTTTGAGATCTGTGGAAATGATATTATTTTAATTGGATATCATGGCTTATCACAATTTTTGTCAACAACAATACAGTGTGACTTGGTCAAACTTGTATTGGGAACTCAATTTCTTTTTCATGTTTTCCCCTAAATTCCAGAATAATAAATTGTTATAAATCCCTTGGTCACCCGTGGATTATAATTTTAAGATACCCTAAGGTCACAGTTCCTCCAGACTTTCTCAGCTAGCTTTTGTGACAGTACTTTGAATTTCTGCCACTAATATTGTGATCTTAGAAGATTTTAAGAGCTTAAAAACTTAAACAACAGTGTTAATATTACAGCATTAAAAAACATTGTAATGGACAGATAGAACTTTGAAAAAGACCCCCAATAATGGAACATAGGATACAGAAATGTGTATGGGTTGCCTTACAGAGGCAATTATTGATAATGGGCTATTATTTTAGATTCTTGTGCCTAAACTGGACTCCAAAGTGAAGATTTTCAGTAAATTATATTAGAATTTAGTGGAAAAAAAAAGAAAAAGTGAGATACTTGATTATTTGTATAATGTATTTTCTTATTTTATATAATTTGTTCTAGAATTACTCAAGTTGGAGGAGAAAAATCAATTTTTAGTGCAGACTGATTAGTCTTAGGCACCATTGTAAAACAACAGCTAATAATACTATTTAATGGCCGATAAAATATTTACAAACCTACTCCCATTAGAAGATAACTTTAGAGGGGCGCCTGGTGGCGCAGTCGGTTAAGCGTCCGACTTCAGCCAGGTCACGATCTCGCGGTCCGGGAGTTCGAGCCCCGCATCAGGCTCTGGGCTGATGGCTCAGAGCCTGGAGCCTGTTTCCGATTCTGTGTCTCCCTCTCTCTCTGCCCCTCCCCCGTTCATGCTCTGTCTCTCTCTGCCCCAAAAATAAAACGTTGAAAAAATAAATTAAAAAAAGAAGATAACTTTAGAGCGATTTTGTGACAAGTGCATTGATGCACATCCTCTGTTGATCATGCTCAGTGATGGTGAAGGAAATGACATGCTATAACTATTTCCTGTCTTCTTCTATAAAGAGGAAACAGGGCACCTGGGCAACTCATTCAGTTAAGTGTCCAACTCTTGACTTAGGCTCAGGTCAGGAGCTCCCAGTTTGTGAGTTCGAACCCCACGTCAGGCTCTGTACTGATGGTGTGGAACCTTTTTGGGATTCTCTCTTTTCTTCTATCTTTGCCCCTTCCCCACTGGCTCTCTAAAAACAAAATTTAAAAAAAAAGTTTAAAAAAGACACACATGTCCTACTTCTTCATGTAAAGCAGTATAAATTAAAACCATGCTAAAATGTTTGTTTAGTTACCCATTATAATGTACCAGTGCTTTAGAATTAGGGGTATTCAAAACAAGAGTCTGCATTTCATTAATTCTGAGATGTACTTCTTTTTGTTTCTGTAATTGGAGTGAACCTATGATGAATATGAACTTGTGGCAGTCTTGTCTCTTCATGCTTTCTTCCTTGTAATATATGACTAAATATATAGTATGCCATAAAATGAAAGGAAATTTAAAATTAAGGATATACAATATGTCATTCATAATTCAAGTTGTTGTGTCAAGAATTAATAATATTTTGTAAGACTCGTTAGTATTCCATTGTATGTATATACCACAATTTCTTTATATATTGATCCATCTGTGCACACATTGATTGTTTCCGTATTTAGATTATTATTTTTAAAAATGCTGCAGTGGGAGCGCCTGGGTGGCTCAGTCACTGAAGCATCAAACTTTTGATCTCAGCTTGGGTCTTCATCTCACAGTTTGTGGGATCAAGCCCAGGGTCTGGCTCCACACTGACAGCATGGAACCTGTTTGAGATTCTCTCCCTCTTGCTTTGCCCCTCCCCTCTTTAAGCACTGTGTCTCTCCCTCTGTCCATCCGTCTCTCTCTCTCTCTCTCAATAAATACATAAATAATAAAATAAAATTAAAATAAAATAAAATAAAATACTGCAGTAAACATGGGCAACTTACCACTTTTCAAATTTGTGTTTTTGTTATCTTTGGATAAATACCTACAAGTGGCATTACTGGATCATATGGCAGTTCTATTTTTAATTTTGTGAGCAATCTTTGTACTGTTTTCCATAGTAGCCACACCAATTCATATTCCAAGGGTGCACAAGTATTCCCTTTTCTCCATATCTTTGCCAGCACTTCTCTCTTGTCTTTTTGTTACTAGCCATTCTAACACTTGTGACGTGATACTTCATTGCATTACTTTAATTTGCATTTTCCTGAAGATCAGTTATGTTAAGCAGTTTTTTGGGTACCTCTTGGACGTGTGTATGGCCATCTTTGAAGAAACGTTGGCATCTAGTAAGATCCTCTTTCCAATTTTTAGATATTTTTTTTCACTACAGAGTAATGTGAGTTCTTTATATATTTTGGATATTATCCCTGTTGCATATATATTATTTGCAATATTATCTCCCATTTGGTAGACTGGATTTTCACTATGTTGATGGTTTACTTTGGTATGCAGAATCCTTTTAGTTTGATGTAGTGTCACTTGTTTTTTGCTTTTGTTATCTTTGCTTTTGGTGCCAAGTCCAAGAAGTCATCTCCAAGACATGTGAAGGAGCTTAATGCCTTTGTTTTCTTCTAGGAGTTTTATGATTTCAGGTCTGTCATTTATTTTGAGTTCGTTTTTATGCATAATGTAAGCTAGTAATCCAGTTTTATTTTTTTGCTTGTGACTGTTCAGGTTTTCAGCACCATATTGAGGACACTATGCTTTCCCAAGTGTATATTCATGGTTAATGTTTGTCATTAATAAATCGGCCATTTTGTGTGGGTTTATTTCTGGCCTCTCCATTCTGTTGGATCAATATTTGCATGCCATTTGCATACTTTTTAGATTTCTATGGCTTTGGAATATATTTTGAAATCTGGGAGGATGATACTTTCATCCTTGTTTTTCTTTCTCAAGGTTGCTTTGGCTCTTTGGGGTCTTCTGGGGTCCCTACAAATTTTAGGACTTTTTTATTTCCATGAAAAATGTTGTTAGAATTTTCATAGGGATTATTGATTCTATAGATCTATAGATCTTTCCATTAATTGTATTTTCTTCAATTTCTTTCATCAGTGTCTTGTAGTTTTCAGTATATAAGCCTGTCACCCCTGAGGTTAAATTTATTCCTAGGTATTGTATAATTTTTGATGCAGTTGTTAGTAGGATTGTTAATTTGTTTGAATGTTGTTATTCACGTATAAAAACTAGTTTTTGTATACTGATTTTGTATCCTATTTCTTGACTGAATTTATGTATGAGTTCTAACAGCTTTTTGATGGAGTCTTCAGGGTTTGCTCTGTAATATTTTATCCTGTCAAATAGTGACAGCTTTACTTTTCCTTTACAATTTAAATGACTTTCATTCCTTTTTCTACCTAATTGCTTTGGCTGGATTTTCAATACTAAGTTGAAAAAAAGTGATAAGATTGAGCATTCTTGTCTTGTTCCTGATTATAGAAGATTATGTTAGTTTTGGATTTGGCCCATGTAACTTATAATGATCTATGTATGATTCCTTTATATACACTTAGTTGAGAGTTTTTAATCATAAAAGGATGTTGATGTTTGTCAGATACTTTTTTCTGGATCTCTTGAGATGATCACATAATATTTATCCTTCATTTTGTGGTTACCATATGGCATAATATATATTTATATTTATATATAATATATTTATATTATAATAACATATTTATAATAATATAACATTATAGCCATCTATTTTAGCTTGGGTAAATTCTAACGCCTTACATATTTACTCTTTTGACTCCCACATTTTATGTTTCTGAGTTATATTTTACGTCATTTTCTTATAAATTCCTAAGATAATTATTGTGGTTAGTTATTTTTTACTACTTTTGTCTTTTTAACCTTCATACTAATTTTGTAAAAGCTTAATCCACCACCTTTAGTTTATATTTATCTTTATCAGAGAGATTTACACTCATGTCTTTTGTTGTTGTTGTTACTAGTTAGCATGTTTTAATGCCAGCTTACAAAAGTCCCTTTTAACGTTTATTTTAAGGCTCTTTCACGGGTGATGAAATCCATTAGTTTTAGACTGTCTGGAAAACTCTTGGCCACTCCTTCAATTCCCAAGGACAGCTTTGCCCTGTAAAGCATTCTTGGTGGGATTTTTTTTTTTTCTTTGTGCACTGTGACTATATCATGCCAGTGCCTTCTGGCCTGACAAGTTTCTGCTGAAAAATCTGCTTATTGCCGTAGTGGGATCGTTTGTACATAACAGGTTGTTTTTCTTTTGCTGCTTTTAAGATCCTGTTGTTTCACTTTGGACTTTAAAAGTTATAACACGTCTCGTTGTGTGTGTCTATTTGGAAGTCTCTGGACTTACAGGATCTTGATATCTCTTTCCTTTTGCAGGTTAGGCAATTTTTCATGCATCATTTCTTCAAATACTTTTTCTATCCCTTTCACTCTCTCTTTTCCTTATGGGACCTCCATAATGTGAATATTGGTCTGCTTGATGTTGTCCCATTAGTCTCTTAGCTTTATTCACATTTTTCCTTCTCTACATTTTTGCTGCTCTGATTGAGTGAGTTCTAGTGTCCTTTTTCTGAGTTCACTGATCACTTCTTCTGCTTTATCTGGTCTGTTCTTAAACCCCTGTAGTGTATTTTTCAGTTCAACTATTGTATTCTTCAGCTCTGTGACTTCAATTTGTACTTTGTTATAATTTCTGTCTCTTTGTGTCTCTTTGTGTTCATTCTTCTCTTTAGTTCACTGAGCATGTTTATAATAATTATTTTGAGCTCTTAATCAGGTACATCACTAACCTGAGATATTTGCTTTTTTTTCTAAACTTTTCTTTTTATTTTAATTTAGATCCAATTACTCTCTTTTTTTTTTTCATTTCTCTCTCTCTCTCTCTCTCTCTCTCTCTCTCTCTCTATTAGTTAAGTACCTCCCCCTGTCTTGAAGGAGTGGCTTTGTGTAAGGAGACAAACCATATTGTTCAACCCTGCCCTAGTTGTTAGTTGTCTCTTCAACCTTTGCAATTGTTCAAGCATCCTCTTTTACTTATAATGATTCCCCAGTCTAAAAGGTCCCTTTCACTGGCACTTGAAACGGGACCAAAGGGAATCTGAAGATAGAACCTGCTGCCTTAGATCTCTGGAAAGGATTACAGTCACCTTTTAGATGTGTATTTAATTAGAAGTCGGCCCCTCAGGCCAACACTATGAAGATAACCTAATTAACCTCTTTCATATAAAGCCTAGGCTCTTGAGACTATTGATTCTTGCTGTGTCTAGGGAGTGGTAGTTATCAAAGAATCCTTTCTCTGTTAGGTATAGTCTTGTGGGACCCCAGGTAATTAGCCCTGCAGGCCACTGGAGCCAGGCAATCTGGTGTCTTTTGGGCGGCAGCCAGAAAAGTCAGGTTGCCGGAGGTGGTTACAAAGTCTTTTCCAAGAAGTAACATCAAGCTGGAGTCAAAAGATGGCATATACCGTGGAGCAGAGAGAGTATAAAAATGGTGCCCACCAGCCATCTTCCCTGAAGAGCATCCTAGTAGCCCTCTACATGTGTATTAAGTTACATGCCCAACCCTAAGGCGGACAAATTGAAAGTGAGTAAAGGAGCCTCTTTAACACAAAATCTGGGCGCCTATCAGTTAGTTAGTGCTTTTGCACTGGTCTCTGGAGCAGGTGAGTCCAAAAGGATGATTTTTTGAAAAACTGTTTATCAGTTTGCTTTAGGTCTTCAGGATGTCAATTCTACTGTTTTTCAAGGTTAGATATCTGAGGGTTTGAGGTTCCTGATGTGCTGTTCAAACCCTTTGTTTCTCAGAGAGAATCTTCAAATTTGGAGTTACCTCCTGATCGTCACCGTACTGGAGGCATTGAGATTTCGTTTCAGCCTCCGTCATCGACTTGTTGGATTTTGTTTTGTTTTGTTGTTTGCCTGATAAGTGTAGGTGTTGCTTAGCCAGTTTTTACGTTTGTTTCTGAGGAAACTGTTTCATATGTAGCTGTAGGTTTAGTGTGTCCATAAAAGGAGGTGAGTACCAGATCTTCCTATTCCATCATCTTGAAACAGAACCTTGTCTGTTAAGCAAATTTGAGTCTTACAGAAAATTCTCTTACTGATCTTGGATTAACTTTTCTTTTTTTAAATTTTTTTTTTTCAACGTTTATTTATTTTTGCGACAGAGAGAGACAGAGCATGAACGGGGGAGGGGCAGAGAGAGAGGGAGACACAGAATCGGAAACAGGCTCCAGGCTCTGAGCCATCAGCCCAGAGCCTGACGCGGGGCTCGAACTCACGGACCGCGAGATCGTGACCTGGCTGAAGTCGGACGCTTAACCGACTGCGCCACCCAGGCGCCCCTTAACTTTTCAATAACAGCATATTAAGAGTTTTTCAATTTGCACTTCTTTTTGCTTTGATAAAATCTGCTTGGAAGTGCTTATAGTTAAGTTGCTAAAAGTACTCACTGTCTAAAGGCTCCTGTGCCATGTTTTTATATGATTAAAAATAGATGGGTTGGTAAAATATTGATAAGATCTTTTTGACTCACAAATAGAACTATACCCCCATTGCACATTATTTCACACTCTTACGAAGGTTTCCAGTATCTTTAGGAGACTTCAGTGCAAATAACTTTGAGAAGAAAAGCCTTTGGAGAATGCTTTTAACCCACACATTTTTCACTATTGAAATTGATCCTCAACCCGTTGGTAAGTTTTTGTATCAAGATAGTTCCATAGTTCTGTGGATTAGAACTATTCCTCTCTATTGTCTACTTAAAAAAATCAGCCTTGGGGCACCTGGGCGGTTCAGTGGTTTAAGCATCTGACTTAGGCTCAGCTCATGATATCATAGTTCGTGGGTTCTAGCCCAGCATAGGTTCTATGCTGCCATCACAGAGCCTATTTGGGATTCTCTCTCTCCCTCTCTCCTGCCCCTGCCGCCCCCTCCCCAAAATAAATAAAGTTAAGAAAAGAATCAACCTTATCTCAACAGGGAATGAATAAAGATGAACATCTCAACACCATATCTTTATTTTTTTATGTTTTCTTCAGTCTTTCCCATTGAAATTACAATGTCTTCCATTTTTTTAAATTAACCTGGTTATGCTTGACCATCTTCAAATCTAAAATAAAAACAGACAAAAAATAACTTCAAAAGTAAAATCATGGCATCAGGAAAGAAATCTCAAGGATACTTCACACTTATTTGGAGTTTTTATTTATGCAGATACCTTTGCTAATGCTCCCATCTGATCATTTTCTCCAGATATATGTTGAATTCTAGAGAATTTTGAGGGAGTTTGGATAAAACAAAGAACGTCAAATTTAGCCCCAAGATTCCTTGTTCTAACTGAGGTTTTGGTCTCCCACTTCATCTCTATCTAGCCTCTCAACTTTTAGCTGCTTTACAGGCTTCCCAGTAATATTTCATACCAAAAATGTTTGAAAAACATACATATAAGATGAATCTTCTCATTTGAGTCACCTGTCTTTTAGGCTACAAGCAGGAGGAAATGTTACTGCATTCTTATATAATGAATTTGGGATATATATTTTATCAATAATTAGCATAGATTTTTCCAGTAAATAGTAATGCAATGAACTCCACTATATTCTTAATTCCAGATTAGGTGTGCAAATCTAGTTTCACATTTTTTTTATTTAAAATAAATCCATGAAGTAATAACTGAGAACCAAGTATATGATGGGCTATGAAATGTTCTGTGTTAAATGTGGGTGAGACATGGGGCACCTGGGTGGCTCAGTTGGTTGTACCTCTGACTTCGGCTCAGGTAATGATTTAATGGCTCATGAGTTCTAGCCCCACATTGGGCTCCGTGCAGAGCCTGCTTCAGATTCTGTGTCTCTGTCTCTCTCTACCCCTCTGCTGCTCACACTCGATTGCTCGTTCTCTCTCTCTCTCTCAAAAATAAATAAATGTTAAATTTTTTTAAATAAATAAATGTGAATAAGATATTCTCTAATATATGGCTTTGTCAATACAGTATTAGTAAAGACAATCTATGTTACTTACCTGCCTGGCTTTAATCCATGCTCATAGCTAATGTAGGCTCTTCAGAATTCATATAAAATCTTAGGGTAACTCTTACATATGCAATTGTTTTCTGTTTGTTTGCTTGTTTGTTTACATACATTAAATACTTTGGATTAATGTCAATTCACTTTTCCTATCTCACTTTCTCCCTGCCTCTTTTTCTTCCTCCTGTCATTAAACAGATTTATCAGGTGCCTTCTATTTATTGATGTAGGAAATACCTCGAATATTAAAAAATGATAATGTCTAGATATTTTGTCTAAATTTAAGGCACAAATTGCTTACAATATAGGTGTAGAATGGTTAGCATATACAGACTGAAGCAAAAATAAAATCTTTTTTTTTGTGTTTCCTAACTTAATACTTCTATGACTTACAATCTAAAAAATAAGAGGAATAGAAATTCCAGAAATTTTATCTTCAACTAAAAGAAATCGTATCATCACCATAGCTACTTTTCATTATAATTATCTCTTTATCAGGAATTTAGTTAAATGGTTAACATACTTATTCTTATGTAATGTTTATGACAGCCCTGTCAGGTACATACTATAATACTTATTTTCTCATTGGAGAACTGGAAACAAAGATAGTTGAGGATAAGGCTTACAACACATAAATCACTTAGTGACTATTTGAATCTAGGCATTCTGACACCAGTATCTAAGTTCTTATGGCTGCATTATACTGTTTCATGTTTGAGTTAATATAGAAACTTCTACTTGCTCTTTCCTTTAGTCAAGTAACTTTCCATCTGTCCACATTACTTCTTTGATGCTCTATTGCGTAAATGTGTAATGGAAACAGGTTTCACCTACCTTTGGGAGACATACATGTTGAGCATGATAAGCTGCTTCTTGGTCCTTTTATCATAAATCTTGTTCAGAAGCCTCTGTATTGCCCCTGTCAGATTTATAATTAAAATGAGACATGGAGCTCCCCCCCCAGAAATGGTCATTACAGTACAATTTTTAAAGGTGACATTTTTCAAATTACTTTGGTAATCCCAGTTTTCTTTATGTTTAGAAGATCTCATATTGCCTGGAGGCCAGGTTTCCCTTTTCAACCAAGGAAGACAATTTTTTATTTAAAAACAAAACAAAACAGAACTTCTCACATTCTGTTTTATTTTTCTACAGTATGTGTGGTTTGGGCTTTCTGGTACTTTCCTTGACTGTATATTCTTTTTAGCTTTCTGATTGATTTTTCTATGAAAAAATCCTCTCTCCTATCTTATTCCTCCCCTGCATTGTCATATGTACACTGCATTTTTCATTACTTTCAAAAAATAGTTGTTGAAGTGAGAACTGGCTGAAAGTTTGTCATTATTAGCCTCTGGTTGACCCTGGGCACCAAGTTATGATAGGAAAACATAGGATAAAATAGGCAGAGAGGGAAAGGATAAGACCTGAGGTCACAGGGTAGGGAAAAACTTATTTTGGAACAATGCCGAGGTGCCTGACCACAACATACCCCCTCAGGCTTAAGGTTCCTCTTAAGAATGTAACAGATCATTAGTCAGATTCCTGAGGGGGGAGTAGATGTCCAGCTCTCTCTCTCTCTCTCTGCCCCTCCCTAGTTTGTTCTCTCTCTCTCTCTCTCTCAAAAATAAATAAACTTAAAAAAAAAACAGGGAATACCAGAGAGTGGTGGGAGTTGGGGGCTAATTTTTTCCAGGAAGTGAAATATGAAGCAGGAAAATACTTAACCTTAATAATTTTTTCAAAACGTGTGCAGTTTTCAAAAATCAGTACTTTTTAAAAATTTTTATTTATTTTATATTGTTTTTAATTTGAGAAAGAGAGAGAACATGCATAACCCGGGGAGAGGGGCAGAGGAGGAGAGAGAATCCCAAGCAGTCTCCACACTCAACGGGGAGCCTGAGGTGAGGCTTGATCCCACAACTCAGGGATCATGACCTGAGCTGAAATTAAGAGGCAGAGGTTCCACCAACTGAGCCACCTAGGTGCCCCCCAAACTCAGTACTTTTTAATGAAATGGCTATTTCAGTGGCCTTAATATGTTTAAATGTTTTTGAAGAACAATTACCTAAAATAATTCAGGGTTTAGGTTTTATAAGGTAGCTCCAAATGTCAAATAAATTACGAAGTGAAAAAGTTACATTATTTGGACTATTAGGTTAAAGACTCACTGAGGAAATTCAGGTTTTTCATATTAGTATTACCTCCATTCCCCACCCTACCCCCCATACATTGGAAAGCACTGGAATGTAATGGTTTACAGCACTGTCTCTTCCCCAACTCAAATACTGAGTTTCTTCATTTAGTAGCTGTGTGATCATGAGAATGTTACTTAAACTCTAGTTGCTGCCTCTTTGTCAAAAAAGAGGCATGGTAACAACACGTACCTCCCTGAGCAATTTAGAATAAAGAAAGATAACCTCTTACCATAGTGCTTACTATTTAATAATACTCAAAAATAATAAATGTGACTACAGGTATTAACAATTATCTTATGCACTCCCATATTAATGACACATAGTATAAAATCTTGTTTCTAATTTTCATACCTCAATTTATGAATACAGTTCATGGATTAATTTATGATAATCCATTACTAATGTTACTATATAGTATTTTATGTGTCATTTCTCTCATCAGGAAAACACTATAAATAAGTCAGCAAAAAAATAATGTAAACCTCTGAGATAACATCTTTCTCATGATATACCCATGAAAATATAATACAATCCTAATTCAGTTTAAGCATTGCTAGGAGCCCAAAAGGAGAAAAGTAGAAAATAAATGATTTTGAAATGCTTTTTTTTCTTTTTTCTTTTTTTTTTTTTACTTCTTTCCATCTATTATCAACAAAACAATCAAAGAAATATTTTTGAAACTTTAAGTCATATCATATCACCCTCTAATAACTACTAACAACTAGAATAAAATCCCATGTTACTGTTACAACATTTAAATCTCTACATTCTTGCCCCCTGAATCTGTCTCAGCTTCCATTCTATTGTTATCACCCATAGTTTCTTCGCACCCCACTGGCCTTTTTGCTATTCTCTGGGAAAACGCACAATCTCATACTTTTAGATTTGTGCACTTTCCCTTCTCTCTATGTAATATTATTTCCCCCAAATAGTTCACTGTGTCACTTCATCTATGGTGTTCCTGTTAACCTCCGCTAGGAGCACTTCCTTAACCATCCTATCTAAAGGTACGCTTATCACTATTTTCTTACTTTTTAAATTTTTCAGGACAGAATATTTACCCACCTAGCACAAATAATAGTAAATATGTGTGTTTATAGTTTTTCAGTTCATGTCCCCACACTAGAATATACATTTTATAAGAGTAGAGTTATTTTGGCAAGAAACAGACTCTTAAGTCTAGAGAACAAACTGAGAGTTACTAGAGGGGCAGGAGGCGCAGGGCTGGGTGGGGGAAACAGGTGATGGGGATTAAGGAGTGAACTTGTTGTGATGAGCACCTGGTGTTGAATGGAAGTGTTGAATCATATATTGTACACCTGAAGCCAGTATAACACTATGTTAAATACAAAACTAAATACAAACTTGAAATACAAATTTTAAAAAAGAATTACTGTTAATTTTTGGTGCAATAAAAAAAAGAATAAAGCTCCCTCCCCCCCCCACCCCAAAAAAGAAATAACTTTCACGTATTTGAGGTTTGGAGTTGAGAAGTTTACTGTAAAATAATTTTTAAAAAACAAGTATTGTTATTACAAGAATATATTTTTTGGAATAGATACAGAGGATCAGATTTGCAATTGGAAACAACTTAGTGTAATTAGCTTCATAAATGCACTGGGAGATATTAATGTAACCTCTCTGTTAAATCGGTGATTAATAATAGCAAGCTGACAAAATTCAAAGGGAAAAAAAAAATAAAAACCTTTCTGTCTTAAAAAAAAACGTAATGTTTTATTTCACTGTTATATGCCCACTGCCTTGAAAAGTAACAGGTGCTCAGTATGTGCTCAATAAATATATACTAAATAAATAGTAAGTGCTCGAAAATATTTAGTGAAGGAATACATTAAATATTTTATGAACTACTTCCAGCTAGATACGAATAGTTGGTATCAGACAAAGCATCATAACATATAACTGCAAAATCTGAATGATATCCCGTAGGTAATATCTGATATAGAACAGCTAAAGGTCTGAAAACGTACGGGAGCCAAGGTCAAAAAGAGATCACAGCATAGAAGATTTTTACTTTGATTTTACTTTGGGTAGACTTTTACTTTGAGGTGAAACCATTGTTTTAGCTGAAGCTTCCAGGTCTAGAAGCCAAATAACTCAAATTCTCTGAAACAGAGAATCAAGTGCTGAAAAACCCCAGAGTAAAAGATTGGAGGGACAGTGAATGAAGTGGAAAGTGATGACTGAGACATTGACAGACCGAATGGAATTGGAGACATTTTTATGAAGGTAGAGCAAAGAGCACTCACGAGCCCAGGAAAACAGGGTAGAAGACATGGATACAAATGTACTCTCTAAAATAAGCACTAAGTAAATTAGTTAAGAAATAGATATCAAAAGAAGTCTTGGGGTGCCTGGGTGGCTCAGTTAGTTAAGCGTCGGACTTCTGCTCATGCTCTTGCGGTTTGTGAGTTCAAGCCCCACGTCAGGATCTGTGCTAACAGCTCAGACCCTGGATCCCGCTTGGGATTCTGTGTCTCCCTCTCTCTCTCTGTTCCTCCCCCACTCGCACTAGGGCTCGCTGTCTCTCAAAAACAAAGAATTAAAAAAAAAAAAAGTCTACAAGGGAAACTTGTATACCTGAAAAATACTTGATTAATCTGAAAGAAGTGCCTCCCCTCCCCAAAAATAGAGAAATTGGTTAAGTGAAATAAACCGGTCACAGATGGACAAGTACTTACTTGAAGTATCTAAAGTACCCAAAGTCTTGAAAGCAGAGTAGAAAGTTGGCTACTAGGGCCTGGGGCAGCGGTGGGGTAGGGGAGAGACCTCCGGGGAGGGGAAAGTAGGAGGTTGTTCAAGGGGCATAAAGTATCTGTTATGCAAGCTGAATCCATTCTAGAGCACAACAGTAGTGCCTGTAGTTAATAATGCTGTAGTGTATTCACATTTGTTCAGAGGGAAGATTTCCTGGTAAGTGCTGTTACCACAATAAAAACTGTTTCTCTAAGAGATCACCTTTCTTCTAAAATCAAAACGCATGCTGTGACTTTAAGTAGTCAAGTAGACATAAGTTCTGCACTCCTTCAGGCCCCGTGTTTTTATTTGACTATGAATTATCATCGTGATTTTGCCTCTAATATCATTTGAAGATAAGAGCTCTTTCTGTGACTTTTTTCCTTCATGTCAGGTTTTCCTGAGGTTGAGAAAAGGAACACAGCAACATGTTTTATAGGTATTTGCTTTAGCAGCATTGAAGTATTTTACACTCAAGAAAATAATCTAAGCATATTCATTATAGATGGTAGAGTTTTGGTAAACAGTTTGGCTTTTAAATATCACAGTTTCAGTGATAACAACAATCAGCCTGTTTATTACGAACAAAATGCTGTTGAAATAGTGTGTTATACATAAGAGTCTTACTGGGTGAAGTATTATTTTACAAAAGGCCACAGATCCTGTAATTTCATTGTATAATAGCTAACATTAGTATTTAGCTAGAGCTTTAATGATACTTTTTACTTACATTGAAAAGTGAATTTTCTTTGTTATTAATTTTTTTTAATTTTTTAACGTTTATTCATTTTTTGGAGAGAGAGCATAAATGCAGGAGGGCAGAGAGAGAGAGAGAGAAGGAGACAGAATCTGAAGCAGGCTCCAGGCTCTGAGCTATCAGCAACAGAGCCAGATGTGTGGTTCAAACCCACGGATAGTGCAATCATGACCTGAGCTGAAGTCATACACTTAACCAACTGAGCCACCCAAGTGGTCCTGAAAAGTGAATTTTCTATGGTGAGATAGATAGCTATACCCGCATGTGCTAAATATTTTGAAACAGAGATTATCGTTAATCACGCTCTTGACCACATGCCTTAAAAAATCAGAGAAGGTAACAGGGAGAAACACGAAGTGTCTCTCCAATTTAAGCCCTACTTATTCTGTAAGCATTACATTATGAATTCTGTATTTTATCTTGTTTTCATATTCATTGTAAGGTCTTTGACCTGTCTTTGCTTTTGAAATTGCATTAATGCAATACTTCTGTTTAACTCTGTGTTTTTTACCAAGAATCTATTCTAAATTTCAGAGATGAGCTTAAAGTGTTTACGTTATTCATTTAAGAGCATTTCCTTTTATTGCTAAGGGACTATCCCTCACCTTTCCCCTCCTTGATTGGATGATGCACTGGCAATCTGCTATACTAATTAAACATCTTACAATCTGTACTCATTTTATGTTATTTCAGAAAATGAGTAGTCAGTTATTTTACACTTACCTTTTGTATAACCACAGGGAAGTGAACTATAAGTTGAATTTTAGCCAGAGACTTACTCTTACATGTATACATCTATGATACATCCTACATTTATTTCTGGTAGATTATCTTTTCAAGCTTTTATTTAAAATCCAGTTAGTTGGGGCATCTGGGTGGCACAGTCAGTGAAGCATCTGACTCTTGATCGTGGCTCAGGTCATGATCTCACGGTTCATGAGTTCGAGCTCTCCATTGACCTCTGCGCTAATGGTATGGAGCCTGATTGGAATTCTCTCTCTCATGCTCTCTCTCTGCCCCTCCCAGTTTCGCTCATGCTCTGTCTCTCTCTCTCTCTCTCTCTCTCTCTCTCTCTCTCTCTCAAAGTAAATAAATGAATAAAGTATACAAAACTATAAACAATAATAAATAATTTCTTGTGTAGCATTAGCTTGAGGTATACAATATATATCCTGCATTTTTTTATGGCAGCTGCAGATTTTCATAGAGTGAACCAGGACAATTAGGACTTATCCTTATTTCCTGAAGCTAAGTGTCAAAGTCTTTTATTTTTTGCATGTGTGGAAATACTAGTTGGAAAATGACCTTTATGTCCTGGGGTTTGGTACTTTTTTTTTTTTTTTTTGAAATTGTGTAACTCTAAATTCAAATTATTTAGCAGCTATAGTTCCTGTACTGTACAAGTCTTTTTTCTTTCATTTTTCAACAACATTGCTACAATTCATGTATTTGTCATAGTTATGATTAAAAAGTTCTTTATAGTATTTATTAATTATCCTATAATATTTGAAGGGTCTGCGGTGATGTCCTTTTCATTTCTCAATTTGTTGATCTTCTCAAACAACCAGTTTTTGTCACATTGATATTTTATGCACATTTTTTGTTGTTTATTAATTTGGTTTTTACCCTGATGGTTTTTCCCTGCTTTACGCTCTTGGTTAGATATTGTCCTTCTTTTGCTGGTTTTTAAAGGCAAAACCTGTGGTCATTGACTTGAGATTTTTGTTCTTTCCTGACGCAAGTATTGAATGCTGTAAATTTCTCTTTTTTAAACACTGTTTGATTGTATTCTACATGTTTTGATAGGGTGTGTTTTCATTTTCACTTGGCTTAATACAGTGTAAGCTTTCCCTTGATACTTCTTTCACACCAGTCTTTACCTGGTTTCCTCAAAGAGTAGGTTAAGGACACTATTATTATTATTATTATTATTATTATTATTATTATTATTATTATTATATCTAATCGGCTATAAAAAGCCTCTCTCTGGTATCCTCTCCCTCCTGAATGAGTAACTTGTATTTTTGTAGCTTAAGTCTCGTGACACTGGATTTTTTCAGTGGGTAGTGATGGTGGTATTATTAGTAATGTCTGAGATAGCCTTAATTTCCTTTTTGATATGTGAGGCAGAGAATTATAGATTGAAAGCTGACTTTAACACTGGAAGACATCACTTTACTGCCTTTTGACTTGTCTGGTAAATAGTACGAAGCCCTCTGTATAAGAATCGACTAAAAATGATTAAAGACTGAAACATAAGCCCTGAAACTGTAAAACTGCTGAAAGAAGGCAGGGTTGAAGTTAAAGACACGGATCTTTGGAAATAACTTCACGGGCAACAAAAGTAAAACCAGAGAAGTGCGACTATATAAGAGTAACAGGCTTCTGCATAGGGAACGACCAACGGAGGGGAAAAGTAACATACAGAATGAGAGAAAATATTTGTAAACCATGTATTTGATAAGGAGTTCATTTCCAAAATACATAAGGAACTCCTACAAATTAGTCATACACACAAAAAAAAAGCCAAAATAACTAGGTTAAAAAATGGGCAAAGGAACTGAATAGACATTTTCCCAAAGACCTACGGATAGCCAACAGGGATGTGAAAAGAGGCTTACTCTCACTAATCATCAAAGAAATGCAAATAAGAATCATACGGCTCTCACCTTACACCTGTTAGAATGGCTGTTATCAAGAAAACCAGCAAGAAGTGTTGGTGACGGTGGAGAAATCAGAGCTGTTCTGCACGGCTGATGAGAATGTGAAATAGTACAGTCACTATGGAAAAAAGTGTGGAGATTATCAGAAAAAAAAAAAAAAAAAAAGAAAACTACCATACGGTGCAGCAATCACACTCTTGGGTATCGATCCAAAATAATTGACATCCTCTTCTCAAAGAGATCGGTTTACTTCCATGTTCTTCATAGCACTATTCACGATATCTGTGATACAGAAACAACCCAAATGTTCAACAGATCATTGAAAAAGAATACATACTATACACATACAATGGAAAATTATTCAGCCACAAAAAGGAACTCTTGCCATTTGTGGCAACAGGGATGGCTTTGGAAGACATTATCCTAAGTAAGTGTCCTTCTGGGACTGACAAATACTGCATAATTCCACACAAATGAAGCATCTAGTTATAATACTCATAAAAGCTCAAAATAGTAGTTTCCAGGAGGAAGGGGAAATGGTGAGTTATTCAGTGGATTTAAATGTACAGTTATAAAAGAGTACACTGTGCAGACCTGATATACAACATACTGCTTAGAGAAAACAATGTGGTATTGTATACTTAAAAATTTAGAGGGTGGAGCACCTAGGTGGCTCAGTGACTTAGGCATCTGACTCTGAGTTTGGGTTAGGTTATGATCTCATGGTTGGTGGACTTGAGCCCTGCATCAGACTCTGTGCTGGCAGCATGGAGTCTGCTTGGGATTCTTGCTCTCCCTCTCTTTCTTGCCCTCCCCCACTCATGAGCTCTCCTTCTTTTTCTCTCTCCTCTCTTTCACTCTCTCTCAAAAATAAATAAACTTTAGAAAAATGTTTAGAGGGTAGGGTCATCTGGGTGGCTTAGTCAATTGAGTGTCTGACTCTTGATTGCAGATCAGGTATGGTCCCAGGGTCATGGGATCAGACCACACATTGGCCTCTGTGCTGAGTGTGGAGCCTGCTTATGATTGTCTCTCTGTCTCTCCCTTTCCCCCCTCCCCATTTCCCTCTTTCCCCAGCTCATGTTCTCTCTCTCCAAAATACAAAATAAATTTAAAAAATTAATTTAGAGGGTAGATCTCTTATTAAGTGTTCCTGGTATGAGAGAAAACAACATAGGGACACAAGGAAGTATGAATATATCTATTATCTTGATTGCAGTGATGGTATGACAGATATGCCTACCTATGTCCAAGCTCATTAAATTGTATACATTACATATATAGAGTTTTTTGTACAACAATTAGACAACTATATATATATATAACTATATATATATATATATAACTATATATATATATATTATCAGTTTATAATACTCTATTCGGTTTTCCATAGTGCTGTGTGTTTCATTTACTCTATAAGATAATGGATAATCTTAAAAACACACAGAATTCTCCCCAAGGATCTAAATTAGTAAAAAGAGTATTACAGAATGTTAAAAAAGAAATCTATTTCTTGTTATAAACATATATAACATATAGATTGTATGTTATATATAATCTCTTTCTTACTAGCACAAAATAGATAAAATTGATTATAATTAGCATGTTATCTATCTCTTTTTTTTTCTTTTTTACATTTTATTTATTTTTGAGAGAAAGAGAGACAGAGCACAAATGGGGGAGAGGCAGAGAGAGAGAGGGAGACACAGAATCCGAAGCAGGCTCCAGGCTCTAAGCTGTCAGCACAGAGCCCCACTCGGGGCTCCAACTCACAAACTGTGAGATCATGACCTGAGCTGAAGTCGGACGCTTAACTGACCGAGCCACCCAGGTGTCCCAGCATGTTATCTCTAATCTTTGTTAAAATAATAGCAAGACTTCTGTTGTCCAGACCCTGACTTGGTAAGTGGGGAAACGCTATGGTCCTGCCTCAGTTCTTTTTTCAGTATTCTGAAGAGCTCTGTCACTTGCTCAGAATTCCTATATTTGAAGGTTTTACATTATGCCAGTTTTTTGGGCAACAGATTCAATAACTCAATTAGCTGTATTTTCTTCATATGCAAAAAAAAAAATGGGTTAAACTAAATGATGTCTAATTTCATATCTAGAATTCTTTTTTTTTTTATTTTTTTTTTACATTTATTCATTTTTGAGAGACAGAGACAGAGCACAATCAGGGGAGGGGCAGAGAGCGAGGGAGACACAGAATCTGAAGCAGGCTCCGGGCTCCGAGCTGCCAGCACAGAACCCAATGCGGGGCTCAAACCCACAAACTGCAAAATCATGACCTGAGCTGAAGTTGGACGCTTAACTGACTGAGCCACCCAGGCACCCCCAATCTAGAATTCTTCTGATTCCAAATTAAGACTTTATTTTTATTGAGATATAATTAACAATATAGCTTTGTAGGTTTCAGGTGTACAAAATAATGATTCCATATTTGTATGTATTATGAAATAGTCAACAAAATAGGTTTCATTAACATCCAGTGTCATGCATGCAATTTTTTTTTTTTTAAATGTTAGAGGAAGAGGGCAAGCATGAGCAGGAGACAGGGGCAGAGGGGCAGAGGGACAGAGAGAATCCTAAGCAGGCCTAACACTCAGCACATAGCCTGAAGCAGGGCTTGATCCTATGACCCTGTGATCATGACCTGAAACCAAATCAAGAGTCAGACACTAAACCAACTGAGCCACTCAGGTGCCCCCACAGATAGTTTTTTCTTAAGAGTTTTAAAACTCACTGAACATACTAATTCGCAGTTTCAGACTTTATTTTTTTTAATGTTGATTTTTGAGAGAGAGAGATAGAGACAGAGACAGAGAGAGGGAGAGGGAGGGGCAGAGAGAGAAGGAGACAGAGAACCTGAAGTAGGTCCAGTGCTTTTGGTGCAGAGCTCACCAGGCCGAACCCACCAACCGCGAGATCATGACCTGAGCTGAAGTCGGACGCTTAACTGACTGAGCCACCCAGGCACCCCTCAGTTTAAGACTTTAAATGTTACAGGGGCGCCTGGGTGGCTCAGTCGGTTGGGTGTCCGACTTCGGCTCAGGTCATGATCTCGCGGTTTGTGAGACCAAGCCGCAGGTCGGGGCTCCGGGCTGACAGCTCGGAGCCTGGAACCTGCTTAGGATTCTGTGTCTCCCTCTCTCTCTGCCCCTCCCCCGCTTGTACTCTGTCTCTCTCTGTCTCTCAAAAATGAATAAATGAAAAAAAAAATTTTTTTTAAAAGACTTTAAATGTTATATACACTTGTAGTTTCCAAACTTTTTTTATAAATAGGTGGTGTAAAGATCTTTTCTAGTTGAATTGCAAATAAATAAAGATTTTTAAATGAATGAAGTCTAACTAAATGTACCGTCTCTACCATCTCCTACCTTGAGAAAGAATTTTAAGCTGGTTTGAGTAGTTTGACTTTTTCAAGCTAAGATAAAAAGAATTACAGAGTAGGGACACCGGGGTGGTTCAGTCGGCTAAGTAGCCAACTTTGGCTTAGGTCATGATCTCCTGGTTCATGGGTTCACACCCTGTGTCGGGCTCTGTCGTGCTGACAGAATCTGAAGCAGGCTCCAGGTTCTAAGCTGTTTTCTCCCTCTCTCTCTGCAACCGCCCCTCCTCCCACCCCCCCCCCCCCCATTGCTTAAGCTCTGCCTCTCTTTCAAAAAATAAACACTTAAACAAATTTTAAAAAAAGTATTACAGAGTAATGAAAAACTTGTTGGAATAAAAATAAAAATAAATACAGAGAGTAATAAAAAAAGAAGTTTCATGAGATTTCCCCATTCACGCGCACAAAATTAGACTTTCTGGTAATATTCAGTCCCCTTTCTTTAGGAATACATTCCAGCAGGGCACTTTTCTATCTTCTCTGAGGATTTTTCCACATCTTGATCTAATACCTCAAAATATTCTCCCTAAAATGTGCATCTCTCCTACACTACTTCCTGTTGATCTCTGTGACACTGTTGCTGTCAGTGCTGGGATGAGAATTATTCCTTTTAGTGTCTTTTCCTTCTATAATCATTTTCATGCGGATTATAGAACTTCTCTTCCTTCTCCGTCAAACGGGTAGGTTTGAGGAGGTAAAATAAACCAAACGGGAGTTTTAATATGGTCTCAAAAAAAGATACAGTAGTAAAAAATTGATAAACAAAAGATTGATTTGAATGAGGGGAACTCCTTGACTAAAAGGAAGTAAAATTATGCGTCGAAAAAACTATACTTTTTGTCTTTGATTCTCTATATGTAGTATCTCTCTTTTTCCCCCAGTGCCTTCTGGAATTTTTGTTTCTGTTTTGTGTTCAGCCAATTCAATAATGTATATCTAGGTGTTTATGTTTGTTTGGGATTCATCCTCACATTATTCACAGGATCTCGTGGATTTGTCATTTGAGCATCTGTCATGAATTTATAAAAACTTTCAGCCATTATTTCTTTAAATACTCCAATTGCATATTCTGTGTTCTTCCGGTATTCCAGATTTATTTATGTTAGACTATTAAATATGTTGCACTGTTCTTGGAGGCTCTGAATTTCCCCCATTTTTTCCCCCTCTGTTTATGAAAATTGTCAAAGTCTGTAACTAAAGCATCTAAGACCGAAATTCCTATGAAAATTAGTTTAGGAGAAATTTAGGAGAAAACATTAGAATTGATGAAGCATCAGGGAAAAAAATTCCAAGTGATAAAGCATATTCAGTGGGATTAATGCCTATAAAAGTAAGATTGGCCATCCATACAACCCTACTACTCTGTATAGTTTTTTCTCTTCTTGGTAACTTAAATAAAATCATGAGTACATTGTAGTTTCTATAAAGCTGGAGTTTCTCACATGGTGTAATGTTTTTTGAAAACCTAGAGAAGCATCTTGTATAGTAGAATGACAGCCGTATCACTGAGGGGTGTCGTATGTTACCAAGCTTGTACAACAAAATCATTGAATACCTTTGAATATCTGAAAATGATGAAGGGGCAGATCAATGTTTTGTTCAAGAACTTAAATTTCAAAGCAAGTCAAAGATGGTTTGAAAGATTTAGGAATTCCAAGTCTACATAATTTGTAAAAGCAGCTTCCACATTCTAGACCCCAAATCGGGCAACAAACTTGTATCACACACCTAAATGACAGCTTCTGTAGGTGAGCATGAGCCTGAGCATAACACAAGCATCACATTAAAAAATTTAATAGAATTGCAGCATCAAGTTACCAGGAAATAATCCTAAGTAATGTAAATATATATTCATCTTAAGTATGTCTTTGCTTTCTTTCTGATTATTTGTCTTCCTGTAGTTTTAAGAATGTCATTGTTCTGCCTCCTTATTTTGAGTCTTAAGTGCAAAAATAATTCTTTCTACCAGATCTCTGTATTTGGACATAAATGAATACTTAGTAATTGCTGCTTTTCTCACTACTTGAACAATATTCTTCTCTTCAATCAACACGAAAGACTAACCAAGAAAGTGTACTTAGGCAATGCTTTAATAATACAAAAAATACTGGGCACCTGGGTTGCTCAGTCAGCTTTTTTTTTTTTTTCAATATATGAAATTTATTGTCAAATTGGTTTCCGTACAACAACCAGTGCTCATCCCAAAAGGTGCCCTCCTCAGTACCCATCTCCCACCCCTTTTTACTTGGGCTCAGGTCATGATCTCATAGTTCATGAGTTCAAGCCCCACCTTGGGCTCTGTGCTGACAGCTCAGAGCCTGAAGCCCTCTTTGGATTCCGTGTGTGTGTGTGTCTGTCTCTCTCTCTCTGCCACTCCGCCTCTCATGCACTTTCTCTCTATGTCTCTCAAAAATAAATAAATGTTAAAAAAATTTATAAAAATACTTGTTGATCACCGCATTTTTTAGTCATTTTACTTAGAAAGCAGTTTTTTTTCCCATGTCACTTTAATACCATTTTGCTATTTCTTTATAATACTTCACTCAGTATTATTTCACTTGCACAAAAATATACACACTGATGAGTTCATTAAAAGTTAAATTAGATAACTGATATTAGGAATGTTTTATATCATACATAAGACAAAATGAAATTTTTATACAGGTATTTAAATTATATAAATGATATTTAGAAAATTTTGATGGATTTAATTAACACGTGGGAAGTGAATTATTGTATTGTAGCATTTAAATAGATGGAATATAATTTTCTGCTATTTTGGAATTCATTATTCAAAATATCCATCATACTTGGATCATCAGGGGTACTTTATTAAAATGATGTTTGAATGTTTCCCAGAAAAGATAAAAGACTTAAAAATTTAGTTTCAGGAAATAAGGAAAGTCCTAAACAAGATCAATGGGAAGATATCTACATCTGGAGATGGGGTAGGAAAACTAAGGAGTAAAAAATAAGGGAAAAATAGGTAAAAACATCAGCAGAATAGACTGATTATGGACATGGAAATTTAGGATAAATACCCTGATTTATTAAGAGTAATAAGACAGAAGAGAGTAAAATATCCTCATACTGCTTATAGAAAATAGCAGAAAAATTAGGAAAGAAAACCCTGGGTACCATTTCCACAATGAAAGCAAGTCGACTGTTAAAACGAGAAGCACTCTAGCAATTTATTAATAGGAGGTAACAAATAAGAATGCAAGGGGTTAGTGTAATTAAAGTGCTTATAATTTCTTCTTCTTTTGGAAGAGGAGTGATAGTGATTTTTTTACATTAATTTTTAAGTAGAGATTAAATTTTTAAGAGTATCCATTGGAATATAAAGTTTTAAACTGTCAATTCTATCCATATTAATCTATAATTTGAATGTAATCCCAATAGTGATTGGATCACAAGAATTAGAGTAGCCCTGGGGCGCCTGGGTGGCTCAATCTGTTAAGCATCTGACTTCAGCTTAGGTCATGATCTCACAGCTCATGGGTTCAAGCCCCGCATCGGGCTCGCATTGGGCTCTCATCGGGCTCTGTGCTGACAGCTCAGATCCTGGAACCTGCTTCGGATTCTGTCTCCCTCTCTCTCTGCCCCTCCCCTGCTCACATTATGTTTCTCTCTCTCTCTCTCTCTCTCAAAAATAAATAAACATTAAAAACAAAAATTTAGAATAGCTCCCAAAAATATTTGGAAGACTCATAAAGCCTGATTTCATATACTCTTATTATTAAGACAGTGAGGTATTAGTATAATGTACATAAGTGGATAAAAAATAGACTCACACTGACATGGAAAATTTACTTTCAACAAAGGCACCAGAGAAATTCAGTGTGGAATGGAAAGCATTTTCAACCATGATGCTGGAATAATTGGATATCTGTATGAAAAATCATAAACCTCAGTCCCTACTTATATTTATATATGTGAACAAATTTGAGATAGATCATGGGAAAACACCTAGAGGTAGGCATAGATACCTTAGGACACAGAAATCACTAATAATTAAATGAAAATGGATAAATGAATGCATTAACCCGAAAAACTTGTACTCATAAAATGCCTTTGCAAAAATCAGTTAGGAACTGGGAAAAGAAAGGCATGAGATGCTTTCTGTGGTGAGGAAAATATTTTTATGGGTCTTGGATTATATGGATGTAAACATTCTTGGAAACCCATGTTGTCATGCAAATTACTTCTATACATTTTGTTTTACACAAATCCTGTGCCGGTGTAGGAATAAGGTACATAAAGTGCTATTTATTTTATGATAATTTCTTTAAAAAATGTTCATCAAACAACACAAGCATACGAAAAGAGAAAAAACACGTTAGAAATAGAAAGGATTGTATTCAGATTAAATAAAGACTATCCTAAGAGAAAACTACCAGTAAACTGAACGTAATACTTTTGCGAAGAGGATAACCCAACGGCAAAGAAGCCCATAAAAGAATATTCAACTTTATTATTATCATTAATTGTAATTGACATTGTTAATTGAGTTTCAGGTGTACAATGTATTCACCAATTCTATATCATATTCGTTCTCACCATGATGAGTGTAGACACCATCTGTCACCACACAGTATCATTTATATTGTATACAATTTTCTTCTCCATGACTTATTTATTTTATAAATGGAAGTTTGTATTTCTTAATCCCTTGTTCTGTTTTGCCTATCCCATGGCCATCTTCCCTCTGGCAACCACCAGTTTTCTGTTTTAAAAGCCTGTTTCTTTGCTTCTTTTTTTTTAATGTTTATTTATTTTTGAGAGAGAGACAGAGTGTGAGTGTGGGAGAGGCAGAGAGAGAGGGGGACACAGTACTCAAAGCACGCTCCAGGCTCTGAGCTGTCAGCACAGAGCCTGATGTGGGGCTCGAACCCACAACCAGGAGATAATGACCTGAGTCAAAGTCAGTTGCTTAACTGACTGAGCTACCAGGTGCCCCTCATTTTGTTTTTTTAGATTCCACATGTAAGTGACATCATATGATAAATTGTATTTCTTTGCCTGACTTACTCAGCATAATAGTCTCCAGGTCCATTCATGTTGTTGCAAATGGCAAGGTCTTATTCTTTTTTATGGCTGCATAATACTCCATTGTGTATGTATTTACCACCCCTTCTTTATCCATTCATCTGTCAACACATGCTTAGGTGGCTACTGTATCTTGGCTTTTGTACCTAATGCTGCAAGCATAAACATAGGGGTGCATATATCTTTAGAATTGGTGTTTTTGTTTTCATTGAGTGAATACCCACTAATAGAATTACTGGATCAAATGGTATTTCTGTTTTTAATTTCAGTACGTGTCCTTTTTATCGTTGTTGATTTGCTTCACTGTGCAAAATCTTTTTATTTTGGTGTAGTCTCAGTAGTTTATTTTTGCTTTCATTTTCCTTGCCTAAGGAGACACGTCCATAAAACAGGTTGCCAAGGTCAGTGTCCAAGAGATTACTGCCTGTGTTTTCTTTTAGAAGTTTCATGGTTTAGGTCCCACATTGAAAACTATAACCTGTTCTGTGGCACCTGGGTGGCTCAGTCGGTTAAGCATGTGACTTCAGCTCAGGTCGTGATCTCATGGCTCATGGGTTTGAGCCCCACATGGGGCTCTGTGCCGACAGCTTGGAGCCTGTTTCAGATTCTGTGTCTCCATCTCTCTGCCCCTCCCCCACTTGACTCTGTCTATCTTTCTCTCAAAAATAAACATTAAAAAAATTTTAATCCAACTCTAAACTGTTTTGCGTTTATTTCAGCGTATGGTGTAAGAAACTGGCCCAGATTCTTCTCTTACTTGTAGCTATCCAGTTTGCCCCAACATCATGTATTAAAGATGTTGTCTTTTCACCATTGGATATTCTTGCCTCCTTTGTAGTAGATTAATTGACCATATAAGTATGGGTTTATTTTTGAGTTCTCTATCCTGTTCTATTACTCAGTGTTTCTATTTTTGTGCCATTACCATCCTTTTCTGATTACTATAACTTTGTGGTATATCTTGAAACCTGGGATTGTGTTAACTCCAGCTTTGTTCATTCTATAGATTGCTTCTGCTGTTTAGCGTCTTTTGTGGTTCCATACAAATTTTAGGATTATTTGTCATAGTTCTGTGAGAAATGCTATTGACATTTTGGTTGAGAGGGCAGTGGCATCAGATCTGTAGATTGCTTTGGGTTGTATGGGCATTTTAACAACATTAGTTCTTCCATTCCATGAACATGGTTTATCTTTTCAATTGTGTTTTCATCTTCAATTGCTTTCATCAGTGTTTTAAAGTTTTCAGATATAGGTTTTCCACCTCCTTGGTTAAGTTGATTTCTATTTTACTCTTTTTTATGTAATTATAAATGGGAGTATATTCTTTATTTCTCTTTGTGCTACCTCATTATTGAGTATACAGAAACACAACACACTCCTGCATATTAATTTTATTTTACAACTTTACTAATTTATTTATAAGTTCTAATAGTTTTTCAGTAGAGTGTTTAGAAGGTTTATATATAGAATCATGTTCTCTACAAACAGTGACAGTTTTACCTCTTCCTTATCAATTCGGATGCTTTTTACTTATTTATTTTTGTCTGGTTGCTATGGCTAAGACTTCTAGCACTATGTTGAATTTAAGTGGTGAGAATGGACAACCTTGTCTTGTTCCTGATTTTAGCAGAAATCTTTCAGTTTTTCATGATTCATTATGTTGTTAGTTGTGTCGTTTTCATAATGGTCTTTATTGTATTGAGGTATTTTCCCTCTAAACCTACTATGTTGAGTTTTTATTATGAAGGGATATTGTATTTTGCCAATGCTTTTTCTTCATCTGTTGAGATGATCATGTTTTTTTATCCATCGTCTTGTGAATTTGATGTATCACATTGATTGGTTTTCATTTTAAGAACCACCTTTGCACCCTTGGAATAAATTGTACATGATTATGGGGAGTGACTTTTTAAGTTTTTTTTTTTTTTTTTTTTTATTAAATATTGAGAGAGAGTGCAAACAGGAAACAATCAGCAAAACTAAAGGCAACCGACAGATTGGGAGAAGATACTTGCAAATGACATATTAGATAAAGGGTTAGTATCCAAAATCTATAAAGAGCTTATCAAACTCAACACCCAAAAAACAAATAATCCAGTGAAGAAATGGGCAAAAGACATGAATAGACACTTCTCCAAAGCAGACATCCAGATGGCCAACTGACACATGAAAAAATGCCCAACTTCACTCATCATCAGGGAAATACAAATCAGAACCACAATGACATACAACCTCACACCTATCAGAAAGGGTAATATTAACAACTCAGGCAACAACAGATGTTGGCGAGGATGTGGGGAGAGAGGATCTCTTTTGCACCGCTGGCGGGAATGCAAACTGGTAGAGCCACTCTAGAAAACAGTACGGAGGTTCCTCAAAAAATTAACAATAGAACTACCCTACGACCTAGCAATTGCACTACTAGGCATTTATCCAAGGGATACAGGTGTGCTGTTTTCAAGGGACATATGCACCCCAATGTTTATAGCAGCACTATCAACAATAGCCAAAGTATGGAAAGAGCGCAAATGTCCATCGAAGGATGAATAGATAAAGAAGATGTGGTATGTGTGGAGTATTACTCGGCAATAAAAAAGAATAAAACCTTGCCATTTGCAACTACGTGTGGAACCAGAAGGTATTATACTAAGCAAAATTAGTCAGAGAAAGACAAATAACATATGACTTCACTCATATGAGGACTTTAAGAGACAAAACAGATGAACATAAGGGAAGGGAAACAAAAATAATATAAAAACAGGGAGGGGGACAAACAGACTCATAAATATGGAGAACAAACTGAGGGTTACTGGAGGGATTGTGGGAGGGGGGATGGGCTAAATGGGTAAGGGGCATGAAGGAATCTACTCCTGAAATATTGTTGCACTATATGCTAACTAATTTGGATGTAAATTTAAAAAAAATAAAATTTAAAAAAAAAGTTGAACACTTAACCGAGTCACCCAGGCACTCTGGTGAATGATTTTTTTTAAACGTATTGTTTATTTGGCTTGGTAGTATTTTGTTGTAAAATTTTGTGTCTATGTTCATCAGAGACATTGGCTTATACTTGTCTTTTTTTGTAGTGCTTTTTTGTGGCTTTATTATTAGGGTAATGTTTCCCTTATAGAATGAATTTGGAAATTTTAAAGGGTATTTAGTCTAATTAGTGATGAGGGAAATGGACAGTAAAACCAAATGAGGTGCCATTACATGCCTAGCAGATGCAGTGTTTTTTGTGTGAATCTGACAAAGTCATGTGTTGGTGAGGATTACAAGAGTAGGGTTTTTCAGAGTCTCCTTGTATGAGCATAATTTTGTTAAACCCCTTTGAAAAACAATTTCACATCATGTGGTATAGTTAAACATTTGCATATCCTAGTGCCTAGCAGTTCTAAACCTTAGAATATACTCTGCTGAAACTCTCGCACCAAGCACCGGAGATTTATGCAAGGAAATTTATAGCATTATTATTCTTAGCAGTGAAACACCCAGCCTAACCCAAATAGCTAACAATGGACTTGATAAACAGTGTTTTCAAACACTGGAATATCATGTCTGTGGTATTTAGCTTCCAGAGTTGAATGTTTTCCTTAATTAAAATTTCATGGTTTGAATGCTCTGAGCATAGCTTCTGGTTTTCCTCTTATCCCACAGTAACTGACTCTCTTGTGAAGTTGTGTTGCCTGTTCTCAAAATGGTGGTGTCCATCAAAAAATTTTTTTTCACCTTCTTCCTATTCTTCACATTACTGATGGTTAATCTCATTCACACACAGAGCTCTAGCATTTCTGTTTTCTTAACTGCAAAACTGATATCTCTGCTTCACCTAGATTCCTACAGCGTCACATCATTACGTCCTTTACTTTGTCATCTGCGTGGACACTTGAAAGAGTGAATGCAAAGCTACCCTTCTGGGCAGCAAGGACAAACCACAGCTGTTGAGGACAAACAGAGATGCATATTATTCTACCAATATACCACTACTTTTTGATATTTCTATTTTAATGTCTCACAGCCACCCAGAATTTCCATGTCTTCTGATGAATTGATCATCTGTTGGCTCAAGCCTTTTTTTTTCCCCATTTTTTGGGATTTGTCTCCCAAGTCAGAAAATAGGAATCACCCTCACTTCCTTCTCTCTCTCTCTCTCTTCACATTACCTCAGTTGCTGAGTATTTATAATATTCTTTAAAAATATCTCTTAAATATTTTTCATTCCTCTCCACCCCTACCCCTCTATGCTAACCAATTCCAATTTTCTTTCTCTCTTATATTCGAACAGACCTATCAAATTCTTTTCTGCTCCTCATGTTGTATTCCAGGCCAGTCTCCATACTACAGCAAGAGGTAACTTCTAAACACAAAGTCTGTCCTGTTATTCCCTTTATTCATTGCCCTTTGACTTCTTTTATTATTAGATCACATAATACTTTTAGTTTTATGATGAAGTTTTAGAAGTCTTTTTATTCTCACTGCCAGGCTGTCTAGGGCTCACTGTCTCTGTGTCTCTGTCCCTCACCTCATATTCAGCATTAAAGCAGAATATAAATAACATAACTTACCATGCCTCCATCATCTTTTTCTCACTTTTTAGTTTTCTGTTATGTTTCACAATATTTTGAGTGCAGTTAGGTTGGAAGATTCATGGATTGACACCTTTATTGTTTTTCTTAATTTGTCTCATACTTGAAGCAAAGCCAAGGCATACCCCAAGCCAAAGGCTTAGTATGTCTTGTTACGTTTTGCTTCATTTTATAATATTTATTGATGTCCTCCAAATTCTTGCATTATGCTATACCTTACTCCTAGATATTTTCCTTGTTTTTAAGATATAAAAATATTAATTTTATTCTCTGTTTTTTACTGCACAATGAATGACAAATTGCCATTTCGATCCAGGCTAATATATTTTATTTTTAATGTTGCTAAATGTTATAATTAGAACAAATAACTGGTAGAGTGTTATTAGTGTTGAAGGTTCAAATTTATTTCAACTTCCAGCATTCTTTTTTAAAATACTTTTTTGAGAGAGAGAGAGAGAGGCAGAGAGGGAAAGGGAGAGAGACAATCTCAAGCAGGCTCCATACCTGTGCAGAGCCTGATGCAGGCTTGATTTCACAACCATGAGATCATGACCTGAGCAGAAATCAAGGGTCAGAGGCTGAACTGACTGAGCCACCTAGGCACCTCTCAACTTACAGCATTCTCAAAACAACTCTTGAGGTAGATGCTATTCCATATAAGAAAAAAAAAAAAAAAAAAAAAAAAGAAGTAGCACACAAATAGCCAATAGTAACTTCGTTTATATTTGATGCAGAGAGTCACAAAATGTGACATTCTAGAATATATAAGAGATGAATGATATAAATATGACATATGAAGAGACTATTAAATATTGGTTATGGAGCAAATCTAGATAAAGAATTAATTACCTATAATTAAAGCGTACTCAGTGAAACTAGGATTAAGTGATGGCAAAAATAAATGTGATTGATATGAAGGGGTGGTAAAAATGAAGGTAATAAAAATTCAAGTACAAAGTAGAAAAACATAATTGTGTGAGGATTCCTTCTAAAAGTCAGTATTGAAAGCAGTTTTCTTATTTTTAGTGGTGATCAACTCAATGAGGAAATTCACGTATGAGGAAAATACCACTAGCATTAATTTCTTAAACTTCTTTAATTTTGAAAAATTTGTTTAATGTTTTATTTATTTCTGAGACAGAGAGAGACAGAGCATGAGCAGGGGAGGGGCAGAGAGAGGGAGACACAGAATCAGAAGCAGGTTCCAGGCTCCGAGCTGTCAGCACAGAGCCAAACGTGGGGGTTGAATGCACAAACCAGGAGATCATGACCTGAGCCAAAGTCGGACACTTAACCGACTGAACCACCCAGGCACCCCTAATTAATTAAGCTTTATTATGGCATTATCTTCATTTAAAAGTACATCAATTTTAAGTGCACAATTGATAGGAGCTTGGGAAAATGGCAGAGTAGGTGGACCCTCAGCTTTCCCTCTCTCACACTGACAACTAGATGTCATCCACACCCAAGTCAGTAAACCACAGGGGGATCCAAAGGCTAGCAGGATGATGCTCCATCTGGAAGGTTAGGAAGGCCAGAAAAGCAGAGAGGGGTTGCCTGAAGGAGGGAGGGAGCTTTCCAGTGAGATGGCAGAGAAACAAACCCTTGCACCAGGGAGCTCACATGGAGAAGACTAATCACTATAGGGATTATTGCATGGCTTTAAACCAGAGGCGCTGAATTCAGTGTGTTTACAAAAGCAGTGGTACTTGGAGGCTGGAGCTTTGGAGCTGACTCAGCACTGGATGGTCCCCAAGGACCAGTGGAAGCTAGGTCTCTGCCATTAAAGACGCAACAGCCTGCACAGAGAGGCAAAACAACTGGAAGCTTATACAATGCCAGGCAATTGGAAGCCATATCTATTCATACAGATTTGGGACATGTCAGTGACTTTGAGAATGAGGGATCTGGCAGACGCCATTTTGCTCCCCTGCCCCCTAGCATAAACACAGAGCCACCTGCAGAAGGTGGCATTGCATGACCACTTGCTATCTAACTTGCTAGCAGTGCACCCATCCCACAAGTTCTTCAGAGAAGTCGCCCACTCTAAGTCTGCTTGCCTTGGCCCTGGGCTCAGAGAAAATTTTGTTAAAACCACACAGGTCCTGGCCAGCCACCTGGTGCACAGCAGAAAAAATATGTGACCAAGTACAACATCCATTCATGATTGAAAAAAAAAGGTTTTGAGGGAACACACCTCAACATAATAAATATTATCTACGAAAATCCCATAGCTAACATCATCCTCATTGGGGAAAAACTGAGAACTTTTCCCTAAGATTAAAAATAAAACAAGGATTCCACCCTCAGCACTTTTATTCTACATAGTACTGGAAATCCTAGCCACAACAATCAGACAACAAAAGAAATGAAAAGCATCGATCCACATCAGCAAAGAAGTCAAAATGTCACTGTTTGCAGATGACGTGATACTATATATAGAAAACTCTAAAGAGTCCACCAAAAACCCTACTAGAACTAATAAATAAATTCAGTAAAGTTGCAGGATACAAAATCAATGTACAGAAAACTGTTGCATTCCTATACACTTATAATGAAGCAGCAGAAAGAAATTAAGAAAACAATCTCATTTACAATTGCAACACAAATAATACGATACCTTGGAACAAACCTAACCAAAGAGGTGAAAGACCTGTACCCTGAAAACTATAAACACTGATGAAAGAAGTAGAACATGACACAAGAAACGAAAAGACATTCTGTGCTCATGGATTAGAAAAGAGATACTGTTCCCATGTGTGTATTATCAGAGCAATCTACAGATTTAAAGCAATCTCTAACAAAAGACCAGCAGCATTTTTCACATAACTCGAAGAAACAATTAGAAATTTTATATGGAACCAGAAAAGGCCCTAAAGAGATAAAGCAGTCTTGAAAAACAAAAGCTGGAGGCATCGCATTTCAAGACTTGAAGTTATATTACAAAGCTACAGTCATCCATACACTGTGGTACCGGCCCAAAAACAAACACACAGATCAATAGAGTATAGTAGACAACTCACAGCTGTGTCATCAATTAATCTTTGACAAAGCAGGAAAGACTATCCAATGGGAAAAAGACAGCCTCTTGAATAAATAATGGGAAAACCAGATAGCAACATGCAAAACAAAGAAACTGGACCATTTTCTTACATAAAAATAAATCCAAAAAGGCTTAAAGATCTAAATGTGAGATCTGAAACCATAAACATCCTGCAGGAGAACACAGACTATAACCTCTTAAAAATCAGCCACAGCAATTTTTTTCTAGATATTTCTCCTGAGGCCTGGGAAACAATAGCAAAAATAAACTATTAGAGTTACATAAAAATAAGTGTCTGCATGGCAAAGGAAACAGTCAACAAAACTGAGGGTCACCACATGGAGTGGGAGAAGGTATGACATATCTTATAAAGGGTTAGTATCCAAAATGATATATATCCAGAATGAGATAAAGAACTTAGAATACTCACCACCCCAAAACCAAATAATCTAATTTAAAAATGGATAGAAGACATGAACAGATTATATCTATATCTATATAGATATAGATATATATATGTTATATATATTATATATATAGATATAGATATATATTATAGATATATATATCTATAATATAGGATATATTAGGTATATAATATACCTAATATATCCTATAATATATAGGTATATATCCTATAATATATTAGGTATATATTAGGTATATATTATAATATATAATATACCTAATATATCCTATAATATATAGGTATATATCCTATAATATATTAGGTATATATTATAGGATATATTAGGTATATTATATAGGTATATATTATAGATATATATGTTATACATATATATTATAGATATATATACATTATATATATTTTACATATATATTTTATATATAAAAATATATATTTTTATATATAAATATATATATATATATTTTTTTTAAAGAAGACCTATAGATGGCCAACAGACACATGAAAAGATGCTCATGATCATTGATCATCAGGGAAATACAAATCAAAACTACAATGAGATGTCACCTCACACCTATCAGAATGGCTAAAAGCAACAATACAAACAACAGGTGTTGGTGAGGATGTGGAGTAAGGGGAACCCTCATACAGTGTTGGTGGGAATGCAAACCGGTACAGCCACTGTGGAAAACAGGATTGAGGTTCCTCAAGAAGTTAAAAATAGAACTACCCTAAGATTCAGCAATTGCACTACAGGGTATTTCTTCAAAGAACACAAAAATACCAATTCACAGGGATATATGAACCCCTATGTTTATAGCACTATTATTTACAATCGCCAAGATATGGAAGCAGCCCAAGTGTCCATCAAATGATGAATGAATAAAGATGTGGTATACATATACAATGGAATATATTCAGCCATAAGAAAAAAATGAAATACTGCCATTTGCAAAGACCTGGATGGTGCTGCTGGAGAGTATACTGCTCGGCAAAATAAGTCAGAGAAGAACAAATACCATATAGTTTCATTCATATGTGGAATTTAAAAAAGAAAACAAAGGAGCACAGGGATAAAAAGAGAGAGAGGGACAAACCAAGACACAAACTGGTGGTTATCCGAGGGAGGTGGGTGGGGGGATGAGTTAAATAGGTAATGGAGATTAAAGAGTACACTTGTCATGATGAGCCCTGGGTGAAATGTGGCATTATTGAATCACTATATTGTACACATGGAACTAATATTACTGCGTTAAAGATCAATTTGAAAGCTAAAAAAGAAAAGGAAAAGATTGTTAGATTTGACTGATAAAAAGTAAAAGTTTTGACAAATGTATATATTTATGCCCGTACCGTCATAATCGAGATAAATTTTCCATTCCCCCATTCAGTTCAAAATGTTTCATCACCTCTCATGATTGTTTAAATTTTGTGGATTATTTAAATTGTAGTGTCTAATTTCAAAATATTTTCACTAGAGGTACCACTCTTTTTTGTTGTTGTTACTCTTGTTGTAGGTTTTTGTTTTTGCTTTTTTTATTTCAGGTATCAGCCCCTTGTGGGGGGGTCCCTGTTTTGTATATTTTCAGTTTTAAAAATGTATTGATGTTTGTTTTATATCCAATTATATGGTCTATCTTGGTAAATGCTCTCTGTAGCACTAAATTGTTATGCTGCTTTGTCACATGAAGCATTCCATTCATGTTGGTTGATAATGTTATTTAAACCATCTGTGCTCTTGGGGAGTTTCTGCCCGTTTGTATCAGTAATTGAAACTGGAGAACTTAAAACTTCATTTATAATTGTGGATTTGTCCATTTTTTTCATCAGTTATAACAGGTGTGATTCATGTGCGTTAACATTCCTTTATCACATTTATATGTACTTTTAGGATTGTCAAGCTGTTTTGATGACTTGAGCACTTTAGCATCATGAAATGTCACTTCTTATTCATGAATATATTTCTCATCCAAGAATCTGTTTTGCTGATATTATACCAGATTTCTTGTGTTTAGTGTTTGCATGGAGTATCTTTTTCTCCAGTTTACGTGTAACATATCAGTGGCTTTACAGTGAAACTAGATCTTTCAGAAGCACGTGGTGTTGCATCTTGCTCTTTGATCTTATTTTTATCTCCGGTTTTAGTTGGGTATTTAGACCTTTTATATTTAATTTTGTATATTGACATATTTGGAATTATGGTTTTGGTTTTGCTTTGGTTTTCTTTCTGTCACATTTGTTACTTGTATGTTTCAAACTTTTTTCTGGTTCTTCATTGAGTGGAGAGTTTCTGCATGCTTTTTATTTTTTATTTTTTTTTTCAATGTTTATTTATTTTTGGGACAGAGAGAGACAGAGCATGAACGGGGGAGGGGCAGGGAGAGAGGGAGACACAGAATCAGAAACAGGCTCCAGGCTCTGAGCCATCAGCCCAGAGCCTGACACGGGGCTCGAACTCACGGACCGCGAGATCGTGACCTGGCTGAAGTCGGACGCTTAACCGACTGCGCCACCCAGGCGCCCCTCTGCATGCTTTTTAAATCCAAATTTTATTAGATTATTTGCATTATGACTCTTAATGGATTGCTATAAATTTAATACGATCTATATAATTAATATACCTTCAAATAATTTCATACTTCATAGATTTTTTTTAAAAAAATTTTAAGGTTTATTTATTTTTGAGAGAGAGACAGAGTGTGAGAGATGGAGGGGCAGAGAGAGAGGGAGACACAGAATACAAAGCAGGCTCCAGGCTCTGAGTTGTCAGCACAGAGCCCAACGCAGGGCTCAAACTCACAGACCACAAGACCATGACCTGAGCCGAAGTCGGACGTTCAACTGACTGAGCCACCCAGGCACTCCTTTACTTCATAGATTTTTTTTAAGAAACTTACAACAATACACATCTCTTTTCCCACTCATCCTTTGTGATACTATTTTCATCCATTTTACACATTTGTTATGAACCCATATTAAGGTCTTGTTTGCATTAAATGGTCACTTGTTCTTTAATGAAATTTAAAATATGGAAAAAATGTTTTTATAAGTGCTCACATAATGGTTATTTCCTGTGGTGCTCATTCCTTAGCATGGGTCCACATTTTTTTGTTCTGGTCTGAAAAGCTTTCTATAAACTTTCTTGGATGTTTTTTGATGACAAATGCTATCAGCTTTTTATTTTTTAGCCTTAACATTTCACCTTTATTTTTGAGATATATTTTTATTGTGTATAGAATTGTGTTGACAGTTCCCACCTTTCCATCCGCACCCCCCATAATTGGAAGATATTGTTTTGTTGTCTTCTGGCTTGCACTATTTCTCACAAGAAATGTATTGTTATTTATGTTCCTCTAAAGAATGTCTTTGGTCTTAGTTGAGATTCTTAGAACAGTATGATTATAATTTTCATTAAATGTTAAAATCTTTTGACTCTTTGATACTCCAAAATCTGCCTTTTCTGTTGCTATAGATTACCATATACTTTTATTTTTTTTTTAATTTTTCTTTTTTTAAAATTTTTTTTGTCTTTATAATGCCTTTGTTTCATTTTCATACATTCTACTGCTAGGTCTTAACGCTACTAATCTTTTGCATTGTCAAGTATATTGTTTATTTTCATTCCTGGTACTGTGTTTTCATGACTCACTGTTTAATTTGTGCTCATTTAATGTCTTCCATTTCTCTTCTTTTGCATTTCTTTCTCCACCTTTTTGAAATTTTGACCATATTTATAATAACTTTTTGGACCTCCTTGTCTTACAGTTTCTCCATTTATGTCATTCTTGGGTCTGCTTTTATTGATTTGTTATCTCTTGATTATGGGTCACATTTTCCTATTTATTTTTATGAGTGGTAATTTTAAATTAAATCCTGCACACTCTAAGTTGTACATTATTGGATGCTGCAGTTTGTTTTTCTAAATGAGTACCGGACTGTCTTCTTCTATCATGCAGTTAATTGGAATCCATTTAACCCTTTTCAAGCTTTTTTTTTTGTTGAACACATTGAGAAACGCTTAATTCACAGTTAATTTTGAACCCCTACTATACTATCTTTTAGAATATGTTATCCAAAACTCATGTATTCTGGCTTATGGAAATATAAACATTTCCCAGTCCTTTGTAAGCTCTAAGGATTTTTCTACCTACTTCTTTGTGATAGTTCTTTCCTGAATGTGAGGCTTCTTGTCATACTTCCCAAGCTTAGCACACAGTCAAAACTAGAAGGAAGCTTTTATCTCCAAAGATCTCACTGGGGTGTGAACCTCTCTACTTCTGGCACTCAGCCTCATAAATTCTGGTCACCTTTACCTGCTGAGACTCTTCTTTCTCTTAAATTCGTCAGAATTGGTTAGTTTGCTTGGAATTTACTTCATGCTGTGGAAACTGCCTTCTGGTGATGCAATTATAGAGTTTTCTTTTCTCTTCCCTCTGCTAAAGAATAATAGTCCAGGTTACCACCAACTGAAAATTTGTTTAAAAAAAAAAGTATTTTATAAATTTTGTCTGGTTTTCTATCCATTTGGGACACAAGGCTAAATCTATTCTCTGTTATGCGATCGCCCTAAAGGATAGTTGACAAGTGTGTGTATACTTGATATCAACATAATTTTGTCCTAAATTCCAATTATTTTACCCTCTCATGAAAATAAAGCTTGGCTCTTTCTGCTTTTTTTTATTCCACACCTTTTACTAGATGATGCAGCAATTCACTGTATGGGGGTGGGTAGTCCATTAGCCTTGAGTCTACATAGTTGCTAGGAAAGTTTCCCTCAGCCAAGATATTTTCACCAGCCCAATGTATTTTTTTTGTGTTTTTAAGATTTTGGATTATGCTTAAGATTCAGAAATTTGACATATCCTTTATGCCTGGCTTATACTGTAGCCTTTATAGTGACTCAGCAAAATAAAATTTAAAGTTGAATTTAAACATACTGCCAAGTAATTATTTTATTCAAGAACTTTCTAAACCTCTTACTGTATGTCAGGTTTTGCTATAAATATTAACCAATTTAATCATCACTGCTATCCAGTGAAGGAACTATTATCATCCACATTTTATCAATGAGAAAATAGAGCTGCAGCAAGGCATACTGACTTGCTTCCTAATCTTGCAATTAGTCAATAAAATAAATAGGATTTGTACCCAAGAAGTCTAGCTCTAGGATTGGGGGTTGTTAATCATTTTACAGTATAGCTTGAGATACAGTTAAAGCCATATTTAGATGAACATTTTCTGAAATGCATATATTAGTAAATTAAATAAAATGAAAAGTGAATTAAGAATTCAACTGAAGTTAGAACAAGAAGATTAAAATAAAGCATAACAAAGCATAATAAAGGTAGAAAGAAATAAAAAATTAGAAAACAAAAATAAAAGGGCAGCATTAGTAAAGTAATGCAAGAATTTGACCTTTGGTAGGAGCAGGGGAATGATAAACCTTCAGATAATAGAGTACAAAAGGAGGAAGAAACCATAAATCACAAAATAAATGCTAATAAGGAAATAACCACACACACAAAAGCTCGCTAAAAGAATCCTATTGATTAACTATACAAATAAATTTTGGAATATGAAATGAAATATATAACTTTATAGGCATATGAAATGATCAAATCTGACCTCAGAAGACAGAATGTAAACTCACTAATCACAATAAATTAAATAGAGAAGGGAGCACCTGGGTGGCTCAATTGCTTGAGTACCTACTTTGTCTCAGGTCATAATCTCACAGTTTGTGGATTCAAGCCCCACATTGGGCTCTGTGCTAACAGCTCAGAGCCTGGAGCCTGCTTCGGATTCTGTCTCCCTCTCCCTTTGCCCCTCTCCCACTCGTGTTCTCTCTCTCTCTCAAAAATAAATAAATGTTAAAAAAAATAAAAATAAATAAGAGAAAATTATTGAGAAACTACTCTGCAAAAGAGCAACAAACCCAGTTATTTTAATGGGGCAATTCTATTAAACTTCCAAGAAATAAAAACGTCAGTTGTATTTAAATTATTTATAATTTTTTTATGCTGCTAAGCTGACATTGGTATCAAAACCCAACAAAGACAGTATAAAGTGGACAACTACAGGTGGTTATGTCATTCCTTTTAGAATGCTTTTTAATTAAGTGGGCTTATGCTAGGAATTCTAAAATTATTCAGATAATTTTCTGCATTAATGAAAAAAAAACACCTATTTTTATCTCCATAGGTGTTAAAAAGGCACTTTGTAAGTTTATCTGGCAGTGGTTGAAAACTTCTAAAAATGAAACTATATATATTCTGAGAAATGTTCCCCCGCCCCCCCCCCCCGGAGAGTACCTAGGGGTGCTCATATAGTGCTTGTCAGGCATAGAGACTCATCTGCTTACAGGAACATTCTCTTTTCTTTTTGGCTTTCCCTCAAAGCATGCTCCTCTCCTCTGTTCTTCTAGAACATTGACCAGTATTCTTCACAGTGGGTTTGAATTCTGATAGGACTAGACATTGATCAAGAAGCTATGACTCTGTGCCACTGCAAAATATTACTGCAACAAGGCATGCTGAGCAGAAATCTCAAGAAATATAGAATGAAGCAATCAATGTGCACAGTCTTCGCAGTCAGTCAACCTGCTTCAGCTACTTAGAACGTGAAGTCCCACATCTATGCCTAGTATTTAAGCTTTGCATTATGTGTCCCACCTCCTTATTTCCAAGCTTGCCATATTCCTTACTAATATGAGGGGTTTGTTTCTATTCTTTCCCTTCTCTAAACTTCATTTATTCACCTTTTAACCTCAGAATCTCCAAACATTGTGCGAAACAGCATTCGGAGTACGTCCTGAAACATTTCACTGACAAAGCTAGCTCACATTGATCGTTGTCCTCCTTGATGGCTTGGAGCTCCTATGTCGTAAGCTTCCACTTGGGAAATATATTTGAAAACTATTTAACAAAGTCTTATATTTCCTGTTTTGGCGTTTAATGCGTCATTTCTATTTTTAAGAAAACCTACAGTGTTAGATATTTTGTTTCCTTCAGCATGTAGTAGGGCTCATGTATTTCCAATTCCTTTGTCTTTGTATTTTTTTATGATTTTGAAGATGACCACTAAAATTTGTTGATCATTTTTAATGGTTGTATCTATAATCTCAGGCTTGATAAGCTTTAGGCATAAGTATAATGCCTAAATAATGAAATTATCTGTGCGTAAGTAGTCTTTCAATATACAGATCCTCTAATCTTCTGGGCACTTTGTCCTGGGGGCATTTTTTTCATTTCAGGTTCCATTTGGATATGAAGGTAATCTCTCTGTGGTTTTCTGGGAAAATCTTTTATATAACTGGCTTAAGTGTATGTTGATTTAGCATTTCTGCATATTTGTTCATTTAGCTACTTCTGACCACTTAATTTTATTAAATCAGTATGCTTCTTCCTTAGAACTTACTACAACTTCCCTTCTGCATGTAGAATGTGTTGTAAATAGGTTTTCCTGGTCTAAGGATACTAGATCTCACTCTCCAAATAAGGGAATGTTTATTTTTAGAGAGACAGCACGAGCAGGGGAGGGGCAGAGAGAGAGAAAGAGACAGAGAGAGGAAGACACAATATCCGAAGCAGGCTCCAAGCTCTGAACTGTCAGCACAGAGTCCAGTGCAGGTCTAGAACTCAGGAATCGCGAAATCATGACCTGAGCTGAAAACCAACACTTAACTGACTGAGCTACCCAGGCACCCCTCCAAGTAAGGGAACTTTGGATAAGCTGCTCCAGAGTCTCAACTTACTCTGTGTGCTGTGCCAATGTGTATCTGCTGTAGCTATTATCCTTTAATTTGTTCCAGATTTCCTTACATTCATCCCTTACTCTAAGTATCTTGTTGTTTGGCACACGGCTGTCCTAATTTTTTTCTCTTTATCCTCTTTATTGATTTTCAAAAAGAGCATGCCATATACAAGCTTTATTATGTTTTTTTTTTTTTTTTTTGCTATCTCATCAATTTATTGTAGTGCATATTGTCTTTCAGTTTGATTTCTTTTTGCCTCAGATTTGTCTTGAGTTTGAGTTTGAGTTTCTAACCTCAAGTGTGGTAACATGTGGATGGAAATGTTACTGCTAGATGAGTTGAGAACATTGATGTATGACTATCACATATTAATTTATGTATTCAGTTTTTCATATATGACAGATACATTATGGATCATTCTCATTTTGGTGGTTAATGTGTCATCATTTTCCAATGAATAACAAATGATGTATAATTATACATGTTATTAATTACTCACAATCATTTAATTTATTTCTTCACAGCGAATGAGAACAAGTACAAAGTGGAAACTCATTATTGAGAATAATAAGTGTGTATCTTCAAAATTCATTATCGATTTCCAATTTGTCCATCTCTTTTTCTTTCCTGACAGATATTTTAAGGAAACAACCTAAAAATCTCTGTTAACTTCTTACAGCTTTATATAGATTTAACTTCTCTCACATTGTCCCACCACATTTGTGTGGATTTTTTAACTAATGTGTTTCTCAAGAGGCAAAAGCAGTATATTCTTTGCTTCTGTTTATGAACAGAATTTAACAGGATCTTAGGTTGTAAAATCTTTTATATGTTTTTATTGTTGTGTCTGTAAACGTGAGTGTTTTTTATACTACTTTAGCCAAGGACCCTATCAAGAGTAAGTTCTGATAAATTTCTGTTGCAGCAACAGCCATGAACTTTCTGAAGCATTGCCTAGTGTTGCAATATTTTTAACTCTAAGCATAATATACAGAGGATAGCTAGAATTTATTTATCTTGTGAACTGAAACTTTATATCCATTCAACAGCAACTCTTCACTTCTCTCCTCCCAGCTCCTGGTAACCACCATTCTTCTTTCTGCTTCTGGGAATATTACTATTATTGATACCTCATATAAGTGGAATCATATAGTATTTGTCCTTATGTGACTGCCTTATTTCACTTCACATAATGTTCTCAGGATTCATCCATGTTGTTGCATATATAAGGATTCCCTCCTTTTTGTGGCTGAATAATATTCTACTAGGTGTATATATCATTTTTCTTCTTATTTGGGGGGGGATACCATTTTCCTTGTTTTCTTTATTTCTTCATTCTCTATATTACTTCCTTTCCTCCCTTCATCTGCCCTTCCTTCCTACTCTCTAAGCAAATTTTAAGTAGGTAATACATTTTTGTTAACTATAATCACATTGCTATATATGAAATCTCCAGAATTTGTATAAATAAAACTTTGGACCTTTTGATCAATATCACTCTATTTCCCTCTCTTGGCCCCAGGTGACTGCCATTACATTATACTCTCTGGTTTTATGCTTTTGACTCATTTTGATTTCACACTAAGTACAGTTTCCTCCAGGTTCATCCATTTTGTTGCATGCATTTCCTTTAAGGCTGAGTAATCCTTAAGGCTGAAAAATCCTTAAAGGATTTCCTTTAAGGTTGAGTAATCTCCCAGTGTGTGTGTGTGTGTGTGTGTGTGTGTGTGTGTGTGTGTGTGTGTGTGTGAAAAATAACCTTTTCTTTATCCATTCATCCACTAATGAACATTTAAGTGGTTGACATAGTTTGGCTATTGTGAATAATGCTGCAGTGAATTTGGAAGTGCAGATTTCTCCCAAAAACTTATTTCATTTCCTTTATATGTGTACCTAGATATGGGATTACTGGATCACAAGCTAGTTCTATTTTTAATTTTTTGAAGAACCTCCATACTGATTTACCTAATGGTTGTATCGATTTCCATACCAATGAAAAATATGTAAGAGATCCCATTATTCCACACCCTCACCAGTATTTGGTATCTTTGTCTTTTTTTAAATTTTTTTATTTTTTAAAATTTACATCCAAATTAGCATATAGTGCAACAATGATTTCAGGTGTAGATTCCTTCATTCCCCTTACCTATTTAGCCCATCTCCTCTCCCACAAACCCTCCCATAACCCTCAGATTGTTCTCCATATTTATGAGTCTTTTCTGTTTTGTCCCCCTCCCTGTTTTTATATTATTTTTGTTTCCCTTATGTTCATCTGTTTTGTCTCTTAGAGTCCTCATATGAGTGAAGTCATATGATTTTTTGTCTTTCTCTGACTAATTTCACTTAGCATAATACCCTCCAGTTCCATCCACGTAGTTGCAAATGGCAAGGTTTCATTCTTTTTGATTGCAGAGTAATACTCCATTGTGTATGTATACCACATCTTCTTTATCCATTCATCCATCAGTGGACATTTGGGCTATTTCCTTACTTTGTCTATTGTGCATAGTTCTGCTGTAAACATGGGGGTGCATGTGTCCCTTTGAAACAGCACACCTGTATCCCGTGGATAAATGCCTAGTAGTGCAATTGCTGGGTCGTAGGGTAGTTCTGTTTTTAGTTTTATGAGGAACTTCCATACTGTTTTCCAGAGTGGCTGCACCAGCTTGCATTCCCAATCTTTGTCTTTTTGATGGTAGCCATCTTATTGGTGTAAGGTGATGATAACTCACTGTTGTTTTGATTTGAGTTTCCCAGCTGATTTTTGGTGTTGAACAGCTTTTTAAATACCAGTTGGCCATTATATGGCTTCTTTGGAGAAAGGTCTATGCAAATATTTTATGTATTTAAAAAAATTCTTTTTTCTCACGTTTATTTATTTTTGAGACAGAGAGAGAGCATGAACAGGGGAGGGTCAGAGAGGGAGACACAGAATCTAAAACAGGCTGCAGGCTCTGAGCTGTCAGCACAGAGCCCAACACGGGGCTTTAACTCACGGACCGCTAGATCATGACCTGAGCTGAAGTCAGACGCTTAACCAACTGAGCCACCCTGGTGCCCCAATTTGTATGTATTTTTAAATAGGGTTATTTGGTTTGTGCTTTTGAGTTGTAGGAATTCCTTAAATAAATTTGGAGATTAACATATCAGATAGATGGTTTGCAAAGACTTTTTCCCATTCTGTAGATTGTCTTTTCACTCTGTTGACTATTTTGATTTGAATAAATATGATCTGATATAATCCCACTTGGCTATTTTTTATTTTTGTTGCTTGTGCTTTTGATGTCATATCCAAAAAACAAATGTTTCCCAGGTCACTGTCATGGGGCTCTTTCCTTATGATTTCTTTTAGGAATTTATAATTTTGTATCTTAAGTCGTCAGTTCATAATTGGGTTGATGTTTGTGCATGCTTCTGACATCATTCTTTCACGTGTATGTCCCGTTCTCCCAGCCTATAGAATAAAAGGGTTTATCAACCCTGAGACATGCACACCATTTGCTGTTAAATCATATTTAACTTTTTATCCCTCATACACAATGAAGTTATTATATTTGTATTTCTGGTCTCACAAAACTGAGTATGATATGTTCATTCAAATTTGCTAATCTTTGTTGTTAGTACTTCTGTTTCTCTTGTAAACTCATCTTGAGCCTCTTGTTTTAAGCTCTTAGTCATTCCTCCAGTTCCTGCTGAAATAAAATATGCTTTCGAAATTCTTTCCATAACTTAGTCATTAGTCCTGCTCTTTAACATCCTTCAATATATTGATAGTTTTGCCTCTGTGTTTGCCCTTACCAACTAGATAGCAAGACCTTATATTGTCAGGTCCATAAATCATATATCTTTACATTTTTCTACCAGGTCCTTTATAGCATAAACACAGTAATAATAGTAATCATAATAACTCGCTTTTATTAAATTCTTTTTACATGCCAGAGAATAGTGAAAACTTTTAGGTTTATTGTTATAAATGAATAATGTGAAATGGAGCTTTCTGAGTTGGACAATAAAAATTAAACACTTGAGTAATTTCCAAGACTTGCCAGTTAGATTTCTGTGAATACTGCATACATGTGTATGCAAACTAACAGACAGACTGCACTTAATAGAAATTAGTATAATTCTCATCCCTGTGCTGTTCTGGGTGAGTTGGCTGATTTCCATAGATATGGAAATTTCCATAGATAGGCATATTCATCAGCTGTACATCACCTTCCCAGACCCCTGATAAGGAAAGTTAAACTCGAAACATAACAGAGAATCTCTTATTTAAAATTGGCTGGTCAGTGTTCTTCTGTTTGAAGTTCACCATATACTTTTTTTTTTCTTTCTTGCATAGGCCCCTTTGCTTAAGCTAGTAAATGAAGAGACTCTTATTTTCTAGCACATCTGTGCCAACAACATTCACTAGTGAGAACCCTGTACACACTTTTTGCTCACGAGAGACCATGATTGTCTTAGATCTGCACATATGTGTGAGGAACTTATCTTTTCTTAGCTGATAGCAATGTTCATGTACCCAGAGGCAAATGTGACCCATATCTATATGCACACGAAAGTAATCAGAGGCTGAACTTAGGCTAATACTACATTAGTGCAAGGTCAGGCCTACTGAAGCTAAGACACTGTGAATCCTGGGCAGATGTAAAGAAACTATAGAAGCTGCTAGACTCTCTTTGGTGGGTCTCATCTCACTGACGTCATCTTACATCAGATCAACAGGGTAAGAGGAAGCAATTAGAAATTTTCCCCATTGGGGCACCTGGGTGGTTCAGTCAGTTAAGCATCTGACTCTTGATATTGGCTCATGTCGTGATCTCACAGTTGTGAGATCGAGCCCCTCGTCGGGCTCTGCACAGAGCATGGAGCCTGCTTGGGATTCTCTCTCTGCCTCTCTCTCTCTCTCTCTCTCAAAATAAATAGTTTTTTACAAATAGAAAAAGAAATTTTCTCCATTAATCAATCCAAACTGTGTTTCATGTTCACAAAAGATGTGTTTCCCTAGTATGCAATGCTGTGTTTTGAGTATGTGAAATAAAATTATCTTCTCATACTGAAATGGTGCTGAAATCCAACTATATCTGAGTGCTCAGACAGTTCCAGAAGGATGCTGTTGAAAACAAAGAAGATTACAGAAAATACTCCATAGTAAATATTACCTTTGTTTTGACATCTGTTAATATGGATAAAAATATAATACAGATTTTTCTGGTAGGAGGAAGGCATCTATTTATTTAAATGAATTATTTAAATCTTTTGAGAAAAAATACTATCTTCATAAACAGCTCTTTTTATACAAAGCAATTTGTGTTGAGATCATAAAGTCATGTGAAATATGCTTGGTACTCAGTTTTGCTTTGTAGTTTCAGTTTCAGGTTGCAGAAGAGAAGGCAGTTTGCTCCAGTTCTGAATTACTGAGTGACAGGCTACCCCAAAACACGATGGCTTAAAATAACCACGGTTAGGTTTTATCTGACACTTGGGTGAATCAGGAACTTAGGCAGGGCTCAGCCAGGAGGTGGTTCTGTTCCACGTGGTATCAGAGGTTTTGGAATTCTACATGACTCATTTATGTGCCTTACTCTTTAAAAGCCATAAGGTGTACACTGAATTGATTAAATTACAAATAAATTAATAACTTGGCATCTATTTTATATCAGACACCGCTGTAGCTACTAGAGAAAGGTGATGAAAAAAAACAAAATCTCTGCGCTCAAAAATGTCACAGTGACATTTTTGACCCTTGAACTCTGAGGGGTTTAGGGATGCTGACTCTCCAGGCATTCGACAGTTGATCTATAACTTGTGATGCCCCAAAAAGCTAACGAATCATACTGTATTCTTACAATGAAGCAAACTAGAGAGAACAAAATGTTATGAAGAACATCATAAGGCAGAGAAAATACATTTCCAGTACTGTACTCTATTTACCAAAATAGATTGCTGTGTAACTTTAAGGTTTACAAGTTCACTGTGTAGTTCAAATCCGTGTCATTCAAGGGTCAACAATACAATGAAATGAGACGGATATATAAGCTGTTAATAGGAGAACAGAGTGACAAATATCTTCTTACTCTTGGACCTTACTTGTGTATTGAATTAAACCATAGGAAAAACGTGGCAGATGTTACTCTGAATGTAAAGATGTATAGATGTATAGAATTGAATGCTTGCCTGTTTGAATTTTTCTGTGTTAGCAAAGGCTAAGGTTGGCTTTCCTTAATATTTTGTTATCAAAAGTAATTGTGAGAGAAATTTAGTGCAGTTACCTCTTTGACAATTATTTACAAACTTATACTTAGTGATTTTTTTTAAATTAAAACTATTTACTACCCTTTGCAGTGAAGTCATAAGATCAAATAAATGTAACAAATACCAAGACTACACCTTTGAAAAGTTTGCCAGGTCCTAAGACAGGTTGTTGGGCTATAACCATTATTAATTCAACTACTGAATTATAGGTACTATTAAATATTTCAATATTGCTGTTTCTTTCACTAGGGACACTGGGAAATTGTATTAAAAAGTAATTGGGTACTGTTCCAAAATACTTCAGAAATAACATTGTAATTAAAACAGTCACCATGGCAACTTTGATAATTAAAGCTTGCTACCACATTTCCCAGCACCTACTTGTTTTCAGATGCTTATCATTTTCAAACACCTAATGTTCTCATGATTGGAACTCTCTCTGTTATATTATATGGCCTAACTTGCCTAGTCTACAAGGGGAAAGCAGCACATTTGGGAGATTTAGCCATTTTGACTCTATTGAAATTATTGACTCTTATGGACACCGTATAAAATCGTGGCCTGTTATTTTTAAACCACATGTAAATCTTGTTGCCACGTGTCCACATTGTGGGGAGTACAAATTAGGAACTTGAATCTAATCCAAAGACATCAACGCTCTGAGCTCCTGCTTCCTTTAGTGTTAATCTTGTTATTTTTTTTTCTTTTTCCTTCTTCAAAAAACACAACAAATCAACAACAACAAAAGTTTATTTGAGGGAGAGAGAGAACCCTAAGCAGGCTCCACGCTGTCACTGCAAAGTCCAACGAGGGTCTTGATCAAGAGTCAGATGCTCAACTGACTGAACCATCCAGGTGCTCCTCTTTTTCCTTCTTATGTAAAATTTTCCTTCATCCTCTAAGGTATGAATCACTGCCCCGTTCTCCTGTCACTGCCATTGGTCAAGTGCAGAAATACAAGCACACCCTTCTGGGTCTTCATTGTCTCATTCTGTATCCGTGGCATGTTGGCTGTGTTCCTCTGCCTCAGCACTTCTTACATGATTTTGTCATTGCCCTTAGGGCTGGGGGTCAACTCTTTTTTTTTTTAATTTTTTTTTAACGTTTATTTATTTTTGAGACAGAGACAGAGCATGAATAGAGGAGGGTCAGAGAGAGAGGGAGACACAGAATCTGAAACAGGCTCCAGGCTCTGAGCTGTCAGCACAGAGCCCGACGCGGGGCTTGAACTCACGGACCGCAAGATCATGACCTGAGCCGAAGTCGGACGCTCAACCGACTGAGCCACCCAGGCGCCCCGGGGGTCAACTCTTAAAGACCACATGCTTTTATATTATAAAGGTTAAAAGAAAAACACTTCTTATATCATTTTTCATTGATTTTACTTTAGTCAGTGCCTAATTCAAATACATTTTCATAGTTCAGGGTTCAAATCCCAGCTCCAACACTTTTGTAACCCTGGGCAAATCATTTGACCTCCAAGTTTGAGTTTCTCATTTCAGAAATTTGGGATAACAAGAGTCCTTGCTTTATTGAGTTCCTGTGTGGGTTAACTCGACCAATATATAAACAATTGGTGCCTGATACAGAGAAATACTGTGTGTGTTCACTATTAGTAATAGTAATGTACTAAGGATAGTAAATTGCTAGTAAATATTCCTTTACTCCTATGTTTAAAATTGAGCCTTTAAGGATCCATGGCATTCATCTGTAAGAATGAGAGAAAATACTTTTGTTTTTCATCTATCGATACCTAGCAAATAGTCCTTATGACCCACCATTAGGCTGTGAACTTGTTTTTGAGAGTAACTATTTTAGGTTTGCCACCCCTGACTTACAATCTTGAGATGCTACCAGTGGACTTCTGGTAGTAACTCCAGAGATTTGCTGATGAACTGGGGAAGCCGGAATGTCACCGAGGTTGTGTGTGCCACAGCCGGCTAGTCAGAGACTTGATACTATAGACCCTCCATACCTGTAGGAACTTAGTAACTACTGAGATTTCTTTGTGTACTTCAGGCCGGGATCATCTTCTCCGGTTCCCCTAGGAAGTCAAGGAAACCAGAGGAACGCTTATCTCCTTCCTCTGCCACAGATTCAGTGCCAGTAGCCTGAGCGTCAAAATGTCTCAACTTGTCCAGTCCCCCACCCTCCCATGTATTGTCACCACAGTAGCAGAGTGGCTAAATTGTAAGTTTAGAAGATTATGCTCCCATTTTGTGCCAGAACCTATCATTTTTTTCTAATACTTAGACTTCGGCTCTAAATCCAGCCATAGTGACCCACACTCTACAGCTCCAGTAGAGAAGTTTCTCCCCTGAGATCTGAGGTCCTTTCCTCTATAGGACTTCAGATATGTCCTGGTTATATCTTTGAAAAATCAATACTGATCCCTGAACCAATCTTTTATTTCTTTGGGAATAAGTCAGTCCCAATTTCACATTTTAATCCTAACAATAGTGAAGCACACTCTGTCTTTTTACCTTGCTACAGTTCGAACATTTGATATTATTTTATTTCTAAGGTTTATCAATCTAGCTTCCTTGAAAAGAATTAAACAATATAATATTCAACAATGGAGATGACAATAAAAACTTTTGGGTGTTCATAAAATGTAATGCTAAGCAGTAATAAAAATAATGACTCAAATTTGCATTTATTAATATGGAGATATTACCATGATACATCATTTGAAAAGAGTGTGGCAGTGAGGGACAGAAATTGATAACCTCATTTACCGCCAATCAATATTTAGATATAGATGTAGAAAATTCTAACAGTAACAACAGTAACATTTATTACACATCCACATGCCAGGCAATGCAGGAAGCATTTTACATTGTCTTAGTCAATCTTGACTCTAACCTTAGAAAGTTATATGTGGGCAAAACAAACCCTAAAATTTAAAAAGAAATGCTAAATAACATACACAAGTACACCAAACTATTGGGTGTTAGAACAAGGACTTAAAGAGGCAGTCACATCTCAGGGCATATACTTTCAAACTCTAGTAGAGACTGAAATGTTCAGAGGTTCTCACTGAAGGATAGGGTTATCTGTGAATTTACAGCAACTATTTTTCCTTATATTTTTTTATCTGCATGTGTCACAACATGACATGCTTTCTTCAGGAATCGATTAAGTCCTAAGAATGACTATTTTTTTTATCATATTATCTAATTATTTATTCATTCTAGAAATTGAGCCAGGATCAAGATGATGCTGATGAGGCTACAATTTCACAATATCTTGTTTGATTTCTTCTACTTAGCATTACAAAATACGTGCTGCACATGCATGTGTGGATTTTTCACTAGAAAGTATTTATTGTTCACCCATTAATGTCAGGTGGTATTCTAGGCATTGGGGATAAAGAAATTTACAAAACAGATAAGATTTTTTTGTGTGCATGTGAAGCTTATATTCTAGTAGAAGGTAACAGACAAAAATAATCCTAGAAACGAAATATATATTTCTTGCTCATTAAGAAAAACTAAGCAGAATGCTGTGACAGGTTGAGTAAAGGACAGCGAATTAAATGGTTGAGGAAGGCTTTTCTGGGGATGTGATGTTGCACAATGAACTGGATGTTTAGAAAGAGCCAGCCTTGTGAAGACTGGTAGATCAGCATTTCAGAGAGAAGACAGAAAAAATGTAAAATGTCTTTTTAATTTTTTTTTCTAACATTTATTTATTTTTGAGACAGAGACAGAGCATGAACGGGGGAGGGTCAGAGAGTATAAAATGTCTTAAGTAGAAATGGGTTTGACAATTTTGAGGGGAAAACTTAATCTCTAGACTTCAGTTTTTCAGTGCAGGGGCTGCGAAGAGATAGGAAGTAATTAGAGAAAAGCCTTAAACATGATCATAAATACCTCTTTATTAGAAGTCTAAGGTTAAACAAATAAATAAATTTGTTTTAACAAATATAGTGCTGTCAATTAGCCGTGTCTTTAACAAAATTAAGTAGTTCTTTCCATAATCAAAGGAGAAAGAAATTCAACATGCAGAGCACTCCACATTAACATAAGAACCAAAATTCTGGCAAGGCCTCAAGAACTTGATAAAAAAGAAACAAAAGGGAAGCATGTAGAAGCTATCCTCATTATCATCGTGCATTAACTCTTTTGTTCAATTATATTGGCAAAAGAGACTTGAAAAACCAAGCAGATTAATGATTTTAAAAGTTTCAGCTCCTTTATCTTCAAACTACAGAATGATGTGTGTTCTGCCTCCATCTGGTCTTACTGCGTTTTATCTTATTTATTTGTCATCATGTATTCAGTATTCAGTTACTTCAGTGAGGAGCAAATTTTTAAGCAAAAACCTCACTGTTTCCAGCATAATGAGGGAACAGTGCAGTTCAACAGAGCCTTTTGATGTTTGGTTTTTACGTGTGAATTTGCAAGGAGAGTCTCACCCTCTTCCCAATATGGTTGGTTCAGCTTATCCTGCAGAAAGTATTATATTTTCTAACTTGGAACTTAAGCACTTCTTCACTTGCAAAACTTGATGCAAATCAATTTTGCTCATTAGTGACACAGAGTATATGAATTTCTTCTTGGTTATTTTAGCCTCAGGCACCGAATTTTGTTTTTCTTATTCTGTGATGTATATGTTGTTTGTGTTTATTTTAATTCCAATGGACCATATGCTTTTCTTTTCATGCTTTTTCCCCTCATTTTACTGAAAAATAACTGTATAAGTTTAAGGTATACAGCGTGATGGTCTGATGTACATATACTGTGAAATGATTAAATTGGGTTTAGTTCACATCCATCATCTCATGTAGATATAATAAAAAGGAAAGAAAAAGGGGTCCCTGGGTAGCTTAGTCGGTTGAGCATCTGACTTCGACTCAGGTCATGATCTCACAGTCCATGGGTTCTAGCCCCACTTGGGGCTCTGTGCTGATAGCTCAGAACCTGGAGTCTGCTTCAGATTCTGTGTCCCCCTTTCTCTCTGCCCCAGAACTTGTATGCTCTTTCTCTATGTCAAAAATAAGTAAACATTAAAAAAAAAAAAAGGAAAAAAAATTACCTGCATGATGAAAACTCGTAGGATCTACTCTTTTAAACACATTCCTATAGGGGCGCATGGGTGGCTCAGCATGTCAAACCTCTGACTCTTGATTTTGGCTCAGGTCATGATTTCGTATATGGTGGGATCAAGCCACGACCTCGCAATTCATGGCATCGAGCTCCATGTCCAGCTCCGTGCTGCCAGCTGCTTGGTTTCTTCTCTCCCTCTGCTCCTCCCCTGCTTGTGCACTCTCTCTCTAAATAAATAAATAAATACCCTTACAATTTTTTTTTAAATAAAAACATTCCTACATATTCCAGAGCAGTGTTACCTGTAGTCATCATACACATTATATCCCTAGTACATTTTTTATCTTATAATTGGAAGTTGGTACCTTCTGACTACCTTCTTCCCATTCCTCCTCCCCACACCCCCCACCCCTACTGACCACAAATCTAATATCTTCTTCTATGGGTTTGGTTTGGTGTTTTGTGTTTACTTTTAGATTCCACATATAAACGAGATCATACAACATGTCTTTCTCTGACTTTTTTTTTACTTAGCATAATGCTTTCAAGGTCTGTAATATTGTTGTAAATGGAAAATTTTCCTTATTTTTTATAGTTGAATAATACTCAATTGTACTTTTACCTAAAATTGTCCTTATTCATTCATCCATTAATGGCCATTTAGGTTATTTCCATGTTTTGGCTACTGTCAAATAATCTGCTGTGAACGTGGGGTGCAGATATCTTTTCAAGTTTGTACTTTGTCCCATTTGTATATATTCTCTGAAGTGGAACTGGTGGATCATATGGTAGTTCTAGTTTTATTGTTTTTAAGTTTATTTATTTATTTTGAGAGAGACAAAGACAGTATGAGTGGGGCAGGGGCAGAGAGAGAGGATGGGGAGAGAGAATCCCAAGCAAACTCTGCACTGTCAGCAATGTGCCCAATGTGGGGCTTGAACTCAGGAAACCGTGAAATCATGACTTGAGCCAAAATCAAGACACTTAAGCCATTGAGCCACCCAGGTGGCCTGGTAGTTCTATTTTTAATTTTGAGAGACATCCATTCTCTTTTCCACAGTGACTGTACCCATTTACATTCCCACCAACAGAACACAGGGGTCTTTCTCCACATCCACAGCAGCGTTTGTTATCTCTTACCTTTTGATGATGTCCACTCTAACAAGTGTGGGGTGGTATCTCATGGTAGGTGTAATCTGAATTTCCCTGATAACTAGTTACCATCTTTTCTTGTGCCTCTAGGCCATTTATATATCTTTTTTTTTGGGGGGGGGAATGTTGATTAGGGTCCTTCTCCCATGTTTAAATTGGAGATTTGTTTAGTTTTTGAGTGGTATGCATTCATTGTACATTTTGAATATAAAACACTTAGTGGACGTATCATTGTAAATAATTTTCCCATTTCCAAAGGTACTTTTCATTTTGTTGATGCTTTTTGTTTGCTGTGAAGAAGCTTTTTTTTTTTTTTAACGTTTGTTCATTTTTGAGAGAAAGAGCACAAGCAGGGAAGGTGCAGAGAAAAAGGGGGGGGACACAGGATCCCAAAGAAGGATCTGCTGTCCATGCTGACAGCAGAAAGTCTAATGCAGGGCTTGAACTCAGAACCCATGAGACCATAACCTGAGCTGAAGTTGGATGCTAAACTGACTGAGCCACCCAGGTGCCCCCAGTCTTTTTAGTTTGATGTAGTTCCACCTGCTTATTATTTCTTTGGTTGTTTCTGCTTTTGGTATGATTTCCAAAACATTACCAATACCCAGGTCAAGGAACTTTATTTCTATGTTTTGTTTTGGGATTTTACCCCCCTAGGATTTTTTTGGTTTCAAGTCTTAAATATAAGTGTCATCCATTTCAAGTTACTTTTGTAGTGGTGCAAGATAGGGGTCATTTTCATTCTTTTACATGTAAATATCCAGTTTTGTTAGCACCACTTATTTAAGAGACAATTGGGGCGCCTGGGTGGCTCAGTCAGTTGAGCATCTGACTTCAGCTCAGGTCATGATCTCACAGCTCGTGGGTTTGAGCCCCACATCGGGCTCGGTGCTGACAGCTCAGAGCCTGGAGCCTGCTTCGGATTCTGTGTCTCCCTTTCTCTCTGCCCCTAACCCACTCTCATTCTGTGTCTCTCTCTCTCAAAAATAAACATTAAAAAAAAAAAGAGAGACAATTGTCTCCATTGAGTAATTTTTCAACTCCCCTATTAAATATTAGTTGATTATACATACTTGAGTTTATATCTGGGCTCTCAATTCAGCTCCATTGTTCTAGTTGTTTTTATGCTAACACTATACTGTTTTCATTACTGTAGCTTGAATGTATATGTTGATACTTCTGCTTTGTTCTTCTTTCTTAAAATATCCACGGCCAGGGTCTTTTGTGGCCCTATGCACATAGGAGGACAGTTTTATTTCTACTTCTCTAATAAACACCATTGTAATCTTGATAGGGATTGTATTAAAATTCTGGCTAGCTTTGGTTGTATTGACATTTTACCAATATGAATTCTTCCAAATCATAAGCAGGATATCTTTCCATTTATTTATGTTGTCTTTGATTTTTTTTTTTAATCAATGTCTTCGAGTTTTCAGAGTAGAAATCTTTCACCTCCTTGATTAAATTTATGACTAAGTATTTTAGGTGTGCTATTAAAAATGACATTTAAAAAATATTTTTGAAATAATTTATTGTTTGTGTGTAGAAATGCTACTGATCTTTATTTTCTATGTGCAGTATAACTGAATTTACTGACTAACAGTTTTCTTTTTTGGTGGAGTCTTGAGATTTTTTTCAATCATGTCATGTGAATCAAAAACAATTTTACTTTTTTTTTCTTTCCAGTTCTCATGCTGCTTATTTATTTTTCTTGATTGAGTGCTCTATCTAGAACTTATAGTATTACTTTGAATAGGAGTAGAGAGACTGAGCTGAATTTATTGTTCCTGATCTTAAAGGAAAAACTTTTAGTAGCTCACCATTGAGTATATTATTACCTGGGGGTTTGTCATATATGACTTTTATTAGGTTCTTATATATTCATTCTGTGCCTAATTTGCTAAGTTTTTTATGAGAAAATATAGAATATTTTCAAATGCTTTCTCTGTGTCTGTTAAGATAATTATATGATTCTTTTTTTCCTATTAATATGAAGTGTCATATTGGTAGATTTGCATAGGTTGAGGCATTCTTGTATCCCAGGGATAAATCCCCTTTGATCACAGTGAATGATCTTTCCAATGCACTGCCGAATTCACTTTGCTGGTATTTTGCTGAAAATTTTTGCATTCATATTCATCAGGAATATTAGCCTATAGTATTCTTTTCTAGCAGTGCCCTTAACTGGCTTTGTTTCAGGATAATCCTGGCCTTGTGAAATGAGTTTGGGAGTGTTTCACCCTCTTTAATTTTCTGGAAGAATTTGAGATGGATTGGTGTTAATTCTTCTTTAAATGCTTGGTAAAATTCACCAGTGAAGTCATCTGGTCACAGGCTTTTCTTTGTGGGGAAGATTTTGATTACTGATGCAATTTTCTTCCTAGTAATTGGGCTATTTATATTTTCTATTTTTTTCCAAAAATTTATGTTGGAAGTGGAATTTTTCCATTTGTTCTGTGTTGTCCATTTGGTTGGCATATAGTTGTTCATAGTAGCCTCTTTGATCTTTTGTATTTCAGGGCTCAGTTGTAATGTCTCCCTTTTCATTTATAATTTTGCAATTTGGGTTCTTTTTCCATTTGCTTTGATTAGCCTACCTAATGTTTTGTCAATTTTGTTAACTTTTTTAAAGAACCAACTGGTAGTTAGGCTCATCTTTTATACTGATTTTTTGCTTGCTTGTTTCTTCTCTATTTCACTTGTTTCTGCTCTGCTCTTTATTATTTGTTCTGTTATGTTTGGTTTATTTAGTTCTTTCTCCATTTCACTAAGATATAGACTTAGGTTTCTTATTTGGCATCTTCCTAGCTTCTTAAATGTTTCCTAAGCATTTATTGCTAATTTCCCTCTTAGAAATAATTTTGCAATACTCCATAAGTTCTGATATGTTTTGTGTTAATTTTATTTTTCTTTCATTTCTTCATTGATCCATTGGTTATCCATGAGAGTGCTGTTTAATTTCCGCATATTCATGACTTTTCCAGATTTCCAGATTTCCTTTTCTTTCCAGAAATCCTTACTGATTTCCAGTTTGATGCCACTGTGGTCAGAGAAGACATTTGACATGATTTCAGTCTTCTTGAATTTGCTGAGTTGTTTTGTAAACTAACATATGGTATATCCTGGAAAATGTTCCAAGCGCTCTTCAGAATAATGTATATTCTGATGTTGAATAGAATGTTCTGCATGTGTCTTCTAGATCTGTTCAGTCTGCAGTGTTATTCAAATCCTTGGTTTCATTATGGATTCTGTGTCTAAATGGTCTATCCATTGTTGAAAGTAAGGTATTAAAGTACCTCACTGTTTTTGTATTGCTGTTTATTTATCCTTCTAGCTCTGTTAGTTTTTGCTTTATATATTTAGATGCCCCAATGTTGGAAAGAAAAATACTTACAGTTGATATATCTTGATAGATTGACCACGTTATCCCAGGATAATGACCTTAGTTTGTCTATTTTTCCAGTTTCAATTTAAAGTCTATTTTGTACAAGTAGAGCTACCCCTGTTTTTTTTGTTGTTGTTATCATTCGCTTCATGTCTCTTCATCCATCCCTTCACTCTCAGTCTATGTGTGTTTAAGTTTCAAATGAGTCTCTTGTGGGCAACATAACATGGATTTAACTTTAACCATTCAGCCATTCTGTGTTTTGATTGGAGAATTTAATCTTTTTAAAGTAATTTATTGATAGGTAAGGACTGACTCTGGCTCTTAATTGTTTTCTGGTTGCTCTGTAGATCCACTGTTTCTTGTTTCTTATGCTTTCGTTGATCATACTTTGATGTCTTTAGGTATTTGTAGGCTTGGACCTCTTTATCATGTTCCTTTGTGTAACTGCTCCAGGTTTTTCCTTGTTGTTACCATGAAGCTTACATAATGTATTTAAAAGTATAACGCTCTTTTAAGCTGATAGCAACTTAATTTAAAATTTTTGTTTTAATGTTTTGTTTTGTGTTTTTTTTTTTTTTGAGAGACAGAGCAGGAATGGGGGAGGGGCAGAGTGGGAGGGAGACACAGAATCTGAAACAGGCTCCAAGCACTGAACTGTCAGCACAGAGCCTGACACAGGGCTGGAACATGAACTGTGAGATCATGACTTGAGCTGAAGTTGGACGCTTAACCGACTGAGCCACTCAGCGCCCCGCTAGCAACTCAATTTTAATAGAATTCCTAAGCTTTATACTTTTACTATTTAACCCCCTTTTAGGTTATTTCTAATACAGGTGACATATTTTTTATATTGTGTGACTAATAACATATTATTGTGGCTATGATTACTTTTACCAGTTCTTTATTTATTAATATTTTTTAATGTTTGTTTTTGACACAGAGTGAGCACAAATGGGGGAGGGGCATAGAGAGAGGGGACAGAGGATCCAAAGTGGGTTCTGCACTGACAGCAGACAGCCCAAGGTGGGGCTCAAACTCACGGAGATCATGACCTGAGCCGAAGTCAGACACTTAACTGAGTCATCCAGGTACCCTAGTTCATTTTTTAATTTTTAAACTAGAATTTAAGTGTATTATGTATCATCATTATCATATTACAGAATATATGATTATATATACCATTACTAGTAATTTTTATTCTACCTTTTATGCTCTTATGTCAATATGTCTTTCCTCTCAGAGAACTCCCTATAGTTTATCTTGTAAGAAACGCCTAGTGTAGCAAATTCCCTCAGCTTTTTTTTGTTTGGAAAAGTCTTTATCCCTCCATTTCTGAAAGAAAGCCTCACTGGATAGACTTTGTGGTTGCCATTTTTTTTCTTTCAATATTTTGAATATGTCATCTCATTCTCTCCTAGGTTAAAAAATTTCTGTTGAGAAATCTGCCAATAGGCTCATGTTTGTAATTTTTCTCTTATTCCTTTTGAAATTAATTTTTTTGTTTTTGAGTTATGTGTCTTGTTGTAGCCCTATTCAGGTTCTACCTATTTACAATGTGTTGGGCCTCAGTGATTGGAATGTGCATTTATTTTCACAGGTGTCACAGATTCTCAGCCATTATTGCTTTAAATATATATTCTAAACTTTCTCTTTCTCTTCTTCTGGAATTCCCATAATGCAAATTCAGACATACCTCATTTTATTGTACTTTACTCTCTAGTGTTCCACAGATAGTGAATGTCTTTAAAATTGGACATTTGGGGGCGCCTGGGTGGCTCAGTCATCAAGTGACCAACTTTGGCTCAGGTCATGCTCTCGCGGTACGTGAGTTCGAGCCCCGTGACGGGGTCTGTGCTGACAGCTCAGAGCCTGGAGCCTGTTTCATATTCTGTGTCTCCCTCTCTCTCTGCCTCTCCCCTGTTCATGCTCTGTCTCTCTCTGTCTCAAAAATAAATACACGTTAAAAAAAAAGTTTTAAAAAATAAAATTGGACATTTGGGGCAACCCTGCATCAAGCAAGTCTCTTGGTACCTTTTATGTTCCAACAGCATTTGTTCACTTGTTTCTATGTCGCTTCACAGTATTTCAAACTTGTTCATTGTCACTATATTTGTTACAGTGGTCTGTGATGAATGATTTTTGATGTTATTATTCCACTTACTTTAAGGTACCATAGACTGTTCTCATAAAAAATGGTGAACTTAATTTCTTCTATTTATTTACTTTGAGAGAGAGAGGATGAGTCAGGAAGGGGGAGAGAGAGAGAGAGAGAGAATTCTAAGCAGGGCCCATGCTCAGCACAGAGCCCAGTGTACAGCTTAGTCCCACGAACTGTAAGATCATGACCTGAACCAAAATCAAGAGTTGGACACCTAACCCACTGGGCCACCCTTCAAATGGTGAACTTAATCACTAAATGTTGTGTGTGTTCTGATTGCTGCACAAACCACCGTCTTCCCGCTCCCCCAATCTCTCCCTCTCCTTGGGCTTCATACTCCATGAGAGACAACCATATTGAAATTAGGCCATTTAATGCCCCTACATTGGTCTCCACGTGTTCAAGTGAAATAAAAAGTTACACATCTCTCACTTTAAATTAAAAGTTAGAAATATTTAAGCTTAGTGAGGAAGACATGTTGAGAGCCGAGACAGGCCCAAACCTAGGCCTCTCAAGACAAATGGTTATTTTGTGAATGCAGAGGAAAAGTTCTTAGGGAAATTATTAGTTCTACTCCAATGAACACATTAATTATAGAAAAGTAAAACAGCCTATTACTGATACAGACAAAGTCTTACTGGTCTGAATAGATGATGAAACCAGTCACACCATTCTCTTTATCCAAAGCCTAATCTAGAGCAGGGCCCTAACTTTTTTCAACTCTGTGAAAGCTAAAAGTGTTGACTATCCAGAAGAAAAGTTAGAAGCTAGCAGAGATTGGCTCATAAGGTTTAATGTAAGAAGCTATCTCCATAACATAAAAGTACATCATAAAGCAGTAAGTGCCAATATAGAAGCTGCAAGCAAGTTTTCCAGAAGATCTAGGTAAGATGTTCATGAGGGTGCCAACACTAAACAACAGATTTTCAATGTATACAAAATAGCTTTTATTAGAAGATGCCATCAAGGACTTTCATAGCTAAAGAGGAGAAGTCAATGCCTGGTTTCAAAGCTATGAAAGACAGGCTGACTCTCTAGTTAGGAGTTACATACATGGGGACTTTGGGGGCACCTGGGTGGCTCAGTCAGTTGAGAGTCCGACTCTTGACTTCAGGTCAGGTCATGATCTCTCAGTCTGTGAGTTTGAAACCTGTGTCGGGCTCTGTGCTGACAGTGCAGAGCCTGCTTGGGATTCTTGCTCACTCTCCTCTCTCTGCCCCTCCCCTACTCACTCATACTTTCTCTCTCTCTCCCCTTCAAAATAAATAGACAAAAAAAAAAAATAAAAGCTGACATATAGATGATGACTTTTCGTTGAAGCCAATGCACATTTCCATTTCAAAAATCCTAAGACCCTTAAGAATTATGCTAAAAATAGTCTGCCTATGCTCTTTAAATGGAACAACAAAGCCCTGGGTGACAGAAAACCTGTTTCCACCATCGTTTACTGAATATTTTATGCACACTGATATTTTGTGCACACTGCTTTTTCATAAAGTACCTGGTCACCCGAGAGCTCTGATGGAAATGTACAAGATCAGTGTTGTGTTGATTCCTGCTAATGTAGCATGTATTCTGCAGCCCATGGATCAAGAAGTAATTTCAACTTCCAAGTCTCATTTTTAAGAAATACGTTTTGTAAGGCTGTAGCTGCCATAAAGAGTTATTCTTCTGATGGATATGGGTAAAGTTAATTGAAAACCTCTTGGAAAGAACTCATCATTCTAGATGCCATTCAGAACATTTGTGCCATCCAGAACATCAGAAGAGGTAAAAATATCAAAATTAACAGGAGCTTCAAACAGGTTGATTCCAACCCTCAGGAATGACTTTGAGGGGCTCAAGACTCCTATGGAGGAAATAGCTGAAGATGTGGTGTTAACAGCAAGAGAACTAGAGTTATACATGAAGCCTGTCACTATAACTGAACGATTGCAATCTCATGGGGAAACTTTAATGGATAAGGAATCGTTTCTTGTGAACGAGCAAACAAAGTGGTTTCTTGAGGTGGAATCTACTCCTGATGAAGACGCTATGAAGGTTTTGAAACAACAGAGGATTTCAAATATGACATAAACTTAGTTGAAAAGCAGTAGGCAGGTTTCAGAGATTTGAATCCAATTTAGAAAGACGTAGTATTGTGGTAAAATGCTATCAAACAGCATCACATGCAACAGAGATTGCTTGTGAAAGGAAGAGTCCGTCAGTGCGGCCAACTTCCTTGCTATCTCATTTAAAACAAATGGCCACAGCCACCCAACCTTCAGCAGCCACCATCCTGATGGGTCAAGAGCCACCAACATGAAAGCAAGACCTTCTACCAGGAAAAAGATGACAACTCACTAGCTCTGATGACAGGTCACATTTTTGAGCAATTAAGGATTTTTTAATGAGATATGTACATTGTCTTTTAAACATGATGCTATTACACACTTATTATACTAACCTGTACTGGCAACATAACTTTTATATGCATCAGGGGGCCAAAAAGTCCCTTTGACTAACTTTACAGCAATATTCGCTTTCTCGTGGTCTGGATCTGAATGCACAGCATCTCTGAGGTATGCCTGTATGTAATTACCTAAATTTAAAAAAAGGAAGCATTATACCATGTTTAAGAATAACTGCACATAACACCTATACTTATCTGGCTAGGATATTTTGACATAGTTTGTGGGAAACAGAGCTACCATTTTTCTCATGACAGTAGCTTTTTTCCTCTTTTGTCATCAGACACTAGAAGACAGTAGACTTTTCAAAGAGATTAGCAATCTATAAAAAAATAAAGGGTTCAAAAATGATAGATACTTCCATGAGATTGCGTACTCATCAGCTGTGTATGTAGATACTTAGGCTCGTTTGCCAGTCCAAGTTAAGTGTGACAAGGAGCAAAACGCTTTTTGAAAAAGAGAAAATATTATTATATCGAATCGGTATCCTTAATGCGAAGTTGAGTCTATCATCTGACAGAAAGAATAACCACTGGTACCTTTTATTCACGTAACAGTGGATGTTTTCTAAAAGTGATCCACACTGGTTATTCCATAAACACCCACCTGACACAGCTTCTCCTGGGTATGGCGCCTTATAGTCCACAGTTTTCACTCATGCTTTTGGTTTTAACTTAAGGTATCTTTGCAGAGATTCTGGGACTGTGTTAGCCTCCTTATTCTAAAGTTGGTGGCCTAGAGGCTACATGAAGTAAGCAGCCTACCCACACTCAGCTCCTAGAGGATCATGGGAAGAAGGCTAACCAGGCTGAACCCATAATTTGATGCTTGTACCATTCCACGTCCCATGCACGTGAGCCTCTGAATTGCTGCTGCTGTGTTCCAAGGGAGTTCAGCTCCAAATGTTTGTGATCCAGTTATTAGGAACACAGAGAATTTTCCGAAGTCCACAGCATTATACAAACTATATCGTAGAGAATTCGAATTCACCCATCCCTATGTTTACAGTGTTTTTTCACTGGTAAATTACATTTCATATTCTAGCTGTGGAACAGGATTCGTCCCCACAGAGGAGCATTTAATGATTTAGAATTTTTGAAACATCACATCTGGATGAAAGTGGAAACTCATCCAACTCAACATTCTTCTGGTTTGTGACACCAAGGCATAGAGAGGATAAAGAACTTGACTTGTTTACTCTGACTTTGCAGTGCACAAACAATTGTAGCCTCCTGGGCAGAAAAGAGCTGAAATCCAGCCTGATTCCACTGGGCAAACTGTGTGGCTTGGCTCAGGGCCAGCCGCCTGAAAAGGGATCTTTTTTTTTTTTTTTAAGGTGCCAAGTTACGTGCCTGTGGGGGATGAGTCTGTCCGGGGTTGAGGCCTTTTCCTAATGTGCATGAAGGAGCTGTATAGTTCTGTCTAAATGTATTCACACTTTGGATTGGTCTTGCTCCTTTGCTGTTAGGTCTGTGAAGTTCATTCCCTGTTGAATACAGCTATGTGTGTTCACTGTTAAGGTGCCATAACATTCTGGGGAATGAATGCAATGAAATCTGTTCACTGTTTGCTTACAGACATTTGGGTTATTTCCAGTTTTAGGTTATTACAAATTATGCTGTAAGCAATATCACATTCACATTCATTTTGTCATATTATCAATGTTTCCTGAGTATAACATTTAACATGACTTTGAGGTTCGCCGACACCTGAAATTTGAAAATGAGTTTCCAAGGTCCTATCTGTAGAGTTTTTGAGTCAGTAGATGTGGGTTAGGTCTCCACAATGTATATTGGTGACAGTCTCTAGGTCCTGTGTTAGCTCTACTAAAATCACGCCCTTGGTGTTCCCATTGAGTGAATGGGTTATGTTTCTTGCTGGCACTGGGATTCCTTTAGAGTGAGTATCTTTCAGTTATACACCAACTGTAAAAACTAGTTTTAGCTACTTTGGTTGGTTTTTGAAGAAAAATCAGTACTACAGTATGTGCACTTTAATACTTGTAAGAGTTCAAAGTATATGTCATAGTCTGCTGTCTTGGGATGTCTTGGCACATCTTGGTGTAAGTCTGTGCAGCCCAAGGCTGGATTGTCTGCACTTCACAAGGGAGGAAAGGGGGAGTGACAGAAAGAAGAGACAGTGGGCAGTTTTAGGACCCCTTCAGCCCATGTTTCACTACTAAACATGGGACACAGGGAAATCACCAACCCCTCTTATCCACAGATCCCGCCTTCACTCTCTGCATGCTCCCTGACTGTGATCTGAGAGGTTACTCAGAGAAACTCTGGAAGAAAATGAGGTTAGCCCTCAATGCTCATTGATAATTAATGTAATTTTGATAGTATCAATGGAAAAAAGTTTATATGCAGGTGTCTAGGTCTTTTGTTTTATGTACTCAAAATAGTAGTTACTTTTTTTTAAAGGGTAGCTGAAGTTTTCAATAGTTAGGGCTCAAAGAATTTTTTTTTTGTCTATGTTTTCCAGTTAGTAGTCCTGAAAATAAAGCAAAACGGAAAAGATCTTAGCTTGGATGAATATGGCAATGAATCGTCCATTATTCAGGCACCACTGGTTGTTGATAGAAGGCTCCTAAATCAACATAGTTTATATAAACTTTTCTCTCTTACCAAAGCAGAGGAGTAAAACTTTAAAACCACAAAGCTACCAGGGGTGCCTGGGTGGCTCAGTCAGGTGAGCATCTGACTTCTGTTCGGGCCATGATTTCAAGGTTCATAAGTTCGAGCCCCACGTTGGGCTCTGTACTGACAGTGTGGAGCCTGCTTAGGACTCTGTCTCTCTCACTCTCTCTCTCTACCCCTCCCCCACTCGTGCTGTCTCTCAAAATAAACAAATGGACTTTAAAGAAAAAAAAACACACAAAATGAAAATAGTTTAGAAAGTAATGCACATGAAGCTGTAACGTGTAGATGGGTGGTAGAGAAGCCGCTGATTGCTCCGCCCACCTCTTCTCCCCACACACTATGTGAAAGGCCAGAAAGCGGCATTTAAACCCGCACGTGTGAGTACCAGGGCTCGCACAATGTCTGGGAGGGAAAAAATACCCACACTCCCATCTGCTTCATTTACTACTACCAGCCAGGGAACCTAGAAGCAGAAGGGTAGGCCACGTGTGAAAGTATAAACCAAAAGTTTAAGAATGGCCGTTGGAAGAAATGTCTTTCATGTATTCTACAACGAATACAATCCACAAATGAAAGAAAATAACAGCATGTGGAACCATCTAAAGGTATTAGGCTCTAATGTGAAAATGCACTGCTGATCTCCTTGACTACTTTTAAGCTAGCTCTGCCCCTCTGTTTTCAAATTTTAAAATATTAAGATCTGAAACATATATCTTAAACATTAAGCACCAGGTAGCTGTAATATTTCCATATACGTATTTAATGTTTACAGGGTTAGTTCTGCTTTTAATAACCATAGATACTGTTTTACATGGGGAAGAAGTCAAATGAACATTAAAACCTTAAATTATTTTTTATCATGTCTTTTCTCTATGAAGTTCATCTATTAATATGTTCATATAATTGAGAGGACAAAGGAACTGTAATAAAGTGAGAGAGATTATATTCATGTCGTATTTTCTACTCAAATCTTTTATAAATGAATGGCTAATGTTCTGGAGTATTACTCTTATAAAGTGCTTCTAAAACAGAAAATTAAGAAGGCATCCTTCTTCTCCAATATCTAAGCTTTACTGCATCCTTGTTGGTTACTTTGGAGACTCCCTTCTCCAGATGGAACAGTTACCCACCACCCAGTACGGGGGGGAGAACAGGAGGGAGATGGGGAAATGCTATTTTAATATTGTGTCTCTAATGATACTGTGTTGGGGGAAAAAAATTCTTGGTCGTTGTTCTGATGCCAGTCAACATAAATTTCTTTTAATAGTTTTTCTTTAAAAAGACCTTAGGTTCTTCAATAATCACATGATAGAGCATAGCACAATAGTTTAGTAACTATATTACAAATTAAAATGAAGGCTTACCTCTAGGATCAGAGAATGCATTACATTCTATACAAGCCACATTGTGTTGTCAACATCCAGTGATGGTAACTAGCCATCTTTTGAGCTACTCAAGGTCACTGGCAAACCACTTCACCCAGAGAATCAATGGTGCTAGACAGAAATGAGTACCAAAACTATTTTATCATCTCTTGCTGAGTCTAACCTGAAAAGTGTTCCTTCTCTGAATTAACTAAAAGCTTGTGTGATATTTATTTCATATAAAGAAACCAAATCATTGCTGCCACCCTATACCCTCCAACAAACTAGGTTGAGCTAAAAACCAGTCTTGGTCCCTCAGCAAGGAGTTTTCTGGTGAAAGAAATTATTTTAATGAGGGAACAATGTCAAGACAGATAACTTGAAAAATCTGTTAATTACATAGCTTTATTTCTCTTAATGACCTGTTTCATATTACAATGAAATTTCTGTTGCTCAACAGATGACCTTAAGGGACAAGCCTTTTACTTTTTTCTTCTATCGGAAGGTAATATATGCTCAAAAAAGAGAACTTAGGAAGAGAGGGGCACACCTCCCCCATGTTCCCCACATCATCCAAAACTGTCACCCAGAAACAGCCACTGTTAATACTGTGGTGTGTGTCTTTCTTGTCTCTCCTCTGTATACATGTATCTATGCTAACACAAAGAATCATACTCTATACAGTAATAAGCTTTTTCTTTTGGTGTGTATTGTTAATGTTTTTCCATGTCAACAAATACTCTTTTATAACCTTTTTAATTATTATAAAGGATTCCATCATATAAATTGCATTGTCCTTATAAATAAGTAGGAAGGGATGCCTTGCCTATTTCTACTCAGGAGTTTCACAAAGCACATAATTCTAAGGATATTATAAAAAAGTTAAGACAGATTTCTAAGTCAGTTAAAACACTTTGGAAAACAAATAGTGATGGATGTTAAATTCAAGTAGAAAAAAAAAAGACTTCATATGGACATTCTAGTGAAAGAGCTCAGATGAGGACAGAACAGGATAGACTCTTCAACATGAAATGATAGAACAAGTCTAGGTGGATTTCCATCATGGTGGCTCCTGAAAAGGAGGCTGTGTTCTGATACGATACACTAGTTCACATCTAACTTTCAGGAAGCAAGTTAAGCTTGCCTATGACTAGCCTTAAAGACAATAAAGCACTTTTCTTCTTGGACTGTACTCTTGCACTTAAAATAAAGAGTATTAAAGCGGTCTTACCATTATGAACCGATTTTACCTTACTAGAGGTTCTTCCAGCAGAAACATAGTTGCATTCTTCCCTCACAAAGAATGATAAACAGGATAACATTGATTTTTCTGTCTGACAAGAAAGGAACAACACTATTTTGAGAATAGGTATTCTGAATCAGATGGGCAATAAAATAGTAATGGTTTTCTTTCATTTAGAATGTTACGCACAATGTGTTCGAACATCCTACAAGCAGTTACATGTAAGGGAATACGAGTGCTGAGCATCAAGAGGTGAAGTTACTAGACCGTCTACTAAATGATCAAAAGTAGGAATGATACAGACATATTGGGGGCAGGAGGGAAAAGAGTAATAACTTAAAAAAATCAGAATATATTTCATTGATTTGTCATTCACTTTGATCTTCTCAAGTATGTATTTTTTAAACCATGAAAGTATATTATGAGTTTATTTCATTTCACTATCCTATCAGAACTTACCAATTCAGTTCAGAGAACATTTACCTACGACCTACTATGTGCCCAGTGCTGTGCTAAGTTCTAGACAGGGAGTGTGCTCCATCTGTTTGCACTAAAAGGCCAGTTCATGGTTAGCATTTTTTAGCAACAAAGAATTTTTTTAATTAATGTATGTACATTGTACTTCTAGACATAATGCTATGACAGTTAATAGATGACAGTATAGACAAGCATAATTTTTGTATGCACTGAGAAACCAGAAACTTTCTCTTGCTTTATTGTGACATTTGTTTTATTATGGTGGTCTGGAATCAAATCCCCAACACCTCCAAGGTATACATATACTGCTGTTTGTCCCATAAGGCCCTTAGGCTCTTTCTTCTTTTTTCTTCTCCTCCCTCTCCTCCTCCCCCCCCGTCTCCTGCTACTCTAATTATAAATGCCATATTCTCCAGGTCACTGATTCTCTCTTCTGGATAATCAAATCTTCTGCAAGTCTGTATGGAAGTTTTCAGTTACTATATTTTTCAGCTCTTAGATTTCTGGTTTTCTTTTTGGTGGTTTCTGTTTTTTGATCAAACTTGTTTTTTTCATGCATTGTTTTCCAAACTTCCTGTTGTTGTCTGTGTGTTCTTATAGTTTGCTAAACTTTCTTATGAGGATTATTCTGAGTTCCTTGACAGTTCACATATACTCATTTCCTCGGGGACGGTTATCGGAACTTTATTTCTGTTCGTGGTGTCATATTTACTTGAGTTTTTGTTTTTTTGTTTTACATTGATAGCTGAACATTCGGGGAATAGGGCTCCTCTTCCAGACTTTACAAGTTTGCCTTAGCCAAGATCAATCATCATGAGTCAGTTCGTTTGGGTGTCTGGGAATGAATGCTGATAATGTCCTGGACAGGCAGGTCAGCTATTGTGGTGAGGTGACAGAGCCCTGATGTTGGTGATGGAAGGGTGTGCCACTGGCTGAGAACAGTTGAACAAGACAGCTGGCTTGGTTCCATACCCAAGCGAAGCTGTAGGATGTTGCCGTAGTTGCCTGAACTTTCTGGTCAGGTGTACGAGAGGGTCAGGACTGGGTAATACACTGAATAAGAATGGAAAATAAGAATTTGCTTCCCTGTCCTGACAAGTTAGCAGGACTGGACCCCTCAGTGCCTATAAGGCTCATTGTTTGGGGTTGCAAATCTGTTGAGTGTGTACTGAATTACTTGGTCTGATGAGGTCATTGGTTTTGCACTGCAGATAGGGAAAGCTAGGGGCTGTGCTCTTTATTCAAGTGACACTGTAAGTAGAGCTATTAGATGGGTGACACAGCTTCTCATAGCCTGGTTAGGTTTCCTGGTTGGGCAGGCTGAAGGCTGGATTCAATGATGGGTAGGGCTACAAACTGGTTTCCCTGAGTGTAGTAGGACCATCTCTAAAGTCACTGAAACTATTTGTTGTCTCAATCTACTCTGTACCCCAAATTCTCCAGCTAAATAGGCCTTTAGTGATAATGTTGGGGTGCCGGGGTGGCTCAGTCAGTTGAGTGTCCAACTCTTGATTATGGCTCAGGGCAAGGTCTAACTGTTCATGGGTTTGAGCTGCACATCAGGATTCTTTCTCTCCCTCTCTCTGCCCCTCCCCCATCTCTCTTTCTCAAAATAAATAAACTTAAAAAAATTGGTGATAATGTTTAAAACACTAGAAGATATCGAATGATGTTTAATCTTTCTTGGGATTAAGTCTTATTTAAAATTTTAAAGTGAAGTCAAAGGTAGGGAAAAAAGATCTGTTCGCTGTGCCCCTGTAGCTGTAGTGTAACAACAGAAATTGCAGAGGAGTGTGTGATATTAGAGAGGCAAAAGTAGGCTATGTTGAAAGGGCAACACTTCCATTAGAAGTTACTCAGAAGGTATTGGTGGGCAAGTTATTAAGTATTATGTCCGTCCTCTTTGAGGAGAATATTGAGCCATATCCAGCTTGTGACCCTTAATTTCATCAAAGCCCAAGGTGTAACATTTCCTGGCTACTGATAATCTAGTTGATGCCTACTTCCGTAAATCTGTTAATCATTGTTACCTATGTAGTTCCACAAGCTTCCTATGTCCTCTAAAAGTTATTTATGGTATTTTACAATAAAGAAACATTTTCCTGATGACATCTTTTCCATTTTAGCTCTTCAAGTAAGTCTTTTCCTCTCTTAAGTCTTTCATTACCAAGAAGACAAAATTTCTTTTTTTTTTCTATTGTATAACTTTGTAACAGTTAACCTCTTAATGCTGAACAAACAAAACTGAAAATAGCCACAAATATCAGGATTCTCTGAGATTCATACCTTTTAAGTCGAGTTTTTCCCTCTGTCACTGTTGCCCTATCACATTGATCTTATTGCCAATTAATTGTTTGTCTCTTCCATTACAATCCTCTACTTTCTCTTGATCCTGGTATGGGCCAGAACCTTCAGGACAAGTTTACATAAAAGTTGTGATACTGACATTCCTGTCCTTTTATTTTTAATGCAAAGAATTTTAAAATTTTCTTCATGAGTAACTTTGGTCAGGATGAGGGAGATGAGCTTTCTGTTCATTAAGAGCTTGTTCATAAATAAGACTGAATTATATTAAATATTTTTTGCATCATTAAAAAGAGTATTCTAACTTTTAACTTTAATCCTAATATTTTTATTTGCCTAGTACCTTTTAGTCATTCTTGTCTTTCTCAACTATAATATGAATGCCTCAGTGTAGTTTTTTAAAACTGCTGAATTCATTTTGAATGTGTATTTATAAAATGTGACCATTGTGTTGATTTTCTTTATTGACATGCTATTTTTTTTCTATACAACAGTTCTCTGTTTTTCACTTGCTTCCTTGTTTTACATAGAATCCATGCTTCATCACTTCACAAAGATTTTGACCATACTCTTAAGCTCTGTTGCTTTAACCTCTTTCCAACTCATTCAGCTTGCCAAATTCTAACCTCACTAGATTCTCCCGTCCACTTTCTCTTAATTAAAAACAGTAGGACAAAGTCCCATTGCACAAAGTTGTTTGATAGACTGCTCTTACCATAAATTTTATAATCTTCAAAATCAACTGAACTCAAAGGGACTGTGCCTATCAATCATACAAAATAGTACTAGTCAACTCGTATTCCTATACTGGGACATGTTTGTTTGAAACTTTGTGTGTGTGTGTGTGTGTGTGTAAAAGAAAACTGTACCAGACACTTGTTAATATTCAGGACTATTGCAATAGGAGTGAGAAATTGAACTCAACTCTGCTGAAACACAAAGAAGAGAGATTTTAAGTGTCAGGGTGAGCTAATGGAAAAGTACTGGAGAACAGTGGAAGGAAATTAGTCATCTATATTTCCTTTTTAAAAATAGAGATTTATATATTTATTAATATACATATTTATATACATTTATACACACACACACACACACAAACAGACATACATACACACCCCCTGTTGGTTTTGTTCCTGTGAAGAACCCTGTATAATCAGTAATGTTGGCTATGTTAACATATACGTATACATCCACATAAAGACACACATACAGACACACATATATCTATCTAGTATGCTCAGTGCAGCCATTGACATGAATGAGTTTTACTGCCCACAGTTAAAACTAGGATGATGACCAAGTGAACAGATCAACCTTTCAAGAAAATGCCATCAACAGTCTGATTGTCTCTAGGTTTCAAATTCAGGATTCAAGAGAGAAGGCAATGATGTCAATTGAACTCTGAAGTCTCTTTCTTCTCTGTGCAGGAAACAAATGGGGGAAGGATTCAATTTGCCTTCCAGGTTCTCTAGGAGAGCTTTCCCATTTGCCTGAAAAATGTGGAGCGTTATGCTTTCAGATTTGTTCTTTCTTGAGATTGCTTTGGTTTTCCAAAGTCTTAGATGGTTATGTACAAATTTTAGGATTGTTCTATTTCTGTGAGAAATTATAGGAATTTCGATAGGGATTGTTTGGAATCTGTAGATTTCTTTGGATGGTATGAACATATCAACCATATTAATTTTTCTAACACATGACCACAAAATTTCTTTCCATTGATTTGTCTTATTCAATTTCATCAGTGTCTTACAACTTTCATTGTAGAGGTCTTTCACATCCTTGGTTAAATTTATTCTTATTTATTTCACTTTCTTGGTGATTCTGGCTCAAGTTTTATCCATTTTGCTTATCTTTTCAAAGAATCAGCTCTTAGTTTCACTTACCTTTTCTATTAGCATTTATTTTATATTTTTAAATTTGAGCATTGTTTATTCTTTTTACAATTCCTTGAGGTATAAAGTTAGGTTGTTGGGTTTTTTTTTTCTTTTTTATTGATGTAGGCATTCATCACGATGAATTGCCCAGTAGAACTGCTGTTGCTATAAGTTTTGATATGTTGTATTTCCCTTTCCACTCATTTCAATTATTTTGATTTCTCCTTTGACTCACTCTTTGGAACAGCAGGTGGTTTCATCTCTACATAATTGTCATTCTTCTAGTTTCTTCTTGTCATTAATTTCTAGTTTCATACCACTGTAATCAGAAAAGATGCTTGATAAGGTTTCATTTTACTTAAAAATGTTAAGATTTGTTTTAGCACCTAATGTAAGATCTATACTGGAGAATGTTCTATGTGCATTTAAGAATGTACATATGTTGTTTTTGGAAGGAGTGTTATGTATATAGCTGTAAAATCCATCTGGTCTAATGTGTCCTTTTAAGGCCAATGTTTCCTAATTGATTTTCTATCTGGATGATCTATCCTTTGATGTAAGTGGAGTAGTAGAGCCCCTTCCTATTATTATATTGCTGTCCAATCTTCCTTTTAGGTCCATAAATATTTGCTTTTTATATTTCAGTGCTCCTATGTTAGGCACAAAAAATACTTAAAACTGTATGGTGTATGCAGAGAGCCCCTAGGAGAGCCTGTTCCTCCTTACCATCAGGTACCAAGTATTTTTTGGCATGGAAATTTTATCCTTGGCTGTTGACCATTCACCTTTGGCAAAGGGAGACTAACTTCCACAATTTGCCTATGTTCCAAGTTCAGGCTAGAACATATTACAGAAGCAGAAGCAAAGACTAGGATCTCTGTCCCCAAAACCAAAGTCAAAGACCTCATTGAATTAGCCCTCGGTGGCTCGCAACCAAATTTCTATGCATTAAAGGTTATTAATGGCCTCAAAGGAGGACTCCTAAAGTGGACAGCAGGAGACTGAGTTGGGGATTTAGACCCTAGAAAGCAGACTATGAGTCTGGTTTTCTTCTCAGTATATGAATGAACCTTCCAAGGTGTTTGGACTTGGACACCCTGACACAGACCCTGGGTTAATGGAAAGTGGCTGTGCATCTGAGTGGGAAGCTCAGGAAGTGAGGTGGATCATATTACCTGTTCAAGAACTTGACCAGGAGAGCATCTCCACAGCAATTAACCATTAGGCCTCTGCGACCGTTAAAGCTACTGTCTGTGGCAGTGAAGACTACAATGTTGTAATGAAGAACGTACTGACCATATGTGAATCAAGAGCTTGCAGTTTACAGCTGTGTTTTTGATGTTTGGGGGGGGGGGTGGGTGTTAAAGGATAGGCAGAGCATGGATATAAAAATTTTTATTTTATTAATGTTTACTCACTTTTTTTTTTCGTTTATTTATTTTTGGGACAGAGAGAGACAGAGCATGAACGGGGGAGGGGCAGAGAGAGAGGGAGACACAGAATCGGAAACAGGCTCCAGGCTTCGAGCCATCAGCCCAGAGCCTGACCCAGGGCTCGAACTCACGGACCGCAAGATCGTGACCTGGCTGAAGTCGGACGCTTAACCGACTGCGCCACCCAGGCGCCCCTTTACTCACTTTTTGAGAGAGAGAGAGAGAGATCTGGGGACGGGCAGAGAGAGGGGGAGACAAGGAATCTGAAGCACGTTCCAGGCTCCAAGCTGTCAACCCAGAGCCAGACACACTGCCCAAACACATGAATGCAAGATCATGACCTGAGCTGAAGTCAGATGCTCAACTGATTGAGCCATCCATGTACCCATGAAAAGATTTTTGAAAAGAAAATATATATACACCCCAAATCCATAAATAATGAAAAATTAAAATTTTATGGTCAGTTCTTCAGGGGTAAAAATGGCCAAGTATTTTCCACTGAGGGCATCTCAACACCATATTTTGTGGTATATAACTATCGGGACATCAGAGTCATTATTACTTTGTGGCATTTTTAATAACAATTTTGTACAATAGCCAAATTATGGAAAGAGCCTAAATGTCCATCAACTGATTAATGGATAAAGAAATTGTGGTTCATATACACAATGGAGTACTACGTGACAATGAGAAAGAATAAAATATGGCCCTTTGTAGCAACGTGGATGGAACTGGAGAGTGTGATGCTAAGTGAAATAAGCCATACAGAGAAAGACGGATACCATATGGTTTCACTCTTATGTGCATCCTGAGAAACTTAACAGAAACCCATGGGGGAGGGGAAGGAAAAAAAGAAAAGAGGTTAGAGTGGAAGAGAGCCAAAGCATAAGAGACTCTTAAAAACTGAGAACAAACTGAGGGTTGATGGGGGTGGGAGGGAGGGGAGGGTGGGTGATGGGTATTGAGGAGGGCACCTTTTGGGATGAGCACTGGGTGGTGTATGGAAACCAATTTGAAAATACACTTCATATATGGAAAAAAATAACAATTTTGTATTTATCTTTTAGATCACCTATAAATACAATAAAATCAGTGCAGACAAATGCTGAAAAGGCCTTTTCTCCTCTCGTTCATTTCTTTTCTGGTAGTTGAGCAGAATGGATATAATTGATCAGTTGCCTTTGATATTGAATTAGCCCTCTCATTCACCTATCATTCTTCTCTTTCTCTAGTTATTAAATTTTTGTCTTTAAAACTTCCAATTCTCTGCCTACATTACCCATCTGTAAGGCATACTGTCTATTGTTTTCCATTAGAGTCCTTAGCATATTAATACTAGTTTTTAATTCATAGTCTGATCAGTTCAACAGCCTGGTCCTGATGCTTGCTCTCTTAGCAGTGTTTACCTTTTACTGTGCCTTCTCCATTTTTGTTGCTGTTGTCGAAAGGTAGACATGATGCACTACATAAAAAGAAATCGTACTAGATAGGCTTTTAGTAATGCAGTCATAATATGTGAGCAAGAGAGCATTCTATATTCCTATGATAAATCTCAGTCTTTGGGTAAACCTCTGTCCCAGGGCTGTGAATATAACCATGGTGTTTCAGTGTCCACCCACTGTGGGTATGATAGGATGACCAGAGGCAGCTAGAGTCCTATGCCTTCCCCATGAGGCTCTGATAAAAAAAATTACTCCTAAGGGCAGGCCTTGCTAAGAAGAACAGAGTTTAATGGTATATTTCAAAATGATTGATTTTCCCCTCTCCCTGCTAGAGTCAAGAGGAGATTTTGCCCTCATGTTCTCTGTAAGAAGCTGATTAAGCTTCTGGAGGTAAAAACTCAAAGCCATATGCTTCCCCTCCTTCCGTGATTGGACCCCCTTGCTGTTTATCTCACTGGCTCATCACACACTAAGCTTCCAGAAATTTGTCAATTAGAGTTCAGGTCTTTGTACCACTGTACGGATTGCCACACACATTTCCACCAAGGGGTTTATGCTTTGGTAAATTGTGAAAGTCTATATTCCCCTTTTTGTCCCACCAATTTGGGGAGGCTTCTTTGTTGCTATAGTACTATATGAGTTCTTTATATAGTTTGGTTATTAACCCCTTATCAGGTATGTATTTCACCAATACTTTCCCCAGTTACTGGGCTGCTTTTATCTTTTGTTGAGGATTTGCTATGGTGTACAGAACTTTTTAGTTTGATGTATTTATCCACTTGTTAATTTAAAAAAAAAATGTTTATTTCTGAAAGAGAAGGAGAGAGAGAATCCACTTATTTTTGATGTTGCCTTTGTTTTCGGGTTCACAGCGAAAATATCATTGCCAGGACCTCTGAGGAGCAGCTGCCCACCTATGCTGTCCTCTAGGACTACTGTTTCAGGTATTACCCCCAAGTCTTGTATCCCTTTTGAATTGAAGTTTGCATATGGTGTAAGATAGTAGACCACCTCATTCTTTTCCATGTGACTGTCCAGTTTTCCCAAGACCATTTGTTAAAGACACTGTCCATTCCCCATTGTGTATTCTTACCTCCTTTCTCATAAATGAACTGGCCATAAATGTATGGGTTATTTTTAAGCTCTGTTCTTTTGATCTGTGTGTCTATTTTTATGCTGATAACATACTGTTTTGATTAGGGTATCTTTGGAATCTAGTTTGAAATCAAGGAGTGTGATGCCTCCAGCCTGGTTCTTTTTCAAGATTTTTTTGCCTATTTCACACCCCCTGTAATTCCGTACAAAGTTTAGGATTGTTTATTTCTGTGAAAAGTGCCATTGGAATGCATCTCTGGATTGCTTTGGGTAATATGGACATTTTTACCATATTAAATCTTCTAATGCATAAGCACAAAAAATCTTTCCATTTACTTGTGGCATCTTTATTTCACCAGTGTCTTAGAGTTTTCATTATACATGTCTTTGACCTCCGTCATTAAATGTATTCATATATTTTATGCCTTGAGGGAGGTGCAAATGGGACTAATTTCTTTTTATGATAGTGCATTATGAGAATAAAGAACAGATTTGTGTACATTGATTTTGTATCCTTCAACTACTGAATTTATCTGTTATTTCTAACAGTTTAGTGGAGTATCTTGAGTTTTATATATGTGCTATTACATCATATGCAAATAATTTTACTTCGTCCTTTCCAATGCCTTTGGATGCCTTTTATTTCTTCCTTGCTTAATTGTCATTGCTAAGACTTAGCAAACAGGCATATCTCAGAGAGTTTAGTTTGAAACCCTTCACAATAAAACAAATATCACCGTAAAGCTAGTCAAATGAACTTTTTAGTTTCCTAATGCATATACAAGTTAGGCTTACAATATACAGATGGCTATTAAATGTGCTGTAGCATTATGCCTAAAGAACAATGCATACCTTCGTTTAAAAAAAAACAAACAACAAAACATGTTAGGGGTGCCTGGGTGGCTCAGTCAGTTTAACATCTGACTTTGGCCCAGATTATGGTCTTGTGGTTCGTGAGTTTGAGCCCCGAAGCAGTTCCTGTGCTGACAGCTCAGAGCCTGCTTTGGGTTCTGTCTCTCCCTCTCTCTCTGCCCCTCCCTTGCTTGCACTCTGTCTCTCTCAAAAAATAAAACATCATTTTTTTTTAATAATAATAAAAATGCCTTTATGCTAAATAGTGTTAAGCTTAATCTGAACTTCCAGTAAGTCACTGTCACTGATCACAGATCATCATGCCAAAACGTAATAGAGTTTGAAGCATTGCAAGGATTACCAAAATATACAGAGATAGAAAGCAAGCACATGATGGTAGAAAAATGGCACTGAGAGATTGGCTCAGTGCAGCCTTGCCAGAAAACTTCAATTTGTAAAAAATGCACCATCTGTAAAGCACAAGCAAGTGCAATCACATTAGTTGTGCCTATGTTGTACAGAAGTGGCAAGAGTGGGCATGTTTTTACCTTTCTGCTATTGATTATCAGGTTAACTATATGTGTGTTATATCTGGCCTTTATTATGTTGGGATACATTCTTGCTATGCCTAATTGTGAAGTGCTTGTATCATGAACAACTGTTCCATATTGTCAAATACTTCATGTGTGTCTGTAGAGAGATCGAAAAATGTAATGGATCAATTTGGTTGGTTTGCAAATGCTGGGTCATCCTTGCATTCTAGAGATAAATCCCCCTTGATCATGGTGAATGATCCTTCACTACGCTGCTGAATTCTGTTTGCTAGCATTTTGTTGATTTTTTTTTTCTGTTATACTCATCAGGGATATTGGCCTGTAGTTTCCATTTCCAGTAGTGTGCTTTGCTGAAGTTGATACTGGGGCAAATCTGGCCTTGTAAAATGAGGTTGAAGTATTGCCTTCTCTTCACTTTCTTGGAAGAATTTCAGAAGGATTGGTGCTAATTCTTTAAATGTTTGCTGAATTTCATCCAAGAAGCCATTTCGTCCTGGACTTTTCTTCCTTGGGAGGGTTTTGATTGATTCCTTCTCTTTACCAGTGATTGGTCTGTCCACATTTTTTTTTTCTTTCTATTCATTTTTGGCATATTGTATGTGTCAGAGAATTTTTCCATTTGTCTAGGTTATCCAGTTTTTTGTTTTATAGTTCATAATCATCTGTTACAATTGTATTTTTGTGGTATCACTTGTCTCCTTTATTTATAATTTGGTGATTTGGATATTCTCATTTTTCCTTGGTATTCTAGCTAAAGGTTTGTTAATTTTATGTTTTTAAAGGACCAACTGTTAGTTTGGTTAATCTTTTCTACTGTTTTCCTTTTCTCTATTTCATTTATAGCTGCTCTAATTTTTTTTAACCTTCCTTGTGCTTCCTTTGGGTTTGGTTCGTTACTCTTTTTTCTAGAATTCTTTCAGGGGTAGAGTTAGGTTATGGGGGGTATTCCTTCTTAATGGAGGCATTTTTGGCTCTAAACTTCCATCTTAGGAATGCTTTCGCTGCTTTCCCTAAATTCTCATATGTCGCTCTTCCATTTTTTGGTGTCTAAGGAAACTTTATTTCCCCTTTATTTTCTTCTTTGATTCATTGGTTGCTTGGGAGAATCTTGTTTAATTTCCATGTATTTGTGAATTTTCCAGTTTTCTTATTTATCAGTTTCTGGTTTCATACTATGGTCAGAGAAAACACTTTGTATGGTGTCAGTTTCTTGAATTTTCTAAGACCTGTTTTGTGGCCTAAGATATGTTCTGCCCTAGAAAATGCATCTTGTGGACTTGAAAGGAAAGCATATTTGGTTGTCAGATTATGTAATCAGTTTTCACTATCTAGAAGTTTGCTTTGTGCCACTGTATTTTTATGAGAGACCTACCTGTGTGCACCATCCAAAAGAAATACAAATAGACTTATCACTTTTATGAAATGGTCATTGCACCTTCACTTTATGCCATTTCTGCTTGCTAAAGATTTCTTATTTTAGGATAGTGGACAGGGGGGCGTTGGGAGCACAATGTGTTTCTGTTAGGTCCATTTGTTCTACAGTGTTGTTCAATTCTCTTTGATTATTGATTCTCTATCTGGATGGTCTTTCTCCATTGTTCTAAGTGGGATGTTAAAGTCCCCTTCTATTACTGTATTGCCATTTATTTCTCCTGTTCGCTCTGTTAGTTTTTGCCTTATAGATTTAGGTATGCTGATTATGGGTACGCAGGTATTTACAACTGTTATATCTTGGCTTGAACCTTTTATCATTATACAATGATACTCTTTTTTTAAAAACTTTTTAATGTTTATTCATTTTTGAGAGAAAGAGACAGAGCTTGAGCAGGGGAGGGGCAAAGAGAGAGGGAGACACAGAAACTGAAGCAGGCTCCCATCTATCAGCACAGAGCCCAATGGTGGGGCTCAAACTCACAAGCTGTGAGATCATACCCTGAGCTCAAGTTGGATGCTTAATGAACTCAGCTACCCAGGCACTCCTACAATGATATTCTTCATCTTTTTTAAAGTCTATTTTGTGTGAATGTAACTACCCTTGCCTTTTTTTGTTGTTGCTTAAAATATCTTTTTCCCTCTCTTCACTCTCAGTTCCTGTGTATCATTAAGGCTAAAGTGAATTTCTTTTAGGCAGAATATCACTGGATGTTGTTTTCTTTTCCATTCACATTTGGTTGAAAATTTTGAAGTATTATTCTTTTGTAGATCCAATGTTCCTTTCTTTTTATCTGATGCCTTATTTTGTGTTTTGATGTCTTTTCACATCAGTATAGTTTATCATGTTCTTTGATAAAATTGCTACCGGGTTTTCCCTTGTGTGTATCAGGAGGTATACATAAAATACCTTAAAATTATATCACTGTGCTAAAATGAGTAAAGTGATGTATACTTTGTCATCTCCTGCCCCTCATGTTTAAGATTACTAATGTTACAATTTACTTTTTTACATTGCATAACAAGTTATTGTAATCATGTTCTTATTTTTACTACATTCATTTTTCACTTTAAGTTAGACTAGAAACTGAGTTGTACATCACCAAAGCATGTTAAACCTAACTTTGACTATATATTTACCATTACCAGGGAGTTTTATGCAACCTTCTTATGTTTTTATGACGTTACTTATTTCTTCTCCAATCTCCTTAGGAGTTCTTTTATGGCAGGTCCCGTATTAAGTTTGGGAAAGTCTATTTCTCCTTTATTTCTGAACTACAGCTTTACGGGGTATAGATTTCTTGCTTGATATATTTGAATGTTATTCCATTCTCTCCTGGTCTGAAAAGTTGAAAAATCCAGTTCTTTGGGGGCTGGGGTCCCTTATTTGTTACTTCTTTTGCTGCTTTTTAAATTCTTTCTTGTTTTTGATTTTTGACAATATAATTAAATGTGTCTCAGAATAGCCCTATTGATTTCAACCTTTCAGCTACTTTAGACCTCATACATCTGGATGTTTATTTCTCTCCCTACAAAGGTAAAGTTTTAAGCCACTATATATTTATATATTCAAAACTTCTGTCCTTTCTCCTCTGGGATTTTCATAATGCAAATATTGTTTCTTTTCATTTTGTTACATAGGTCCCTCAGACTTTGTTCACTTTTTCTTTATTTTTACTTTTTGTTCTTCTGATTGGATAATTTCAAACAGCCTGGTTCTTCTGCAAGGTTATATTTACCTTTGAAATTCTCTCTTGAAATCTACAATTCAGGCACTGTCTTTATTATTTCAACTCTGAGATTTCTGTAGTCTTGTTGTTTATGGTTTCTGTTCCTTTGTCAAACATCTTATATTCATGCAATTTTCCTAATTTCATTTTAGTTGTCTGTGTGTGTGCTGTTGTAGCTTGTAGGGTCCCTGGTTTGTGGTCTTATCTGACCCACACCCTATGTTTCATGACTGAACAGGGCCACTGACTCTGCTCTGCAGACTGTCTGCGGTGCTTGCTCAGATCTTGGCTTGAGTGTTGCTGAGTTATACAGCTTCCAGATGTTGTCACTAGCCCTCTGCTCAGAAGGGACTGGGGAGCCAGGGTCTACTGTGAGGGCTATGTTTTAATTCCATGTCTGGGCAAGACAGGGGGGGGGGGCTTCTCAAGGGAACTCCCAAGTTTCACAAAGGAGTTTTATAGCATCAGGGCAGTAGCTACTCTCACCTTCAAATGAGGCTGTGGATTAATTGCCCTTCCTAGACCCAGCAGGGGAACCCTCCTCCACCGCTATTGGCTTTGTCAAAGCTGTGATCAGCTCTACTTGCCCAACTCTCAGCAATGCTTTAGTATATAACCTCCTTGTGTTCTTGCCAATCCTTCTAGACAGACGGGGCCAGGAAAGATTCTCCTTACAATTGTGGGGCTTTGATTTCCCTCTTGCCTGAGCACATAAGGTGTAGAGCTGGAAAAATTCCTTGTTTGAATGCCCACATTAGGCCAACCTTTATCACCTAGACTTGTTCTATCATTTTATGTTGAAGAGTCTACCCGGTTCTGTCCTTATCTGACTCTCTAGACTCTCCATATGAAGTCTTTGTTTAACATCCATCACTACTTGTTTTCCAAAGGGTTTTAATTGACTTAGAAATAGGTCTTAACTTTTTAATAATATCCTTAGAATTATGTGCTTTGTGAAACTCCTAAGTAGTGCCACCATTTGTCCTGCAGATGAGCAGAACTGTTGCTTGGGACTGCTATTTTGGCTCTGCAGGTTTAAACTCCATCTGCCCGGATCTGAGTGGTGGTCATTGCAGGCCCCACCCCCTTCAGTGTCACAATCACCTTCCAAGTAGTGGAGCTCATAGATTCTCCCTCATTCGACATGGGGCAAGATCAGAGTCTTTGTTCCCCTAAATGACCCACAGCACTAGGGGAGGGCACAGGATGTCCCCCTCATGCTCTTTTTTTCAAGGGAAAGAACCATAAGCTCAGGGGAAACCACTCATTGTGGTGCTATACCAGCCTTGTTGGAGGGGCAATGCGGACAGTCAGTGTGTAGTGGCTTCTCTTACTCTTCTAATGCACACGAGCCTCACAACACTTATCAGGTATAAATGTCACTGGAAAAGGTAAATATGTACTAAAATTCAGAATAATTTAATGTTGTAGAGGTTGTGGTTTAAAGACCAAAGATGTAACTATAATCATTAGCTAAGGGATACACGAGATAAAAAGATGTAAAATGTGACATTAAAAATATAAATTATGGCCAGGGGAAGAAGAGTAAAAACGCAGAGCTTTAGAGTGCATTTAAACTTCAGCTGTTACGGCCTTTAAAAAGACTGTTATAAATGTAAGTTGTTATAGGTAAGCCTCAGGTTAACCGTAAAGCAAAAACCTATAGTAGATGAACAAAAGGTAAAGGACTCTAAGCATACACTACAGAAAATCATGAAATAACAAGAGAAGAGACAGAAGTACAAAGATAACCAGAAAACAATTAGCAAAACGGCATTAAGTGCATGCCTATCCCTAATTACTTTATTTTTTTAATGTTTATACGTTAATTTTAAGAGAATCCCAAGAAGGCTCCACACTATCAGCACAGAGCTGGACTGGAATGTCGATCTCACAAAGCGTGAGATCATGACTTGAGCCAAAAATCAAAGGAGGGACACTTAACTGAGTCACCCACACACCCCTCCATAATTACTTTGAAGAATTCAGTCTATTTATTTATATGTAATCAAAATACACAGGGTAGCTGAATGCTGCCCCGTGAGAGATTGACCTTAGATCAAAAGACCCGCAGAGACAGAGAGAAGACCCAAAATGAGGCATGAAAGAAAAATCTTAAAAGTAATACCATAGAAATGCAAAGGATTCTAAGAGGCTACTACAAACAATTATATGACAACACAATGACCAGCCAAGAAGAAATGAATATGTAGATTGCATGTTTCTTGGAATTTACACTAAATCATGAAAACAGGAAAGCTGAACAGATTTGTAAGCAAGGAGATTAAATCAGTCACCAAAAACCTCCCATCAAACAAAAGTCCAGAGAAAAATGGCTTCACTGGTGAATTATACCAAATGCTAAAGAAAATACTAATCCCTCTCAAACTCTCCCCAAATTCCCAACTCATTTTATGATGCCAGCCTTAACCTGATATAAAATCCAAGCACGGATGCCACCAGAAAACTTCAGTCCAAATTCTTGATTAATATAGATGCAAAAATCCTGAATAAATGATAAGCAAACCAAATTCGAGAATGCATTAAAAGGCTTATAAACCATCATCAAATGGGATTTATTCCAGGGATACAAAGATTACTCAACATCTGCCCATCAGTTGTGGTGACTGATACACCATATTAACAACATGAAGGAGAAAATCATGTGATTATTCCAATAGATGCCAAAAAAGCATGGTACAGAATTCAACACAAATTTAGCACAAAAACTCTAAACAAAATGGGTAGAGAAAGGATGTACCTCAACATAATACAGGCACAGTATAGGACAAGCTGATAGCTAACATGCTCCTCAATGGTGAAAAGCTGAAAACTTTTCCTCAAAAAATGAAGAATGACACAAGAAGTATGCCTATGGTCACAACACAGCTCCGGAAGTACACCCAGAGCAATTAGGCAAGAAATAGAAGAGACAGCAAAATTGGAAAGAAAGAAGTGTAGTGTCACCATGTGCAGATGACCTGGTATTATATCCATAAAACCTTAAAAACTCCACCAGAAATACTGAACTTCTTTAATAGTTCTAACAGTTAAATTGCACGTTACACAATGTACAAAAACCTGTTACTTTCCTATACACCTATAATGTACTATCAGAGAACTTATTAAAACAGCCTCAGTTATAATTGCATCATAAAGAACAAAATACTAGGAATAAATTTAACCAAGGAAATGAAAGACTTGTACAACCAAAGTTTTAAGATGCTGATGAAAGGAAATGAAGAAACAAATGATTGGAAAGATATTCTCTGTTCATGAATCAGAAGGCTTAATATTGTTAAAGTGTCCCTCCTCCTCAAAGTCAGCTGTAGACTCAGCGATCCCCATCCAAATTCCAAACAGAAATAAAAGAAAAATCCTAAAATTTGTACACAACTACAAAAGACCCCGAAAAGACAAAGTAATCTTGAGATAGAAGGACCAAGCTGTATAGATCACACTCTCCAACTTTAAATTATATTTAAAAACTGTAGTAATCAAAACAGACCCATAGAACAAGGGAAGAGAATCCAAAGCCCAGAAAAAATCCCATGCATTTATACTCACTTAACTTGGGACACAGGAGGCAAGAATATACAATAGGAAAAGGACGGTGTCTTCAACAAGTGGTTGTGAAAAAAACTGGACAGCCACATGTAAAAGAAGAAAATTGGAATGCTTCCTAGTCCAAACAGAAAAAATCATCTCAAAATGGATGAAAGACTTGAATAGAAGACCTAAAGCACTAATACTCCTAAACAACCACATACGCAGTCAACTCTTGGACACAGGTCTCAGCAATGACTTCTTGGCTCCAACACCAAAAGCAAACCCTATGAAAGTATCAATAAATGAAGAGGACTACATTAACTAAAATACTTGTGCACTGCCAGAGGAATAAAGAATGATTAATCTAAAAAAAAAAGTAACAATCAAACCATGTTCCCTTTAGGGCTAAATGCAGGCACATGAAGTGCGCTGCGTACAATAAACACATTAATTGGAATATTGGAGTTGTAGGTGAGGATAGAAGATTAAGTAGGAGAGAGGCTCGGACTTCTAATAGTATTAAGGAAGTAACAATTTCTCATTTTTCCTTTTAGAACCTACCCACATTTTAAAGATCTTCCACATTTAACTAGTTTATAATGTAAGATTTAACTTTTGTTTTTATTAAATATTTCTGAGATAATCTACCTGTATATTCACACAGTAGAATCAAATCTGTACTGCATTGTACATAGAGCCTAACAAACCTGTTTGAATTTTCAGTTTCCATTATTTTACTCCTGCTTTCCTAACCCATGTCCCTCTCCACGTAGATATTGTGAAAGAGTCTATCTAATATTTGTTTGTAACACTTTTCTTCTGTAGGTTTTAAAAAACAACTGCATAAAGCAGTCATTATACAACTAAGTTGTGTGGCTATAACACAAAAAGTGGTAATTCGTATGGCAGTAATATGACAGAAGAGAGGTAAGGACAGCGGCTTAATCAAGCCCAGTTTTCATATAATATTGGTATAAATTAGAATTAATCTGAATTTTGGTTGTTTTAAATTAAGATGCTAATTGTAATTCCCAGGAAAACCAATAAGAAATAAGCCAAAATGCTTAATAGCAGTGACATCAGCATGAGATGGCAGCATCAGTCATTCTTTTCTCTCCCTTTTTATTTGCAACTGAAGTAGCCCTTTGTAACCAAACAAAGGTGCCTCTGCACAGTAAACTGGAGAACTTAGATATCCTCCTACCTGTGCTACAGGAAGTGGGTGGATGGGACTTTGGTGGGGCTGCAGATTCAAGGGAGTCGCTGAGACTGCCCCACTCCTAGTCATTGCAATTTGAGTAAAAGCAAAACTGGTGAGTGCAAAACAAGGTGAGCCTGCAAGACAAAAGCAAAATTTGTGGGTGTCCAGCTGGCCTGATGGGAGAACCAGGTATGTCATCGGAGGGCAATGTCAAGACAGATCTCAAAGAATCTGTACCCCTCCCAAGGCAGCACTGCAAACTGCTGCGCTTTTGCTGGTGGTCACCTATCTCATAGAGGAGGTGTAAAGGCAAACTGGTGAATGACTGGTTTATGGTGCACAAGCAGCATGATTTCTAAGGAGGGTCCTCTTACTGGTGGGGAGAGAAAGGAAAGGAAAATGCACAAGAATAACAAAGACTTGAGAAGGAACATGCTCCCTGTTTCCAGCAAGAGTTCTACCCATGGAAATGTGGGAGGGTTCTCATACCACACAGTGGGTACCCACAAAGCTTCAGGTGTTCAACCCAAACTTCCCCTTCCAACCAGCTCTTTTTAAAGCACATGTTCAAGAATGCAGCCCCAGAGGCACCTCAGATAAAGAGAAGCCAACAACTTGAGCTATAATGCCATCTTCTGAAAAATGAAAGAAGGGTTCTTAATGGCTAGTCTGATGAACTGTAACAAAGTCAACAACTAATACAGGTTTGTACTACTTAAAATGTGATGGCAGAGAAATATTCCATCAAACACTATAAATGCCAGAGTAGTATGATATCATAAAAAATAATAATTCTCCCGGAACCGAAACCAAAAGCATGGAATATTTTGATCTAACTGATCAAGATTTCAAATAACTGTCATGTAGACATTCAGTCAGCTACAAGAATACCCAGAAAGGCACTTGAGTGAACTCAGAACCAGACAAAATCTGGAGTTTATGAATTTAATGAATCAGATGAAGAATGCACTAGAATGCACTAGAATGCCCAATTACGAAATTGGGCAGATCAGATCAAACAATAAGCAATCTGGAAGGTAAGAATGTAGAAATGAGAGCACAAACTAAGATTTTTAAAGAAGTCAAGAAATCCTACAGAGTTATCAGTATTGATGAGAAAATGCATATTTAAGAGTAATTTTTATACCAGAAAAAGAAGAAGCAAAGAAGGGAAGAGAGAGTATATTTAGGGAAGTAATAGCTGGGAATTGCCCAAACACTGGGAAAACAGTGGACATACCAGTTCATAAAGCTAACAGAAAACACTATTATACAACATAAAAAGACCTCCAGATGTAATATAATGAAACTATCATCAATGATAAACATTTTTAATTCCAGCCAAGTGAAAAAGAAAGTAGCCTACCAGAGAACCCCCAGAACACTGAGTGGATTTCACAGCAGAAACGCAATAGGCCAGGAGAGAGGAGAGTGACATATTCAGAGTATTGAAAGATGAAAATTGCCAGCCAAGATACTTTATCTGGCAAAGTTAACCTTCAGATATGCAAGGGTAAGTCTGTCCCAGACAAACCAAAAATGAAGGAGTTCACCACCACTAGACCTGCCTTGCAAGAACTGCTGAAAACAGTTCCTCAAACTCAAATGAAATGACACGAATTACTACATAAAAGTCAGAGAAAAGTGCAGGTGGTGCCTGAATTACAGTGGTTGACTTCCAATTATTCAGTTGTACAGTGGTGTGAAAGCAGTACGCATGCAGTAGAAACAGTACATTGAGTATTGAATTCTAGTCTCCTTCTGGTCTAGTATTTTGTGATGTGATCATCTTTCATAATATTGGCAAGCCGCAGTGAGCGATAATTCTCAGTCAGCCATGCAGTCATGAAGGTAAACAACATACTTGCTTAAAACCATTCTATATCCACACAACCATTCGTTTTTCAACTTTCAGTATAGTATTCAATAAATCACCTGAGATATTCAACACTTTGCTCTCAAATAGGCTTTGTGTTAGATGACTTTGCCCAGATGGAGGCTAATATAACTATTCTCGGCATGTTGAATCTAAGCTAAATTGAGCTATGTCTGGTACGTTAGGTGTATTTAGTATATCTCTTTTAGGATTTTTTCAACTTAAAGTGAGATTATGTCCCAATAACCCTGTTTTAAGTAGAGGAAGCTCTGTAGACAGCACTCTAGCAAAGGTAAAATATGAACCATCTAAATTCAGAGAATTCTGTATTAGGATGGCGTGCTAATGACTTTAGTTATTATGTCTTCACATTCACAATATGAAAAGAGGCCAATTGTGACATCAAAAACATAAGACCCAAATAGTATAAGCGTGGAAACTGTATAAATGAATAAAGATAAGATCTAGAGTCATACACATACAAACGGAGATCAAGCAAATCACCATGGAAGACCACCATTTTGCAAAGGTAGACAGACACAATGAGAGTAAGAAACCCATGAAGTACAAAACCACAAGAAAACAGACAGTAAGATGGCAATAGTTAGTCCTTACATATTAGTAATGACTCTCAAGATAAATGGATTGGATTTAATCAAAAGTCACTGAGTGGCTGAATGGATTAAAAAAAGAAAAAAGACCCAACCACATATTGCTTTTAGGAAACTCATTAGGTATAAAGTACACAGAGGATATTCCCAAAGAAACCAGGTGTAGCTCTACTTACATCAGACAAAACAGATTTCAAGCCAAACACTTATCAAGAGGTCATTATGTAATAACAGCAAATGGTTCAATGCATCCAGAAGATACAATAATGGTGAATATATATTTTGGAGGCCCCAAATAGACAACAAAATAATAGAAGATTTCAGTACCCAACTGCCAACAATGGAAAGGTTATCTAGTCAGAAAACCAGCAAGGCAATATTGGAATTGAACTGTGCTTTAGCCCAGATGGACTTAGCCTTATATAAAGCATTCCATCCAACAGGAGAATCGACATTCTTGTTAAGTGAGCACAGAACATTTTTCAAGACAGGTCATATGACAGGGCACAAAACACGTCAGGATATTTAAAATTGAAATCATACCACCTATGTTTGCAACAACAAGAGGCTACTTGGATGATATACAAATTAGGGGAAACAAAGAATATAGTTCTGAACAATCAGTGGGTAAAAGAAAAAGTCAAAAGGGGAAAATTTCAAAATAAATAAAAATATAAACACAGCATATCAAACACTAAGGGAAGCAGCAAAAACAGTCCTGAAAAGGAAGTTTATCAAACTATATAATCCACCTATAAAAAGACAACAAATTATGCCCAAGGTAGCAGAAAGACAGAAATAATGTAAATAAAAATCAGACAACTAATAACTTGATCCATTCTTGTCTTTCAAAAAGATAAAATTGGTAAACCTGTAGCCAGAGAAGACTCAAAATCAGAAATTAAAAAGGAGACCTTACAACAGATACTACAGAAATACATAGCATATAAAATTGTTCACAATAGTCTCTTAAGGTCCTAACAAGTTAGACAACCTACAAGAAATGAATAAATTTCTAGAAATACACAAGCTAGCAACACTGCTACCAAGAAATAGAGAATATGAACAGATCACTACTATGCAAAATGAAAAAAAAAAAAAAAAAAAAAAAAAAAAAAAAAACAACAGCAGTCAAAAACCTCCCAACACAGAACATCCCAGGATCAGATGGCTTTATTAGTGAATTCTACCAAACATTAAAAGAAAAGTTAAATCCAATCCTTGTTAAACTCTTTGAAAGAATTAAGAAAATACATCCAAACCCACTTTATAAATCCAACATGACCGTGATACCAGGTAAGGGCACTAGAAGAAAAGTACAGACCAATATTCCTAGTGAATATAGATGGAACAATTCTGAACAAAGTATTAGCAATGCAAATTAAAAAACATACCAAAAGGATTATAGACCAAGACCAAGTAGAATTTATCCCTAGGATGCAAGGATATTTTAACATAGACAAATTAATATAATATATTAACAAAATTAAAGATGGGGCACCTGGGTGGCTCAGTTGGTTAAGCTTCAGACTTCAGCTCAGGTCACGAGCTCGTGGTTCACAGGTTTGAGCCCTGCATTGAGGTCTGTGCTGACAGCTCAGAGCCTGGAACCTGCTTTGGATTCTGTCTCCCTCTCTCTCTGCCCCTCCCCTGATCATATTCTGTCTCTAACAAAAATAAAATAAATATTAACAAAATTTTAAAGATAAAATTCCTATGACCATTTCAATAGCTGCAAAAGAAAAACTGGCCCTATACAACATCTTTTCATGGTGAAAACACAGCATTTTGAATATACAAAGAATATACATAAACAAAATACTGAAAACTTTTCCTCCAAAATCAGGAGCAAGACAAGGATGCCCCACTCTCACCACTCTTATTCAATATAGTACTGGAAGTTCTAGCTACAGCCACTAAGCAAGACAAAGAAACAAAAGGCATACAAATCAGGAAGAAGGAATTAAAACTCACTACTTGCAGATGAGGTGATTTTTATATCTAGAAAATACAGAAGACTCAACCAAAACAGCTGGTGGAATTAAGCAATGAATTCAATTAAGTTGCAAGATAAAAAAAATTAACAGATGCCAATTAGTTGCATTTCTATATACTAAGGACAAAACATCTGAAAAAGAAATAAAAACTATTCCATTCCTAACAGAATCCAAAACAGTCAATACTAGACTTACTGAAATTGTTTTACACCTGAAGCTAATGTCATTACATCAGTTATATCTCAACTAAAAATATGTAATCAAACAAAAGGACATTAAAATACATGCAGCAAAACCTGACCTAACTGAAAGGATCAATAGACATGTCACTATTTTTGAAATGAGACTTACATACCTCACTTTCAATAACGTATCGAATAAATACATATTAGAACAGCAGGTAGGTAAAACTCTTGAACAACCCTATAAACCAAGTTGACCTAACATCAATTTAATATTTCACCCAACAGCAGAATATGCTTTTCAAGGGTACATGGAACATTGTTTATATCACCCGTTATGTTCTAACAAAATCCTCAATAAATTCAAAAGAAATGAAATCACACAAGGGATAGTCTATAACCACAGTGGAATAAAATTAGAAATTATAGTAAAAATTTGGGGGGGGGGGCACCTGGGAGGATCAGTCAGTTGAGCATCTGACTCTTGATTTTGCCTCAGTTCCTGATCTCACCATTAGCAAGACTGAGCCCTGGATCAGGCTTCCCACTGAGTTTGGAGCCTGCTTGAGATTCTCACTCTCTCAAAAAGCAAAAATAATAAAAAATTTGAAAACCCTTTAAATATATGGAAATAAACATTTATAAATAGTATGTCAGAGGATGAGGTAAAAGGAAATCAGGGGGAAAAAAACTGAGATGACAACAAAAACACAACCTACTGAAACTTACCAGATGCAGTGAAGTAAGTTTTAAGGGAAAATTTAAAGCTGTAAATTATTTGAAAAAAAAATTGAAAATAAATACTTTAAATCCCCACCTTGAGAAGCTATCAAAGAAAGAAATAAAAAGATTAGAAGGTAAATTAATTAGAGTAGGGAAGCAATACAGAAAAATCAATGAAATAGTAAAGCTGACAAAACTTAAATATTCCAACGAAAACAAGACTCAAATTGCTAACATAAACAGAGACCATCGTTAGACCTTATGGAAATAAAAGGGACAACAAAGAAATAGCATAAACAACTCTATGTCAAAAAATGGGATCACTTAGATGAAATGGACAAATTCCAAAAGATACAAGTTACCAATAGTATTCAATAAGAAATTATTTGAATAGGCCTATAATATGCAAAGAGATTGAATTACTAATAAAAATCTACCAAAAGAGCAGAATTAGTTGGCTTCAATGATGAATTCTACCAACTATTTAGTAAACAGTCTATACCAATTCTTCAAAAATATTTTAAGTTGATTTATTTATAACACAAAACCATTTAATGGCCTGAAATATCACAGCCAAAATTCAAAAGACGGATTATTGCCTGAGGGTTGATACCTCCCAGCTCCTTTTATTAAGTCACTATCACTTTGATGCCAAAATTAGACAAAGATATCCCAAGTAAAGAAAAACACAAACATCCCTTATGAATTTAGATGCAGAAATTCTTATAAAAACTAGCAAATTGAATTCAGCAACTGATGAAAAAAGTTATACATCATGACCAGGTGGGATTCAGCCCCACAACACGGGGTTGCTTTAACATCTGAAAATCAGTCAAATGATCACAGCGTAAAACTAAAGAACAATAATCACATCATCATCCTTACAGATGTAGACTAACACCCTTTCCTGATAAAAACCTCAACAAATAAAACTTTCTCAACTCGATAAAGGGCATCCATAAGTAATCCTCAGCTAGTATCATACTTAAGAATAACTGGATGTTTTCCTTCTATTATCAGGAACAAGTCCACCCTTATGAGTTCTATTCAACATTTTACTAATCAGGTCAGTGAAGCACAGTGAGTAAATAATAACATTTAAATTGGATAGGAAGAAGTAAAATTTTCTCTTTCTACAGATCATATAATCCTATATATAGAACATCCCAGGAAATCAACTAAAACACTGATTAGAATAAACTAGTGTAACAATGTGGCAGGATAAATGATTGATATGTAAAAATCAATTGCACTTTATACATTAGTAAAAGAGATGCCTAATTTGTACACTGAAGACTATAAAATACTGAATAATACTAAACGAGATCCAAACAAGACACATCTCATGTACATGGACTCGAACATTTTAAAATGATAATAACCCCCAAAATGACCTAAAGATTCAACATAATTCCTATCAAAAATCCCAGCTCTTTCTATTTTGTTCATAAACTGACAATTTAGTCCTAAAATGGCTATGGAAGTAACCAGAACAGTCTTAGAAAAGAAAGGTGGGAAACACAATTTCCAATTTCAAAGCTACAGTAACTGAGACACTGTGGGAGGGATAAAAGTATAGGGCTACATACCAATGAAATAAAAACAAGCATTCAGAAATACACTCACATTTATCAATGATTTTTAATCAATGTACCTAGAAAGTTCAGCGGGGAAGGAATTATCTTGTCAACACACAGTGCTGAGACAACTAGATACCCACATGTGTAGAACGGATTTGGGCCTCTACCTCACACCTTGCACAAAACTCAAAATAGATCATAAGCTTTAATGTAAGAATTAAAACTATAAAGCTGCTTAAAGAAAAAAAATAGGAGTAAGTCATAACGGGCTTCTATTATGCCATATTTTTTTTAGATATGACACCAAAAGTACAATCATTAGAAGAAAAAAACACATTCACCAAAATGTAACCTTTTGTGCTTCAAAGGATTCCAATGAGAAAATGAAAACAAGCCTAAAAATGGGAGAAGACATGTTCAAATCACCTATTTGTTAGGGACTGGTTTCCAGAATATATAAAAGTTTTTACCATCAGCAATAAAAAGTCAACCCAATTACCAAGAGTACACTGTATACACTGTATGTTAGCCAACTTGACAATAAATTATATTTAAAAAAAAGACAACCCAACTATAAACTGAACGAGGGATTTGAATAGACATTCCTCCAGAACACATATGCAAATGGTCAGTAAGCACATGAAATGATGCTCAGCCCTCCTAGTCATTACGGAAGTGCAAACCACATCTACACTGAGATACCACTTTACACTGTAGGATATTTAAACCCAAAATACGGATAATAACAAGTGGTGGGGAGGATGTTCAGAATTTGAACAGTTCATACATTGCTCGTGAGAATGTAAAATGGTACAGCCACTTTGTAAAACCTTCTAGCAGGTGCTCAAAGTGTTACATATATTTATGACCCAGCAATGCCATTCGAGAAAGTTACATATGCAAGAAAAATAGAAAATGTCCACTGTACATGAGTGTCCCTAGCAACATTATTCCTAATACCACAAAAGTAAAAATAGCCTAAATGTTCATCAACTGATAAATGAGTAGACAAAATGGTACAGATTCAGAAGGATATGGGACAGGAATGTGGAATGACTCCTAATGTGTACAGGCATTTTTTTTCCTTGAGATGTTGAACATGTTCTAAAATTACATAGTAGTGACAGTGGTATAAATCCATAAATATAAAAATGAATAAAAGAATGAATGAAAGAGACTTTTCTTCTCACTTGATCAATGAGATTCAGCTCTCCTATCTTCAGGCCTAGAGATGGTAAAGGCTAGCCCAAAGTTACTGCTATGCTTTGCTGTTACCTTATTAAGCCATCTTAGTAAATCATCATTTTATAAATCAATACTCATTAAATTATCCAGGTTTTATAACACCCTCGATTTTTTTTTTGGATTCCCAAATGACACATAGTACTGTGATCTATGAAGGGGAGGGTGGAACAACACAAGTTTGTATTCACCACATTAGGACCAAGAAGTCAAGGCTTTCCTGAGAACTAAGACACAAAAGGATATTTTCCTGAGTTTGTTGAAACTACATCATGTAAGGGGCACCTGGGTTGCTCAGTGAGTTGGGCTTCCGACTCTTGATTTCAGCTCAGGTCATGATGTCATGATTCATGGTACCGAGCCCCTCTTTCAGCTCTGCACTCACAGCACAGAGCCTGCTTAGGATTTTCTCTCTCTCCCCCTCCTTCTCTGTCCCTCTCTCCCATTCATATTCTCTCTATACAAAATTAAAACAGGTAAGGAAAAAAAAAAACTACATGAAGTGGCTTTCTCAGTTGATAGATTTATTGGTACCACATTTCATTATAATTCTACTGTCTCGTATCTGTTCTACCAATCTGCATTATGTAATCAGAACTTCAACCTGAACATTATTATTGCTAGTGTAGCCAATGTAAAGAATATAAAAGGCATGGTACCTTACCAGTTATGGTACATGGTATAGACAATAAACAAATACAGGAAGACCCATGTTTCCCGAGACAGAGAGGGATTTCTTGGGATTGAACAGTTACTGCTTGTGTCAACAACTCCCAGAGATAGTATGTCTCCATATCTTATAAAGATGAATATCTCTGTTGTGTGGCTACTAGACTATTTTACCTTCGTGGGAATTAGACTTTTAAATGCCACATCAGAGCCAAGATTAATTGTTCATGGAGCTATTGACCATTCAAAATTTATGACCTTCCCAATTCCCTTAAAAAACTTTGTTTCTTTACAAATCGTAAGAGATCAAACCTTTCCTGGTGTATTAAATGATAACTCATGGAACGTACTCCTGTGTATAATAATCCCATCCATACTAGCTGGAACACTCAAAGGGATAATAAAAAATTTGTTCCCCATTTGGGCCAGCAATGGTAATGATAAATTCCATTCCCTTGGGGCATAACAAACAAGTTTATATTTATCAGCCAGTCTTTTAAAAAAATAACAGAATAGCATTGATTGCCTTTGGCCCATGGGTGGGGGCATCTATGCCATTGCTAATACTCCATGCTGAAAGAAAATTCAATCTGGCTAGGTCCTGCAACACGAATATTGATTACAGAGTACTAAGTACTTCTTTGCATTCACTGTCCTCACAGGTGATTCAAGCTTCAGGTTAATCAGCATTGAAAGTGAAAATGAGAACTACCCAAGTGACTTTATCTTCAAGCAATTTGGCAAGAGTGGTGGACTTGTGACAACCTTGAAGCACTCTCCTGGGTTGACTTAGAACTGAAAACAAAAAGAAGTTCCCATACTTCCAGGAAATGGCGGACTGTTTTAGAGCCATAGTAAAAAGTAGCCATCAGAACCAGTTTCAACCTGATTCAATAATAAATGACAGCTCTCTACAGCCTTGGGAACAAGTACTTTGAGAACTGGATTTTAACAGCTAAACTTATCCTAGTGCATAAACCATAGGAAGTTCCTTGCAATGATAGTTCCTTACTTTTAATTTTGGCCAATCAAAGAAAAACTCGCTCCAATGCACAGCCAGCTTCATGAGCATGTGATTAATGAAGGACTTTGCCCTCCGAAAAGGTCCAGTGCGTGACATTTAGTGATCTATGGTTATTATCTTAGAATTATTAATTTTATCCTTAAATGTGTATTCTATAAATGAAGTCCATTGGATCAATGAAGCATAAGTTAGCAGCTTGGATCCTTGGCTCATGTGCAACCCCACTACTCATCACCACTCTGCATTCTTAGGGCAGATGGTAGCTGAGAACCTTCCTAATCCCACTCAACCACCATTGCCAATTTCAGCCTCCCTAATGAGGGCCTCGGGATTGTTAGGAATTGGGTCCAAATACTAGGCCTAAGATTCCTATAAGGGTCTATGTTTAGGCTTTCCTAGAAAATGTGACATTAGACGGCAAAACAAAAATGCCATGACAGATCACCAGACAGACCACGGAAGAAAGGAAAATGGGGTATCCCTCCTGCTTTTTGAAAAAAAGGATATCACATTTTAATGTTGGAATGGGCCTTTAAATTATGGAGCTGGTTCTGTTCCAATGAATCCATTTCTCAATGCCAACCAATCAGCAGTCCTGTGCTTCTACCAATGACATCAACTCATTGATGTCAATGAAAGCCAGCCAATCCCTGAAACACTGTACTCCAGAAAATCCTTTCATAAAATCAACAATCTGCTCATCTGTGAGTAATTATGCCTGGAAAACATAACTTCTTATATAAGTTTCAAAAAAATGCAATTTGGTGGACTTCTGGATGTCTGTTATCTCCAGTATTGTGCAATGGTCTCCTAATTTGACAGAACCAACATTTTGCTATATGAGGATGCCAGAGATCTGGTATATTTCCAGTTCTTTGACACTGAAAAGAATTTTTTGAAACAGAGGGTTGTTAGAATTGGTAAATGTGCTAAAATATACCATTGATACTCTTCTCAAAAATATTTTTCCCCCGTATACCAGGAAAAAACTTTATTGCTGAATTCAAGAATTTGGCTTTCATAACATTATCATTCCAGGTTCAGAAGGCAAACTAAGAAAAACTTTTCCAACATGATTACACTATGTAATTGCCAAACAGCAAGTGTTTAATAAATATTCAATTGAATAAATTCATTTATTCAAGAACACATTAATGAATAATTGATTGCTCCTCACAACTCCTAGTTGAAAACACATTCAAAATGGAAGCAAATGGAATGCAAAGTCTAGAAAACCAAAAATTTTAAATCCCAGCACTGTGGTACAAGTAAAATAAAAATGTACTGGAGGTTCCTAAATGTAAATATATATTAAAGACTCTAGACCAAACAGGAAGTATCATAAAAGCAAGAAATATCTAAGAGAAAGCTTATCAATAGGACTGATTAGAAATTTAAGACAAAGCCAAGAAAGTAATAGAATTATGGCCCAAATTTAATATCTACATTATCAGCTTGAGCTTACTATAAATCAGTAAAAAAAAAAATAGCATCCAGAAATGTATTTTCACATGCGTACTATGCATGTATATATAAATGCATATAAATATGCATTTATATATAATGGTTTGAGAGGAATAATAAAGCAAATGTTTAGATGATATTGCATATAAATCCAACTTGTATTATTTATTATCTCTTCCCATACTATGATGTCAAAATAAATTGGTAATAAATGTGTAAATTTATTTTGCCCTACCATTAATATACAAAACATTGAGATATTTATTATCCCCAAATTATGACATGAAATTGTTACTCTACACTTTCATTATTTTATTATTAACCAAATTCTCACTTTAATATAAAATTCAAGAGTGTCTAAAATAAAACTTGTTAGAATGGTATTAACCATTCTGTGTTGGTATTTTAATGCTATTTCTCATCTAATATTTTCAGTAATGAACTTGACTGTAAGACACTATTGCTGCTGTAAATGCATGGTCTGTTAGTTTAATATGCTTATTGTCATTGGCATTTATTTTTCCTAGTAGGGAGAGCATTTTAGCATATCATAAAATACAAATAAACGAAATAACAGAAATCATAAATTCTTTTGTTGTTTTTCAACTTTTTTGTTTTGCTGTGCTTAGATTTCGTTTATAGTTTGGTAAAATAAACAGAAAAGAAGAAAGCTGAGATCACTGGTCATGTAATAGTATCATTTAATCCTACATATGCATATAAGTAGATGTCCTGTCTTTGGGAGTAAATGTTAACCTACTCTTTGAAAAATAGCGTTAAAATTAAAGAGATGTTCATGGGATGCCTGGGTGTCTCAGTCGGTTAAGCGTCCCACTTAGGCTCAGGTCATGATTTCACTCTGCTGTCAGTTCAGAGCCTGGAGCTTGAATTGGATTCTAGGTCTCCCTCTCTCTCTAACCCTCCCCCACTCACGCTCTTTCAAAAACTGAATAAATGTTAAAAAAAAAAAAAAAAAAAAAACTAAAAAAAAAATAGGAGAAGTTCGTATCATATTGAAGTGAATAAATGAACAGGAAAATAACTGCCAAGAGATCCTGGAAAGGACCCAGTATTTTTCTTTTCACTTATGCAAAAGTAAAAAATAATATAAATGCAGAGTAAACAATCTTTTCATCATATAAAATATAAATAATTTTAATGTAAGAAATGTGTTGTTTAACATACTATCTTATATATTCTGTATGGTTATTTTCATCCAAGGTGTAAGGTTGAGTTGTCTGAAATAAACATGGAACACCTTTTTTCTTCTTTTATGAAATCAAACTAAATATACACTTTGGAAGTTGTGTCTTGTGAAGGAGAGTATTTTCTAAGATATTTATGTACAACAAGAATGATGAAAATATAGAAATTATGGACTTTATGACCATTTAATTTTGCAACGTGAGTTTTAAAAATTTATACTTCTACATGGCAAGACAGATAATCCAGGGAAACTTCCCATGAATTTCCCTCTGCTTGAAAATAAAAAAAATATGGTTACTAATAAACCACAGGTCAAAGAAAATATCTCAATATAAAGTATAAAATAAATAGTATAAAATATTTTAAACTCAATTATACCACATCAAGAAAATGTGTAGAGGAAGCTAAAGTTGTAGATATAAAGAAAAATAAACATATTAGAAAAAGAAAAAAAGGCTGAAAATATAGAAGAGAGTCAGCAAGGCCTGAAATTGCATCTTTGTGAAAACTAATATAAGTGATAAACACCAGTTTAGACTGAACAAAAGAAAGAGCATAAATAATCACCAAGAGCAGTTTAAAAAGGGGAGAGGACTAAAGATCCTACAGGCATTGAAAGATCCTAAGATACTGTAGTATTTATGGCAGTGGTCCTAAAAATAGAGATGATATGACAAAATTCCTAGAAAAATACAATCAATACCCACAGAACAAATAGAAATTCTGCATATAGCCATTAAAGTAAGTATGGGTTTAATTTCATTATCTCACCACATCAAAGTGAATTTGACCAAGTGTACTTTTAACAAGTACATCACAAAATTAGAGGATAAATCTCAAAGTCAATCAATGCCTAAAATACCACCCATTATCTTTACTTTGGTAAAATCCAGCTCTATTGAGTTCTATTATCAGTATCCCATACCTATCATAGTCCATATGGGAAGAGTTGTTGTTCGCACCAGGAAGAGAGATGTGGGAAACATTACTTGCTTATTTCTATGATGTTATCAGTACCAGATCTGCTGACCTGCTATTTTCTTACGTCTCTCCTAGAAATCTGGAATCGTACTGTGTTCTCAGTGTACCCACTCTTTCCAAGATTATTAATATTGTCACCTTCCAACCTTCTTCTTCACGTAGCCATTGACATGTTAAAACCTCTGACAGTAAGCAGAAAATCTGGAGGAGCTACCATGAAATTGTTTGCATTGAGCTTCAGAATTCTAGAGACATCATAATTGAAAAATGGAGTATTACACTTAAAAATATTTTTTACCAAAGAAAAAATTATGTGATGTCATTTTTCAGTATGTTCTTGAAGAGTACTACTTGTAATTTAAGTGATGTTTTTTGGAACACCTGGGTGTCTCAGTCATTTAAGCGTCCAACTTCAGTTCATGTGATGATCTCGTGGTTCGTGGGTTTGAACCCCTCATCACACTTTGTGCTGGCAGCTCAGAGCCTGGAGCCTGCTTCAGATTCTGTGTCTCCCTCTCTTTCTGACCCTCCCCTGCTAATGCTGTCTCTCTCTTTCTCTCTCGCAAAAATAAACAAACATTTAAAAATTTTTTAATAAAAAGTAAAATGGTGTTTTATCAACACCAATGCAATCTCCTACTTGTAGATGAGCGATAATCACTATAGCACAGGCCCTCTCACCTCTTAAGAAAAAGTGCTTCTCTGTAAGTGAAAAAAAAATAGGTTTCCCTTGATCCTCTATCTTGGAGTAACCTCAGAAAATTATTCATGCAGAAATATTTGTAGAGAAAAGTTTTCAAAATGCATGGGATTGCACCTGAGTAGTTTATCTTGTCTTCACACTTAGGAAAAACACCCACAATTCAGCTTAGCTATGAATCAACTTCAACAGGATAAATTGGCTACCATTACCACTATAGGCCTAACAAAACTACATAGGACCAGTTGAGGGATGATGGACCGGTTCCAGTACACCATATTCCCTATGCTTTACATGATGTCCTATGAGAGAGCATTTTGCACCTCCAAAGAACTAGTTTTCTGGAACAGTGTAAAGGGAATAATCAGCATGGGAGTGGGCTGACAGGAAATGCTGTGGATGACTATGGAATTCTTTCAGGTTAGTAATATATTTCCATGTGTTCCCAGGGAATAGGGAGTGCCAGAGCCCACTACAAGAGATCGGAGCTTTGTGGCTACCCTAATTAATAGTCCAGAAATTTAAACAATCTAGAGAAAGAAACTCAAGTATAACACTAAGGAAAGTCATTAAAATGAAAGAAAAAAAAAAGAGAAAGAGAAAATAATCCATTAAAGAAATGGTTCTTTGAAAAGATACAACCTTGGGGCACCTGGGTCGCTCAATTGGTTGAGCATCCGACTTTGGCTCAGGTCATGATCTAACTGTTATGAGTTCAAGCCCCACATCAGGCTCTATGGTCACAGCTCAGAGCCTGGAGCCTGCTTCAGATTCTGTGTCTCCCCCTCTGTCTGCCCCCTCTGCTGCTCGCATTCTGTCTGTGCCTCTCATAAATGAATAAATAAATACTAAAAATAATTATTGAAAACATACAACCTTTAGCAAGACTCACCAACCAAAAATAAAGCTTAACTAAAATCAGAAATTACAGAGAATTTAACAACCAACACCACAGAAATCAAAGAATTGTAAGAGATTACTATGAAAAATTTTATGCTAACAACTGGACAACCTAGAAGAGATAAATACCTAGAAACATACCAATATTCCAAGACTGAACCAGGAAGGCAAAGAAAATCCAGATAGACTGATCGCAAGCAGTAAATTACATCAGTTAAAAAAAAAAATCTTCCAGCAAACAAAATTACAGGATGTTATGGTTTCTCAGGTAAACTCTACTGAACATTTACAGAAAAGTTAATACCTGTTTTGCTCAAATATTCCAAACAATTATAGAAGAAGAAATGCTTACAAATTCATTATTTGAGGCCAGCATCATCCTGATACCAAACCATCCCAACACACCCCACCACACCCACACCCCGCCCCCCCCCCCCCACACACACACGAGAGAAGAGAAAGGAAAATAAAAGAATGGGTTGATATCCCTGAGTAACATAAATAAAAAATCAACAAAATAGTAGCAAACCAAATTCAAAAACATATAACAAGGATTATTCACCAGTGGGTATAGAGGTAACATATCTCAACATAAGAAAGACCATATAGGTCAAACCCACAGCTAACATCATACTAAATGGCAACAAGCCGAAACTTGGACTCTGTGATAAAGAATAAGACAAGGATGTTCATCCACTTTTATTCAACATAGTGATGGAAGTGCTAGCCACAGCAATCAAACAAGGGAAAGAATTAAAAGACATCCAGACTTGTAAGGAAAAAATAAAACTGTAACTTTTTGCAGATGACATGATACTATATACAGAAAACCCTTAAGATTCCACTAAAGAAGAAAAACCCACTAGAATATATAAGTTCAGTAAAGTTACAGGATACAAATTTGATGTATGAAAGACTACTGCATTTCTATACCAGTAATGAACTAGCACAAGGAGAAATTAAGAAAATCCCATTAAGAATAATACCAAAAAGAGGTGCCTGGGTGGCTCAATCATTTAAGCGTCTGATGGCTCAGGTTAGGATCTCACGGTTCATGAGCTCGAGTCCTGCAGTGGGCTCTGTGCTGACAGCTTAGAGCCCGGATCCTGCCTCGGATTCTGTGTCTCCCTCTCTCTCTGCTCCCCACCCCCCACTCATGCTTTGTCTTTGTCTCTGTCTCTCTCTCTCAAAAATAAATCATCATTAAAAAAAAATTTTTTTAGGGGCGCCTGGGTGGCGCAGTCGGTTAAGCGTCCGACTTCAGCCAGGTCACGATCTCGCGGTCTGTGAGTTCGAGCCCCGCGTCGGGCTCTGGGCTGATGGCTCAGAGCCTGGAGCCTGTTTCCGATTCTGTGTCTCCCTCTCTCTCTGCCCCTCCCCCGTTCATGCTCTGTCTCTCTCTGTCCCAAAAATAAATAAACGTTGAAAAAAAAAAATTAAAAAAAAAAAAAAAAAAAAATTTTTTTAAATACCAAAAAGAATAAAATACATAGGAAGAAATTTAACAAGGAAGTGAAAAGACCATACTCTGACAACTATAGACATTGATGAAAAAAACTTATGATAACAGAAATAAGTAGAAATATATACCATACCGATGGACTACAAGACTCATTATTGTTAAATGGTCACACTGCCCCCCCAAAATCTATAGATTTAATGTGATCCCTACCAAAACACCAATAATTGTTCTGTTTTTCACAGAACTGTAAAAAATAATCCTAAAATTTGTAGGCAATTACCAAGGATCTCTAAAGTCAAAGTGATCTTGAGAAAGGACAAAGCTGGAGGTATCACAATCCCAAATTTAAAACCATACTACAAGCCTGTATTAATAAGAGCAGTATATTACTGACACAAAAACAGACAAATAGATCAGTGGAAAAGAATACAGAGCCCAGAAATAAACTCATGTTTATGTGGTCAATCTTTGACAAAGTAGGCAAGAATATATAGTGGGAAAAGGTTTCTTCCATAAATGGTACTGGGAAAAGAACAGCTACATGCAGAAGACTGAAACTGGACCACCTTTTTTTTTTTTTTTAATGTTTATTTTTTTAATTTTTTTTAACGTTTATTTATTTTTGAGATAGAGAGAAAGAGCATGAATGGGGGAGGGTCAGAGAGAGGGAGACACAGAATTCAAAACAGGCTCCAGGCTCTGAGCTGTCAGCACAGAGCCCGACACGGGGCTTGAACTCACGGACCACGAGATCATGACCTGAGCCGAAGTCGGCCGCCCAACCGACTGAGCCACCCAGGCGCCCCTTTAATGTTTATTTTTAAGAGAGAGAGAAAGAGACAAAGCACAAGCAGGGGAGGGGCAGAGATAAAGGGAGACACAGAAGCTGACGCAGGCCCCAGGCTCTAAGCTGTTAGCACAGAGCCTGACTCAGGGCTTGAACTCACAGACTGGGAGATCATGAGCTGAGTCCAAGTCTGATGCTTAACAGACTGAGCCACCCAGGTGCTCTGTGGACCATTTTCATATACCATATATAGAAAAGAACTCAAAATGGATTACAAACCTAAATGTGAAACCTGAATCCACAAAAGTCCTAGAAGATAACATAGGCAGTAAAATCTTGGACATCAATCTTAGCACTATATATATAAATTTTTGTATCTGTCTCCTCAGGCAAGGGCAACAAAGGAAAAATAAAATATTGTGACAAGATGGATGGACCTAAAGAGTATACTGCTAAGTGAAATAAGCCAGACAGAGAAAGACAAACACCATGTAATTTCATTTATATGTGGAATCTAAAAAAGAAAAACAAACAGAAACAGACACGTAAATATAGGGAAATGGTTGTTGCCAGAAGGGTGGGGTTTAGGAGATGGGTGAAATAGGTTAATGGCATTAAGAATACAAACACCTAGTTATAAAATAAGATAAAGGGATGAAAAGTGCAGCATTGGGAATACAGTCAGTAAGATTATAATAACTTTGTGTGGTGACAGATGGGAACTTCGTATCATGCTGAGCATTTCTTGATGTACATAGATATAGGATCACCATGTTCTATACTTGAAACTCATAATACTCTGTCAACTATAACTCAAAAATAAATAATTACATAAAAATAACAGAATACGAGTAAGATAAAAGACTTTCTGGATTTGAAAGACTTTGGGGTGCCTGGGGGACTGAGTCGAGCATCTGACTCTGGGTTCTGGCTCAGGTCACAATCCCAGGGGTGTGGGATTGAGCCCCGTGTTAGGCTCTGCACTGAGCATACAGACATCTTGAGATTCTCCCTCTCTCTCTCTTCGTCTGCCCCTCCGCCACTCACTCAAGAGTGCTCCCTCAAAATAAATAAACCTTCAAACGTGTATATAAAAAATGGAACTCAGAAGGAAAAACAATAAAAGGAAGAATATTGATCTATGATAACTAACATGATCATATCATGATGCACTGAGCACATACTTGGCCTGAGCACTGGATAATTTGTCTCTTGGATATGGTTAACTGGGCATCTCATTCTTCAGCTTGCGTATGTCATTCGTTTTCCTAAGCTGATCCGAATGTTCTAGTCTTCATTTGTCTTGTATTAGACATTAGGCATCCTCCTCAGGATAATATGCTGATGAAGTAATTCATTCATAAATTATGACATTAATCCAGGATACAGTAATACACAGTAGATGGAGTAGTTTCAACTTATTTATTTAGAGAGAAGGTGGGGAGCAGAGGGAGAGAGAGAGAATCTTAAGCAGACTCCATGCCCAGTGCAGAGCCTAACATGGGGCTCAATCTCATGACCATGAGATCATGACCTGAGCAGAATCAAGAGCCAGATGCTTAAGCGACTGAGCCATCCAGGTGCCCCCAGTGATGTTTCAATATAGAAAATTTTGCATGCACTGCTGATCTGTGCCTCATTCACTAACATGAGTAGACTCAGTGCACAGGTTCAGGGTCTGCATACATCAAGGTGGCTTCACTTATCCTTCCTAGAGCCACCACTATATGGGCACAATCCTCAGGCCTGGGTGGCAGAAAATCACATTCGTGAGCTATTAACAACTGTAGTTATTGTTCCACTGATTTTCTTCCTCCACCCTGCCACCAGGAAGGATTGAGCCCTCTTAAAGGCATCAGGATTTGTAAAGGCCTGATGAGTATGATGCTGGAAGTCATAATAATTACAACTGCCACAGAAACTCTTTAGCAACAGTATTCCATCATTCATATGAATTGTTTCAAGGAGCCCGCAAAACAATTATGATGTCCATACATTATCCCCTTTGGCAAAAGGTTAAACCAAGGTTCAGAAATGTTAAAAAGGTATGTCCTAAATTACACAATCAGCCATTAGTAGAGGTGTGAAAGCATACTGATCAAAATTTGTGAATTTCAGATATTGAGCTAGTCGTAACAGAAGGGGTCTATATTTCAGAACAGGGAATAGGGATGCTTTCCTTGTAACCCTCAATGCACAACTGCACAGGCAGCTCTCTTTTCTGTTTAAATACCTTGCTGGGTTTTAGCTAAACCTAAAGCTACTCTAAGATACAAACTTGAAGCTACTGTAGCATACAAAGGTAATTGAGAAAAACAAACAGTACCTATTTACTATAGGTACTAGAAAATAATGCCTGGTTTTCTTGTAAATAACCCACTGTGTCTGGATCAAGTGTTTGCAATAGTCTCACGTTGGCACATACCAAGCTGTGTGTTCACAGCACAGATATGGCCTCAGGCTTTAAAAATCTGCCCAGGGTTGAAAAGCCCTTGGTCTATCCAGAGTGTATCTATTCATGTTTGTGTTTGTGCACGTAAACAAACAGTCACTTGCCCATCTGTTTGTTTTATCATTTACTACTCCCAGCAAAGGAACAGTTTTTAAGTCTGACCAATATAAGCTTAGAATCATGTCGAGTCACCTTGGGCCTGTTTGAGTTGTACCCACAGTACAAAATCCGGAAGTGAGAAAATGAGAGTTTGGCTTACGAACGACAGTTTGTTTGGGGGCTTTGATCAGTGTGCTAGAGAAATGCATTATCACCAAAGGAAAACCCGCATTTCAAAAACCTGCTACTTAGAATTTGCTTAAACTTAATGAGACTCACATCTATTGTATTCGGTAATTCCACAGTTAGAGCTTATCATTTTAGGACTATTTCTGGCAGTATTCTTGTACATCCAGCAACGGAGTTCAATTATACGCAGGGATTAAACTGAACCACAAAGCAAGACATTTTGCTTGTTCTTATGATTTCTGTTTTTGTTTTTAGTGCCTAGAAAATGTCCTTGAATTGGTTTATTTTGAAAATCAAAATATGTAGGAAGAGAGCTCAGAATTCACTTAAATATTGGCTTTTTCTTTACTATTACTAATTTCTTCCTTCAGAGAATGGATTCTACTAAAACAATAATATATTTCAATAAAATGTTTGGCTTTAAAGGAGTCACTTTCCTGAAGGGAAAAATCAGTAATAGTAGAAAAAGGTTTTATTTAAATAAATTAAAAATACACTTGTCTTGGGGCGTATGGGTGGCTCCATCAGATGAGTGTCCGACTTTGGCTCAGGTCATGATCTCCTGGTTTCATAAGTTCGAGCCCCGCTTGCAGCTCTGTGCTAACAGCTCAGAGCCTGGAGCTTTCTTCAGATTCTGTGTCTCCCTGTCTCTCTGCCCCTCCCCCACTCACACTCTGTCTCTCTCTCTCTCTCTCAAAAATGAATGTTAAAAATTTTAAAAAAAGAATATACATATCTTGATGAGCACTGAGAAATGTATAGAATTATTCAATCACTATATTGTATGCCTGAAAATGATATAATATTGTATGTTAACTATGCTTCAACTACAAAGAAAGAAATCAAGAAATAGGAGTCCTTGGATGATTCCAAACTCTGGTAAACAGGGAAAATTTTTCTTTTTATTTTAAGATAACTCTGAAAGAACTACTGTCTCCTTAAGAAAAAAAAGGACAATATTCATTAATATTATATTGTTTCTATTAACAGTTCTGGGCAGCTGTATCAGAAATGACCATTTCAAAAGTAGTCATGTGTCCAAGTAGGTCATCAACCCTATGTCTGTAAAACCACAATGGGGTCTTCAAATCCCAGTGTACAGAGTAGTCTAAAGAAGAGCCTTGGGGGATAGATGATGAAATGGCTCAAGAGGAAGCACAATTTAATAAACACTCAGGTGAGTAGCATCAGGAAACTGAGCCCAACATACACTATGACAATAAACATTTTGGAGCATCTGGGTGACTCAGTTGGTTGAGAATCTGACTTCAGTTCAGGTCATAATCTCAGTGTTCTTGAGTTTGAGCCCCACATCAGGCTCTCTGCTGTCAGCGTAGAGCCCACTTTTAATCCTCTGTCTCCCTCTTTCTCTGCTCTCCTTCACTTGTGCTTTCTCAAAAATAAACAAACAAAAAAAAAAGAAAATGAACTTTTCTTCTATAAAAAGGAGCCTGTTTCAGTCACTTAACCCAGCAGCATATGACTGGGCTTACATGTCAAAAAAGCCAGATAAGAGAAGGATATAAAAGGTGAACAAGAAAAGAAGTAATAGCAACAACATTTAGAGTAGAAAACTGTAAGTAACAGAATTTTCCATCTTTGTGTGTGAAGAGAGATTTAAAAAGCCCTGCTACTAATTCCCCACAGCCTTAGTCTCAGCAGAATCAAGTAAGGCAGAAGACCAGGCATGCTTGAGGAGGAGAAAGTGATTCAACAATTCAGATGTGGATGCGTTGGATGCACTGAGTCAGTTTTAGATTTGTGCACTGATTTTTCAACTAATCAAGAAATACAAAGCAATCCATTATTACAGTTCTTCTTAGATCCTTTGTTTCAAAATTAAAATTAAAGAAGTTCACACCAGGGCTGCTTAAGTAAAAACAGCAATACCAACTATCTCATTGTGGTCATGCTTTCTGGGTCGGAAACGCTTAAATCTTTAGGGAGCCATGAATTAAAAACATTCTGAGCAAGTGTTCCTGGTTTAGACCCACTCACAGTCTATAAGCGGAAAGAGGGTTGGAGGTAGGGCCTAACAATGAATTCTAGATTCTTCATTAAATCTTCATAGGTTTCTAACACATTTAGAAACCGTGTTTTATTATTTAGTTTTATATAATTACAATACTCATCTAAACTGTACTGGAGAAATCTTCCCAAAATAAAATTAAAACAGAAATGTTGAAATTAGGAGTTAAGATTTTTTTTTTTTTGCCACTAGCTAGATTCATCTTATTAACCCTCTCATACCTGCCACTGAAAGACATATAGAAGATGCAAAAGAACAGTGGCACTAGAAGCTCTATTTATTATACTAGGTCCAATCACATGCTACATTCTGACAATTTTAACACAAGTACAGATTGGCTGTTTTGAAAAATAATTAGCAACTCTCTCAGGACTTGACCTTTTTTTTTTTTTTTTTTCAACGTTTATTTATTTTTGGGACAGAGAGAGACAGAGCATGAACGGGGGAGGGGCAGAGAGAGAGGGAGACACAGAATCGGAAACAGGCTCCAGGCTCTGAGCCATCAGCCCAGAGCCTGACGCGGGGCTCGAACTCCCGGACCGCTAGATCGTGACCTGGCTGAAGTCGGACGCTTAACCGACTGCGCCACCCAGGCGCCCCAGGACTTGACCTTTTAAAAAGCAAAGCACGGTCCAAGGACCAAGAATTATTACACAGTTTACATATGCCCAGATATTTTAAAGTTATCTCAGTTTATCAAAACAAAAGGAAAAAGCACAAATCTGTTCGCACTTTTCATGACATAACACTTTTGAAGGAATATGAACAACTCTTTCCCATCTCACACCTCTCACACCTCTAGCAGTACCTGTCTTTGTGTGTATGTATAGAAGCGGTCCATTTTAGGAATCTGGCAACATCAGAGGGTAAGAAGATGAGTAGGAGTGAATTTTTATCTTGACAGGTGGCAAGTGTAAATTAGGATACATTTACATAGGAATAAAAAGGAAGAATAATGACAAGAAGTGTATTCTGGGCATTACACATTTTCTGAGTGGAGTATGATAGGTCCTTTCAAATTCTTTAAAATTAAAAACCTTTATCTTCTTGTAGACATCGTATTAGATCATGAGAAAAAGAGAATATTGTTTATACCAGCAGACCCACTAGAAATATCTGCTACATATACACATTAAGCTAGATTTTGTGAAAGTGAAATTATCTTAGGTTTAAGATCTAAAAATATAATCAAAGAATTATTTCTCCATCTATTACCCGCCCCCCCCCACCATGCCCCAGAGGAGGCAGCTGACACTAAAACCAATTTTTTTAACTTCAAAACAGAAAAAGATCAAAGCCTCCCTACTCGTTTAATAAATCTTGAATCATCCCAACACCAGTCTGACAAAGATAGCACTAATATAAAAGTTACACCTGAGATATCTCTCTTTTAACAAGTATTGAGTGATAAAGTGTACAATGTTCATGAAAACATGCATAAAATAATTAAAAGACTAAGTAAGTATATAAATAAATAGCAAAAATTAATATACACGTAATTATAAACTGATGGCTTCAGATTGATACACCATTTTGGCAGTGCTCTAAAAATACACCTAAGTAATGTGACCAGGTAGAGACATCTAGGTTCTTATGGCAAATTTGTTTGGATTCTGTTTTCCTTCACCGAAAAATAGAACCTCAGAGATCACATTGGCAAACTTCTAGGAAAATTACACATGGACATGACTATGTGAATGTACTAAATATGTATTTGTTTATAAAAATACTTACATAAATATGGAAAATTACATTTTTTTCTACAGAGAATGCAAATGGGCTTTGCAGTTATTATACAGCAGTCTATACCTATAGTAGTCTACCCTATAGTAGTATATACCTCTTTTTCTTTCTTTTTTTTTTTAAACTTTTTTTTTTTAATGTTTATTTATTTTTGACAGAGAGAGAGACAGAGCATGAGCAGGGGAGGGGCAGAGAGAGAGGAAGACACAGAATCCGAAGCAGGCTCCAGGCTCTGAGCTGCCAGCACAGAGCCCGATGCGGGGCTCGAACTCACAGACCGCGAGATCATGACCTGAGCGGAAGTCGGACGCTCAACCGACTGAGCCACCCAGGTGCCCCTATACCTCTTTTTCTTGTTTTCTAACTATGGCATTTTCGTATGCACCTCCATGCATACCTTAAGGCCTGGAGGTAAGATAGGTGACAGTATGTTGTAATAATTTTCATCCTATTTTTCAAAATATCCAGGTTTCTTTAAAGTTCTTGTCAATTGACTTTACCCCTCTTCCCCCTATTCATTTCATGTCTAATTAATCTGTTGGATTTCAATCTGCCCCATGCCTTTATCCCTCACACAATGGTATTTCCACAACTACTTTTGTCAACATAAACTGGTAGAATGCCAAGGACAAATAGACAAATACACAATTACAAAGATGTCAACACCCCATTTGTCAATAAATGAATGAACAAGTAAACATAAGATCAGTAAAAAAAGTAGACATGAACAACAGTATCAATCAACTAAATCTAACTCACATTTATACAACAGTCAGAATACATTAATACAATTAATAACAAAACACATATCAATATATCTGAAAGAAATGATGTCATTTGAACTACATTATCTGACCACAATGGAGTTAAGAAATTACAGAAAGATATCTGAAGCATTATAAGAAATATAAAATAAAAAAATCATACCCATAAACCACCCATGTAAAAAAAAAACCTATAAAGTCTTGTGATCAAAAGGAAAATGGTCACACAATATATTAAATTTTGGCTAATGTATTTTAACTAGTACTTATAAAGAAAATCATGGCTCTAAGTGCTTATAACAGAGAAGAAAAATGGTGTCAAATCCATTATCTTAGCTTCTATCATAAGAAACCTAATTAATTAATTAGTAAATCAAACCCAAAGTAAACAGAAGGAAATAAACAGAATGGAAATTGTAATGGAATGGAAAGACAATACAACAACAAGAGAAAACTGACAGATCCAAAAGCTGGTTCTTTTAGAAGATCCCTAAAATGTACAAACCTCCAACCAGACTCATTGGGGGAAAAAGTAGCATTACTAATACCAGGAATGAAAGAGGTGATATCACTGAAGATATTACAGATATTAGAAGAATAAGAAGGAAATATTATGAACAAATTTATGCTCATAAATTTGAGAGTTTAGATAAAAGGGATTGATTTCTTAATTGACATAAATTAGCAAAGCTCACTCAAGAGTCAGTAGACAACCTGAATAACTCTCTATGTATTAAGAAAGTTAAATCTTTAATTAAAACCTTATGCTCTCTACTTCCCCAAATAAATCCTGGTCCAGATGGCTTTACTGGTGAATCCTACCAAATATTAAGGGAGAAATAATAACTGTGCTAAAGAAACTCTTACGGATAATTGAAGAGAAGGTAATAAATACTTCCCAGTTCATTCTGTGAGGTCAACATTTCCATGATATTAAAACCAGACAATAATTAATATAAAACTTCTAGCACAAATCTCTAGATAGATAGATAATAAAAATATATTAACAAAAATTATTAACAATAAAAATAATAATTAACAAAAATCTGTCATGTCAAACATTTAATATATTAAAAAGGGTGTTACTTTATGACTAAATGAGGTATATTCCAGGAGAATACTTATTTAATATTAAAAACTAACCAATGTGATCTATCATATTAACAAACTAAAAAGGAAAACTGTATGATCTCTCAAAAGATGCAGAATGTTTGTTAAAATCCAACATTTATTTTTTGCCCATTTCTTCACTGGGTTATTTGCTTTTCGGGTGTGGAGTTTGGTGAGCTCTTTATAGATTTTGGATACTAGCCCTTTGTCCGATATGTCATTTGCAAATATCTTTTCCCATTCCGTTGGTTGCCTTTTAGTTTTGTTGGTTGTTTCCTTTGCTGTGCAGAAGCTTTTTATCTTCATAAGGTCCCAGTAATTCACTTTTGCTTTTAATTCCCTTGCCTTTGGGGATGTGTCGAGTAAGACATTGCTACGGCTGAGGTCAGAGAGGTCTTTTCCTGCTTTCTCCTCTAAGGTTTTGATGGTTTCCTGTCTCACATTCAGGTCCTTTATCCATTTGGAGTTTATTTTTGTGAATGGTGTGAGAAAGTGGTCTAGTTTCAACCTTCTGCATGTTGCTGTCCAGTTCTCCCAGCACCATTTGTTAAAGAGACTCTCTTTTTTCCATTGGATGTTCTTTCCTGCTTTGTCAAAGATGTGTTGGCCATACGTTTGTGGGTCTAGTTCTGGGGTTTCTATTCTATTCCATTGGTCTATGTGTCTGTTTTTCTGCCAATACCATGCTGTCTTGATGATGACAGCTTTGTAGTAGAGGCTAAAGTCTGGGATTGTGATGCCTCCTGCTTTGGTCGTCTTCTTCAAAATTACTTTGGCTATTCGGGGCCTTTTGTGGTTCCATATGAATTTTAGGATTGCTTGTTCTAGTTTCGAGAAGAATGCTGGTGCAATTTTGATTGGGATTGCATTGAATGTGTAGATAGCTTTGGGTAGTATTGACATTTTGACAATATTTATTCTTCCAATCCATGAGCAGGGAATGTCTTTCCATTTCTTTAAATCTTCTTCAATTACCTTCATAAGCTTTCTATAGTTTTCAGCATACAGATCCTTTACATCTTTGGTTAGATTTATTCCTAGGTATTTTATGCTTCTTGGTGCAATTGTGAATGGGATCAGTTTCTTTATTTGTCTTTCTGCTGCTTCATTGTTAGTGTATAAGAATGCAACTGATTTCTGTACAGTGAATAGACACTTCTCTAAAGAAGACATCCGGATGGCCAACAGGCACATGAAAAGATGTTCAGCGTCGCTCCTTATCAGGGAAATACACATCAAAACCACACTCAGGTATCACCTCACGCCAGTCAGAGTGGCCAAAATGAACAAATCAGGAGACTATAGATGCTGGAGAGGATGTGGAGAAACAGGAACCCTCTTGCACTGTTGGTGGGAATGCAAATTGGTGCAGCCGCTCTGGAAAACAGTGTGGAGGTTCCTCAGAAAATTAAAAATAGACCTACCCTATGACCCAGCAATAGCACTGCTAGGAATTTATCCAAGGGACACAGGAGTACTGATGCATAGGGGCACTTGTACCCCAATGTTCATAGCAGCACTCTCAACAATAGCCAAATTATGGAAAGAGCCTAAATGGCCATCAACTGATGAATGGATAAAGAAATTGTGGTTTACATACACAATGGAATACTACGTGGCAATGAGAAAAAATGAAATATGGCCTTTTGTAGCAACGTGGATGGAACTGGAGAGTGTGATGCTAAGTGAAATAAGCCATACAGAGAAAGACAAATACCATATGGTTTCACTCTTATGTGGATCCTGAGAAACTTAACAGGAACCCATGGGGGAGGGGAAGGAAAAAAAAAAAAAGAGGTTAGAGTGGGAGAGAGCCAAAGCATAAGAGACTGTTGAGAACTGAGAACAAACTAAGGGTTGATGGGGGGTGGGAGGGAGGAGAGGGTGGGTGATGGGTATTGAGGAGGGCACCTTTTGGGATGAGCACTGGGTGTTGTATGGAAACCAATTTGACAATAAATTTCATATATAAATAAAAAAAAATCCAACATTTATTACTGAAAAAAATTCACAGCAAAATGTCAGTTAAGCATCCAATTTCAGCACGGGTCATGATCTTGTGGTTTTAAGTTCGAGCCTGGTGTGGGGCTTTGTGCTGATAGCTTGGAGCCTGGAGCCTGCTTCGGATATTGTGACCCCCCTCCCTCTCTCTCTCTCTCTCTCCCTCCCTCAAAAATAAACACATGAACAAACAAACAGAATTCACAGCAAACTAAAAAAGAGGTCAATTTCCTCAAATGGTTTAAAAGAACCTATTATACATCTATAGCTAACATCACATTTAATAGTCAAGTCCAAATGTTTAATGCTCAAAAGCAGAAGAGATAACAAAGACTGCAATTATCAAATTTCCTAAACCTTGTACTAGAGGAACTATCCAGAGTTCATACAACATAAGGAAATAAAGTGCATCTAGATTAGGGAAGAAGAAATAAAATTGCTGTTACTCCTAGATCCATATGCAAAATCCTACAGAATTACAAAATGCTACTAGAATTTAGGAAGTCATTTTAGCAACATTACAGGTTGCAAGTTTAATGCACAAAAAATAACTGTATTTCTAGATACTAGCCACAAGCAACTGAAAAGTGAAATATAATAAAATAAAGTTTATAATAACTTCCAAAATTTGGGATACATAGGAATAATCTAGCAAAAGATAGGAAAGAATAATATACTGAAAACTACAAGAGGGGCTCCTGGGTGGCTCAGTCAGTTGAGTGTCCAGCTCTTGATTTCAGCTCAGGTCATGATCTCAGTTTGGGAGTTCTCTCTCTGCCCCTCCTTGCTCATGCTGTCTCTCTCAAAAATAAACAAACACTTAAAAAAAAACTGCAAGAGATTTCTGACAGAGACTTAAACGTATCTAAAAGAAATGGGAGAGGGGCGCCTGGGTGGCGCAGTCGGTTGAGCGTCCGACTTCAGCCAGGTCACGATCTTGCGGTCCGTGAGTTCGAGCCCCGCGTCAGGCTCTGGGCTGATGGCTCAGAGTCTGGAGCCTGTTTCCGATTCTGTGTCTCCCTCTCTCTCTGCCCCTCCCCAGTTCATGCTCTGTCTCTCTCTGTCCCAAAAATAAATAAATGTTGAAAAAAAAAATTAAAAAAAAAAAAAAAGAAATGGGAGAGATACACTGTATTCATGGGTCAGAAGACAGCATATTGTCAACATGTCAGTTCTCCCCAACTGATTCATAGATTCAACATGAGCCTAATTAAAATCTTAGCAGGGATTTTTGCAGAAGTTAATGAACTGGTTCTAAAATTCATATGGAAATGTTAAGGATATAGAATAGGCAGAGTAGTTTTGAGAAACAATTTTAAAAGACAAATGCTTCATCTTTGAAGAAAAATGCTACTTGACTTGAAGACTTATTTTAAAGCTATAATATCGTGACAGTATAATATTGGAGTCAGGGTAGATGGTAGACACATATTTTAATGAGACACAATAGAAAGTTCAGAAAAGACCCACCTATTAATGGGCAACTAATATTTGACCAAGATCCAAAGATTATGCTGTTACAATTGGATATCCATAAGCAGAAAGCATGACTTTTAATGCATACTTCACACCACATGCTAAAATTAATTCAAAATGAATCTTGAAGCCAAAAGGTAAAACTGAAAAGCATCCAACTTTTAGAAGACAGTTTTGTGTTATACAAGGATTTCTTGGATATAACAATGATATTCTAGGCCATGAAAGTAAAACTGTGTTAGGTTTTAAGCAGTTCGACATGCCACATGACTCACCCTCACGCTTCCACACAAGTATTCTTAGAAACTTCAGTTTTAGTAGCCAAACCTGGAAACAACTCATCTATTCTTCAACAAGTGAACGAATAAACAGTTGTAGAATAGTCACATGATGGATTAGTGAATACCATACAAGTTCATGAAATGTTGACTCCAGAGTGTAGATGAATCTCAACTTCATCAAGAGGTGAGAGAAAAACTCTAATGTCATTTATATTAAATTTTAGAAAATATAAATACATACCAACAGACCACAGGTAAGTGGATGCCTGGAGACACAAGGAGGGAATGAGATTCAAACAGGAGGGAAAGGCCACAAAGGGGAACAAAACTCTTGGGGGTGATGGATAGGTTAACTGATCACAGGGATGGATGGCTTCATGGTTGTAGACTTAGGTCAAAACTTTTCAAATAGTGCATTACATTTTAAATATGAGAAGTTTATTTTGCGTTGATTTTACCTCAATTAATTTGTTGAAAATATACACAAAATAATTATCGGTCTTCTTTGATGCCAGATCTAGTGGTCACATCTGTGCCTTCATTTTAAATGACCAATCAGGAGCATTTGTTAGACAGGACTACTCTGTCCTTCTTACAAGTCTTACTTGCATTTTAACTCTCTTACCTTTTCTCTTTCCTCTCTGACCTCTCTTTACCAGTCTCTTTGCAAGCTGTATCATTTCTGCTCAGACCGTCTCTGCTCCCCCATTCTACATTAGAACACTTTTTGCATTTAATGTTATTTAGCCCAATGACTTAAAATGCCTTCTCAGTGCTAACTATCCCCAAATGCACACCTCCAGGCTCAATTCCTTTGAAATACTCTAGATGCATACATTTCTAAATGGATATTGGCACTAGGCTTATTAAACATAACATGTTCAAGATGAAACTTGAACTTGATTTTAACCCCAACCTATTTTTTCCGTTTTTCACCATTTCAGTAAATGTCACCATCACTCACTCCTCCTTAAAGTCAAAATCTTAGTTGTTCTTCTTGATGTTGCCTTCCCTCCCAGCTTCTATCCAATGTAAAAGAATGTCCTATTAGCTCTATCCCTAGCATATAAATGAATCCAACTATTTCTGTTCATTTTTACCATAAGCTTTTGTTAAAACTATTACCTCTGACTTACACTGTTGCAGTAGTTGTCTTACTCTCATATATTCGTTTTGCCACAGAGCAGAATGATCCTTAAAAATCATAAATGAGATTTTTGTTACTAGTGTACTGAAAACCCACCTATAGTTTCTTAATGCTCTTTAAAAACAAAAAAAAATCCCAAATTTATGGCCTAAGTGGTTCAGCACGGTCCCAACTTTAACTCCCATCCTCCTCTCTCTTTTATCTCCTAGGACCCAGACACAGTGGCCTGCCTTCAATGCCTTAATCACACGGTACTGGGTAAGGGCTACAGTTAGGATTAGTTGGTTAAGGGGAAGGAAGCAGAAACCAGAATATTCAGTTCATGCCTTAGCTTGCCACTTAACTGCTTGTGGGATCACGGTCAGAACTTAGACAGCTCTAAGTACTTTAAAGACCAACATGGAAATATTAATTGAATGAGCAAACAGCAGAGAAGACAGATACTGATAAGAGGTAGCAGTATTTGTCCCATCTTGTCTCCTTGTCCAGATTTTTCTCACAAAGAGCACATTCCTAAGTGACTTAAATTTTTAAGTGGCATAACCACTTAATGTTAATTTTATTAAAATTATAGAAAGCATAATATCTTTAAATTTTCAATAGAGCTATAGTCTTCATAGTAAGGCTTCCATGGGTTCCCATTGTAGTTTACTTCAGTTCACCAAAAAAATCACTTTGACAAACTGAGTGCCTGAATGTGAAAGACGTAATGTTTTAAGTCTGAATGATCATGAGTACAGTTTTTCCAACCTAACAACAGCTCAGAAACAGAAGATAAGCTTGAGTAAAGGCTTATAAGCAAAATCCACCATGCTGTGCTGAGTAGAATTGCCTCGCTTCAGACAGCAGTAAGTTCGGCATTCAAGAGTTTCTAAGAAGTCATTAGTTCTGAACTGCCCAAGTAAAATCATCCACTTTTTCATCCAGGTTTCCATACAAATTTGTAACTCATGTGTCTAGACCATTTACCCATTAAAAATAATAAAATGTTTCCCTGGCCCTGTAGACTGTGAATTACTCGAGAATACAAACCCTATTTCTGTAGAGCAAAAGACACCTTCTCTTCACTTTCTAGCTGCTTCACTTGTGTTATTAACTCTAACTAGCATGTCTCCTGTTTTTGTTTTTTTTTTTACTAAATTACTCTTTTTTATTTTAGTTATTTTTTTATTTTTAAAGTTTATTTATTTTGAGACAGAGATAGCATGAGTGGGGAAGGGGTAGAGAGAGAAAGAGAGTGAGAGAGCATCTCAAGCAGGTTCCATGCTGCCAACACAGAGCCTAATGTGGGGCTCCAACTCATGAAACCATGAGATCATGACCTGAGCTAAAAACCAAGACTCAGACGTTTAACCAACTGAACCATCCAGGCACCCCTATTTTTTTTAAAGAGAGAAAGAGAAAGTGAGTGGGGGAGATGGGCAGATGGGGGAGAGAGAGAGGGCCAGAGCCTGGTACAGGGCTCAATCCCATGACCCTGGGATCATAACATGAGCTAAAATCAAAAGCGAGATGTCAGATGCTCAACAAGCTGAGCCACCAAGAAACCCCAGACCAACTTATTCTTAAACACTGTTTAATAATTTTTTTATTATTTTTTTAGTTTATTTATTTATTTTGAGAGAGACCGCACAAGCAGGGAGGGAAGGGAGAGAGGGAGAGAGAATCCCAAGCTGGCTCCTCACTGCCAGCACAGCACCAGACATGGGGCTTGAACCCACCTAACCATGAGATCATGACCTGAGCCAAAACCTAGAGTCAGATGCTTAACCAACTGAGCCACCCAGGCACCCTGGTAATCTTATTTAAAGAATGATGTTTGATATATAGGATGCATTTGATCAATTTGCTGATTAATTTGCATTAAAATATTGGTGGTAATTTCTTTTAGTGGTAGAGTCAGGGTTTAAAAGTCCAGGAGACAAAAACAAACAAACAAAAAAACAAACAGAATCTCTCTCCTAGCTCCAGGTGCATTCAGTAGCATAGCCCAAAAACAATTATGATTTTCAAGAAGGTGCAACTGATAAAACTCTTTCAGAATGTGTTCTCTCATGAGATGAGTTTATTTTCCAACTCCTGTGCATTTAATTCTGAGGTACAAAGTGCTTAGTGTTCCTACAAAGGAGGAAGATATAACAAAAGAGGAACCCCTCTCTAAAGAAAAAGGAGAAATCCCATTATTTTGGCCTGAGGGTATATAGAAAGAAGAGGGGACAGACCATAGAAGAGCAGGTCAGCAGTTAGATGAAATTATGAAGGAAAATGAGAACATCAGGGTGAGTAACACAATTCCCAAGATGTATCCTGGGTGAAGCTTTAAGATTGTGGGAGGGGAGTGACATTTGATTTATTCCCCAATCCAATTTGAAGTTAGAGTACCAGGATGACACAGATAGAAGAGGGCGTCAAGAGATAAGAAAGAGACAAATTTTGTGTCTTCCTGGGCCTTCGTTTAGTTCTAGGGCTTCCAGTAGGTTCCACATGCCACAGGAAATTGACAGAAAACTGTTAAGAGAACAAGTAGAACAGCCAAGTTTTGAGACTGAGCAATGTATCATGAATGAGATCTTTACAACAGGAGGCAATTGGTGTGCACTACAAACTTCAACCATCAAAGTGTGCAAAATCCCAGATAAGAGCCAGGTGATCTTTTGGGGCAGTAATACAGTGTATGGGGCAGACCAACCAGCATGGATCAGAACACATTAAAAACCAGAAAAGAGCTTGACCATCCAAAGACCCAAACCCATCTCCTTTAGCAAGTAAGTTCCTTTGGGTAGAAGAAAGGAACAGGATGAGGAAATTTGCTCCCCCCCCCCAAAGACTGAGTCTAACAACGGGTAATAATGAAATGGAAATTGAACAAGTTTTATCTGTCTTATCACTTTCCCCATATCCCACATGTTTCTAGCAACCATACTGCATATTAAATCAGTTCTAGAAAATGAAATGCATATAAGAGCTTCTCTGGGATTCTTTAAAATCTCTGCACTGTTTATTCCAACCTTGAAGTAAAAGAACTAAGCATCCTAAGGCCCCAGATGTGACCTTGTGACACCAAATGTTCAGAGTCAAAGAGAAAATAAGAGGCAAGTAAGGGAGAGAGATGGAGAGAGAAATTGGGACATTTTCTGTCAAGTCCTCTTTGTAGACAGTGAATTTGAAAGTCCTCAATTCAATTCCAGTTGCAAAAGCTCTGTCCATTAAGGGGTCCTTATGCTGCATTTGAGTGTACTTTTGCTTTGTAGGACAAAATTCCACAATCAGTCCAGAAACAGAACCCAGAGCCAAAAATGCAAATACTAAGTCAGATTGAAAACTTTCTGTCAAACCTGAAAACAGACCATGGGACTTGTGCAAAACTAACCCAGCATATACTCATTGCTTCTGAAGCCGGAAGCTAAGACCAGAGACTGGACAAGAACTTCAAGTGCTCTTAATCTTCATATGCAAAGGAATCATCTTGTGAACCTTTACAAAAATCAGCCTCCCAGATATTATGATTCAACTGATCTGGATGTGTCCCTTGTCACCTCTTCCTGAAAAACTTCATAGATGAGTTTAATGTGTAGCCAAAGTTGACAGGTTCTCATCTGAATTCTGGGGGAAATGGGTTATGTTAAAATTTGGGTTTGGGGTTGCGAAGCCACACTTCCTTCTGTCTTTGAGCAAGGATAGCTGTTGGATACAGCATAATGCTAGAGTCTGAGACTTTTTTTCATGCAGTAAATGTTTTTATCCACTTAGGTGGCTGGGCAAAGTGTTTTTGACCCAGTACTTAAAAGGCAGTTTTCCTAGAGATGAGCCCCAGTGTTAAAAGGTGATCATTTCACCTATTATCCAGGCTTAACCAAGACACGTCTTTAAAGAAAAGCTAGGGATTCGGAACTGAGAAGTTTGGAACCTGTAGAAATTCCAGTTTCTTTCTTAAAAGTAAGGGAATACCTAGGTGACAATCAATATTCTCCAATAACATAAGGGATTTCTCTAAGCAATAACAATTTATAAAAGAAATACTATTTTATAAACACTCTTTTCCCTACAGTTGCCCTCTTATTATCAGACCATTATTTTCTTCCTATTCCTATAAGGCATTAAGGTAAAGCAAAGAAACTGTGTCATTGGAAAGAAAAAGGGTATTACATGGAGGAAGTTCCTGAGAAGAATAAGAAGTCTAATTCATAACCTTAGGAGTATGGAGAAGTAATAAGATACGAATGAAAAATTGAAGAATTTAGTTGCTACAGGGTTTTCTATGCTTCTGTGCTCTCTATCTGCCTTAAGGCTGAACCTTGAAGTGTGGATAATGGAAGAAAGCAAATAAGTAAGAAGATACTTTGGGTTCTAGCCTACTTCCCTAGGGATAATAAGGGTAAGGGTTAGGCTTCTAAGAGAAGCTTCACATTTATTGTGAAACCATTTCCCAGGATGTACAAGATATGTGCCTCAGCCTCATCAGAAGGAAGTGACTACGTAACCTTGAGAAGTGGTAAAGATTATCTAAAATTTCTTGTCCTGAGACGGTGTAAAGATTATCTAAAATTTCTCCCTTTCTTTAGTTGGGGGAGGATACAGGCAGTTATTGACTGCATGGGTAAACCAATGGAAGACTGAGATCAGGGCAAAGAGTTTGCAGAGTTCAGGGACTTCCTGACTGGAAGTACATGGGGAGACATGTACTTCAGTGCTAAAGTATGTGGATCTAAGAGCCTTCTCCCTTTAGCTGAAACATGTCCATACCCTCTCATTCCAGATGCCCTCTTATGGAGGAGTAAATAGTGGAAGAGGATCGAAGGACATCTCAATGATAAGATTTTTCCTTCAGTACATTGAATAATTCAAAAAAGACCATCTAATGGGAGAGACTCAGGGACCATTAATTGGTCAATGGAAAGCTGTTTCCGTTATTGTTTCCTCAAATATAGACAGCTTATGAGGAAGAACCTAAACAAGAAATTAAAAGCTACGACTTCTGTGTGACATTTATTTTTTGGTGTCAATTTTGGATTTATCCACATGATTAAAGGTCTAATCTCAAATAAAACTTAACAACAGAAAAGGATCTCTGTCATGTGACAGGTTTCTCTCTGCTTTTAAACACAGCTGCTGCCCACTCAGACTCTGAAGGTCTGGGGCAATGCTTTATCTTTGTCAGCAAAAAAAAAAAAAAAAAAAAAAAAGGCCCCATAACAAAAATAGGCAAAGGATGGGATAGTAACATGATCAATTTACATAGAACTTTACACCATGAAGGAAAATTTCACATTCTTTCTAGGCTTTTTTTAAAACGTTTAATTATTTGAGTGAGAGAGAGAGAGAGAGAGAGAGTGAGCACATGAGCAAGGAAGGGGCAGAGAGAGAGGTGGAGACTATCCCAAGCAGGATCCAAACTCAGCACAGAGCCCTATCCCACAACCTGTGAGATCATAACCTGAGCCAAAATCGAGAGTCAGATGCTCAACCAACGGAGCCACTCAGGCCCCCATAAGTTTCACATTCTTATGTACAATAGATATGTAATTATCAGCTTTGGTCTAGTCATCATTATTTTAATTTTTCTCTATACTAAATTGTTCATTTAATCAAATCATGTAGAACCTCTGTAATGTAGATGGCATTTTTGAAAAAAAAAAAAATCCTCTCATTTCTTTCAACACAAGGTAACTGGATCCTCCAGAGTGTTACAAAAACTCTACAGGGCAGGAACTTTCAACACAAGTGATCAGAAAGCCAGGACCAGTGTCACTGATCCTCCTACTTCAGGAATGGGTAACTTGATGTGCTGGTGCGCCAGTGATTCTAAAAATACACTCTTGTCAGACATCACATCTGTCAGTTTAGTTCCCCAAGTCTTGAGAGCAGCATTGACTAGACTGAGGCAAAGCTCCTATTATTTTTCCAACACCTCATCTCCCATTATAGAAATGCTAAGGAAAATCTTCATGTCATGCCAGACAACTCCTGAAAACCCATATACTTATATTTCTTTTATGCCTTTACAGGAAAAGCAGATACCTTTAGTACTTCTGTGTAAGTCTTCCCAGAAATAAGAAAAAAATCATATTTAATAAGTTAAAAATGCCTTGTCAGGGTTTGGGGATTTTTTTTTTTTTTTTTTTTTTTTTTTTTTTTTTGGTAAGAATCACCATTTCTTGCTGAGGACAAAACCCATATGGATACAATCTCAACCCAAACACTACCTAATAAACCAGAATCTCAGAGATTAAGGGCTATATATGTAGAGTCTTTTCTGTGGTCCATGGCAAAAAACTACTGTGGGAAGAATTGCAAAGGCAATAATGGCAGAGAAAATCTAATCAGTGACTCTTTACAAATAAATAAAATTTCAATATTCAATCAAAAACTCAAGGAATCATCTATCCCAGAGAGAAGGTACAATCACTAATTTTGTAAATATATTGAAATTTATTCATCTTAAAATGTCTTTTTAAAAATTATCTATTAAAGATACAAGAAGCATGCCTAAGTTTAGAAGACTGTAAATCAAATAGGACCAATTAGATGCAAATATATAGTTACTTGCACATAGGAATTGTACTAATATTCTCCAAAGAAATAGAACCAATATATCTTCATACATACACACAAATACGTATACATGCACATACACATATACATATACACAGAGATTTATTATAGAAGCCGGGCCACAATTATGGAGGTTGGCAATTCCCAAGATCTAAGATCTGCAGAGTAAGGTGGCAAGCAGTAAACCTAGGAGAACCTGAAGGCTAGCTTCCTTGAGACCTAGGAAGAGCCAATGCTCCAGTGAGAATCTGTAGGCAGAAAAAAAAAAAAAAAAAAAAGAAAGAAAAAAGTTCCACTTCAAAAGCAGTCAGGCAGGAAGAATTCTCTCTTATTTAAAGGAGGGTCAGTCTTTTTGTTCTATCTTGGCCTTCAACTAATTTGATGAGGCCCACCCACATTCAAGACAGCAACAACTGTGGTCGACTGATTTTAATGTTAATCTCATCTAAAAATGACCAGATTAATGTTACACCAAATAGCTGTACACCCAATGGCCCAGTCAAGGTGACACATAAAATGAACCAATTACTTAATCCAATAACAATTATTTGAGTCAACTCAGTAACTGTTTACTGATGAAAAAATTAAGTAGTTAGAGCAGTTAAATATATTGATTTCCTTTAAGAAATACATGTAAATGGGTTGTAACCTGAATATCCTTATATGAATAGTTCATTGTAAATTATAAGAATGGTCTTTATGAATATATATTATGATATTAAGGGGCACAGGTTCAAGATGGCAATGTAGAAAGATCTGGAGCTCACTTCCTCCCATGGGCACTGACTCTACAGCTTTATAAGAAAAATGTCCTCTGAAAAAAATTGAAAGTCTGCCTGAGCAATCACCACACAAAGAACAGCTGAGAATAAAACCACATCAAATTGTGTAGGAGAGGCTGGAAAACATAATCTCACCATATACCTCCCCCCTGGCATGGTGACCAACAATCAGGAGGTGTCTAAACTGAGAGTTTCTTGCTGAGGAGGGAAGAGTTTGAACTCCACATCAGGCACCTCAAAATTTAGGACCTATACCTGAGAGATAAGCTCCTACAACATCTAGCTTTGAAAAATAGCGGGGCTCTTGTCCACAAGACCCACAACACTGTAGTGATCTGGGAAATGGCTCCCAGAAGGCTCATGCACTCATGCCCCCCACTGTTGGGCCTGGCACAAAGGAACCTGATTGTAGTTAGACTTTAACTGAGAGGCTTGTTTGAATATGTGGGGTAGGCATCTAACACACACATCTGTCAGAGCCAGCAGGAATATTTTCTGGGGATAGACATTAGTGGGTACCATATTTGGGCTCACCCTCTGCTTTACTCTTATTAGCAGGGCCATCTTTTTTTTGCAGTGGGCACCATCTTTATACCCCCCCTCTGCCATGTTCTAGAGCACCAGTATCTCTTGGAAGGGATTTTTTATGCATGTCTGGTGTCCTGAATTTTATGGCGGTCACCCAGGGACACCATTGATTACCAGGCTCACGTGGTCCATAAAGCCTGTGTTCCTGGGTCCCATGGGACTATCATATTCAGAGGGATGGTTTCTGGCAGGCTGCCACCAACAGGGCAATGAACCCACAGACACCTAAAACACGCCTTCAGTCATTTGGTAAAAGACTATTCAGTTGTCCAGGAGCTTTGGCCTGGGGGACAAACTTATGGTTTGATGCACATCTAGTGAGCCACATAAATAATTTTAGGGAACGGAGGCCAGTAGACACAATCTCTGTGCTCTCCTTCTGTCTCACTCCAGCCTGCTGATGTCACCCAGAAAGACAGAAAATAAGACACACCCCAAGAGAGCCACACCAGATACCTATCAAATAACCAAGAATACTCTACCTAAGCACAGTTATCATCCAGAATTGAAAGAGAAATACAGTTTTCAAGACAAGGAAAAACTCGAGAAATTCATCAGATTTCTTTAAACTGAAAAGAAAGGGTATTCGTTAATAACCATAACAACAACAACAACACAAAAAAAGAAAAGGATAAATCTCACTGGCTCATGAGAGAGGTAAATGTCTAGTAACAGTAGTGGATTAATCACATTATAAAGACAGTATGAAGGAAAAATACTGAAATAGCAAACATAACTGTAACTACAATTATTAGCGAAGGGATCCAAAAGATAAAACGATGTAAAATGTGACATGAAAAACATAACACGAAGGTGGGGGAAGTAAAAATGTAGGCCTTTAGAATACGATCCAACTTAAGTTGTCATCACCTTATAATAAAGTTTTATTTTGTATGTAAGCCTGATGGTAACCACAAAGCACAATCCTACAGTAGACACACAAGACATGGAGGAAAAGCAATCTAAGCAGGCCACTCAAGAGTCATCCAACCACATGGAAGAGACCAAGAAGAAATGAAGAGCAGAGCACAAAACAGCCAGAAAACTCTTAACAAACTGTAGTAAGTACACACCCGTTAATAATTATTGAAATGCAAATGGACAAAATTCTCTAGTGAAAACACAGAGAGTGGCTGAGACTATTTAAAAAAAAACAAAACAAACCCAAAACCGTATCTCTGTTGCTTACAAGAGAGTCTCTTTAGACGTGAAGAGGCAGATTGAAAGTGAAAGATGGAAAAATAGTCCATGAACGTGGAAAACAAAAGAAAGTGTGAGTAGCTAAATTTGCATCAGACAAAACTAATCACAGATTAAGAAAGGTATTACCTAATGATAAATGGGGTCAACCCAACAAGAGAATATAATATTTGTAAATTTTACATACTCAACATAGGGGTACGTAAATATATAAAGCAGATATTCACAGAACTAAAAGGAGAAATACACAGCAATATAACAATAGTAGAGGACTTTAAAACCCCATTTCTATTGGTGAGGTGATCATCCAGACAGAAAATTAAGAAGGAAACATCAATGTTAAATGACATGTTAGACAAGATAGACTTAACATGTATATTACATTCCATCCAAAAATCAACAGAATATACATTCTTCTCAGATGTACAAGGAAATGGTCCAAGATAGATAATATTTTAGACGATATATTAAGTCTTAATCACTTTTACAAGATTGTAATGATATCGAGCATCTTTTCCTACATAATGCTAGAACTCAGTAACAAGTTAAAAACTGGTAAATTCAGAAATATATGGAGCTTACACAACATGAAACTGAACAACCCAAGGGTCAAGGAAGAAATAAAAGTAGAAATCAAAAAATACCTTGGGACAAATGAAAATAGAAATCGAATGTCTAAATACCAAAATTTAGGAGACATGGCAAAAACAGTTCTCAATGTAAATTTTATAGTGATAAATGCCTACCTCAGGAATGAGAAAACTCAAGTAACACAACTTTTTACCTCAAAAATGAACAAAGCCCAAAGTTAGTATGAAAAGGGAAATAAATATTAGAGCGAAAATAAGTGAGATACAGAGCAAAAACACAACAGAAAAGATTAATGCAACTAACAAGTTGTTTTTTCAAATGATAAATTAATTTGACAAAACTTTAGCTAGAGGCACCAAGAAAAAAAAAAGAGGATTCAAATAAATGTTATCAGAAAATCAAGAGTAAACAGTGTAACTGCTATCACAGAAATACAAAGGATCATAAGCAACTACTATGAACAATTAGACGTAAAAAAATTTGGCAACCTTGAACAAATGGATAAATTCCTAGAAACATGTAACCTACGAAGACCTAACTATGTAGAAATAAAAATTTAAACAGAACAATTTTTAGGAAGGAGATTCAACCAGTAATCTGAAATCTCCTAACCAACAATAGTCCAAGACCAGATGGATTCATTGGTGAATTTCGTGAAATATATGCTGAATTAATACCAATCCTTCATACACTCTCCCAAAAATTAGACAAAGAGGGAGTATTTCCAAACTCATTTTACAAAGCTTGCATTACTGTGATAGCAAAACCAGACAAGCATGCCACAAGAAAAGATAACTACAGGTCAATACCCTTGATGAACACAGACACAAAACTTTTCAATAAAATATTGATAAACTCCAATTAACAATACATTAAGAGGATCATATCGGGCACCTGGGTGGCTCTCAGTCAATTGGGCATCCAACTCTTGGTTTAGACTCAGGTCATGATCTCACAATTCCTGAGTTCGAACCCCGCATCAAGTTCTGCATTGACAGTGCAGAGCCTGTTTGGCATTCTCTTCTTTTCCTCTCTCTGCCCCTGCCATACACTTTCTCTCTCGTTCTCAAAATAAATAAACTTTAAAAAAAAAAAAATTTAAAGGATCATACAACATGATCAGGTGGGATTTATTCCAGGATAAAAAGGTGGCTCAGCATTCACAAAATCAATTTGATAGACTACATTAGCAAAATAAAGGATTAAAATCTTATAATCAAATCAACAGGTGCAGAAAAAGCATTTTACAAAGTTAAAACTCTCAGCACACTGGCTACAAAGTGAACATACCAGAATAAAGACCGTGTATGACAAATCTAGGGCTAATATACTTAATGCTTAAAAGCTGAAAGCTTTTCCTCTAAGAAACAAGACAAGAATGCCCATCATTGCCACTTTTATTCAATAGAGTATGAGACGTCCTAGTCAGAGTTCTTAAGCAAGGAAAAAAAAAAAGAAAAGGAAAAGGTATCCAAATTATTAAGGAAGAAGTAAAAATTTCACTATTAACAGGTAACATTTATATAGAGAGAAAACCCTAAAGAATCCATCCAAAGCCATTAGAGCTAATCAACAAATTCAGTAAAATAGCAGGATACAAAATCAGTACACACAAATCTACAGAGTTTCTATACACTAATAATGAACTTTCCAAAAGAAAAATTAAATAAATAAACCCATTTACAACTGCATCAAAAACAACAAAATACTTAGCAATACATTTAACCAAGAATATAAAAGACCTGTACCCTGAAAACTATGACATTCTTCATGGAACTACAATAATTTTAAAATTTGTACGGAACCCTAAAAGACCTGAAGAGCCACAGCAATCTTGAAAGAACAAAGCTGGTGGTATAATCTTCCGTGATTTCAAGCTGTATGGCTTTAGGAATCAAAACATGTGGTATTGTCATAAAAAGAGGCACAATGAAACAGAACAGATAAAAAGATAAAGTGACACTTATTTGTTCAATTAATGTGACAAAAGAACAGGAATATACAAAGGAGAAAAGACAGTGTCTTCAATGAATGATGTTAGGAAATCTGGATGACCACACGCAAAGGAAGAAACTGTACTGTTATCTTACACCACGCACAAAAAGTTAACAAAAAAATGCGTTAAGGACTTGAATATAAAACCTGAAACCATAAAACTCCTATAAGAAACCATAGGCAGCAAGGACTTTTAACATAGATCTTAGTGAGGATTTTTTAAATCTAACACCAAAAGCAAAAGCAAAAGCAACAAAAGAGTAAAGAAGTGGGGAAAGCTTCCACGGAGCAAAGGAAACCACCAACAAAATGAAAAGGCAGCCTGCAGAATGGGAGAGAATATTTGCAAATCAGGTATCTGATTAGGGACTTACATCCAAAATATATAAGTAACTCATACAACTCCATATCAAAAAAAAAAAACAATCCAATTAGAAAATGGGTAGAGGATCGGCATAGACATTTCTCCAAAGAAGACATACAGACGTCCAAGAGGTATACAAAAATATGTTCGACATCACTAAGCATCTATAAAATCAAAATGAAAGTCACAATGTGACATGATCCCACATCTGTTAAAATGGCTATTATCAAAAAAAAAAACAAAAAAAAAACTGAAACCAAAAAACAAGAAGGAACTGTGAGCAAGATCTGGAGAAAAGGGAACCCTTGTGCACTATTGGCGGGAATATAAACTGGTACAATCATTACGGAAAACAGTATGATGGTTCCTCAAAAAACTAAAAGTAAAATCATCATATGAGCCAGGAATCTACTTTCAGGTATTCATCTGAATAGAACATAAGAACACTAACTCAAAAAGTTATATGTACTTCCATGTTCACTGCAGCATGATTTACAATAGCCACAATATGGAAGTAATCTTAGTGTCCATCGATGGATGAATGGATAAAGAATATGGGTGTGTGTGTGTGTGTGTATGTGTGTATGTATGCTTTGGAATAGATATGGAATATATATGCTAGAGAATATATATATATATATATGTGTGTGTGTGTGTGTGTGTGTGCACTTTGGAATATTCAACTATAAAAAATAGCGTAATCTTGCTCTTTGTGACAATATGGACGGACCTTGAAGGTGTTATGCTAAATGAAATAAGACAGAAGAACAAATACCACATGACTCACTTATATGTGAAATCTAAACAGCAACAACACACACACACACACACACACACACACACAAACCAATCTCATAGATACTGATAACATGGTGAACAGGTGAACAGGATAAAAAGGTACAAACTCTCAGGGGCACCTCGGTGGCTCAGTTGGTTAAGCATCTGACTCTTGATCTAGACTCAGGTCATGATCTCATGGTTCAGGAGTTGGAACCCAACATGGGGTTTTGCACTGACAGCACTGAGCCTGCTTGAGATTCTCTCTCTCCCTCTCTCTCTGCTCCTCCCCAGCTCTCTCAAATAAAAAACATTTAAAAAAAAGGTACAAACATCAGTTATAAAATAACTAAGTCATGGGGATATAATGTACCTATTGGTCACTATAATTAATATTGTACTGAGTATTTAAAAGTTGCTAAGAACATAAATCTTCAAGTTCTTGTCACAAGAAAAAAATTTTTATAACTATGTAAGGTGACAGATGTTAACTGGTCTTATTATGGTCATCATTTCACAATGTACACCAATGTTTAATCATGTTGTACACCTGAAACTAATATAGTGTTCTATTTCAATCACATTTCAGTGGACTCTGTGATTTAATTCATACAAAGTGTTGTTAAATTTTGTACACATATGACTAGTGATATGTGATATGATTTTACATAGTACACTTAAATTTATGATTTTAACAATTTTTTACATATTAACAGAAAAAGAGTAATTAACCCATCAAATTCATGGTTTCTGATTTAATGTTGTTTAGGTTAAAATAAACTAGCTTTTGGAGTGAAACTCAAAAAGTCACTTAGAAAATCATTTACTTATATACAATGTAAAGAAAAATGTAAGCATCCATTACTGCCAAACTTTTTGTATACACTAAATGTCCAATGAAATATAAACATTCCATGTCTTTATATATTTATTTTTATAGCTTCAGCTTCTTTTTTTCTCCCATCTTACAATTATACAAAGAATAATGTTTTGATATTGGAGAAGAATAAAAGAATGGTGATACAAATTTCAACTTGGCATCTATGGATTCATTTTTCCCAGACTTAAAGATAGAGTAATAGGTATTGACAATTACTTTATATTTATCTCCTACATTAAAGGTGCATCAAGCTCTTATATGGATAACCTTGTCAAGATTTGTATAATAAGAAATTTGCCTGATCTTTGTTCCTGGGTTTCTTGGAGGTAACCTCTAGAACCTTGGGATTTTCCTAGTGTTAGAAGTGTTTGTGTTATCCAAAGTGACCCCTTTGTACCACACCTGACATTTTAGGCTAATAGCCATTTATTGGATGGTTTATGTTAAACTGACTCAAAATGGAGGATGATCTTATCAAAAAGAACAGGCACATGATTACAGAGTTTTGAACCTGAGCCATATTATATTAGCCCAACCTCCATGGTGGGAATGGAGCTAGAGACTGGGTTCAACCACATGGCCAAGGATTTACTTATTCACATCTTCATAATGAAACCCTATAAAAACTCTAGACATAAAGCTCAAGTGAACCTCTTGGTTGGCCATACTCTCTAATTGTTGTCACACTCTGATGCTGGGAGACTAACACATCTCTCAGGATAACAGAAGCTTCACATTTGGAAACTTTTCTCTGTGCCTCTCCCCATTTGGCCAATTCTAACTTGCATTATTTTGTTATTATAAAACTCTAATTTTGAGCACAGTACTTACTTTAGTACTGTGAGTCATTCTAGTGAACTATGAAGCCTGAGGGTGGTTGGGAAAACTCCCCAATTTGTAACCACCTAGCCATAAATAAGGTGGACCCAGAAACCCCTGAACTTGTGGCTACTGTCTGAACAGAGGTTAGTCTTGTGGAGGATTATGCCCTTAACCTGGACTTTTGCAACTCACTCTCAGGCTCACCTCTCAATTCTTTATTTAGAGGATGTTCCTCTGGTTTTGGATACAAAAGTAAAATCTGAAGAGTACATTCCCTAGGCATTCAGAGGCAAATATTCTGCTCTCTGGTAAAATAACCCAAATATACGTCTCAAAGAATAATGAAAGTTACGTAATTGGCTGTGCACCAAGCTAACCACTTACTCTGTAATGCATACTTAATGTACATTTTGTCACTAATGATAAATACTTAACAATGATTGTTTTTTCACTGTGATAAATTAAGTACATATAACCTGTCAAAAATATATAAAGTCTTTTTGCTAATAGAAAAAAAATTAGTAAGTGATTCATAAAGGAGAATTCAGAGGACTCACCAAGGGTCACATACAGCCTATTTGGCACAGATACTGATAGTATAAAAATAGTAAGTAAGTCACTTCTATAACATAAATGCTGCCACACATGAAATTCTATAAGGCAATATTTTAATTCCATCTACCTCTAGAGCATAGGCATGTGTCTGAAGTTGAATACCACTGTAATCTGTCACATTCTGAGATAAAGATACTAGTGGTTTTCATTGTGCAGAATCGTATCTATCCATCATCAGGGCTTAATATCTGTGGAAATTTTTTGTCTGCTTGCTTATGCAGTTTTTATATTTTAACCTATAACCATGTGTCTCAGCTGGCAGAGCTTGGAATGTAGTTTTCAGCAACTGTCAGATGATATATAATGGTCTTCTTGGCAAGAAGGGTTCATATCTCTGTGGATGTTTTGGATAACACTTAACAGTGTCTAAACAGTCACTATTTATAGAAATGGTGACATGTGTTAATACTCAGATTAATTCAGGCTGTTTTTTCCAAAAAATAAAACAAGAAAAATTTAGGAAAACAAAAAAGTCTTTTCTACTTCCAAATACTATACTAGCATATACTAGCACCAGGGAAAATTTTTCTTCCTTATTTATTTAATATCAGGAGGAAAAACAAATCTAATCACATTCTCCTCAAAAGTTATCGTCTTTCCTTCTCTACAACGCTTAGTTTTAAAACAGATATTTGCACATTAATGCATAATAGTCGTAAATTACCAAAATATTCCCAAATCTATTTTCATGTTTTCTTTTTTTTCCTTTGAAAAGTTATTGTGAAATTGAAGGTCCAGAGCCAACTTCTGGAATGGCAGAGTAAGGAATTTGGTGGAATCCTCTCTAATGAAAATAATAAAGTCACAAGGCAAGACAAGATTGAAGGGGTGAGGAAATAGACTCTACACTTGTTGGGAGGAATTACAAAATCATGTTACAAAGCAGTATGGATCTTTTCAACAAATATTACCCTGAGATAGGATATCTACATGCAAAATAATGAATTTAGACTCTTTCCTTACATCATACACAGAAATTAACAAACTGGATCATAGGGTTAAATGTAAGCACTAAAACTAAAAATCCTAAGGTGGAAAATAGAGGGAAATCCTCATGACATTAGGTTAGACAAGAGTTGCATAGACACAACACCAAAAGCACAGCATCACAAGAAAAAGATAAACAGAATCTTATCAAAATTACTAGCATTTTTGTTTCAAGGGACACCATTAAGAAAGTGAAATGACAACCCACAAAGACCCCACCCAAATTAAAAATGGACAAAGGATTTTAATAGTTCTACAAAAAAAAAATAGATACAATCAGTTAATAAGAAGAAAAAAGATACTCAACATCATTAGGGACAATGACATATCATTTAACATTCACTAGCACATCTAAAATTAAAAAGATAATAACAAGCGTTGGTGAGGATATGGATAATTGAAACTCTCATACATTGCTGGTGGGGATGTCAAATGGTGCAGCCACTTTGGAAAATCGTGTGACAGCTCCTTAAGTGCTAACTTACCATATGACTCAGAAATTTTACCCCAAAGCATATACTCAATAGAAATAAAAATGTATTTCCACACAAAAACATATACATGATTGTTCATAGCTACATTATTCATTCTAACTAAGAGTGGAAACATGCAAAAAGTACATCAATTGATAACTGGATATACAAAATACAGAATATTCATTCAATGGAATATTAAAAAGAATGAAGCACCCATAAAAGCTACAACATAGGATGAGAGGCTGGGAAGATGGCAGAGTTGACAGCCCCTAAACTTGCCCCGTTCCCATGGTTGAAACTAGGTAACACTTTGGTGTCAATAATCCAGAAAATGAACCAAAGACTGACAGAACAAACTCCACAACTAAAGGTTGAGAACCTGGAAGAAGTGGGAAGGGCAAAGACACAATTTGGGAGTAAAACATACCATGGCCATCTGTGGTCTGGAGGGGGTGCAGAGAAGGGCAATAAACAAACTCTCACACTGGGGAGCTCACACAGGCCACACAAATCCCCATTAACATTTGGCTTTGGAAGCAAGAGGGGCCAAAGTGCTTACATGAGTTCTTACAACCAGCAGGACTTAAAGCCTGGAATTTTAAACATCAGTGGGCTCAGCTCTGAGAAAGCCTGGGGGCATTAGGAAGCTGAATCCCTGCCCTCAAGGAGAGATGGGTGAATGGATAAAGAGGAGTTATGTGTATATACAATGCAGTATTATTCAGCCGTAACAAAATAAAATTTTGCCATTTCCAATGACATGGATGGAGCGCGAGAGTATAATAGCAAAATAAGTCAGTCAGAGAAAGACAAATCCCATATGATTTCATTCATATGTGGAATTAAGACACAAAGCAAATGAGTGAAGAAAACAAGAGAAATAATCCAAGAAATGGACTCCTAATTCTAGAGAACACACTGATGGTTACCAGAGGGGAGGTGGGAAGGAGGATGGGTAAAATAAAGAATTAAAGAGGACACTTATCATCATGAGCACTGCGTAATATATAGAAGTGTTGAATCACTATATTCTACACCTTAAGTTACTATAACTGTATCTTAACATCACAGAACATGACTGTATGTTAAGTATACTGGAATTACAATAAAAAACTTAAGTAAACACTGCCTACAACATGGGAAAACTTTGAAAACATTGATGCTATGAGAGAAAAGTCAGTCACAAAAGTTGCATATTATATGATTTCCTTTAAGTGAAATGCCAGAAGAGGCAAATCCAGAGAGTCAGAAAGGACATTAGTAGTAGCCTTAGGCTGAGGAAGGTGGGTGGATGGAAGCAGAAAAGGATTCAGGAATGACTGCTAATAAGTATGGGATTTTTCAGTAGCGTGATGGCGCAAATGCTGTAAAATTAGCTTATGATGATGGTTGCACATTCTGTGAATACATTAAACAAAACTGAAGGGCACACTTTCAACGAGGAACTTACATGGTGAGTGTTTAGCTCACTTTTTTTTTTTTTTAATGAAGGGCCAAAAGGTAGTAAATATTTTAGTGTATTTCCTGGTATGAGAATTTTACCTAGGCCACCTCAAAAATATAACTTCTGCATTCTTAAAAACAAACAAACTCTAGCTACCTTGGAAATTGTTTTGACAGCATAACACAGGGACTCAACGTCTGTGTTGCCACATCTTTTTAAATATCTACATTTTTCTGCTGCCATCGCTTCTGCAAATTTCTGATAATTATTCTAAAACACTTGATTTCATTAAGTGTTTTCACTGTTTAAGATACTACTGTTGGTATTCATTGCTAAGCCTCTTTTATGTAAATTCTCTCCTCAAGGATTTCAATCGTTTGGCTTTCCTTAATGTCAGTTTCTTTACAAAAATAGACTGGCTTTCTTCCCCCAAACATCTTACTACCTATGGAATCATAATTTTTAACATGATGCTGTTATAAAGTCTGTAGTTACAAGTAACAAACCAAGGCCAAGGTTTAACCAATAAGAGAATACACGATCCTTCATAATCAGAAATCTGAAGAAGACTAATGACAGAGGTTAATTAATACAGGGCCTCAGTACTTTTATTAAAGATTCAAGTACGTTCCACTTTTCCACCATCATGTGTAGCATGTTCTCCTCAGTTTCACTTCCCTCATGGCCCGAGACAGTTGCTAAAATTTTATGTCCACATGCTGACATGTCAAATACAAGTTGAAAAATAGAAACTATTTAAAAGTCTCTTTATAAAACTCAAACAAACCTCTCCTAGAGCCTTCTGGTAGATGTCCTGCTTTCACAATAATTATCTAAAACTGCATTATGTGCCTACCCCAAGTCCACCCAAATTCACTCTCTAGGCCTGGAGAGGAGCCTGTCACAAGCAGAACATCGAGTTAACCGCAGTCAAGTATAAAATTCAGTTAGGTCAAGAAAGGTCTAGAATGACTACTGATTATATGGGGGAAGAATGGTTATCAGCTTTATACAATCACTCCTCTTTAAATTTATACTCCATTAATTGAAATGTGCCATGTCATGATTTCTTCTAATCTCTTTCAATTTCCCCAAGCCTGTCTATTCACCCCATGTAGAAAATAAGTCTTGATTAACTACCTTCAGCCACCCACACTGATACAATGTTTCCTTAACTGTTCATGAGATCAATAAATTCTACCATGGTTTTCAATCTAAGAAAAACAGGTCAAAAGGGGGTCATCAAAGGTATATGCTTTGAATTATAAGACAAGTCAGTCATGGGGATATAACATACAGCATGATGACTATAGTTAATACTTCATTGTATATTTAAAAGTTGCTAAAAGACTAAATCTTAAAAATCCTCATCACACATAAAAAAATTGTAATTAGGTATGGTGACAGAAGATTACTAGACTTATTGTGGTGATCATTTCACAATATATTGAATCATTTTGAGGAACACCTGAAACTTATACAGTGTTTATGTCATTATACATCAATTCTTTTTTTTTTTTCTAATGTTTTAGGAATTATAGCTGTAGGTAATTAAAAGTCCATCTCTCCAAATTCAGTATTTTTTCAGGAAGAGACTAAAGTCAAGAAAAAGAAAATCTAGGAAATAAGAAAGAAGATCCATTTAAATGACAAGGAAGGGGAGAATAAAAGTAAGAAAGCAGCAAAGTAGAAGAATAAGAAGGTGGAGGAAATGGGAAGAAAACAACAGAAGAAAACAAAGGAAGTGATAGTGCAAGGAAGGGAGAGAGACAAGAAATAAGAAGAGGAAGGAAAGAAGGAAGAATACACAAAGTGGAGATGAGAATGGGGAACAGAAAGGTAAAGACAGACACCTAAGATTAGCACATGAAAGGTGACATGTTTCACACTTTTCTTAAAGAGCACATGGAACATATAACCGTGTGGTAATCAATGCAGGAGAACTATACACGTTAACAGTTATCTATCTGGTAGAAAGCAGACCATCATTCATGATTCTGACATCATGATCAGTCCTAGAAAAAAAGAACTATCAACAATGCATGGATTCATTTGAAATAGACTCAGCCACCAAGAAAAGAGGAGTCAAATACTGAGTGCTGAGAAGGACAATGGTCTGACCTTTGTATTTTACTGTGTATGTTTCTCAGACTCAGAACGATGTATCATCTAACCTTTCAGAACCTCTTGAAGGATCAGTTTTTCAGTTGCCATTAACTGACCACTTTTTTAATTATCATTTTCTGGAAGTGTATCAAAGTTTTGTTAAGTGCTCTCTTAATTCTACCAATTGCTGAAAGATTTATGCTGAAGTATATACATTACTTAGCATCATGGGGATAAACCAGAGTCAAAGTTTGGCCACCAAACTATTCAGGTAGCATTTCCCCTTAGGTCATTCTAAACTTATACTATACATACTGTTGTAGGAATGTGGAGACAAATTACAAAACATGTAAAGATGACAAATATGGACCTATAGGTACAAGATCTCTCAGCAAAGCCATTTTGCGTCATCACTTACACAGGAAAAATAAGAATCACAGCAAGGAAGCATCTGTTTTCTTAAATTCTACATTAAAATTAAAATTAGTCAACATACCAAATAAGTATATTTGGAGGCATGTGGCTTTGACGTACAAAATTAAGCCCTGTTTCTTGCAATAATAAACCTATTTATAAATTATCTAAGGTAAAATGAAAATCTCCCTGTTCCAGTCCAATTACGTATCTCATATTTTTTCCTTTCCTTGTGCAAATAGGTGTTCATACATAGTTATTTCTTTATTTCAAAAATGGGTACATAAACTCTGTAATTTGTCTTTTTCAATCTCACCTGTAGAAATTCATCTAAATCACTATATATCACTCTTGTTCTTTCCATATTTATATTTTATTCCATAGTGCGAATGTACCATAATTTAACATTTGCTTAGTAAAGTGGAACATTTCAGATGTATCAAGCCTTTGCTCTTGAAATGTGCATGAATATGAATTTTTCAGTAGTACAGGACTATAAATACTTTCATATCTCATTTATAGTAATACTACTTTTATACTTCTTGCCCAAAACATGCAAATAATTTATTAATTGTCAGAAGTCCTAATTTCAATAATGGTCAAACCAATGACAACATCTCACTAATCTAATGGCTAAGAAATATAATTGTTAAAAAACAACATGAAGATTTATGCTTTCTTGCAGGATGTAGAAATCCCTAACACAGATGCAGTAACCCCACTTCTGGGAATATATCCAAAGATAATGAAAACACTATGTCAAAGAGACAAATGCACTACCATGTTCATAACAGCATTATTTGTAATAGTCAAGACATGAAAACAATTTAAGTGCTCACTGAGAGATGGATGGATAAACACATTGTGGCATAAACATATATACAATGGAATATTATTCGGCCATAAAAAATGAGGAGATCCTGCCATTTGTCACAACATGGAAGGTCCCTGATGGCATTGTGCAAAGTGAAATAAGTCAAAGAAGACAGATACTATATGATCTCACATATATGTATAATGTAAAAAAGAAAAAAAAAAACAGAAAAAGAGATCATTTCTGTGGTTACCAGACATGGGGAGTGAAGCGAATTGGGTAAGGATGGCCAAAAGGTACAAACTTTCAGTTATAAGAAAAATAAGTACTAGAAATAAAATGAAAAACATGTTAAGTATAGTGAAGAGTGCTGTAGGATATACAGAAAAGAGAGTAGATCCTAGGAGTTTTCATTACAAGGAAAAGATTTCTTTCTTTCTTTTTTTTTTAATGTTAATTTATTTTTGAGACAGAAACAGAACATGAGCAGGGGAGGGGCAGAGAGAGAGAGAGAGAGAGACAGAGAGAGAGAGAGAGACAGACACAGAATCCAAAGCAGGCTCCAGGCTCTGAGCTGTCAGCACAGAGCCCGATGAGGGGCTCAAACTGATGAACTGTGAGATCATGACCTGAAATGAAGTCTGACACTTAACCGACTAAGCCACCCAGGTGCCCAAGACATATTTATTTCTTTCCCTTTTATATTGTATCTATAGGAGATGATGGATGTTAATTCATCTTATTGTGGCAATAATTTCATGATATATATCTCAAATTATTTTATGCTGTATACCTTAAACTTATACACTGTTGTATATCAATTATATCAGTAAAACTAGAAGAAATATTACCAATGAAGGCAAAGAAAAAACAAATTGATACAGGAGTGTTACTCTCACATTAACAACAAGGAAAAGTCAAGTAATCTAAAACTTACAACTATTTTCTTTTCCATCAGAAAACTTAGGTCCTCAGACTACCAGGTATAATGAATTCCAAGGAGTAACAATCTCCTCTGAGGAAAGACAAAACACATGGACCTTTTTCCCCATGGACAAACAGAGGAAGAAGAGAGACCAAAAAAAATGTAAAAAGAAAACTGAGGTTTTAATAAACTTTCAGGGGCTACGTGTGACTTAGTATAAAATAGTTTAGATTCTCTGAGATACCAGGTATAAAGGGATGTTTGTTTTTCACTACTCACTAGCTATTTTGCAAAGCTCTCAACTAGCATTCAGAGAAAAGATTACAGACATGGAAGAAAATCGAAAGTGGCACAGATATGCCAGAGGTGACTGCATGATGCCGACAGACATGCATGAAACCAAGTTCCTTCTCTCCTGCCAATTGAAACTTGTCAGTCATTGGAGCAACGGACAAGAGAAAATTCCTCCTCCAGCTTAATCCCAAGCAAAATTGGCCCTGTGGTTGTGTAAAAGTAAAAGCAGGCTCATGCAGAGGGAGTGGGAGAAAATCCACTTGTTCTCATGATCCTAAGTAGATATAAAGTGAAAGACTGCTGTCATGGGGGGAGGGACAGGACACATGTTCTACTCTATACCTCCAACTAGTACAAGGACACTATGAATAGGAGAGCAACAGAAATGCTGAAAAACATGACCACGGAGCTTTTGAAAACACAGATAACAACAAAGATTGACATTTTATGAGAGAACTGAGAAACTCTGACCCTGCCATATACTTTGTACTAAGTACTCATCAAAAGTAGTGTGCCTAGAGTAGGGACAAGAGGTATAGGGAGAAACTGGTGCTGTTCAACAGCCATAGTGGCCCTTTAGAAACAAGATCCAGTAAAAACCCCTGAGAAAAGACAGCCACAGAATGAGACAAAATATGTGCAAAACACATTTCTGATAAAGGAATTAAGTCCAAAGTATACAATAAATTCTTAAAACTGAAGAGTAATGGGAAAAAAAAGTTAAAAATGGGCAAAACTTCTGAATAAATACATCACCAAAGACAATATACAGATGGTAAATAAGCATATGAAAAGATGCTCAACATCATTTGGCGTTTAGGAATTGCAAATTCAAACAATGAGATACCTCATTTGTTAGGATGGCTCAGATCCAATCAATAGGCCATACTAAATTCTGGCGAGTATGCAGAACAAGAGGAATTTTTATTCATTTATAGTGGAGATGCAAAATGGTACAAGAATTTGGCAAGAGACTTTGGTGGTCTCATACAAAGTTTAATATAGTTATCATATGACCCAACAATAGTGCTTTAGGTATTTGCCCAGCTGATATGACAAGTTATGTGTATACCAGACCCTGCATGTAAATCTTTACAGCAGTTTTGTTAATATTTGTCAAAAACTGGAAGCAGAAAAGATGTCCTTCAATAGGTGAATAGATAACTGTTGTGCATCCATATGATGGAATATCCTTCGGTGGTAAAAAGAAACGAGCTGTGAAATCATAAAAACAGATAGTGATATACATTTAAAGTTCACCTAAGTGAAAGAAGCCAGTGTGAAATAACTACATACTGTAGGATTCAAATTATATGGCATTCTGGAAAAGATCAGTGGTTGCTGGGGGGTTGGAATAAGTGAGGCAGGCTTGAATACATGTAGCACAGCTGAACTTTTAGGGTAACCTATTCTGTATGATACTTCAGCAGCTGATACATGACATGAAATTATCAAGACAACACAGAGAGTAAACCTTAATGTGAACTACTTACAAAATAAAAACTGTTTATAATTCACTGGACCCCAGAAGGGAATGCAGAGTGGGGAAACATATGAAATAAGTTCACCCAAGAAGGTGATTGGAGAAAACGTGCTAAGTAACTTCGGAATAAGTGGAGTCCATAAATTTCACCAGAAGAAACCGGAGAAGGAGTGTAGTCGAGTTGATAAATTTCTGTCACATGGGGGTTGAAGTTAATAATTCTGAAAATGCTATATATGGATACTGGAAATGAACAATTAAGTAAATGCATGGCAGATGGTGGAAGCCAGGTGTTTCATTGCTGGAGTGTGAATTTACAAATAAGCCAAAGAAGTAGACTAGAATGATCTAGGTGGTGATGGATTAAAGTGGCAGACATTGGTATAAACTCATGTTTAATATAGATATAGATGATGGCATCAAGAAACATTTATAGATATGTATTTATACATGGATTCGTAAACCCACATTCCCTTGCTCTGTCGGAGGAGAGAACTTAAAAGCAAAGCCATGTAGGAGCAATGAGATCACCCAGTTCTTAAATCTTGTTTTCTAATATGATTCTACAATAAAAGGGACCAAGACTCTTTGGAAAAATGTCTAATTCTAGGACTTGGGCAAGAAATTAACAGATGAGCTGGAAATAGTATTCAGTGCCAGGATTATGGAAGTGCTCAACACATGTGTGTATACACAGACACACACACACACACACACACACACACACACACACAATGGAGATACATCAAAGAAATCCAGGAACCAATTGAAACATCCCCCAGGGGCCCATGCTGGAACACTGTGAGAAACAAACAACAAAAAAGAAATAGTAGCAAGTTAAAATCCAGAGTATTAAATAAATATCTATGAGGCTATACTGGTATGAATGTAACTCTGCACTCCTTAACTGTGGGCTGCATATAGTACTCAGTTCAATAGAATACAGTTTGGGAAGGGTAGGTAATTTTACAGTGGAAAATGGCAAAGAATACATAATACAATGCTTAAGGTCAATATCAACTTTTGTAGATCATGTTGACAGTATGTAGCAATGATATGATATGATATCACTGTAATGTAGTCCTGGATGGGATCCTAGAACAGAAAAAAGACATTAGATAGTAAGTTTAAAAAGTGAATAAAGTATGGGGGTGCCTGGATGGCTCAGCCAATTAAACCTCCAACTCCTGATTTCAGCTCAGGTCATGAACTCAGTTCTTGAGTTCAAGCCCCACATCAGGCTCCATGCTGTCAGCTTGCGATACTCTCTCTGCCTTTCCTCCACTCACTCTCTCTCTCTCTCAAAATGAATACATAAACTGTTACAAAGTGAAGAAAGTATGGACTTTTATTACTACTAATAATACTGATGCATTAGTTGTATCAAAGAAATCATTCATGTTAGGTGTAAATAAGAGGGGGGAATGGGGTGGAGGGTATATGAAACTGCTATCTAGGTCTTCCTTCCTCTGAAAATCTAAAACTATAATCAAAAATAAAGTTTATTTTGGGGGGTGCCTGGGTGGCTCAATTGGTTAAGCATCCGACTTCGGCTCAGATCACGATCTTGTAGTTCATGGGTTCAAGCCCCACATTGGGCTCTGTGCTGACAGCTCAGAGTCTGCAGCCTGCTTCAGATTCTGTGTCTCCCTCTCTCTCTGCCCCTTACCTGCTTGTGCTGTCTCTCTCTCAAAAATAAACAAGGGTTAAAAAAAAATAATAAAAAAAAACGTTTATTTTGGGCCAGATTCCAAAGTATAAAAGTAAATAGAAACAAAGATAAAAATAAACATTTTTAGCAAAAAAAAAAAAAAAATGCTTACAGTATTCCTTTCAGTAAAGTTGTGATGCAATAAATACAAAAAGTAGTTTTCCATGTAAAAATGACATGACACACAGTGGAAATTTGTATTCATACAAAGAAAGAGTAAAATGGAAACGGTGAAATGACACAAATGTAGGTATTTTTCTTGTATACTTTCTGAAAGTAAAAGTCCAAAATGTACATAGTAACAAAGCATTGTGAAATTTATAACACATAATATAGTAAAATGTATCATAACAAAAGCTGAAAGAATGGGAAAAGAAAAGTACAAGTGTTTGAACATTCTTACACTATATATAAAATAGAATATAATTTGTAGACAAATTCTGATAGAGGAAAATACATTGCAATCCAGGCCTATCTCAAGAAACAAGAACAATCTCAAAGATGTACAGTGTAACCTTTCACGCAACTTTTAAAACTTAAAACTCAGAAGTTTGCCTAATGAATCAATAGTGGAAACATACTTGAATCATAAAACTACTCAGCGTCCCCAAAAAAGACATGAAACTATTTGAAAACACAAAGATAGAGGAGACAAAACAGAAAGTAAAAATCAAGATGTTAAGTTCGAAGTCAACCACACAAGAAAACCGCATTAGGAATAAATAGCCTAAATTTTTCTATTAAAGGAATAGATTGTCAGATTCTATTTAAAAAGGTTAAACATAAAAATAAAAGAGAAACAAGCAAAGCTACTATCATCCTTAAAATTTTCAAAACCACTCTCTTGATCTAGTTGACATTTCAAGAACATTGCACCCAAAAAGAGCAGAATACACTTTCAAGTATATACTTGAAGGGAATGTTCACCAAGGGATATTCACCGAGACAAAACATTAATTCTTGATATAATCATAAAGATAGAAGAATGTGTACTCTGACGACAATGAAAAAAAATAGGAATCGATACCAGTATATTTCAGAATTTTTTCAGATATCACTTAGAAATTAAACAATGCACATAAGTAACTCATGGGTCAAAGAAAGGTTCATAAAAGATATTAGGAAATGTCTTAACAAGAATGAACAAAGACACCATAATCAAAATTTATGTGTTTTAGTGCTAAAACAGTGCTTAGAGTAATATTTACATCATTAAATACTCGTAACAGGAATAAAGGTGTCAAATCAATTTTCCAAACCTCTACCAGAAAGAGCTAGAAAGAGAAATAAATAAAGTTCAAATAAGGAGAAAAGAGTAATAATGACAAAAGCAAATTCAATGAAATTGGAAACAGAAATTAATAATAATAAATCAATAAAACCAAGAATTACTTTATAAAAAATCAATAAAATTCATTGAACTTTAACTGATCAAGAAAAAAAAAACTCACACACAAAGACAACTATCAAGAATGAGGAGGGGAGTGATGTCAGCTTTATCGTGGCATGAGGCATGCCTTTCCCTCTCCCTTTGATTTATAACTAATTGGATACTCATCATCAAAACTAACTGCCTTTACACACTACACCAAGACTTCCAAGAGTTTCTACACACCTGTGTATCCAAAAGCGGGCAGACAGGACTTTGGCGAGAGCACGGAGCCAAGCCAGTGAGCTTGCTTACCCCCAAACTCACTGCGATCTGCCAAAGGGCAACTGGGAGAGTGCAGGACTGGGCAGACACCCATGGGTATGGGGCATCTGTGGAGATCCAGCCTGTCTATTAGAGGAATCCATCTGAGCATGAAAGAGATGAGTTTTGAGACAGCGGAGATGGATGAACATGCCAAGTCATCCGCCCTCTCCAGAGTGACAATGCATTGTGTTGAGCTTCTAGTGTCATCTGAGGTGATCACTCTGGCAGAGGAGGCAAAACGCCAAAGTGGTGAGTAACCACCCAGCCGTCTCAGATGTTCAGGTTGCAAGTGCAGGGGCCCCCTTCTTCCAGTAGCATCTTGATTTCTGAGGTGGGACCACTGTGACTTGGAAGACACAGAAGAAAGAAAAAGACAGACAAGACTATCAAAGGGAACAAATTTCTGTCTCACTGCTATGGGTCCATGATGGACCTCTGGAAATGCCCACTGGAAGATCCCCTTACAGGGCTGTAATCAGCCCCCTCCGCGCCCCCCCCCCCCCCCCCGCCCCCAGAGCTCCAGGTACTAAGCCCACATTTTCCCTAATCTGTTGCCAAGAGATCCAGCTCTAGCAGGAGAAACCACAAATTTGAGCTATAGCACCACCTTCTGGAATACAAAAGAAAGATATCGAATAACCAATCTGCTGAACTTTAAGAAACAAAGTAAACATAAATTTTTAGCAAAGGAAGTTGACTGCTGCTTCAAATGTGACAAAAGCACATGTCATCAAACACTACAAAATAATCAAGTAATTATGGTATCACAAAAGAAAATTCTAATTCTCCATCAACTAAAGTCAAAGGCACAGAATACTGCAATCTGATAAAGCATTCAGAACAGTACTTATAAAGAAATCAACCAACTTCAAGAAAACTCAGAAATTAACTCAATAATTAACTCAATTAACTCAATAATAACTCAATCAATTAACTCAATAATAAAATTAATGAACATAAGAAATTGCCAAAGAAATTGAAATTATAAAAAAAAAGAACCAAATTTGAGAGCTTAAGAAATCAATGAACGAGATAAAGAATAGAGAACATAGCTAACAGAGCAAACCAGATGTATAGAGAAGAAGGGACTTGGAGAACAGAAATATAGGAAAATTCAGTTAAAGGAGAACAAAGAATTATAATTTTTAAAAAGCAAAGAGGGGCGCCTGGGTGGCCTACTCGATTAAGTGTCCAACTTCAGCTCAGGTCATAATCTAGTGGTTGGTGAGTTCCAGCCCCCTGTGGGACTCAGTGCTGACAGTTCAGAACCTGGAGCCTGCTTCAGTTCCTCGTCTCCCTTTCTCTCTCAAAAGAGACTTACTTCAATAGTAGCAGAACTTCCCAAATCTGGGGTAGGCATCAAACACCAAAGTCCATAGTGCTAAAAGAACACCCTATCATCTCAAAGCAAAACAAAAACAAAAGTTTTCTCCCAGACACATTATAACAAAACTCAAAAACCAATGATAAAAACTTCTTAATGGCAGCCACAGGGGTAAAAAGTAACATACAAAGGAACCGCCATTAGCCCTGATGTGGATTTCCCAGCAGCAAGTCTATAATCCAGGAGAAGGTAGAAGGGCATATTCAAAATTTATCTGGTAAAGGTGTTCTTCTGATAGGAAGGAGAAATAAAGTTTTTCCCAAACAAAAATTGAGGGAGTTCACTACCACTAGACCTGCCTTGCAAGAAATACTTCAAAGAGTTCTTCAAGCAGAAATTTTAAGAAATGGTCACCAATGAATTGAAAAACATGTAAAAGTACACAACACTATGGTAGAAAACTGTAACTGTATATTATTATGATCTATTAACCAATTAAACTAGGCAAAAAGTTTAAAGGAAAAGAGCATTACAAACAACTATAACTACTATAACTTGTTAATGAAACTGATCAGGTGTGACATTACGAATACAAAAGGGGAGGAATAAAAAGGTGGAGCATTTACAGGCAAACAAAGAGAAGCTGCATCAACATTAAATGGACTATTTTATCTGTGAGATGTTTCATGTAAGCCTCATGGTAGCCACAAGCAAAACTCCAGAGTAGACTCAGGAAACATAAAAAAGGAACGAAGAGATTGGTCACATTACCATGGAAAACCACCAATTTACAAAGGTAAGCAGAAACAGAGCGGGCGGGAGGGCGGGGAGGAGTAGATGTACAAGACAATTAGAAGGCAAACAATACTACAGTAGTGGTAAGCCCTTATGTATCAACCATCACTCAAAATGACCCATATACACTAAACAACGAGTTGGAGGTTGCCAGCGGGGAGGAGGATCGGCAAAATGGACACAGGAGAATGGGAGATACAGACTTCCAGTGATAGAATAAATAGTCACAGAAATAAAAGTCCCAGCATAGGGAATACCATAAATGATATCATAGTAACATTGTACGGTGACAGAGGGTAGCTACACTTGTTGTGAGCATAGCAAAATACCATAATGTAAGAGAAGCAATATATACGCACCCACTATTAGATCCTCTAAATATTTTAAGCAAATGCTGACATATTTGAAAGGGGACACAAATAGCAATCCTGGTAAGTCACTTAAATATCCCATTATCAGCAATGACAGGCCAGTGAGATAGAAATCAATTTTAAGCCTGGAATTAAACTCTGCTTTAAACCAAATGGACTTCGTCATAGATACAACATTCCACCCAACATCAACAAAGTCCACATTCTTCTCAAATCCTCGTGAAACATTCTCTAGGAAAGATCATACGATAGGACACAAAACAAATATTAGCAAATTTAAGAAAACTCAAATCATACCAACTATCTTTTCTGACCAGAATGGTAGAAAGGTAGAAATAAATAGGAAAAAAACTGGAAAATCTACAAATATGTAGAAACTAAGTAAGACACTTCTGCACAATCAACTGGTCAAAAAAAATCAAAAGGGAAAATTTTAAAATACCAAAAAACACATGAAAATAAAAATAATAGCAAATCTTTTTTTTTTTTTTTTAATTTTTTTTTTCAAACGTTTATTTATTTTTGGGACAGAGAGAGACAGAGCATGAACGGGGGAGGGGCAGAGAGAGAGGGAGACACAGAATCGGAAACAGGCTCCAGGCTCTGAGCCATTAGCCCAGAGCCCGACGCGGGGCTCGAACTCACGGACCGCGAGATTGTGACCTGGCTGAAGTCGGACGCTTAACCGACTGCGCCACCCAGGTGCCCCAAAATTAATAGCAAATCTTAAGCATTGGGGCAAGAGCAGTTCTGAGAAGAAAGTTTATAGCAATAAATACATACATTAGGAAATTTAAAAGACCTCTAGTAAACAACCCAAGGAACATCTCAAGGAACTAAGAAAAGAACACATTGACCCAAAGCTAGCAAAAGGAAGAAATAATAAAGATGAGAATAAAAATAAATAAATCTAAAAAGCAACAGACATAATAAGACTACAGTCTGGCTTTTCATAAAGATATATAAAATTACCTATGTTAATAAGAAAAAGAAAAGGATCAAAATAAGAATAAGAAGAAAATAATAATAAGTAAATATTCCCACTAATACTACAGAAATACATAGGATAAGAAACTACTATGAACTATTATATGTTAACTCAATAACCCAGAAAAATAGATACATCTAGACACACAACCTACCAAGACTGAATCAGAAAGAAATAAAAAATATGAACAGACCAATAACAAATAAAGAGAATGAATCAATAATAAAAAATCTCACAACATAGAAAAACCCAGGACTAGACAGCTTCACTGATGAAACCTAACAAACATTAAAAGAAGAGTGAATTCCAGTCCTTAAACTCTTCCAAAAACTTGAATAGGGGTGAATACTTCCTAACTCATTCTATGAGGCAAGCATTACTCTTATACCCAAACAAGGACACTAAAAAAAAGAAAACTAACCAGTATCCTTGATAAATATAGATGTAAAAATTCTCCAGAAAATACTGGCATACCAAATTCAACACATAATTAAGGGATTATACCAGGTCTAAATGGGATTCATCCTTGAGTTGCAATGTTAGTTCAGCATATTATTAATTAATAAATGTAATACATTGCATTAACAGAATAAAATATAAAACTCACATGATCATCTCAATAGCTCCAGAAAAAACTTTTAACAAGATACAATATCCTCTGATTTAAAAAAAAATTCAACAGACTGATATTAAAAGATATATTTCAACAAATTTAAGACCTCATATGACAAATTCACAGCTAACATACTCAACAGAAAATAGTTTTTTCTCTAAGATCAAGAACAAGACAACAAAACCTACTCAATCTTAGTACTAGAAGTCCTAGTGAGAGCAATGAGGCAAAACAAAGAAATAAAAAGCAAACCAATTAGAGGGGAAAGAGTAATATTGTCAGTATTTGCAGACAGTATGATTTGGTACACAGAAAATCCCAAATATTTAAAGAATTTTTTTAAATGTTTACTTTAGAGAGCACACATTCTCGTTCAAGAAAGCAGGGGAGAGGCAGAGAGCAAGGGAGACACAGAATCCCAAGCAGGCCACAAGCTCCTAGCTGTCTGCACAGAGCCTGATGGAGGGCTCGAACCCACGCACCTCAAGATCATAACCTGAACCAAAGTCAGATACTCAACCAACTGAGTCATCCAGGCGACCCAGAAAATCCCAAGTATTTAATGAAAAAACTGCTGACACTAATAAACAATTTTAGTTAAGTTTCAGGATATAAAGTTAACATATAGAGACCACTTGCATTTCTGTACACGGATAATCAAACACCTGAAAGAGAAACTAAGAAAACTATCCCATTCACAATAGCATCAATACAATACTTGGGAATAAGTTCAACCAAGGGAGTTAAATTCTGTGCGATGAAAACTAAAAGACTTTGCTAAAAAAATCTGGAAAAGTCACAAACATATTCATGGATGGAAAAAATTAATGTTAAAATGTCCATACTACTCAAAGCTGTGTGTAGATTCAATGCAATCCCCATCAAAATAACAATGACATTCCTCAAGGAAGTAAAAAAACAAGCCATCTTCAAATTAGTATGGAATCAAAAATGATCCCAAAGCAATCCTGAGGAAAAAGAACCAATCTGTAAGTATGGCACTTATTAATTTCTGACTATACTATTTTAGTAATACAAACAATATGGCACTGGCATAAAAATAATCACAAAGACGAATTAAACAGACATATACGGTCAACAATTATTTGACAAAGGAACACACAACACCATACAGGAAAAGACAGTCCCTTCAACAAATAATGTTGGGGAAAACAAGATAAATATACAAAGAATAAAGAAACCAAATCCCTGTCTTATAGTACTCACAAAAATTAACTCAAAAAGGATCAAAAACTTAAACATGAAACCCTATACCACAAAACTCCTAGAAGAAAGCTTAGAAAAACTCCTCAACATTGGTCTTCACAATGATTTTCTGGATATGACACCAAAAGCAAAACAAAAACAAGTATCAACAAATGAGATAACATCAAAATTAAAATCTGCTGCACAGCAAAAGAAACAATTAAAGCAAGAAGGCAATCTACAAAACAGGAAACAGTTTTCAAACACGCTATGTCAAATAAGTGGTTCATATCCACAATATAGAGAATTCATAAAACTCAATAATAACAAAAAATAATAATCTCATTAAAAATGGCCAGATGGTGGTGCCTGGTGACTCAGTAGGTTAAGCGGCTGACTCTTGGTTTTGGCTCGGGTTATGATACCACAATTTGTGAGTTCAAGACCCACATCAGGCTGTCTGCTATCAGCACAGAGCCTGCTTCAGATCCTATGTTCCCTGCCTTTCTCTGCCCCTCCCCCACTCATTCTCTCTAAAATAAACACTTTTAAACATCTTTAAAAAAATGGCCCGAAGAAGTAAATACACATTTTCCCAAAGAAGACCTCCAACTAGCCAACAGAAATTTGAAAAATTGGTTAAAAAAATAATGGCCTTTATTTTTTTTCCAATAGCTCATCAAAGTGGGAAGATACTCAACTAACTTCTGAAGCAAGGAGCCAATTTGTATTACCATATATTTCTTTCAGAAATACACCATATTATAATCCTCTGCCAAATACTTCCAGAAAATACTTACACTTTCTAACTTTTCTGTTTGGGCAAATGTCTTTTCTGTTTGTTATACTTTCCGGGCATTAACAAAGTTAACAATTATCTTCTGATTTTCTACAGGTGTTTTGTAGGGGCAAGGGGTTCTTTCTGGGGAAAGCAATAGCTTTCCAGTCAAAAACTGTTTTCCACTAGAAAACCATTTTGGATGCTACTGGCAGTGGAAACCATTCTCTTTGCACTTGGAATGGTATTTATGTGATTTTTCCCCCTTATCTTCATGCCTATTTCTGTCGATCTTTCAAATTACTAAAAGTCATTCCAGAATTTCTTAAATTCCTATTTGTAATAATTGTGTTATGTAAGCTTCAATACTTTCCTACTGCTATAGAAGAAAAATGCATACTCCTTGTGTAGAATCCTCAGATTAAGCTGAATATTTTAAGTGGGTCTACAAACATTCTCTACTTATTCTATCTAGTTTTCTCTATTCTTCATTATTCAGATTTTAGATATGCTTATCAATTGTAAAACAGTAATCGGTGATAAATTCATTTAACTCTTTTTCATTTTTATTGAACTTATTAGACGTATAGCATTGTATAAATTTGAGGTGTATTACAGGTTATTTTGATAAAAGTATATATTGTAACAATTGTGGTTATAGCAATATTTAGCACCTCAACCACATTGTGTAATTGTAATAGAATATTTTAGTCCGTATTATAATGTGCAGTAAGTCTCTATGATGTACTACTCATTACAAGTTTGTACAATTAAACGACATCAATTTAATCACCTCAGCCCCCATCCCCAAGTAATCACAATTTCACTGTTTTTCAGGAGTTTATTCTTTTTTAGATTCCAAATATGAGATGATCCAGTCCTTGTCTTTCTGTGCCTGACTTATCTCACTTGGCATAATTCCTGCAAAGTCCATGAGTGTTCTCATAAATGGTACCCCTTCTTATGGCTGAATAATATTCCCATTTATACATATACCCCATCTTTTTATTCATTCATTGATGGACATTTTGATAGTTTTCCTATATGGGCTATTATAAACAATGCCATAATAAACACAAGACTATGTTTGACTTCCAAAGTCTTTTTAAATTTCATCTAGGTATACACTCATAACTGGAAAGTGGGGTATCATATGATAAACACATTTAAATTTCTTGAGGAAATTCCCTATCATTCTCCTAGTGGTTGTACCAAACTATATCTCGCTGTACTTTTCATTTGCATTTCCCTCATGCTTAGTGATGTTACATATCTTTACATTTTTAATGTTTATTTGAGAGAGAGAGAGAGAGAGAGAGAGAGAGAGAGAGAGCATGCACACACAGGTGGTGAGGGGGGAGAGAATCCCAAGCAGGCTCCCCACTGTCAGCATAGAGCTCAATGTGGGGTTTGATCTCATGATTATTAGATCATGACCTAAGCAGAAATCAAGAGTATGACCCTTAACTGACTGAGCCACGCAGGTGTCCCAAACATCTTTTCAATTTTTAATTGATAGAATTGAATGGATAAGGTACTATAATTTTTTAGGAAAATATCCTATTTACTAGCAGCTTTTGTAAATACATCTAAGGCCAGCATGGCTTCTTTACTCCTGGCCTACCCCATCTGAAAACCTTCATGGTATCTGTATTTTCTATCTCGATGTCTGTTACACATTTCTATAATGTTAACACATATCTCAAATTGTCAGTATTGCTCAGTAAGTCATTAGCAAAAAAAAAGGGAATATATATTTTACTTCTGCATTTATATTATTTAGAACACTGTGGAATGAACTAGAACAAAGGAAGGATATATGTGGTAAACACAGACATTACAATAGTTCCAACTACTGTTCCATTTAAGTTTCACAACAGTCCTATGAGATACGTAGGTACTATTGTCCTCAAATGACAGATGTGGAATCTTTGTAGTGGACACTTGACTTCTCAAAGATGACTCATCCAGTGGAAAGAATGGAAACGAAATTCACTTTAGGTAAAAACCTGTAAGTTTTCCATTACATGAAGCTACACTCAGGCTTTTATTAAATTAGTACTTGTTTGTTTATGCTACTTATTATTTGTTCCATGGGTATATTTTTCTAACTTCCCTTGATTTTACATTCATTAAAGCCAAGTAATAGGTATCATACCACTTTTATGTTCTGTTCATTATAGACAATCAGGTTTTCTTACCGTAGCAAATGAAAGCAGTGAGATCATAATGTACCATAAAACATCAAAATGAAGTTTGCATGTTAAAACATGGATACCCAAAACTCACAAACATTAACAATCCTATGCCTAATAGGACATCAGGATGAATAATGGCATGAATTATGTAAATGGCAAACATACATGATTCACCTTCGCACTCAATGTAATAACTATAAATATTTGTCAAGATGGAAACTCAAAACTAACAACTAGTTGACTGAGAAAAATTCTCTACAAATATTCATGGCAGATGGGTTTCTTGCACTGACACAACTTTTCATGGGAGAAACTGTTTCAGAAGTCCATTGTAGGGGCGCCTGGGTGGCGCAGTCGGTTAAGCGTCCGACTTCAGCCAGGTCACGATCTCATGGTCCGTGAGTTCGAGCCCCGCGTCGGGCTCTGGGCTGATGGCTCAGAGCCTGGAGCCTGCTTCCGATTCTGTGTCTCCCTCTCTCTCTGCCCCTCCCCCGTTCATGCTCTGTCTCTCTCTGTCCCAAAAATAAATAAACGTTGAAAAAAAATTAAAAAAAAAAAAAAGTCCATTGTAAAATCTGTAGTCTATGTCAATGTATTTTAGTACATTAAATTATGTGAAATCAAGCAAACTCTATTTAATAAGCCAAGTAAGTTTCAAAGTACAGGCAGAAAACTATTCTAATAAACATGCGCTGTTATAACATTTTCAAAAGAAAATTTCATATAATCAAAATTTCATATCTCCAATAGTGATAAGCCCTAGAACTCCTTTAAGCATTAAGGTATTAGGACTTAAAAGTTATTTTCTGAAGATATTTAGGGGAAAAATCCTTCATTATGAGGTTTTGATGGAAGCTTAGCATCTTACCACAAAAATCACAGTATATATCTTTATTCCCCATTATAGGGCAATATCTCAAAAAATAATATGGAATGAGGCAAGGTTTTTTTGTTTTGTTTTGTTTTTGATTTCTTTCCTTCAGAAGTTTGCAAATGGGCAACTAAATATGGCTCCTTAAAAAAAAAAAAAAAAACAAAAAACAAAGCCCATGAAGGATGCTTAAGGATTTTAAAGTGTTTTTCTTCCCACACTGCATCAAAGAAAAAACAAGGCTTTTCACAGGTTAACAACAAAGATTCTGTTATATTCAGGGGAACATACAAAAAGTTTTATTGGTCATTTGTGTACATGTACGTATATGACAAAGCTTTATTTTAAACTCTTAAACTTTATTACTATGTGTTATCAAGAAGATCTATGTGTTATACAAGATGCTGGTGACCTGTACATGATCATGCACAAAACACTGCTGAAAGAAAATGAACCATGAAAGAAATTCAGGAACATACTGTGTTCCTAGAGGAGATGACTCAACATTCTTAATATGCCATTTTTTCCCAAACTTTTTTTTTTTTCATTGTTTAAATTTTATTTCTGAGAGAGAGTGTGTGCCCAAGCAAGGAAGGGGCAGTGAGTGCCGGGGACAGAGCATCTGAGGCAGGTGCTGTAATGACAGTAGCGAGGCTGAGGTGGGGCTCAAACTCATGAACTTGCAGATCATGATCTGAGCGGAAGGTGGAGGCTCAACTGACTGAGCCCCTCAGATGCCCCTTCCCCAACTTCTTTAGAGTCCATACAGTCCAACCAAAATCCCACCGTTTTTAGTGAAATTGATAACACAATTCTTAAGTTTATATAGAAATGTCAAGGGCCCATACGTTTTGAAAATATTGATAAAGAAAAAAGGTGGTGAATTTGCGCTACCGATTTTAAAGTTTTAAAGCAACCAGCGGAGTATTGGCATTAAGATAGATACACAGAAAATGGAGTCCAGAAATACGCTAAAACATCTAGAGTCAATTGGTTTCCAAAAAAGGTACAAAAGCAATTTAATGGAAAAGTATTTTCAAAAACTGTTTCTGGAATCATTTGATATTTATATGAATATAAATTCTCCAATATTATCTCCCGTCATATAAAATAAGCTCAAAATCAATCATAGACCTTAATGTAAAAGCTGGGAACCTTACAGCATTTCTTCAAGAAGGCATAGGTAAAAATTTTTTCTGACTTAAGGTTAAAAGTTTCATGCATCAAACAGAAAAAGCATAATTTCTTAATGACTAGTAGTATTCCATCAACATTAACAACATCTGTTATTTGAAAACCACTCAAGAAAACAAAAATGAAGTCCATAATGAGAACTCACATATCTGAAGAAGTCTTTGTAATGCAGAATGTATCTTTTTGGAAAAAAAAAAAAATCAAAGTACGATAAGAACACAAATAAAAAGCAGACAAAATATGTTAAAACATACTTTACCAAAATCGACATACCAAGGATCCATAAGAAAAGTTGTTCAACATCATGCTTCACTAGTGAAACGTCAATCAAACCACAATGAGATACCACACCTTTTACAATGTGTACAATTAGAAGGACAGCATACATTGGAAAGAAGGTGGAGAAAATTCAACACTGTTACTGGGAAGGGAAAATGTACAACCACTTTGAGAAATAATTTTGATTTTTTTTTTTCAAAGTTAAACACATGCCTGGCATATAACCCAGCCATTCTACTTCTAGCTATATGGATAAAACATAAATCTAAAGGTGTGTTCCTACAAAGACTTGTACAAGAATGTTAATCACATTCTTATTTCTAATAACCCCAAACTGGAAACAATCCAAATTTCCATCAAGGAGTGAATCATAAATGAATTATGTAACCTTCAAAAAAAAGGGTCCATTGCTGAGTAACTAATTGAACAATCTAATGATAATGCAACAACATGGATCATTTGAAATAATGCTGAATGAAAAGGTGGGCATACTATAGGGTCACATTTATATCAAACTAGGTAAAAAAAAACTAATCTAAAATGGAAAAAAAAAACAAACAATAAACAAAATTGATCCATGATGGTCTGGAATAAGTTCAGTGATTTGGAATGTTTACAAAGAGCACCAGTGAACTCTGCATTAACAGATACAGTCATTATCTGGTTAACAGTGATGGCTTCATGTCTATTTATGTCAAAATATCAGATTATGTACTTGAAACTTACGTATTGATCATAGGCTATCTCTACCTCCATCATACTGTTGCACCTGTTTCTTTATGATCACTGTGTACAAGAAGGCCAGAATATGTCAAGTTGCCCACTCTACTGACTTCTCCCTCTACCTAATAAAAGTATCACTTCCCTTTACTTTTCCACTTCAGTTGCTCATTTGAGAACAATGCTCCTTTGAAAACTGATACGATGTTTTCCACATCTTCACATAAATCCTTGTACAGTAATGATGACAAGGTTTAGGTAGACATTTTATCCATGGCAAAACCTGTTTCCCAGTTTTTTCTCTTCGGGTATCATAATCAACGACATAAATATTTGGGTTTATTATCCAATCTCTTCTAAAATAATTAAATTCTTTTCAGGTAATTTTAAAAGACAATCATTTTTTTAAGCACATGCAGCATCGATGCATTGTTTTACGTCTACCACTATAAATGTGAATTAGGCAAGACACCTACATGGAAGTTTCTATTTAACAATAGTATCTCCCTAAAATAGAGTTCACAAATAGGGCTGTTAAAGAAAACACATTCTTCTGTTTGCCACTGGTTCAATCCCTTGTCCAAGGAAGTCAGTCATCCCTTGAAGAAAATCAAGACATATTATAAACTGTGCACAGCATTATAGAAGATAAAACCCACAACAGTTAAATGCTGGAATAGTGTCCTGACCTTTTTACAATAGAGCACACACAGGGAAAGGTAACATTTATAAGTACAACATGGTAAGGTGAAGCCAGTTATAGCTGGAGGGAGTTCTGTAAATTTCCCACTCTGTAAAACCATGTCAAGGGCTACAGGATCCGAATCTCAAACGTGTCCATCACACATGTGTAGCACACTGGGAAGCTCTGGGCTGGGGGATGTTTATGCAGCCTAGGGGATGTTGGTGTAAACAGGAATACTGCATTTCCCATAGCTTCTGTTTTGGGCTAAGTAGGATTTGTTTTCCCTAGGTTTCTCCAACAGCTGCAATCCCTCCAATACCATTCTTCCCACTTACCTCAGATTTATGCAGAACTATATTCCTGAAGAGGCAAGATGTATTGACAAGTTTCAGTTTGTAATTTTTTCCTATCCTATGTATTTTACCAGCAACTTGTCTGTTTTGTGAAGAAGGTTGACAACCCTAATGCTTCAGTGAAATTACTACAGCAGCCATTTTAATTTTTTTTGAGTTTGTTGATTGATTGATAGAGAGAGAGAGAGAGAGAGAACATACACCCTCACATGTTTGAGTGTGGGAGGGGTAGAGAGAAGGAGAATGTGGAGAGAGAGAATCCCAAGCAGGCTTTGCACCGACAGCAAGGAAGCGTGATGAAGGGCTTGAAATCATGAACCATCATAACATGACCTGAACCAAGATCAAGAGTCAGATGCTTAACCAACTCAGCCTCCCAGAAGCCCCAGCCATTTTGTTTTTTATATAAAAAACTTATGATTACGGTATACTTTCTGTTAAACTTTTCCGTCAATTAAACACAATAGCACCTAAGTACGAAATCATATGTAATACTTATTTACCTTTAATTCCTCTTGTTTTTAGTATTAGAAATTCAATAGGTCAACTGCTCTAGGAAGCAAAGAGTAAACGTTATCGAAGTCACCCTTTGCCTGGAATGAGAAACAGAAGAAATAATCCCTTTTTATTGTCCCACTTTACTGCCCAGAGAACAGATCATAGTCACAGTATAGTGAAGAGAAAACCACAATATGGAGGAAAAGCAGAGCCCAGTCATCTCATTCAGTTAAGCAAATGGATCTCAAAGTCTAGAGAAACCAAGGCAGCTAAAATTAATTGGGTAGCTTATCATAAAGGGCAGAGACACTAGCCTACAGAGAATCATCTCACACATATGTGAGGAAATTACCTTACACACAGGAAGGAGTCACCTCAATGTATTTAAAGGAAGAAACCTCTTTTGTGGAGAAAACCTAATTCAAGAGGCACACGTCCAGCATTCAATAGAGGTTTGCCTCAGAACAGGGATTAAATTGTCCCTAAATAAACCACTGTCCTAGCTCAATCTAACACAATTTACAAGAAAGACCCCAAAGAATAAAAACCTTCCAAGTAATTTGACTCCATCTCATAACAGAGCACCAAAATATTTATGGAAATACATTAGAATCCAGCACCCACGAAGGTAAAATCCACAAAGGCATCCAATTACAAAATCCCTAGGCAGGTAGAGCAGCAGCAAACTATGACCCATTAATAGAAAAAATAATAAATAAATCAGCCCAATTTATAAACTGAACTTCGTCAACATTCACAATGCCTGCACTTAAAAAAAAAAAAAAAAAAAACAAAAAAAACACTTATACAAGAATGAAAAACAAAATCCAGACGGTAAAAATCATTTCCAAGCCACGTATGAGATAAAGGACTTCTATACAGACTATAAAAGAACTCAGAGTACTGAATTGAATATTTAAACCCCTAATACACCAAAGTAGATACAGAATCACCAACATCTAAATGAAAAAAAATATTCAAAAGCATTAAGGAAATGTGAATTAAAACTATGAAACAATAACATGCACATGTTCAAGTAATTAATATTTTTAAAGTTTCATCATACCAGGTCACCTGGGTGGCTCAGTTGGTTGGGCCTCCGACTCTTGCTTTTAATTCAAGTCTTGGTCTGGGGGGTCATAGGTTCCGGCTCTGTGTTGGGCTCCGCACGGAGCATGAAGCCTACTTAAAAAGAAAAAAAAGGAGCTTTAGCATACCAAGTTTAGTGAGATTTTTAACAAACTCCAACACTCAAACATTAAGGAACAAATGAGAAAACACTTTGTAAAGTATTTTGGCAGCTTCTTAAAAGGCAAAACATACAAATGACATAGAAGCCAGCAAATCCATGTCAAGGCATTCACTCAGGAGAAATGAGACCATCTGTTCACACCAAGATTTGTTCATAAACGTTGATAGCACCTCTACTTCTAACTGCCAAGAACTAAAAATAATCCAAATAGCCAATAAAGATCAAGGGACAAATGCTGATGTATTCTTACAATGAAATACATTTTCTCCACATTGTGGATCAACCTCAAACTTTTTTAAAGACAACATAGCCAAACAAACCAAAAAAACCTACACGGTCTAGAACTGTTTACACACAAGTGTAGAAATTCTAACTTCTCTCATGACACAACACACATCAATAGCTGTCTGGGGACAGGGAGGTGCAGATATGGACAGAAGTGATTGCAAATAGGCACAAGACAATTCCGGGGATGTGATATGTTCATTACCTTGATTGTAGTGATTATTTCCCAGATGTTTATACAGGACAAAACTTAAATTGTACCCTCTATAAGAACGATGATCAATTTCTCAACTTTCAATAGTTTTAAAAGCATTTTTAACCAAACAATTAAGAAAATATGCCTGCTGAATTTTGAGCATTATTGTTTTAGGATTTGTAGTCCAACAAAAAACTTCGCATCTTCCATACCTTCGTGAATTTCACACCAGAAGGACGGGATGCGTTTTGTTGATGAACTCCAGAGAAGAAAATGGCCCACACCTGGAGGAGCCCCTTCTCGGTTGTCTGTCCTCAAATCTGCTCCCTGAGACAATATTCATGCTGGTTTTCCCTCTACTGTACAGCAAGAGACCTGAACTATTAAAACACACACACACACACACACACACACACACACACACTTATATTTAAAATACATGAATAAGCCACATTATTTGCCATAAAATTGGCCTGTGGTAGTTTAACAGATATTTTTGAAAGCTTACCATGCACCAAACACCAATCCATGCTCCGCAGATGACTGAATCACCAAGCAATTCTGGGGTTTTGTCCTCAGGAATCTGACCTGCTACTGCCAGTGTGGCTAATTTAATTACTGGATCCAGTACTTCAATACTCTTTGTTTCTACATCCTTTTCCCCTTCCTTTCATTTACAAAAAAAAATACTAGAAGTAGTCACCTTGTAGGCTGCCACTTCGTAAAGCCTACCACGGAAAAGCTCCTCCCTTTGCAGGCTGGCTGTACTCTGTTGACTAATGCTAAGACGGTTCTTATACTTCAGTGTGAAACCATTTCACCTGAAGGGCTCGTTAAATACAATTGATGACACCCCCCCCTAGCTAGTGTTCTTGATTCAGTTGACCTGGGGGGAGCATAAGAATTTGCATTTTCTAACAAGTTCTCAGGTAAAACCAATCCTGCTAATCATTAAACCACACCTTGAGAACCGCTGTGTTAGAAGCCCAAACAGGTGCTAATAAGAATGGAAGGAGAGGCTGATTCACGGAGAAAAATATTGTGACTCTTTAAGAACCAGTCTTAGCTTGCCTAGAAATGGTGAGAGTGGGCATCTTTGCCTTGTTCCTCATCCTAGAGTTTCCAGATATTTTGCTTTTGAGTATGATGTTAGCTGTGGGCTTATCATTTATGACATTTGTTATATTAAGAAAATTTCTATTTCTAGGGTTTTTTTTTTAATTTGAGAGGTCATTAACATAGAGCATTATATTCATTTCAGGTGTACAACATAATAATTCCATATTTTTATATATTGCAAAATGATAACCACAGTAAGTCTAGTTAACCATCAACACACATAGTTACATCACTTTTTCTTGTAATGAGTAATTTTAAGATTTTCTCTAAGCAACTTTCAAATATGCAATAGAGTATTATCAACTGTAGTCACCATGCTGTACATGACATCCCCATGACTTCATTTATTTTACAGTCGCAATCCCTTTAGAATCTCTTTATCCATTTTGCCCACCCTCTACCTCCCATTTCTGGCAACCAATGATATGTTCTCTGTATATGTGAGTTCAGTTTTGCTGTTTTTTTAAATAATTTTTTCATTTTATTTATTTTTGAGAGAGACAGAGACAACATGAGCAGGGAGAGAGAGGGAGAGAATCCCAAGCAGGCTCTACGCTGTCAGTGCAGAGCCCAATGTGGAGCTCAAACTCATGAAACCATGAAATCATGACCTGGGCCAAAACCAAGAGTCGGACACTTAACCGACTGAGCCACCCAGGCACCCCAGTTTTTGTTGTATTAGATTCCACATATAAGTCAGATCATAGGGTTTTTGTCTTTGTCTGACTTACTTAGAATAATGTCCTCAAGGTTATCCATGTTATTCTATGCACCTTTGTTGTTTCTTAGTGTGCAGCTGTTATCACTACAATCTCTGTATCTGTCATCCCATGACATTTTCCTTGCATGTCTCCATCCAAATTCCTCCCTACTAACTGGGATTCCAATCATATTAAGTGATGGCCCATCCTATGACCTCATATTATAACTTGACTCTATCGGCAAACACCCCGTTCACAAATAAGGTCCTGTGTCCAGGTACCAGAGGCTATGACTTCAACATATCTTTGGCAGGGACACAAGTCAACACATAATGAGACCAAGCCATTTCAGTAAGGAAGATCTATGAGCAATTTTGTAATCAAGTCTGTTCTTTCCTTTTTATTTTTTTCTCCCCTGGTAAGACACCTATAATTTAGGTGTCTTTTTCTTTTCTAGGGACACAATTCTCTTTTTTCCCTTGGATTTTTTAGGGATTCCTTTCTTTCAACGAGAAAGAATTACCAAATTGGCTTTCTTCCCAGGATTTATATGTATATATTGATTAGTCATTATCATTTTTTTCTGTATAATTCAATGCAGCACACCAGGGGAACCATTTAATGATAGTTCACAAGAGGAAGAAGGGAAGGCTGTTCTGCTCAGTTTGGGTGCACTCTGAATCATTTTGGGAGACCCTAAGAGATGCAGGGATCAGTGTAGGATTGTTTGCTCTTTCTGAGTTGAGATTAGGGAAAGTGGGAACAATCTAGTGATGGGGCACTACTCTGTGGTAAGAATAGCTTAGGAATAAGGTATCCTCAGTAATACATGGGTGTAGAAATATAGGACTGGGATCATCATTGATAACAAAGCAGTCATCAGTCAAAGAGGGGGGGCTGTTTGTCATTCTTCACCAGCAACACAACTTGCCTTTGGGGAGAACGATGTTTCATGTTAACTTTGCCGCTGGCTTTACTGTGTATGTACTCTAGACTGAATCATTGCTGGGCTGCTTTTCTCATTGTTGGTCCGACTTGCTCTTTCTCTGTTTCAGTTTGGTGAGCTCTTTACTCTCTCATGACTAAAATTCTCCATGGTGTGGACTGTTGCCAAACATCCTTACTTCACATTGTCCAACGATCACTGTAGAGGTCAGTTTCTTCATAAATCATGCTCCTTAAAGGTTATGTTTTTACAGAGGAACTTTTTTTTTTAATCTCTGCTGCCTCTTATTGATATTGATTTTGGTTGGTTTGGGAAAGAGAGACAGTTAAGAAATGCCATGCTCCTCCACACTTTACTCAAGCGGTGAAATTATTTTTATTTTACGTCACAATAAGCATGTGAAATGGAATCTTAGGATTTATTCAACATAGAATGAGTTTGATAGGGATGCAACTATGCAACGATAATATGATCAGTTAGCAACTACAGTAAAAAAATATATATATATTTTTTAAGTTTATTTATTTATTTTGAGACAAAGTGAGAGTGTGAGTTGGGGAGGGCCAGAGAGCAAGGGAGACAGAGAATCCCAAGCAGGTTCCCCACTGTCACCAAAAAGTCTGATGCAGGGCTCCATCTCACAAACTATGAGATCATGACCTGAGCTAAAATCGAGAGTCGGATGCTTAATTGACTGAGCCACCCAGATGCCCCTACAGTAAAAATTAAATTACAGAATGCAAATGGTTATTTTGTTGACATGTAGATGTAATTTCTGATTAATACAAGATTATGTCAAAATACAAACAACACCTTTTTGGAAAGTAATCACCTACCCAGTTATTTTTATACAATCTGTGTTTTCCCACAAGTTGGAAAATGAGTATTATTCTATATATAGCCCTAGGGAGATCCCCCTTATTCAAAACTGGAGTTTTAAGTAAAAAATCATCAGTTTAGAGAAATGGCAAAGAGATGGATATAGATTATTTTAGGATTTTGGTGGTACATAAAAATATGGAAATTGACTTTATGAAGCACATTTTAAGGACACAGAAGTATAATATCTTAATAATAATCATGAAAAAAATTTAGTTTTTTAAAAAGTCTTTAAAGCTGGGGTGCCTGGGTGGCTCCGTTCGTTGTGTCTGACTTCGGCTCAGGTCATGAGCTTGCGGTTCATGGGTTCAAGCCCCGCATCAGGCTCTGTGCTGACAGCTCAGAGCCTGGAGCCTGCTTCAGATTCTTTGTCTCTCTCTCACTCTGCCCCTCACCCACTCACACTCTGTCTCTCTTTGTATCTCAAAAATAAATAAACATTTTAAAAAAGTCTTTAAAACTAAGTGGAAATCATGAGCGTTTGGAAATAATTGAACAATTTTAATGGATGTACAAAAAAAAAAAAAAAAAACTCACACACCCCTGAAACTATAATAAACCTGGTCACTGCACAGCATTTCACTCCATTGGTATTTGCAAAATTCATTTTCTGGTACACACATAAAAGAAACATTTTTCAAAATTGAATATGAACTTCTTTGAACTGACATCTCATTTCTGGGAAATGCTGTGGTTGTCGCATATACTTGTCACAAAAGCAATTACTCTGAGTGCCTTTTCAAGTAACAAATATAAAAAGGTACACAGTCACAACATGGTCTGACTGTTCATTCATGCAAAATTAAAACAGCGATAGCAACAAGTAAAACAATCCTGTCAATTCAGGGAAGTTAAAACCAGTCTGGGGAAGACGCTTAGTAAAGAAAATGGGGAGGAAAAAAAATTCTTCTTAAAAATAGAGGCCCATCTTTCAAAAAAACATTGGTGCTAAACATAGAAAAGAGAAGGCATGAGCAATAGGAGAGTGGGTGAGCAGGAAAGGTGTAGAAAGAAACTGTTTCTGTTTTAAACTACACATCACCCAGACTCACTCACCAAGTCTCATACACAGAGCACCAGAGACAGGGCTTCTCGGGACTGGATCAGTGGAATAAACTTTTTTTTTTTTAATGCTTCTTTTTGAGAGAGAGAGAGAGAGAGAGAGAGAGAGAGAGAGAGTGGGTGAGGGGCAGAAAGAGAGGGAGTCACAGAATCTGAAGCAGGCTCCAGGCTCTGAGCTGTCAGCACAGAGCCGGATACGAGGCTCAGACTCACAAACCATGAAATCATGACCTGAGCCAAAGCCAGAGGCTTAACCGACTGAGCCACCCAGGTGCCCCACTATTGTAGTTACTTTATAACCAATATTGAAAACAAATCAAAGTTAGATAATCCTACAGGGTATGGATGTCTATTGGGAGAAAATGACAAAGTTCTCGTCAAACCAAATATTTTTACCTTTGCTTTCCCTACTTTGCTTTCCCTAATTAAACTGCCTACGTTTAAAACAACAAATTCCTTTAATTTTATAGCAGTTCAGTTTTACACATTTTTAGTGAGAGTTCTGCCTTTTTTCAAACTGCAAAATTGAGCACTAGGACATATGTATGACTAGAAATTAAAGATATCATGACCTCTGGCAAAAAATGATACATCTTGGAGCACCTGGGTGGTTCAGTCGGTTAAACATCCAACCTCAGCTCAGGTCATGATCTCAGGGTTTGTGTGTTAAAGCCCCGCATCAGTCTCTATGCTGACAGCTTGGAGCCTGGAGCCTGCTTCAGATTCTGCATCTCCCTCTCTCTCACTCTCTGCCCCTCCCCCACTCGCACTTTCTCAAAAATAAACATTTTTAAAAAACTTAAAAAAAATAATACATCTCTAAACCCTTATAATGTTTAATTTAAGGCTGGTTAAACCTTTCCTTCCACGGAAGGATAAACCACTCAGTTTTTCTCAACTACAAACAGTCTATCGAGAGAACGGTGAATCTCAAGAAAATCATAGTTGCTTCAAACTATTTTTTTTCCAAGTCCTTATTCTGGCTGATTATTGTGGGCTTTTCCTTTCAGCCTGTCAAGCAAGAACATCCAGAGAGGAGGATGGATATGGAGAGCAGTTTCTTGAATCTGTTTGGAGCATCTACAGGACTAATAAGGCCGTTTATATTCATAGTCCAATGGTAGCCTGGAAACAGTCTACAGATGGATGATACAGCCAAAGACGTTCCTTAAGCAAACTCCACCTTAAAATTGTTTTGTCCGTACTAACTTCTCTTCGGACATCAGTTTCATCTTTAATAATGTCAGACAATCAATCTCTTTAGTTTAGCCATAAGGTTAGGTAAGACTGGGAAACTTCTCACTGCCTCTAGCAGGTGAAGCCTAAAGACAGGCTCAGAAATAGGCAACTTTACAGTCTTCGTGAACTTGGACACACACTGGTTTGGAGGGCTTTCAGCAAACAACATTAGTTTACTTCAAGAATTTTGGATATTAGCGTATTACCTCAGTAATAAACCCTAACCATTAGTACAGTGACTTCTCTGAGTTCTGTGACTCGTCTGTAAATGTCATTTAAATCAAGTCCATTAACATTATTGTTACTCTTTTATATCCTTACAGCTTTTCTGATTACTTCTCCGTTATTGAAAGAAGATTGTTGATATCACCAACTGTAATCATGAATGTATTTCTCTTTTCAGTTTGTCTCTTTTTCACTCACATATTTAGAAGTTGAGCTTTTTTATTGTTTTAATGTTTTCATTTTATTTATTTATTTATTTTTTTTTTTGAGAGAGAGACAGAGAGACAGAAAGTGAGCAGAGGAATGGCAGAGAGAAAAGGAGACACAGAATCCAAAGCAGGCTCCAGGCTCTGAGCTGACAGTAGAGAGCCGGATGCGGGGCTCAAACTCTTGAACCACAAGATCATGACCTGAGTTGAAGAGGGACGCTTGACACATTGAGCCACCCAGGTGCCCCTTAGAAGTTGAGCTTTTAACATATACATACATATATACATTTATGATATATTTTTCTGGTGAACAAACTCTTTTGTCATTCATTACGAATGGCCTCTCTACTAATAATAGTATTCTTTGTCCTGAATTTTATCATTATCGAGTGCTTGTAATACATTTTGCATTTTTTTTTTTTACTTTTAACTCAGCTTGTATCTTTAAGTGTGTCTCTTATTACCATCCTGGTAGTCAAAAGGTTCCATTCCTTTAAAGATGACAGTCTGGAGATTATCAGGGAGAACTTGGGCTTTCTGTTCTGAGCTGGGATGTAATCACAGATCTTTGGGCAGAATGATCAACTTTTAGAAAACTGAACCACCTGCCATATTTTTCAGTGATTTCAATAAATTGCCCTGGATATAACATATCTGATAAGTAGTTCTTAATGCAAAACATACTTTTTTTTTTTAACCTGCCCTGAGAAATAATACAAGATCTGGATTCCATTTAAAAACAGGACTAAAATCTCACTCTCACCCTTCATGACTCCTTCAACCATTCCCTGTCTCAAACTCAAACATTCTTCTGTATCATTTCTCAGACAAGGAAAGGATGGCACAGAGAGATTAACTGATGGAACTGAAGTAACAAGCAGACCCTGGTGTGATTATTGGGTTTCTGGCTCTCTGTCCTGGGTGCTTTCCTCCAAGACCATTACCTTTCTTGTATGTCCTACCTGAAAAAGGTTTACAGCCTATTACTAAAATATCCCATTTCCACTCCCCCCCCCAAAACCCTGAAACACATAGAAAAAACACAGGTATCTTTACTCTGATTTAGCAAGAAGAAGTTCAACTGTGTCACTCCAGACTTCATAACCACTCTTGGTGAAAGTGATCTCCAGGCTTGCTTCTAGTGCTGTATGCTTGAGGATGGAGAAGAAACTCTGCTTTCAATGTTCCTAATGGTTTAACATTAGAAAGTCATAGTTCCAAAGTCTTATATCAGATATATCAGATATACAGTGTGTGTGTGTGTGTGTGTGTGTGTGTGTGTGTGAGAGAGAGAGAGAGAGAGAGAGAGGATCTATACACTCTAAAAATAATCCTAGTGGTTTGGTTTTATACAAATATTCTTAGTAACTGAATCTAATAAACTGGTAAAGGAATGTGAATATACTCTAAAGTGATATATAGGATATTTTTTTTATCATCACTGTAGCACTCTGTGTGTTATTGTTGAAGATACAACAGTAGTAATAGGTAGTTTCTGCACTAAAAGAGCTTAATGTTCAACATTAATATTGAAGTAAACGACTATGTAAACATAATTCAAAGAAGATAAGGTCTTCCGGGGATGAATGTTCTTTAAAAAAAAAAAAAAAGGTAAATAATACCAGAAGCATGAGGAAAGGCTCCATGAATAATCTTCATGGCATGCTTTTATCCACACAGTAATCTTAGAAGATACACAGAAGAGAGGTGACTATTATCCTCACTTAATAAATGCTCTCAGCATCCATTTGCTTATTCCATATTCATCCAGCTAAGAGGTAATAAAAAGAATAATTATTCTAATTCAAGTCATCAAAATTCAAATGTAGAAAAAACTATGCATTCTACTTTTAGAGTTCTGCCTTCCATTTCTAACTGACCTAGACCAAATCACTTAAAAATTATATTACGCTCACTGCATTCTCTGGTTAAAAGCAGACATTTTCATATCGATGATCTTAAGTGAATTATCAAGTCCTCTAAAGTTGTAACATATAAAAAAAAAGTTGTGACATATGTCATATACCAAAATAATTTCAGAAGTTTCCATTGGTAAGTTACAGAGGAAGAAATAGGAGGTGGAATTTTCCACAAAGAAAATATGAAACCCCACTTCCTTGGTAATCTATGACTCAGAAAAACATATCCAGATAAATCATCTTCCAAGACTGATATTAGAGAAATAGTAGCCAGTGCGGGAAAAAATCCAAGAGTGGACAAATGGCCGTATGGTATTTTTTTTTTTCTTCTTCTTTTTCTTTTAATATAGTGCCTATCTGGAACTCCTTATTCCCTTTATAATAAGAACCTAGTGCTTCTGCTTCATTCCTCGCCATGTGTGGGTGATTATGGGGGAGGATGGCTGTCTGTCAAAAAGCAGATGATGCCCACAGAATGCCTGAAAAAATAAAACTGCTTATTGCCAAGAGATCGCTTGGGTTTATCTGCCACACACAGACTGTCTGGTCGATAGACAATGTAATTTGAGTGAGACAGTTGTGTCGACATGTAGTACTGAAAACAACACTTTAATTCTTAGCCGCAGTAACTGAATTTTCTTAATTTTTCAAAGTAGACACATGAACACTAATCACTGATTATAGAACAGTGCTTATACTCCACATAATTTCATTACTAGCAAATAAAGCACTTACATTCACTTCGTCAGTATTTTTAAATATCATAAAACTTCATCTGTGCTTGATGATGGTATTTAAAAATTTCTTTTAATGTTTATTCATTTTTGAGAGAGAGAGCACACGAGAGGGAGAAGGGCAGAGAGAGAGGGGGAGACACAGAATCTGAAGCAGGTTCCAGGCTCTGAGCTGTGAGAACAGAGCCCGACTTGGGGCTGGAACCCACGGACCCATGGGATCATGACCTGAGCTGAGGTCAGACGCTTAACCGACTGAGCCACCCAGATGCCACAATTAAATTCTAAGATGTTAATATATCCTTCCATTAGTCATTTATACATACAGATGTTGTTTACATATATTTTTTAAAAGTCTATTCATAATAGCTAGCAATGTTGTGGTAAAACTATATCTACTCACAAAAATTCTAAAATAATCAATCAAATGTAAATTTTGTAATTTATAGGAATGGTGCAGAAAGATGAATGAATGTGATAAATACATATTCTGACTAAACTCCGTGTAAAATTCACAGGACTACCAAAATTTTCTTTGTGATTCAAATAGCATATGAAATGAACAAATGCCTATAATTACCAGTGACCATGCATTCCTGTTAATAATAGCTCCTTGCATTCCTGTTAATAATAGCTTTTAGAAAGATTAATAAATACAATGACTAGCTGAAAATAATTCAGTGTGCTCAATTGCTACAATTTACACTAAAATTTTTATTCTGCATTCTTTTTACAAGTTTTATACTTTCATTAAGAAGAAAGAACTCAATATTCTAGGGAAATCCTCAGAGGCACACTGATTTTTTCACTTTTGGAAATATAGAGGATTAAAACAATTGGGGGTGCCTGGAAGATTCAGTTGGTTCAGCAACCAACTCTTGATTTTGGCTCAGGTCATGATCTCCCAGTTCATGAGTTCTAGCCTGGCATTGGACTTCGCACTGACAGTACGGAGCCTGCTTGGGATTTTCTCTCTCACTCTCTCTGCCCCTCCCCAGCTTGTGCTTTCTCTCTCTCTTCCTGTCTCTCTCAAAAGTAAATAAATAAATCTTAAAAAAAATAAAATAAAATAATAAACACATTGCCGATATTTCCCTGGGTAGTATGGATTTTTAAATATTTGATTTCCTTCATCTGTTTGTTGAAATGGCTAAGAATGTTATGGAAGATTGCTGGAAGGATCTGTATTAACAATGTATTGATCACCTTGTGTTCAACGGCTGAAAAGATTCACAGTACTAAAACCCTCTCTACACAGTGAAGAGCTCAGTTACAAGCAGAAGATACAATGCAACCGCAGCAAGAGGAACATGCATCAGTGAGCATCTGAGGCCACAGATTTAGCCCCTCCTGTCCTCTCACATCTAGGTCCAAAGGACATACTTTTTCTCTTTTAGTAGAGAAGCACTACCTATGCCTATGTAAAACACCTTGATACCAAGAAGTGTAAAATCTGCCCCTGGTGGAGAGGAAGGTCTGTTGAGGTGAGCTAGTCATGTAGGCATATTCTAGGCACACTCAAGCTAGGTGGCCATCTGTGATGTGTTTCCCAACATCAACAAACAATTCTCTACTTCCCAACATTAGGTGTGACACTAAGTATCCATAATCAGCAAAGGCCCCACAGGTTAAGGGTGCAGTCCCACAAGACTGCCCTGAGATATGAGCTGTAAATGGGGTACTCAAGCTATCTGCACTTCAGCCTTCTTGACTACGAGTTTGGAGGTTCCCATGACCTCTCCATTCAGCTTCCAAAGTTTGCTAGAACAACTCACAGAACTCGGCGAAGTGCTGTGTTTATTATTTCAGGCTTAGTATAAAGGATACAAATCAGAAACATCTAAATGGAAGGGATGTATGGTGCAAAGTAGAGGGACAAAGGTGATGCAGAGAGTCCAAGGTCTTTTCAGGCATGCCACCCTACCAGCATGTTGATGTGTTCAGCGACCTGGAAGCTCTCCAAATCTTATCATTCAAGAGATTATACAACCCAATCTCCAGACACCCCCCTCCTCCCCCGAAATCGGGAGACAGAAGAGTTACCAGTTCCAATGCTCTAATCATATGGCTATTTCCTTTGGTGACCAGCCTCCATCCAGAAGAGTCATCTCATTAGTATTAAAAGAACAAAACCAAAACCAAAAACACCTCTTATTACTCAGGAAATTCCAGTTTTAGCAAACATATAATAACCACACCATCCCTAACTATTGAAATCCGTCATACTCCATGGAAACAAGGTACAAGTCATAAAAATCCAATTATAATTACTAAACAGTTCTGTCTGATAGGCTGGTACATTCTACTCCTGAAACAGTTTACAAAACCATGCTTATAAAACATTATTTATCTCTAGTTAATTTACTTTATGGGGCGTCTGAGTGGCTCAGTCGGGTATGCATCCGACTTTGGCTCCGGGCATGATCTTACGGTCTGTGGGTCCGAGCCCTGCACTGGGCTCTGTGCTGACAGCTCAGAGCCTGGAGCCTGCTTTGGATTCTGTGTCTCCCTTTCTCTCTGCCCCTTGCTCACTTTCTCTGCCTATCTCAAAAGTAAATAGACATTAAAAAACATTTACTTCATAACATTGGCCAAACATCATCATCATGCTCTAGGTAACTTTGAAGATAAGAATATGATAAATCCAGATGGGGGTGAATAACCTATACTATGTAGGATATATAAAGAGAAGGCTAGCAACAAATACATGTTCACTTATTCAAAATATATAGATTTAACGTCCACAGGTAATGTTAAAAAGTATTCCTCTTTCTATTAGAAAGTAGAACCCTATACTCAATAGATCAAAACTAAACACACAATTCACAATCAGTGTCTGTGACAAAGAACAATACAATTAGGATGTGTATTTTTGGGGGTGGTGCCTGGATGGCTCAGTCGGTTAAGCATTCGCTCAGGTCACGATCTCATGGTCACGATATCTAGCCCTTGTGTTGGGCTCAGCATGGAGCTCAGACTGGGATTCGGATTGGGATTCTCTCTCTCTCCCTCTCTCTTTGCCGCTCCCCTGCTCATGCTCCTGCTCTCTTGCTCTCTCTCTTTTTCTCTCAAAGTACATAAAAGATCCAAAAACAAACAAACAAACAAAGAATGTGTATTTTTCATGGCCTGTCAGCTGGTAGTATGAATGGAACTAGGACAGCCTCTGAAGTGAGAAATAGCGAAAAGATTCTGTGCATAGTTTCCCATTTCACTGAATGAACGTGCCCACACAAAGAACTCAGCGTATGTTCATTGTGTACAAATGAGTGGAAGCAAAAAGAATACTTATTTACTTATGCAATGTCGGTATTACTTAGTTATATTAACTGAACAACTACCAAGGGCAGACTACACCTCCTCCATTCTATTCTGTCCTGTTAATGTTAAATATGGCTTTCACATTTCAAACACTGCCTGTGAGGGGTACTCTGAGAAGCTAAATGAACACCTTCAAGTACTTCAATACTTCCCTAGGGAGAGGATGGGAACACTGGCTTGGTAAATTCAGACATAGAAGAGAAGAGAGAAGGTCAATAATGTAAGATTGCAAAGCCAAAAGCTGATGATGACAGGAAAGCTGGAGATAATAGAAAGGAAAAATGTGGGTGGCAAAGATGTAATTTATCCCTTTCATTTTATCTCCTAAGGGTGTATTGTATATTTGAAAAATAGGACCCTATCCCAGTCTGAGAATTTTCAAATGCGATGGAATATTCCAAGCCAAGCGAAATGGTTGGTTTCCACCCTGTACTCCTGTGTAGGATACACTGTTGATTGCTTCCCCATGTACTCCTACGCCCTCTCTCCTTCCTTAAAGAATATGAGTTTGTTCATGGATCCAGTCGCATCCTGACATTTCTGGGAAGTCTAGAACAATCTGTAGCCCCAAGAAGTGGGTCTTAAATGATATAAGCCAGTCTCAGTCATTACATTCCCGTTGACAATCTGTCTGGGTTTAGATGTGTGATGTAATTTTGGCCATTGCAAGCTGAGTGCTAAGACTGGTGCAGGATCCTGGGAAAGATGTTCTCACAGAAACATAGGTCGTCTCTTTCCTGCAGCAACTGCTGTATCTAGATATGACACCTGGAAGTGTGGCAGCCTGGAGTCTGGCCTGAAGGTGAAGCTAACATGGCAAAGACTATGGAGACAAAAGATGATTACTTCATTGTGCCACTGTCTCACATGACCTTAGACCAACTCTGATTGCCCTTCTTATGTGGGGGAATAAACTCCATTACTCTTTACTGTCGCTTGCAGCCAATGCAGCGTTTTCCTCCCTATGTTATCAAATCCCACGTACACTTTCAGTTCTTCTCTTGACTAGAATTTATAGAAGCATTGACACACTTACCAATTTTTCCCTTCTTGAAATATAAGGGCTTTTTTAAAAAAACTAAAATCTCCTATTTTTTTTTCTATTATCACCAGACACTTCTGGATCTCCCTTTGCGTCAATCACCTAAATTTAGAATTTCTCAGGGCTTTGGCCTTGGACCTCTTTCCTTTTTTTCTATACTTTCCCCATAGTTGATTTTATTTTCCCTTGGCTTTTAATACCACCTCTAACCTGGTTATCGCCACATGCACAACTCTGCTACAGACCTGCGCTCTTAGTCCCAGGTACATATTTCTGACTGTGTCATTGAGATTGCCACTTTCATATTCCATGATCTCTCATGCTGAACGAGTCCAAAATCGAGGTTTAGATGATTCCAACTAAAGTCTCCTCTACGGGAACCAGAAACATGCTAAAATGATACAGTTACTGGTCAGTCAATTCAGAAACTTAGGAGTCAACCTGGACTCTTTTCTGACATCTAGCCTACCGGCAATATATTTTGAATCCATTTACCTCTATGTGTCTCTCTAACAGCATTATTGCCTCCTTGGTGGAGAGCAGGAATACCTTTCACCTTACACAACAGCCTCATAACTGATGTCCTCGTTTTTGGTTTCCTTTTATCCATCTCCTATGCAGCAGCTAGAGTATTCTTTTGCAAATGACATTAGATCCATTGTGTATATGTGTGTGTATGTACATGCAAACATACACACACACACACACACACACACACACACACACACACACACCACATCTTCCTCATCCATAAAAAAGAATGAAATCTTGCCATTTGCAACAATGTGGATGGATATAGAGAGTAGTATGCTAAGTGAAGTAAGTCAGTAAGAGAAAGACAAATACCATATGACTTCACTCGTGTGTAATTTAAGGAACCAAACAAATGAGCAAAGAGAGAGAGAGAGAGGAGAGAAACCAAGAAAGACACTCTTAACTATAGAGAATCAACTGATAGTTGACCAGGGGGGAGGTGGGGGGAGGGTGGGTTAAACAAGTGTCGGGGATTAAGGAGTGCACCTGTGATCAGCACCTGGTGTTGCCTGGAAGTGTTGAGTCACTAAATTGTACACCTGAAACTAATATTACACTGTACGTTAACTAACTGGAATTTCAATAAAAACTTGAAAAAAAGATAAAAAAATGAAATCAGGTCATCTGCTAAAAGCCTCTCTTCCCAATGCCATTCTAATGTGCCTCCGCCTAAATCCAAAGTGTTTTAAGGAACGGACACTAGCACATGATCTAGACCAGAGGACCTCTCTAATATCACATCATCGGCCCCTGACACATTCCTCATGCTCCAGACACAATGGTCTCTCACGGTGCCTTCCAAGGGGACAGACCTCTCCCCTCCCCTTTCACTGGGTTAATTCCTGCACATCTTTTAGCTTTCACCCTGAGTATTACTTCCAAGTAATGACTGCCAGAAACACCCCATCTAAATTGTATCCCCACCTTTTATTGTCTCTCATGAAACTATTTCATTTCACCTTTACATCACTTATGAATACATCGACACAAGCATATGTATCTGTGTATGGGCATATATACATGTGTATATACATACATAACCATATATGTGTGTATAAAAAGAATGCATGTGTATACATAAATATGTATATGCATACATACATAAACACACACAAACAACACTGATGGACGTACAATCTGCATCTCCCTCTAGAGAATCACATTCAGGATGACAGGCCAAAGTCTGTTCCATCCACCAAGCACCTAGCACCGACCTTGGAACTCAGCCAAGGAGAAGGAGTCCAGTTTTCAAAAAGTTCTAGGCAAGGCAAGGAGGTCACAGGTAAAAAAAGAAGCAGGTCCTTACAGCCACCACTAGGCATGCAGTATCTAGCCTGCTGAAAGGGTATTAGTAAACAGGGTGGCCTGTGCTAAAGCTAAGGCAGAGACAAATAGCTTTTACATTATTTCCGTAGCGCCTTATTGATATGAATATTCCTTAGTCTTCAGTGACGATATGGTAGAATTCAGTTAGATTTCCCCAAACAAAATAAATAACATTTATGTCAGGTTTCTTAATTTTTGTTTCTAATGTTTTATTGCTACCATAATAACATTAAGCACATTGTCGGTAAATATTGATTTGCTATAAATTAATGAAATGACAGATTCCCATAGATTATTTGAATAATGCTACCAGAAAGAAAAGCTACAGTAAAAATGTCATGAGCTAAATGTGAAATCCAGTTCTGACAATTTCTAGTTATTTGTTTTCTTATTTATCACAACTAGTTTGACCTTCCTTCTGGTGGGGCTGTTTAGGGAATGTACGTGATAGTAAATGTTATAGGTCTTGGCACAGTATCGTGAGCAACAACACTGTAGGGGCACCTGGGGGGCTCAGTCAGTGGAACAGCCGACTTCAGCTCAGGTCATGATCTCGTTTCGTGGGTTCGAGTCCCATGTCGGGCTCTGTGCTGACAGCTCAGAGCCGGAGCCTGCTTCGGATTCTGTGTCTCCCTCTCTCTCTGCCCCGCCCCAACTTGCTCTCTCTCTCTCTCTCTCTCTCTCTCTCAAAATAAATAAACATAAAAAAAAAGGAGCTACAACACTGCAAATGATCAAAAGTTAGGGAAGTAACCTTATTGTATTTTGTTATCTAATCTGTTAATGAAGAAGTCAATGTATGTAATGTTTTCAAGAGAGAGCACAGCTAGATACACTGGCTAACGAGTCATTTATGTGAACATGAAATTTGAGCTAAAAGGGTAGATAAAAATTATGGAAGACCCAAAATAGGAAGGAAAATTTCAGTGATTTATGGCTTTCAAATATGGTTACATTGATCCATTTATTGAAAAAAAATACATTTCCCTATACATTTTTCCCCACACATTTAAAAAAAAATCAATGAATCTATCAATAGTTTGCCCCAGTTTACATTCTATTATATTCTTACTTTTTTATGTTGCAATATCCATGAAACAATGTTTTCTTTCCATTTCTATAATCTAATGAGCTATCTAGATGCAAAGTCATGCTTAGATTTATTGGCAAGTCACTTTACTACCAAAGAATAATGCTATCACCCATCTATGCACACACAAGGATTACAATGCTCTGAAAAGTTGTTTTAAAAAGCAGAATTGAACAGTGAAGGCTTTGTTTCATACTGAGATGCCATGTGAAAAGTGATCTCATCTATGTGGCTTCTTTAAAGGCTTGCTCAATCTTTGGAATCAAGCAGCAAGAATTTACCCCATGCCATTTCTGATGATCACTTCAGAAATGGCTTCAAATTATCACTAGAAGAAATGCCATCTATAGCACCTATGCAAGTGGAAGGATGGGAGTGGAAATACACATAGTCCCTTCCCCACCCACATTCTAGTGTGTACATCATTCACGAGCGACACTAATGTTTATGGAATGGGTTAGGGACAAAGGAAAAACAAGACAAATATTGCCCCGTTTTTACAGACTCTCAATTCAGTTATGCCCCTCAACTCCAAATCTCAAACACAAACTATTCCAAATCTTTTTCTTTTTTTCATTTGCCAACCCCCGTATCAGTCATGTTCGTAATAAATTCTAGTCACCCCATTTTCCATAATACCAGCCCCCAATAATACTCTCTAGAAAAGTTATTTTTAAAATTCTGAACTTCGGGGGGCACCTGGGTGACTCAGTCAGCTGAGGATCTGACTCTTGAATTCAGCTCAGGTCATGGTCCCAGAGTCCTGGGATTGAGCCCTGCGTCAGGGTCTGCACTGAGTGTGGAGCCTGCTTGGGATTCTCTCTCACTCTTCCCTCTTCTCCTCTTCCCCACTCGCACTCTCTCTCAAAATAAAATAAAATAAAATAAAATAAAATAAAATAAAATAAAATATAAAACTGTGATCTTTCTGGGGTTTTTTGCTTCTTTATGAATTCTTAGCTTTGGAAAACAAAGCTTTATTTTGATAACTTTAGAAAACCTATTAACCATAAATGGAAACAAACCATTTACTTTTTCTTGCTCCGCTACAACACATTTTATCTTTGGGAATATGTTTGGTAAAAGTCTATATGTAAAGATTCCTTTCCCCCTTTATACAAGGTAATGAGAAATTTGACTCCCTCAGGGGTGCCTGGGTGGCTCAGTTGGTTAAGCATCTGACTGTGGATTTTAGCTCAGGTCATGATCTCACAGTCGTGAGGCTGTGGCTCTGTGGTAGGCATGGAACCTGATTAAGATTCTCTTTCCCTGTCCCTCTGCCTGTCCTCAGCCCATATGCGTATGCGCTCACACTCTCGCTCTCTCTCAAAATTGAAAACAAAATATTGACTCCCCCAGAAATGATTCATGTGATGATTTTTAACATTTATATAATGGGGCAAATGCAAACATACACAAAAGAAAAAAAAATAAGGTAAGTAGAATATGCTTAATGGTATTTAGGATAATATTTTTAGGCAAATCCTATCATGGGTGAAAACAAATCCATATTCTGAGTACTCAATTGGGATTCATTAATTATGCAGACAAGTTTAACTACTAAGCTGCGTGGACAGCTACTATAGACTTTAAATATCTTGTGCTTCTTCTAACCTATACAGCATACTCTTAATGTCTGTCTTTCTTAAACACAGTTTTGATCCTAATGTAATGCACAATTGCATGAAACAATTTTAGGTAAAAATCATGTAAGAAGATGTTGCCTCTCCCATTTTCACAAAGCTACACTTGACCCAGATCATGTTTCAAACTCAATTGGATTTCAAGTAGGAGTTAAGCCACAGTTCACCAAACACTTCATCATATTATCTGATTGCATTTAAATTGCTTTTAGGTATTTAAGGAACAGATTCTTCGTAGGGACGGTGGAAATAACAACACTTTCCCACAACAACAGTCAAATTCCTTTGATCATCTGTTTTTAAAGTTAAATCCCTTTCATCCCTAGTGTGAATTTTTTTTTTTAAAGTCTGGTTTTCTGTTAAAGACTGGGCAGGAAGCTACATAATTCCACTTTATGCCCAGGCCAGGAATGAGAGTTGAATGCTAATCTCAGCTCCACCCCTAATATCTCCGTTTCCGTCAGTACACATGAATTTCAGGTACCAAAAATACTTTCATAGTCTCCCCTCTCTGATCTTTTAAAATATTCTTTGCACAGTATGAAATCATAAACATTCAATATGTCTCACCCTCAGGAGTAGACGACTTGAATCAAACAAAGTAGCAAATGTCCTGGTAATATTCTTTAAAAAAAATTTTTTTAAGGTTTATTCATCTTTCAGAAAGAGAGAGACAGAGTGTGAGCGGTTAAGGGGCAGAGAGAGAAGAAGACCAGAATCTGAAACAAGCTCCAGGCTCTAAGTTGTCAGCACAGAACCCTATGTGGGACTCAAACCTACAAACCGTGAGATCATGACCTGAGCCGAAGTCGGACACATAACCGACTGAGCAACCCAGGCACCCCAGTCTCCGAAATATCCTTACCCCTACCTCCCCAACAGTATAAGAGGTGCATATTCAACCATCCGCATGAAAGCTTTTATGGAAAGGCTGGGAGATATTTGTCTTTGTTTCTTCATTAAACAGCCTTTGGTCAATTGTGACACCATTGCCCTGAAGCATCATTTCTCAATGCATTCCATAACATATGATATTGACACAAAGTGAATAGATTCTACAAGTAAAATAGTCAAAACGTGGTAAAAAAAAAATTGGGGACACACCAGGAAAGCTGAGTTGAGTACAAGAAGATAGGTTTTCTTGCACAATTTTCCTAAGCTTTCCATATATTAATTTGAATGAGGAACCCCCAAGAATGAGAGTGTCCATGAATAGTTTCTCAAAGCAGGTGGAGGAGGAAGTACACGAACTGCAGAGAAAGACAAACTGGGACACAGATTCAGGTTTATGCTGTTGTCACACTACAGGTTTAGGTAGTAAAAATCTCTCCAAGCCTCAGTTTCCTCACCCCCATATGAACACAGCGGATAGGACAGTCTCTGAAGAGAGACACGCTAATGCTCAGATCCCAGAACTGTCACTTAGTCGCTTGAGTACTTGCTATATCTTCTTTGTACTTTGGAGATTCCCTTTAAAAAGTAAATATAATGACAATTATCCCTACTCCCAGATTCACTGTAAGGATTAAACTGCTTAGGAAAATGCCCAGTAGAATGGGTCCTCACTACATGTGAGTTTCTTCCTCCCCATTTCCTTCTGTCTCACACCCAGGAACTCAGGATCTCTCTGTTGCCACCAGGTTATCATGTTCTTTCCAGTTTTGCTTTTTGGTCCCATATTACATCACAACATGAACTTTTTATCTCCTCATTCAATTTGCATGTTGTTTCCTGAACTGGCCACCTTATCTTGTCCACATTTAGCATTGAGATCAACTGAACCATGCCAGTATTTTATTGGCTCTGTACATTCATCCCCTCCAAAGTCCTATGCTGTTAAAGGAGACCTGAAGAGCACTGACAGTGTGAGAAAATTCAGACCACACTAGCCAGCAGAGTAAATGGTACCCCCAGCAAACTACCAGCTCTGTTTCCTGAGGCCAACCTTGCCCTTGGTCACTGGTCTGATGTTGCGCTTTCCTCTGGGAGCAGGTTGACATGCATTTGCCAAGTGGTGTCAGAGGAAAACAGAATGGAACCAGAATAAGGCACAGAATTAGTTTTGGTTCCACAACATCAGGCTTTAGCTCTTGCCTTTGTCAAAAAGAAAAGCTAAACCAAGTTTTTTCCTAGCCACAAAATGTAATCAATACCTACATACAGTGTATAAAGTGAAAATAAAGGATTCTTTTAATGAGAATATATTTACTTTTAGAAAGTAGCCAAATAAACTATATTACAACTATTTTAAATCTGCTGAAGTCCAGCATCCCCATCATTTAATCTATTTTCTACCCTTATTATCAGTATATCCTTCCCACCTCAAACAGACATACCTCAGCTCTTAATATTCTTGAACTCCTGGTAACTTTTGACAGTTGGCTATTGATTGCTGCCTTGTGACATATTCTGCTCCTTTGGCAAGCATGCCACAGAACTGTCCTAATCTACTTTTATGCCAAGTCCTTCCTGTCTCTGTACAGCCACAGGCACTACCTAGCCTATTTCACCTATACCTCGGTGAACCTAGATTCAACCACTACCAATACATAGATTCCTTCATTCATCAAATATTGGTTCAATGCCTTTATATCTGATGGTCCACAATTGGCACAGGAAGAAGCCCTGAAAAAAATGGGCACAGTCCCTGAAATCATACAACACGCGCGCACACACACACACACACACGCAATAAATTGTGATAAATATCAGAAATAAATGAATACGATGTTGTGCCAAAAATAATTAGATTGGAATGAGATGTAGAGCTGGTTTAAACTTATTCGAGAGGCTAATGGAGAAAACTTGGATGACGGAAGGCCTAGGATGTCATACATCAAACATTATTAGCCATAGAACAAGTTTCAAAAGTTTCATATATATAAAATTATATGGAGCATGTTTTCTTACGATGGCGTAATTCAGCTACAAATCAATAGCAGTAAGTAATGGAAAAGAACCATATATTATTGACATGGAGTGCTGAGTTGTCTACTGCTGAATAGTCCATTAGTGAAAGAAGAAACCAAAATGGAAATTGTGAAATATTTTGAACTGAATGACACTGAAAATATAGCATTGAAATTTGTGGTATATGGCTCAAGCTAGGCTTATGGAAATATACAGCATCGTCCCTGTTTGAAGAAGGCCTGTAGAAAATCCAAAATCTAACATACTTAAGTTATTGGGGAGTTAATTAAGCTTCCTAGATCTAAAGTCAATATAAATAATAATTACAGGGGCGCCTGGGTGGCTCAGTCGGTTGGGCATCCGAATTTGGCTCAGGTCATGATCTCGCTGTTCGTGAGTTCGAGCCCCGCATCGGGCTCTGTGCTGACCGCTCGGAGCCTGCAGCCTGCTTTGGATTCTGTGTCCCACTCTCTCTCTGCCCCACCCCTGCTTGTGCTCTGTCTCCCTCTGTCTTTCAAAAATGAATAAACATAAAATTTTTTTTTAAATAATAATAATAATTACATTTCTCTCTGTCAGAACAAAATCTTAGGAAATAAAACTTTAAAACTAATACCATTTGTAATAACATCAAAAAAATAAAATAATAAAAGATAGGTCTGACAAAAGATATGCAAAACCTTTTGCATCAGGAGAATGTAAAACTTTATTGAGTAAAATTAAAGACTATCTTAGTTAAAAAAAAAAAAAGGAAAATATCATGTCTTGGACTGAAAATCTGCAAATCTTTCCAAATTGATGTACACATACAATGTGAACCCAGTGAAAACCTAAGCAGCATTTTTGTGGAAATGGGCAAGCCAATTCTAAAAACATAGGTTTGCAAAGAGCCATAAATTGCCAGGAACAAAGTATGAACGCCTAACACACCAAGAATTGTTATGAAACTATAGTAACTAGTGTGTTTATTGGTGCCAGGAGAGACAAACAAGACAGTGGAACTAAGATCGTCCAGAACTAGAACCACTTTGATTTTGACAAAATTGGCATTCTAGAGCAGTGAAGAAAACAGCAGTCTTTTCTATAAATGGTTTTTGGTAAATTACAAATGAATGAACTACATAAATAAATAATGAAAAGTGAAATCCCTGCCTCACAACATATCCAAATATCAAACCCAAGTGGATGCTATATATGCGAAAGGTTAAAAAATAAGAATTCTAGAGTAAAGATAAATGGACTTCATAGCATGGGATGATTCATTAAATAAGAAAAAATGATCTAACACAAAGAAAAATGTAAATAAATTAGAGTACATTAATATTATAACTTCTATTTTAAAAAACCCACAAAACACAAAAAGAATAAAAAAGTAAGCCTAAACTGGGAGGTTATATTTACAATACATATAACTGACAATGGATTTCATATTAGGAAAATAATAAAGATCTTTTATTAAATAAAAAATCAATACTTAAAGTGGGCAAGAAATTTGAATCAGCACTGTATAAAAGAAGAGAGCCAAATGACCAATAAGCATTTTAACATTTATTTATTTTTGAGAGACAGAGAGAGGCAGAGCATGAGCAAGGGAGGGGGAAAGAGAGAGAGATACAGAATCTGAAGCAGGCTCCAGTCTCTGAGCTGTTTGTTACCACAGAGCCTGACAAGGGGCTCGAACTCACGAACCACGAGACCATGACCTGAGCTGAAGACGGATGTACAACCGACTGAGCCACCCAGGCGCCCCACCAACAAGCATTTTAAAAGTTGCTCAACATTCATACTGATCAAGGAAACACAAATTAAAACTTCAATAGCATGCCACTGTGTAATCCACCAGCATGGTTAAAATGTAAATGTACATACCTAACAATATTATATAATGGCAAAGGTATTTAACAACTGGAAGCTCGTCCACTCTTAATGGAATTATAAATATAAATGAGTGCAGTCACTTTAAAAAGTGTTGGGCAGGATATACTAACTTTGAACATGATACATCAATCCTCCTAGATTCATAACAAACAGAAATAGATTTACATGACCCAGAAGCTAAGTACAATAATGTCCATAGCAGCAGCATCTATAATATCTCCAGACTAGAAATATGATCATGTTTATCAGCAGTTGAAAGGTTAAATAAGTGGGGCTATACTAGGGAATGCCACTATGTAATGGAATGCTATACAGAAATAAAATTAATGAACAACAGCCACCACAGCCAATAGGATAAATCTAACAAGAATATGAAACTTTCAGTGAAAAAATATCAGACAGAAAGATGCATACTGGATGATCCCATTTGTATAAAGTTTTAAAACTTTAGTGTTTCAGGTTAAAATGGTGGTTACCTTGGGGAGGGAAGGTTATGATGGAGAATAAGAAGAGTTTCTGATGTGCACCTGATATTTTAATTTTTTGACGTGTGTGGAGTTCACTTGGAAGTAATTTATGGAGTTAAGATGTTTTGGTACATGCACTTCTGTGTCTACTTTTCATACTTCAGTAGCAAAAATATCTTACCTAGAAATTCCGGTGTTGTCATGTCTTTCCACAACATAGAATCTTTCAATGGCTCCCCATGCCTTCGAGAATTCACAAGCACTTCAAATTGTCTTCTGGGTCTCCTTTGCCCCCCTTGCCATAGAGATACCTTATCTTCAAACCACACAAAACAGTCTCTATTGTGATTTTGCTTTTGGTGTGCCATTTGGAATCTATGAAATGCTTTCCTGATCCATGTAACTAATTTGTCTCCCTCATTAAGGGCTACTTCCTCTAGAAAACTGCCTATGAGCCTCAAGTCTCCATTAAATTTATTTCCTTTGTATTAGATTAGGACCTTGCTATGTTTCAGTAAAAGCTCTTGCAACTGTTGTGATTACCAGCCTATGTGTCTGTCTTTTCCTGGAAAGTGTGGGTCTTACTCCATTCAATGTTCTCAGTGCCAAGCACAACGTGTGGCATATACTAAGCTCTTGATAAAACACTGTTGAATTAAATTGCCTGTCATTTGGTTGAAAAAGGTAGCTTTGGTTGTGAAAACCAAGAAAAGTCTTCTTGTTTACACATTTTTATCAATTGTACTGTACTTGGGTAGAAACGGCTGCAAAGGGGAAGTTAACTTAAGTTTAATGAAAACACACGTAAGATTTACACTGTACAATCACTGAAAGTTAAGGCAACTTTTTTTCCAGTTCACTCAGATCACCTTCTAGTCACTCTTTCCCTGGCTGGGTCTAAATGGTTTTTACTGAAATCAACTTTTTTGGGGGGAGAGGCATTAGAGAATATCTTATTATTCACCATGGGCAATATGGAATTTATGAACCCAAAATGTTAATTAGTGTTATAGCTTTTCTGCACTTTTGCAGAGACTGAATCACAAATAAATATGATTCAGTTCTGCAGATTTCTTATCAAGGTCTTAATTTCTTAATTCTGGGGAGGACATTTTTCACATGGCTATCTCTACGTAATAAACATTAAGGACTAGTTTAAAAAACCCTTATGTTCTATCTCTGTCAAAGTTTCCAAAATGCTACTTCCATATTTACAGAAAGGCAGATTAAGAAGAAAAACCAGTGACAACTCCTCTTACTATATGACACAGTATGCCCATAAGCCTACAGAAATGACAATACCATGGGTTTTACTGAGCCTATGAAAGAGCAATGATCCCCAACAGTTAGTTGTCTCTGTGGCCCATTATAAGCATCTTTGATGAAAACTTTTTCACAGAAGTCAAACATCTTTAAATGTCAAGCAAAGCCAAACACATAAAGCCTTTCTCTCCAGACTCAAAATGTACTTTATTCTACAGTAACATTCTGTAGCAGGTAAACAGATAAGGCATCTTTAGAAGAACTGGTTACTTGCCCTTTAAGCAATGTTTCTCTTCCCCAATATGGCATCTAGGACTCTTTGATTTTGTGTAGAGGGAGCTCATACCAAACAGAGAAGCTCTGTCTAAAAGCTATAAGGCTGTCTCAGAACTTAATGACTGTTTGGAGAGGGAAGGGAAGTAGCAGAGCATCAGGATTACACAAATGCGAACCTAAATACTGCTGGAGACACAGAAGCGGAGTCTTACTCCTGCTTCATTGCACATATCGTCCTATTATATTTCTTTCTACACACTGGCTTCGGCTGTGCACCATGCCATGTGATAGAAAATATCTTTTTAAAGCTTCTTCAATTATTACAGATACAATTACTCAAAGAAGTTGATTCTGTTTCTTTCTCTCTCTGTGTATATGTGTGTGTGTGTGTGTGTGTGTGTGTGTGTGTGTGTGTGTGTGTGTGGTGATAATGCAAAGAACATATATAATATGTATGTAATATATATGTATGTATATGTACATATTCTGCATTTCTAAAGACATACATATAATGTTATAATTAAACTCAAATTAAAATAATTTTAAAATTATATTTAAATTTTTAATTTATTACAAGATTCAAATAATTAGATTTATATATGTATATATGTATGTATATATGTATATATATGTATATATGTGTATATGTATATATATATTTAATATGATGGATCATTTGATATCTTTATCTGTAATGCTTATCAAGGCACATCTCTGAAAGTATACATGGGATTAATTTCAACTCAAAAAGCATACATCTTTGAGTACATATGTGTATACACACACACATACTAATGTGATATACATTATATTATATATATATTGCTATATTGCATTATGCTATTTATATTGCACTATATATATATATATATATATATATATATATATATATATGATGATATGATATACATTGGTGTATCACAGACACACTCATATACACACCTACCATGAGAAAGAAAAGCTAATGTGCCTTGCTTGTGTCCAGTGTACCATTTTGGATCAAGCACTGATGAGATGACTAGTATGACTTAGTAAATGCATAGCCTTGCAGGTCCCCTCCAACTTTGTCAGTCAACAGCGTGTCATGCTACCTAAAAGCCAAAATGAAAGATCTAAACAAAATGCCAGAAAATGCCAATTCTTTTCAGTCGAGGACAAAAACTTTGCGAAAAAAAAGAAAACTCTACATACTTAGCAATATTAGTGCTGACATTCAACAAAGATTAATCGTTCAGAAGAATCATTCATTGTTTATAACACTATACTTTCTCATCCTGAAAATGGGACATTCTGTCCTCTATCATCTTACAGATGATCTTTTGGTTGAGACCATATCAAGAAGATTTCCAATTTCAAACAATAGATTTTTCATTGTCCCAAGAAGGAATTAAGCAGCAATTTTAACAGGAAGCTTATATCTTATAATCTGTAAGCTTCACATCCACTGATATCATAGCCAACTTAATTCCAAAAAACTATTTTTTCAAACATGTGACACTCAATTTCTATAATACAAGAAATATCAATAATTCAGAAGTTAGTTTCACACATTTTTGCATGTTTGCATGTACATTCATTACATTATCTAATTATAGAAAACTGCACTAAAATTCTTGCATTCTTTCAAGGGTAGTGGGAAGAAACTGAAAACATGGGAGCAGAGCAAGAGTCCAAAGAATTTAGAACTGCAACAGAAATAATAATAATAAAGCACTGAAAATAGATATCAACCCCCAAAATTTAATATTCAATAGTTAATTGGCCAAAACTATTAGACAAATTCACCCTATAATTTTAGCCCACAGGTTGACAAATCTTTTATATAAATATCTAATTTCACACTGTTTTTCTATGCTAACAAAATCAAATATTCAACAGTTTGAGCTCATGAATGGGATAATTTGAATATAGTCATAGATTATTAAAGGAGGATATTTGGAATGCAATAAGAGAACTTGAAAGGATCTAATGAGTAGGCTGGTATTTTTAACAACATCTATTGAACTTTATTAATAGACACAGAATGGGAAGAGTCCAGGTAGGTAAAAATGTGAAATAACACAAATTGTCTCACTTTGGGAAACTGAAGTTTTGAGTTTTTGTTACAGCAAACAATTTTACATATTGGACCTATTGAAAGGTCCAAGGATTTGGCAGTCCCTCAGTTAATGTTGTCTTTCAAAAAATTAATAATTTTGCAACATTCTCTTCTTATTTTATATATGTATATAATAAAATATATTTGTATATAATAAGCACATTATTAATTGAGGAGGGATACATATAAATATATAATAAATAACTATTATACATATTATTTATATATATTAAACTTGATAGGTCATTTGATATCTATAATGCTTATGCAGACACATCTCTCATGGTATACTAGGGGACTGATTTATTTTAAAAGAATTTAAATAACAGAAAATGATACATTACCATTATATTTTTTTCACATTTATGAAGTTAAAGAAATTTTTAGAAACACAGATGGAGGGAGGAATGGATAGGTGAATGATCATAGGTTTTGCATTGTTCAAAAGTGTGTCTAGCTAACACAAGAAGAAGTAATTACTAAGATACACACTTTTAGGTATTAAAAAATTGGAAATAGATAAATGAAGAATAACTTTATGTCAAACTAGATAATAAGTATTTGATACATAATCTCCCATACATAAAGCAGGGCTAATTAAGCATTTTTTTTTAAGTGACCACCCTCTTCTCCTTGATACTGTTTTTTAAAATCTGTTTTCTGTTTCTTTGATTCCTCCTATGAGTGAGGAAATAAATTAACTATTGTATTTAATTTCAACTAATTTAAGTCCAAACAGCCACACATGGTTATATTAATAGGTATGGTACTGGACAGTGCAAGACCAGATTATCTCTATTCTATCCCCAAACAAACCATCTAAGCCTTGTGTAATATTCTGTCTAGAAAGGCACTAGAGCATGCGGAGAAGTATGTTCAGACCTGGCTTCTTGCTCCCTCTCCAAAGTTCGATTTCTTCATTTATCTGTCATTTTCTTCTCTTGGCATTATTCCTTAATGCAACACAATGAATTATATATACACACGTACAGCTGTTTAAATGAAAAGAGAAGTGATTTAAAACATGTGAACATGCTTCCTAAAATGGTATCTAACATTTGCATTTAGAGAACTAGCTAAGAGTTGGCATTTGCAAAGGATTTCCCAGGACGTTACTCACATTAACTATTTGTGACTTATCTACTCTTTGCAACAAAGAGAAATTGTTCTTACTCAGAAAGAAAGAAAGAAAGAAAGAAAGAAAGAAAGAGAAAGAGGAAGAAAAGAAAAGAAAAGAAAAGAAAAGAAAAGAAAAGAAAAGAAAAGAAAAGAAAAAAGGAAACACTGGTGTCAAGTCTGTGTCCTATGCTGTCATCTGTCAAAAGCAAACAATTTTCATACAGAACTAAATAGCAAAGTCTGTCTCCCAACCTGCCCAAGGTGATACCATCAGGTAGAATCAAATTCCATGATTCTTCTACTCACATGCTGCTTAGGCTAAAAGTAAGGTTCACAGGTTGCAGACACGAGGCAAAAGAAGAGGAAAATATCATTTAATTCTCTGCCCTTCAATCTACTTTTCTGCCGTGGCACCTTCTTCCTTCTTGCCCTGCCCTCTTAGATAAAGGATTTTTTTTTTTTAAGTTTATTTATTTATTTATCCTGTGAGAGTCAGAGACAGTGAGAGCAGGGGAGGGGCAGAGAGAGAGAGAGAATCCCAAGCAGGCTCCATCCACACTGTCAGCATGGAGCCTAATGTGGGGCTCGAACTCATGAACCATGAGACCATGACCTGAGCTGAAACCAAGACTCAGACACTTAAATGACTGAGGCACTTAGGTGTCCCTTGCCCTGCATATTCTTACTAAGGCCACAGAGTCACAAGAAAGTTTGTCCCAGGGTATAACAGAATTGCAGTGTTCACATGACATATGGGTGTGATGTATCTTATGGACAGTAATGCCTTCTCCAGTTCACCTGGTATTTGATATTTGGAAGGCAAGGTACAGCACTATCGTTAACTGCACAGGGTATGGAATTAGACACGTGGCTTTAGGTGGCTTGGATATTTATTTAGTATCACCTCAGGCGAGTTATTTAAACTTTGCATGTCCAAATTACCCCACCTATAAAAATAGTGATATTAAGCTGCCTCAGGGGATGATTATTAGGAAAAATTAAATAATACACATGAATTGTTACCAGCTTCTACAAATGGAAGCACCTGCAATTTTTAAAAGGACAAAATTAATTAAATAAAGGTGTAATTTAATAAGTGATCTTAAGAAGTGCTTATCATCCAGTTTTACTTTGCTACTTTACCCCTGTATTTAATTCTGCTCTCCATTGACACTGTAAGCCATTTTTTAATGTTTATTAATTTTTGAGAGAGAGAGAGAGCACAAGCAGGGGAGGGGTAGAGACCGAGGGAGACACAGAATCTGAAGCAGGCTCCAGGCTCTGAGCTGTCAGCACGGAGCCCGACATGGGGCTCGAACTCACAAACCATGGGATCACGACCTGAACCAAAGTTGGACGCTTAACTGACTGAGCCACCCAGGAGCCCCTTTCAACCATTTTTAAATACAAATGACTGTTACTGCACTTTCTGTTTCCCTGACTGATTCCCACCTGAAGGAACACCCCAATCTTAACATCTCTGCAACTATACTTTTTTCACCCCTCAAATGTAACACTATTTCCAGAGTTTCCTTTACTGATAAAGTACTGGCATTCCTTTGTCATTAAAGTAAACTTCCACTATTTCTGTTCACAAAATCAGTGTCCACATCACATAAATTCCACAACATGGTCATGTCTTAAATAAAATTCCTATTCCCATAGCTACTGCCTTACTACAGACTCTTAATATCTCATCCTATGGTTACTCTCATTGTCTTCTAAGAGGCCCCCTCTGTCTCCATTTATGACCCCTCCAAAACACCCAAGTGACTTTGAGACAACACAGTCTGGTCATGTTGCTTGAAAGCCTACAGTGAGTTCAATTGTTTACATTATGAAGCCCAAACTTCTCATCATAGCACACAAAACTGTTTATGTTATGGCCCTGTTTTCCTTTCCAGACTCATCTCTTACTATATTCTACTTTCCAGTTTTGCAAAACTACCTGGAGATTCTCCAGCATCCCAAGCCACTTTTGGATACAAACAACAAAAAGTCACCCAAAATATCTAGAGGCAAAAATGGAAAAGGACACTTGTGATAAAGGTATGAACAGCTCATAGACTCTGATGTGGGTTAGAAGTATAACTCAGGCCGTAGGGAGTGAAATTCTGAACTAGAACATTTCTATTAAGTTATTATCTAATGCACGGTGTCTAATCTATGTCTCCCAAGTCTGCACTACTCTTTGTAGGTTCTTGACCTGGTTTCTCTACTCGGCTCACCTTGTGCATGCCCACGATCCAGATGCCTCCTAGCTCCAGAGCGTATCACCAATTAATTATTCTGTTCCATGTCACTGAGTTAAAAATCTAGCTCAAACCATCACTGCTTAGCAAAACATATTGATGATCATACCATGTATTGGTTTGTTCAATTTTTATGTCCTCCACTCACTAACTGTGTCTTTCTCTATAGAACAAAACAAAACAAAATGAAATATTGAGCATTATTTCTGTGGGTGGTGGAAAGCTCTAGCAGTTTAAGCTGGAAGCAGCAGATGGGCGTGGAAGGTATACAGATTAACGTACACAAAGCCTGTGTGTTTCTACCTGGAATACACTTTTATCCCCATCGTCTGCTGTTGATAACTATCCACCTTGCAAAATGCTACAATCTTCCTGAGGACAGAGACTGTGTCTTGTTTCTTGTTTTATCTCCAGCCTGGAAAATACTAGGCAACCTATAAATAGCTGTCAAATTAATGCAGACATACTCTTGTCACTTCCCTATAAGATCTTTCCTGTCTTTTGCAAAAAATAAAAAATTAAAAAAATCTAAAAAACAAAACAAAAGAAACAAACAGTCCTCTCCCTCCCTTATACTTCATGATACATACATCTATGATATAGACCCTGTGTTTTGTACCCTCTACACATACCTTTATTAGAAACTAAGATACCAATGTACTTATTTGATTCCTTCACTTTACTGGACTGCAAGATCCCTGGGGATACATCATGATTTATTCATTCCAACAAGATTTCTAACCCACAGCCGGTGCTCAAAAATGTCTGTTGAATGAATGAGTGAAACAATGGGCAACTTGACACTCCGGAGGTCCAATCAGATTGATACCTCCTTGATGACAGCACTGCTTTATGTAAGTTTATGTGGTTCACCAGGAAGCAGAAATAAGTAAAACTGCACAAAACTTGTCATTGTACAAACCATTCCTGACGTCCACGAGCAAAAACACTTCAGTCTATTGCTGCCTCTAGGGTGCTTGGCCTTTCACTAAGGAAAATGTTCCTCATCACACCCACTCTTTGAAGCATGTTCGGGAGACTCTGCTCAAAGGTTCTGATACAAAACTGAGGTTCTGATACAAAACTTTAACTGATTTGCCCCAATGACACAATTATAATGAAAAAAGTTTTGATGGAATATACGAATTGGCTCTGTTTCAATACCCAATTCTTTTGTTTGGAGATCATCTAAAGGGTATATCATATGCCAAAAATAATCAGATGTATTGTTCTTCCATTCCCTTAATGAACTCTACCATACTTTGTCTTTTCCAGTAAATTGCAAGTGAGTCACCATTTGAAAATTAATTTTAAAAGAAAGCAACTTCCCAAGCAAGAAAATGGTAAGTATTAACTTGAGTGTAGGACCATCTGTCAGAGTTAATGCCCATCAGGGATTTCTTCCCTAATGATTTGTTTCTGCAGCTAAGGAAAAGCAGAATTTTTGAACTTTGAATAGTGGCCAATTCTTTGTATATATACCAAGTTGTGTTCAAAGCTGATTAATGTTCTTCAGGCTATAAATATTTCTATATTTTTTTAAAAAAGTATCTCCATAGAATAAAATTAGAAGGTGAAATTCTCTAAATTCTCTAAATTCCTATTCTCTGGAATTAACACAAATGAACACTACAATTTTTTATATAATTTGTTTGATTTTTTAATCTTTTTAATGTTTAGTTTGAAGGGGGGGGGAAGGGCCAGAGAGAGAGAGAGAGAGAGAGAGAGAGAGAGAGGTAGACACAGAATCCGAAGCAGGCTTCAGACTTTGAGGTGTCAGCACCGAGCGCCACGTGGGACTCAAACTCATGAACCGTGAGATCATGACCTGAGCCAAAGTGGGACACTTAAATGACGAGCTACCCAGATGCCCCTCAAATAATTTGTTTCTAACATCGTTGAGGGTTGCCTACCATCTTTAAACTTGCTTAATGTTATTAAGGTTGCCTCAAAGTTTTAAACAGATTAGTTGAAAAAAGCGAAAGTAGTATTTTTCCAAAGTGTCAAAATAGATATCTCTAATTTGCCAGTGTTGATGCAAGGTCATTTTAAATGTCTAATAGAGACAAGAGTTCTCTTACAATAACCTCAAATAATTAAATGAATGCCCTCTAATTTGTATGTGTTTTGTCTTTTCTGCTCTCATATGACAGTGAAGTGGTGAATTGCTCTCTAAAGTAGCCAATTACATCCACAGTTAATTAACCGCATTAATTATCTACAGGACTTTTTGTACAATAGAAAAGTTTCAGGCATTACAAATGTAATTGGCTTCATCTTTTAAAGTATGTGGGTATCTTATGTTCAGTAAATATACACTATTGCTTATGGTAAGCCCACTGTATTATGGTTATCAACTGGGGCCATGGAAGAGATATTGAAATCCTTAGGGAGCAATTTGCTTTAACTTTCCATTGTAACAATAGTCAAATTCATCAGATTCTTCTTTGGAAAATCATGTATACTGAGAAGCAAAAGTATAAAACTCGGGGTGAAAACAAAGAATGGCTGGAACCAGCAGTAAAAGCAGAATTTAGCTGTTCCTTTTCGTCTCCAGAGAACCCTAGAGGAAATAGGCGTGATTGAATCAAGGGCCACCACTGTTTCCAACAAATCCAACCCCTCCATGTAAAAATCCATCAGGATTCCATCACATTCCACCTGTGGCCAACCAAACTGGGCCAAATGGAAACCCTGAGACAGTCAGATTTCCATTACTAACTTAGTAATCATAAGCAAAGTCTTCTCTCAGGTTCTGTTTAATTGGTCAAGGGTTGTATGAAAGCAAAGATCTTCAAGAGACATGACTAAAATCCTAGAAAAGCATCATCAGAATAGGAGACAATTTGTCTTACCTTTCTGGGCAGAATATTAACTTCGAGAAGTAGGCAAATCTGTTTCTGCCAAAAAGGATAGAGATGGAAAAGATAGTAATAGAACAGGAAAGAAGAAAGGGAGGGGGGCAATCCGAAGCTAAAACTGTGCTATTGTTAAGTGTCTTTAGAGAAAACATTGCCCCCTCTGAATACCCAACGCTGAACTACCCATTATTTAACGGAATTTTATAAAAACTATTTGGAAAAAAAATTTTTGGAAAAAAAGTGGTAAGATTTGAACCTTATTTCAGTTAATAAGTAGTTTTCAGAAAATTTTTTTTATTTCATATCATTTGAATGGCACAAAATTATTAATAAATAGCACATAAAAATAAATTTGGCATAAAAATAAGCCAAATACTCAATGATGAATTAAAGTTTATAAAATTATATAGACAATCCTTTGCTCAAATTATTAGTTTAAAAAAAAGTTTTTACATATTTCAGCATTAGCCTAGGGATAATCCTGAAAGGATTTAAAGTGAATTAATTTAGGGACACTTGGGTGGCTCAGGCAGTTAAGCATCTGACTTCAGCTCAGGTCATGATCTCACAGTTCGTTGGTTCGGGCCCCGCCTCAGGTTCTGTGCTGACAGCTCAGACCCTGAAGCCTGCTTGGGATTCTGTGTCTCCCTCTCTCTCTGCCCAGTACCCTGCCCCCCAACCCCTGTTCATGCTCTGTCTCTGTCTCTCTCTCTCTCTCTCAAAAATAAATAAAACATAAAAAAATTAAAATAAACCAAATTAACATATAGATTGAAAGGTTTATAATCACAGGATAGTTTTTGAGCACTAGAAAGAGGCAGATGGGGTTCCTAGATGGCTCAGTCAGTAGAGCATACAACTCTCCATCTCAGGGTTGTAAGTGCAAGCTCCACATTAACTGTGGAAATTATGTAAAAATAAAATCTTTAGAAAAATTTAAAAGAAAAAAGAAACAGAAAGATATAATAAAGGCCAGCAGCACAGGACGCAATATTCCACATTATTCACCATAAGGGAAATGCAAGTAAAAACCACAGTGCAATACACTGCCCTTATCCTAGGACTATACACAAAATTTTCAAAGAAAATGGAAATTACAAGTATTGGTGAGGATGTGGTAAAGTTAAAACTGTCATACACGACTAGTGGGAATACAAAATGGTGCAGCCTTTGTGGAAAATAGTTTGATTGTTCCTCAATAAATTAAGCAAGCAATTACCATGTGACTCCGCAACTCCATGTTCAGTTATATACCCAAAAGAACTGAAAACAAGTGTTAAAACAAATATTTGCATACAAACATTCACACCAGCACTATTTACAACAGTCACAAACTAGAAACTGGGGCACCTGGGCGGCTCAGTCGGTTAAGGGTCCCACTTTGGTGCAAGTCATGATCTGATGGTTTATGAGTTCAAGCCCCACATCCGGGTTTGTGCTGACAGCTCAGAGCCTGGAGCCTGCTTCATATCCTGTTTCCCTCTCTCTCTTGCCCCTCCCCCACCGACACTCTGTCTCCCTTTCTCAAAAATAAACACTTGAAAAAATCTTTTTAAGCGGAAACAACCAAAATGCCCATCAATTGACGCACAGATAAACAAATATGGTATAGCCATACAACTATATTCAACTATGGTTGAATATATATAGTCGAATACAGTTGAATACATACAACTGTATTCAACTAGAAAACAAACCAAGTACTGATATATGCTATCAGATGAAGGAAGCTTGAAAACATACTAAGTGAAATATGACGGATATAAAAGGTCACATATTGTACGACTGCATATGCATGAAATATCCAGAATAGATGAATTCACAGAAGCAAACAACAACAAAATAGATCAATGGTTGCCAAGGCCCACTAATAGAGGGAAAACAGGAAGTGACTGCATAATGTGTCCAGGATTTCCTTCTGGGGCGATGAAAATGTTCTGGAACTACGTAGAGTAGTTGTTGTATAGCAACGTGTATTTATTATATGTCACTTAATAGAACATTTTAAAATTGTTAAAATGGTAAGTTTTATCTTACATGAACTTTATCATAATTTTTTAAGTATTAGGAAAAGAAATAGAATGAGGAAAACAGGTGGCTTCAAATGAAAGTAATTATTTCCAAAAACAAAAGTGCATTTTTTTTCCCTCTACACTTTATACCAGTTGCTGAAAACATTCCACCCTTGAATCTTACTGATGTTCCTCTTCATAAGTTCCATCAGCGTCACACTTCCTATGGTGCCCTTTCTACCTGCAAATCCAGTGCTGGAACTAGCACAAGTCATGTTAATTTTGTGGTGCTTGACAGAGTCCATTCTTTACCATATTTGTCGTTGATATAATTTGTAAAAGAGGCAGCTTTCAAATACTTATTTTCATTTTAATTTATCCACTTCGAAAAAGGTAAGTGCCTTGGATTATTGAATATTATCTCTTTAAGCTACTTTTAACAGAGGATTAAAAGTGATGATTCCTACAATTCTCCACTCATGACTCCTTTTCACCCTTTTCTAGAAGCTAAACGTCACAAGTAAGCTTATTAGTTATTGTTTTGTGCCATAGGCAATGATCTCATATATGACGTTTAGCCTCAGACCTAGCCCCTGAGATGTTCAGTAATCATCTCTAAGATACACACATGACACTCATTGTAAAGTACTGCCCATCTTAAGAGGGAGAAATAAATGATTTTATTGATATTTACAGATATATTGGCCATTTAAATAAATTAGTTTGTTCCAGATAAAATGTCACGCTAAACCACAGTGACTTAGAGCCTCAAGCTGCCATGATGCTGGTATTTAAGGCTTTAGGAAATTACTGTTAGCCTGAGGAAGGGAGACATACCAGGATCCATATCAAATGCAAAGCTCTCACCATCTGGATGCTAATATAAACTTCCCTGTGGGACGTTAAAGCTTAACCAATCATGTAAGTTCAGGCAAAAGGAAAAAAATAAATAAAAGGGACAAAAGATTTTTTGGCTGATTCAAAAAACATACCATCTAGTTTTCCAAAACATGCTATTTAGATGATTAATATTACACAGGAAAAAAATTATGTTTACAATACAATATGACTTCTAAGTGGATGAAGTAGTGAATGATGTAAATAAAATATGAAAAATGAAGACCTAAATTCCACACTACAAAAACTACAGTCTGAAAGATGAGTTAAGTCTGATCCAGAAGGATTTCAGAAACTGAGATGAGACTTTGGTTTTGAGGTATGAATAAAAGCAAATATGAAGAGAGGGAAAGGGCATATTGTCACAGAAGTCAGGCACCATAAGCAAAAACCCAGGTGTCAAAATCAAAAAAATGTGTGGGAATAATACTAGTCCTTTTTTTGTGATTTATTTGTTTGTCTGTTTTTAATGTTTATTTATTTTTGAGAGAGAGAGAGCAGGGGTGAGGCAGAGAGAGAGGGAGACAGAATCTCAAGCAGGCTCTGCACTGTCAGCACAGGGCTGGAACCCATGAACTGCAAGATCACGACCTGAGTTGAAATCAAGAGTTGGAGCTTTAACCAACTGAGGCACCCAGGTACCCCAATACTAGTCAGGTTTGACAGAAATCAGGTGGCCATGTTGGATACAGTAAACAATAATAAAGAGAGAAAAGCAAGACAGAGCCAGAATATGGAGTTCCTTCGATGCCCAGGAAAAGTTTGAATACATGCAAACGAAAGTGGAAAAATGTCAACGCCCTTAGACCCTGGCCGCTGGCTGTCGCCCTAGGAGGATGACCTAGTCTCAATATGCAGTGTAAAGACAGAAAATTGTAGAGCCAATTGTAGGAAACAATCTGGATGTTGTTAGAATGAGTTAGTTGAGTAATCCCGAAGACCAAAAACGTAGAATGAATGTGCAAGTAGAGAAAGTGCAGATTCAGGAGCCAACAAATGATAATGCATCCCGACAGAGCAGGTGAAAGGAAGAAAAGAACTAGAGAGGCAACAGAGATGTCTAGCTTGAATTCCTCTGGTAGGAATAACTGAGCGGAAAGGCAACTGAGGTGAATTTTGTCAGTGTCAGGCTTGAGAAGTCTGTGTAGATTGTATTTCAAGAAAAAAATATTATCTTCTCCACCACCCTCAAAATATTTCAAAGGTAAAACAAGATAATAGGTATGAAAGTGTTTTCCAAGCCTACATATAGCTTATATGTAAATATAAACATAGTTTATATTAAAGATGCTTTATTATTATCTTTATTATTAACAATTACAATATGACAAGGCTGAGATTCAAGGAGGCTCAAGTTTAGAAAGACTAGTGGTGTGTCCTTGGAGATTAAAATGAAAACTTTGAAGAGGGTTGAGTTTCCTTGGTAAAGTGGATTTCAAAAGAAGAACAATGGGCTCATAGTGTCCAAAGTTCAAAAAAGAACAAATGCCAAAATTTCAAATAGAGATTTAGCCTTGTAGAGCTGGGTAGAGGTTTTGTTTTCCCTGTCACAGAAGTTAAATTTGATATGAATCAAATTCAAAATGTAAACATAATGGACAACCCAATACATTCCAACTTTTTAACTCTTACGTCTGTCATATACACAGAAACACCTACACACAGAGAAAGCACAAGCAAACAAACACACAAAATAAATAAATAAAAACCCCAAATGTGACGTTTAATGGTGTCAGAGTGCACAAAGCAAAGATTTCACTTTATTTTCGATCACCGTTTATGAAACTACAATAATGATTACACTGAGATTTTGTGGTGTGTGTGTGTGTGTGTGTGTGTGTGTGTGTGTGTGTGTGTTATCTGAAGGTAACAGCCAGGGTTCTGTGAGATGTGTTTCTTTGCAGTAAAGAGTATCTCATTACAAAAAAAAAAAAAAAAAATTACCCTGTCAGTGTGTCTAGGGAAAGAGGAAAGGAAACTGCTAAGGAAATCCCTTAGCTTTGATAAGTAAATTAAAGTAACTAAATACTATGGAGACAGAGATAATGCCTTACATGAATTAATGGTTTAGAAAATCAATAGTCTATAACTTTCGGGTTAGTAGCAAGATTTAATTTAAGGCTTACAGCAGAACAAAGTTGTTTTGCACAAAATTCCTCTCAGAAATAGATTGTCTTTCTGAAAAATAATTCGTTCAGATTTGTCCTTTCTCCACACCAAGACACATTATAATTAAATTATCAAAAGTTAAAGAGAGAATATTAAAATTCAGCAAGACAAAAACAATGGGTTACATACAAGGGAACCCTCATATGACTATGAAGCTAATCTTTCAGCAGCAACTTAACAGGCCAGAAGGGGTAGCATGAGCTATTCAAAGTGCTAGAAGTATTCCAAACAAGAATACTCTACCTTTGCAGGTTATCATTCAGAAGTAAAGTAGAGATAAAGAGTTTTCCAGACAACTAAAGAAATTCATCACCTCCAAACTGGCCTCACAAAAATGTTAAAGCTGAAAAGGAAAGGCATAAGGAGAATAGAAAGGTAAAAATCTTACTAGTAATGCAAAAGTAGTAGATTAACTGCTTATAAACCTGATATGAAGGTTAGATGACAAGAGTAGTAAAAGTAAGCATAACTATAATAATCAGTTAAGAAACATGCAAAATAAAAATATGTAAAATATGACATCAAAAACATAACACATGGGGGGCGCCTGGGTGGCGCAGTCGGTTAAGCGTCCGACTTCAGCCAGGTCACGATCTCGCGGTCCGTGAGTTCGAGCCCCGCGTCGGGCTCTGGGCTGATGGCTCAGAGCCTGGAGCCTGTTTCCGATTCTGTGTCTTCCTCTCTCTCTGCCCCTCCCCCGTTCATGCTCTGTCTCTCTCTGTCCCAAAAATAAATAAACGTTGAAAAAAAAAATTTAAAAAAAAAAAAAAAAACATAACACATGGTAGGAGGGAGAATAAAAATGTAGATTTTTAGAATGCATTCAAATTTAAGATGCTATTAACTTAAAATAAGTTGTTTTCAAGGGGCTTAGTCGGTTAAACAAGTGATCTTGATTTCAGCTCAGGTCATGATCTCATGGACATGGGACTGAGCCCCACATCAGGCTCTGCACTGACAGCATGGAGACTGCTGGGGATTTTCTGTCTCCCTCTCTCTCTGCTCCTCCCCCACTCACTCTTTCTCTTACTCTCTCTCAAAATAAATAAACATTTTTAAAAAATAGATTGTTTTACATATGATGTAATATGTGAGCTTCATGGTAACTACAAAGCAGAAAGCTATAACAGGTACATAAAATGAGAAAGGAAGCTAAATGTAACATGGAAAGAAAAAGAAAGAAAAAGAAAGAAAGAAAGAAAGAGAAAGAAAGAAAAAAAGAAAAAAAACCTTATGAAACCACAAGGGTAGAGAGTAAGGGAAGAAAGGAACAGGGAGGAACTATGAAAATATCCAGTCAAAAATAAAAATAATGAACAAAATTGCAAAAAGTACATTCACATCTACAATTACTTTAAATGTGTATGGACTAAAATCTCTAATTAAAAGACACAGAGTGGCTCCAGAGGTGTGATGGAATGTCTTGATGTGAAAGAAAAATTGCATTGGACCCTTGTTTAAAAGAGCAAAAAAAAACTTCATTCAAAGAAATTGCAATAGAGATCAGGACTATTACAGTGGGGCAGAGGCAAGGAACTCCACTCCACTGAAACAAAAGGTTTTTGTGTTTAAACACTAGGGAGAGCTATAGGTTAGTGGAAAAGTACTAGAGAATGTTAGTCAAAGTGAGGAGGCCATCCTGTTGGCCAATTGGTTCTTATCAAAGTGAAGCTCCTACTCTTACAGTCTGAAAGGCAGGGCTGTCTTTCTTGAGGTTTACCTTTCAGTGGGAAGGTTCCCAGGTACTCCTGGGTTGTAAAACTGTTGAGAGTCTGTGAGAAGTTGTACATCTCAAAGAGAAAGAATTTACAATTGAAAGTTCACTTAGGTAAACACTCCTAGAAAAGGAGGTCAGGGGCCTATAATCTAGAAACCTGTCTAAAATTTAGCGAAGCTGAGGGGAAGAGTAACGTTGTCTTCTTGGTCAATAGACTTAGAGAGATACCAGAATCAGGACTGGGGCACTGGAAGACAACTGGGAAAAGTCAGGAACTACTTCTTGCAAAGAATATGCTTTCTAGTTGTCCCCATGCATAAAATGTGTTCCTCTATATTGTCTCAAATTCTTTATTTTGCCTTACTATTCTTACTGAAGGTAGATCAACAAAATTCATTTGAGCTATCTAGCATTCTTTTAAAATCCAAGTTTTTTAAAGTTTATTTATTTATTTATTTTTATTTAGAGAGAGAGAATGAGCAAGGGAGGGGCAGAGAGACAGAATCTCAACCAGGCTCCACACTTACAGTGCTAAGCCCAACTAGGGGCCAGAATTCAGGAACTGTGAGACCATGACCTGAGCCAAGATCAAGAATGAGACACTCAGGGGCGCCTGGGTGGCGCAGTCGGTTAAGCGTCCGACTTCAGCCAGGTCACGATCTCGCGGTCCGTGAGTTCGAGCCCCGCGTCGGGCTCTGGGCTGATGGCTCAGAGCCTGGAGCCTGTTTCCGATTCTGTGTCTCCTTCTCTCTCTGCCCCTCCCCCGTTCATGCTCTGTCTCTCTCCCAAAAATAAATAAACGTTGGAAAAAAAAAAAAATTTAAAGAATGAGACACTCAACCGACTGAGCCACCCAGGCACCCCAAAGTCCAAATGTTTTAATCTCAAATATTCAAGAAAAGTAAAGAGTACTTTATTAATATGAACAGAAAATTATAAATTAGTTCTCAAAAGACTCTGTTGAAGGCAATAGAGAGAGATTCTAAAGCCTTGTTCAAATTCTGACTTCACCCTCTATGATCTAAATGACCCTGTGCAACTTTTCACACTATATTGTTTGTTTCCTAGTGTGTAGGAAAGAGATACACAGGGCTATTAAAATATTTAAATATATTAATATTAAGTGCTTAGAAGTACACCTGAAAGAAAAGTATTACCTATTTTTATCTATTTCAAGAAATGGAATAATTTTTATAATATCTTTCTAAAACCAGAAATATAAAACCTCCTTACATATGTTTTAAATTGAATTCTGATTCAGGATGATTTGTTGTTTTCAGTTTGCTCTTTGGAAGTAGGTCCTATTTTCTCTGTCATAAATTATCTAAACTTACCCAATTAGAAAAAAATCTTACTGAACTAAATTGGTCATATGTCTTCTGACATTAATACCATATTTTGTTGGGTATTTACCAAACAATTAACCCAAAAATATATATGTATTAAAACAATATTTCCCTCTAAGTCATAAATGCAACTGTATAACTGTGAAACAAGACATATTTGTGACCAAATGGACTTTAAACAATTTATGGTTAAGAAAGAAGGCTGCCTTCCTATATTGCCCTTGCCAGAAGGTGAAGTAATAAATTCTTTTTCAGGCAAATATGTAGCACAGAAAGACGATACATCATTGTAAGTAGTACAAATAATTAGAATTTAAAATTACACATGAGAACAGTGATGTCACTAAGATAATGGCACAGGTCATTCCTGACTTCACTTTCTTTCATAAGAACAACCATAATCTCTTCAAAAACAAAACACCATTGAGAGAAGCCTAGAACAAGAGAGTGAGGCTGAAGCACCCCTGGGGCCACATAGACCTACACAGACTGCATTAGAAGGGTAAGAGATGTGGCTACACGTTGGCCACACTGCCCTTCCCCCAGGCCAGCACAGCACCACCTGGAGAGGGCTCCCCTGACACTCAGGTTCCTCCAGAGGGAAAAGAAAACTCAGAGGGGACAACCAGGCCCCTCCCTTTGTAGAAGTTATGGGTCCCTTTGTGGGGGACTCCTACTCTGATCTTGCGCCACAGAGATTATAGGGGAATCTGTGGGCTCAGCCACTGGGAGTCTGACTGTGAGAGACAGCAAGACAGGGACTCGCAACAACAAGCACATGGATCTTGGCAGAACTTAACATGCAGTGCCCAAAGTAGTAATCCCAACCAGAAGCTATGTTCATCTGCAGAACCAAGTCAGGGGATGTACTCTGACCCAGAAACTTGATGAGGTGCAGATTTGCCTGATTAAATGAGGAGTTCTCCTGGCCTTAGAGCCCAGTTTACCCACACCCACTCAAGGTGCTGAGTCACAGCCCCAACCACTGTGGAAAGTGCCTTCTAGCCTCATCTGACCCCAAGGGCTAATGACAACTCCTGGAAGGTGTGCAGCTCGGTGGCAATCAAGCTAAGAGGCAGATGTGCAGATACCAGCATACCAAAGCAATACCAGCATAGAGGCTCCCCATGCTACACACTGACAGAGGATTAACTTATAGCCCATGCTGACTATGATTAACTCATAGCTGCCGGCCCCCCCAACTGGCGAGACTGGAAAGAGTAGTTTAGAGCATCCTCTCCTCGCCCACCTAGGCAAAAGAGCTGAAGCATAGTCCCATCCACTGGGAAGAGTGTCTTCTCAACCCAACTGGCCAAAAGAAGTGGTAGAAATGCCTGAAAAGTGTACAGCCCAGTGGAACAGGAACTCAGAGAAGGGCAAACAGAGCTAATAGTTTGCAGAGTAAAGCCAGGGACCTTGTTTAGCCAGAGACCTTGTGGTGTGGGTCAGTTTGAGTTAATGACAATAAACTAAGAGTTTTACTGGTTTTAGAACTGCTTCTCTGAGAGCAGAGAATCTAATCTGTAGCCCTTCTCATTGCTGAATGCAGCATTTAGCTTTTCCAACCAGGAAAACTTATCAGAACATACAGAAAGCTGTGTAACCCATTCAACAGCCCTACATGCATTGGCCTTTTTTTTTTAATTTTTTTTTTTTAACGTTTATTTATTTTTTTGGGACAGAGAGAGACAGAGCATGAACAGGGGAGGGGCAGAGAGAGAGGGAGACACAGAATCAGAAACAGGCTCCAGGCTCTGAGCCATCAGCCCAGAGCCCGACGCGGGGCTCGAACTCACGGACCGCGAGATCGTGACCTGGCTGAAGTCGGACGCTCAACCGACTGCGCCACCCAGGCGCCCCGTATTGGCCTTTTAACAGAGAACACATTCTGGGATTCTACCACCTGCAGAGCAAAAATGCTAGCCTCTGACCAAGAAATTCAGGGTGGACTTAGGCCTGATTTGAGCCTTCAAACAACAAACTCTATAGTCTCTGAGTCCTGTCCTGCTGCCATGCCAGGGAAGGGAAGCTAATTCATAGCTATATCTGCTACTGAATATAGCCCATATTCGTGACCAGAGAAGCCACACAGACATGGAGCCCTTCCTAAAGACTCATATAGGTAGGGAATCAAGCCAGCAGTCCTATCCAACTTTTCTCAGCCAGTAGCACATCCTCCCATCCCGTCCCTAGAGCTTGATTAGTTGCCACCTTCAAATAAACCATAATAGACCATAACCACCCAAACACATTGCCAGCAGACACACACAGAAAACTAAACTGAACTTACTGGTAAAGAACTGTTTCTGCCAAGCAAACCTGTAAAGTCTTTTACAGGAGCCAGATTATTCAAGTTCACAGATACAAAAAAAAAAAAGAAAAATCAGATAATTATGACACCATCAAAGTAAATTAATAAAATTCCAATAATTGACTCTAAAAATATAAAAATCTAGAACTTTCAGAGAAAGAATACAGAATAATCATTTTAAGGAAATTTAATGAACTACAGGAAAACACAGATACACAACTAAATGAAATTAGGAAAACAATGCATGAACAAAACGAGAAGTTTTAATTTTTTTTTTCAACGTTTATTTATTTTTGGGACAGAGAGAGACAGAGCATGAACGGGGGAGGGGCAGAGAGAGAGGGAGACACAGAATCGGAAACAGTCTCCAGGCTCTGAGCCATCAGCCCAGAAAACGAGAAGTTTTATAAAGAAATAGCAAACTTCCAAACAAACAGAAATCCTAAAGTTGAAAAATACAATAAATGCAGTGAAGAATTCAATAGTTTCAAAAGTAGACTGGATGATGTGGAAGAAAGAATTAGTGACCTGGAAGATAGGACATTGGAAATTACCCACTCAGAAGTGAAAAAAAAGGGGGGAGGAGGATAAGAAAGATTAAAGTCCCTATGGGAAACAAACAAACAAAAAAAGAAACACTACTTTCAATATGGGAATTCCAAAGGGTGAAAAGAAAAAGAAAGAGACAGAAAGTATATTTAAAGAAATAATGGCTGATAACTTCTCTACATGGGGAGAGAATTGGACATCCAGAACCAGGAGGCCCTAAAGACTCCAGATAGGCTAAATCCAAATATGACTACATTAAGATATATTGCAATTAAATCATCAGGAGTCAAGGACACAGAAAGAAATTTAAAAGCAGCCTGACAAAAGAGAATAATGTACCATTTATGTGCATTAAAAGTAAATAAAACAAAACAAAACACTAATTAACATCATAAAAACACAAAAAGTTTGATTATATCAAACTTAAAAGCTTTTTGTACAGTGAAGGAAATCAAACAGTGAAACAAAAAGGCAACATACCGAATGGAAGAAAATATTTGTAAATGATGTATCTGATAAGGGGTTAATATCCAAGCTATATAAAGAAACCATTCAGCTCAACACCACCAAATTAAAAAACAAACAACAAAACCCAAGTAATCCAATAAAAAATGGGCAGAGGATATGAATACAGTTTATTTCAAAGAAGATATACAGAAGGCCAACAGACACATGAAAATATGCTCCACATCACTAATCATCAGGGAAACACAAATCAAAACCACAATGAGATAGCCCTGATACCCATTAGAATCACCAGTATGAAAAATACAAGAAATAACAAGTGTTGACAAAGATTTGGAGAAAAGGAAACTTTTGTGCACTGTTGGTGGTAAAGCAAATGGTCAGTTACAGTGGAGAACAGTATGGAGTTTCCTCAGAAAATTAAAAATAGAAATACCACATAATCCAGTAATTCCACTTTTTTTTACCAAAGAAAATAAAACTAGTAATTTAAAAAGATATACACAAGACTATGTTTATTGCAGCATTTTTAAAATAGCCAAGATATGGAAACAACTCAAGTGTCCATCAATACATGAATGTATAAAGAAGATGTGGTATAATATATGCAATGAAATAATATTCAGCCATAAATATGAATGAAATCTTGCCATTTGTGAGAACATGGATGGACCTAGAGGACATATGCTAAGGGAAATAAATAAGAGAAACACAAATATATTATTGCATCTATATGTGGAATCTAAAAAAACAAAACAGGGGCACCTGGGTGGCTCAGTTGGGTAACTGGTTGAGTCTTGGATCATGATCTCGTGGTTCGTGGGATCGAGCTACACATTGAGCCCTGTGCTGACAATGCAGAGCCTGCTTGGGTTTGTCTCTCTCTCCCTCTCTTTTTGCCCCTCCCCTGCTCATGCTTGCTCGCTCTCTCTCTCTTTTCTTTTTTTTTTTTATTTTTTTTTATTTTTTTTTTTAAATTTTTTTTTTCAACGTTTATTTATTTTTGGGACAGAGAGAGACAGAGCACGAATGGGCGAGGGGCAGAGAGAGAGGGAGACACAGAATCGGAAACAGGCTCCAGGCTCTGAGCCATCAGCCCAGAGCCTGACGCGGGGCTCGAACTCACGGACCGCGAGATAGTGACCTGGCTGAAGTCGGACGCTTAACCGACTGCGCCACCCAGGCGCCCCTCTCTCTCTTTTCTCAATATCAATAAATAAATAAACATTAACAACAACTACAAAAAAATGGAACCTTTGGCTTCTGGCAGAGGCAACGTGCTCGCCCCAAACTAGCACTTGCCTGGAGACTCTGCTGCTCTGGAAGGTTGTCAGCACTCTGTTTAAAAAATAAAATAAAGTAAAAACCAAAACAAACAAACAAACAAAAAACAAAAACAGGATCATAGATACAGAGAATAAACTGGTGTTTGCTAGAGAGGACAAGAGTGAGGAGATGGATAAAATAGTTGAAGGGGATTAAAGGGAAAAACTTCTGGTTATAAAATAAAGAAATCATAGAGAGAAAAGCACAGCATAGGGAACAGTTAATATTGTAATAATGTTGTATGGTGACTATACTTATCATGAGGATCATTGAGTAAGGTATAGAAGTTTTGAATCACTATGTTATATACCTATTATATTACCTATATAATTACCTATATATTACCTATATAATTATTATATAATACCTATTATATAACTATTATAACATTACATGTCACCTATAATTCAATTAAAAAATCAGGAGATAATGAGATGACATATTTAAAATATTGAAAAAAAGCAACTGACCAAAAGACATGAAAACACAAAAAAAGACAGAAGGATAAGAAAGAGGGGGGCAATGAATCTGCAAAACAACCCGAAAACAATAAAATAGCAATAGTAAGTCTTAATCTATCAATAATATTTAAATGTAAATGGATAAAATTATCCAAACATAAGCTATAGAATGACTAAAAGAAATTAAAAAAATATATATATGCAACAATATACTGCCTACAGAAGATACACTTTACCTTTAAATACAGAGATAGACTGAGAATAAAGGGGTGAAAAAGACATTTTAAGCAAATAACAGCTAAAAAAATAAAAGCAGAAGAGCTAAATTTACATCAGTTAAAATAGACTGCAAACTAAAACTTGTAAAATGAGACAAATAATGCTATTACATAATGATCAAACTATTAAGAAAATATAACAATGTAAGTATTTATGTGTCCAACATCACAGCACATAAATATATAAAGCAAAAACTAACAGAGTTAAAAGGAGAAATAAATGACAATACAACAATAATTGAGGTCTTTAATACCACATTCTCAACAATGGATAGACCATTCAGAACTAATAAGGAAACAGTGAATTTCAACACTATAGACCAAACGTACTTAACAGCCATATACAGAACATTCTATCCAAAATACCAAAACGCACATTCTTCTCAATGACACATGGAACATTTTCCAGGATAGACCATATGTTAGGCCACAAAATAAGTCAACAAATTCAAGAAGAGTGAAATCATACCAAGGATTTCTCTTACCATAATGGCATGAAACTAGAAATCAATAACAAGAGGAAAACTGAAAAGTTCACAAATACATGGAAAGTAAACAACACTCTCCTGAACAACCAAGGGATCAAAAAAGAGATTACACAATAACTAAAAAAAGTATACTGAGACAGAGGTGCCTGGGTGGCTCAGTTGGTTAAGTGTCCAAGTTTGACTCAGGTCATGATCTCACAGTTTGTGAGTTTGGGCCCCTCATCGGGCTCTATGCTCACAGCACAGAGCTTGGAGCCTGCTTCAGATTCTGTGTCTCCCTCTCTTTCTACCCCTCCCCTGCTCATTCTCTCTCTCTCTCTCTCAAAAATAAATAAACATTAAAAACATTTTAAAAAGAGTATACTGCGACAAACAAAAATGCAAACACAACATACCCAACACACCAAAACTCATGTGATGCAGCGAAAGTAATTCTAAGAGAGACGTTCATACCAATAAACACCTATATCAAAACACAAAACAGATTCCAAATAAACCACCTAACTGCTTTAGGAACTTGAAAATGAAGAACAAGCTGAGCCCAAGGTTATCAGAAGAAAGGAAATAATAAAGATTTGAGCAGAAATGAATGAAATAGAGAATAACAATAACAATAGAAAAGATGAACCACATTAAGAGTTGGTTCTTTGAAAAGATAAACAATATTGACAAACTCTTAGCTGGACTAACCAAGCAAAAATCTTAAAAAGACCCAAATCAACAAAATTATAAATGAAATAGGTGACAGCATAACTGATAACACAAGAAATTCAAAGGATCATAAGAAGCTGCAATTAATAATCATACAACAAACTAGGCAACATAGAAAACCAGAAAAATTCTTAGAAACAAAAAACTTACCAAGACTGAAACAGAATAAAATAGAAAGTCTAAGTGGACCAATTACGAGTAAGGAGATAGAATTAGTAATCAAAAATATCCCTAAGGAGAAAAGCCAGGGACCCTCTAGCTTCACTGGTGAATTTTAGCAAATTCTAAAATTTCTAATTTCTTTAGATGTTCTAAAACATCTAAAGAAGAATTACCAATCTTCTCCAAATTCTTCCAAAAATCAAAGATAAATGAACATTTTAAAAACTCATTTTACAGGACTACCATTATCCTGATACTACAAGTGAAAGAGTATACTACTAGGGAAAACAAAACAAAACAAAACAAAACACTACAGGCCAACATCCCTGATGAATACACAAAAATTCTCAATAAAATACTAGCAAACAGAATTCAGCAGCCCATTAAATGGATAACACCACATAATCAAGTGGGATTTATCTAGTGAGATGCAAGGATCTTTCAACATGTGCAAATCAATCAATGAGATACATTACATTAATAACACAGTGAAAAAATCCATATGATCGTCTCAATAGACACAGAAAAATTATTTGAAAAAAATTCAACATCCATTAATGATAAAGCCCTTAACAAATTAGGCATAGAAAGAACATATCTCCACATAACAAACACCATATGTGAGAAATGTTAGCTGTGGAGCTAACATCATACTCAATAGTGAAAAGATAAAAGGTTTTCCTCTAAGATCAGAAATAAGACTAGTGATCCCACTGTTACCACTCCTATTCAACATGGAACTAGATGTCCTAGCAAGAAATGGAAACAGAAGTTACCAGAATTGGAAAAGAATTGAAACTGTCTCTATTTGAGGGGACATGATTTTACATATAGAAAATCCTGAGGACTCAACAAAAAAACTCTTAGATTTAATCAAAGTCTTCAGTAAAGTCACAAGATACAACATGAACATACAAAAATCAGTAGCCTTGCTATACACTAAGAACAAAATTTTTGTGACAGAAATTTAAAAGTCAATCCCATTTACAATAACATTGCAAGCAATAAAATATTTAGGAATAAATTTAAGTAAGGAGGTGAATGAGCTCATGCTGAAATCTACAAGGCATTGTTGCAAGAAGTTGACGAAGACACAAATAAATGGAAAGGTATTCCATGTTAATAGAACAAAAGAATTAACACTGTTAAAATGTCAATACAGTTGACAAATGGGTGTGAACTGCATGGGTCCACTTACACAGTTTTGTTTTGTTTTTTTTATAAATAATGTATAGCACTGTACATGTATTTTTTTCTTCCTTACAATTTTCTTTAACATTTTCATTTCTCTGGTTTACTTTATTGTAACAATACAATATATCATATATGTAATACATAGAATATATAAAATATGTGTTAATTGACTGTTTATATTATCTGTAAGACTTCCACTCAACAGTAGGCTATTAGTAGCACTTTGGGGAGTCAAAAATTGTACATGGATTTTTGACTGCATGAGAGTCATGCCCCTAACCCCTGTTTGTTCTAAGATCAACTGTACCACCAACACCATGTAGAGATTCAATGCAATTCCTATTAAGATTCTAATGGAATTTTTTACAAAAGTAGAAAAAAAAAAACACTCCTAAAATGGATATGGAACCACAAAAGACTATGAGTAGCCAAAGAAATCTGTGGAAGAAGAGCAAAGCAGAAAGTATCACACTTCCTAATTTCAAGCTATACTATAAAGCTAAAGCCGTCAAAAGAGTATGGTACTGGCATAAAAACAGACAAATAGACCAATGTAACAGAATCAAGAGTCCAGAAATAAATCCAAGCATATATAACAATTATTTGACAATGAAGCCAATAATACTTGATGGAGAAAAGACAGTCTCTTCAATAAATAGTGCTGAGATAATTGGATATTCACATGTAAAAGAATAAAACTGGACCCAAATCTTAAGCCACTTCACAAAAATTAACTCAAAATAAATAAAGACTTAAGTGTAAGAATTGAAACCTCAAACCCATACAAGGAAACATAGGAACAAACTCCTTGACCTGGGTCTTGGTAACAGTTATTTGTATATGACTTCTAAAACATAAGAGACAAAATAAAAAATAAAGTGGGACTACATTGGCTCCCGCACAGTGAAAGAAATCATCAATGATGTGAAAATACAATCTACAGAACAGGAAAAAAATATTTGCATACCATATATCAGATATGGTGTCAACCTAAAAAAAAAAAAAACAAAAACCACATAAAGAACTCATACAACTCAAGAGCAAAGTACAAGTAATCTGATTTTAAAATGTGGGCAAAGGATCTGAATAGACATTTTTTTCAAAGAAGACATATAAAAGGCCAACTGGTACATGAAAAGATGCTCAATAGCACTAGTCATTGGGGAAATGTAAATTAAAAGTGCAATGAGATCTCATCTTATGTCTGTTAGAATGGGCATCAAAAAAAAAAAGACAAAAGATAGAAATGCTGGCATGGATGTAAACAATAGGAAATCCTTGTGCCTTATCAGTGGGATTTTAAATTGGTGCAGCTACTGTGGAAAAGAGCATAGAGAATTCTCAAAAATGAAAAATAGAACCACCATATGGTCCAGGAATTACACTTCTGGGAATATGTTCAAATGTAATGAGAGTACTATTTCACAAAGATACCTGCACTCCATGATCATAACAGCATTATTTGCAATAATTAAAACACGGAAATAACCTAAGTGTCCACTGATGGATGAACGAATAAAAGAGCTGTTATGCAAACACACATAACGTATATACATACAATGGAATTTTATTCACCCACAAAAAATGATAAAATCATACCATTTGCAACAAGTGGATGGACCTTGAGGACAATATAATAAGTGAAATAAGTCAGATAGTGAAAGACAAAAATTGTACAATGTCACTTATGAGGAATCCAAAACACTAAACTAATAGAAAAAGAGATCAGACTCGTGTGTTACACAGAGGTGGGGTTAGGAGAAGAGAAAACTAAAGGAAAGTAGTCAAAAGGTGAAAGTTTCCAGTTATAAATAAATAAGTATATATAAATAAATATATACTAGGGGTATAATGTCCATTGTGATGACTATAGCTAATGCTACTGCATGATGTATAGAAAAGTCATTAAGAGATTAAATCCTACGTGATCTCACCACAAGGAGAAAATATATATTTTTTATTCTTTCTTCCAACACACACACATATACACACACACACACACACACACACAAATGGCCAACAAGCACATGAGAAGATACTCAATATCACTAATCATTAGGGAAACGCAAATAAAACCAGGAGTTATCACCTCACACCCTTTAGGATAGCTACTAACAAACAGAAAACCACAAACATTGGTGAGGACAAGGAGAAACTGGAACCCTCACATACTGTTGGTAGGAATGGAAAATGGCAGAGCAAGTGGGGAAAATGATATAGCAGTTCCCCAAAAAATCAGAAACAGAATTACCGTATGATGCAGGAAATCTAGGTATTCACTCAAAAGAATGAAAAGCAGGGTCATGAAGAGATATTTGTACAACCATGTTCATAGCAGCCTTATTCACAATAGCTAAAACATGGAAGCGACCAAAATATCCATGGATGCATGAATGGATAAGTAAAATGTTGTATATACATGCAATGAAATATTATTCAGCCTTAAAAAGGAAGGAAATTGTGACACAGGCCTACAGCATTTGTAAATCTTGGGGACATTATTCAAAGTGAGGTAGGGCAGATAAAAGGATAGTCGCTATATGATTCCACGTATATGAGGAATGTAGAGTGGTCAATTCATGGAGATAAGAGACCATAATGATGCACTGGCAGTGCAGAGCCTGCTTGCGATTCTCTATCTCTCTGCCCCTCCCCCACTCACTCTCTCTCTCTCTCTCTCTCTCTCTCTCTCTCCTCAAAATAAATAAATAAATAAACTTAAAAAACAAAAACAAAAACAAAACCAATGGGCCAAATAAAAACCATGGTCTATAAAGATAAGACCATTGTCCCCAGAGATAAGAATGGCTTTTATATTTTAAAGGCTTACAAGAAAAACAACAACAACAACAACAACAAACAAAGAATGTGTGACAGAAATTGCATGGCTTGCAAGTAGGTGGCCTGCAAATCCTAAAATATTTACCATATGACCCTTTGAAGAAAAAGTTTGTCAACCAACTTCTGCTCTATAGAATTTAAAACATAGGTGGAGCCCTAAATTTAGCTTTTACTTTCAAGGCAATTGCCTGACTTAACACCCGTGACTTATGTTTTGTTTTTTGTTTGTTTGCTTGTTTTTGTTTTCTTTTTTTTTTAATGGACTCTTAGAACCTTGAGGCAAAAAAAAAAAAAAATCCAGATACTGTCCAAATTGTAAAGCATACTAGGAGAATGCCCAATCCAAAAGATAATATTATCAGAGTAAGGGAGTCCTGGAAACACAGGTGCATACACAGGGTGCCACAAAGAAAATGGTCTACCCCCAAAACCATCACTGACTAAAGAGGAATAAATCCCTCCGAAGGATTTGCAACCTTAATTCAGCTTTTATATGTTTGTAGCTTGAATCCATATAACCTGAAAGGCCTGAAAAATCTTACAGCGAGAAGTTAGTATCAAGTGGCCCTGTTTGGCAAGGAATATATTCCAATATCTTGGCAGAAGCAAACGTAAGTATGCTCTACAAGGACCTCTTTTAATTGAAGAATCAGAGAATTCTCATGGATGGGCTCTGAATAAAAACGACCATACATTAAAAAAAAAATCATAAAACACCTAGGCTTAATGAAGAAGATAGTAGCAAATGACTTATAAAGACTTAAAATACCAGCATTATGAAACAGAACATTAAGTATGCTTACTATGTTTTAATCCACAAAAAATATAAGAAGCATTATAGAGAGCCAGAAGCCATAAAAGTTAGCCCACCTTGGTGGTAACTGATCCATGGAAAGCACCCCAGGCATAGGTATCTGCTAAAGCCTACCTGCACAATCCAGAGCTTCTGGTGTCTGGGAGGTTCCCTCCTGTCCCTGGGGCACCTCTCCACTCAGCATAACTCTTGCCTCAGCACCCACAATAGATAAGAGATGCTGTCATTTATTTCTTGCTGGTATGTGTGAGGTGCTTCTTGTTCCTAGATGGTATTACCTGCATATTTCCCACCTCCTTCTAGGAAAACCATTAGATATTCTAGAAGGAGGTGATCTGGTCTTGTGATGGTTGAGTACCTAGTGAGTTCTCTGTGTATTGTCTAGTAGGTACTGGAGTAGTTGTGTTGGCTGCGGACAGCTCTACTCTCTTATCACCCTCAGCCCCAAATCCCTGACCAATCTTGAAACAAATGATAGGAAGGTGGTTCTAGGGGTCTGTGGACATAAAGATCATCCACAATTCACTGTATGGGAAAGAAAAAGGACTCTAGATATAAAAAGCGGAAAGGGATTTATTACGAAAAATTAAGGATAAAAGAACAAAATCTAGTTTGTTTTTAGTCTAGACTTTGCAGAACTGGATAAGGGATTTTCCAAAAATCCATTTTGAGGCTTCTACAGCAGGACTGGTCTAGACGGTTGAACCTGCCCCTATCAGGCCCCTGCCCAAAGACACTACAGCCCTAGGGCATATGGTCTCAAATCTTTAATGGACCCTTCACTTGCATTTACCATGAGATGCTCCCATAAGCAGATCACAACCTCAGGTATACTTAAATACCTATAGAAACAGAAGAGATACAACTTCATTTTTTCCCATCTGTAGAAAAATTCTTATACCCAGCATTTTATATATTTATTCTTAAATTTGACACTTATTCCTTCTATAAAAGGAAAACCGCACAACTAATAGATAGATAGCATCGTAGATACCAACATAGATTTATATAATCAAGTAACCATATGTTCAAGAATTCTGCCCTGGGAGAAAACCAACCCAGAAATGAAGCTTTAAATGTTGTTTTCCTTTTCTAAATTTCTATTTTTTAAATGGTAATAGTGTAAGTGGATTTGAATGCCAAGAAATGGATGTCTCTATAATTAATGAGAAAAGAATAACTTTCACATTGCATTGGCAGAGATGTTTATGCTAATTTTCAATAATTGAGGAAGCGTTGCTAATAAATAATATTCTAAATTTAAATATCATTTTTGTCAGTAGGTTTTGACAATGATACTTACATTACCACAGGAATCATTCAGCAATGCAGTGTCTTAAATAGCATGCTACAATTAGCTTTTTGTTGCTGTCTTTCTTCTTCTTCCTCTTTGTTTTCTTAACACAAATTCCGAACTAGATATCTGTGACAGCAGAGTCATTACCTGAAAAAAATTCAACTCAGCAAAGAGAGAGTTTTTATATTGAGAAGTCAAATAATGAAACATTTGTCATTTCACTCAGACATGTCAGGGACACACCACTTGCCAGTCATTGTAGTAAGTGATGATAGTGTAGAAATGAGCCAGGCTCCTTTCTTTTTCTTAAGGAAATGGCAGCCCAGCACTCTCACTGGAAGATTCATAAACAAGTGAAATAGTAAGTCAAATAGATAGCCTTTAATTGCAACATGCACAGAGGAAGGGTAACAAACTCTGGCTTCCAGTCTTGAAGAACAGAGAGAAATAATGGCATCCTGGTTTCAGATGTTAGCATTCTTCGTAAGTAAGTGGCTTGAGTGCCTCAGAGGGAAAATCTGGAAAGGCTATTAGTACCACGTCACAGAGAGAGGCACAGGGATTTGGTGTTAACTCCTGCCCCATGACAAAGGCTTACATGTTTGTAGATCTAGCCATAATTACCTCGTGTAGAAGCATAATCATTGTGGAAAGTCCAGTTCTATTAGCTGCCTCATACAAGGTCCAATAATGGATGAAGGTCAGAGACTGTCTTCTTTTGCCTCACTTTCTTTTATCTCTATCAAGACTGCATTACTAAACATCTACTCCTCAACACTTTCCTCTTTCATACTTATTTTGAATAAGAACTATTCAGACAAACAAGGTTGGGAAGGGCATCATCTTGGGTCCCCTAAGAAATAGATGCCAAGATAGAATTAGCAATGTAGGAGATTGAATGTAATGTCTATAAAAGATATAAGGGGAGGGAGAAAGAGTAGGCAGAGAGTGAGTTTAGACGATGATGCTGGTCTAAAAACTGCCAAACATTATTTTTTTTAATTTTTGAAATGTTTATTTATTTTTGAGAGAGAGAAAGAGAGACAGAGCACGAGTGGGAGAAGGGCAGAGACAGAGAGGGAGATACAGAATCCAAATCAGGCTCCAGGCTCTGAGCTGTCAGCCCAGAGCAGGACATGGGGCTCGAACCCATGAACCATGAGATTATGACCTGAGACGAAATCTAGAGTTGGACGCTTAACCGACTGAGCCACCCAGGCGCACCCCTGTCAAACATTTTTTAGAGTGAAAGTTCTCTAAGACCAGAAATAGAGCTTGACGTTGAGAAAGTTTGTAATAAGCACTAGCTGAGTAACAGAATAAGCGAGGTTTTGGCAGGGAGGGAAAGTGGGAGAGAGAAGTAAATGCCAAAAAAATAAATAAGTAGCAATTAGTATTGATGCTGTCACAATGGTTGGGAGGTGGCTGAAATAAAATTCACTGAATGACTCCTTCTGAAAGCAAGGCCTTGTGGTTTTTTAGGGAAATTAAAATTGGTCTCTACCGTTGCCAGAAGTTAGTAGTAAGCACTGGTTGATCATCTACTGAGTACACAATGTGAATGAAAGATATGACCACGTGAAAGATTCATTGAGGTAGAAGAATAATATACTTAGAATAATAAGGGTCCTGGGAAAGCAAGGGAGTAGAGTCATACTCTAGTTGTTCTCTTAGTTAATGCTGTGCAGCAAAAAAAACAAAAACGAAACAAAACAAAACAAAACAAAAAAACAAAAAACAAAAAACAAACAAACAAAAACCATTATTGTATAAAACATGTCCTTTTTATTTTCTTCATAGATTCTGTAAGTTGGGGATTCAGGCAGAATACAATAGCAATGCCTTGTTTCATTCCATGATATCTAGACCTTCAACTGGGCATTATTAGAATAATACTGAAGTTAGAATTCTCATGCATTCGCCTCTGTATCTCAGGATGTTCTTTTTAAGATAATGATTTTTGTGCCTATACTTATAGGGTCTACTGTTCACTACTTCCCACTTTGTTTTCTGATGTTGATTTCTTTCACTATTCAGGACTACTCTGAACAGCTATCTGCCCTTGACATGAATAAAATGACTCTTTCTGAATACCCAGTAGTCATAGTTGGGAATGCTTTAACAGATAACCAAGTAAAAGGGCCATTAATATTTGCCCACATGTACTGTGGCATTTACAACATAAAATGTCATTATCGTTTAAGCCCCTACGACCTCTACCATTTCCATTTTTTTTGTCAGTAATCTCTATGGATTAAATGGTCTTTCTACAGAAGCTGTATTAATTATCTCAAGTCATCTATTATGGCTCTAAGTGAAAGGGAAATATATACCTTCTCAGGAGCCTCTCAAGAATGCTTTGGCAATCCTTCTAAAGAACACAATTTATAAAGGCACTGATTTATTTTTAATAGTCAAGTTCCATCCTTCTTTTGCCTTCTTTCAGCAAGGTTGGGGAATCTGTTGCTTTTTAAACATGTCCTTGTTAATGTAATTTAAACACTGCAACTTCAGGAGTTGGCATTTTTATTCTGGATGTGACTCTTTATTGCCAGAGTATAATATAGGGGAAGATGTCCACTGAAGGGATCAGGAAAGGCTGCTATTACTGTAGGTGAATTGTGAAAATATGCAAGACTAAGTAAAATACGGTTCAATTTATACAGAGTTTGAAAGGATGGAAAAAAATAAAGTAGACCAATCTTTTTCAGGAGGGGTCGAGTAGATGCCATGTTCCTTCTCTCACAGAACTTAGAGCCTCCTATATTCCTCTGCCCTGCTACCCTTAGGATAATGAAGAAATTCTTATTTAAACATTAATAGGTGTCTTTTCCTTAATTCACATTTAATTAATGTCATCTTTCCGGCCCTGGCTCCAGAACATCTTCCCACTGGCGTCTCTCCTTCCAAGAAATAGAGAATAACTATGCACTCATCACAGCTCTTTCTGTCTGTACTGGTAAAGAGAATATTAAGATCTAAGTATCTGCCTCAACCAAAGCCTGTATCAGTAAAACATGAACCCAAAAGAATCATTCTCCCTAATTTTTTCTATCTTTTTTCTATTTTATGACATGCAAGCCACACTATCTCTGATACATTGGCCACAAATGATGAGATCAGAAGGTGGTACCAAAATCAAGGGCAAAGAAGCCCAGGATGGACGTGAAGAAGGCTGCCTGTCTCTGAAGTGCCTTGGCCTAATTCTGTCCAATAGGGGTGCTGTATATGCAATGGTGATAAACTGACCCAATTCCTTGGGCTTATGACATAAAAACAAGCACCAGACCATTCCCATCAGTTTGTTTCTCTAAAAGCTATGGTACAGATCAATGCTAGGAATGCTCAGCTCCGGAGTGGTTGTCAAAAAGGGGGCTATAGTTTGTATCATTTCTTGGTCCTTCATGGTCACTATGTAGCTTTGCAATAAATATTGTCTCAAAGGAATCCCAAATAAGATTCCCCCTCAAAACCCTTAAGAGCTTAACTAATGCAAAGTACTGACAGATTGATTAAACTTTTGTGATGAGTGTCCCAAAGACCACCCCAGGCTCAGTGATTCATCAGAAGGACTCACAAGCCTCAGCATGTACACAAGTATAATTTATTACAATAAAAGGATACAAAACCAAAGCATCGAAGAGGAAAGGCATATGGAGCAAAGATGGGAAGAAACTTCCCATCTCACGCTTCCAAGGGTCCTCTCCAGTTGGACTTACACAGGATATGCTTAATTCCTCCAGCATCCAATTGTGACAACATGCGTGAAGTGTCGTCATTACATCCTCAGCATCTAAATTTTTATTAGGGGTAGGCCACACGGTCACATTCTACTTAGCGCACACCAGGATTCTTGACTCCTAGAAGGAAAACAGTTCTTCAGCTTAATTGATTGCGCAGTCTGGGCACAGGGAGCCACCTTTATTAGATACGGACCAGTGGGAATACTCCCCAAGTTCAAACGCCCAGATACAAGCCAAAGACCAACCTCGCAAGCCAAGTTTTCTAAGGATAGCAGTTTCACATCCCCCCCTTGCCAGGTATTTCTCTTCCCTAAGATAAATGACTTCAGATTATTTTACACTAACTTTGATAAGCTATATTCACAAATTTCTAATGAGTTTTGTTGATTACATTTAGCTTTTCCTAAGTTAATGGGCATGACAATGCTTCAGTTATGGAAAAGTAATTGCCATGGGTACGAAGGTAATGTGTTTACGTTTTATTGCTTTATACTACTTGAAGTAATGCTGTAAATGACCTATTAACTGTCCAGATGTGAATAGGTCCTTTCATATGTTGGGGGAATTTACCTTTCATATGTTGGGGGAAAAAATTAAAAGAAGAGTGGAAGGTCGTTGAGGCTAGATTGAGATGCGACTACAATATTTTAAATTAAAAAGGGCATTGAGTTTTAGCCAATTGGGTATACTAGAAGTGACTACTTTTGATTTGTCTCTATTAAAATGTAAGAAAAATCCTCTAGTGGCAAAATTCCAAGCAAACCCATTCACGGAAATTAGTGATTCATATTAGCTATCTGGATTAACTGTGCTGCTTCCACCAGAAGACAATCAAGAACTAAACTATATTCTAAGGAGGAATTAAAAAAAAAAATTACTGTGCATTCAGATTAGAACAGATGTTATATTAGGAAATGCTGGATTATCCACTCAGCATAGAAAGTCTCCACATTCCCGTTTGGGAAGAGCCACAGCAGTATAGTTAGGAATTATGCTGTCATCCTGAAAAGGAAATCACAAAGCCAATGAACACCTTCGATTTGAGTTCAGGGCTTGGCCCTTTGTGGGTCTCACCTCTACCCTGGTCCTTCACACAGAACCCTCTCCTCCACTATTTTATTGGTTAATTACTCTATCAATTACTTTTTCTTAATAAGCTTAAGTTAGAATTTTTTGTTTGGGTCCAGTTGATGATTACAAACATAATTATTAATCCATTTTTTTAAAATTTTTTTTTAACATTTATTTGTTTTTGAGACAGAGAGCATGAACAGGGGAGGGTCAGAGAAAGAGGGAGACACAGAATCCGAAACAGGCTCCAGGCTCTGAGCTGTCAGCACAGAGCCCGATGCGGGGCTCGAACCCACGGACCGCGAGATCATGACCTGAGCCGAAGTCGGACGCTTAACCGACTGAGCCACCCAGGCGCCCCTATTAATCCATTTTTAAGCCAACAAATTAAATGCTGTCTGAACAACGGCCAAGTATTCTATCACTTTCTAAATGAAGAGAAACCATCAGCAGAGGAAGTTTCTCACATTTTTCTTTTAGCTTAACCCTTAGTTTAGATGATGAGACACATTCATGACAACAATGACTTCAAGAGCAGCTGCTAACTAAATTTGGGTTTACACCCTCGAATTCTTCAGCTCACTAGCCAACATTCTCCCTAAAAGGTTTATAGTTTTTATTAGCATCAGAAATGTGTACTTTAGAATAGTACACATGAGCAGGGTAAGAGACTTAATTTCATAAAAGGACTTTAAGCCGAGTGACAATGCCGAATAGCATTCACCAGGTACAAACAAAACAAAACAAAACAAAACAACAAAACAAACAAACAAACAAAAACAACCCTGACTTTAGATTTGTGTACCACCTCAGGACAGTGAGCACAATCCGAGATTATTTTTTAAACATTGAGCTAAACCACATACCAAAACAGTTTATCTTTTTAAATAGTAACTATATGAACCTAGATAATAAGAGCTACTATTTTTCATTTTGAATGATTTCCTTCAGAAAAAGAAAACAATAAAGTGCCCTTAAAAGGTAGGCTAGGGCGCCTGGGTGGTGCAGTCGGTTGAGCGTCCGACTTCAGCCAGGTCACGATCTCGCGGTCCGTGAGTTCGAGCCCCGCGTCAGGCTCTGGGCTGATGGCTCAGAGCCTGGAGCCTGTTTCCGGTTCTGTGTCTCCCTCTCTCTCTGCCCCTCCCCCGTTCATGCTCTGTCTCTCTCTGTCCCAAAAATAAATAAACATTGAAAAAAAAAAAAAATTTGGGGCGCCTGGGTGGCGCAGTCGGTTAGGCGTCCGACTTCGGCCAGGTCACGATCTCGCGGTCCGTGAGTTCGAGCCCCGCGTCAGGCTCTGGGCTGATGGCTCAGAGCCTGGAGCCTGTTTCCGATTCTGTGTCTGCCTCTCTCTCTGCCCCTCCCCCGTTCATGCTCTGTCTCTCTCTGTCCCAAAAATAAATAAAAACGTTGAAAAAAAAATTAAAAAAAAAAAAAAAAGGTAGGCTAAAAAAACTCTCTAAGGTTACAACTTTAGTAGAGTGATCTGAAACTTCACAAAACAAAATTTGACTAAAAAGCTAAGTGCCTTGAGTCACTCACATGGTTAACTGGGACATTCTCTGCCTCTCATTCACCCAAATTCACCCAAATTCACCCAAATTTCAAGCGCCACATTACAAAATATGAAATCATGTTGAAATAACACACATTATCTAAATAAAGCTAGAACATGACTTTTATTTTTCTGTCTGGGTAGAAAACTGGTAGAAAACTGTCTGGGGAACAAACGGCCATTAATCTCATCTTTTAGTTGAATACTATAAAACTTCGGACGAGGAAGAAAGATATGGCAAATATTCCACCACCACAGATTTTAGCACTATTAATTGCTTTTTAGTTTGGGGAGCATACTAATCCACATCTCGGTTGTCCAATGACTCTAATAAATCCGGGTTCCAGGGCTCATATTCCAAGAGAGACTGAAAGTATCTTTCACATGCTCCAGCCCCCATTTCCTAAATCTTTCCCAGGAAAATACTCGAGTCCTCTAATTTATACAGTGGGAGCAATGAGTGCCAATTCTGGAAGGGTCCCAGTATCCATAGCCACTGTCCTCACCACCATAACTTGTGGCCGCCACCAAGTGTCACTGTGGACTGCTGCTTTACCCGGGCCCTGAGACTTCAGGTTCATACCTGAGAAGGGATTGAGAAGGGAAATCTCAATAAAGGAGAAAAGAAAATGAAGTCAATGAGGAAGATAAATATGGTTTTGTAACAACTGCTGGAATGATTTGGGGAGTTAAATACCGTAATGGAAAATATAGTTTCCTAGAAAGAAATGATATTAGACGTGTTGACAGGATGACTGTAGATATCAACACATTTTAGATTTCTCTGTTATTTACGTTAGATTGGAAGCCTTGGGACGTAGACATGAGGAAGGGAATCTGCAATGGTGTGATTCACTTCGCAGGGGTTTTCTCTTCTAAGTCTATCCAGAGTAAAAAGTTTGAACTTGGGCAAACATTTCTCCCCAATTCATTTCAGTTATAACTCTTTCCCAATACAAAAATTATACCTTGTGTCACTTGTCTTAGACTTCAGATCAGTTTAACTATGGCTGTGTTATATTTTGCATCTTTAAAACTCCACCGTCTTTAATGACACAGAGGTAAAATCAGAATTGATTAATTTTTCTTTCTCCGTGTTATTGCTGCATATTCAATTTTTTTTTTTTTTGTAAGCACATGATCAAATCTATATTGTTTGCTTTGTTCTGAGCAGGTCTGTAAAACCCATTAGATTATCCTTATATAATTTTTTGAAAACTTAGCTTAATCTTGGCTTTCTTCTTTCAGACAATTATTGCTTTTATATGATGCTATTCTTCTCGGCTTTGATTACGTGTTCCTCCTTCCAGATTGTCTATATCTTACTTCAGTTGTAAGTAACCAGAGAGTTCCTGCAGATAGTGCAGATTCTTTAGATGTCTCATGATATGTTAATCATCAAAATACATTTTCCATGTGTCATTAAAATATGGAAACTTTTTCTTCAAGCTAACCTTTTCTTGGAATTTCTAGTCTGAACATCAACCTTTTATGGGATAAACACTTCCTGAAATCTCCTTTTGGACGTGCAAGATATACGTATTTTCTAATGTATGTATATGTATTTTGTTCCAAGGTTCTGATTTCCTAGTAATTCACCAAGCAGGTAGACTTTTAAAATTTCTATTATTTATTTATTTATTTATTTATTTATTTATTTATTTATTTTGAGAGGGGGAGGGGCAGAGAGAGACAGAGAGAGATAGAGAAAGAGAGAGAGAATCTCAGGCAGGCTCCATGCTCAGTGTGGAACCCAATGCTGAGCTCAATCCTACGACTGTGAGATCATGACCTGAGCTGAAATCAAGTGTTGGATGCTCAACTGACTGAGCCACCCAGGCTCCCCATGGACTTTTTGTATTAATTTAAACTATATACAGAGTCCAACTTTCCCCCTATTGCATCCCTAAAACATCCATGCAGCTCCTAAGATCCTGACTGCATGCCGAGCTCTACACCATGATCAAGTGTTCTGTGCAAAGCACCCTGTAAGTGACTCAGATATATGCCATCTATTAGAAGCAATGAAATAGAAAAAAATATATATTAAAATAATCACATTTTTCATTTGAGACTGCAATTCTTTCCCACCCACATGAAAATATATTTCCTTGGCTACATTTTCCTGGGAATGGATACAAGGGGATATATTACATTAAATCATTCTGCATAACTTGATTCCCACATGATAGATTTTTAGTGCTATGATTTTTGCCTAGTTCTGGGTCAAATATCTTTCCTAGCAAACTCCCCAGTTTGAATTCCAAGAATGGCTCAGTTTGAACTCTTTTTCCACAGAGGTTTTTGATTTTCCCATTTATTTCCTTTCTCATTATACTGTATCAGAAACTCCTTTAAGAGAATTAAACTTTGATTAAGAACCAGGTCAGATTGGGGCACCTGGGTGGCTCAGTTGGCTAAGCATGTGACTTTGGCTCAGGTCATGACCTCACAGTTCGTGGGTCAGGTTCTGTGCTGACAGCTCAGAGCCTGGAGCCTGCTTCAGATTCTGTGTCTCCCTCTGTCTCTGCCCTTGCACTCTCTCTCTCTGTCTCTCAAAAATAAATAAACGTTAAAAAAAAGAACCAGATCAGATTACATTCTGCTGCAACCTTGGTAGTCTCTTTCTATCATTCCATCAACAAACATGGAATGATTACCTATTGAAACAGTACCTGTTATAGCTACTGGCATTACAACTTAAAATAGAACAAAACAAATCCCCATCCTCAAAAATCCTATTCTTTAGTAGGTAAGAACACAATAAATAAGATTAAAAAAAATAAACATGTATGTTAGAAGGTGATGAGTGCTCTGAAGAAAAATAAAGCAACAGGAGGAATATAAAGTTGAACACGTGCAGTTTGTGATGGAGTGGGTAGGTCTGGTTTCACTCAGATGGGGCCATGTGAGTAAAGATGTGATGGAAGTGAAGGAGAAATTCAAGTGAATGTCCAGGAAATGAATGTTTCAGATAGAGGGAAGGACAAGTATCAAAACGTTGGTTTGGGAATCTGATTGAAATGACTGAGGAATAGCAAGGAGGCTGGCAGAGGTGGTGAAGAGTGAACTGAGATGATAGGTCAAAGAACAATCGTGTGGAGCCTCTCTGTGATTTGTAAGGATATTAGTCTCATGATGTGGGAAGCCCTTGTTGGACTTGATGGCCATGATATTATACCATCTAATTTTACTTTTTAAACAATATTACTCTGGGGGCTCTATTAGAAACAGACCAAAGGAAGGCAAAGGGGAAAATGAGAAAAACAACAGTAGTACCTTGGGGCAATGCATTAGTTATAGAAGTTGGGAGACATGGTCAGATTTGGAACATATTTTAAGGCAGAGTGACAGATTTTGATGACAGATAGAACATGGGTTATGATAATTTAAGTGAAAAGGATGCCTCCAAAAGTTTTAGCCAATGCAAATGGAAGAAGAAGTTGCCCATGATGGAGGAATAGAGTTTTGTGGGTGGTGCTAGAAGGAGGAGAGACTTTTTAGTGTCAAGTTTGAGATGCCCATGAGACAACTAGCAGGAGATATTTGTGAAGTCAATTGGACATATTTCTAGAGTTGGGAAGGGAGGTAGATTGTAGAAATACACGTTGGATCAATTAACTTCTAGATGGATATTAAAAGTCTTAAGGCTTTATGAAACTCCCCAAGGAGTGAATTGTGAAGAAAACTAAAAGAGAAAAAAAAAAAAGGACTGTATGCTGGGACACTCCAACATTAAGAGACCAGGGAGACAGGGAGATAAGAAAAAATAGATAAAGCAGAAAGAAAATAATGGCCTGAGAGGTAAGAAGAGAAACAGAGAGTATTGTATCCTCTAAGACAAGTAAAGAAACTGTTTCAAGGAGAAGGTAGTGATCAAAATGTTACAGATAGTTATGTTACTTTTCTAACCTGTCAAAAGTTTGTCAGGCTGAGGGAAACAGTTAAGCTTATCTTGATCACATTAAAGGCCAACATGAACGAGCGACCGTGAATTGAAGGTTAGATCTGTCAGTCCCGTTACGTATTTTTCTCATGCTGCAACCCTATGGGTTGTCAGAGGGTTTGATTTAACTAGAACTGTGGTTTCACTGAGTATAATTAAACAACAGAAGGACAAAAGAGTTAAGGACACATGTCAAGAGGTGATGACAATGAAGGACCATGAAACTTAAGGACATACAATTGAGGGGAAAGGAGAGCACATAGGGACAAAAGGGACAATGAATTATTAGGAAGCTCATTGGTCTGAAGATGCTGGCAGGCTTACAGGATTATGTGGATGGGGGAAATAGAGGGTGTGAGCGGAAAAGAGAGACAGTGGTGCTCACAGGTATGGTCCTTGAAACTGACAAGATCTGGAGGGTAACACAGCACAAGGGGCAGAGAGAGAGTGCAAGACAAGATCAGTGGAAGCAAGGAGGTTTGAACGGATAAAACATATGAATATTTAATCAACAAGAATAGTGTCAGGACCGACACTAGGGAAAAGGACAGTAAGCTGAAACTTAAAATCTTTTTTTTTTTTCAACGTTTATTTATTTTTGGGACAGAGAGAGACAGAGCATGAACGGGGGAGGGGCAGAGAGAGAGGGAGACACAGAATCGGAAACAGGCTCCAGGCTCTGAGCCATCAGCCCAGAGCGTGACGCGGGGCTCGAACTCACGGACCGCGAGATCGTGACCTGGCTGAAGTTGGACGCCTAACCGACTGCGCCACCCAGGCGCCCCGAAACTTAAAATCTTTAAGGAATAAGAAACAGTGACCTGGGGGCAAGATGGATCATAAATTAAATTTAAAACAGAGGCAATTCTTTTTTGCTAGAGCCCAGAGCTTCACCATACAATGGAATGAGCAGTTGCTAAAATGTAAAAACATCAGTCCCTCGAGTAAATTCGTTAAACAAAATACTTTAAGAAAATATATCAAGATGTTTATTTCCTTGGATAAAAGATTGTGAATGACTTTAATTTTCTTCTTTGTTCCTTTATGTATTTTCTTCACTCAACCACAAATGAGAACAAAATACTTTTCTAATCAGGAAATAGTAAGTGAGGAAGGAAAGAGAGCAAATAATTACATTTTCTAATATGTCATTGTGACTAAATCAAGTTACTTTGTGATCACTAACTTGGTAAATTATTGTTCCTCCCTTTGAAAAATAAACAAATTATTCAATACCAGTTTCCATTTTATAAGTATTTCCACTCATTATTTTCCATGATCTCAAGAGGAAATTAAGCCTGGCATACTTCGGAGCTGTGGTTAGGGCATGATGCTATTCCCCTGAAAGTCTTATTTAAAATACTTCTGCTATAGCCAAACTGAAAAAATTCCTTCCTGAGAGTCGATTTTGAGGCCAATATATACATATTTTAAAACTTGGGAAACCATATGGTATTTCAATTTCCAGGAAACTTTGACAGTAAGCTTACTCTCCATGAACCCAAATCACAGAATTCCAGCTTCCCTGCCTGGCCTATATTACTGGCCTTTACAATTAAACCTCAAGCCAATGGCTAACTGCTCCTTTTGAGAAGGATCCATAGTCTGGCTTTCTAAAACCATTTTCCTTTAACGTTTTGTTTAGTAAGTTTCTTTAGGCAAGTGCTTTGTCATATATCTCACAGTTGTGGCTCATAAGCAAGAGTTAAAATAATATAAGCAGCTAGGAGCCTTTTTTATATTTATTCTCAACCTGATAACATAATTGGGAGCCATTCTTTAAAACAGTGATATGGCAATAATAATGTTCATCCATTTTCACTTGGTGTCAGACACTCCCCACAAAAATTAATTAAATGCTTCCATGAACTCCGACTGCCACATTTTCTTTAGGGTCCTAATTAAAAAGCCATTATTAAAAAAAACCAATGCATTAAGCTTTCAACCTGGCAGTGAAATACTGACAAGTTTTTTTATGAAAGACTTACAGATGAGCCAGCGAGTCAACCCCGTCTGCACATGTTCCAAAATGAGTTCATTCTGCCCTTGCCTCTGCTCCCGACGAAGTCATCTCTTTACAAGCGTTACATTTCATCTCTTTGAATTTGCTAGAGGTTCTTCAAAGAGTTTTTGCAAGCGTTTACTCAATGTATTGGCAAAGCTTCGGTAGGGTCGACGAGGGAAGTAAGACTTGAATATCCGAATTTTAGATCTAAAATATTCCTTGTTTTACATCCTGACATTAAATCAATGCAATGTAAAAAGTCAGCAAGGTGTGTCCTCTTTACTTACAAAGCCTGCTCAAAATTATGTTTTCTGACGGTACTTTCTTACCTCTTGATTGGTATTACTCTGGACAATATAACTGGTATTGCTTTGCAAAAGCTTGCTTCTGCTCAGCAGTAACTTCTAGAGTATCAAGTCTGTAAAGCTAAGCTAAAAATCCAGATTTTGTAATAAGACTTTGCTACAAATAACTGGAAGCCTCCAGGAAGTGCATGTGTGTGTGTGTGTGTGTGTGTGTGTGTGTATTATATACATTTTTTTTAAGATTTAAAAAAATTTTTTTAATGTTTTAATTTTTATTTTTGAGACAGAGAGAGACAGAGCATGAGCCAGGAAGGGGCAGAGAGCGAGGGAGACACAGAATCGGAAGCAGGCTCCAGGCTCTGAGCTGTCAGCACAGAGTCTGATGCGGGGCTCGAACTCATGGACTGTGAGATCATGACCTGTGCTTAAGTCGGACGCTTAACCGACTGAGCCACCCAGGTGCCCCTATATTATAAAAAGTTTTATTGTAACATGACAAAACTTGCCTATGTGGCATCATTTTTGTAGACAAATTGAAACTTGAAACAATACATTTGTAGTGTCCCCTAGTGTACCTTGAGCCATATTTCTCATTCATGATTTGCAAATCAAGAATACAAAGCCTAAACATAGTTATGTGAAAATGGTAATTAAAGACAGTTAAAATTTTTAATTTTAGTTTTAATTAAAATTTTAATTAAAATGAATCTTATTAATTTTAATAAAAAATTAAAGATAATCCTTTACTTACTCATGCAGAGTAGAGAAACATCTAATTTTTTTTTCTTTCCAGTGGGGAGGGCTGTGTCACAGTTTAAAAAGCAAGATGTCATGCAATCCCAGAACTCTAAGCACCACTCTTTGCAAGAAGTATAGACTTGAATTATCCTTTGTTTGGGAAAAAAATTAAAGTAATAATAAAAGAGTTTGTCTGGAAGGTGAGCAGATTTGCAACTATTTGGACCCTATAGCCTTGACATATTTCTTGTATGGCTCCTTTCCTCCCTGTATCTGTATAGTACTATTTGTTTTTGGGGGGTCATATGTATAGATTCTTGACCAAGGGGATCATAAGCAGAGACACAAAAGGCCACAGGAAAGTCCTGCTAACCTCATCTTCTACCCAAGAATATGTTCTTCTGCCCTGGTGCAACATCAAATGTGATTGTATTTAAGGATGAATGATTCAGACCACAGTAGATGTTCTAATATCAAATGACTACACTGACAGCATAAGACCAGACCACTTCCCTGTGGGTATGAGCAAGATTTTAACTAAGGAGAGTGGATATTCTGACTACAAGTCATTCAATGACAAAAGATGAAAAACAAAGATGTAAGCCATTCAACTTCCAACAAAACTGCCAAAGAAGCTGTTCCCAGCATGCCAGGCGGGGTTTCTGAAAAGAAGTGAACAAAATGCCCGTGAGGGGTAAACTTGGTTTTGTCAAGCAGAGTCAGGCTAGCACCTGCGCTGAAGAGCATCCTGGGAAGCCTTCTGACATCGAATCGCAGCTGGTGGCATCTACATACAGTCACATTCAGGAGCCATCCTAATTTATTTGCATCAGACTTCCCTTCCCTTATTCCCAGTCCTTCTGTGTTCTGATTACAACTTACGACCTTACCTCCATTTTCACAGGAGAGAGGATGAGCAGGTTGAGGACTTTGCCTTGAGATGGCAGCAGGCGACTTGTGAAAGGAAAAGAGACCATTGGGAGTATCAGCATTAATCCACAATACAACATGTGCCTAATGTGGCCAGTGACTACCAGGACTATACTGGGGGGCACAAAGAATTCTTAGGAAACCCACTACAATACTGAAGGATAAAAACCTGCTAAAATACTAGACATCATGCATCCAGGAGTGAATAAGCACATCAGCCCTTTTTATTTGGACATACATTCAGTTTAACATTTGCAATTGAATATTTTTATTGAAGTTTCAACCTACTGAATGGGAGAAGACACTTGCAATGATATAGCTAATAAGGGATTAATATCCAAAACACACAAAGAACTTAACACAACTCAACACCAAAAAACTCCCCAAATAATCCAATTAAAATGGGCAGAGGATGCTCATAGACATTTTTCCAAGGAAAACATACAGATGGCAAACAGATACATGAAAAGATGCTCAATATAACCGATTCTCAAGGAAATGCAAATTGAAAACACCATGAGTATCACCTCACACCCATCAGAATGATTAAAATCAGAAGCACAAGAAACAACAAGTATCGGTGAGGATGTGGAGGAGAAGGAACCCTCATGCACTGTTGGTGGGAATGCAAACTGGTGCAGCCACTGTGGAAAACTATACAGAGGTTCCTCAAAAAATTAAATATATAAATACCATAGGACTCAGTAACTCCACTACCGAGATGTACCCAAAGAAAACAAAAAAGCAAAATCAAAAAGCTATATGCACCTCTGTTTATCACAGCATTATTTACAATAAGCCAAGATATGGAAGCAACATAAATGACCATGATTAGATTGAGAAATGGAGAAATGGATATTATTCACATGTAAGGGAATATTACCCAGCCATAAAAAGAATGAAGGGGTGCCTGGGTGGCTCTGGGTGTCAGTTGGGCATCCGACTTCAGCTTAGGTCATGATCTAGCAGTTTGTGAGTTCGAGCCCCACATCGGGCTCCATGCTGAGGGCTTGAACAGAGCCTAGAGGCTGCTTTGGATTCTGGGTCTCCCTCTCTGTCTGCTCCTCCCCCACTTGTGTTCTGTCTCTCTCTCTCTCAAAATTAAATAAACATTAAAAAATTTAAAAAAAATGAAATCTTGCCATTTGCAATAACATGGATGGATCTAGAGGGTACAATGCTAAGCAAAAAAGCCAGTCAGAGAAAGGCAAATACCATATGGTTTCACTCATATGTGGAATTTAAGAAACAAAACAAACAAACAAAAAAAGAAACCAACATAAAACCACATTCTTAAGCAAAGAGAACAGACTGGTGGTTACCATAAGGGAGGTAGGTGGGAGGAATGGGTGAAATACATAAAGGGGATTAAGAGTATGCCTATTTTGATGAGCATTGATTAATAAACATATAGACCTGTTGACTTATTATACTGTATACCTGAAGTTAATATAACAGTGTATGTTAATTAGACTTAAAAATTTTATTGAGGTTTTATTTATTGGCTTTCATTTCTTATGCTCACATAGTAGACCTGAGACTGCCATATTTGGGAAAGTCTACTTGCAAGATTGGCCCTTGGCTGCCATGTGGAGAGCATGGGCCACAGAAGCACTGTTTTGATGCCCAGGTAGTAAATGTGATACAGAGTTTTGAAACAGACATTATTCTCAGTCTGAATCCAATTCAAAGTGTATCCAAACCAATTAAAACAGTAGGGAAAATGGCACCACCTTGGCATTCTAGGTTGGCATCCTAACTCTTCATTAATTCATTCATTTTTCATTTAACAAGTGTTTACTCAGCCTCTCCAGGATCAGGTACTATTGCTGGCACTGAGTATAGAATAGTGAACAAGACAGTCTTTTCTAATAAAAGTTACACAATAAAAAAAAAAAATAAATAAAAAATAAAAAAAAAAAAACCTAAAGAGGTGTTCCTGGGTGGCTCAGTCAGTTGAGTGTCTGACTCTTGATTTTGGCTCAGGTCATGATCTCACTGTTGTGGGACTGAGCCCCTAATTGGGCTCTGCACTGACAGCATGGAGCCTGCTTAAAACAAAAACAAAAACAAAGCACCTAAAGAAAACCATGTCTGGTAGCAATAAAAGCTATAGAGAGAACTCAAATCAAGTAAAAGAATTGAGTAAGGAAGAGATGGGTTCTCAGGGCATCATCTGGCAAGGAAGTGGTTCTCACTAAGGGCATCTCTAACAGCGGCAGCTTCCTTTCAGTTCTCGGTAGACACTGAACATCTGTCAGGGAACCAGGCAAAAAAAAAAAAAAAAAAGAGTAAGACAGGACAGATATGCACATGCAGGATATGCAGGCAAACCCAGACACAACTGGGAGACCCTAGAGGGACACTACTGTCCCGGGTTATGCACGTGGGCGTCAGAGCCATTAAAACTTAAGTTATTATCTGTTCGTATGACCTCACTGTGCCCAGGACCTGCTAAGATGCAGGAGTTTTCAGATGATACAATTAATGGCACAAATAGAAATGGAGTGACTGAGACAGACAACTGGAAGCCTGTACCTGGAGCTAAGGTTAGAGATCATATCTGAAGATACATATTTGGGCGTCACAGAAAGAGTGGTTAAACAGTGATAACAGTATAACAAGACAAGCAAGAGTCCATGGTGGAGTCTTGAGGAATGTTCACATTTAGGTTCAAGGGGATGAAATAACAGAGAGGAGATATTCATATAAAGAGAATCAAAATAGAGAAAGAGCAAAACTAAAAAAAAATAAATAAATCACAGTATTCCAACAAAAAGGCAGAAGGGTATTTGGTAGTGACAAATTCTATGAAGATAAGAATAAATGCTGAGGAATAAAAAAGGGTCAATTTATTTAGAGGATACATAGGAACTAACAGGGGAGAGCATCATCAATGTGATGAAATGAAGCTAAATTGTACAGTGTTATAAAGGAATTCAGATGAAATAGTTTTAGATCAGGTACCTCAGACACTGAACCAAGAAAGGAAAGCCAGAGCTAGGAAGGTGCTAATAGATGTGTCTGTCACCAAGGTGGCAATTAAATAAGCCCTTATTAATTTTTAAATAAATAAGTATAGAAATAAAAGGGTAACAGTAAGTGTATAAGAGTTTGACTTTTTTTTTTTTTTTAAAGAGAGAGCACAAGTTGGGGAGAGGGGCAGAGGGAGAGAATCTTTTTTTTTTTTTTTCCTTTGAGAGAGAGAAACAGAGTGTGAGCTGGGGAGGGGCAGACAGAGAGAGAGGGAGACACAGAATGTGAAGCAGACTCCAGGCTCTGAGCTGTCACCACAGAGCCTGATATGGGACTCAAACCCATGAACCATGAGACCATGACCCGAGCCGAAGTCGGACACTTAGCCAACTGAGCCACCCAGGTGCCCTGTAGAAAGAGAGAGAGAGAGAGAGAGAGAGAGAGAGAGAATCTTAAGCAGGTTCCATGCTCAGTGCAGAGCCCTACATGGGGCTTGACCCCAAGACCCTGGGATCATAACCTGAGCTGAAATCAAAAGTCCAACACCAAACAGACTGAGCCACTCCAGCACTCCTGACTTTGTGTTTTATTGTTAATGAGAAAAGCAGAAGGGAAGAAGCCTATGGAAAGACAGAAACTGAAGTTACTGAAGACAGGAGGGATGATTATGAAAGCATTACACAGAGAGCAACAAGGAAATAGACCTAGAACATGGAGAGGCATGTACTTCCTCTGAAGCAATGAGATAGATAGAACTCTTCTGATGCTTCAAGGTGAAGATTAAGTTATATGCAAGAGTTAGCGTTTGATAGCTGCAGTCCCTTTGAGAGGCTGGAGGCAAGGTAACTAGCAAAACCTTCAGGGGATAGAGTGAAATGATCTAGAAAGGACTCACCACTTCCAGAAATTTTGCCTTTAAAATGTTAGCCCTTCCAAAGCAGCCACATTCTAAATGAAGACCTATCCTACCTCTCTTCCTCAAACTCCCACCCAAACATGTGATGGAAAGACTGGAGAATCAAAAGCAAGGAGAGAAAAATTTGCAGATTTATATGAGGCTGACCGTGCACGGGAAAAGGTACCTGATCACGAGCTTTGCAGGTGCAGGTGAAATTTGCCTACTGATGGTGACCCACTGGAGACCTCTGATGGGTTCCTAACTTCAGGTTCCCACCCAGAGAATGTTACGAAGATTGACAGGTGTTCAGGCATTCATCAGTGTTTTTTGGTCTTTTTTTTTTTTTAATTAAAGTACAGTTGGGGTGCCTGGGTGGCTAGGTTGGTTAAGTGTCCGACTCTTGATCTCAGCTCAGGTCATGTTCTCACACTGGGTGAGTTCGAGCCACACATCGGACTCTGTGCTGATGGTGGAGAGCCAGCTTGGGATTTTCTCTCTCCCCCTCTTTCTGTTCCTCCTCCGCTTGTGCTCTCTCTTTCTTTCTCAAAAATAAATAAATAAACTTAAAAAAATTAATAGAAAAAATTAAAGTATAGTTAATACACAATATTAGTTTCAAGCATACAGTATAGTGGTTGGACCACTCTGCGCGTTAGACTAGGTTCACCAGGAGAGTAGCCACATCTGTCACCACACAATACTGTTGTTATAGTGTTGGCCACATTCCCTATGCTGTACATTTACAAACTTGTACAACATGGCCCTGCACAAAGTCTAGTGAGGGTGATAAAAGCAACCTTGTTAAAAAGCACAATGTTGGGGTGCCTGGGTGGCTCAATAAATTAGGCATCCAACTTTGGCTCAGGTCATGATCTTGTTCATGAGTTCAAGCCCCGCATCAGGCTCTGTATTCACAGCTTAGAGCCTGGAGCCTGCTTCAGATTCTGTGTCTTCCTCTCTCTCTCTGCCCCTTCCCTGCCAGCTCTCTCTCTCTCTCTCCCTCTCAAAAGTAAACATTAATTAAAAAAAATAAAAATAAAAGTGAATGAAGCTAAACTCACTGAGGCAACCAGAAGAGAAAAATGGAATGTAGCAACCTAACAATTTCTGGGTCAGTTCAAGAATCCCTGAAGTTCTTACATGATGGAGAATATTACCTGGGATGACCTCATGTAGACTGAGAAAAACTTCAAGATCAGAAACAAGATCAGAAATTTCTTGTGGCCATGACTAAAGTTGATACAGGGTAGCTTTTATTTTATTTTTTCTACATAAACAATTTTATGTCTGTACTATATAGCATTTTAAACAGGATCTGGCTAGCTAAAAACAAAAACTAAGTATGAGGCAAGGAACTAACCAGAGCTCTCACTTCCATTTAAGAAATTAAATAACAGGGGCGTCTAGGCAGCTCAGTCGGTTAAGCAACCGACTTCAGCTCAGGTCATGATCTCCCGGTTTGTGAGTTCGAGCCCTGCATAGGGCTCTGTGCTGATAATGCAAGTCCTCCTTGGGATTCTCTCTCTCTACCTCTCTCTTTGCCCCTCCCCCACTTGTACTCTCTTAAATAAACTTAAAAAAAATTAAATGACATATACGAAGGAAATCCAGTGGCCATTAGTTTTGCCCTCATATTTTGGTCTCCACCATCAAAATCAACATCTAATTCCATTTCCTGATGATTGTTGTTATAAACGGAGTACAGATATAAATAAAATATGTTTCTTAACAAAGCAAGATAAGAATCATAAATTTCAATACCTGCCAGGTAAGTGAGTTCAGCATTTTAGTAAGCAAAGGGCAGAGAAATGTGTCTCTCTCTCTCTGCATGCAATCATGGATTGACCTGGCAATAGCCTTTCTAATTAATTTATGATGCTTGATTTCATTTCATTCAGGGTGTGAGTCACACACAAGCTCTGATTTCTCACCACTTTTGATATAATTATAACCTAAAAATCTTAAAAGGAACTTTCATTTTTTAAGAAAATGTACTGAGAAATCATTTGGAAGAAGAACCTCATATTAATTGTCATTTTTCAAAAATTACATTAGTACTGTGGTAGTTTTAGGAAGATAGAACCATTATTTTAAAAAAAAATTTTTTTAAGGTTTATTTTTGAGAGAGAAAGAGAGAGAGTGCAATGGGGGAGGGGCAGAGAGCAAGAGAGAGGGAGACACAGAATCTGACAGAGGCTCCAGGCTCTGAGCTGTCAGCACAGAGCCCATCGTGGGGCTTGAACTGTGAGATCATGACATGAGTCAAAGTCTGACGCTTAGCCAACTGAGCCACCCATGCACACCAGAACCTTTAATTCTTAAGCTTATATAACTCACTAGCGCCTTTTAAAAGATAGCTAAGATTTAAATTATTTGTTTCTGAGAGGTGTTCTTTTTATATTACAATAAGACAATTTCCCTTGGTTGCCAGGAAGTTTTTCTAAGGTTGATCAACTATAGTTATCTTTTTGAAATCATTATGTCATGGTCAATTAATTAATGTTACAATATAATATATTTCATAAGCTAATGGCAATTTTGTGAATGGAAAGAAACTGTCCATGTTGTACACAAGTTTTTGAAAATCCTTCCGTAATTAATCATCACCAGCTCCTCTGCACTGTGAAATGGACTATTTTGGCTTCCCAAATAATTGCAATTTATAACTAAAGAAAGAACTCCAAAGAACCTGGGGTACTAATGGGAGCTATCATCCTTTACAAACTGATTAAAACTATAGTTGCAGATGAAAACTGGTACAAGCAGGCCAGATATATCTTACCTGGCAGTTGCTGGTAGAATTTCTATTTTATAACCAGTGTTTGGTTATCATCACCTGAAAAAGTATGTTTTATGTTTGGGAGGATTTCTTGAAGCTCTAAGATTGCCCATTATATGTAGTGTTTATTCCACAAGTCTCGAAGCTCCAGATGTTGAAAGTACATTCCAATTACCCGAATATTTGTAAATATTTAATCTACACTCAAACACCCCTCTGTGGCTTATCACTAGTGAGTAACTTACCTCATCTCATCAAGTCCTTTGTTAGAAAGCATCCCACAGGTGGCCGAGTATTGCAAAGACCAACCAATAAAAATTAAAAAAGAAAAAAAGGAAAGGAATTCTACAGTAAATTTGCAAATATCTTCAGAGATTGCATAAAATTTGTATTGGAGAATGACTTGAATCATATCAAAACTCTTCACAGATAAGGATCTAATCAAATTACACCAGTTAACTGAAAGGGGGTCAGTAAGAATGGTGGAAGGAAAGGTGTTTCCAGAAACAATGACTGGAATATCAAAGGATCCATAGCAACCTTGAAAACAATTTGTAAAATTTTTTGATTTTTTTTTTTTTTTTTTGCAAAATACTCTCTTAAGGTCAAATGCAAAGCTCAACAGTAAAACACAGGAATTAGTAATGTGTTGTCTTACACATTTGTCAGCAAAATTACCCTCAAAGTCCATCCTAAAAACTAGGGCACAGAGGAAGAAGGTGGTGGTGATTGCCAAGACTGAGCTGAGCCCAGTGACAGGACCACAGTGTTAGTATTAGGAGACTTTACAACCCACACTGGTGTAACAGGTTGCCAGCTACATTCAAGAAACTGCTGGTGCCAGGAAAGATTCAGCCCCTTCTCTGTACAGGAAACCTTTGGAGCAAAGAGAGTTATGACTACCTCAAAACTCAGATCAGTGAGGTTCGTATTGTGAGAGGAGATGTTCGTGGGAATCTGAATTATCCAGAACAGAAAGGGCTGACTGATAGGCAGTTTAGAATTGGCTGGTTCCCTGGGCATCAAGTGATTCCTTGGGGAGGCACAGCCAGCTTAGCCCCGTTGCAGAATGAGTCTGATGTGGACATTCTTATCTCAGGACACACACACACAAATCTGAAGCATTCGAGCATGAAAATAAATTTTATGTTAACCCAGGTCCTGCCACTGGAGCACATAATGCCTTGGAAACAAACATGATTCCTTCATTCATGTTGATGGGTATCCAGGCTTCCACAGCTGTCACTTATGTGTAGCAGCTAAATAGAGATGATGTGAAAGTAGCATGAATTGAATACAAAAAATCTTAAAGCCAGGCCTGTCTTGCCATGCTTTTTTTTTTCATTCCCCTGTTCAAATAATTAAACACTAATGAGCCATTAAAAAAAAAAAAAATAGGACATCTATCTTTTCAAATTAGTGTTTTGTTTTCTTTGGGCAAATACCCAGTAGTGGAATTATTGGTTCATATGTTATTTCTATTTGTAATTATCAAATATTTAAGAGGACAAATTTTTGGTATACACACAATAAATAAATTTGCTTTATTTTTCCACATACAATTTAAATTAAATGTTTTCTATTGGTCATGATGACATTTTTATTTCTATTTTTGATGGATTCTGTTTGTGACTGTACCAGGTAACAATTATTCTTAGGGAACAAGGGATTCCTTTATGTCAATTACCTTTACCAGATAAATCAAAACCTCTGGTTCTTTCTTTTTTTTTTCTTTTTTTTTTTTTTAAGAGAGAGAGACAGAGAAGGAGAGGGCAACACAGAATCCAAAGCAGGTTCCAGGCTCTGAGCTGTCAGCACACAGCCCGACGTGGGGTTAGAACTCTCAAGCTGTGAGACCATGACCTGAGCCGAAGTCGCACGCTTAACCGACTCAGCCACCCAGGCACCCCCCTTTCTTTTTTTTTTTTTAATGTCAGACAAGGCACAGACAACCAGATGTTTAGTTTGCTCACATGTCTGTCTTTAACGCAGTTCATGGGAAATGTAAGTTGGGCAGGGTTTCTACTTATCACACGTTATGTAAATTCAGTGTGGCTACAGAAGGACAAGAATTACTATTAGTTTAGCTTAAGTGTATTTGTGTATTATGACTGAGACAGAACTTTGCTTTAAATATATGGTATTTGTGTGAGTGCAAGGGTGTGTGTGTGTCTGTGTGTGTACGTGTATATAAACAGTAAAAAAATTTAGATGTGTAGTAGATTAATAGGAGTCTGAATAGAAAGGAAAATATTAAGCATGAGGATTTTTATAAAACTCAGAAATGCACTGCCTTTTCTATTTTGTCAGTTGATTTCTATTGTTGTTGTCATGTGTCCTAGAGAAAAATCATTACTTGATAAATCCGCCAAAATTGGATGAATACGACAGGAAGGATTACTATTTTCTAGATTATATATTTTATAATTGATCTAAAACTTCTTTTTTTTTTAATTTGGGGAATTTTTATTAATTTACACAGCCTGTACACGTGCATCCTTTGTTAATTTACTAGTTTATCAATTTTCTTAGAAGAATCAATACCCAAAGTACCAGTAAAATGTAAATTCTGATCAACAGGTTCTAACATAAAAGCTGAACAGTGTTAGTCACCCGTCAAAAAGGGATACTCTCGTCTCTGAGACAAGGTCTCTCTGTTTCCTGAAACAAATTCCTGAAAATCGGCATCTCACAGACATGCTTCTGTTTTCTTTAATTTCAGCTGCAGGCAGTAGCCATTTTAGAAAACATAACAAGACCCAGAATTTCTGATTTCCTTCCAATTTAGCTAGCTAATAGACAAAATTTCTTATTGCTGATTGCACGAAACCTGAACTCTTCCTCTCCAGGATTCTGGCAAAACGGCTTTCTGAAAATTCTGGTGGAAATATGTAATCAGAGCTCTCTTATCAGTAAGAGAAGCAAATGCACTGAGTTTAATGGGCACTGAATGAACCAGACTTGACGGCCATGTTCAAAAGTCAAAAGCTTGTTTGAAGGGGCACTGTACACAGTAAAGAAATGTTTTTTTAATCACCTGACTAAATGGTCAAGGAAAAGATCAGTGGCACTGATTGAGAAGCTTCATTTGTGCTTCAATTTGGGGATTTATTGTACTTCAAAAATTGGCCTAGGTTTTAAGTTGTTTGGATGATTGTGAAATAAAAAATATATATATATTTTATATATATATATATATATATATATATATATATATATATATATATATATATTGGTGAATTACATTGGCAGTCTACCAAACAGAAATTTCAAGGAACAGGTGGTTATGACATTAAAATGAATAGAATCTCTTTCTCCCGGTAACAAAGGAAACAGGGTTTCTAAAAGTAGAGTGTGTATATTTCATAAAGAATATTTCATTTTCAATAGAAGATGAGTTTATTAGTAATAAAGATAAAATTTAATTATGAAACATGGTATCTTGAGCAGGTAAATGAAAGTAAATCTGCATTCGATATACAATTTTTAAAATATGATCAGTTCATCTAGAAGAAATACAGCACAAAAACAGGTTCCTTGGAGAAAAAATAGAATACAGGAAATGACAAGTATTTTTTGTTTTGATACCAGGCAAGAACTTTTTTCCAAAAGTCCTATTGCAGTATTTACAGAAGCAATTCCTTGGATTTCCACAACCACCCAAGAAATAATATCACAAATGCATCGATGACTACATTTTCAAGTTCTGAAAATTTATCTTCTCAGACAGTGAGGTGCTTGAGGGGAAAAAAAATTTTTTTAGTAAATTACAATGAATGACCACAATTGTTACCATCAAGTTTGAACGCGTGACCTGCCTCACACCTGTCAGATGGAGAAAAGGCATTCCTTTTACACCTCATTTCAGTTAGGAGATCCCAAACCACTAAATGACCAACACGGCCCATGCCACCCATTTAATGGTGTGCAGGCCAGCAAGCACCCTCTGAATGTCCCATTGGCAGATTCCAGCCATTTGCTTCTTTGCCATCCTGCATGTGAGATTAGAACTAAGGCCACTTAATGGAAGATTCGCCCAGTGATGGTGGAAAAAGGGAATGAGTAGCCAATGAGGAACGAAAGAGCAATGGGGCAGGAAAGGGTTTGCTTTTGCTGGAAAAGCAGTGGCGAAGAAAACTGTGGCACTAAGGATCCCAGGGCTTGCCCGGGAAAGATAGAATCTGCTCCAACAGGAAATTGACAAAATCACACGCAACCTATTCATAAACACTAGTCCCTTCTCGCAGGTTTGGACCAGAGGGTCAGGGAACATTTTCCTGAATCTAGGTACTTTGCAGTTTGTCTTGTCACAGGATTCAAGAAATAGAAGCCTGTTGCTCTTGAAAAACACCCCTGACACAGGGGGTAATGAAAGGTGCCCGTTTTGCTTCAGGCCATGATTCAGCTTTCTCATCCCTTGTACGCTTTCTCCATTCCGTGTCCTCCTACCCCTGTCCTACTCTCACATCCCTTCTCTCTCCTTCCCTCTGTTCTTCACTCCCACTCTCCCTTCTTTGAAGGTAAAGAAATGATCCACTTTCAACTCCTTAGCAAACAGGGACAATGTGTTTTTTTGTTTGTTTGTTTGCTTGCTTGCTTAATAAAGAGGAAGGAGGTAGCTGGTTTCCTACCCCTTTGGTTTAAAGTGTCCTCTTGTAAATTTTAGAGGCCCAACCTTTTTTTAAAATATTTTAATGTTTATTTATTTTTGAGAGGGAGAGAGAGGGGAGAGAGTCAGAGAAACAGAGAGACAGAGTGCAAGCAGGGGATGGACAGAGAGAGGAGAAGACACAGAATCCAAAGCAGGCTCCAGGCTCTGAGCTATCAGCACAGAGCCCAACATGGGGCTCCAACCCACCAACCTCAAGATCCTGACCTGATCTGAAGTGGAGGCTTATTGATTGAGCTACCCAGGCACCCCTAGGGGTCCAGCCTTCTGATTTGCAGGGCAAGATCCGGGGCCTTCTAACTAGTGGGACTATAAACCCACACCTCTGAAATGGAGCTTAAAGTTTCTCAGGAGACACATAGGACATAATCCCTAAATTAGTCTTCTTGTATCTGGAGGAGATAAATCTTAATTATCTTCTGCATTACTGTATAAATCTGTTTGAAATCCTGTCCAGATTTGGTAATTGATTTCATGCTACTTACACGCCTGTAAACCTGATAATGTTTACTCGATAACACAATGTGTTCTTTCTCTCTTCTTCACTGGTGTGGAGGTTGTTTTAGTTCCCCATCCTTCCGTCCTCTCTCCTTCTTTGTTACCACCTTTGTTTCTTTTCACAAATACTGAGAAGGGACAGAGAGCACTATGGTAAATACAAAAAGACATTGGAGCGTAACAACCTGGACTAAAAGGTAAAAACAAAACCATCTTATTTGTTTCAGTCTGTTTAACTTCCCCATCAGGATTTTAAAATACAGGTTTTCTTGTTCTTGCTAAATCGGGTGTTATTTCAGTTAACTTTTAATCATTTTTTTTCCTTGTTGTGATTATCTGGTTATTGTTTACCCAGGAAATATTTTTTTCTGCCTGCATTATTTTTAGCTCTGGTTGCAAAAAATCCTAACAAAGTGTTTAATTCCGTTGTTTTTGCATGACTCATGGTGTGTTGTCTAACATTATTGATGCATGAGGCTTGTAAATACCTGAGCTTGAAAGGGGAAGGATTCAATGCTGTCTGAGAAGTTGAATCTTTTACTGCCATTAATCAACTAAAGTCTATGTGCTTCCCTTGAAAGCAAGTGTGATTACTCTAACACTTTTTTTCTTTTTTAAGTTATAAGCCAAACTTAATCTTTGAAAACAAGATAATAGAAATATATTTAAATATTTACAGCTTATTACAAAATTAGAATATTCATTGCATTCTACTCCTGTTTGAAGTTAACCAACTCACGTGGAAGTTAACCAATCGTATCATATATATATATATTGATATCATATATGCTATCTATACATATGATATAATATATTATATATATAGATACATATAGATACAGATATAGATATAGATGTAGATAGATATAGATATAGATATAGATATAGATATAGATATAGATATAGATATAGATATAGATATAGATGATATAGATAGATGGCCTTAATGTTCCCCTCAGTTTGACTAAATTTTAGATAGGTTCCTTCCTGACTACAGGCCCCTAACTTCTATTCTTTTAGAGGACATATTTTAGAAAACTTAAAATTATAAATTATTTCTCTGTCTTTTGAGATGTGAATCTTGTCCCAACTTCTTGCCAGTGTCTTTGGATTCAGAACTGTCTTTCTCAAGGACCTGGGGGCCATCCCTTTGAAATGCAGACATCAAGAAAGATAGAGCCCATCTTCAAGCTCTATGACAGGATAGGATCCTAACTTTGATAAGCGCCACTTAGCAATCACAGATGACTTAATCACTTTAACCATCCTGATAAAGTCCTCCAGTACTGTTTCACTGCTCACCCCAGTACTTAAAAACTCTTTTGCCTTTGTTTCAATGGAGCATATATATTACATTTTATTTAAGTATAAAATGGATTTTATATATTCTATACATATTTATACATATGCATTTTATACATTTTATATGTATGTATACACATCTACATATTTTATGAATATATAAATATATATTAAACATATTTATGCACACACCCCTATATATATATGCAAAAACCTAAATTTAATAACACCAGAGCCAAGTACTATGGTTGAAGCAGATATAGAAGATACAGACCATTCTATTTTTAAAATAACACTATTGTTTCATTCTACACTCTTCACTGGTCCCTTCCTGTCCCAACACATGAACACACACACACACACACACACACACACACACAGAGCAAATCTAGAGCCTCTGTAGCTTTGGAGTGGAGTTATCCAGGAGTCTTTCTGTCATCTGTGAGCAAGGAGGAGCTGATCCTATCTGGAGAAGGGAGGGGAGGTTCACCCCTTTCTTAGCTCCTGGGAAGATTCTTGCTGGATTGTATATAGATCAGGACTCTCAGTCTCCTCACATGGAATGATAATGTTGTTGATAGGACAAGTAGACATTGTTCTAGGATTAAGCATCAAGGGCTTGCTTATGCGGTCTCTGTACTTGAGTATTTCCCTTCTCCTTCATTACATGTTGGGCCATCCAGAGAAACTTCATGTCTGCCTTGTCCAACTTCGTAGTATCCTTATTCCCTGATGAGCCCGGAGCTCTGTGCACAAGACCCTAGCTCTTACAATTGCATTGCTGAGGACCCAGGGTGAGTGGATTGCTCACCTAGACCATAACCCACTGGGTGACAAAACATTGTCCTTCTTTGAATTTGTTTTGTATCTATGTCTGTTCTGTCAGTCAGACTCTTCAGTCTTACACTCTACACCCATACTTGCTTCATTAGAATTTACAATGGCTTTCTGATACAGCTCATGGAAAAGCCAATGAAAAGCTTCTCTGCTCTCTGTCACTCATGTTGCTGGTGAGATAGCTTGCTTGAGGCATAACAAAAAATATATATATAGATGAAAACAAATATTATTTATTATATGCATTATTATGTGCAATAAATAGCATTAATATATAGTGGCATTACATATGTATTGCCTAATACAATAACAGCCATCCAACTTTTGTGTTATTATCCCTCTTTTACAGATTGGTATCAGAGCTGGAGATTCATAAGATACTTGGTCAGCTATGGAGCCATTAGCACTAAATGCAGAAGCTGAAATTCAAACACAGGACTAGTTTGGGCACAGATCTTAATCTCCTTCTATTCAGCAGATATTCAGTGTTAAGAATTACGACACTGGTGGCAGAAGGAAAAAACTCTCAACTGCAAAAGTGGCGGGTGTTATAAAAATAAAGGCACAGCGCTAGGAATCAGAAAGCCTTCCAAGTTAGTTGTGTGACCTTGAACAAATCATCTAGTTATTTGAAATAGCAATTTCCTTATCAGTTGAATGAGGAATTAGGGCAGCTGGTGATTTTACAGATCTTTTATAAATTACAAATTATATGATTCTTTCTGAATGCTAATTAGGCTGTCAGATACTTCCTGGAAATATGCATTTGAAAAGAACGCTTACTGCCATTTCCTCTGGAAACTTCTAAAGATACATAACACAGTGTGGTATAAGAATAAAGTTAGGAGTAGCACCTTGGTGGCTCAGTCTGTTAAGCATCTGGCTTTGGCTCAGGTCATGATCTCCTGGTTCATGAGTTCAAGCCCCACTTTGGGCTCTGTGCTGACAGCTCAGAGCCTGCCTGGAGCCTGCTTCAGATTTTGTGTCTCCCTCTCTCTCTGCTCCTCCCGCACTTGCACTCTGTCTGTCTCAAAAATAAATAAAAAATATTTTCAAAAAAGAATGAAGTTAGGAAACTTGTGAAAAGAATAATATCTTTCCATTAGATCTTAAATAAAAATGCTTCCAAGTCCTTAACCCTCTCCTCATTCATCCATGTAGTGAACATAAAAATAATAAATGTCATTCACCTCAAGTTTTGTTTCACAGAGGCTGCCTCTTTCTTCTTGTCTAAGCATGAATCTGAGAAGTGCTTTTTCTCACTCTCCAGCCAAGCTAATGAATACCAGAGGGAGAAAAACCCATAAATCCCAATATCTAGCTCACAATTTGCCTTCCATGTGCCCAGCTGATAATTTTCAGGTTGAACGAGTTTTTGTGTCCGCATTCTCCAGGGATATGAGAAGCCATTAACCATGATTAGGCTTGCCAGAAGTGGAGGAAATGTGTAGGATCAATGTAGGTTTGGCAGCCAAAGCAAATCTACTTTAGCTTACATATATTAAGAAATGTGTTTGTGAAACTCATCTGTTATGGGGAGCAGAAGATAAAAGAAAGTTGCCTAATACGGGTAAGCTACCATGCTCATTCAGACATACCAGTGATAACGTCAAAACCATCTTCGGCTGTCCAGTTACAAGTCAGCTTGTGCTTACTGAATGCCAGCAAAATGCACAAGGATTTGGTAGATGCCAGTAGACTAGCAAATTGCCTTTTGATTATCCATTAACATCATCTCCATCCAATAAAATCACACCATCCATGGGCTCCATTACAAAATCAAGAACTTTTCCTTTTATCTTTACTAATCACCTAATGTACCTCTATCTATGAACTTAAATATTAATGTGGCTAGTAATTTTTCATGACCTTCCACAAATCAGTCAAAAGCATCCTAAAGGGGAGAACTCTACATATCTCAAGAAGTTTTTCTTCTACTTCATATAATATGTATATAGGTAAGCAACAGAGAAAGACAGAATGTGAAAGGGACAGTGCCTGTGCACAGGCCAATTACAATATAGTCTGCGGTCTAGCGGTTTGGATGTTGTATACAAATACAGTAAAACAAACCTTGGTTTGCGAGCATGACCTGCTACGGAAACACTTGTAATCCAAAGCCCTTACATATCAAAGTGAATTTCAAGAACCGTTGGCTCAGTTGTGATCACGTGACATTTGGCACCACATACTGCTTGTATCGCAAGACGTCATGCATTTATCAAGTTAAGATTTATTAGAAATGTTGGCCGTCTTGCAGAACACTTGCAGAACAAGTCACCCACAATCCAGGGTTTTACTGTATGTTCTTTTCCTGGTACAAAAGGGATGGGACAGCAATCACAACTTTGAAATTCTCATTAGACCCATTTATTTGGCCGTTGGCAAGGAGCAATTAATTTTGTAAGGAAAATAATCTTTTCCATTGCAGGACTCGGGAATGAGTTTTACTGCCAACAGTCTCTTTGAAGCCACAGTTATGAATTTTACCTAAACAAATCTAAAGCTCACTCTATTAACATAATCTTTAGGTTGGCCTTAAACTCTGGGTTTTTAATTTCACTTGAATCATACTTGCACTTTTCTGGCATGCTTTTTATGAAATACGTTATAGCCACTATCAAAAAAGGAAACTACTGCAATTCAATCTAGGCAAGTAATATTAAAGGGAATACAAAAGCCTATACCAATCCTGAAGTTTAAAAGTACAATTCTACAAAAAAAAAAAAAAAAAAAAGGATGTAGTACATCCTTAAGAAACTAATGCAATAGGTTTTTTTTTTAATATTTATTTATTTTTGAGACAGAGAGAGGAAGAGAGAGACAGAGCACCAGTGTGGGAGGGGCAGAGAGAGAGGGAGACACAGAATCAAAGCAGGCTCCAGGCTCCAAGCTGTCAGCACAGAGCCTGACACAGGGCTCGAACTCACGACCAGCAAGATCATAACCTGAGCTGAAGTCTAGTGCTGAGCCAACTGAGCCACCCAGTTGCCTGGCAATAGGAGTTTAAAATGATAATCTTTCATAACTAGACTTAGTGTGATCATTTGGCAACGCATATAAATGGTGAATTGCTATGTTGTACAAAGGAAACTAATATAATATGGTATGTCACGTGTATTATATTTAAAAAATTAATAAAATAAAATGGTAATCTTTCTACCTAGAATTTGGCTTAGGCTCCAAAGGCTGAAAACAATAGCACAGGTGCCAAGTACCCATATATCCTACAGAGAGATAGTAGTTCATGAATGCTAGAGCATGAGAAATATACTCAGATCCTTCAAGGTCAGCCACTTCACCAAAGGGGAAAAAAAAGTGAAGACTGAATAGTCACAGAAAGGATTTTCTTGGAAAACTCTGTGAGTTAGAACTACTTCCAGAGAGGCAGGAAGAGAAAGCTTAAAATTCTTCCCATTGAATAACATTGTCTCAAAACATGTAAAGGAAAACTTGAAAAAAAAAAAAACTGCAAAAAAAAAAAAAAGCTGCAAAAAATACATGAATACAGAAACAACAAAGGAATATATCCCATTCAGTAATTTATAGAACAGACAGACAAGTCGGATTCTGAGTTCTCACCTTGAAAATAAGAATGGTGTTGCCACCACTTACTACTATGAGTAAGAGTTTTTTAAATGGGTATTTTTAAAAATACATCTTAATACATTAAACAGACAACGGGCTAGAAACCATTTCTCCAGCAGCCTTCCAAAGGCTCATGTACATCACTACATCCCAAAATTCATCTATGACCCTAAAAATGCTCAATATTTCTTAAAAACACAATCATCTAGGTAAAATATACTAATATAAATATAGGTGATCTAATTTTGCCAACCAGAGAAATAATCTTTCCCTGAAATTCCCCACATATATGACAGATATATAAGCAGTATGACAAGGTAAAGAAAAATGACAATGGGGGGAAACAATTTATCAGAGGAAACTCTCAAAGGAGGAGTAGTATTTGTCCTTGGTTAGTAGTACATTTATAGGAAGTTTCACACTGTGTGGTGAAAGGCAATATTTGACCTACTTTTGACACCTCACCAGTGTCAGTAGCGAGTGTATAGGGACACAGATATTCTAACCATCATTAGGAATACAGCCTGCCTGGTGGAACTGTGGCTATTTCAGACCTTTCTGGTAAATGTGTTATTGTTTACAAATATCCACTTCTCTTTCCTGTAAGAAAATAATTCTTCCTTACTCCTTTGAAGCCTGTAATGGCCCTGTGACTTGTTTTGAACCATGAAATATGAGCAGAAATGACCTGTCATTTCTGAGCTTTTTTTTTTTTTTTTTTTAATTTTTTTTCCAGTGTTTATTTATTTTTGGGACAGAGAGAGACAGAGCATGAACGGGGGAGGGGCAGAGAGAGAGGAAGACACAGAATCGGAAACAGGCTCCAGGCTCTGAGCCATCAGCCCAGAGCCTGACGCGGGGCTCGAACTCAGGGACCGCAAGATCGTGACCTGGCTGAAGTCGGACGCTTAACCGACTGCGCCACCCAGGCGCCCCACTGAGCTTTAAGAGCAAATGCAAGCTATAGTCAATTCTCAGTACTCAAGTCGGTTATGTTCTGTAAAGTCTACAAATCACAAAGTAGCAAATACTAAGTTAGTGTTCCTAAGAGAAACATAGGGTTATGTTCCTATGAGCTTCTGGTCACATTTTTGTCAACATGTCAATACAACTGGTCAACATCTCATGAATCCACAATTTTAACAATACTTTCCATAACTTCAGATACTACTCTATAGCTTGAATATTTATACTATAGCTATTACTTTAGCACTTTCTGGAGCAGCCTCTGGTATTTATGGGCAATTTTCCTCTTCCTTTTTCTAGATGGACTGTTTTATTGATCTATTAACATTGAACTCATTGCCAATAGCCTTATAACTAAAGCCTAAATAAAGTTTATCTAACACACATTATTTTTTCTGTGAGGCACATCACAGCCTTCTTTTGCTTAGGAACAGTAGACAGCACTTCAGCACTATTCTTGGGCCATTTTAAACAGAAAAATTACTAACAAAACAGAACAAAATGTGAAAAAATGTTACCAAATAGGTCACACACACACACACACACACACACACACACACACACACACACTTGTTTACAATCTGAGAACTGAAACAGGAAGGGAGAGTGTTACCTTGTTTGACCTCAGCTAGAAAAATGCACGTTTGGCAAGTGAAAATTTCTCCCATTTTGTGCATGTCTTTGAAAGACTACAACAGCACTGTAAGCACTGGCTTGGGAGTTAGAGGTAAACTTTAGCAAGAAGGTGAATTTACAAATAAGGAATCCACAAATGAGGATCAGCTCCATAGCTTTATCTTGACCAGTGACATTCCAAATATCTGCTGCTTCATTACTCTGGGCAGTATGGGGACCTCAAATGACCATGGATGAACATGTAGCAGGAGTCAGAATTAAACTTTTATGCTTTAAGTCTTTAAAACTTTGAAACTATTGGTTACTTCAACACAACCTAGTCATCCCTGACATAAATACTCCTTGACCTAGAAATTCCACTGCAAAATTTATCTAATAGACTTACACATCTGAACAAAGACATATAAAAGATGGAGGCACCTGGGTGGCTCAGGAGATTAAGTGTCCAACTTCGGCTCAGGTCATAATCTCATAGTTCATGAGTTCAAGCCCTACATTGGGCTCTCTGCTGTCAGCATGAGCTGGCTTTGGATCCTCTGTCTGTCCCTCTCTCCGCCCCTCCCTGGTTCTCTCTCTCTCTCTCTCTCTCAGAAATAAATATTAAAAAAAAAAAAGGAAGACATATACAGATGGATATAGAATACTTATAGAAGGATGTATAAGAAACCAGGAACTCTGATAACCTCTGTTAATCAAGATTAGGAAACTGGGGTATTAGTGTACTGTTACCAAATAATGTATTTATTTGCTTAAAATTGCACATATTCTTTTTTGAATAAAAAGACAAAATTAAATTTAAATATTAAACTTAAAAAATTCAAAGGATGTATGTGATAAATTTTTAAATCAGCATTTATGTTTTTCCTTAAAATTAGGGAAACATCAGCTATCTTAGACTGAACATTTCTAGAAACCTTAGATTGTTGTCTTTATCTATGAATTACTATATCACTAGGGGCAGATTAATTCATTACTTATGTGAAGGATGGCTTTGAGCTATTTTCAATCATTTTTAATCACTTGAAATTGTTATTTCTTTTTAGAGGTTATTATTATCTTTTCTGAGATGGCAAAATGTCAATAGGGGATTAAGGCAGTAGAACAGTTGAGAAGCCAACACAACTCAGCTTCCTGAAGTCACTACTTTTCTGGTGAGCCTAGTCTGCTGTCAGTGGATATAAAATCCGTGCAACTTATCTGCCTTATTTTTCTTAATTTTTAATTCCAGTACAATTAATACAGTGTTATATTAGTTTCAGTTGTACAATATAGTGATTCAATAATTCTATATATGACTCAGTGCTCATCACAATAAGTGTACTCTTAATCCCCCTCAGTTATTTCACTCATCCCCCTACCCTCTGGCAACCACCAATTTGTTTTCAGTATTCAAGAGTGTTTTTGTCTCTTTTTTATTTTGCTCATTGTTTTGTTTCTTAAACTCCACATATGAGTGAAGTCATATGGTACTTGTCTTTCTCTGACTGACTTATTTCACTTACCATTATACCCTCCAGGTCCATCCATGTTGTTACAAATGGCAAGATTTCATTCTTTTTATGGCTGAGTAATATTAGTGTGTGTATATATAATATCTATATCTATATAATCTATATCATCTATATCTATATCACATCTTTATCCATTCATCTGCCAATGGACAGTAGGGTTGCTTGCATATCTTAGCTATTGTAAATAATGTTGCAATAAACATAAAAGTGTAGGTATCTTTCCAAACTAGGGTTTTTTGTTTGTTTGTTTGTTTGTTTGTTTTCATTTTCTTTGGGTAAATACCCAGTGGTGAAATTACTGGATCACAGGGCAATTAGATTTTTGATTTTTTGAGGAAACTCCGTACTGTTTTCTACAGTGGCTGCACCAGTATGCATTCCCACCAACGGTGCATAAGCGTTCCTTTTTCTCCATATTTTTACCAACACTTGTTGTTTCTTGTTTTTTGCTTTTTTTTTTTTGTTTTGGTTTTCTTTTTGTTTTGTTTTTTATTTTAGCCATTCTGACATATGTGAGGTGATATCTCATTGTGGCTTTCCTTCGTGTTACCCTGATGATTAATGATGTTGAGCATCTTTTTCAGAAGCTTATCTATCTTGAATATCAGAGGGAAATGACTACATAGAATCAGAGGATGAAATAAATGCCTTCTAAAACTATGATTCCTAATCTTCTGATAATGAAAGGTGACAATTCTACCTCTTAGCAAAACATTTTTTGCGATAAAAATATACTTCAGTGTTAAGAAAACATTTTGAAAATAAAATATCTTCCATAATTTCTCTACCTTGACACCTACTGAACAAATTTTTCTATCAACAACATTCTTTTTATTTTTATTTTAATCCTTCTGACTTGTCTACCACTATCCACAGATTTCCTGAGGACCTGCATACATACACAGTTTCTACATTATAATTAAGTCTAATTGATTCCCAGAAAACTATCAAATATTTCATTGAACAATTTTCCTTATAACTGTGGTATAACTTGATAACATTCCTGTACTAGTGAGTCAGTGCCACATTATTCAAACAATATGCCTTTAAATCAGATTTATTTGTATTTACATAAGAATAGTTGTATAAAAACAATTGATGTATATTTGTAAAAGGAGACTATAGAAAATAGCTTACATTCAGGAAAATATAAGTTTATTGAGAAATATGTACTGTGTCCTTGTATATTTTACATGTATGTATAAAGAGAATGATTATTTATATAAATAAGCATACATATATAATATGTATGGTGACAATAGGTAGTCAGTGAAAGAATATACAAAATGATTTCAATTTTTACATTGTGTAAGAAAAAAAAATCTACTTCCTTAGCACTACAGTTAAGAAAGTTTGGGGGTGCCTGGGTGGCTCAGTCGGTTGAGCATCCAACTTCGGCTCAGGTCATGATCTCACGGTTTGTGAGTTTGAGCCCCGCATCGGGCTCTGTGCTGACAGCTCAGTGCCTGAAGCCTGCTTCCAATTCTGTGTCCCCCACTCTCTCTGCCCCACCCCTGCTTGTGCTCTGTCTCTCGGTGTCTTTCAAAAATGAATAAACATACAAAAATTTTTTAAAAAGAAAAAGAAAGTTTGAAGTAAATATTTCCAATATTTACATATATAAACTGATTTGGAAATCCAAATTTCATTTGGATGTTTAGCATATTGCAAATCATCATTCTTGAACTGCTACCAACAGTTATGCCCTCTGACATAGGGCTGGTTTGGCACACAAACCAAACTTGGTAACGTTGAATGTCAACTCAATCACCAAGGAATAAAACAATCCTTGTGTTTTACTATGAGAATAAAATCATTATTTACCAAAAACTGACACTATGTTCACAGAAAATACTTAATCTCAACATAAAGTTACCTATCATTTTCAGATTATTTCCCATTTATCCTACTAAATTATGAAGTTTCATTTCTAACACAGGAGGAGGAAAGTAATAGATGACTAATAAATAAAAAATATGGTTCCAATTTGTTTAAATATATACACTTCTCAAAAAACTGTTTCTCATAAAGAAACAGGGAATTTAATCCCTATTTGATTTTCTCTCAGGTAAACTGTCTTCAGTTTGAAGTATTGGAAAACAAGGTATTTAGGGGCTCAGGTAACTGAAAATTAAAGAAATAGTTGCTCCATAATGTTAATAAGCTTCCAATTTCATTCTGACTCTCCATCCTTTTCCACTATGTGAATTTTACCAAATACCCCCAAATCCTTGTGCTCTCAAATTAGTTACCAGGTTCAATCAGAGTTTTATACTTCTTTATCCAAAATAAGGGGACCAGAAATATGAAATATGTTCTCTTCCTGCACTAAGTCTTGGGCTGTCTTTTCCTTGAGCCAAACAATTCCCTTGTCAACCATTGAATGTGGAGATCAGGGGAATGAGATCCCATCCCCCTGATTTGGTTAGGCGTGTGAGTGGAGTTCACCCATACCATATGGTTGTTTTTCCTTATGATATGGTTCCCAACTAAAGATCTTATTAGGAAAAGAGAATAGGTAAACATTTTCCAAGAAAATAGACACAATATCTTTATGTCAACTGACATATGATATTTCTATGGCACAAGTAAAATGTTGAAATCTTTTCAGATTTGAGTCAAAGTTGTAAAGAACAGCTACAAAATTTTCCAATTCTACCCAATGGTAGACTATTTGAGGGGATTATAGAAAGTACGGATATCTCAAAAATTTTAGACTCAACAACAGGATGTAGGTAAGAGCCATTTATGGATCTATAGACAAGAGGTAGGGGAGCAGGCTTGTAAGGGGACACCAAGAGTCATGTTTTAAATACAACCTGGATCCATCTATTAGACACTCAAGTGTCTAATAAAGCTTAACTGTTAAATATATAAGTGTGGAGTTCAGGGCAGAGGATCAAAGCCAGAGATATAAATTTGTTATCTTCATAAAATAAGTGATATTGAAAGCCACTTTCTCCATTGATTTAGTAGACCTATCACCACAGAACACAACTTAGAGTACATGAATAAATGTAATTACTGCTGAAATAAAACAGTTGTACCCTTTTCATGGGCTTATGTAATTCTTTCTTTTAAAAAAGCACAATGTGTATTCACTAAGAAGATGAGTATAATGAGATACCAACATCCTATACTAAACTTATTAACCCAGTATCTGAAGTTTCAGTCTTCTCACAGTGGACACAAAAGTGTGTTTCAAATTTCTTTACTTTCGTTACAAGTCATTTCAGCTAATCTGGAATCTTGAAGAGTATATTAATACTAATATTTTTGCAAAGACTACATGGCATAGAGGAATCACTATTTGATATTATAAGTGACTTAAAAAAGAAGGTAACTGAATAACTATCTCTGTGAATCAGGCCCTAAGAGAGCTTTTCCACAAGAATGGAATTACTCAAAGCAATGACTCTCAATCACTCCCTCTCCACAGTAGAGAAGAACAATTAGATGCTGAGTTGTGTCAGATAGCAGGTCATTGTGAAAGCATATTGCCAAATATAGTTTGTTTGCCTAAGTCATTTATTCTGGTAACGTGTATTTATTTAGAAATTGTCTGTGAATGGTAATGCTTTACTGCTGAACATCTGTTTTCTACCTTCCTTATTTTCTAAAATGTCAGTTGTTGGGGGAGGTGGTCCATGACTGCAAAGTAGGAAGACTCTGAACTCATCTCCTCCAATGGGCATACTGAATCGCTACCTACATATAGAGCAATTCCTCTTGAAGAAGAACCAAGGACTGACTGAACAGCTTCTGCACAGTAAACAACACAGGAACCACACAGGGAAGGGCAGAGAGATGGAGACATAGCAAGGATGGGAATCCCATACTAACGTTACAACCCTCCATAAAAAGGAATATCACTGGGGGGCTCACACACAGACTTGCCCACAGGAAGCCTGCACAGCAAACAAACAAAAAAATAAACAAAACAGAAAAGAAAAGAAAAGAAAAGAAAATTAAGAAAAGAAAAGAAAAAAAAACACAAACAAAAAAAACCAAAACCCCTAGTGGTCTAAAGGGCAACTACACTCTAAATAAAGGAAATAACATTTTCTAACCTTAGATCATCCACCAAACAGGTGAGGGACCTACTGGAACTCTCTCTGGAGTCGGAGATTCTGGCAAGCAGCATTTTTTAACTTCCCTTCCACCTTAATAACATGGACAGAAGCCTGCCTCTATGTACTCCAGGTCCCTGACCCATACCAGCTCCAGCTGTCCTCCCAAGGCAGATACCCCCCACACTCCCATGCTCCTATTCCAGCTCCAGCTGCCCCTCAAGGAGGCACATTGCAGTGCACCCTGGGACATGTCATCCCACGCCTGATCCAGCTGTCTCTGCCAAGGTGTTCCCCACTAGAATGGTGAACTCCGGGACTCCCTAGCCTGTACCAACCCCAGCTCCTGCCATATAGTACTGGTGAGGATGTGGAGAAAAGGGCACTGTCATACACTGTTGGTGTAAATTCAAATTCACGCAACCACTGTGGAAAACAGTATGGGGTTTCCTCAAAAAAGTTAAACACAGAACTACCCTATGATCCAGAAATTCCACTTCTGGGTATTTAGCTGAAAAAACAAAAAACATCAATTCAAAGAGATGTGTGTACCCTTATGTTCATTGCAACATTATTTAAAGTGGCTTAGGATATGAAAGCAACCTAAGTGGCTATCGATAGATGACTGGATAAAGAAAACATGGTATATAGTATATAAATAGAAGGCTGATGCCATCATCAGCCTATTGATTCATAGTTAGTAAAGTGGCCCCCTCCACTATATAACTTTAAATATACAACGCTTGTCAAACATGCATAAAAATATTGGTATCTTTGATTATTATAACTATAATAAGAACTTAAATAAAAGTAAATCTTTTATCAAACTAAAACAAGAGCCACACTATCGATACATAGTCACTACTGACAATTGAGTTAAGCGACTTATTTTCTAACTGGAATTTTGATTCCAATTCTAAAATAGAGAAACTAGGGGCACCTGTGTGTCTCCGTCAGTTAAGCGTCTGACATCAGCTCAGGTCATGATCTCATTGTTCGTGAGTTAGAGCCCTGTGTCAGGCTCAGAGCCTGGAGCCTGCTTCAGATTCTGTCTCCCTCTGTCTCTGACCCTCCCCAACTTGCACTCTCTCTCTCTTTCCCTCTCGAAAATAATAAACATTAATTAAAAAAATAAAACAAAATAAAGAAACTAGTTTCATAAGGATTTCTTTTAAACCTTCGTCGATTATCTGAGTAGGTAGGTTGACATATTCTCCATTAAATTCAGTATAGATTAGGCACTGATTCATTTTGGCAAAAACTCAAAATTCATAAAACTTAATATGTGATCTTTCCCCAAATCAGCTGACCCCAAAGGTAAATCCATTTGCCAGTATTATTTTCAAACACCCTGGCTTAAAAATTTGGAATTACTTTGACTTAACCCTCTCTCAAACTCCCAACACCTAGTCAGTAATCAAGTGTTTTCATATTTTAAAAAGTCAGGCATTTATTGTATACTGTGTACTTCGGGTGCAAAGATGAATACTATCATACTTGGCACCTCATGAATTCACAACACTTGCATTTATTCCTTCGTCTATATTTTTACCGCTGCTCAACCAAACTTAACTAGCTTTCTTGACTCCACTCTCTCTCCCATCCAATGTATCCTAAAAATTGCTCCCAGATAAATCTTAGCAAAAACACTTTGCATATGTTACTGTCTTTCTCAAAAATTTGTACTCATTCCACTTTTTCTGCAGAATGATGTTACACATCCTGACTGGTATTCAAGGCACTCAGCAGCATGTTCCCCATCCTACTCTGAAGCTCTCTGTCCACTCCCCCAAACCTTCTGTTCCATCCAAACCAGTCTACACACTACTCCTACACAAAGCATATATAGCTTTACTATCAAGCCTTAGTTCTCACCATTTTCCTCGCCTGTAATGTATACTTTCCTCAACTAAACGTATCTCAGTAGAATAATACACATTTAAGAATATACAATATTTATACAACTTTAGAGGTACCTTTAAAAAAATGACATTATCCACTTATTGAATAAAACCATCTGTACATAACATTTAAGTACGTATCCCATTTTTCCAGTTAGGTTATACATACCTTGCTTGAGCTTCCTAATTTTGAGATATATACACCCTAACTAAGGAAATAGAACATATACTTCAAAGCTATGTAGATATATTTTTAGCTTCCTCCCTCTCCTGTGCACAACGTGTGGAAGTAGAATTTAAATACAGTAAAACCTTGGTTTGTGAGCATAAATCATTCTGGAAACATGTTTGTAATCCAAAGCACTTGTATATCAATGTGAATTTCCCCATATGAAATAATGGAAACTCAGGCGATTCATTCCCCCAAAATATTCATATCAAAATGATTACAATTCTGTAATATAATACAAAATAATAAAGAAAATACAAAATATAAAGAAAAATAAACAAATGAAAATTTTCATGGCTGGTGTGAGAGAGACAAGAGAGAGGAAGGTTACTGTGGAGGACGACTTTCACTATCACTAACAGAATCACTGCTATCTCTTGGCCCAGTGGAATCTTTTTCTACATGGGGCCATTGTATACACTCGCACAGATGTTAACTACAGTACAGTATTAATAAACTCTTGTCATATACTGTATTTAATGTAACTGGCAACAAGGCAGCAGAGGAAAGGGTCTATATCTGCAGGCAGACTGACCTAGAATGAAGCAAAGCATTCGTAAGCTTAATCTTGTATGGAAAAGCAAATGACTGTCCACAGGTACTTTGAAGTGACAAAAAATACACTAGTGCCAGTTGTGGGCACCTTCCTGTGTTCTGAAAAGTCACCGATTTCTGACAAACACTGAGGCATGAGACGGAGCATCGGCGCACAGGAGACAATCACCTGCAGTCCCACAGCAAGACAGAGAGAGAGAGAAGAACCATCGGCTCAGCTCTGATCATGTGATGTTCAGCATCACGTACAACTCCTATTGCAAGACATCACTCATTTGCCAAGTTAAAATTTATTAGAAATGTTTGCTTGTTTTGAGGAACACTTGCAGAACAGGTTACTCACAATCCAAGGTTTTACTGCACTTAGTATAGAATGGCTTTAAAAATTTATATACTTCACGAGCCTGGGTGGCTCAGTCAGTTGAGCATCTGACTCTTGATTTTGGCTCAGGTCATGATCCCACGGTCCAGAGTCATAGGATCAAGTGCCTCATCAGGCTCTGTGTTGGACATGGAGCCTGCTTTAGATTCTCTTTCCCTCTCTGCCTCTCCCCTGCTTGTGCTCTCTAAATAAATAAATAAATAAATAAATAAATAAATAAGGAATAATAAAAATTTATACCATGGATTTTTTTCAAAAATAAGATTCCTTATATTTTAACTCTTATTTTTCTTTGTGTAATTGAAGCCTTTATGCTTTTTATTGAGTTTGCCTTAGAGTTAATTATCTAATATTAATTTACTTCTGTGAATTAGAGTCCTTACAAAAATTTCATTATTATATTAAGAATTGTAGAATTTTGGACTAGAAGGGGAGTGACAGGTACTCAAATAGGTAAAAAAAAAAAAGACTTAGAGTATTTCTGGAAGGCATGTAGAAAGTGAAATTAAGCAACATGAATCCGTAACTTATCTCATAACTCAAGACACATATAACAACACCCCACCAATTCAAATAATGTAAGGATAATGCATATTTATCTAAAATTAATATTGATTAGAATTTTAGTGTTGGTGTATTTAGATGATGAGAAGTATCTGGCCCATTATATCCTCATTTCATCTTGTTTTTTTCATCCTGTTATTTTATTCTATTTTATTTTATTTTTTTTATTTTTTTATTTGAGAGAGAGAGAGCAAGAGAGAACCTGACACTGGGCTCCATCCCACAACCCTGATTATGACTTGAGCCGAAAATCAAGAGTTGATGGCTCATCTGACTGAGCCACCCAAGCCTGCCCTCCCCTGTTATTTTAGAACAAACCACTCAGAAATGAACCCTAAAGTAAGTTTTGAGTAGACAAGAATTAGTTTCTAACTTTGGTCAAAAATTTCCTTTATGTAGAATAATAGCAATACCAATAATAATATTAACATTGATGATAATATTAATTGGTAGAATGATTACTTTGAAACAAATTTTTCTAAGGCCTATCCATGATTAATAAATTTGCTTGAGGGTGCAGAGTATTTTCTGAGCATAAATGTCTGACTCAAAAGCTTTGTTTTTATCTACTATGCCATCCTATCTATTACTCTCTCAGAAATGGAGTCTTATTTCCATGGGAACATCTGGCTCGTATCTCTAAAAATGAAAAACAGAGGAAAACAGTTTACCATTCTTTAGCTATCCAATATTCAATGAAAAGTTGTAAATCTCTGGAGCTGATTGGCCTAAAAAATCCTTTTCAATAATACGAGATGCTAGCAGATTTGTAAAATTCTTACAGCCTTTATTTTGAAATATTTATGATTGTAGTAGCATGAAATACGTTAGTATTTTTCTAGAATGTTTAAACAAATGGGGTCATTTCGTTTGACTCCTTCATTAGGTATTCTTGTTAATTCCTCAGATTTTATTTTTCTGCTATGCTATGACTCATCCAGTTTGAAGACAGATATTCAATCCACCAAATACTCTTCTTTTTGTAGTATTTAATCAGATAAACAGAAATCATGCCAACACAACAACAATAACAAAAAAAATTCCAATCAGGAAATTGTTTCTGTGTCTCATTTCAAAGGCTTTGATAGAAGTGAGAGAGTGTACAATTCATGGCACGATTGACTATCCACCAGCTTTTAATTAAAGGAGAAAAGATGAATAAATAGAATTGATAAATCTAAGTCAGTGTAGAGACACATTTTGACTGTCTCTAAGGCAACCTTAATTGTTTAAACTTGTTCATGATTTATGTTTCGAGAACTTGGGAATTTCATTAAAAATAGCTGAGTTCCATGGCATTTCTGCATATACAAAAATTTAATGATAGTTACAGGCTTTTGTTATGGTGTGTATTTGTATGCTAGACATAGGATTCCCTGAAGACTATATTTGTCCATCAATTGATTATATTTGTCCATTGTCAATACACTGCAAACTGTCCAACCTTCTTTATAACCCTGTCTACCTATGATGCTACTCAGAGGGAGCTCAAAGAAGATGAGTGGCAGTGAACGGTGACACTCTTTTTTCTTCAATCATAACACTAACCAGCATTTTTCAGTAATTATTACACACAAGGAACTGTCTAATCACTTCTCATTTCCTCTTCACTCTATCCTCATGGCAGCCCTATAAGAAAAGTGCTATTTTTAATGCCATTTCATGAAGGAAACGGACATAAAGAAGTTAAGTAAGTTACCTAACTGGAAAATACTGGAACTCCTGTTCTAACCCAATCATTGTCTGATTCTAGAATCCATGCTTTATCAACTGAACTATATAGCTCCTATATGCCCTTCCTCCTGGCTGTTAACCACAGACAGTGAACAAAACCAACATGAGGTCACTCTTGAATTGGATCACCATAATGTACCCATCCGTGTCCTCTATGCAGAGAAGCAAAACTAAAGCAATTGGGAAAGTAGGAAACCAGAGACCCAAGGGGACTTGGAGAGGTGAGAATTCTGTGGTGTGGGAAAAATAGAGACAAGATTGGGAGCAGGGGAGTCTCTACTAAAATTCAAGAGGGGCGCCTGGATGACTCAGTCGGTTGAATGTCCGACTTCGGCTCAGGTCATGATCTCACAGTTCGTGAGTTCAAGCAGCCCAACTGGCTCTGTGCTGACAGCTCAGAGCTTGGAGCCTCCTTCAGATTCTGTATCTCCCTCTCTCTCTGCCCCTCCCCTACTCCCATGCTGCATTCTGTCTCTCTCTCTCTCTCTCTAAAAAAATAAACATTAAAAAAGTTAAAATTCAAATAGATGGTTCTAGACTTTCTGACTTCCTCTTTGATCTCATAATGCTGATACATAAATGAAGAAGTTTGATAATTGAGCTCCTCAGTCTCCATCTCATTCTGGGAGCCAGAGAGTACTTGCTTCCTCAGGCTTTTCCTGAAAGTTTTAAGGAGAAAAATGTCTCCATGAATGTGCTTCCGTGACTTCATAGAGGCATCATCAATCAAGAAAGATTTGTAGAGAATAAAAATTTATCTTCTCCACAACTCTACACCAACTTAAAAAGCAGCACTCCGAGGTGCCTGGGTGGCTCAGGCGTTTGAGTGGCCGACTCTTGATTTTAGCTCAGGTCATGATCTGAGGGTCTTAGGATCAAGCCCTGTGTCAAGCTCTACACTGGGTGTGGAGTCTGCTTAAGATTCTGTCTCTCTCTCTCTCTCACTCTCTCTCTCTCTTTCTCTACCTCCCTCCCTCTCTTTCTGCCCCTATCTCTGGTTCTCACTCTCTCTAAAGCAAAACTAAATTTAAAAAAAAAAAGGAGTACCCTGTTAGAAACTCTTCCCAAATCACACCCCAGCTCAACCACATTCTTCTTGTCACAAGCCAATAAGTCACTTGCATTGAATCATTTTATCCCTCTAGAGATAACTAGGATAGGTAACTGACATCATTCTTAGAGTAACTATCAAAGAACCAGTTAAAATGCCAAAATATTAGCAGACACAAATCGATTATACTAAAGCCATATTTAAGAAGAGTAAATAGAATTAAAATTGCTATCATGTTAGCAAGATACAAACACAGATTATTGTTGTAGTCGTTTTCTGTGGCTGTGGAAGCACATTACTGAAGAGCTCCCAAACAGGTAGGTTATTATCTATTTTAGAAAACCATGTATTGTACATAAATGAACCCAGAGGGCAGACACTTGACAATAATGCTTAAATGAAAAGCAAATACAAGAGGGCTCAGTTAAGAATTTTGATGCAAAAGATCATATCGGCTTTTATCCTTCTGTGGGGCACAACCATAGCTTTCAATTATGTACAACCATTGGCTCAATTTTTATAACGCAGAAAAACTGACACAGTTCACAAACTAAATTCACTATCTCTGTATCAAATAGAAATTTTATTTTCCAATACAATTAAGCTCGTACAAATAGCAATTGGTTGTCTGAAATGGGCTGGTGTCCTAACAACCTCCCTGCCCCTCTACACACAGCTCAGCGCCACTGATGCCCCATAAAAACACCATCTGCCTCTGATCCTACAGGCTCAAGGGATTTTCCAGCTCTGTCTGCCATCCTTGTTTACCCTCACTCTGGTCTAGTTTCCAAAGTTCCCAACTGTTACAACCTCTGTAGAATCTGTCACTCTTTTTACTGACTGCTGGCCACACTTGGGCTGTCTGCTGGGCTTGGGTTCCAGCTTCCCCTGGCATAACTCCCAGAAGGCCTTGCGTCACACATTGCCCCTGGTAGGCAAGTCCCTCCCAATCCATCACGTTCCCTGGTGAGCGTCCCCAAGCCTGATTCACTGTTCCCAAGGACAGGAGGGAAATTGACCGCAAAGGCCAAGAGCTACTGCAATAAAAGTTACAATTTCCCAATTTACATCAGAGATTTTAGAGAAAATAGCATAAATATGTACAAATTCAGCTGAAGATTCAGAAGTGTGGTTTTTATATCTAAAGATTTAAAGGAACATAAAAATTCTGATTTGGATATGATGGTAGACCGTAACTATTCAAGATTAGGTCATGTGGGGGCACCTGGGTGGCTCAGTCGGTTAAGCACAGGACTTTGGCTCAGGTCATGATCTCATGGTCTGTGAGTTCAAACCCCTCATCAGGCTCTGCACTGACAGCTCAGAGCTTGAGCCTGCTTCAGATTCTGTGTCTCCCTCTCTCTCTGCTCCTCCCCCGCTCACGCTCTGTCTCTCTCCCTCTCTCAAAAATAAATAAACATTAATAATAATAATAATAATAAAAATATTAGGTCATGTGACTGATTTGTTTGAAATAGACTTAGGGCGCCTGGCTGGCTTAGTTGGTGGAGCGTGTGACTCTTGATCTCAGGGTCGTGAGCCTGAGCCCTACGTTGGGTGTAGAGATTCCCTTTAAAAACACTATTTGTATTAAACAGAAAAGAAATAGCCTTAAAAAAGAAAAATATTCTACCCATGTGCACTAATCTACAGTGCAGACTAATTATGGGACACAGTGACATAAATATATTTGCTAGCTTTGTTAACGGTGCTTGGCTTGAAGCCCTTTTATCTCAAACTTTTTCAGGACCCTATGCACACAAAACAAGCTATAAAATGGAACCACTTAGAACAAAGCTGCCCAACCGAAATATAATGTGAGCCATAGATATAATTTCAAATTTTCTGGTATCTACACTTAAAAAATGAAAATGCAGAGGTGAAATTAATTTTAATAATATATTTCATTTGACCCAATATATATCCAAAATATTATTTCAACATATCAATTATATGTAAAAATATAATAAAATGTAAAAATCATTGAGATAATTTAAAAAACGGAGATAGTTTACATTTTTTAAACAAAGTCTTTCAAATTTTAAACTTAGAGTGCATCTCAGCTTGGACTACCCACGTTTCAAGTGGTCAGTAGTCTCATGTGGCTAGGGGCCGACAGGTTGACAGCACAGCTTTAGAGGAATGGATACTAGCAATTTCCTATAAAAAGAATAATTTCTGTAATGAGAATGTATTCCTTAATGAAAATAACACAAAATGCCAAGCTTATTAATATTCTTAAATAATTAAAAGGATTTTAATCTCACCAAAAACAAGTCCTCATTTAATATACTAGTTGTCCAGTATCGACATGTAATCACAAGTCATAGTTTTGAATTCTTATTGCCGCCAGATAAAAATTTGAGATCTCTCTCTCTAGGCATCCATCTGGCTGGATGTTCCGCATAAAGCTGCCCAGGCTGCTCTATGGATATATGGCTCTGGGACAGGGGAAGACAGGTTAATGGAATAGCATTTGCGGTGAAAAGAATATATAACAACAAGGCATGAGAATTAGTGTATTTTCAATTCTCTTTGCAATTTCAGGGATGACATAACATTTCCACGAATTCTTGTTTCCTTAATTAAATTTTTATGCTCTCTTGTCTCCTTATCTCTAAACAACTCTACAAATTTAATGAGAATTGATTTCATCATAAGGATTTTCTAAGTAGAAAACCCTACTTTTTTAAAGGTCATTTTAGAAAAGCCTTAAATTGTATAGGAAAAACATACTAGCATTTTTATTTTAAGAAGGCAATAACCAATACAAAAATCTTTTCCTATAATTCACTGAGCAACACCACAGTCAAGTATTTATTCATTTATTCATTCATTCATTCATTCATTCATTCAACCAGCATCGTTCAAATAAACATTCTATGCCATATGTTGTACATGGAGCATATATGCAACAAAGAACATCCCAGCTCATCCCTAGAAGTATATATTCTACCAGAAGTATCAGACTGTGTACTGTCTATACTTATACTAGAGAAAAGCATGCACAGATAATTTGGAGAGATATCAGGAAGGCACCTAACCTCACTTAAGTGGGCCAAATAGCTCTTTAAGTAATGAACAGCCAAGCTGAGCCCTGAAGGATAAACAGACACTTTTAAAGCCAAAATAAGGAAAGAGAAGGAAAAAAGCAAACTATTACATGAAAGAACTCAGGTTCAAATGACGCAGTTTTTCTTGGAGCTTTAAGAAAATTTGTCTGGCTAGTCTGTTAGTATAAGGAAAATGTGGCAAGAAATGAGGTTAGGGAATTAAGGATGCACAAACCAAATTGTGAAGGTTCTTGTAAAGCCATTCTAAGGATGAGGAGCTACTGAAGGGATTTAGGTAGAAAGTGGTTATTATATTATGCATTATAAAAGCCATGCTAGCTATCCTGTGGATATCACATGGATGAGACACAGTAGTGGGGTGAGGAAAGCTCATTGAGAGAATGGTACACTTTCATAATTGGCAATTATCTGGACATCTAGTGGTTGGTAATAACAGGAGAATACAATAATCATATCCAGGTTTCTTGCTCTGGCAGTAAATGGATGGTAATGCTATTCACTAAAGCAAAGAATCATAATAATAAATGCACAATTAAGCACTTCCTCTGTGCCAGGTATGTACTTGTTTTACCTATTAAGCAAATTAATCTTCACAACAACCATATGAAGCAAGTACTGGAATTATTCCAACTTCACTCTTGTAGCAACACAAATGAGGAAAGCTTAACGAGTGGCCCATGACGACACAACTCCACAGATACTGGAGCCTAGGGTTCCAATGCAAGCGCTCAGCTCCAAAGATAGCAATCTAGGTCACTATACTGCAAATATATTGGACATACAGAAATCACATAAAGCCTACCTTCTGATATTTTTTTTTGGTCCGAGATGGTTTCGAAGAACATCGTACTGTCGCCATAGTTTCAGAACTATTCCTGAGAAGCAATGCATGCCCAAAGGTATTTATTTTTAAAAACTTTATTCAACTAGAAATTGTCCAGCACCATCTGAACCACTGCTCAACCAGCCAATATGATTCTTGCAGGACATTTCATATGAAATTGATAAAACCTGACCATCCATGAAGGATTTTGATATTAAAAAATGTTTTATTTCTGGGAGTCATTTCCACTGAAATTTTACTTCAGATGCGTGGGTTATTGTTAGGGTGAACACAGCCCCAGTTTGCCCAATACAGCCCTGGTTTATGCTTGTTATCAGCAGGTAATTACCAATAGCCCTGAATTAATAATAGCCCTTATTATCTCTGAGATACTCTGGTTTAGAAGATAAGTTAATTGGTAATCCTATGGGTTGGACACACATAAAGAAAACATTCCTATATCTTAATGCTGTGTGTATATGTGAGTACACGTGTATGTGTGTGTGTGCGCATGTGCGCGTGCATGTATGCATGCACACACACTGGGAATCTATCTCTAATTAATGGCCAGGGAATCCCTTATTTTAACCAGGTTCCCTCTACTTTCAAACCCTCACGTCACTGACTTCCCCGTTCCACACTTCTCAGCCTGTATAGCTACAAATGACTCTAAAACCAAAAATGAAGGCTACAAACCCTCTACTACAAGTGTGGGAACTAGGGGATTCAGATTGGCACACAGCAAATGTTCTCTCTTCCTAATTTTGGAGCCAAGATTTTAAAAAGTTTCTAAGGACTATGGAAATTGAGGGGAGAGAAATCACGCAGATAAAAAAGCAAGAGACAGAAACCACAATAGCACCAACCACATCAAGGGCAGGAATCCAAGCAGAATTCATGCTGTGCTACTACATACATAGCCTTCTGGTATGAGTGTTGCCAACAGTCATGCATGGCTCATCAGTTGCCTAGTTAGATGGGACTCTACTCAGTCCTCCCATATGCTCCATCAGACCCACCCTCAGTGTGTAGAATTTGTTATCCAGACGCCAAGCACTTGAACAACTTGGACTCGTAAAAGGGGAGGCAATTATGCAGAGAAAAAAAACCTTTCCCTTGACCAACGTAAGATAAAAATGTTATAAAACATTTAACTTTATTGTGTTTCACTGAAAGGGTTTTTTCTTTTCATTTCCTTCACAGTTACTTTTCAAGAAAAAATAAAATTACATAATACTCTTACTCCCTGTTTACTCCCACCTGTGAGTGGAGCCAACAGACTGTGACAGTAGCAAAGAGAGTAAGAAATCTCAGCAATGAATTGCCTGGGTTACCATGAAACCAGATCGATCTACTTGAGCACCCGAGGTGAGATCTCTATGTTTTTCCAGACCACAGTCCTTTCCAGACCGCAGAACGACGCATTCATTTCCATTTAATGTCAGCTGAACACAATGAATGAATGATTTATTTATTTATTCCACAAATATTGATTGAGTACTTCCTTTGTACAAAGCATTGACATAGACATTTAAGACACATTACTGAAATGGCATGTTGTATTTTCCAAATATTTCTGTACCTATAAATCCATCCCACGTGTTTTCTTGTGTTGTGTGACTTTGGGGTTTCTTATAAATGATGATATAGCTTCTGACTGACTGTATCTCTCCTGGAATATACACCTAAGGAATCCTGAGTCAGTATATGAGAAGTCTGGCTACCCAGAGGCTGTGCACCAGACAGATCATTGTGGCTACATCGAAATAAGAGGTGCCTAAGTAACCTCAGATGTCCTAGCCTCAAGTCCGACTACATTCTTCCCTGTGTAAACAAGACAAGTTCCTGCCCCTTATACCTCCATGGGCTGCCCACTGGTGATGACATTTACAAGGAACACAGATGAGATAAGGCTGGCAAGCAGCAGCTGGAACACCAGCTTGAGAACCTGGAGAATCTCCATGGAGACATGGACACAATTTTTTTCCTCCATCTTGAATCCTCATTAAAGGTTTCTACAGACATGCACGCACACACACGCGTGCGCACACACACACACACACACACACACACCTTTCCATCTAAAGCCTCAAACATGTGACTGATTGAAGCTTCAGATGATTCCAGCCCCTAGACCTCATCTTGCCCAGCTGACACTGAATGGGACCAGTAGACACCGACACTGGTGGGAATGAAACCTTGTCATGTGGCATATCTTGGACGAGAATAAATGCTCTTGTTTAGTTATTAAGTTTAGGGATGGTTGGGTATGCAGTATTAAAAAAAACAGAAGAAGAGCCTGATTGGCGGCATTTGCAGATTTCTATTGTGTGAATACCCCCCTATGGCTGAGTTCCATCTACTAATGGTTTAATGGTTGATTCTCAAAATTCCATGTTACAAATTCTCACAAGCCAGTGTGAACAAGCTCAAGTACAACACTGCCTTGTTCTGTACAGCTTACAATCTAGCAGGAGGGAGATTGGTGTAAGATACAGAAATTTATCAGTATAACTCACAGTAGCACTACACTAAAAGCAAAAAAAAATTCATAATAGGTACAGAAAAGTGACACAGTCAATATGCATTGATGTTAAAATTTTTCATCGAACTGAGAACATAAGGGAATTTTGTCCAAAATTCTATATCTAACATTATACTTATTAGCAAAAGACTAATGCTTTCTCCCCCAAATCAAGGACAAGACAAGGATTTTTACTGACATAATTCCTATTCGACATCATTATGGAGGTTCTCTAGTCAGAGCAATGAAGGAAGAAGAGAAAAAGGCATACAGATTGGAAAAGAAGAAAGAAGTGTTTCTACATGTAGACAACATGCTTGTCTGGGTGGAAAATCTCAAAGGTTCTACCAAAGAAGCTACTCAAACTAAGAAGTGAGTTTAGCAAGTTTGCAGACTACAAAGTCAATATACAAAAATCAATTGGGACTCTCTAGACTAGCAATGAACAATTGTAAATTGGAATTGAAAAGTACAGAAAACTTTAAATACTTCGTTAAAAGCTTAAAAAAGTGCAAGATTTGCACACCAAAACTACAGCACATTGACAAAAGAAATTTTAAAAGTCTAACGAAACAAAGTATAAGCAAATAAATTATGATCGTGCATTGCATGATTTATATTGTTGAAATGTTCAATTCTCTGGGTGCCTGGCTGGCTCGGTCTGTTGAGGGTCTGACTCCTGGTTTTGGCTCAGGTCATGATCTCACTTTGGTGAGATCGAGCCCCACAGCAGGCTCCACACTCAGTGGAGTGGGATTCTCTCTCTCCCTCTGTCTCTCCCCTTTTCTTTCTATCCCTCTCTAGATAAATAAATAAATACATAAATATTTTTTACATGTTCAATTCTCTGGAAACTCTTCTATAGATTTAATAATTCCAGTCAAAATCTCAGCAGCATTTCTTATGGAAATTGACAAGCTGGTTCCAAAATTATGTGGTGAAGCAAAAAAGTAGAATAGCCAAAATCCTTGTAAGGAAGAACAGCAAAGAAGGTAGATTTATACCACCAGATTTCGAGACTTAGTATAAAGCCACAATAATCAATACAGTATGGTATTAGAGGAAAAAAAATGAACATATAGATCAATGGAGAAGAATTTAGACTCCACTGCTAGATCCCTACACACACTGGTAACTGATTTTCTACAACTGTGCAGTTCAAAATATATTCCTTTCAACAAGTGGCAGTGAACAATCACAAACATACACAAACAAAATGAACCTTGACCCTTACTTTGCTCCGTCGCCAAAAATTAGCTCAAATGGACATGGACCACAGAGTTAAATGCAAAACCTAAAGCCGTAAATATCTAGATGAAAACGTGGGAGAAAATCTCTGTAGTCTTCAGTTAGGTGAAGTGGTTTTAGGTAAAACATCAAAAGCACAATCCAGAAAAGAGGACAGCATTGCTGTCGATGATTATTGTGCATATTAATTCACTAATATTATACGTATTAATAACTCAATGTTTTACAAACAACATCTATGTTACGTTTGTGGAAAAGAATCTGATATTAGATCTTTCCTATTAATTATTCTTTCTCTGTCTCTGGCTGAACCACCCTGTACTATTCTCTGTTCAACTGCCAATGGGATTCTTTTTAAACAAAGTCTTATTTCTGTATATATTTTTAAAAATTTTTCTTAATGTTTATTTATTTTGAAAGAGAGAGACAGAGCACGAGTGGGGGAGGGGCAGAGAGAAAGAGAGAGAGAAAGAGAGAGAATCTGAAGCAGGCTCCAGGCACTGAGCTGTCAGCACAGAGCCCGATTCGGGGCTTGAATTCACGAACCGTGAGATCATGACTTGAGCCGAAGTCAGATGCTTACCGACTGAGGCACCCAGGCGCCCCAGCTTACCTCTGTATTTTTATGCTAAAAACATTTAAACTCTCAAAAAAATTTTTTAGATTTTTAAAAAATATGTCATTCAAGGCTTTTCCCTTCTTCTCCCATCTCTGATCCATTATTCTTCATTTCTTGCACTGTATGTTCCCACTCTACAAGCAGGTCACTGCAAGAGAGTTACTGGAGAACTGAAAAAAGCTAAAGCAGTATACCTATAGGAAATGTCAATACTGACCAAAAAGTCTCCCTTCTAGGACAGGAATTGATCCTGAGAAGAAAATGCTGGGGGGCAAAATCAAAACTTCAAAAAGGCAGCCACACTAGCTAAGATGTCTTCTAATTTTCTGTTGCTCTGAAGTGGCAGCTCCAGAGATCCCAGCATGACTGAGCATGAGTAAACCAAGAGAATTTAGGCCCCATAAGGAATTTGCATAAAGCTATGAGAATCAGTTTTAATATAATGGCAATGTTAGTCCTGAGGAACGTTTTCACAAACATGCCCATGGAAGTTCACAGATACGGGAGACTAAAGAACAAAGCTCTACCGTGTTCCTTGACTTGTCTCTCTTCTCGAAATGAATAAGGAAAATTGTCAATAGTTCATCTGTCTGTCATAGTTCTGAGGATTCTCTGTTAATTGCTACATCAAAGAATTTCCATTATTCATCAATTCTCAGATCTGAATTCACCTACAGTGAAAGAAAATGCCCGTATTCAAAGCTGCTGTGACAGTACAATGAGAAAGTACACACATTTAATTTTTTTAAGTTTATTTATTTATTTTGAGAAGGAGAGAGAGAGAGAAAAAGAGTGAGAGGGAGAGAGAGAATTCTGAGCAGGCTCCACACTGTCAGCGAAGGGCTCAATGCAGGGCTCGAACTCACAAACTGTGAGATCATGACCTGAGCCAAAACCAAGAGTCAGATGCTTCACCAACTGAGCCACCCAGATGCCCTAAAAGTACACAAATTTAAATCAAAATAGTAATTCTCTAAAAAGCTCTCTCAGGAGAATAGTTTACTTCTATCTACCTGTACCACATTTCTACATGCATTTCTAATGTTTGGGGTTCCAATTATACTCAAAAAATAAATAAATAAATGTCTCACAACTGCCAAATAATACTGGCTTGTAAGTTCTCTTGAAAAATTTTTGCTCAAGTTACATGTGTAATATAACATTAGTAGAAATCAATATCCATGACTCTTTAAGTCCCTTAAAAATATCATAAATATACACAGATAATACTATTTGCTCTAATTACTCTCACATTCTCTTGGAGGAACTAGCCCCCAATCTTAGAACTAAGACGAAAACTAAAATTCTGAATTAAATTGGATATACTTTTCTTTTTTTTTTTTTTTTTCCAACGTTTATTTATTTTTGGGACAGAGAGAGACAGAGCATGAACGGGGGAGGGGCAGAGAGAGAGGGAGACACAGAATCGGAAACAGGCTCCAGGCTCTGAGCCATCAGCCCAGAGCCCGACGCGGGGCTCGAACTCACGAACCGGGAGATCGTGACCTGGCTGAAGTCGGACGCTTAACCGACTGCGCCACCCAGGCGCCCCGGATATACTTTTCTCAAAATATGTTTTCTTAAAGCAATAATGAAGGATTGAGTTTAAAAAAAAAAAGAAGGAGGGGCGCCTGGGTGGCGCAGTCGGCTGGGCGTCCGACTTCAGCCAGGTCACGATCTCGCGGTCCGTGAGTTCGAGCCCCGCGTCGGGCTCTGGGCTGATGGCTCGGAGCCTGGAGCCTGTTTCCGATTCTGTGTCTCCCTCTCTCTCTGCCCCTCGCCCGTTCATGCTCTGTCTCTCTCTGTCCCAAAAATAAATAAACGTTGAAAAAAAAAAATTAAAAAAAAAAAAAAAAAAAAAAAAAAAAGGAGAGAAGGAAAAAGAAAATAAGAGGATAGTGTTATATCGTTCAACTCCAGAATACAAATGAAAGAATGACGTTTTTGGTGAATTCAAGTAAAATCCAAAGTTTAACTCATCCAAGTTAGAGGATGTGACTATAAAAATCTGTTATCTGAGATAAACTATTGTTTGATGACCTGGAAAAATTCTAGAATTTCAAGGGATAGTTCTGGGTTGCAGTTATATTGAGTAAGTAGGAACAGGGATAAGATTTTTTTATTACTCTATAAATCCAGATTTCTTCATAAATATTTTCCACTTTCTTGCTCTTTAGTACACAAGGTTTGTGCTCAGTCATTTTATAAATTTATTTCCACCAAAAACAATATATATAGGGGTGCCTGGGTAGCTCAGTCAGCTGAGTGTCTGACTTCCGCTCAGGTCATGATCTCACGGTTCGTGAGTTCAAGCCTCGCATCGGGCTCTGTGCTGACAGAGCAAAGCCTGCTCTAGATCCTCCCTCCCCCTCTCTTTTCACCCCTCCTCACTTGCTCTCAAAAATCTATCTATATAAAATCAATCAAAGCAGTCATTATATAATCCAATCTTCTATCTAGCCATACTGCATTTGGTTTGAGTTAAGGTGTAAATGTCTGAAAGAACCAGAAACTTTGTGTCGGAAAGTGGGCATGAGAAGCTAAAATCATGAAGCAGGAGTGCCTGTTAGTTCAATCAGGGACACAAAACTACAAAGGCCAAGTGAGCAAACAGCGCTCCATTTGCTATTGGGGGTGCACTCCTTCCAGAACAACGGACCATGAGTCCCTTAGAAGCAGGGATGACAAAGTTTGATTTTTGTACCTCCAATGGTAAGTGCAGCGCCGGACACATTGTAGGTACCAAATAAACTATACTGAATATATGAATACTTAAAACGTCTGAAACACTTACACAGCTTCCACAACCAGCAAAAGAGATTGCACACCTCAAAATCTTGAAAGAACTTACCATTTAAAAGCCTGGTCTCACTGGGGCGCCTGGGTGGCTCAGTTGGTTAAACGCCCAACTTCGTTTCAGGTCATGATCTCCTGGTTTGTGGATTCGAACCCCATTTTGGGCTCTGTGCTGACAGCTTAGAGCCTGGAGCCTGCTTCAGACTCTCTCTCTCTCTCTCTCTCTCTCTCTCTCTCTCTCTCTCTCAAAAACAAATAAACATTAAAAGCATGGTCTCATGAGTCACAGAAACAACTTGGGACCAAAGAAATGCATTAGGGAAAGAAAATGGATCTAGGTTTTTTTCTTTTGATTTCTTCTGTACTCCTCTTCTCATCTTTCTCTTACAACTTGGTGGTCCACATAACCCACATCTTCTCATTTTATTTTTAATATAGCAAAAACATAATAAGAAAATATATATATTAAAATCTGAAAAAGAAAAAGAAAAGGAAATTTTACCATTTAGTCCCTACACATGTCAGGCAACTTACAAACATTATTTAATTTGTCTTCAAAAGCAGGGTGTAAGATAGTGATTATTATCATTATTTTACAGATGAAGAAACTAGATAGCAAAAGGTTTTATC